>NC_136423.1:168291250-169773750 GCF_052625555.1 Lactuca saligna | reverse complement strand
CAGCCTCAAACAAAGCAGCATAACGCTTGTCAAGGTACTTCACTATGACGGTCTTATAAGGAAAATTTTTGGTTGTCTTGGAAAAAACTTATTTCTAAAAATGCAAATTTGATCAAGGTGTTTGTCAAGAAATTGAGATTTGAGTATTTAATTTTTCAAATTTGCATAGATAAGAAATTCAAATTTGAGTATTTAAACTTTCAAACTTGTTGTCTAAGAAAAAGCATATATATATATATATATATATATATATATATATATATATATATATATATATATATATATATATATATATATATATATATATATATATATATATATATATATATATATATATATATATATATATTTGTGGTTTTGGTTACTTTTCAAACTCAAAGGATTAATTTGTCTTTATTTAATATTTGCTCATATATATATATATATTTTAATTTTGTTTGTTTTTAATAAAATGAAAAATATTATTAAAAAAAGAAAAATTAAATATTCTCTCTCTCTCATCATCGACATACACACAACACTAAAGATGGAAGGGCAGTCACAAGTGCATATAGCGACAATATATAGCGACAATGCATTGTTCCATCAAGCTTCTTGCTGTGCTACTACGACAGTTTGAATAAACACATTAAAAAAATGTGTATGATTAATTGATCTGTCGTTGTGGCTATATTTTTACAAGTAATTAAGATGGTTATTTTATACTCAAGAGATAAGTACGGTGATTAAAACTCCACACATGACCTATAACAAATCGAGGGATAGTTCTTGAGGATCAAGCTGCTCGTGAAACTCACGCACCACCTTCAACATTTCTTCTAGCACTTTCATGCTTTCCCCATAGTTAACCACCTGCAAAAAAAAAAAGCATATTTTCCAAATCATGTCTAACTTCTTTAGCGATCTTTTCCCTTCTTGGGCTTCCTTATCGCCAACGACAGGAACTCGTACACTTGTATGGGTGAGTTCCAGATCTTCCGTGAGTTCGTAAGGTGGTTCGCATGCAATGATGCAATTATCGTTTTTTTCTTATTTTTAGAGCACGCATTGGGTTGATGAAAAAAATGGTTATTACTTATTAGATTGAGCAATCTGCTTTCAAGACTTGTAGGATACTTGATACTTGCAAGGATCCAGAAGCATTTGGATAACCTCAACAAGCCTCCGTTCAAAAAAAAAAAATGTAGTAATTTGAATTGCATTACATCGTCATCATTCCTTATGGAAGAAGTTGTTCTCTTTATAACTAAATAGTATTAATTAAGAACATACAAATATTTACGGAAACATATATGGTGACAAACCATACAGACATAACATGTATACCTGCCATTTCTACATTTTTAAATAAGGCAACGAATTAAACAGTTTTTTAAGAATATACAAAGGCATCTAGAGTGGACACTAACCAAGGTTAACGTTTCCGTTTTTATTCTGATATGGAGTGGCTGCGATGGAGACATAAAGAAGAGTGGGTCAAATATCCATAATGTGTGTATGAGATTAATTGTTTCCGGAAAAAAACATTATGCCTATCGATGGGGACGACTCGGAGGTCGATCGAGGTGATGGCATGTGTGAACGACATCTGATCTCCCTCTTTTATTGCTTTTTGGTAGAGAAGTAACCCTGGGTGTGGGTGTGTGGGACTTTATATTTAAAGAAAAAATTAAAAATTAAAAATTAAAATGGGAAAAATGAGTGTAGTGTAGAATAATCATTTGAGTTTGGGAAGACGGACGAGGTACCACCAAATTTGTACAAACAAATAAGTGTAAATCGTAAGAATTGTCTCTATTCTTTGCAAAACAGAGTTTTAGAATCTTTTAATTTGCATGAATATTCTAAAAGCTAGAAAAGATTCGTGGATTTTTGTTTTTTTTCAAACATAAAACTAGTATCATGGCCTCAGAAGTATGTATGTTTTCAGATTTTTGGTTAAAACTTCGATTTTTTATTATTAATGGTCTTTTTAGTTTCATTACGTATTTGGTTTTTCCGAAAACTAAAATAACTGTAATACCCTTGAGATATTATTTTCTATTTTTTTATTTTTTTTTTAAATTAAGAGGTCTCTCTCTCTCTCTCTCTCTCTCTCTCTCTCTCTCTCTCTCTCTCTCTCTCTCTCTCTCTCTCTCTCTCTCTCTCTCTCTCTCTCATATCCTGTCTAAGTCAATGTCGTTACCGTACATGGTCTTGTTATTGTATTTACCAATATCTTATTTCTCCTCTCTTGTTATAACATAACATACGAGTAGTTAGCAATCTAAGAAAATAGTATTTGTGGATTTTAAATATTCTTGTTGGGTGCATAAGTGGGGATGGTTTATAAACCTTGGTAGATACGAATGTTTTAACCTTTAGTGGATTTTTGCATATTTATTTCCTTATAAACTTTAAAAATTACTTTAATATCTTTATAAACTCAAGAATTACTTAAAAATCCTTCTAAAACTATAAATATTACATCAATATGCAAATTTATATTTTAATTAGGATTATATCAAATTTTTAATAAATTATTTATTGAATATTCAAAATTATACTTTAGTTTACCAAAATACCCCTGTCTTCTTCATTATTTCCTCCCACGATTCAACACCCCCTTTGCAGTATCTCACACATTCTTCTCCCTTACAACCCTCTACCGACTACCATAGGATTAAACAATGTTAACGGAGCCCAGATGATTGGGTCTGTGATGATCGGTTAGATTTTGGCTTCGAACACAAGGAAGACGGGGGTTGGACGGAATCGGAGTGGTGGCGGTACTCAGCACCGGAATTTGGATCGGAGGCTATTTAATCAGAGGGGTTATCGGTATGTTAGGTTTATTCTTGGATTTTTGGTTTGGCATCGGGTTCCTTTTTCCTTAATCGTATGATACTTACAACAATAAACGTCAACTGGATTGTAGATAATAATGGTGTTGCAGGTATGTTGGGTTTAACAAGGGGGTGTAGAGTGCAGGATAAGCATTGGCTTGGATAATCCATAGACACAAAGTGCCATATATGACTCAATTGTAAGTCATCTATTGCTGGCTCTTCTAGTTATTGTTGGTGATTTTAGTGTCGCCATATCATTTTAAGTAACTGGAACTAACATGTGAGCTAAGGGGCTTCATAATTTGTACTCTAATATGTGTACGGAGTTGTGCGGAGTGCATGCATGTATAAGATCAAATTAAAAGTCGGTTCAACGACAAGTCGGGGATCCGAGGGTAGCGCCCTTGGGTCCGGGGTTTCCAAAGGGGCAGCGCCTCTTTGGCGGGGTCTAGGGGCAGCGCCCCTAGCAGGTTCCAAGGGGCAAAGCCCCTAGCTGGGGTCCCGCCAAAATTAAGCGGATGAAACAAAGAAATTGTTATCATCTAAAGCTAAGAGGTTTTTCTTCCAAGCAAGTGAAGTGGAAAGATACACTACATCTCAATATACGAACTTCATTGTTCGTATGAATAATTGCAAAAAGAATAATTATGGAGATAAAGCTGAGTTAAAGAAAATTTTGACATGGTATTCGGAGATACGAAGGATGATGCACTTTGCTGCACGGATTCTCACGAATTGAGAAGTTCGATTTGATTACAAAAGGGGGGATTGTAGAGTCAAAATATCTTATAATATGTCGAAGTATATGTATTAGTCACTTTCGTATGTTTTATATGTATTTGCTAAGGTATCTTGTTAACGAAGCGTAATGTTTAGCCTTAGTATTTTTTGTACTTTCAGCCTCCTATAAATAGGAGCTAAACATAGAATTGATAGTAGAGTTTTCCCATTTTTACTATTAGTTTTGTACTCATGTTCTCTGAAAGTAATTTGAGCTAAACCAGATTTTATTTACTTCGTGTGTTCATATTACATTGTTTTACTCTGATTGGATTCTTATACTCGATTAAACACTTCTACAACAAGCCTTATTTTGTTGATGATTCCGGGACGTAGTCATCCTAAGGGGGAGATAATTGTAACGCCTGCAGATTCGGGCTAGTCAAGTTAGAAACGATAAGCGTCAAAAATGACTTTTTGATAGAGGATCATTTAGAATAAATAATCTTAACTAAGTTTGAGTATATGTCACAAGGTTTTCGTACATATAAAGAACTCTGAAATCCGGTTATAATGAAGAAGTTATGACCTGTCGAAGTTTCGCGACAAAACCGGCACGACACCGGGAATCGTAAAAAGCGAGTTTATGATAAAGTACTTTTTAGCCTTAGGGCTCTAAATAAAATTTGTATAGTATGTCTTCACCTATGCGTGGATATAAAGAACCTCAAAAATGGAATTTTTATGCAAACGTTATGACCTTCCGAAGATGTAGCAGTCAAAGGGATGACACATGTTAGAAACCCTAATCAACCCCAATTCCACGACGTGGAAATAAGTTCCACGGTAAGGATTTGTTTAAGGAAACCAATTGAGGCTAGAAAACACGTGCTAAGTCTACGGGAGTGATGTGTTAAGACTCCACGACGTGGACATCAAATCTATGACGTGGAAATGTCATTCGGACACCTTTCGAAACTAGAACATAGATGGCAAGCCTACGAAGTGATTCAGCCATGATCCACAACATGGACATAAGACTCCACAACGTAGACATGTTTTTGGCAGCCTATGAATAGCAAGCTCGACCCTTTCTCTCCTTACACCAAACCTTCTTTCCTCTCTCTCTCTCTCTCTCTCTCTCTCGTTTGCTGAAGGCGTTCCGTGTTCCGAGCCTGACGATCATGAACTGCTGACCGTTTCTAGTTAGATTCTATCCAATCACGCTACTAAAGTGAGTGCATATTATTTTCATCTTATATATATATGAAGTATTTTATATAAATTATGTGTTATGTGTGCATATTATCTCTGTACTTGCTATCTATGATGGATGAACAGTTTTATACATGATTTAATTGATTTAAATTGTGTATGTTTTTATATCTACAAATATGTTGGGTAAAACATGGGTAGATGAATTAGATGATGTGTGATGAAATAAAAATTGATGAGATGTCTCGATGTTTAATATGATCTAATCATCTAGCAGAGTATAGACATAGTTATTTGTTATTAATTCAGGAGTATGGATTAGGTATTTTTGAACTATATGTTCACCAGTTGTAATTTAAGAACCCTGGAAACTATGGACTTAGTGCCTATTAGATAAACATTGGTAGTTATGGACTTAGTTCCTATTGTATAAACCCTAGCAACCATGTAGACTTGGTTCCTAAACCCTAACGACTATGTAGACTTAGTGCCCGTTATGTAAACCGTGACGACAATGGACTTCGTATCTAATTTATAAACCCCAGTGACGATGGACTTCGTGCCTAATGTATAAAACCCGACGACTATGGACTTAGTGTCTATTGTATAAACCTTAGCAGCTATGGATTTAATGCTTGTTGTATAAACCTCGGGTAGCGATGGACTTCGTGCCTATTCTTTAAGTCAATCCTTAGGAATGAATAAATGAAGGATAGATGATTCTTAGGGTATATCCTTAAGAATAAAGAAGATAATGGGGATGGGTAATTGGGTTGATTGTTTGATGATTAAATATAATAATTATATTATTATGGGTTGAAAACCCTATGTACTCACCAGGTTTCCCAACCTGAACCACTCAGTCTATTCGTATCACAGGTGTCGATACGAAGCCACATTACACTGAGAGACAAAGGAGATATAAATCATTAGTGATAATGAATTTAAGTTTTGTTTATGCTTATGCTTCTCTATTGACAATGACATCCCAAATGTTTTAATATGAATAAAAATACATTTCTTTGAAAATGCTTTGATAACGTATTTATCATGTTTTTTCTGAGAACAAATTCCGCAATATATTTCTTTAAAAATATACTCTGATTTTCAAATAAATGTAACGCCCGTAGACCATGGCTAGTAAATTTAGAGATAATGAGCGTCAAAAATAACTTTTTTATGGAAAATTATTTAGAAGGAGTAATCTTAACTAAGTTGTAGTATATGTCACAAGGTTTCCGTGCATATAAAGAATGCCGAAATCCGAGTTATAACGAAGAAGTTATGGCATGTCGAAGTTTCGCTACAGAACCGGCACGACACAGCATGATGTAAATAGTGAATTTACGATAGAGCGATATTTGGATTTAGCGATCTAAACAAAAGCCGTATAATATGTTAAACCGAGAGCGTGCATGAAAAGAACGCCCAAATGTGACTTCGTATGAGGAAGTTATGATTTTTCGATGTTTCGGCTTAGCAGTGTACAGCCCGAAGTTCGAATATGAGATCGAGCGATATTTAGCCGAAACAATCTAAATGAGAATTGAAGTTCTCCTCGATTGTAGTCCAATGGTGAAAAGGCAGACAAAAATGGATGACAGATGAAGAAGTTACGAGTTTATAACGGAGTTTTCTTGTCCCGACCTACTAAAAATAATATATAAATAATATAATAAAAATAAATTCAAAATTAGTCGACGAAGTCTAAATGAAATTTGTAGATCTTTTTTTTACCTACGCGGCGATATAAAGAACGTTGAATACGGAGTTCGTATCCGAAAGTTATGAATGTATGAAGTTCAGGGCGCGAAACCCCAAAACTGCCAGAGTTCACGACGTGAATATAGTGTTCACGACGTGAACTGTAACACCGTGATTTTCAAGACAAAAAAAAAAATTCATTTTAAATAATCAATTTAATATTAAAACACTTGTGTAACATCTTATTCCCATTCGAATTACAAAACATAGATTCAGTTTCCTTATAATAGAAGACCAGGATCCTCCAAAATATAACTCTTTCTTCGGTGTGTACAATCGAACCGTTGCCATCCCGCGTTACTGTAGGAACCTGAAACAACAAACATAAACAACGTAAGCACGAAGCTTAGTGAGTTCCCCAATATACACCTTACGCACGTACGCCTTTCCAGGCCCTGACCTTCCGGTCCCCTGTACAATGCCTTCCGGCCCATGAGATAATCGCCTTCCGGCCCATAAGATATTTGCCTTCCGGCCCATAAGATAGTTGCCTTCCGGCCCATAAAATAATTGCCTTCCGGCCCATAAAATAATTGCCTTCCGGCCCATAAGATGTTTGCCTTCCGGCCCATAAATAATTGCCTTCCGGCCCATACACATATATAACACATAACTCAAATACTTTAACACATAAAGCACATATATCATATATCAACCTGCCTTCCGGCCCGTAACATACTCTAACACATAAAACTCATACAGCATATAACATACCTGACCTTTCTGTCACATAATACTTGTCACATAATACTTTGCCTTCCGGCCATACACAAACATGTAAATCGCACATAGCAGCTAACTTTCCATTTATAGCATATAAACATAGCACATAACATACTTGACCTTCCGGTCACACAATCAAACCCTTCCGGGTACAGTATAGTGAGAAAACTCACCTCGCGGTCTCTGGAAGATAGCAACTCCTGCAATCCCTTGCACTTGATCCTCCGAGCTACAAGCTCCCTGTAACATCATATATATATATCTTATTAATGCTTCTATCTTCCTCACTAGCTGACCCTAAGAAATCACACCAGTCAACTCTAGTCAACAGTCCACTGTCAACTCGACTGGACTCGGCGAGTTCCCAGGCGACTCGGCGAGTCTGGTCGTCCTTCATTCCTCTAACATTCTCTTCTACTCGTCGAACACTCTCTCTGACTCAACGAGTTACTCCTGGAAGAATCGCGGGGCCACCCCGACTCTACTCGCCGAGTCTGAAGAACAAACTCGGCGAGTCCCAGTGAATCTTCAAGCTACTCGCCGAGTCTGATCATCCGACTCGGCGAGTCCACGCCATGCAGTCGATCGAACTGCTTCCTGAGATACATAGTTTCCCGAATATACAAACATGGATCCTTCTGGACCTCTAAGGGTCCTAATACAAGGTTATAAACATTGAATAACAACACCGCAATCCATCTAATCTCTAAATGGGTTTCACAACCCTAAATCCATATACACATCAATTACAGGAGGATGTAATCCGAGTTATTACCTGTATGATGCACCTTCCACGTCCCCAAACTCCAGAACTCGAACTCCCTGCAATTCCTTAAGTTAAAACCCTTCTCCTCCTTGCACAACAATTCCCTCAAGTTCACCAATGGACTTCAAGCTTGCTCTAACCGCCACAGCCGCCTGAAATCCTTCCCAATCGATCCAAAAGTCGTGCAACGACGACATAGTAACCCTTAAATACGACCCCATACGAAACGGCTAGGGTTTCCGCTGAACAGCGTCGACTCGCCGAGTCCATACCTGGACTCGTCGAGTCCAGTCGCGAACCCGCGACCAAATCTGCGACCCTACTCGGCGAGTCTGGCTCCAACTCGCCGAGTCTCTCCTTTAAAACACCCCAAAATGCAATTTAACAATACTTTGAGATTTTGGGCTGTTACAATTCTCCCCCACTAGAATTAGACTTCGCCCTCGAAGTCTCACTCTGAAAATAGTTCTGGATGCTGCTCCCGCATCACACGTTACGGCTTCCCTAAACACTTCCGATATCTTCCGAGGTTGTCACTGAATCAATACCAGAGGTACCTCCTTGTTCCTCAGAACTTGATCTTCCGATCCTTGATGGCCACTGGCCTCTCGGCGTAACACAGGCTCGCCTCCACCTATTCGTTCTCTAGTAGAACCACTGCTGACTCATCTACTACACACCTCTTCAATTGCGACACATAAAAGTGTCATGGATCCATCCCACTTCCGTTGGCAGCTCCAACCGATAGACCGCCTTTCCTACCTTCGCACCCTCACGCAAAGACCCAACATACCGGGGCCCCCATTTACCCCTCTTCCTGGAATACGAGTCGCCGACCTGAAACACATGCTCGCGACGGCGTCTGTCTGCATAACCTTCCTGTCAACTCTAAACGGTCTTTAACCTCTGGTTAACCTGATGCATCCGCTCTGTCGACCAAAACACGATCGATGCACTCCACCACTTCCTGCAACCGAGAATTACCCAAGACGCGACTCTGCTCTAAATCTCAATGATCACACAACCCCCAAGGGTTAGGAACCATAACTTACCGAATCCTCGATCTAAAGCCCATTCTATCCATTTCGGAACGACTGCGAGACCTATTCTCACTCTCAAAGCAACTCTCACGAGTTCTCTCCTTGTAACCACATACCCTGGCTGCATTAGCCCCAACATACCTTTCCCTTCCCTCACTTTGTGAAATCCGCTTGACAACCTTATCACTACTCCCTATATCACACATGCACTGGATCTGCTCGCAAGGACTCTCGGGTCCATGCATTACCTTTCCTCAACGAACGAGATTCCGACATCACCTTCCATGCAACAGCTCAAAGGGCGGCATACTAATGCTCTAATGATGGCTGTCAATATGGAACAACTCAACCAATGGTAATTACGTACCGCGACTTCCTCCGTCAGCTAATACACATGCCCGAAGCATGTCTTCAAACGTTCGCATCGTTCGCCCTCTCTAAAGTGTCCTCAGACGTCATCATGATAAGTTCCTCTCCACCCCTGGGCCCCCAACGGTCACCCATATCGCGATCCAACTACTCCACTGACTTTTCCCCCCGTAGCCGCTATCCCGACCCAGTGACACGTAAGTCACAAAATCTCCTTTTCCTCGAGAGAGAAAATACAATCCCACCGAGGATCGTCTCAACTCAAATCTCTGGTTTCTGCTGTGCCTCTTCCTTGCGTATCTCCCCGCATCTCCCGACAGAGACGCAGACCCCCGTCTCGCCCCGACTCAACATCCAAGCTCCAAAAACCCAATACCAGGACTACCCAAACTCGAAACTCTTCCACCTCATACGCTGCTCGAAAATATTCCAACATAAAAATTCTCTTGTCACCCAGTGAGTACTGCATCTCCACGCAGTATCGCAACACCCTCTGACTAGTGCGTACGCGA
This sequence comes from Lactuca saligna, assembly GCF_052625555.1. NCBI lineage: Eukaryota > Viridiplantae > Streptophyta > Magnoliopsida > Asterales > Asteraceae > Lactuca > Lactuca saligna. Next base: position 169,763,813 of record NC_136423.1, on the reverse strand, counting down.
CTCGAACATCCACCACAGACTATGGAGGCAATCAACATAACGAACGCCCATCTTGCGAAAATCCATCCTCTCAAATAATCTCCCTGAATGCCCATACCCGAAGACTCCTCCTAAATCCGCAGATACCTGATATGCCACACGTCAATTCAATTCGGGACTCCCGAATAACTCCAAAATAGAGATAACATACTCGACTATCCTCGAATACTGCCACCACCACTGATCTCCTGTCCCAAACATCATGTAAACACAAAGTACGCTCCTCCTGAACCCCATAATAAAATCTATATTTTCCCCCGCCTTACCACCTTGGTGTATCTAATTTCTCGATTGGAATACGAGATAACGTTGACGTACGAAATGCGCTGATAATTCTCCAATCCCTTTTTCCCCACACTCAAAATCCAAACAAAGATACGTATACCGACTCCAGGAGTTGACTGCCCAATCATTCTCTATCTTCTTGCAACAACACCAATCACCTGTCATGAATACGTTCGTTCTCCTCTTCAAGTACTTCCCGCATTAACTCACTCTGACCCCTTAACTCGATCATCGACACCTCTGGTCTCATGATTTCTTACTGCATATCTCTATACTCCGTTTATAACTACTCTTGCCAACACTTTGTTTTCCACATACCGCACCCGGTTCTCCCCCACTAGGGTTCGAACCGTCACTAGTTAGCATACCATCAACCCACAACTATCTTTCACCAGCGAAATTGTACCTGCTCCAGGAAAATGCTATGCAACGCCCAATAGTACCTCCCCTTGTGAAGTCAATCCACCCCTTATACTCTGAACCTCTGGTTAACTCCCAAGAACTTCTCATCACGGCTGTCTCTAATCGTTCCAAATCCCATACTAATCCAACATTAAGCATCTGCTCCGCTCGATAACATCTTTGACTCGTAGACTGCACCGCAAAATCATCGTTCCTCTCAGTTCAACTCATCAACCCATATCCAACGCCGAATTTGTCCCAAGAACAGGGACTCACTCTCAGCATAGACGAAACTCTCTACACTGCAAGACTCGACTGAACTCTTCACTGCTACCACTTTAACACAACCTGTCATTCTCAATTAGGTGTGGTGTGGTTCTCGACTACCTCAGTCCCAACTGACTGTCTGCTCACGGTAAATCACTGTCTCGCGGCACACCCGCTACCTGATGCTCTGAGGGAAGTCATTATCGATAACAACCTGCAGGGTGTACTCCCAAATCCAAAGCTGAAACACCAGACCTCTCGTGTCTTGCACACGAACATAAATGACGCCACCCACCTAGAAGGTGACCTCTCCTCTATCGACCGATTTCTCGACTCAGACCGAAATTTCCTCTCCCTTTAACCCCTACCACCATACTCCGATAGGTACTCGCCTTTCCCCTCAAGGAACGCCTCTCCATCCTCAATCATGGTTTACAGGCCTAGAACCCATAGCGTCCGATCTCTACCTCATCAATCCTAACCGGATAACAAGATAGTCACCAACATCATCCACTACGAACTATGATACTCATCCCATGACATCTCTTCTCAATTTGCTTCGGTGCATGGTGCCTGAACCATAGTATTACTCCTCAATCTATTCCGACGTATGGTACACGAACCATAACATCACTCCTCAATCTATCCCGATGTATGGTACCCGGACCATAACATCGCTCCGCAGTCCGCTCCGACGTATCGTATTCGAACCATAACATCACTCCTCAATCTGTTCCTTAGGACCTTCAGAATGCTCCCTGTATCAAGTATGGGTCCTCTGCTTTCAGTAGTACGGGCCCATACTACCTGCCACATCTACCCATACTTTCCACACGGACCATCCCAGAGTTCCTAAGTAGCTGATCGACCTGCTCTTTTCACCAATCCCATCTTGCATGCTCGCTCCCCAGCGAAATCCTCTACTCTACCCGCGCACCCATCTTGGCTAGGTTTAGTCCCTAGCCCCTTCCGCCGTCCTCCCACTTCTTTGCTATCAGCTGCTGAAGAGCTCCTAATGATGCCAAACATCTACCTCCTGAGTATCGTCATACTCACTTAGTAGCTGTCTCCCATCATCGAGAACTCCACAAAGCACGAAGCAAGCAGCATTCGAGCATCGAAGCATACATAGGACTCCCTAGCTGTGATAACTCCTCCTTCTCGGCTCATCCTCGGAAGTACCACGGTACTCTGTAGCTCTACCCCTCGTGCGTTCTAACTAGATACCCTCACTCGTCACATACACACAAAAGCATAACGCACATATAACAACAAACTCTAGGCTAAGGCATCACAAATCAGGCCACTCTAGTCCTAAGATATGAAATACCTAGCCTATCTTTAACATGCAATAATATCTCATAAGTGCATAATAAATATTTCATAACACAAAAGTAAGGGTATTTTGGGAAATCACCGTTTGGCTCTGGCTGATTGTACACACTGCTCTTTCTTGCTTCCTCTTTGAACTCTTATTCACTTTTAGAAAACTATTTTATTTGAAAACTTTTTCTTACCTCCTCAGTTTGAGTCCAGATTCACCCGTAGGCGCGTCCGAATCCCTCAAACCAAGGCTCTGATACCAATTTGTAACACCGTGATTTTCAAGACAAAAAAAAAATTCATTTTAAATAATCAATTTAATATTAAAACACTTGTGTAACATCTTATTCCCATTCGAATTACAAAACATAGATTCAGTTTCCTTATAATAGAAGACCAGGATCCTCCAAAATATAACTCTTTCTTCGGTGTGTACAATCGAACCGTTGCCATCCCGCGTTACTGTAGGAACCTGAAACAACAAACATAAACAACGTAAGCACGAAGCTTAGTGAGTTCCCCAATATACACCTTACGCACGTACGCCTTTCCAGGCCCTGACCTTCCGGTCCCCTGTACAATGCCTTCCGGCCCATGAGATAATCGCCTTCCGGCCCATAAGATATTTGCCTTCCGGCCCATAAGATAGTTGCCTTCCGGCCCATAAAATAATTGCCTTCCGGCCCATAAAATAATTGCCTTCCGGCCCATAAGATGTTTGCCTTCCGGCCCATAAATAATTGCCTTCCGGCCCATACACATATATAACACATAACTCAAATACTTTAACACATAAAGCACATATATCATATATCAACCTGCCTTCCGGCCCGTAACATACTCTAACACATAAAACTCATACAGCATATAACATACCTGACCTTTCTGTCACATAATACTTGTCACATAATACTTTGCCTTCCGGCCATACACAAACATGTAAATCGCACATAGCAGCTAACTTTCCATTTATAGCATATAAACATAGCACATAACATACTTGACCTTCCGGTCACACAATCAAACCCTTCCGGGTACAGTATAGTGAGAAAACTCACCTCGCGGTCTCTGGAAGATAGCAACTCCTGCAATCCCTTGCACTTGATCCTCCGAGCTACAAGCTCCCTGTAACATCATATATATATATCTTATTAATGCTTCTATCTTCCTCACTAGCTGACCCTAAGAAATCACACCAGTCAACTCTAGTCAACAGTCCACTGTCAACTCGACTGGACTCGGCGAGTTCCCAGGCGACTCGGCGAGTCTGGTCGTCCTTCATTCCTCTAACATTCTCTTCTACTCGTCGAACACTCTCTCTGACTCAACGAGTTACTCCTGGAAGAATCGCGGGGCCACCCCGACTCTACTCGCCGAGTCTGAAGAACAAACTCGGCGAGTCCCAGTGAATCTTCAAGCTACTCGCCGAGTCTGATCATCCGACTCGGCGAGTCCACGCCATGCAGTCGATCGAACTGCTTCCTGAGATACATAGTTTCCCGAATATACAAACATGGATCCTTCTGGACCTCTAAGGGTCCTAATACAAGGTTATAAACATTGAATAACAACACCGCAATCCATCTAATCTCTAAATGGGTTTCACAACCCTAAATCCATATACACATCAATTACAGGAGGATGTAATCCGAGTTATTACCTGTATGATGCACCTTCCACGTCCCCAAACTCCAGAACTCGAACTCCCTGCAATTCCTTAAGTTAAAACCCTTCTCCTCCTTGCACAACAATTCCCTCAAGTTCACCAATGGACTTCAAGCTTGCTCTAACCGCCACAGCCGCCTGAAATCCTTCCCAATCGATCCAAAAGTCGTGCAACGACGACATAGTAACCCTTAAATACGACCCCATACGAAACGGCTAGGGTTTCCGCTGAACAGCGTCGACTCGCCGAGTCCATACCTGGACTCGTCGAGTCCAGTCGCGAACCCGCGACCAAATCTGCGACCCTACTCGGCGAGTCTGGCTCCAACTCGCCGAGTCTCTCCTTTAAAACACCCCAAAATGCAATTTAACAATACTTTGAGATTTTGGGCTGTTACATGAACTCAGTATTTATGACTTCTAGAGTCTGACAGACGCAGGTTGTGATGACGCACCTGATAACTATTGAACTCACGACGTGAATATTGAGATTCACAACGTGAATCCAGAAAAATGGCCCTATAAATAAAATTCAAGGGGCAGCCGAGTTTGGTTGCTTAATCCCTTCTCTCCCACTCCCGATACCCTCTCTAAGCCCGTTACTAGTTATTGTCATTTGGATTCCTTTACTTTATTTGTCCGATGAGAAATGTGAAATGAAAGAAGGATCCTCCTGCTGGGATATTAGATCCTACTCTTTATCCACAGAAAATGGAGAGAGGAATTGATGTCTTTTTTGAATTCGGCGTCGGGACTGACGGGGCTCGAACCCGCAACTTCCACCTTGACCCCCCCCCCCCCGAAGCCCCGGTATCATCCCGAGACCCGAAGCCCGAAGATCGCTAGAAGAAAAGAATTTCTGAGCCGAAGCTTTGTTTGCGAGAAGCCCGGTGTGTGAAGATCTTCCAGATCTACCGAAGAATACTTTTTTTACAAGCCGTAGTGCTGTCCAAGCATCGTCTAATTAGGTGAGTGTATAGTCCCTTTCATAAACACAATTTTAATACAAGTATTGTTTTAATGTATTAAGTATATGTTTGGAGTGAGTGTGAAGTTACTTTCTTCTAACACATAGATATGAAGTATTTGCTATGAAATATGTGTTATGTGTTTATATATTGTTTGTTTATTTGAGATGGATGTTGGATGAATGTTTTATACAGGTTTGTATATGACTTAAACAATATATATAATTTATATCTACAAATATGTTGGGTAGAACATGGGTAGATGGAATAGTTGGTGGGTGATGAGAGATGGTATGAGTAAACCCTGGTGACTATAAGACGTAGTGCCTATTAGATAAACCCTGGCAACGATGTGAATTCGTGCCTGTTAAAGTGAACCTTGGTGACTATGGAGTTAGCGCATGTTAAGTGAACCTTGGTGACTATGGAGTTAGCGCCTATTAAAGTAAACCTTGGCGACTATGGAGTTAGCGCATGTTGAGTAAACCTTGGAGACCATGGAGTTAGCGCTTGTTGAGTAAACCTTGGTGACTATGGAGTTAGCGCATGTTGAGTAAACCTTGGCGACTATGGAGTTAGCACTTGTTGAGTAAACCTTGGTGACTATGGAGTTAGCGCCTGATAGCTATGGATTTAGTACCTGATAGATAAACTTTGGCAGCAATGGACTTCGTGCGAATTCCTTAGGTAAATCCTTAGGAACAAATGAATAAAGGATAGTTGATTCTTAGGGTAAAACCTTAAGAAATAAAGAATATAATGGGTATGGGTAATTGGGTTGATTGTTTGATGATTAAATATAATAATTATATTATTGTGGTTTGAAAACCCTATATGCTCACCAGGCTTCCAAGCCTGACCCAATCAGTTTTCTTTGCATTACAGGTAATGGTACAAGTGTTTAAGTTGGTGGACTTGACGAGAGATTTTGGATGATAGATCAGTAGTTATAAATAACTGTTGTAAGGTCTATTTTATACTGTTTATGATTTTGGTCTGTATCGGAACATGACATCCTGAGATTTTGCTATTTAATGAAAATGCATTTCTTTAAAGAAATGCTTTGATAAATTCTTATCACATTTTGTTTTGGGAACAAATTCCGCAATTGTTTTTTGTAAACGATTACTCTGATTTTAAAACAAAGCATAAACAAATCGGTTTTTTCTGGCCGTGAAAATGGGGATGTCACAATAAATCATAAAAAAATCAGTCTTTACTGACCATGAAAATGGGGATGTCACACATGTGTCAAGCACCCACGAGTTAGTATGTGATGAGTTTTTAGATATAATAGTGTAAATACATGCATGGGTGGGTTTGACCTTCCCATCCTTAACATCCTTCAAGTACTTGGGGCAGCTTCGCTTCCAGCGCCCCTTTTCATGGCAATAGAAACACTCTGCTTCTTTTGGGATGGTCGAGGGAGTAGTATAACCTCCTTTGGTTCCACATGAAGAGGATCCATTAAGAGACTTTCCCTTTGTGGATCTTGGAAGGAGTCTTCCTCTTCTTCCCCTTACCTTGCCTAATTTCCAGAACAGGTGCATTAGCAGTAGGAGTGGTTACAACGGATTTACCTTTCCGACCACTTTCGGCAGTCCTAAAAAGGCCCTGAAGCTTGCTCAGAGTGACTTCCTCCTTGTTCATATGATAGGTCGTGCAGAACTGATCATAACATGGAGGTAAGGAGTGTAGAATAATATCTATAGCCATGTCCTCATCAAATTTCACATTCAGTTTGAGCAGACGGTCCACAAACCTTTACATTTATTGCAAGTGGCCCGTGATGGGTTCACCATCCTTCATCTTTGTTGTAATCATGGAGCAGATGATTTCATACCGCTCTTGAAGAGCACTCTGATGGTATCTTTCCAACAGGTCCTGGTGCATCTCAAAAGGGTACAAGTCCTCATAGGACTTTTGGAGTTCAGGAGACATGGTAGCAAGCATGGTACAAGCTACCTTGGTGGCATCTTTCTCACATGCCCTGAAATCAACAATCTCCTGAGGAGTAGCAGTAGACTCATCGATTTCCTCAAGATCCTTTTTAAGGACATATTCCTTGTCCTCGTAGCGAGTGACCATCCTGATGTTCCTAATCTAATCATAGAAATTATTCCCATCAAAGATGATTCTCCCACAAAGCTTCATGAGAGAGAAGGAGCCGGTAGGGTTTAAGCCAAAAGCATTGTTGGAAGACATCTGAAAAGAAAGAAAGACAAAGTTTAGATTAGGTAAAGAGTCCTTAATATAACACCAAAAATGAAATATTAAGGCTATGACCCAACAAAATATTTTACAATTTGGAAGAGGTATGTCGTAATCTAACTTGCAAAATATTCAAAGGTAGGTAAATGACGATTTACCAACATCCACCATGAAAACGAAATTTGTTAATTAAGTTTTAATTGGATTTGAAACTCCTAGATCCTTTGAGATTCATTGAACAATTCAATGGTATGTTTAAATCTCGATTATGCCCTTCAGTTTTGTGACTGAGATACCGATGATCACAAACAAGGTGTGAATAACCATGTAAATGTACTTGGTACTCTCAATTTCAATTATCACCTTAATCAATGTGCCGGTTAACCACACACGCTCCATTGACCTTATGATAAACATTAAGCTACCTTTTTCCACCCTTACTGGTCCAAGTTAATGTGCCAGTTAACCACACATGCTCCGTTAACGACTTGATAAGGTGCAAAGTGTAATTTCATGGATTAGCATCAATTTCACATTTAATCAATTTCACATTTTCCTAAAGTAACTAAGAAAGGGAATTTATAAAAGGTTTAGTTACTTTATTAATATCATTATACTTTTAATGAGAATTATAGTCTTTGTCCTACCCGTTCGAATAACGACCCTCCACCAATCAAGGAAGCGGTGGGTGAGAGTGGATACCCATTAAACCACTATTTTATAGGTTGTAACCTTATACCCCCCCCCCCTTTTATAGATTGGTTTCGTGAATGAGGCCTACTAACAGTAAAACCGACTTGTCTTTATATATATATATATATATATATATATATATATATATATATATATATATATTAAACATATAATATTATAATAGTATAAGGGTTGGATTTTAACTTTTAAAATTCTAAGTGTTTGGATTAAAAGTTTCATTTAGTGAGACTTTACAAATTCCAAAACTTGATGGCAAGTTTTGAAACTTGTCAAAAATCTTCAAGTCCATAACATATGTGTTTAATGACATCTTTATTAAAAAAAAACCTTTCATGTTCCATAACATCCATCACTTGAGGACCAGTTATGGAGTCCATTAAAATCATTTAAAATATTATTTAACTAACACAATAAGCAAATAATTCATAGAAGATTCAATCAAACTCAAATGAACAAGACAATTCAAATCAAAACAAATTTCATGTAATTAGCCTAACCAAGTAAACTGATACAAAACATGAAACTTTTGACAATTATCTTTTAAATTGGATTAGCATGATCATTACCACATCAAAAATAGGTTTATAAGTTCAAAAACAGTTTAGGGTAATGATCCTAGTCAAATTCCAGTCTTAAAACTCGAAAATTTGAACTCTAGAGCACCAACTCGTCGACTGCATGAACAAACTCGGCGAGTTGGTCAGAATTGTGAGGGGACTCGGCGAGCCCACTGTCCAAAAAGCTGAAATCTAATTTTAAAAAATTTCCAAGCAAGTAGCGTCAAGTATATTGGAAGACAATCCTAGGATCTGATACCACTGATGAGTTTTGAGCATTCTAACACTCCTATGGTGTACATGCAACCCTAGATGCTTTGGATCTATGTTTTCTCTAATTAGCATACAATGGAGTAACTATACTACAAAATTCTAGTTAGATGACATACCTTTTATTGTAGTTGAAACCTTGAAGCTTTAAGAGTCTAGCACCAATAGTGTGAATGTCTCAAGTGGAATTACAATTGGAAGAACTTGAGAGGAGATAATATGCACTCAAAATCGGCTAGCACTCTTATAAGAACTATAGGTGCTAATTTCATGAACCAAACGGATTCTTATATAGTGTGGCTACATTAGGGTTACACCATGCAAACCCTAATGTGCATGACTTTCCACATTCCTCATGCTTCGTGGGTTTTAACCTCCATGGAGTATCCATGGGTCACCACATGGGTTTAGCCCAACATAAGGAATCATGGATCATTAGCCCACTTTATAAGAATGAATGATTTACACAATCAATCCATATATATTTAATTAGTCTCTTTTGATCACAAAATTAATTCCAAATTAATTCTTGATCAATACTAATTATATAATATGATTTCATATTAATATATTAGAACTTATAGTATATTAATAAATCATAATTATCCTCTTCTCAAAAGTCCATCCTTCAAATTGTCCTGGTGAAGTGCAACCCAAATGGACCATGCTACTCTCGGGTCAAGTACATACCAAATATAGTTATGGACTAAGACACCTTATCCAACACAACCAACCATGGTTACCACTCATGGTCTTACCACACTCAAACCATCACAATACCATGCATCCTGAGTCGAATCTTGCAACCAATCAGCAGTTCGGGTCACATATTCAAATCCCACGACCTAATATGAATAATAATGGAGATGTCGACGTGCGGTTGGGGAGTTTCCTGAACTCCCACCAACACAACCTCAATCTGAGCAACCCCTTAATTATCCCCTCAATTAGACTCGACGATAGTCTCTCACCTCTTAATCCTTATAGATCTCCAACCCATCTCCTTTAAACATAATGAAGTACCCATACCCTATGCTAAACAATACTAGTGTTCCATTGTTAGAAAACTCCATGATCACCCCACTCTTGAAACCCTGAAGGATACTCTTGAAATCTCAACCAACCTGATAATTTAGATCGCCTCTCATGACACCATTCCTGAATTCATATGTTGGCGATTAAAACTATAACTATTGCCCCGAATCGAAAAATCTTTAACCCCAATTCCATATCAAAGAATCATTGAATTCAAACTGATGACAACCCATGCGAATATAAAGCCCCTCTGACACTTCCGTTGACCAAACAACTCATGCAACTGACACTACCATCTTCCTGCTACGGCTCCCCTCCTAATAACAACAGTGCTTGAACCCCAAAAGTTCTTCCATAAGCAACTGTTGCTCCTACTAAAACAAATACTAGAACCACTGAACCTTGATGATTACTGGAGAACTAACTCACTGAATTCTGACCATAACAACAATGCTTTGAATCACACACCAATTTCATTCCTTCATAATGGGAAGTCAGCCGAAACTGTTCTATTTCATTTAGGATTCAAAAGTTTATTATTTATTCCACCAACATTCAAAAGTGATAACTAGAATTGGATAAGAAATCTAATTCCTTTTCCAGTTTTCTTGCTTTGGTTAAGCATTAATAATATCATCAACGTTTTTTCCATACTATTCATATGTTAAATCATGTCAAAATTTTCATAAGAACTAATGAAAGATCCAAGCATAAGATCTATAGCAAGACTCTTGTCAAGGGTAACATTTAGATTCTCGAGTTTGTCTATGTAACTTTCATTGATTACATACAAAACTCCCTTCTTCAATTTGAATGCAACTATGAACTTTTGATGATTTTCAAATCACTCTTGTCTTGCCTTTTGGGTGAAACATTTCACTCAAATGTAAATTCATTTCATATGTTCACATGTTCACAAAAGGTCATTTTGGAACATCAAGGACATAGACATACTGATGAAACTGAATTCAAGTTGACAAATCTACATTTTATGGGAATAACAACTTATCTAAATTTGACGCATTATTGATTATAAGATATATGCTCATTATAGACATCCTTCCCGATATAAAAATCAAGGAAGATCTCATAACAAATGAGCAATTCATAATAAGGAATAAAGAGAGGTTAGAACGTTAGTAAGGAGGTGGGAGAGGATTCCAACTAACCTAAAGGAGAAAGTTTAAATTAGTTGATTTTATCCTTAGTTATTAACCCGGTTTTAAATTAAGGCTAGGATCCATAAATACGATTCATAATATAAAGGTGGATGTTGTAATCACATTAAAAAACTATTTTAGGTAGGTAAAACATTTTACCAACTTCGATCAAAATGAAACTCTTATATCTTTTGAGATCATTGAACAATCAATGGCGTGTTAATCTAGGATTATGTTCTTCGATTTGTGTCTGGATTGCCGATGATCACAAATAAGATGTGAATAACCATGCAAACCCACGTGACATCCTCAAGCTCGTTTATGATCTCACATTGATGTGCCGGTTAGCCACATACGATCCATCAACGATCACAATTTTCGAGAATGTGCCACATTTCAACTTTGTAGCCCCACATTAGTGTGTTGGTTAACCACACACACTCAACTAACGACCTACAAATAAATAATGTGTATAGGGTGTATTTTAAAACTTTTGATATTACAAGGTTCGAATCATATTAATTCAATTAAAGTGTAATAATTAATATTTGAATATGATTTAACAATTATCGATTAATTAGAGTTTTATTTAATTTTCTTAATTCATATTAGGATAATTATTTTATCTTATAATTAATAATTTTCTTATTTATTTTCCTTTCATATTCGAATTAGGATTTCAAATTTCCTAGTTGATATATTCAGATTGTATACATTTAAATATCATGGATTAACTAGTAAGTATCCTACCTTTTGAATTAAGGCAAGAAAATCCAAAAATCGCAATCCAGATTGTCTTCACGTCGTGACAGAGCACTAGTCACAATGTGATAAAAATGTTTTGTCAAATTATCATTTGGTGCAATTTCATCTATTATGTACCATTAATGTGAAAATCAAGACTATGATACCACGGATAGGTCTTCTATGTTACAATAACATTGTACTTATAGAATTTCACTTAACACTTAAGGGTACATGCAAACTAAATTAGATCTATTTCTTTTTCACGTCTAATAGCAATATACTTATGAAAACACAAACTAAAACCCTATAAATCAAAATTCATGGTTAGGGATACATACCATTTGTTGATTCCAATCAAGCTAATCCAAGTCTTCTTGTGTCCTTGGAAAACCTAGCTCCAATAGTATACGAGTCTCTAACGGTTCACACTTAAAACTCAAGAAACCCTAAGATTAAAGGAGATAGGGGAGAGAGGATGAGAATTTTGTTCTCCCCTTTTAGGTATGTGAGAGCCACTAAATGAAGTGCCCTAAGGGTCTTATTTACAATTTAGGTAACTTAGGGAAAAAAATATTTTGGATGTTAGTCCCAATCCAAATCATTTCCTTATCTACTACCAAGAGGCTTCTGGAAACCCTAAAAGAGCTCCCAAAACCATCCATATGATGGTAGGTGCTAGAATTGCTTCTTATTTTCAACTATTAAACAATTAGAATTCACCCCTTACACATTTAATTAATTTTAATTAATCCCGAATTAATTCAAGATTAATTCTGAATAATCAACTCTAACTATTTCTAATTAATTTATTATCCATATAATAAATTAACAAATCATCAATTGACTATTTCGATTATTATATTAATCACATAATATATTAACAAATCATTTATCTCTCTCATTTGATCAATCCAAGCTATTTCCTATTTACGATGGCAACCCAAAAAAGGATTTTACGTTTATTCATCAACAGTATGCCAATTTAGTTAGGACCTTAGACACTTAATCCAACAACTACGACTCAAAACCTCTGCACAAATACTAAAAGGAGCATGCTAGAAGTCCACATCAACGCTTTATCAACGTCGTGGAATAAGTAGAGCCAAAACGGAAGTACCCAAATCAACTCATAATATGATGGTTGTAGCTAGCAACCGTTGGTGGGGATGGCTACCCATATAAATCTATGCAACCGGTCTTATACATGTCATTCCTCGTTCCATACGGATTAACGGTTATAACGCATAAGGTTTTTACTAAGATTTACAGTCTTAGTTTAAGAAATGAACATAACATTTATAGGAAAACACGTGCGTAATGGATCTTAACAATGTGTCTAGGCATCCTAGTCCTAAACTTTTTGTTTTAAGTTTATTAGATAATTATAATTCTTTATCATTTAGGAACAAGTATTGCTTGAAGTATTTTAATATTTCAGATTCACAAGACTTATCATATTTCAAAATTTTATTGTTTGTTGTGATAAAATTTGGGCAGCATGACAACTGCATTAGAATAATTTTCAGGTTTCAACCAACATGAAACCAACAATTTCCATAAAGTCGATAAGTTACATATTCAATAAGATGCATAATTTATGACAATACAATTCTTGAATTCGGAAGTCAATCATGCTATAATATGTAACAAAATTCATAATAACCATTAAGAGCTTATTTCGGATTTTTGGGTCCCTGAGGAGTACATTGGGCATAAGTAAGTGTACGCTCTGCGTAATGCTGATTTTGTGCGTAATGGGCTTGTACCTTGTGCTTCGGGGGTGTTGTAACGCCCCGATTCTGGTATGTTATTTAATATTATTATTTATTCAAGTTTCAAGAGGGACTCGACGAGTCAGTAGCCCGACTCGTCGAGTAGAGACGGGATTTCGAGCACGTTTGAGTTGGCGACTCGGTAAGTCCATTAGTCTGAATGAAACCCTAAATCCCCGGGTTTTGCACTATTTTTAAGCCATGTTATGAACCCCAACCTCGCCCCCCTTCACCCTCAGAGCATCATTTAGCAACCCTAACCTTTCCTTGAGCATTTTGAGCACTTATTGTGTGAATCTTGAAGTTTTGGAAGAGAAGAAGTAGCTAGATCCAAGGGAGTAGAAGAAGGTCCAAGATCTTGCATCTATTTCAGAGTTATTGAGGTAAAACCGGATCCCCTCTGTTGCTATGATTATTTCTCCTTTGTTGAATCATGTTTAGACCATTTTATCCATTCCTTAGCTTATTTATGGTAGAGAAATCACATTAGGGTGATTGGACTCTGGGTCTAGCCATGTTTCAGTCCCAAAGTTGTGGATCTAACACCTTTATGGAGCCTTTTTGTTTGAAAGCCCTAGATCTATTTCATCAAGTGTCTTGTTAGCCTTTAAATCCATTTTCATGCATTTGTACACGTAAAGTTGGAAACTTTACGTGGTAGCCAGGCTTTATGAACCCAGATCTATAAGTTGTACGCATTAGATTTGAGCATAATCATCAAAGTAGTATTACATGCAACCAACTCGACGAGTTGTTCATCAGACTCGGCGAGTCGAGTCGTGAGTCCCCGAGTTCTTCCTTTTTATGTGTTATGCCGAGTGGAATCAGTGAGTTATGGGAGGACTCAGTGAGTCGGAGATCGGACTCATTCATGTAGGGACTTGGCGAGTCAACGCCCTGACTCGGCGAGTCCAAGGCAATCTTTATACCTCAAGAACAGACTCGATGAGTTGTTCATACAACTCGGCGAGTCACAGCCAAAGTATTCATGTGTTGAAGGAGGACTCGACGAGTTGTTCATACAACTCGGCACGTCGGATGTAGATTGACTGAGTGTTAGTATCGAAGAGGAACTCGTCGAGTTTATGCCAAACTTGACGTGTAGTAGCGAGCAGAAGCAAGAAAGTGAGAGTAAGGACTCGACGAGTTGGTGACCCAACTCGACGAGTCAGGTCAACTGAATGTTGACTTTGAACCATCGGTTGACTTTGACCAGTGGTAAAATAGTCATTTTACCCTCAGTATAGTTATCAGTGATTGATTGAGTGTACTTATGGAAATTGTAGCCGGGGAGATACCGGAGCAGCAACAGATAGTTTCCCGAGCAGTTCATTCAGTAGCCAGATTACGAGGTGAGTTTCCTTCCAGTAGGAACGGGTCTAAGGCCACAATGCCGATCCCTTTAGCTAGCATTAATTTCTGGACTTCGGTCCGATGCAGTAGTTAGTATGTTTGGTGCCTTCGTGGCTCAGACAGGATTTATATGTTATGTGTTCCGGGCTACGGCGTGATGCAGTATGCAGTATATGTGTTGATGCTAGATGATATGTGTTATGCTAGTTGATATGTGTTTATACTATGCTATGATCAGTTAGTTCCGGACTTCGGTCTGATGCAGTCAATTTCCCGAGTAGTTCATTTAGCAGCCAGATTACGAGGTGAGTTTCCTTCAAGTAGGAACGGGTCTAAGGCCACAATGCCGGCTCGTTTAGCTAGCAGTAGTTTCCGGACTTCGGTCCGATGCAGTAGTTAGTATGTTTGGTGCCTTTGTGGCTCAGATAGGACTTATGTGTTATGTGTTCCGGGCTACGACCTGATGCAGTATGCAGTATATGTGTTTATGCTAGATGATATGTGTTATCCTAGTTGATATGTGTTTATGCTATGCTATGATCAGTTAGTTCTGGACTGTGGTCCGATGCAGTCAGTTCCGGACTTCGGTCCGATGCACCGAGTTTCGGACACTGGGCCGATGCAGGGGACAAGGTCCCAGACAGTTCCGGACTTCGGTCCGATGCAGTTTTCGAACTTCGGTCCGATGCAGTGGGCAAGGCCTAGTATGTGATTTATATGTGTTGTATGGTATGTGGTAGTTTGGGGGATCTCACTAAGCTTCGTGCTTACAGTTTCAGTTTTGGTTTCAGGTACGTCTGCAAATAAAGTGAAGAGCTCGGGTTGATGGCATCGCACACACTACAGCTTCAGTCTTTGTCATGTGAGTTTGTTTTGATTCATAGTCTGATTTGATATAGTTGTTTCACAACATTTTATTATGATTTGAGATATTTGACGTATGGTTTTATGATATGACGTTCAGTATATGATTTTTATTATTATTAAAACAAAAAAAAAATTTGGGTCGTATTTTTGGATGTTACAAGTTGGGATCAGAGCCTTGGTTTGAGGGATTCAGATACACTCTTTGGTGTGTCTGAACTCAAACTAAGGAAATGGTAAAAGGTTTTAAAAGAAAAACATTTTTGAAAAGAACTTAGAAAGAAAAGAGTTTGATAAAGAGAAAAGTGTGTGGTGCATGCGATCAGCCAAGCTCAAATAAGTACTCTCAAATTACCCATACAATTTTATGATTATCATTTTTAGTTTCAATTTTAGTTCCAGTTCCAGTTTCAGTAGAACAACATGCTAGTATAGGACTAAGGATCTAGGAGGATGCCTTATGTGTCTGCTTTATGTGTTTCAGCCTTATGAGAATTTCATGCTAGAAGTTGAGTAGACAGCAGTAGGATAGCTTGTTTAGGTTATGCATGATAGCATGAGCTTAGCATTGTATGCTAATACAGTTTCTCATTATGAGGATAAAATTGCTTGAGTAGTTTTCCGTGTCTGAATGTTGTTTGCTTCGTGCTTTGTGGGACTCTGAGTGATGGGAGTTAGCCATTAGGTGAATATGCCACATCACATGTGAACAGGGTTAAATAATCTCAGAGTGTTGGATTTGTCCCTGTTGCACAGCTCTTGTTTGAGTCTAACCGTTGTGGGGACGAGTCTTTTACTCGAAGGATTATCTGAGCCTCGCCACATGTGATGGTATTCAGGTAATGGCTAATTGGCATTACAAGGAGGCCTTCAGCAGTTGAGGACTAGTTGGGTTGAGTCAGAGATTTCCCTAAGGCGAGCCTAGGATGAGAGCAGTAGAGATCAGCAACAGTAGTAGTGGCTAGGTGGAGTCGAGGCAGTTCTTGAGGAAAGTACGGATAGAAGTCGAAGGTAGTAGGGGCCCATACTACTAGAAGCAGAGGATCCGTACTTGAATCGAGGAAGGATGATATGAGACCGAAAAGCCAGTAGTAGTAATGATCCCTCGAGTCATATCTGTGTTCTGACGGTTATTGTGATGTATTTTCAGAATGGTGGTTCTACGCCCTAGACCAGCAGGCGGCAGTTCAGGTGCCGAAGAGGGATCGGGATCAGGCACGGGAGCCGAGCAGTTGGATGAGCAGACTAGAGAAATCTTCACTTCAGAGGTTACTCGTATCATTCTTGAGCAGACTCCAGTGATCCTTGGTTCGATCAAGGAGGGTATATTAGAGCTGATGGAAGAGAAGCTAGGCGCATTTCGTGCTGAGGTGGCAGCCATGGTGGGGGCGCGCACACTTACTTTCAAGGAGTTCCGGGCATGTGGAGCTCCAGATTACCATGGGGCGCGGGACCCCATAGCGAGTACCAGATGGTTGGCGGACGTGGCCAATGCTTTCCGCACAAGCAGGTGTCCCGAGGGGGACAAGGTCAAGTTGGCATCCTGTCTTCTGAAGGACAGAGCACGGGATTGGTGGGAGGAGATTGGTCATGCCATTGGGAGTGACGTAGCTTTGGATGCCATGACCTGGGCGGAGTTTACCACCAGGTTCGTAGCTGAGTTCGCACCCGTTATTGAGTTGTAGAAGTTAGCACGTGAGTTCCAGGATTTGACCCAGACTATAGAGACAGTGGCGGAGATTACTGCCAAGTTTAGGGAGAGGGCACTTCTCGTTCCTCAGTACGCAGCAGATGAGAAAATGAAGATAGCCCATTATCATGAGATGCTGCAGTGTGATATCCGCCAGTTTGTGAGTCGATCCAGCTGTAAAACGCTGGATGATATGATTTCCAGAGAGAGAGAGAGAGATTGACCTTGAGATGGAGAGGAAGAGGAAGCTGGAGGCGGCTTTGGGTACAGGGAGCTCAGGCAAAAAGCCCAAGGTTTCAGATCATAGATCCAGGAGTCAGCAGAGCTACAGTCGATGTGGCAAGTGTGGGAGATTGCACGGCGGGGTGTGCAAGGCAAGAAGTTCCGGCTGCTACAAGTGTGGCCGGACTGGGCATATTAGCAAGGATTGTACTGCCACTACCACCGCCACTATGGCATCAGATCTGATTTTCTTTCAGTGAAATCAGAGGGGACATAAAAAGTCCTAGTATCCGAGTTTAGCAGCTGCAGGGAAGGTGTTAGCACCTGCCACTGCTACTTTGAGGATTACAGATGGCCGCCAGGGCCGAGTTGAGATACCGGTGGCGAAGAGTAGGGCTTTTCAGCTGACAGTAGAGGAGGCGCGAGCAACTCCTGACGTGGTGACGGGTATGTATTTCTCCCTTATCTTTGCATTTATTATTGACTGTTTCTTATGGTTATATGTTTTGTATAGGGTCGTTCTCAGTGAACAACATTTTAGCTATAGTATTGTTTGATTCGGGGGCTACCCGATCATTCGTCTCTCTTGCTCTTAGCAGAGCTCCAGGGGAGCTATATTGTCCACTTGAGGTTGAGATAGCAGCTGATAGGACCGTTAGGGTTGCAAGGGTACACAGAGGATGTTCTCTACAGTTATTTGATGAGCAGTTTCCAGTGGACTTAGTCCCTATTCCCCTACGAGGGAATAAGGTTATAGTAGGCATGGATAGGCTGAGCCCCAATGGGGCGGTGATAGATTATGAGCTGCAGTTAGTGAGAGTTCGCACTCCCAGTGGGGGAGAGTTAGTGATTCAGGGCGAGAGGCCACAGCGCAGACCAGTTCTGTGTTCAGCAGTGAGAGCGAGACGCCATTTTCAGCAGGGTTGCATCGGTTATATTGCCTATGTTTTAGATGCCCGTGAGAAGGGCAAGCCGACGGTTGATGATGTTCCGGTAGTGAGAGACTACCCATATGTATTTCTAGAGGATTTTCCTGGAATACCTCCAGAGAGGTAGGTCGAGTTCAGGATTGACCTAATCCCTGGTGCGGCTCCGATAGCCAAGGCACCGTATCGATTGGCTCCCCCATAGATGCAGGAGTTATCTACGCAGCTGCAAGAGCTGCTAGACAAGGCTTTTATCAGGCCGAGTAGTTCGCCCTAGGGTGCACCGATTTTGTTTGTGAATAAAAAGGATGGGTTGCACCGTATGTGTATAGATTACCGGGAGCTGAATAAGGTGACGATGAAGAACCGTTAACCGCTTCCGAGGATAGATGATTTGTTTGATCAGCTGCAGGGAGCGTCTTGGTTTTCCAAGATTGATTTACGCTCCGGGTATCATCAGATGCGAGTCAGAGGCGAGGATGTGCAGAAGACTGCTTTCAGGACCAGGTATGGACATTATGAGTTTGTGGTGATTCCATTTGGGCTCACCAATGCCCCAGCCGCGTTCATGGATCTCATGAACCGCGTGTGCAGGCCGATGCTAGATCGGTTTGTGATAGTTTTCATAGATGATATTTTGGTGTATTCCAAGACTCAGGGGAAGCATGAGGAGCACTTGAGGGAGGTGCTGGAGATCTTGAGGAGGGGGAAACTTTTCGTAGAGTTTTCCAAGTGCGAGTTCTGGTTGCGTGAGGTGCAGTTTCTTGGACACCTCGTCAACCAGAAGGGTATTTTGGTAGATCCGGCCAAGATAGAGGTTGTGATGCAGTGGGAGGTCCCGGAGTCTCCATCTGAGATTCAGAGCTTCCTAGGTTTGGCGGGTACTACAAGAGATTCATACAGGATTTCTCCAAGATAGCAGTACCGCTCACCCGACTGACCAAGAAGTCGGTGGCGTTTCGTTGGGGGCCAGAGCAGCAGGAAGACTTTGAGACCCTCAAACAGAGATTGTGTGAGGCACTAATTCTTACCCTACCGAAGGGAATAAAATATTTTGTAGTCTACTGTGATGCCTCGATCACAGGTATGGGAGCAGTGTTGATGCAGCGAGGTCGTGTGATAGCTTACGCCTCGAGACAGTTGAAGCCTCATGAGGCTAACTATCTCACGCATGATTTGGAGTTGGGGGCAGTGGTGTTTGCCCTTAAGATTTGGATACATTACCTCTATGGGGTCCAATGTACCATTTACATGGATCACAAGAGCTTGAGGTACCTTATGGATCAGCCGAATCTGAACATGAGGCAGAGGCGATGGTTGGATGTGTTGAAGGATTACGATTGTGAGATCCTTTATCACCCAGGGAAGGCCAACGTAGTGGCCGACGCCCTGAGCCGCAAGGCAGCAGCGGCCCCGATCAGAGATATTTGTTTGAGGATGATAGTGATTACTCCATTGTTGGAGCAAATCAAAGAGGCACAGGGCGAGGGCCTCAAGGAGGAGAGGCAGAAGTGTGAGAGAATTGTGGGCCGAGTAGCTTCTTTTGATTATGACAGCTGAGGATTGTTGACCCTTCATGGGAGAGTGTGGGTACCATACTGGGGTGGAGTACGGAAGGTGTTGATGGACGAGGCCCATAAGTCTTGATTTTCCATCCATCTAGGGGAAACGAAGATGTATAGGGATCTTCGACCCGACTATTAGTGGACGTGTATGAAGCGGGATGTTGTCTAGTATGTGGAAAGATGCTTGACCTGCAGGAAGGTTAAGGCGGAGCATAAGAGGCCTCACGACAAGATGCATCCATTGGACATTCCAGTGTGGAAATAGGAGGATATCACTATGGATTTTATCACTAAGCTTCCCAGGACCACACGTGGAGTGGATTCGATTTGGGTTATAGTGGATCGGTTGACTAAGAGTGCTCATTTTATACCGATCAGGAGAGCATATCGGCTGAGAAGCTAGCCGATATATATGTACGAGAGGTTGAGGCACAGCATGGAGTGCCTGTATCAGTGGTGTCAGACAGATATGTCCGTTTTACTTCCAGATTTTGGAAGCGGTTTCACAACGAGATAGGTATTCGTCTCCATTTCAGAACCGCTTTCCACCCTCAGACGGACGGGCAGAGCGAGAGGACGATTCAGACTCTTGAGGACATGCTCCGGGCATGCGTCCTAGATTTCGGTGGCAGTTGGGATACGTATCTTCCATTAGCAGAATTTTCGTATAACAACAGTTATCATGCGAGTATTGACCGCCCTCCCTTCGAGATGCTTTATGGGAGAAAGTGCAGGACCCCTATTTGTTGGGGCGAGGTCGGTCAGCGCGTCATTGGGAGCACCGAAGTGATGCTCAAGATGACAGAGTTATGCTAGTTGATATGTGTTTATGCTATGCTATGATCAGTTAGTTCTGGACTTCGGTCCGATGCAGTCAGTTCCGGACTTCGGTCTGATGCAGCTAGTTCTGGATACCGGTCCGATGCAGTGGACAAGGTCCCAGTCAGTTCCGGACTTCGGTCCGATGCAGTTTCCGAACTTCGGTCCGATGCAGTGGGCAAGGCCCAGTATGTGATTTATATGTGTTGTATGGTATGTGGTAGTTTGGGGGAGCTCACTAAGCTTCGTGCTTACAGTTTCAGTTTTGGTTTCAGGTACTTCCACAAATAAAGTGAAGAGCTCGGGTTGATGGCATCGCACACACCACAACTTCAGTCTTTGTCCTGAGAGTTTGTTTTGATTTATAATCTGATTTGATACAGTTGTTTCACGACATTTTATTATGAATTGAGATATTTAACGTATGGTTTTATGATATGACGTTCAGTATATGATTTTTATTATTATTAAAACAAAAATTTTTTGGTCGTATTTTTGAACGTTACAAGTGTGTGTGTGTGTATATATATATATATATATATATATATATATATATATATATATATATATATACACACACGATTTAATAATAGTTAAAAAATGGACGGTAAAACCGTGACTCACCTTATACCGCACCCTTTTTATGGGTTCAATATGGTGTTTACTGTATATTGTACTATACTACAATATACAATATAGTACACATTGTATGGTCTTAAATTAAGAATATTCTATATATAGCAAAATATTTTATTTGTTCCAAAATTTTTGTCTACATACAAAAAAACATACATATTAAAAAAACATTAATTATCATTAACTTTATTAAATAAAATAACAATTACAATATTTTGTTGCATTTAATTTTATGATAGTTGCATTTAATTTCATTATAATTTAACTAATAATAAATAATATTTTGGTAAAAATGATATTTATTTTTAGAATGAACAATTATTTTGGGACAAAAAAAATGTGTACTTATTATTTTGGGATAGAGGGAGAATAAAAGTTTCTTACAAAATCCATATATTTTGTAACCAAAATAATCTGTAACCAAAATTTTACAAATAGTATCTATAAAAATTATAGCTATTTTGATAAACCATTAAAGATTTTATTGAATTTTAAAAAATAATAAACAATTAACGATTTGCTTTTATAATTATTTATGATGTAAATGAATTTTAAAAAAAATAACATATTAAATATGAGAAATTAAATATTTAGAGAAGAAAGACGGAGAAAATAATGAAAGTAGTCGCCGTCAATGCCGTCCTTTGACAGAAGGAAGACACCTTTCCTTTGGTGGTAATAAATGTGACCGCCAATAACCACCGTTGGATCTCATCATTACATATTCCTCTTTTATTTAATTTTTATTTTAAATTAAACTCTCAGCCACCGTTTCTGTTTCTGCTAGGATTGCCTTCTTTTACTCCAGCAGTCGGCGCCTCCCATGTTCCAACCCACCCAAATAAATTACTGCTACACGTGCCTTCCTCTCAATCCATTCTCTTTAATTCAAAAATATTAATATTCAATGACCTCTTGTTCTCAACAACACACCAACAACAACAAAAATATATCCATACTAAACTATTTTTACAAAATTTCAAGGTATGTATTTAATGTATTCTCTCGAAATTTGTAGCAATTTATGTACAACAACGAACAGTTACATACTTATTTAAAAGGATAAATGTTTAATAAAAGGGTTGGCTAAAAAGACACCCTATATTTCAATATGGATACCCTAATTAATTTTTAAAATATTTTTATTGGCTGAAATTACATTGTTTTCCCGAAAAACTGATTATAAATACCTAATTATTGGTTGACTTTTTAAAAAAATGGTCAATAAGGTGTTCAAGGGGTGTCTTATTAGCAATACCCTTAATAAAAATACAAAAAGAGTTTCTAAAACGTTTGACTTTTAGAATTTTTATAAAGTCAAGTCAAAGAATTTTTTTTCATGGATTTTGAACTTTTATTTTTTTGGAAAAAACTGTAATTGAAAAATATGTTTCAAATAATTTTTAAAAAGTTCACTTTTAAAGTTTTTTGATTTTTTTATGATTTTATATATTTAAAAACTAACAGTTATTTTTTTCAAATACTTCTACACTAATAAAAGATATAACTAGCAACTTTTATCTTTAATTTTAGGTTTCGGCTACCAACTAGTTATAAAAAAACTGATTTGTACATAATAAGTTTTTTTTATACGTAACAATTTATGTTTTATAAAGTTGTATAATAAAACATTTTAAAAACACAAATTGTTGTGTAGGAAGAAAATTTAATGTATACAAATAAGTTCCCCTAATTTTGACATGCACTATCGAAAATATAATTCTCTATAATTTCACTACACACAAAAGCTGTTAAACACTAAAACTTTATATTAAAGTTTTTATCACCTAGTCTTATTATTTCATACACGAAACCTTAAATTTAAAAATAATAGAAAAATAAAAATCTATCATAGGTACATTATCGAAAAAAAAAAAAAACTCTAAGAACTCAAAATTATTTAAAAATATTGAGTTTCTTATGTTTATGTGGGCAGGCGGTTCAGATGATATATTTTATCATTTTTAATAGCTATTAAGTTAAAGTTGTAAATTTTATATGTATAATATTTGATAAATGTTTTTTTGCAAGCTCTTAAAAGATATCGAAGGTCTTCACAAAATAGTGCCGTTTTACCCTTTCGAGATATGTTTGACAAAATAGTTGTTAGCTTGAGAATTGTTCTTTTCATATTCGCAAATAAATTTAACAAAAATACGTGTTACCTTTTGAAAAACGTAGAGGTTTTAAGGCATGCTTGATAAAAAGCTAGTAGCTTTGAGTTGTAGATGGAAACTGTAGTATTTGCTTATATACAAGTGCTCTATAAAATAATTATAAACTTAAATAAAAACTTTAAACTTATATTAACTATTTGATTTTTTCTTTTAATTAAGGGTTATTTAAAAAAAAAAAAAATCATTTTAAAAGCATGTTGTCAAACACATCTTAAATAAACGCAAAATTAATGTAATAGTACTATTTTAGTCAATTGACCTAAAAAATTGTGTTTATCAGTCAATTAACCTATGATAAGTTTTTGTTTTCTATATCGAATATAATAAAGAATGTCAAATTATACTCTTACAAAATACAATAGCAATGCACATTCGACTCTTTCCCAACAATAGCAATCTAGTTTTTGACTCTTTCCCCAAACCGATGTTATTTTTTGTAATTTACCTCAATATTATTCTCATTATTTTATTATATTTTAATTTTAAAATTAAAATAATAATAAAAGTTGGTGTTGTTTTTTTGGGGGCGGAGGAAGCATCAGTTATCGTAACGCCATACGCCTACACTTGGCTGCACAACTGGAAAATAAATGGAATTTAGCAGTACAACAAGCAATGCGAATGGTACAATCAGTTCATCACCATCATCCTAAATTTACGAGATCGATTCAACAAAATTCCGATTGCACAAATATGGAAATTGAAGAACGAAAGATTGCAGAGATATGTTTGTTTGTTGTTCTTTTGATATCTGTACAAACGGAAGAAAAGATTTAACATTATCAGCGCATTGAAACATTATCAGGCTGCTTTAATCCTATTACATTTTCATTTTTATCTAATTCTCTAGGTTTGATCTGCTCTGCGATGAAAAAAAAAAAGGGAAACCAGGGGCGGAGGGTGGCGGAGGACCGGAGATTGCTAAAAAAAGAAAATTACATCAGGCAATTTCCGACGGGGGGAAATTAAGATCAAAATCAAGAGCGAAGGTTTTTTCTGGATGTGGACGATCGGTAGGATGACTGAAATTCACGACGGAAGAGGAGTCGGAGTCGCTTTGAGCGTTGTTGCCGGCGGCGATAGTCAGGTTGGGTGCAGGAAGAACGGATCCGTCCAATCTGAACATGTCCAAACGGTTGTTGTGTTTGGCGGTGTTGTTGATCTGCGAATGGTACAGGAACAAGGAATGAGCCATCGGGAAACCAACAGGAAAGTGCGACAGGGTGAGATCGAGAGCCGACGGTGGAAGAGGAGCGGCGGTGATCGGAACGGCGGAGTTACCCGACTCAACAGTGCTGCTCTCACCGCTAGGGCTTTTAGTCACAGCCTTAGGCTTCCCACCAACGGCGACCATCGGGAGCGACAATTCGGTGGATGTAGGAAAGTTGGTCTTCGCCTTATCGCCACGGAACTCCCGTGCGGCGGAATCGTAAGCACGCGCCGCCTCCTCCGCAGTATCAAATGTGCCTAGCCAAACACGGCTCTTCTTTCCAGGATCCCTGATCTCAGCTGCGTAACGTCCCCATGGCCTCTTTCTGACACCGCGGTAGCGAGTCTCGGAGCCGCCATTGCCGCCGCCGGTGTTGCCGTCAGGTTTCCCGCGAGGAGCCATGGTGTAAGAAATGGAGAAAGATTGGACATGAGAGAAAAGGGGGAGAGGATGTGGTCTGTTTTTATAGTGGGTGGAGAGTCGTAGAAAAACGGAGCTCCGCACCACTCTCATGACATGGGGCGCGTGTGGATGAAATGTTAGGCTCCTCCTCCGTGGCCTAGGGCTAAATTCAAGAGGTTTTACCACCCACCCATACTTTCCTAAATTAAGGGTGTTAGAATTTTCACACTTTAATATTTTTGTTCTTTTTTTTTTTTTAATCATAATAGGAAGCTCATCACTATTACAAGATATGTGTATTTGGATATTCGTATAAAAAGCACTATAACCAAATATAAATATCAAAATAAATAAAAGGAAAAAAATATGATAGTTCAAACGGTTATATAAGGTCTGGTGTATAAGATTTTAAAACATAGTTGTGTATATTGTCGATATGTTGTTCATGTTGAAGATTGTATGCGTGCAGTAAATGTTACAAATACGATAAGCAACATTAAAACAGATGTCTGTCGGCAGCTTGACATACGTAATTCGATATTTGACGTTTTGTTATCCTTTATGGTGTTATTGGTTTGCAAGGTATAGGGATGTCAGACTCTCATGTTAGGGAGATTTGGCGTCCGACATAATTTTTTGTATGTTTTTATTTTGATCCACGGTGCCAACCGATTGTGTAACAGATTACCAGACTAGTAAAAGTCACATCTGAATTGGTACTTGATGACATAACTAATAGAACATGTATACGTGTAACTAAGCATCTCGGTAAGTGGTAGCGTCATTATAACCATGTAGGTAGTTGCATACATTGTCGTTATATTGTTGACATTGAAGATTGTCTGCGTGCAGTAAATGTTACAAAATAGGATAAACAACATTAAAGTGAATGTTTTTCGGCGGCTGGACATACGTAATATGATACTTGTTATTTTTTGTATTCTTGTTATGTCAATGGTTTGCAAGGTATATGGATGTCAGACTCTCAAGTCAGATAGGATTGGCGTCCGATAAAATATATTTAAATATATGGTTTGTATGTCTATATATTGATCTATGAAGCTAATTGGCTGCTGTGTAATTGATTATCAAACTAGTAATGGTCATATTTGAATTAATACTTGATGAATTAATTAATAGAACATGTGTTGGTGATTTTAGTGTCACCATATCATTTTATATAATTGGAACTAACATATAAGCTAAAGGGCTTCATAATTTATACTGTAATATATGTATAGGTATGTGTGGAGTGCACACATGTATAAGATCGAATTAGAAACCGGTTTGACGACTAGTTGGGGGTCCGGGGGCAGCGCCCATGGGTCTGAGGTTTTCAAAGGGTTCACTCCCATTTGGCGGGGTTTAAGGGCAGCGCCACTAGCACGGTCCAAGGGGTAAAGCCCTTGGCTGGGACCATGGTGGGAAAATCGAAATTTTGAGGGTGATTATGATAAAACTGACGAAATTCGTCATATTTGGAAACCATTGATTTCCTTATTAAATTTTGGATTTCCCTGACTTGTTTCCAAAGCAACCCATGACGGCCAACCATAACAGGCAAACTATAAATCTCATTTATTATATAAATGACTCTTCTCTTTGGGAAGAGATACACAACTATTAACTCTCTTTTCTTTTGACGAACATATAATTCTTCTAGCAATTTGGCATACGATTTCTGTCTCTAGATTCGTAAGTGTCATCTTGGATTATCCTAGGCTAAATTTCTTGCAACCCAGACATAAGATAGAAATATTAGCTCAAAAAGTGTTCACACGATCCAAGGGGTATCCAGATCTCCAACATAAACCCTAATTCCTCCAAAAACATGTACACGTGTAACTAAACATCTAGGTAAGTGGTAGTGGCACTATACTCATGCAGTGTGGTGCATGTTTTTGTTAGGCTATCTAAATAGAAATATTATAATCATGCATTTATAATAAAATCAGAAATCACAATATCTAGATGGTCCACATTAGATCTATCTTAATTACCGCCACACGTGGATAAATCACAAAACCAGTAATATTTTTGGAGTGACATGGTTCATATCATGGATATACGTATAAAATTTCTTACCTCGACCACTAGGATCTCATCGCAAAAACTACGGTAAAACGATAATTGTCATGAGGTCTATGAACTTAACTTGCATTTGTAAATTCATCAAAGCTTTATAATTTATCAAATTGAAGCACATAGGATTTGTTTGGTAAAACTAGCTAGAAACTGGTAGCTAGTAGTTTTGAGTTTTAACTTTATCATGTACCACTCCGCCGGTTCGTAGTATGAAACTTGCATGAATCCTAGCTCCAAGTCTCTTTCATGGAATTATAGCAATTTTTCTCGCTCCTCGAAAACCCATAGGAACAAAGTTGATGCTCCCATATCCATAGCATGACTTGTTAAAGCAAGTGAATGATTTGCTATTTGTGCATAAACGTTTGACAAAAATAATTGTTAGCTTTTAAATGTGTAAAAGATAAAAATTAAAAATTAAAGATTACAAACTCTAAAAACAATTTTAAATCGGCATGCCAAACACATCCTATAATTAGTATTCAATATTGTTCTTGGTTTTAGTAATTCAATTTTATTGAAATTCGGTAACATAGATTTGTATATGATTGCATATGACCAGTTTCACAATTAACCTTTTGGCTTCGCAAACTATGGCTTTAATAACTATATCTGAAGAATTCATCACATATGGTAATTATTTACAATCCAATGTCGTAAAATCATTTGAATTTATCTTTGAATATTGACAAATACATATAATGAATGTATCCTTTTTAAGTAGCTAGTAGATAACAAAATAAGTTTAATAGCTCTAAAATGGATGGTAATTATAACTTCCTAATTCAAGTTGAATTTGATGGCAACAATCACACAACAACCCTTTTTAAATGTCTCCCTTTTTTGCTATTTTGATTGTTCAATTTGGTTATAACATTTAATTTTTTATTATAGCTTTTCTGACTACTTTATTATTTATGTTATTACGTAACAACTAATGATGATGCTTTGTATCATGAACTTGAAATATGCAAATTATTGGTTTTTGTAAGCTAACTTCCTTAACGAGGGTTTTCAGATCAGCTTTCACGCACCGACTAATTGCGCGCTGTAAACATAATGTTATTGTTCATGTCTTGGAGTCATTGTAGGCGAATTTTCATGGCCATAGAAACTGTTAGGATTTGAACATATAGGTTAATATGTTATCCACCATGTACAAACCATTATTGAAAAGAAAAATATTGCTAATGAGAACATACAAGGATAATTAGGTTAATTTGATACACAAATATTCAAGGCTTATTTAACATACACATAAATTGCTACATAAGAATAGAACGTCAATAAGACTTAGAGGAGATGAACTATTCAAGATGATTTCGTGTACTCTTTTGTCCATGTTAGTTTTGGGGGTTTATTTATAATATTATTTGTCGTTTAAAAAAAAATGAACTATTCAAAATGAACCTAATATTATAACATAGTTAATAATATCATTCTAAGTAAATAACCTAATATAAATATTTAATATATTTATATTCAAAGAAGTTTAAAAAAAAATTAAAACATTTAATCTGTTATTTCAAAATAGAAAAATAGGCATTCAAGAAAGTAAGACTATAAAATCTTGTTTTAAAAATTCAATACACCTAACGAAAGGATATGACAATCGAACCCCCACCTCAAGTAATAAATTTATTTAAAACATATCTTATTAATATCAAAATACATGCAAGTTCAGAAAAGGGATATAATTCAATAAATATTTATATTATCTATACCTTTTTAAACATTCTTAAAAACGGAAAACTAAGTAATATTATTGAAAATTTTTAATTGGTATAAAAATAATCTTGAAATAATCTATGCTATGTGTTGTTAAACTGTAACATTCTAGAGTTACATAATAATTTGACAAATATCATGAAAAAAAATGCATTTTATCACTTCATTTTAAAAAGCAACATTATTATTTATAAAATCCATCTAAAAGACAACCACGAAAACCGTATAAGGCTATATTAGGTCGAATAATTAAAAAATTAGCTGCTAATTAGAAAGTTAGCTATTAACTAACAGAAAATAATATTAAATAAAATTAATTGAATTATATAAAATAATATGATATGTAAAATATTAAGTTTTTTTTATAATTTATAAATAGGCGTATCGAGAAAATGTAAAAATTAAACTAAATTAACAAGTTAAAAATATAAACTATTTGTGACGTGTCAATAACATGAAATTCTACACTATTTATTTTTAATAAAAAAATCATCCAATAAATCATGTTTGTTATTTCGATATCAATAATAAGTTGGTTATTGTGTTTTAAAAATTTATTATTACAGTTATATGATAAATTTATCACTACAGTTAATATGATAAAATATAACATCTTATTTATGTTATATTTTTAAGATTATTTTTATATGATAGAATATAACGTCATATTTATATTATATTTTTAAGCACATTTTAAAACATTTTGCTGAATAACAATAGATTTTTTTATATTTTAATATTATTTTATTTTCAATATATTGAAATGCAATAAAATTCAATAAATTAAAATTTATCTGTTTCCCGAATAAAATTTTATTCAAAAGAAAATAATTACCCAAATAAAACACACGTTTTAATTTTTATAAAAATACGTAAGAAAATAAACAAACGTTTACTACTTATTTTAGGACACAAACTACAAAAACTGGTTTATGTTTTATGTAAAGCAGCGCGTGTACTCAAGCGCAAAAGGGACGCGTAGACACGCTGTAGCGGTGAGTTTGATTAAGTGAGGAAAATATTCAGCGTAGTCAATCTCAAGTTTGACTATGTGAATAGGATTAGTAGGAGTAGTAAACCCCACCTCCCTCGTGACGTTTGCCTCCTTAAATGCTTATTCTTTTGCATTGTACTCCTTAAAGTTCATCTTAAGTTTCACTTTGGTCCCTACACTTCATTTTTTTGCCAATTGTTTTTTCTCTTTAGTAGAATTCTGTTATTTATACATTTGTAATAAAAAATAATAATTATTATTATTATTTTTTTTTTAAATCAAGGTTCAAAGTCTTTTAAAAAAATAGATAGATTTAAGAGTAAAATAGATTTATCGTTAAAAAAATACATTATAATAAAAATAATAGAAAAAAATTAAATTGATTAAAATATGAAATTTAATGAAATATTTATATAACTTAAAATAAAAAGGATTGCGTTATTTCAATTTTCATTCTTTAAGTTATCTAAATTGTGAAATTTCATTAATCAAACGTTATAAATTAAATAGTTGACGAGTTTTTATTTAAATGATAAAGTTTGCTCGATAAAATTTCAACAAAAGTGTGACATTTCGTATATTTAATGTGGGTTCGATAACGGTTGAAATATTTGGTTCATATTTTAAATGATATAGGTTTTTTATAATGAATTTCACATTCTAGATAATTTGGATAAAAAAACATATACAAATAAATGTTAACGATATAATCCAACTTATTTGTATTAAAACCTTTTTTCCACGGTGGAATATGTTAAAAAATCACATTGGCAAGAAGATATAAAGAACACGACATCATAATATTTTAAATTGAATTTAAAGGCATACATTCTAATGAATTTAATATTTTATATTTTCTATATACATCTGATAATAAGGAAAAGCAACAATATCATAAAAAAAAATCCAACATATTTTGGTTCAGTCCTATCAAGACACATTATTTCAGAAATTTCAAAGACACGACAACGTTATAGAAATGATCACATTCAACATCGTTTTTGGGCCAAAGACCAACGAACCGACTACACCTCCTCTTCAAAATCTAGAATTGTGAGTAAAGAAGTAAGGTTCACATCACAACACCGCCCTAACTTCACTATCACCACTTTCACAACTTCATATTCCAGAAAGACATGATCCACATTTTCTACATAATTGTTACAAATTTGCACATCAAAAAAAGGAACATAAATACCACAATAAGCAAAATTATCTTTTGTTGGCAGACAATTCAAAAGCAACTTCTAATGAAAGTTCAACATTCGGTTTCGAGATGTTTCTTTATTTGGAAAGTCGGACGTTAACTAATAAAGAGAAGGCCTCTGGCTTCATGGGATGAAGTTTTGGACATAGAGAAATAGGGTTTGTGGGCTAAGAAGATAAGAATTCGGATTATAAGGTTTAGTATTGGGTTAGAAGTAGTTTGGGCTTAAGCTGAATTGGGCCTTGTTGGATCAGGACTTTCATGACGCAACATCTAAGGTGTAATGGTGTGACTCCCGCTATTTGGGCTTAGGCCTTAGGCCTATTTAAGCATACTGTTCACTGGGGTTCATCATTTTGACAACCCCCATCTCTAGAGAAACACTCCCAACTAAACCTTGGGCTCTTTTGTGCCTTATAAACTCATTCGCTTCTTTGGTGTGAAGTTTTGAAGAAAAGTGTGCTCTTTGTGATTATTAAAAGCAAGGAACTAAAGTTTCTACCCTCCTTAAAATCTTATCTGGCTCTGTAAGTTTCCAAGATTCAACCTTTTTGGCTATTACATGTTAGATCTAGGCTTGTGGTGGTTTTGGTGTCATTTTGGTCCCTTAAACTTAGTGTTCTTGGAGTTTGAAGAACTCCAGAACTCATTGGTGATATTGTGATGCTTATGGACTTTACAAATTTGGAAAAGGGTCATGCATGTGCTAATCTTAAGCCATACACTTGGTTTTGGCTTTCTTGGATTTAGGGTTTAGAGTTATGGTTGATTAAGAATTGATGATGGATAGAGTTGGAAACTTTATCCATTAGGACCATTAGGGGTTTCCTATATGAGAATTAGAACCTTTGTAATTAAGGATTAAGAGCTTAATGAGTTAAGTTGTCTAAACGAAAATCATGGCGCGGCTTGCTAAGTGTCATAGAGCGGTTTTTGAGTGTTCCTGACTATTTTGTTGTTTAGTGGATCATGACGCAACTTGTTAAGGGTCATGACATGTAGGTCATTTACTGTTGACTTTGACCTTGACTGTTGACTTTTTGACCAGTTTGACTTTTGGGTTAAACTAGGAGGTTTTTAGCTATAGACTGAGGTTTAGTCTATGATTAATTTAGGCGGTTCATGTAGCCGATTCTTTGGGACTTCAGCTAGTCGGATTCAACTCTAAGATTTTATGTAAGTTTTCTCACTATATTACATATGACATGGTGGTTATGACATGATCGTATACTTAGCTAGACTTGTAGGTTATTGTTTGTCTACTTGCATGCTATGTTGGTTGAAAAAGACATATTAGTTGAAATAAGTATGTCAGTTGAAACATACATGTTGGTTGAAATACATGTTGGTTGGATTATGGTTTATGAAAAAATGGTTTTGTCTTGATTATAAATTTATGAAAATGGGTATTTATTCTAATGTAAAACTAAAAATTCTAGGTTGAAAAATAGGATGTTACAGAAAGATATTGGCCTTAATTAGGATCAATTTGTTCCATATCGTATGACTAGGAGAATGAGGTAAGTTACTTCATCTATAAAAAGACGAGTATCTTTAACCATATAATCTACCCTGCTAGCCAAATCCGAAGCCCACCTATCTGAATTATCACACCTCCTTGCTTCTCTTCTCCATCTCCATATTCATTCATTAGCCTCTTATTTATCTGCAACAGAGCATTGTGGATCAATATCCAAATCCACAATGAGGAGTGGTTGCCTTGACAAAGGAACCAAGAGATCATGGTAGATCAAGACATATCGACCGAAAATACCATTTCATCAGACATAGAGTAGAAGAAGGTCACCTTATTGTGACGATTGTATCATCTGAACAGAATTCTATAGATCCAATCACAAAGGGTATGAGTAGAGCTAAACACATTCAACATGCCAGGAGCATTGGTTTGAAAGTTGATATTACTTTTAGTAGTTAGATAGTTGGTTTTAAACTTGTAACAAAGTAAATGTAATTGACTTTTGGTAATTAATTAATAGAGAATTATTTATGATTTTGTTTACTACCTTTTGTCAATTGTTTATTCCTGTGTTCATTTTTTTTGCATGTTTTACTTCCCGAATTATTTGATTATTCAAAATCCACAGTCGATCATACTTTTAGAAGTAAGTAGTGAATAAAGATTGTCATAAATTGGATTGTAGATTACCTAAAAGGTTTTATACATAGCAATAGTATTGCTACAATGTTCATGAGTACTTTGAAATGGAGATTTAATTATTGGATTAACCAACGCTCAAAGAGTTGCTTCATGGAACTTATCATAAGTAGTTATGATAAGGTAATATCTTATCATCTTAAAGTAGAGATATATGAGTTGTGGTATAGAAGTTAATTGTCCATTGATAATATGTAAACGCATCAATAACTTGATGTTATTATTGTGATTGATTTGATGAGTAATTGGTTCTAGAAGATAAGTCAAAGTTTATTTGTTCCTTTTTCCATAATGGGAAAATCGATATCTTTGGGCACCTCGTTGAGTTGGTGCTGACTTAAAGTATCGTGCCCGACCAGGACTTAATTGATGTGTTTGATTATAAGTTCTATGTCATTACAAATCAGAAATTAGGAAACAAAGTCTTGGACAATGAGATTGATTTTATTCCATGTCTCTTTTCTGAATGATATCTTGTAGAACGGAGTATTATATGATCACTTATCTTTGGACACGTAGTTAACTAGGTTAGACTTCGACAACGACTTTTAGGAGCTGCAATTTACTGATCAATTCAAAAGTTGTACTGACAATTATAGTTACAAACTTATCTAAGTGGGAGACTATTGGATTAGGTGTCTAAACTCATAACTATAATTTGTATAAACTTGAATTGATAGTAGCACAATCCTTTTGGGTTGTTCTCAATCCTAGCAGTTGGATGTAATGATTTTTAGAGAGAGGTTGATTTATTATTTGATTAATAAACTGAAATAAATAATTTATTAATATATTATGAAAATAATATATTAATCGGAAATAGTAATATTTAAGTAGTAATAATTAGAAATCAATTGGAGTTAATTTTTGGATTAATGGAATTAACTAAAAGTGTAGGGTTTGAAGTGAAATTGTTCAATAGTTGAACAAAAGGCTCCAGAACCTTCCACTAGGAGAGTGAATAATTTCTAGAATTATCCTTGGCAGATAATAAGGAAGCTAGATAATTACTAATTCAAGATAATATTATTATATTGGTTTTGGGTTTATCTAGGGTTTCCTAGTTGCACTATATAAGGGCCCTTAGGCTTTTATTTTCGATTATCACTTCCTCCCAAGGCTTGGCCGAAATTTTGCTCTCCTATATCCTCTATCTATTATCTCTTTCTTGTTAGCTTGGGTGTGAACCAGTAGAGGCACTCCATTTGTGTTGCTTGCTTCCAAAGGTTCTACAAGTCAATGATAATTGTTATTTACTGTAATAACGATAAGGTATGTAGTCCTAAATCCTTTCGTGTGTTTTTGGAAAATTACCTAGGGTTTCTAAGGTTCTTATTTTGATGTTCTTTGTTATACATTTAATAGAGAAAACTGTCACACGTCTAAACCGGAACGACGGAAACGTTAAGGGGTGGAGGAGTCATGCTCAGTATCATAACACATGCATCATAGTAATCAAAGTAACAAAAACCATTGCATTAATATAAAAGTGTTTACATTGTATTTGATTCACAAAAGATTAACTCCAAAAGTAAATAGCAAAACAAGACATGAAGCTACTATGCTCCATCTTCTGAATCCCTAAGCATGTACCTGTCTACTAGTTTCCTGAGAATACAAGTGATTTTGAAAGTGTATCAACATTTAAGTGGGTGAGTTCATAAGTATTTTTGTTATAAAAAGTATATTCCTTGTTCTTTGGAAAAGTTCACCTGTTCCTCTGTAAAAATAGTAACCATAATAGTTCCTTTTACAATTACTTAGTTTATACTAGCTATATATAACCTAATGTCGAACAGACAGTTGAATGTGTGAATCTAACCTAAGCCCACAACCAAACAAGGAACAGGAAGTAAGGTGGAAGTCTCGCATTCCACTGCCTACTGAATATTATTTATATATACATTTGAGGTATAAACTAAGGAATTATAGAATTAACCACTAGAGGTCCTTTATGTTATATTAGTTGTTAACAAGTGCTGAATCTTGTGTAAAAAGAAAGATTCTTAATTTCATGTAAAATGTTGTTTATGGAATAATTGATATTGTTTTCGGAAAGTTCTAATGAAAGCTGGTTACCTTTGAAAATGATGTTTACCATAGAAAGTCCTATATTTTCTATAAAGCTGATTTGTAGTATTACTTGTTTCAATATCGAAAAGCACTGGCATAATTACTATACTCACTTTAAAGATATTTAGTTCTGTTGATAATTTAAACTGGCTAAAGACATGGTTGTTCTGAAAATTTGATACAACGATACTACCCTCCTATGATCACTTAATACACACTGAATGTTTAAATTATGCTTTTAAAAATGAAAATTTTATACTATAATTTTTGGGACGTTACAAGTTGGTATTAGAGCCTTGGTTTGAGGGATTCAGGCATAATCTTGGGTATGCCTGGACTCAAACTGAGGGTTTGGAGAAAATTTTCATAAAGTAAATGTTTTATTAAAAAGGGTTTCTAATCAAAGAAAGGGGTGTGATGTGTGCCATCAGTCGAGCTCATGTAAGTGGTTCCCATAATATAAATACATGTTTAGTTTGATATATGATATGATTATGTGAATTGCATGCTAGATTAAGGCTAAGGATCTGCTTAGGATTTCATGATAGGAGAGATGCTTTTATATGCGTAATCGCAAGAGCTTTTACAATTGCATGCTAGTTTGGTTTCCAGATAAGTGGATAGTATGACATGCTTAGTGTATGATGGTTAGATTTTCCATTGTCTGAATGTTGCTTGCTTTGTTCTTTGCGGGACTCTTAGTGATGTGAATTGGCTGCTAAGTTTCATGTGGTACAGGTTAAATAATCTCAGAGTGGTGGATTTGGCCCTATTGCGTAGCTCTTGTTTGAGTCCAACCATTCTAGAATTGAGTCTTTTACTCGAAGGATTATTTGATTTATGTTGCATGTGACTATATTCATAAGGTAGTTAGTTGACATTGGTAGGAATCTTTAGCAGCTGAGGGCTGGGTGAGGTCAGGAACCTTGGAAAACCTAGGATATGCTTTTGTGAGTTTAGTGGTATTGTTTAAGGAGTTTTTGGTGCATTACTTTGGGTAGATGACTTAGAGTAATTCCCATGTAAGGGTTTGGGCCTAATTTGGAAAATTGGGCCATAAGTGGGTATTGGATGCTTTTTGGTTCGTAGGCCTTTGCAATTGGGAGTTTGGGCCTTAGTCTTGGACCAAACTAGGTGGGGGTAAAATCTTCTTTTTACCCCATATTTGGATTATTGGATTTGGTTTAAAACCCAATTGTTAATTGGGTGTTATTGGTTTGATAACGTGGGGATTTTTGTAGATCAGTAGTCAAAGACTTATTCGTGGTATCAACTTTCGACATGAGTCTTCTCTTGGTGCTCGTGAGTCGAAGGCACCAACGCTGGCTTACTAAATTATGTATGTAGGATGCTAGCTGTCTTTGTGACTCTAGCATGTTTGTATGTGCCAGTGTGGGAGAATTGTTATATTTGTGATGACCAGTTGGGTCTAGCTGTTATTATTGTGTTATGTTGTTTATATGTGATTGAGACTGTTGATAGTCTCCAGGGTTGTTGATAACCCACTGGGCATGCTTTTATCCACTAGAACTGCTGATAGTCCATAGGGTTGTTGATAATCCATAATTGCCTATTTGTATCATAATGTATGTGGAATTACATGCACTAAGCCTATTAGTGACTTGTAATTCTCCACCAAGGATCTTTAAGTATAACATCAATAACAACATTAGGCATGTGGGCTTTCATTATCATCCCTGGGTCTGTTTAGCTCATGACACTATGTTGCTCTCACTATCACCCTAAATGAAATGACTAGACTCACGATATTACAATACCAAACTTGTCTTCATTCCATCAAGGCAAACATAATAATAAAATTATTATCCGGTCTGTTTAGCTCATGGTGTTGTAATGCTGATCTAGCTATCACCCAAACAAAGTTGTTTGGCTCATAGTGTTGCAGCACCGATCTCACTCTCACTCACAAAATATATAATCACACAATTCTCATCGTACCTTTTTAACCAATTGATACTCATTTAATTTCATTATTATTAATTAAAATTTCATTAATGATCAAGATCTAAACTAATTTAGTTGTCATTTTAACCTTTAAATTTTTATAATAGTTATATCTATGCCTGCTACTATCCAATCCCATAATATTTCTTCAATAGGCTTATAACTATGAAATCTACTATTATTCTCTAATATCAATCTTACAAGTATAACATTATGAACACCAAGCTCACTTTTAACCTATATTTTTACAAACAATGATATTACAACCATGAAGGATACCATCATAATCTAAAAACAATGGTGTTACAGTCATCAAGGCTACGACAATGTTAATTGATTCCAACACAGTGGTGTCACGGTCACCCAAACCACCACAATATTAGTCCATCATATTACAGTCAACAAGACTATCATGACTAATAATATTCCATTATAATAGTATTGTCAGCACTAAGCATACAAGTTCAATCAACACTTGCACCAAAATAGAACAGTGGTAATTACATCACTAAGCATACCACTAACAACCAAATCCCCCACAATGGTATTTACAACACCTAGCATACCACTACAATCAATATTGACATTCAAGATATTATTATCACTAAGACTATCTCAAAATACAAATTGATTTCAAACTTCAACATTTCAGACAACAAGTTTGCTAAGTTCACTTCACTTTTACCATCAAATCGCCATATCTTTTAACATCGATCCACATTTAAGACCTAAGTGTCTTTACCCATATATCTTTAATATTCCAGTTTACTTCACTATTCCTTTTTCCCAATTCATAACTTTCACTAAATTCATTTTTCTATTCTTCCAATTACATTGTGTATATATAAGGACTTGGAAGTTCACCTTTCTATACATTCACTACTCATCTTATTAGTTTCCATCAATTTTCAGATCCTCACATTCAATATTGTAGTTAGTACATTAACAATACATAATTCTTTACAAGTCCTTCACATAATGAATCATACGTTCTAAAATTTTCAGATCCTCTCTTTCTTACTTGTTGTATATTTCACGAATGAATAGGACTCTACAGTTCCCTTTTTACCATCTCTCGTTACTATCATAAGATTAAATATAAACTCTCCACTACGCATCTATCATGACACTAGTTGCATCGGTGTCTTTTTTTCTACATACATTTAGTTTTCTCAAAAACATTTCATAATTAAGGGTATTACTGCCATGTCAAATAGCATAAGATTTCTTTCAAACTTTTTTCAAAAAATACATTTCGACAACTTATTTCTACCACTAAATACATAGTGACAGCACCTCCAAAGCTTCCAAATGTCCAACACTCTATTCAATTTCAGCTTTACCATAAAACAATATACTTTTCTATTTATCGTAACACCTCTTTCTCACTATTAAATATCCATTGCCACTTCTATTGAATATGTCAGTCATCCATTAACTAGATCTTTAACTTTAGACTTTATAGTCTAATAAGTTTTAATCGTTCAACACAATTATCTTTTAGACCAATTCATCTAGACCTCAAATAACTAATTCGTATAACAACGTACTAATAAAAATTCTAGTGATCAATAATCATCCAAATTACTACATTTCTCATCTCTCAATTGAGTTTAGGTAGAAAATATCCCAAGAGTGAGCCTTTAACAAAGTTATATATTTTCTAACTTGGTAACCGTGCCATGGCAATCATGCCACTGTGCTGCGGTACCATTCCATTCTAACATTTTTTTTCATTTTCCAAATCATGGTAACATACTACCACGCCACAGTTTAAAGTGCATTATCCTTACTATTGACCATATGTAACATTCAAAATTATTGGTATGTTCCCGTTAATCCTTAATGTAATTTTTTTCCTTCATTTTAGTCCTTGGCTAGTATGCGGGGCATACTCTATGAGTACGCTTAACATACTAGCTCATTGATGGATCACGGATGCACCCACGTACATGGGGCGTATCTAATGCAGGGGAAAACCCTAATTTTTAGGGTTTGTGCCCTATTTAAATAACTTAAGACACCCTTGGACCTCCTAATGAACAACCTTTATCTCTCTATACCATAGAATCAAAAATCCTAAGTGCCTTTTATGATTTTTGAGCTTGGAAGTATGTTTTGGTAGTGTTTTTGGTGAAGTAGAAGAAGAAGAACACTTGGAGGTTGCTTGAGAGTGGCGTGGGCTTGTAGATCTAGAGTTATCTTCATCTTAGCAAGACATTTGAGGTAAAAATCTCTCATCTTGATGGTTCCTTATACTAAATCCAACTTAGGGTGTTATTTGTGTATTTTGGGTCCTTTTAGCCATATTTGAGATTATAGTCAACTCCAGAAGCCATGGATGTTAGATCTTAGTGTTGGATTAATGTCTAAGTCCATAACTATAATTGGTAAGACTTGACCCGACCCGGCATGGTCCATTTGGGTTGCATGGCATCATGCACTTGGATAGACTATAATGAGAGAAATAAGACACTTACGGTTATTAATATATTATAAGTTCTAGTATATTAATAATAAGAATAATGAGATTATTTAATTAGTATTGATCAAGAATTAATCTAGTATTAATTAAGTGATCAAAAGAAGACTAATTAAATATATGGGTTGATTGTGTAAATCATTCATTCTTATATATGTGGGCTTGTGATCCAAGATTCCTTATGTTGGACTAAGTCCATGGGGTGACCCATGGATACTCCATGGAGGTTAAAACCCATGGAGCATAAGGAATGGGTAAAGTCATGAGTTACATGGTGTAACCCTAATAGCCACCATATAAAAGAAACCCATGGCTCAAGAAATCGTGACTATGACTAACACTATGTGTATGTATGAGGGCTACACGATTTCATGAAGTGTTCTTATTTCTCTCTAAGTTATTCCAAGTGCTTATGGTGTTGTGTGAACCATTTGAGGTGTCACACTTGGGGCACTAAGCACTCAAGCTTCATGAAGACAAGCACCATTGAAGAGGTATGTATTCTATCTTGTTATATTGATATTTTGTATGCTAGTTTAGGATAATACCTTGGATGTTCATATTTGCATGTATAATAGAGAAAACATAGATCCAAGGTATTTAGGGTTGCATGTACACTTAGGAGTGTTAGAATGCTCAAAATTAAGACTAATTACTTGTTCACATGGATGTGTGAGTCAAGTAATGGACTAAGGGATCGAGTACATAGTCATGTGCACTGATTAAGTCCACCACAAAAGATATAAGGCTATTCATCATATTTTACTAGAGTTTAGTAAATATGATTATACTTACAAGCTTAAGTGTAACTCTGAGACATTGGAAAAGGTTCCAATGCATAGCAGAGCGGATAAGAAGAATCAAATTAGGCAGAAGGATAAAAGTTTCTCAAATC
Organism: Lactuca saligna; assembly: GCF_052625555.1. Lineage (NCBI taxonomy): Eukaryota > Viridiplantae > Streptophyta > Magnoliopsida > Asterales > Asteraceae > Lactuca > Lactuca saligna. The sequence continues at coordinate 169,722,929 of NC_136423.1, read as the reverse complement.
TGAAAAGATGGGAGAGTACTTTAGTATCAGTTTTGTGATCATCTTAATGATTAAGAAACCATATCAAAATTAGTTCTCTAAGGAAGTCTTAGTTCATTCTTATGACTAAGAAGAAGGGATCTTGAATTGTTGAAATGGTTAAATCAAGAAGATGAGTCATACTTCGTTTCAATACAAGTCTTAGAGTCATACTCCAAGATTGTAATTTGAGTGACATGTCTTAAAGAAGGTTTAAAACACTTGACAAATGTAAGAGTAAAAGTTTTCTACTCTTGTACATTTGAAATTGGTAAGTTGTGATGTTTTGGATAAAACAAAGACCAACTTCGGCCAATTGTGTGAAGTGTTTGTCTTGATTAGAATCCACACTATCTCTTGGATGTTTGACAAGGAAGTCTTATAGGTCAAGAGGACAGTGGGAGTCTTAAAGGTCTTGAAATTCTCAAGAACTAATCAAGAATGAAACCTGAAGTTCTTCACTAGCACACGACTTGAGGTTTATAACCTATCGTGTTGACATATTCTGTGCCCATTCCAGTTAAAGTTGGCTTTACATATGAGTTCTTAGAGTTCTCAATGTGTTGCACAACAACTTGGAAGCAATGGTAGGCCCTTGAGCTGCCAGGTGGCAAGAAATTAAGATTGAGTTCAGTCCATATGAGTTTGGATTTGTCCTATGACAATTCACATGGATAAGAACACATACACCATTAAATCTAAGTGTCATAAGGTTTCTCTCCGATTCATGAAAATGATGGTGAGGAAACACTTCCACTAAGTAGATTTTAGCTAGATAGCAATTGTGATCTCAAAGTCGTTAGTGGAGCGTGTGTGGTTTACCGGCACACTAACTTGGACTTGTGAGAAATGGCAAAGGTCAAAACGATCAAGACTATGATTACGACATCCCTTTTCATAGTTCTTAAAATTGTTTTGACACACCCATGAGCTATCTAAGGGAAGGTGTATGTTTTTGATAAAGTCTTATCAAAACAATCTAGTATCAGAAATCTGAACTTTGGTAAGAAAGTCAATAAAGTATTGATTTCTAGAAGTCCAGCCTTTTTTGAGTATATGTCAAAGCTAGTGGGAGCATAAGTGTTATGCTAATAATCATCATGTTAGTGGGAGCATGATAATTACGATAAGTATTGCAAGTTAGCAATGTTAATTATAGAAAACAAAATGTTTCAATTGGGAAAAAGTTGTTTTGCTATAATTAAGGGAGAGGAAATTATACTTCATCTCAAATCTATAAGCTTAGATCGTGAGGTTTTAATCATTTAGTCAAGGATATATATGAATTTCATGTTGGAATGGCTCAACATAAGGAAATTCTGTATATGGGTCCATTATTTGCGTTCTTAAATTCGATTATGATTACGGCATACCTTTTCATAATCTGAATTATGAGAACTTGGCAAATAGAAATGGAAATGTTATAGCAAAAGACTGGTTTAGTCTTTATGTGAGACATCATGAATCGTGTCCCATATGCTTCGGATATAGGATCGATTACATGTGCTATATATTCATCCGTTCTAAAATTTTCCAAATGCCTAGGGCATTAAGAAGGGAAAAGGTTTAGAACTGGATATGACTAAAAGGATTAAACAATTGTCGAGGACAATCTAAGGTTTACCAAAGATTGGTTGCTCAAGGACAGTTGGAAGTATAGTAATAATTCTGGAAGGACCATATTGACATAATCTGTAAGGAGGCAACTCTTGTTAAGAAGTGATAGTCGAAATGGAATCTGGAAATGTTTCAAAGTTAGGATTTTCAATCTGTGTAAGATTAAGGAAACTTAATGCAAGAAGGATGGTTCCAAGGACTTGATCTCCTTTGGAATGCTCTGTAATGATTGTTGTTAAGTCTTTCTGACTTTGTGCATAATCATTACAAGAGGATCGATGCATATAAGTTTAGAATCTAACAGATTTCAGTAAATGACATGAATTTGGAATTCTTGCATTTGCAGTAAGGATTTGGGAGTGTGAAAAGAGAATCATTGAAGTTATGTTCAATTGATCTAGTTCACAAGGTAAAGATCATAGACAAACATAGTATGCATACTTGGTGTATGGCATGACTAGTGTTTAGAAAACATAGTGTGCATGCTTGGAGCATGGGACAACTATTGTTTTAAATTCAAGAATAATGTTGATAGCTGAAACAATATACAATAAATAATGTGTAATCATATGGTGATAAATAAAAAGTGTTTTATTTATATTCATAAGTTCTGAGACCATATTGGATTCAATTATTATTGTGTTTCACTTTGCATGTTTTGACTTCCCGAATAAACTAGGTTATTCTTCCGGAATGACTAAGTTATTCAAACCATCCACAGTCGGTCATATGTTGGAAGTAGATATGAATTAAGACTGTCATGGGTTGGCTTGTAGAGGTCTAAGCTGTTGGACAAAGGGCTACAACACTCATGAGTGCTCATAAGTTCTGAGTATTGGATTCAACCCGCGCTCATTGGAATCACTTCATGGATTTTATCACGAGTGATCATGAGACGATAATATCTTATATTCTTCAAACCTAGAGATATGAGTTGTTACTATGAGTTGGTTGTACATTGATTGCACGAAACTGCATTTGGTAACTCGGTGCTATAAAACGTGCCTTTGTGTATGATTCAACAAGTAGTAGAACAAGCCATATGAGTCGAAGTTTATCCATTCCTTTTACCTTCGGGATAAAAGCGATATCTGTGGGCCCCTCGATGATTTCATGATGACAAATGGAAGTGCTCGGCCGGGCCAGGACTGATTTGATTTGTTCAATTAGTCAGTCGTCATAAATCGGAAATCGGGAAACAACTAATGGACAGATAGAATGATTATAATCCATGTCTCAGTCCATATGATATCTAGAATGGAGGAATATATGATCCCTTATCTAATGGACAAGTCGTTGACAAAGATCAGAGTTCATCTACAAGGTCAGAGTTCGACAGAAGCTTTTGAGAGCTACGATTGCTAGTTGGTTCCTGAAGTCATACGCAATAATAGTTTTAGACTTATCCAAGTGGGAGACTGTTGGATTAATGTCTAAGTCCATAACTATAATTGGTAAGACTTGACCCGACCCGGCATGGTCCATTTGGGTTGCATGGCATCATGCACTTGGATAGACTATAATGAGAGAAATAAGACACTTACGGTTATTAATATATTATAAGTTCTAGTATATTAATAATAAGAATAATGAGATTATTTAATTAGTATTGATCAAGAATTAATCTAGTATTAATTAAGTGATCAAAAGAAGACTAATTAAATATATGGGTTGATTGTGTAAATCATTCATTCTTATATATGTGGGCTTGTGATCCAAGATTCCTTATGTTGGACTAAGTCCATGGGGTGACCCATGGATACTCCATGGAGGTTAAAACCCATGGAGCATAAGGAATGGGTAAAGTCATGAGTTACATGGTGTAACCCTAATAGCCACCATATAAAAGAAACCCATGGCTCAAGAAATCGTGACTATGACTAACACTATGTGTATGTATGAGGGCTACACGATTTCATGAAGTGTTCTTATTTCTCTCTAAGTTATTCCAAGTGCTTATGGTGTTGTGTGAACCATTTGAGGTGTCACACTTGGGGCACTAAGCACTCAAGCTTCATGAAGACAAGCACCATTGAAGAGGTATGTATTCTATCTTGTTATATTGATATTTTGTATGCTAGTTTAGGATAATACCTTGGATGTTCATATTTGCATGTATAATAGAGAAAACATAGATCCAAGGTATTTAGGGTTGCATGTACACTTAGGAGTGTTAGAATGCTCAAAACCCAACACTTAGCTCCTTTGAGGTACCTTGTTCATAACAATGTAATATTTAGGAGTTATTTTGGTCCATGCATGTATTAGGTTCCTTGTTATGGTTCTTGTTTAGTTTTGGGTCCCACTAAGTCATGCGTGGGAGTAAAGTTGCCAACTTTACGTGTTAAGTCACCATTTAGGATCAAATATGAGAGTTTGTATTAATAGATTAACTGATTAAGTGCTTAATGTGTTGTACCCAACTTCCCACTAAGTCAGGGCATAATTAGCTCATACACTACCCATACTGGCCCAGAAGAAGTATGCTAAGCGTAAGTCTTGAGTATGCCCAACGTACTCAACAGTTGGCCCATCGGTTGACTTTCATGGGTATGGGCTATATTTTGGAATTTTAGGGTTTGGTCCTTGTTGGGCCATTGGACTTCTTAATTTGGGCTATTTCTAGGCTATAGGATTTCTTGGAATTAGGCCCATGATGAGTATTAGGTCCAACTAGGAAGTTGGGCCATTTTGGGCTTTGGGATGCCATTTAGGAATTTAGGTTTTTTGAGAAAATGGGTTGGGTCTTTGTTTTGGGCCAAGTAAGAGAAGAGTAAAATGGTATTTTACCCTGGTTGTTGGACAAGTACTTTAGATTCTTGAATATGGGTCAAGATCCAATTATTAATTAGATATTATTTGATGGTGTTAGCACGTGGATTTTCCAAATTAGTAGACCGAGATCTTATCTGAGAGATTCAGCAGCTTGAGGTGAGTTTCCTCACTATGTTTGGTGAGTCGAAGGCACCAATTCCAGCCTATGGTTTGTTATGATTAAGATGCTAGTTGTTTGTATGCCTCTTGATGTATGTTTTCTAATATGTTTACCTGGCGGGCCTGATGTCGGGCAGGTCCTGATGATTATATTGTATGATATTTATCTTTGTGATTCTTGAATGTGTTTATATTTTTGTTTGTATACTGGGCATGGCCCAAGGCCAGGTGGGGCCTGATGACTAACGGGTTTGTTTCGAGCGAGGCTATATGTTGGTTGGGGCCTGATGACTGGCGGGGCCCATTATATGTTTGATATGTATGATATGTGGTATTTTGGGAAACTCACTAAGCTTTGTGCTTAAAGTTTTCGGTTTATGTTTCATGTACTCTGGGTTCGAAGGGGAAGAGCTCGAGATGACTGCATTGCACACACCACATTGTTATGCAATTTATATTACTCTGATGTACTTAGATGTCCATTGATACACTCTGATTCACTATGGTTTTATGATACTGTTTTAGATAATGGTTTCATTATTATAAAATTCAAAATTTTTGGTCTTAATTTTTGGGACGTTACAAGTTAGTATTAGAGCCTTAGTTTGACGGATTCAGGCATACTCTCGGGTGTGTCTGAACTCAAACTAAGGGTTTGGTAGTTTTTTTTAAAAAGAAATGTTTTCTAAAAGGGTTTTCTAATAAAAGAAAAGGGGTGTGGTGCATGCAATCAACCAAGCTCAAGTAAGTTTTCCCAAAATACTCATACATGTTTTATGATATGCTTTGATTTGTGAATATATGAATTGCATGCTAGTTAGGGCTAAGGATCTACTCAGGATTTGCAAGATAGAATTCTAGGAGAGATTCCTTTATATGTCTATTGTATGACCTTGTAGACTTGCATGCTAGTATTGATCAGTCGGTGATAAGATGGCTTGTTTAGGTGATGCTTGTTTCGATTACTCGATGCTCAAATGCTTCTTGCTTTGTGCTTTTAGGAGTTTCCATTAACATCAGCTAACTACTAAGCATGTATACTAAGTTACATATTGTTGAGACAAAATAATTTTAGAAGGTTACATTTTTACTCTATTGCACAACTCTTTTTTGAGTCCAACATTGTAGTGTGAGACCGTTCATTTGAATAATTATTTGGCGTCGACAATATGTAATTGTATTCATGAGCTAGTTAAAGGTTTCTAGGGGATTTCCTTCTGCAGCTGATGGTGGGAAGTGGTGTGGCGGTTGCCCTAGGAAAATCTACGAATAGATTTAGTATTGGGAGCCGTGTCTTGTTGAGGACTATATGTATGGATACAGAGTGACATAGAGGATTCAAAGCAACCTCTGAGGAAAATACGAATAGATGTAGAAGGTAGCATGGGCCCATACTATTGGAATCACATGATTCGTACTCGACTGAAGGGGATCTGCGATGATACTAGGAAACTTGTAGAGTCTGAGACTCCTTGATATATATATATATATATATATATATATATATATATATATATATACACATATATATACATATGCATGTCCTGATGGTTTGAATGGTCTATTTCGGTATGGTGACCCTTCGAGGAAGACCGAGTAGTGGTTCCGATGCTGATCATGGTTCATGTTCGGGTTTTAGAGCCGAAAAGTTGGATGATCAGATGTGGAAGTTCATTTTGTCTGAGATTAACTATGGCATACTTGAGCAGACTCCTATGATCTTTGGCATGGTCAAGGAGGGTATCATGGAGGTTTTAGAGGAGCGTTTGTGCTTGTTTCGTTGTAAGATGGTAGCGATGATAGGAGCATGCACTTTGACATTTTGTAAGTTCTGGGCATGTAGAGCCCCAAATTTCTTCGGGAAGAAGGACCCGATCGCGAGCAGACATTGGGTAGCAGATGTTTCTAATGCCTTCCATACTAGCAGTTGTCCTGATGTGGAAAATTTTAGACATGCTTCTTGTCTTCTGAAAGATAGAGCTCGAGACTAGTGGGAGGATGTAGGACATGCCTTGGGTGGCAAGGTGATTGAGTCCGTGAATTGGGAAGATTTTGTGACGAGATTTCGAGCCAATTTCACACCTGCGATTGAGGTCTAGCAATTGGCACGGGAGGTTCAGAATCTACCCTAAACTAGAGAGACGGTGGCTGAGATCACCACTATGTTTCACGAGAGGGTGTTGCTGGTTCCGTAGCATGTGGCAGACAAGGAGATGAAAAAGGTGAGATACCATGAGATTTTAATTAGTGATATTCGGTAGTTTGTGAGCCAATCCAGTTGCAAGAAACTAGATGATATGATGTGAGGGCTAGGTAGAGAGAGAGAGAGAGAGAGAGAAAGAAAGAAAGAGAGAGAGAGAGAGAGAGAGATTGATTTGGAGCTGGAGAGGAAGAAGAATCTGAATCAGGTTCAGGGTTCAGGAAAGAGGCCCAAGGTTTTTGATTCGATATTGAGAGGTAAGCATGGACGGAGCTGCTGTGGAAAGTGCGGCAAAACGCACTACAAGACTTAAAGGGTGGCTGGTTTTGGCTGCTTCAAGTGCGGTCGGTCGGGTCATATTAGCAAGGATTGTACTGCTACTACCACTACCCATATATATGATCTGATTTGCTTCCATTGCAATCAGAATGGCCATAAGAAGGTCAATTATCCAAGTTAGTAGCAGGAGGACCAATGGTAGCACAATACTCCAGCAACTATGTGGATTACTGATGGCCTCCAGGTCAAGGCGTATGCGCCTGTTGTGAGGAGCAGGGCTTTTCAACTGATAGCCGAGGAGGCTCATATAGCACCTGATGTGGTGACATGTATGTATCTTCTCCTTATCTCTTTATTTATATTGACTGTTTTCTTATATTTGTGTGTTTTATTTTAAGATTGTTTCTCGTGAACGGTATATTTGCATTGATATTGTTTGATTCAAGGGCTACCCGATCTTTTGTATCGCTTGTGGTTAGTAAGAAGTTTGTTGGAGCTTTGGGGGAGCTGGATTTTTCCTTAGAGGTTGTTGCCTATGTTCTAGATACCTAGGAGAAGGGTAAGACGACTGTGGATAGCATGCAGGTTCCCCGGGAATACCAGGATGTGTTCCCGGAGGATTTTGCTAGAGTGTCTCCAGAAAGGCAGGTGGATTTGAAGATTGACTTGGTTTCGGGTGCGAATCCAATAGCCAAAGCACCATATCAGTTAGCTCCTTCAAAGATGTAGGAGTTGTCTACACAGATGCAAGATTTATTAGACAAGGGGTTCATTCGACCGAGCAGTTCACCATAGGGAGCATCCATCCTGTTTGTAAAGAAGAAGGATGGGTAGCATTGGATGTGTATTGACTAGCTTTAGGGTGAACTTAGTTTTCCAAGGTCGATCGAAGTTCAGGTTATCATCAGATTAGGGTATAGAGGAGGATATGCATAATACAAACTTCCTGACTCATTATGGTGATTACGAGTCCGTGTTGATGCCCTTTGGGTTCACCAATTCTCTAGCCGTGTTCATGGACCTCGTGAACCACGTGTTGGGTTTTAGTTCAAGAATAGTTTCATAAACTAATTTTTTTTGGCAATAGAAGACTTCAAATTTTGAAATAACATAAAGATTTTATACCCACCAATGATCTTCTTCCAAGTTATAGAAAGATTTAAATACCAACCAAAGAAAGGATGAAGAAATAACAACCTTTGTAGTTCTTTGGGTCGTCTTGGGAGGCTTGGAAGTTGATGAAGAATATGGAACCTTTGAGTTACCAACACCGACTCAACTTGATGTACATGCTAGTCTATAAACTCTAAAACCCTTAAGCTTTAAGTTCATAACAAATATGAACTTCAAGAGGGCTTTTAGATCGAAGTAACCTAAAGTGTTCTTAACTAATTAAGAGAGAATGAGAGGGAGAGAAGAGGTTTTAGCAATTGCATCAAGAGAAGGATGACCATTCTAGCCAAATGCAAGCCCTCTTATTTATACGCATAACGTGAAGGTATTAAGCATTAGGTACTTCCACTTTAGACAAGCTTATCCCCATGTCATAAGAGTGTTCCCCATGCTTCTAAAGACATGGATAATTTTGAATAAACTAAGAAGAAAGCCATACATTTATCTTCTTTTTATGTAAATTTTGAAAATTGTATAAAAAAGAGGAAAGTTAGTTTAAATTTTATAAACTCAAGGTTTATAAAATATAAACTTTTTAGTAAAAAACAAAAGGTTTTCAACTAGTCCAAATAGTTGTGCATGACTTATTAATTCATACAATATGAAATACTATAATATTACTTGCTAATGAAAATTATTATTTCCATGAAACAAATAATTTCCAATTTAATTATAAGATTTCATTGAATATTTATTAAAATCAATTTCTAATAAAAATCGATTGTATCAAATTATTGTTAGTGTGAACCATTAGTATCATATGTTATTTAGCAATACCACTTTAATATGACTCTTGAGCATACTAGACCTTTCAATCTCCCACTTGCGCAAGACTTATATTAGATTGATATAGACAGTGGTGAACGTCTAGCAACATTTCACTGCCCCCAAGACAATATGATTTTTTTGTGACATTCTATCAACGCCCAATTCCAAAAAATCTCAAAGCTACAATTGGTGTATAAGGTAAGTTTATCAATTTTCCCTTTGCTACAAACATCAAGTTGAAGATGAGATTCGGATCGCAATCAATCTCATTACTTGTTCAACTTTTGGTAAGGATCCTTATATGTCTAACTCTCAAAATATAAGAGGAACAAATCCCATCTTGACTACATAAGCCTCTTGTATAGATCACATCATACCTGAAAATAGCTTTTATAACTGCCCGTTTATGGAACAACATTTGACCATATCAAGCATAGTACTCCCTACACTTAAGTCCCACTATGTATCTTAGGTGTTAAGGATACAAAGATAGTACCTTTTAATCAAGTATCATTCACGATAGTGATCCATGTGATGATCTTGATGCGAGTTAGTTCAATACTAGTTCTCTAACAAGTGCCTATGAAACTTCGTTACAACCACTTGCCTACTTTCACCTAGTAAGATTCAACTAATCCAATTCATATTAATCTTACTTCATAATTGCTCCTATAATTATAACTGACTATGAACTTTTAGAATAATAATATTATTGATGGATTAAACATGTTAAGATAGAACACAACAAGTATTAATGTGATGACTATATCCCAATATATCATAACATTATCTAATAGTTGCTGTTATAATGTTCTAATATCTAAATACTAAATCCAAATTAAAATCCCATTTCTAGAATAATAAAGTCTTATTGTTGAAGTGTGACCATTCATACTTAGCTCAAAAGAATGATGTTATCAATTGATCTGACAAAATTTAATTTGTGTGAATTATGTGAATACTATCATCTCCATACTTAACTTTACTCTAAGTATAGTAAAATATCTTGGAGAATATGATTGGTGTTCTTTTGTGACATATAGTCTCTTAGCTTGATTAAGTATACTCTCAAAGTCACCAAGATTTCTATGTGATCCTTGAATGGTAGAAATCAACATAGTTTTTCAATGATTCCATTCATCTAATCATATTTGAATTCAACTTCTAAAGTAGTGTATTCTTATTTTGTAGTAGATTATGTCATTATGTTTTGCTTGGACCTCATTCCAACAAAACTTACCCTTCATTCCATAATGAAGTCAAAATCCAATTATAATTCATAATTATTCATATCAGTTTAGAAATTAACATCTTATGTAGCTCTTTCATGAAGATCCTTTCTAAACTGATTGTCTCATATACATTCTCTTAGTTCTTCTAAAGTACTCTTAAGATGCTCTCTTAGTCATCCAATAACTTAACCATGTATTCAATTAGTATCCTATGCCATGCTTACAACATGATCAAATACCATGTCCTATGCATAATATGGCACAAATCATAAATTTATTTGCCAAGCAAATAGAATATAAATCATTTCATCTAGTTCAGGCCTATAAGCTATGTACTTCTGAGGCTAGCTCAAAATGGTACCATATGACAGTGCCAAGAATTCTCCAAAAGAATATAGTCTCTTGATCCCTTTCAATATATTGCCAATATATCTATAAGGAAATAAACGTTAACATTCATTTTATCTATCGCTTATAGATTTTACATTCCAAGAATTTATATTCTCGTTCCTAACTCTTTCATTTTAGAAACGCTTTCCGAGTCAAGGTGAAAACGACCTTGCATAGTCAGAATGTGATTTCAAATGATTAAGTATGTCACATTCATACAAGATTAGGAATTTCACTATGCTCCCACCAGTTCTTAGTTAACACCCATGTTCTATTTATTTTGTTTTAAAAACATACCTTATGGTTTTATATAAAATGATGAATGCAACATTGAGATGTTTGCCTTATATCCACAAGTGGATCTCAAGCTCTACACATTTTTTTTGGATAACATGGATCAAGGAAGCCTCCAGGCTAATCTATGTATATATCTTCTAGTAGATGTCTATTAAGAAAAGTGTCTTTTCTTGAAATCTATTTATTACATCTCATATTAAGAATATGAGTTTATGGCAAATAATATCCTCGTTGATCTAATCATAGCTACTTGTGGAAATTTTTTTAATCATAGTCAATGTCATGAGTACAATGAGGATCATAGTTAATGATATGAGTAAAAGAAAAACCTTTTACAACAAGTACTGCTTTAAATGTGTATGATTATCCATGTAAGTTATTCTTTTTAGAAGAATCATTTTCTCCTTCTAGCCTTGCTATAAGGAAATTTTTTAATGAAGCCTATACTTGATTCTCATACATGGATTACATCTAATGTTCATAACTCTAAGTTATTTATCAGATTCGAGATCTGAGATAACATCCTGGTATTTGATGGATTTTCCAGAAACCATCAATAAAAGCTCATCACTGAGAGATTCCACATTTCTCAAGTCATATATGATTTCTACCATTAATGCAAACAATTTGTGTTTGTGAATAGCTATTATTCAAGTTTAACAATCCTTGTTAAACCTAGTGCCAACTATTACTACATAAGGTTATAGTTCTTCAGCTGCTTCAAGTTCCATGTACCTCACTCGCTTTGTCATTAGAAGCTTACTTTCTACTAACACAGCTTTCAATAGAATAAGAGGACTTATTCTTGGCAGGTATGCATATAACAATTTAAGTCACATTTAGAGTATTATACATATATGTGTTTAGCATATTTTGGGTTTAGAAGCTTTAGTCCAACATCCAATTTCAAATCCACCAAACATTAAGTAAGATGGGGATGAAGCCTTTCCATACTAAATCTTATTAAGTGTTTAATCTACTTATTACTTGGTATTTGTATTCGATATATAATTAATAGTGATATAAGTATTATCCCAAAAAGATTAAAGGTGGATATTTTTACCGATTAGAAAGTAAATCATACCAAGCAAGATTTAATTCATCCTTTATTATCATTAAGGCCTCAGATGGTTCTTACCGGTTTGCATCTCAACTTTTGAAACCTTCAACAAAGATTTCACAATTAATTTTTTACCACGTAAAATATAACTATAACTACTATAGTTGTTAAAAAAGTTGATTTGGTATCTTGTCCGTAATCTCAGACATTCATTAGAAAGGAAGTCATACACCAAAGTGTATGTCACACCCCTAAACTTGAATGGCGGAAACATTCGGGGGCGTAGGACATCATGTGCAGTATCAAACAATTGAATAGTAATGAAAGGAAACACAACCATCATATACATAACTGAAAAAGTTACATCATTATATGCATTACATGTTTTAAAATGTCAATTACAATATGATGTCAAGAATTTGTGTAACACCTTAGCGTCAAATCTTCAAAGTTGTCGATAACCTGTTTTACTGGTTTCTTGAGAATACAAGTTATTTGAGAAAAAGTGTCAACATTTAAGTTGGTGAGTTCATAAATATTTGTATGAATGAAAGTATGCCATAAATTGAGATGAAATCACGTTTATTTCTAGAAAATCTGATATTTTCTATAAAATGAGTTGTAAGTCGTTTGTTTACAAGATAAGAGTGTTTAAATACCGGAAAATCCTATATTATCCATAAAGTTGAATTGTACAGTTTGTTTGTAAAGTAATTGTGTTTATCCCGGAAAATCCTATATTTTCCATAAAGTTGAATTGTAAACGGTTTGTTTGTAAAGTAACTATGTTTATCCCGGAAAATCCTATATTTTCCATAAAACCGAACTGTAGTCTTTTACGTTAGACCGAAAAGTACAACTATATATGTCATACTTAGTTTAGTAACATGTAGTTTTATTTGTAAATAAAACCGTTTGAAGAGATGTGTATTTACGTAAAATAAGCGTACTATCAATTTCATGTAAAAAATAATGTATTGTCGTTTATCGTGTGAGTTTTCATAACTGTGTTGAAAATGAATTGTCTGCCTTGATGTTCTTCAGGAGTCAAAAAGATATGACATTTGTCACCCATAACCTGCCGGTCATGCTGTAGCTAACAACCAGGGTGCAGGATCATCCGTCCTGTATAAATCTATACACAAGTATCACGCTCTCCGGGAGGAGACTCTGGCTATAAAACAGGACTTCCATGGATATCTTTGGTAGTTACGATGAAGACGAATGACTCACAAATTTCCAACAATATAAGTGTTATGTAATGAAAATAACCCTGCATGAAATTGTTACCCATTTCATCATATTTAATATGTATATAAAAATAACCGTATTTTTATATAATCGTTTCTTTTTCCCGGAAAGGGTAAACTAATGTGAATGTTTCTCAAACTACACCTATTATATTTTAACATGTACTGTTTTGTTACAAATAATAACCGTTTCATTTCAACGTGTTTCGGATGTACCTGTTTGTAAATTTTGTAATAACGTTATCTCGCATGTTTAATATTACTACGTAAATGACATTTAAACGTATTAAAACATAAAACAATGGTTTGTATATTAACACAAGTTTCTTGTGTTTTACTTGTATTCCCCCTTAAAACATAGAAAAAGTTATGAAAATGTAGGGGCATGAACTCACCTCGAGTGTGATAACAGCTTTGATAACGGGATAGGAAACGATGAAATGTGATTTAAAACATGAAATGATATCCATATCCTAATGTTTAAACACATATTAATGTGTGATTAAGATGATAGTAAGCATAATATGGTTGTGCAAACACATGAGTTCCATAGGAACTTACCAAAAATTATAGATATATATGGAAGCAAATGATCTTCTAGAGTTGTTTGAATCTTGTAAGTGAAAGAAATGAGTTTGATATTTGGAATAGTATTGTGAGTGTTTTCGTTACTGAGTATGTCAAAAAATGACAGATGAACTCTAATATGTATCTTCTATATGAATTAAATATGAAGAGGTTAAGTTGACGTTTGCATTGGTAAATGGAATTATCACGTAGGGAAGTTGAATTAGGATAAGATATTAAGATATTTTAGGGGGGGGTTCACTGTCTGAATGAAAGTGTTGACTCCCAAAATAATGAGTTTACTCCTAACCATGAAGGGTTTACGGCTAAGAGGTAGTGTTTACTACCCATATGACAGAAATCACACATGTACACTCTTAAAAGAGTTTTTTCAATCATAGTTGTTGTGTTTTCGGCCACAATGATCTTCTATGGGTTGTTTTCAGTCAAATACATGTGTCATCAGGTGGTTTTCGGTCCTACGTGGCCGAAAACTCAAGGATAAGGGCCTAGAAGTCGAATTCCTTAAAATAATGTAATTCCTTTACCTCTTGTTTACCACTTTGGCCCCTGAAGTATTGAGTTTTGTATTTACTTATTTCCTCATGGTTTTTAATGTGTAATCATGTATATATAACTATATAAACATGGATTTCAATTTATATTAACATATACGAGTTTGTCTCCTTGACATCCAAAGTTCTTATTGTATCATTGTTATGGTGATACTTCACTTGTACATAGTGTTAGTTTAAACTTTTATTTGAACATGTCTGATTTACATTGATTTGAAATAACAGGTTGTTACATTATCCCCCCGTTAGAGGGAATTTAGTCCCATATTTGTTTCTAATGTGGTACTCATGTACTAGGGAAAAGGTGTGGGTACTTTTATTTCATTTGACCTTCCCATTCCCAAGTTACTTTAGGTCCTCGTACGGCATTCTATCAGACCTTTACTATTGGTATGCGACTCTCTTTCGTTCTCTTGACTTCTCTATCGAAGACTTCTATGGGTTCTTCCATGAAGTGTAAAATCTCGTTAATATTGATTTCGTTGAGTGGAATAACTAGAGTTTCATCTGACAAACATTTCTTAAGATTGGATACGTGAAAGGTAGGGTGTTTGTTATGAAGTTCTTCTGGAAGTTGGAGTTTATAAGCTACCGGACCCATCCTTGCGAGGATCTCAAATGGTATGATGTACCTTGGATTTAGTTTTCCATGCTTTCCAAAGTGTATCATGCCCTTCCAGGGTGAGAACTTTAACATAACTCAGTCACCAACCTGAAATTCCAAGGGTTTTCGTCTCTTGTCTGCGTAACTCTTTTGTCTGTCTCTAGAGGCTTTCAATTGTTCACAGATTTGTACAATGTTCTTGCTCATTTACTTGATGATTTCCGGAACAGTAAGAGTGTTGTAAGGAACTTGTCATTTAGCTAACTGTGTATCACCCACTTCCGCCCAACACAGAGGTGATCTGCACTTGCGGCCATAGAGGGATTTAAATGGAATAGCCTTGATGATAGTGTGAAAACTGTTGTTATATGAGAACTCGACAAGTGGTAAATATGTATCCCATGCTTTACCATAGTCAATCACACATACTTTCAACATGTCTTCTAGTGTCTAGATAGTTCTCTCACTCTGCCCGTATGTTTGTGGGTGGTAGGCTATACTCATGTCTAACCTAGTTCCCAGGGATTTTTGAAGTGACTGCCAAAATCGAGAGGTGAATCGACTGCCTCTGTCATAGATAATAGATATTGGTAATCCATGTAATCGTACTATTTATCTGATGTATGTTCTGGTCAATTTTTCCATCTTGTTTGTTTCTTTGATTGGTAGGAAATGTGCGGATTTGGTTAACCTGTCTACGATCACCTAGATCGTATTGAGACCACCTATTGTATTGGGTAACATGGTTATGAAACCCATTGTAATCTGTTCCCACTTTCACTCAAGTATATCTGGTTGTTGTAGTAAACCTGAGGGCTTTTGGTATTCTACCTTGACTTTGGCGCAAGTTAGACACTTTCCCACGAAGGTAGCAATTTATGCTTTCATGTTCGGCCACTAATACAATTTCTTGAAGTCCAGATACATCTTGTTTGAATTCTGATGAACCATGTATCAAGTCTTGTTTGCTTTGTTCATGACAACTTCTCTGAATCCACCAAAGTTCAGTGTCCAAATATGATTCATGAGATAACGAACTCCATCACCCTTGATTTCTAAATTTTTATCCTTTCCTCTAAGGGCTTCACCGATCACGTTTTCTGGTTTCAGGGCCTCCAATGGAGCTTATTTGAATTTTGTTGATAGGTGTGAATGGATAGTCATGGGTAGTGCTTTTACCATGCGGCCTGAGTACTCTTTATGACTGAGGGTATATGCTACTACATTGTCATTTCTAGGATGATAATGAATTCCGAATTCATAATCATTGAATAGTTTTACCCATCGCCGTTGTCTCATATTTAGCTCCTTCTGATTAAATATGTGTTGAAGACTTTTGTGGTCTGTAAAGATGGTGCACTTTGTACCGTAAATGTAGTGTCTCTAGATCTTTAGAGCAAACACTACCGCTCCCAATTCAAGGTCATGAGTAGTGTAGTTGACCTCGTATGTCCTCAGTTGTCGTTAGGCATAGGCGATAACCATTCCTCGCTGCATAAGTACACATCCCAATCCTTGATTGGATGCATCACAGTATACTATGGAATCTTCTGTCCCTTCTAGGAGGGACAAAATAGGTGCGCTGCACATGGCTTGCTTTAGAGTTTGGAATGCAGTGTCTTGTTTTTCTTCCCAACTGAAAAGTTACACCCTTCTGAGTTAGGGCAGTAAGTGGTTTAGAGATCCTTGAGAAGTTTTGTATGAATCTAAGGTAATAGCCAGCAAGGCCTAAGAATTGGCGGATTTCCGTTGGCATTTTTGGTGCCGACCAGTTCTTTATTGCCTTAATTTTGGAAGGGTCCATGTGAATTCCCTCTTCGCTAACCACATCACCTAGAAAATCTACCTTCCATGTCCAAAATTCTCACTTTGAGAATTACACATAAAGCTTTTCCGCTCGCAGTGTTTCCAAGAACTGGCGAAGGTGCTGACTATGCTCATCCTCGCCTACGAGTAGAAGAGTATATCGCCTATGAACACAATCATGAATTTGTCTAGGAAAGGATGACATACCTTGTTCACTAAGTCCATGAACACTGAGGGTGCATTAATTAGTCTGAAGGGCATTACTACAAATTCGTAGTGACCATAACATGTTCGGAATGTCGTTTTGGGAACATCACTTTCATGGATTGTAATTGGTGATATCCAGATCTCAGATCGATCTTTGAAAAGTAGTTTGATCCTTGGAGTTGATCGAAGAAGTCGTTTATTCATGGTAGAGGGTATCGGTTTTTAATGATATGTTTATTTAGCTCGCGGTAGTTGATGCACATTCGGAACGATCCATCCTTCTTCTTTACGAATAATATTGGTGCTCCCCAGTGTGAGAAGCTCGGTCTGATGAATCCTTTGTTGAGTAGTTTGTTTAGTTGGCTGGATAACTCCTGGATCTCTGCTAGGGCTAGACGATATGGTGATTTGGCTACTGGGTATCTCCAGGAATAATGTCGATTCGAAATTCGACCTGTCGCGTAGGTGGGACCTCTGGAAGATCTTCAGGAAATACGTCAAGAAAATTACAGACTTCAGGAATGCTCTTGTGGTCTTTCACCTCTTGCTTATAATTCATGACATATGCCAAACATACTTGGTATTCCTAGCATAGGTATTTCCGAGCTTTGACGCAAGAAATGATGTGAAGGTTCGTACTGGACTTATCACCGTAAATAATGAGGGTTTCTCCATTTGGCAGATTAAGACGAACGACCTTTTTGTAGCTTAGAATATTAGCACGATGGGCACATAGCCAATCCATGCTGATGATTACATCGAAACTTTTTATTGATACGGGTATAAGGTTGATTTAAAAAGAATGACTGTTTAGAGTGAGAGTACAGTCTGTGTATATGTTGTTAGTGTTTTCCGTCTTTCCATTTGCCTTTTCGACGGTAAATGTTTCATTTAATGATCTAGGTGTTTATTTGAGTAAATGTTTAAACTCTTGGCTCACGAAAGTCCTCTCTTCTCCACTATCAAACAATATGCATGCATAAAAGTAATTGAGGAGAAACGTACCCGTGACCACAGTTCGATCTTCTATTGCCTCCTCCTGTCCCATTGCCACTATTCTTCCTACTCCCCTTGCATTCATTGTTTTTGGGCAATGTCTCTTGATGTGCCCTATTTCTCTGCACCCGTAGCAAGTGCGACTCGCTCCTATATTCCCAGTTGGGGCAGCTTGTTGAGCTAGCTCTTTGCTGAAACAGACCGTGTGTAGCTTCTTGTTGCACTTCATGCAATACATTTCCTGACATGCACTAACATGGTGGTAGTTACATTTATTTCATTTTCGTAGATTCCCATCATATTGTTTTGTTGGTGTTGGGGCTGCTGTGACAGTGACGGCGTGAGCTGCCACCACTTGTTGTCTTTTGGAGGTTTCCTATGTTGTTTTTCTTTTTCTCTTGTTCCAAGGTCTTTTTTTGTTATCGCTTTCCTTCGGCTGTTCAGGAGCGGATGTTATCATGCCCTAACGGACTCCATGATCAATGAGTCGTTGTGCCAAGCATTTTGCGCTATCGAAGGTCGTAGGGTTGGATGTTATCGCATGCCCTAGAATTTAGGGTGACAATCCCCATGTGTATCTTTCAACCTTCGCCACTTCCGGGGTAACCATCCCAGGACACAATATGAAGAGATCACTGAATCTGGTCGTGTAGGCAGTGAGTTTAGATCCAGTCATTTTAAGGTTCTACGACTCGTGTTTCAATTTGTCTAGTTTGCCCCTTGGGCAATACTCCTCTAGCATTAGGATCTTTAGGTCTTCCCAGCTCATGGAATTTCCACTAGGAGGGTTAATGCTTTGACATGGCTCTTCCACCAAGTAAGAGCTCTGTCAGAGATGGTGCAAGCTGCATATTTGACTTTACTTGTTTCCGGACACGTGCATATTTTGAAGACTGATTCAGTCTTTTTGAACCATTGCATTAGTGCGATCACGCCTCCACTTCCGTTGAAGGTTTTAGGTTTTCTGTTGTTCAAGTCTTTATATGAGCATTCCCTAGGGTATCCATGACTTCCCCTCATGGTTTGAGTGGTTAGTACCATTTCCCCCTCCACTGGCACCGCTTACATTTATTTGTGTTAAGGTGGCTGCTATGGAAGCAGTTACCGTAGCGTGGAACATAGCAAAGTCATATTATGGAGGTGGCGGCGGTGATGGTGCATTGTTTTGTTTTCTGTTTGACTTCTTTGGGGGCATTTTTCTGCCATAGATTCAAAAGTGAAAAGATGGTAAGTCTTCGATGCATCATGTTTTTGTTGGATTAATGTCTAAGTCCATAACTATAATTGGTAAGACTTGACCCGACCCGGCATGGTCCATTTGGGTTGCATGGCATCATGCACTTGGATAGACTATAATGAGAGAAATAAGACACTTACGGTTATTAATATATTATAAGTTCTAGTATATTAATAATAAGAATAATGAGATTATTTAATTAGTATTGATCAAGAATTAATCTAGAATTAATTAAGTGATCAAAAGAAGACTAATTAAATATATGGGTTGATTGTGTAAATCATTCATTCTTATATATGTGGGCTTGTGATCCAAGATTCCTTGTGTTGGACTAAGTCCATGGGGTGACCCATGGATACTCCATGGAGGTTAAAATCCATGGAGCATAAGGAATGGGTAAAGTCATGAGTTACATGGTGTAACCCTAATAGCCACCATATAAAAGAAACCCATGGCTCAAGAAATCGTGACTAACACTAACACTATGTGTATGTATGAAGGGCTAGACGATTTCATGAAGTGTTCTTATTTCTCTCTAAGTTATTCCAAGTGCTTATGGTGTTGTGTGAACCATTTGAGGTGTCACACTTGGGGCACTAGGCACTCAAGCTTCATGAAGACAAGCACTATCAAATAGGTATGTATTCTATCTTGTTATATCCATTATTTTGTATGCTAGATTAGGATAATACCTTGGATGTTCATATTTGCATGTATAATAGAGAAAACATAGATCCAAGGTATTTAGGGTTGCATGTACACTTAGGAGTGTTAGAATGCTCATAACCCAATAGTTTTGACATCGAAATATGTTTAATAAAAATTTATATAAAAATAAATTTTATGAATTTCGATAGTAATACTCTCAATGAAGTAAAATGCTTGTCAATTTCTTGATATATTGACACATAATGTTTTGGAAAATTTGACCTTGACATGGTTCTATAATACATTAAAGTTTAAAGGAAAATCTTAACAACATTAAGATTCTCTGAATAGTGTAAAAGCCTAGTCACAAGGTTGAGTTTATATGTACATAGGAGTAATATTTAACGCATATCCGTAGTCCTAATCTATGTCAAAATTTAAGTAGTGTAAACACTACTCGTGTCTGGTCTTGCCACGCGTACTGGACTCTGCCACATGGTGCTCTGCTTCCATCAAACGCCTCTCTAATGTAGCCTGATGCTCCCGAAGTGGTCTTATTTCGGCTCAAGCAACAGCCATCTCTTCTTGACGAGCCTTAGTGTGGTTCTTGGTATGATCATGGTCTTCATCCATGCGATGAAGTCTAACTATGGTGACTTGGACGACAGCGTTAACATCCATGATTTGGTTGACCGATGATCGTGCTTGTTCCCCATTATGAGCGATGCGGCATACTATGATGAGAAGAGCCCTATCTGCTGAACCTCCTTTGGAGAGGTTATAGAAGCCTCTTTCCATCCCGTAAGGGGGATGCTGGCCTTGTTCTTGGCTCCACCTTCATAGGTCTACGACCCATCTTGGTATCGGTCCTTGATTATTTTGTCTTGCTGCGGGGTACTGTACTGCTTGCTGTGGATTGTAAACCTCTAGATCCGAGTAACTTCGTTATGAATCCTCATCATCTTCGACTTCCATTGGTTCTTCCTCTTCCGATTCCTCTTTGAAATTTTCTTCCGGTTCTTCTTCCATTATTTCTTTTGGATTCTCCTGCTTGGTGAAATCCTACCATTGTGTCTGTGCGACAATAGGGATATGAAGAATACATAAAAAACTTAAGGGTACTCAAAAAAAATATCGAACCTTAAATATAGTAGTTACGGTTATTATGGTATCATAAAATACTCTTATAGTATTTTAAATTTTATGTTTGGTTATAGAGTTTATGGTGTTGGTATGTTTTTAGATTTGTTACCTATTGCGACTATTCCCAAGCGTATGCTAGTCACCTCTCGAATAAATACAGTTGATCAGACTATATTCATTCCAGACTTGATTACATACTCTCAGGCGTACTCGTAGTGCTCAACGCATATTTAATACTTTTGTTTTGTTTTTATTACGACACTGTTCTAGTATGTATGTATACATGTATATTTTTTTATAAAAATATTATTATATTTTAAAATGTATAACTCCTCGTCAGAGTATTTTAGTCCCATTTTATTTATAGTTGTATATCATATGGTTCAATATACTTTGTTCACTATAAACAATGTTTTGATACCAATCTGTCACACCCCAAACCTGAATGGCAGAAACGTTCGGGGGCGGAGGACGTCATGTGCAGTATCATAACCATTGAATAGTAAAGAAAGCAAACACAACCATCATGTTCGTAATTGAAAATTTTACATCATTGTATGCATTGTAGTTTCAAAATTTCAATTACAATATGATGTCAAAAGATTCGTTTGATGCCTTAGCATCAAATCTTCAAAAGATGTTGATAACCCGTTTTACTGGTTTCTTGAGAATACAAGTTATTTGAGAAAAAGTGTCAACATTTAAGTTGATGGGTTCATAAGCATTTGTATGAATAAAAGTATGCCATTCATTGAGATGAAATCACATTTATTTCTAGAAAATCCGATATTTTCTATAAAATGAGTTGTAAGTCATTTGTTTACAAGATAAGAGTCTTTAAATCCTGAAAAATCCTGCATTTTCCATAAAGTTGAATTGTAAATAGTTTGTTTGTAAAGTAATTGAGTTTATCCCGGAAAATCCTATATTCTCCATAAAGTTGAATTGTAAACTGTTTGTTTGTAAAGTAACTGTGTTTATCCCGGAAAATCCTATATTTTCCATAAAACCAAACTGTAGTCTTTTACGTTTCCAAGACCGAAAAGTACAACTATATATGTCATACTTAGTTTACTAACATGTAGTTTTATTCGTAAATAAAACCGTTTGAAGAGATGTGTAAATACAATAAGCGTACTATCGATTTCATGTAAAAAAATAACGTATTGCCGTTTATCATGTGAGTTTTCATAACCGTGTTGAAAATGAATTATCTACCTCGACGTTCTTCAGGCATAAAAAAGATATGACATTTTTCACCCATAACCCACCGGTCGTGCTGTAGCTAACATCCATGGTGTGGGATCATTAGTCCTGTACAAATCTATACACAAGTATCATGCTCTCCGGGAGGAGGCTCTGGTTATAAAATAGGACTTCCGTGGATACCTTTGGTAGGTACGATGAAGACGAATGACTCACAAATTTCCAACGAGATACGTGTTTTGTAATGAAAGTATTTGTGCATGAAATTGCTACTCATTTCGTCATATTTAATATGTATATAAAAATAACCATATTTTTATATAATCGTTTCTTTTCCCTGAAAGGGTAAAATAATGTGAATATTTCTCAAACTATACGTATTATAATTTAACATGTATTGTTTCGTTAAAATGATAATCGTTTCATTTCAACATGTTTTTCTTGTAACCGTTTGTAAATTTTGTAATAATGTTGTGTCGTATGTTTGATATTTCTACTTAAACGTAATAAAACATAAAACAATGGTTTGTATATTAATACAAGTTTCTTGTGTTTTACTTGTATCCCCCCCCCCCCCCTTAATGTTTTTGCATATAATAATCTAAGCCAAATTTAGAGTATTATACAAATATTAATGTGTGATTAAGATGACGATAAGCATAAGATGGCTGTGCAAACACATGAGTTCCATATGAACTTACAAAAAGTTATAGATATATGGAAGCAAATGATCTCCTGGAGTTGTTTAAATCTTGTAAGTGAAAGCAATGAGTTTGATATTTGGAATAGAATTGTGAGTGTTTTCGTTACTGAGTATGTCAAAAATGAAGGATGAACTCTAATATGTATCTTATATATGAATTAAATATGAAGAGGTTGAGTTGTCGTTCACATTGGTAAATAGAATTATCACCCAGGGAAGTTGAATTAGGATAAGATATTTTAGGGGGTTTATTGTCTACATGAAAGTGTTTACTCCTAAAATAATGATTTTACTCCCAAGCATGAAGGGTTTACGGCCAAGAGGTAGTGTTTACGACCAATATTACCGAAATCACACATGTACACTCTTAAAAGAGTGTTTTCGGCCATAGCGGTTGTGTTTTCGGCCATGGTGATATTCTAGGGGTTGTTTTCGGTCAAATACATGTGTCATGGGGTGGTTTTCAGTCTTATGTGGACGAAAACTCAAGGATAGGGGCCTAGAAGTCGAATTCCTTAAAATAGTGTAATTCCTTTACCCCTTGTTTACCACTTTGGCCCCTGAAGTGTTGAGTTTTGTATTTACTTATTTCCTCATGGTTTTCAATGTGTAATCATGTATATATAACTATATAAACACGGATTTCAATTTATATTAACATATACGAGTTTGTATCCTTGACATCCAAAGTTCTTATTGTATCATTGTTATGGTGATACTTCACTTGTACACCGTGTTAGTTTAAACTTTTATTTGAACATGTGTGATTTACATTGATTTGAAATAACAGGTTGTTACAGTGTATAGTTCCTTAATTATTTTCTCTACACTTTAGTAAAAATATCATTAGGAATCCTTTTTCATATAAATACGGTTCACATATGTCAAATAAACTACATTATTTTCCTTCATAGGTCCCTTTCTTGAAATTGGAACATGCGAATGCTATTTATAAAGATAACAATGTCAAAGATGAGTTTGACTTAAAACAAGTTTAAGTCAAAAAGTGCTTTTATATAGAACTTAATTTTATCTATAAAAATGTTGATATTTACTTGATAATTTTATTAAGAGATCCAGTCTCATAAATATAAGATAATCATTTCAGAATATGAATATTATCATTATGAAAAATGATTAAGTAAATTATCAAACATTTGAATAAAATAACTGAGACATAAATTTAGACATGCTAAATTAAAACATATTTTGTTCCAAAACAAATAGTTTTTTACATTACAAGTAATTTATGCTCTAAGTATAAATAATAAACTAAACTCCAAGAGTGTAGTTACAACTTGATTGTGCTTAGCTGGTACTCTTCAGTAAATATTTGCAAATCATTTATAAATATGAGATTAACATTTAAGTACGAACTACTTAAGTGTTATATGAAATGTATGTTTTCTATTTAGTAGATATAAGAAGTACTAGACTCTTTTAGACTTTCTTTCCAAATAAGAGGAGTAAATCCTCTTCCATTGTCTAGTTTCTCCACAAAAGAAACAAGATCCATCTATGTGGGCTTTAGTAGATTTCTTGGGCTTAAAGGTATCCAGTCCATAAAACATGGGCCTACTGGATCACACAAGGTGATTGTTTTAGCCTTGTATTATTCCAATGTTTAAACTTGCTTTAAAAATATCACTGTATTTATTGGAATACTTCTTGACCTGCCATATCATCAAATATATGTTTAATTTATCCAATACTTCCTAGAAGTGATGAATAACTATTCCTAGCTTGATGTTAAAAGCATCTTTAGTATCATAGTGATGCATTTACTAGGTATCATTTTCCGGTTTATTTCTCAAAGCAAATAGTTTAGGACTAGGATCTTTTAGTGTATACAATTTCATATCTCTCACGAGATTGTCTCTGAAGAGATGAACTCATTCATTGAATTTGTACCGATTGAATGTTATTGTTTCATTAAGTCATTAAAGAAAATGACAATTCATGATAATGAGAATGGATTATATAACTACAAAATTTTAAACAAAATTCATTTAGTATTTTCAATTTTTAATCTTTAATAATTAATACCTTTTAGTTTCCAAATGTGATTTCAAATGATTAAGTATGTCTCACTCATACAAGTTTAGGAATTTTACTATGCTCCCACTAGTTCTTAGTAAACACACATGTTCTATTCATTTTGATATAAAAACATACCTTATGGTTTTACATAAAATGATGATTGCAACATTGAGATGTTTGCTTTATATGCACAAGTGGTTCTCAAGCTCTACACATTTTTTTAAGATAACTTGGATTAAGAAATTCTCCAAGCTAATCTATATAGATATCTTCCAGTAGATGTATATTAAAAAAAAGTGGTATTTCTTGAAATCTATTTACTATATCTCATATTAAGAATATGAATTTATAGTAAACAATATCCTTATTGATCATAGTCAATATCATGAGTATGATGAGGACCATAGTCAATAACATGAGTATGAGAAAATCCTTTTACTAAAAGTCTTACTTTAAATGTGTATGGTTATCCATGTAAGTTATTCTTTCTAGAAGAATCATTTACTCCTTCTAGCCTTGCTATAGAGATAAATTTTAATCAAGCCCATACTTGATTCTCATATATGGATTACATCTCATGTTCATGACTCTAAGTCATTTTTCAGATTCGAGATCTGACATAACATCTTGGTATTTGATGGATTTTTCAGAAACCGTCAATATAAGCTCATCAATGAGAGATTCCACATTTCTCAAGTCATAGCTGATTCCTACCACAAATGTAAACAATTTGTGTTTGTGAATAACTATTATTCAATTTTAACAATCCTTGTTAAAACTAGTGTAAACTATTATTACATAAGGTTATGGTTCTTGAGCTGCTTCAAGTTCCATGTACCCCCCACTCGCTTTGTCATTAGATGCTTGCTTTCTGCTAACTTAACTTTCACAAATATAAGAGAACCTATTCTTGGTGGGTTTGCATATAATAATCTAAGCCACACTTAGAGTGTTATACAAATATGTATTTAGTAGATTTTGGGTTTAGAAGCTTTAGTCCAACATCAGCTTCAAATCCATAAAACATTTAATAAGACATGGATGGAGCCCTTCCATACTAAATCTTATAAAGTCTTTAATCTACTTATTTGTTGGTATTTATATTCAAGATACATCTATTAGTGATTGAAGTATTATCCTAAAAAGATTAAAGGAGGATATTTCTACCGATTAGAAAGTAAATCATACCAAGTAAGATTTAATTCATCCTTTAGTATCATTAAGACATTAGATAGTTCTTACAGGTGTGTATCTCAACTTTTGAAACCTTAAATAAAGATTTCACAATTATATTTTACCACGTAAAATATAATTAAAACTACTATAGTTGTTAAAGTTGACTTGGTAATTTATGCTTAATCTCAAACATTCATTAGAAAGGAAGTCATACACCAAAATGCAAAATTCCTTAATTATTTTCTCTAAAACTTAGTGAAAATTTCATTAGGAATCCTTTACATATAAATAAGCTTCACATATGTCAAATAAACTACATTATTTACCTTCAAAGATCCCTTTCTTGAAGTTGGAATATGTGAACGCCATTTATATGATAAAGATAACAATGTCAAAGATAAGTTTGATTTAAAACAATTTTAAATCAAAAGTTTTTGCATATAGAACTTAATTTTATTTATAAAAATGTTGATATTTACTTTAAAATTCTATTAAGAGATCTAGTATCACAAACATAATTTAATCATTTCAGAATATGAATATTATCGTTATGAAAAACGATTATGTAAATGATCAAACATGTGAATAAAATAACCGAGACATAAATTTAGACATGCTAAATTAAAACATTTATTGTTCCAAAACAAATATTATTTTACATTACAAGTAATTTATGTTCTAAGCATAAATAATAAACTAAAATCTGTGAGTGTAATTCCTACTTGATTATGCTCAGCTTGGTTACTCTTTTGTAAATATTTGCAAGCCATTTTCAAATATTAGATTAACATTTAAATAGCAAGTACCTAAGTTGTAACACCAAAATTTTCAAAACAAAATTTTCATTTAAAAATAGTTTATCTCTTTAATACTTTTCATAAAAATCTCCTTTTTGTTTTAATTACAATACATGACTCTTTTGTTCAATCACTTAATAACCAGGATCCTCAAAACAAACTTTTCCTCTGGTGTGTACAATCGAGCCGGTGCCGTCCTGTGATCTTGAGAAAACTTAAAACACATAACACAAAACACTGTAAGCACGAAGCTTAGTGAGTTCCCCAAAATACCACACATATTACATACTAGCCACTCGAGGCTATAACTCTGCGGGCCCTTGGGCCCTAATGTGACAACGTGAAATTCGTACCATCGCCGAAACCCATTTCCGTCTATAAATTCCTCTTTTTCAAATCATTTCCGTTTACATTTTTAAAATTAAGTCATTTATTTCTAGACTTCTATTATGACTTAATTAGTATCCAAACCCATTAGAAACTCAAGAAAACACCCCATTATAATAATTAGATAAATTTTAGAAATTGTCCCGCCGGGTTACGACAACTTAATCGGGTGCGACCAAAAGCCCCGTTTAATGTCAGTATCGGGTAGAATTCCACCGTGTCCCAAAACCGAACCATATATAAAGTGGTTTAAGCCTTATTTGAAGCCTTTTAACTCTCTCTCTAACCTCTCTCCTCAAATCCACACTTTAAGTCCAAAAATCATTAAATTCAAGCCCCAAATCATCAAGGTAACTTCCCTAGCTCCTAGTATAACATCTTTAGCCTTCATTTTCGAGTTCAAATCATGAAATAGGACTATATTCATGAGTTTACGGCCCTAGAACAGTTCTAGTCCATGAACTCACATAGAATGGGTTTTGGAGCCCAAAAACCCTTCTAAACCACATTAATAGCTTAGATATGACTTAGGGGCTTACCAAAATGGACTTAGAACACCTTGAACTTAACTTTTGGAGAGTAAAAATGAATTTACTTCCCAAGAACATGCTTGGGGTGTAAACTCCATATCATGGAGAGTAAACTCATTTTAAAGTGTTAAAATGCCATTTAAACACACCAATAGCCTTGGAATAAAGTCTAGAAGCAACCACAAACGTGTTAGAGGCCTTGAACTTAATGAAAACCCCTCCTTTAGGATTTCATGGATGTAAACATCCCCCCCCCCCAGGATGGGTTCATGGGCCGTAAACTCCTATAACATAGTCAAATGATGCCCTAAATTCCATCCAAGGCTTGTAAAATGAGTTTAAATCACATGTGATTGTCCTAACACCACCAAAACACATAAGGAATGGGTATGGGGGAGCTTACGGCCATAAACACCTAGTTTACTTCCGTAAACTCCATTAAATGGTCCATAAGTGAGTTAACTCCATTCCTATGCCCTAAATTTGATCCTAGCTAATTTTCCCAAGTCATATAAGTCCATTTAGCACCATAAAACCCTCACCCATGAGTTCACGGCCATGAACTCATGTGGAGTTGGTATTAGGGCCGAAAACTTCATAAGTAGTTTACTCTGGAAGAGTAAACACATTATCCAAGCCATATACGTCCGTAGATGTCACCCGGGTCACTCCAAACACTTGATTTGAAGTGTTTTCACATCTTGGAGTGTATAATCATGTCTAATTAGTAATTTAAAGTCTAATTAAATACATTTGTATATCAGTTCATATTACATAGGAACCTCATGCGTTTTCAAGCCCAGAACCGACACTTAGCATCCAATCCGACAGGTTTCTCGACCGGTGAGTTCATACCCCTACCATTTTTCAAATGTTTTTCAAATGTTTTCAGGGGGGGGGGGGGGGGAATACAAGCAAGAGTACAAGGAAATCTTGTACTCAAACTTATTATTTTCAGTTCAAATGTCTATATTTTGTATGTTTTTAATATCGAAAGTTGTGTTAAATTAAATAGTTCGAATTACGAAGATAGCTTTCAGACTAATCATAGATTTCTTGATAAAGTGTTACAATCTAAGTTATATTTCATAATCTATGAATAATTCATACTAATCATCAATTAGAACTAATACGAATATGAATACGAAAGTACAACTAGAAATAGAATGAATATGAAAGTACAACTAGGAACAGAACGAATACAAAAGTATAACTAGGAATAGAACGAATAGGAATACTAAAGTAATAATGCGAAGGTAATAATACGAATACGAATGTGAATATGAATACGAATACGAATATGAATAGGATTAGGAATAGGACTATGAATATGAATACGAATGCGAATACGAATGTGAATACGAATACAAATACGAATAGGATTAGGAATAGGACTAGGAATACGAATACGAATGCGAATATGAATGTGAATAAAAATGCGAATACAAATGCGAATACGAGCACGAATATGAATAGGATTAGGAATATGACTAGGAATACGAATACGAATGCGAATACGAATACGAATGCGAATACAAATGTGAATACGAATACGAATAGGATTAGAAATAGGAATACGAATACGAATACAAATACACATATGAATACAAATACAAATATAAAATACGAATATGAATAGGATTAAGAATAGGAATACGAATATGAAAGCATGCATCTAGGTACATTCAAGTGTAACACATGTAGGATATCAGAATACCTAGCTAATGTAGGATATCAGAATACCTAGCTAATATAACAAGTATGAAAGATAATTAAACATTACATTGGAATTCAATAACTAAACTTACTTTTAGGAAAATATAGGATTTTCCTGGGATAACAATTGTACATAACCAGAATCGTGTAACAAAACAATTAACTAAACTTTACATAAAGAAAATATGGGATTTTCTTGGATAACAAAATTTTCGGAAAACCAAAGGAACTTGTACATTTTCAGAAAAACAAACCTCTTATGAACTCACCAGCTTTATGCTGATTTTCAAACAGCTTGTATTCTCAGGTCCATATTAGACAGGTACCCAACGATCCTTTTGGAGAATACGGAGTACGTAGAAGAGACGTCTTTACTTTTGTTCATATATACATATGTATAACACTTGTAACACCTTACTTTTGAACAGATGTAAACTCTAATATATAATGTAATGGTTGTTTACTTTGCTTACTATGTGCATTGGATTTGATACTCAACATGGAGTCTGCCCCGGAAATGTTTCCGCCTTAGGTTTTCAGGGTGTGACACCTAACTCTGTGGACCCTCTGGTCCTAGCTCTGTGAACCTCCCGGTTCTAACTCTGATATACTCTGATATACAAATGGCATAAATCACATAGAAATAATGCAGTGCAACACATCACATAGATAGCATACAATAACTCTATCACATAACTCTAATTACCTACTCAAGGTAAAGTATAGTGAGAAGACTTACCTCGGATATCTCGGTAAATCTCTGACTCGGTAGAAATATGGTATACCCTCCGCCTGATCACATCAGGTAAATACTCTCATAAATATAACTCTCGAAACTAGACTCAACTCTCTCTTGGCATCCTCAGAAGGGTAAAAGACCATTTTATCCCTATCTTGGCTCAACGGCCCCATTGTTGACCAATCCCTAAAAGTCAACAAAAGTCACTAGTTAAACTTTGACCCAACTCGTCGAGTGCACTTGGGCGACTCGGCGAGTCTACACGTGTCCTCTCTAGTCTTTCTTAGCATGTCGATTCTTTCCCCTTCCTTGACGAGCTACACCTGGCATGAATCGCGGGCCACCCTGACTTAACTCGCCGAGTCTCAAGAACAACTCGGTGAGTTCCGCCTTGAACTCTTGTCCTCTAATCCCCCTCTGACTCACTGAGTTATTTCCCCAACTCGGCAAGTCTACTCACTGAGTGAATTATGGGAAACCCTAACCCTACTTGCCGATTCTAATCTTTGGACTCGGCGAGTTCATGCCATGCACAAAATCCATTGACCTCCTGAGGTCAGATCTGTTCCTTAAATCCATAGATCTGACCTTCCCAAACATGATAATCACGTAAAGTTTAGACTTTGACACTCATATAGCATCTAGATGGTCTCACTTGGTGATTTAGCCCCAAAAATAACCTCCTAAGTTCATGGCTCCCAAAATAACCCATAAAGCTCTAAGGGTTAAGGTCTCTGGACCTCTTTGAGTCCAGATCCAAAGCATAAACTTGAGAAGGGACTAATTGCTCCACATATTCATTCTCTAAAGGGGGTTAGAAAACCCTAACTCTAAGAATCAACACCAAATCTGAAGAAGGTTTGAATAAATACCTCAAGATGAAGTCTCTGAACTCTAAAATCACCAGATGCGCTCCTCCTTCAGCGTCCTCTTGCCTTGGTCACCTCCTTCTTGCAATCACACCAACAAAATGATGAAAAGTGGCCTCTCCTTCCTCAGAATCGCTCTAGATCTCTTAGGGTTTCTATCGGGGTTTGGTAGCCGCAAATGACGGCCCTAAGGGCCTTTAGATAGGTCCCAAACCCGGGAAATTAGGGTTTCATTAAACAGCATGGACTCGCCGAGTCTAGTCATGAATCCGGATGAGAATCCGCGACCCTACTCGGTGAGTCTAAGCACCAACTCGCCGAGTCCCTCTACAAACTCCAAAATAAATGAATAAAATAATATACCTGGGAATTCGGATGTTACATAAGTATTATATAAAAAGTATGAGTTCCATGTAGTAGACACAAGAAGTACTAGTCTTTTCCAGACTTTCTTTCCAAATAAGAGGAGTAAGTCCTTTTCCAGTGTCTAGTTTCTTCACAAAAGAAATGAGATCCATCTATGTGGGCTTTAGTAGATTTCTTGGTCTTAAATGTGTTTAGTCCATAAAACACAGGCCTCTTGGATCTCACTAGGTAACTCTTTAGCCTTGCATTATTCCAATTTTTAAACTAGCTTTAAATAAAATATCAGTGTATTTATTGGAATATTGCTCGACCTGTTATATAATAAGACATATGTTTAATTTATCCAAGACATCCTAGAAGTCATGAATAACTATTCTTAGCTTGATGTAAGAAGCATCTTAAGCATCATAGTGATGCCTTTACTAGGTATCATGCTCATGTTTAACTGCTCAAAGCGAATGGTTTAGGACTGGGACCTTTAAGTGTATACAATTTCATATCTCTTACGAGTTTGTCTCTTAAGACACGAACTCATTCACTAAAGTTGTATCTATTGAATGTTATTGTTTCATTAAGTCATTAAAGAAAAATAACAATGCATGATAATGAGAATGGATTACATAACTACAAAATTTTTAACAAAATTCATTTAGGATTTTCAATATTTAATCTTCAATAATTAATATGCTTTTAGTTTTCAAAAACATTAACTTATCAAAGTCTAGGATCCAAGTTGCAAAACAAATAAATGGTTAGGTATCATTTATCCCATCCATTTGAATTCAACTCGGTACATATCGATTATCAATTATATCTTGCTATATAATTCCTTGATTTATACGAACGCTAAGAAAAAATATAATTAGACATGTTTGATCCCATCAATGCCTCGAAACTCTATTGCTTAGGTATCCTTTATCACAAAAGATTTCCGATCAAATCATGCAATTTGAAAACTTGTGTAATCGGCCTATAATTTGGTTATAGAAATCGCAAAGACACCCGGGCCATCAAAAGACAACACTAAGCGGTTAGGTATCGTTTGTCCCACTAGTGCATACAAGAGACGTGCGTATGTTTTTCAAAAGCAGCGCATAGATTTGAGGTTTATAAAACAAGCGTCTTTATATATGTTTTATAATTCTAGTTTAAAAAGATATGGTATCATGGTTATCACATGCATATAATAAACCATGATATCAATTTTCAAAAGAAAATCACTTTTAAACGTTCTATATAAAAGCTAGTTTTTATATAATTTGATGCAATTAAATTTAAATAACCATTATGAAGTTTGAATGCGGTTGAATCTTTTATATCTTTCATAAAATTTTATTTTATTACTTGGAGTTTGTACAAGTTACAAAAATCATCATTTTAAAACTTATAATGGATTATTTCAAAATTTGTCGTTATTAACGATTATATAATATTGGATTTTATCTTTAAAATAATAACTTGTTACATCTTATGTCAAATTTTGAAAACCTAAACTCCATGTGATGTTTATTTTGTCCAAAATTATTTTAGCATGTGAAAAACTAATTTATCAACCACACATAATAATTACATAAAATAAATAACACAAGTATGCATAAAAAGATATGTACATAAACATAGCCCATAATGACATTTTGTGAGCCAATACAAAAACACCAAGTACATTCCTAAAGGGACATTTTAGGGAACCAAAAATATTCTTGTAATGTTGTTGAAGAAGCCCCCACATGAGTAAACACCCATTGCTTACAAAAAATTAGAAAAACTTCTTGAAGG
This sequence comes from Lactuca saligna, assembly GCF_052625555.1. Taxonomy (NCBI): domain Eukaryota; kingdom Viridiplantae; phylum Streptophyta; class Magnoliopsida; order Asterales; family Asteraceae; genus Lactuca; species Lactuca saligna. The sequence continues at coordinate 169,689,623 of NC_136423.1, read as the reverse complement.
CTAAAATTCAGTAATTGTTGCTAAAAGCCAACAACCCTTTGTGAACAGTATTAGTGACACTTTTCAGAAAATATCACTGAAAATCCTACACACATTTTAGACTTGAAAATTGCTCTTTTATCTTTAAAAAATGGTTCCAACTTGATTTCTTGTTACAATTTTGTACAAATAAATTAATTTTAAAACTTAATCTATTACTTTACAAAATAACCAAGAAAAGCTAATCAATTTAATTATTACTTACCATATAAATAAATAAATTATTGCAACAATTTGATATAAAAAAACAATCAACACAACAACATAACAACAGATTGGTCCTTGGCCGGTTTATGCACATCATATACATCAGTATACACATCAAACAACCTTTGTTTTTCTAAGACAACTTTAAATGACAAAAGATGCATAAAACTTTTTTCACATAAAATAACAAAAAGTTGTCATAGAAATTTGTATGAACTTATTTTTATAGAAAAACAAGTTATCCATATTCTCTAAAAACTACGATTTTCAAAAATCAAAAATTTAACCAAACTTGCAAGATGGCTCTGATACCAATTGTTGGGTTTAGCTCAAAAATAGTCTCATAAACTAAAAAAATATGGCAACGGAAGACTTTAATTTTTGTAATAACATAAATATTTTATACCCACCAAGGATCTTCTTGCAAGTTATAGAAAGATTTAAACACCAACCAAAGAAAGGATGAAGAAATAATAACCTTTGTAGTTCTTTGGGTCTTCTCTTGGGAGGCTTGGAAGTTGATGAAGAATATGGAACCTTTGAGACACCAACAATGACTCAACTTGATGTAGATTCTAGTCCATAAACTCTTAAGCCCTTAAGCTTTAAGTTCATAACAAATATGAACTTCAAGAGAGCTTGAAGATGCAAGTAACTTCAAGTGTTCTTAACTAATTAAGAGAGAAGAGGTTTTAACAATTGCATCAAGAGAAGGATGAGCAGTCTAGCGAAATGCAAGCCCTCTTATTTATATGCATAAAGTGAAGGTATTAAGCATTAGGTACTTCCACTTTCGACAAGCTTGTCCCCATGTCATAAGAGTGCCCCCATGCTTCTAAAGACATGTATACTTTTGAATAAACTAAGAAGAAAGCCATACCTTTATCTTATTTTTATGCAAATTTCGAAAATTGTATAAAAAATAGGAAAGTTAGTTTAAATTTTATCAACTCAAGGTGTATAAAATATAAACTTTGTCTTTTGAGTAAAAGACTTTGTTTTCAACTAGGCTCTTTAAAAAAAAAGACTTTGTTTTCAACTAGTCCAAAAAGTTGTGCATGACTTATTAATTCATACCATATGAAATAATATAATGTTACTTGCTATTGAAAATTATTATTTCCATGAAACAAATAATTTCTAATTTAATTATAAGAGTTTTATTGAGTATTTATTAAAAACAATTTCTAATAAATAATCGATTGTATAAAGTTGTTGTTAGTGTGACCCATTAGTATCATATTTTATTCAGCAATATCAATTTAATATGACTCTTGAGCATATAATCTTTCACCACATATACATTTGTGATTGTATTCATTGATGAAATCCTGGTCTATTACAAGACATAGGAGCTGCAAGAGGAGCACTTGAAGGAGGTATTGGATACTCTAAGGAGGGGAGAGACTTTATGTAATGTTCTCCAAATGTGAGTTCTGGTTATGCAGGGTGCAGTTTCAGGGATTCCTTGGGTTGGTAGGTTACTTTCGGAGGTTCATTCAGGATTTCTCCAAGATAGTAGTTCCTATGACTCAGTTGACGAATAAGACTGTCACTTTTTGTTGGGGGCCTGAATAGCAGGTGTCTTTTTAGACCCTTAGATAGAGATTGTGTGAGGCATCAATTTTGACCATGTCGGAAGGTGGTGAGGATTTCGTGGTTTATTGTGATGCATTGATCATGGGATTGGGTTCAATTCTGATGCAGAGGGGTCACGTGATTGCTTACGCTTCAAGGAAGCTGAAGCCTCATGAGGTGAATTATCCTTCGTATAACTTAGAGCTGGGAACTATGGTTTTCACCCTCAAGATTTGGGGACATTACCTATATGGGATCCGTTGTACTATTTACATGGATCACAAGAGCCTGAGGTCTTTGATGGATTAGCTGAATCTAAACATGAGGCAACGCTGGTGGTTAGATGTGGTGAAGGATTATGATTGTGAGATGCTTTACCATCCTGGGAAGGCCAATGTAGTGGATGATGCTCTCAGCTGCAAGGCGGGCGTAGCTCCAATCAGGGATATCTTCATGCGGATGACAATGATTACTCCTCTCTTGGAGCAGATTTGAAAGGCTCAGGTTGAGGCTATGAACGAAGAATACTGGAAGAGTGAGTGATGTGTGTAAATTCAACTAGTTTTATCCCTACTTTTTATTAAGAATTTGAGCACACAAAGGCAGTGAACCTGTCTTTAAGTGGCATAGATTGATAAGTGAGGTATCGAACTCAGGGAACGGAAAATTAAACTAATAGCTAATTTTAACTAAAACAAATAATAAAAGTAAAGGGTTTTTCTCTAGTTTTGCAAGACTAGAAACTTAGACAAACTAAATTAACTAATTAACTAAAGCAACAACTATTCACCAAATTTGATAAAGATGTTTCTATTTAGGTTCAACCAATTCACTCCTATGGTTATTTAAGTTTAAGGTAGATTAATTGCTATTGGTTACCAATTATAATAGTTAGGTTCATATTCATTACTCCTAACCCTTAGACAATTAACTAATTTAAGCGTTGATCAAGTGTTTAAACTAATTAATTCCCTAGATTAATTATTTGGATCAAATAAGATTTGTAATGGTTAATTAAGTTATTAATTCAATTAACCTCTTGTTGATGGTTTCTCAAACAAGCTCACACATTAATCTTCCTATTTTCTTATTAATCTTAGTTTCATAATCATTACTTCTAAGCATATGGTTTAGCATTCACATAGACATATGAGGTTAACAATTAAGTGATGTTCATGCAACCTAATTGCCTTCCAATTAACAGAAAATAGTAGTGATTAATACATAAGGTTCTTTAACAAACTTAATTTAATAAATCACCAATAGACAATTAAGCAAAAATCAATAATTAAACCATAGGAGTTCTTTGGTATTCCCCAAACAGAAACAAAAATGAATTTAGCTCATAATTGCAGTAGAAACAAACAGAAAAAAAAAGTTTACTAAAGCAAACATGTTCAATTCCTAAGTCTAAGTGGTAGAATTAACCTAATTTCTTGAATTCTTCCAACTATTGAAGCCTAGGGTTCCTTAGCGCCTTCCGAATCTCTTAGTCGCAGTTAATCCTTCAAAATCGCCAGGGGTCCCTTCCCATGAGATAAGGATTCGTCTTTTATAGATATCCCAAAACAGGGTGTACTCGGCGAGTAGCAGAATCAACTTGCCGAGTAGATCCATACTTATCCGTCTTGAATCAGCAGTCGTATTTATCTTCTGGAATATCCTCATGTACTCGCCGAGTAGGGTCGATCTACTCGCCGAGTATATCTCCTTCTTTCACTCTTTAATCTTCAATTTCTTTCCTTTTCTCCTTTTTGCTTCCAAGCATATCTTTTGGACTGAAAACACAATTCACAACATTTTAAGTACCTTTTGTCCACATTATTCACATAATTAATCAAAAATAACTAAGAATATATGCTAAATAATTAACTAATTATGCACATATCAAAATACCCCACACTTGACTTTTGCTTGCCCCCAAGCAAAACTAAATTTTAAACATATTAAAATCACATGTAATAACTCCAATCCAACCCAGCCATTATGCCAAGACCGCAACGCATGCATTTGTGTCTAAAATTTCCTAAAAACCCCCCATACTTCAAATACTCACAATCCTCATAAACATTCGCCCACTCACCCCGAACTATGTTCCTTTTATGCAACCCTCCGAATCCATCCTCAGAAAATCTCTTTACCCTCAAGGTATTTTTAATTGAGCAACCCAAGCACACATATTCTAGAATTATAGCTTTTCGATACCACTATGGAGCTCTTTGAATTCTTCATTCTTGACATTTGATCTTTGATATCTTTGAATTCACCAACTTGTATTGACTTTTGGTATCTTCAACTTTTTGGATTTCTTGGAATTTTGATCTTTAGATCTTCACTTCATTTGCTCCAAAATTCCTATAACTTTTTCTAGTAATTCTTCTCTTTTTTTTTCATGTATTTCTCAATTTTTTTCTTTCTCACTCAAATCCCTACATGCTTAAGCAGGGGCGCTCAATCTCAACCTTTATTGGCTAATGATAAAAACTTTCCTGGATACATTTCAGGTTTAGGCTGCTAAACATCCCTCAGGTTGAGGAAGGTCGTGTTTTTGTCTCATGATTTCACTAAAATAAGGAAGCCACAAATGCACTAGAACGTATATAGGCTCAACTAAACATTTGGGTTTTCATGCAATTATTAACACAATTCTAATATGAAATCCTAATTTTTTACCAAAATTTTCTAATTTAAGACCTAAGCATTTTTTGGTATGCAACAATTTTTTTAAAAAAATTAGCCTAAATTAAGATTCTAAGTGTTCTAAGATGTGACTAACCCCTACCCCACACTTATTTTATGCAATGCCCTCATTGCATATTATACCAACTAAAAATGCAAATAGAGAGAAAGTTGGAACAAACTCCCCTGGGGTAGCAGTCGCTAGGTTGACACTCTCTTCGTCAACTCCTTATTCTAGTGACTTTAACCATGGGAACAACTCATCCATGGCACGGGCGTCATACGTCTCGTGTGGTTGATAGCTCGAAAAACTCCAAGGAAAAGGGTTGTTGAACAATCTTCAGTAGTAATTCATAAAGAGTATATGAATGGTGCAAAAAAACTAGCCAGAGCAAATTAGAAACTCCTCCTACAGCAGGCTACTCGGCGAGTAGGTGAGCAAACTCGGCGAGTAGAACTCGATGGCAAAGCAGTTCGTGCAAAAGCAGATGTACTCGCCGAGTAGTGTTAGTGCACTCGGCGAGTAGAGCTTATATTTCTAGAATTCTTTGAACCGCTGTCTCTCTTTACTTTGGTGTTGACATGGAAATATAAATGTACTCTCACGTGAATTTCCTAAGCAATAATACTCCATAAAACTCTTGACTCGTAGGGACTCAATCCTAGGAACAAGACTCCACAATCACTCATAAAGACTCTCATTCCTCTCTTGACTCTTCCTAATTAGCATGCTTCCTAGCTTCAATACCTGAAAAGAAAACTAAAAGTAACACTAATATTTCAACCACATAGCCAAATTCAACATGTCCACAATTGTCTTAAAACAAACATCATAAACAAAACAAAACAAAACAAAATAAAATCTTCAATCTTCCTCTTCCATTCCGGCTCCTCCAGCTCCACTACCTCCTTCTCCACCCCTTCTTCGCATCCTCTCGTCCCAATCCATAATATAAGGGTAGCCGGGTCCAGGTCGCGGGGCAATGTGCATTTGTTGGAAAAGATACTCGAAGGATTGATTGGTGTAATTAACCCCTCGCCCAATATCATCCAAGTAGTGTCGGTACTCCACTTGGTTCCAACCCTCGTTATCCTCCACCGGAATAACCGGTGGGTCTTCCCGTACCCGCTCGCTCCTTGGCCTAACCCGCCTTCCCGGCTCCTCGGGGACCGCCGGCTCATCCTCATTCGGGATAGTAAAAGAATCACCAAAATTTTCAACTATCCGAGCCCTCCTATAAAGTGCAGTGTTGAACGGAGGAGGGTGGATAATCGTTAGCGCTTGAGCTTGCGGCAAATCCAAGATCCCAAATGATTTCGCAAGCCGAGTAATGAACATGCCCCCATTGATCTTCGAGTTTATCTTCTCCTTGACCGCCCCCTCCGCAAGAAATTTATTAATGCAGTACGGGAGGTTGCAGAAGACGTCGGGAGTGATGATACTCCACAAGTAAAAGATATCAAGGGTGGGAACTTTGTCCCCATCCTTCTGCATGTTGATCGTGCTTGCAACGAACCGGTGAATGAGTCGGTGGATTGGAGAACGGATATGACCTTCTTGAGCAGTGGAAGGTATGTAGACTCGGTTAGCAATTGTACTCCACCATGTCGATGCCACCACCTCCTCGGGAAGTTCTTCGTAGGTATTCTCCAAGAAGGCTTCAAAGTAATCCGTCATCGCCATGTCTTGATCGTAGATGCCCAACCGCCAAGAGAACTCAACCATGCTGCATTGTCGCAGCTCCCCACCCAAAGAAAACGAGATCGTGTTAGGATTGTAAAACTCACTACCACCTCGGAATGAAATGGTAGCAAAGAATTCCCAGCACAACTCCGCGTATACTGGCTCTTGGATTTTGAACAATTGCAACCAACCATCACAAGTGATGTTGGCATAACCCAAGTTACAATCTTTCACCAAATATGGAGTGATTTCCTCTTCCAAGCCAACATTGCCCATCCATCCCCAATCCACTGCATTCGGTAAGTGGATTTCTTTCTGTCGAAGTGCTTCCAACCTGTTTAGGGCTCGAGTTTTGGAGGATTTGGAGGTGATTTGTTGAAAGGCTAACCATGGCATATCACCATGGCTTCCCCCACGTGAGGATTGACCTCTTCTTGCCATGCTATCTGCATAATATATCAAAAACACAGCAACAAACAACACCCAGTGATTAAAACAGGAAAATATAAGATCTGATTGTGACCTACTCGCCGAGTACACGAACATACTCGCCAAGTAGTATGAACTTATTGACAGATCGAGATCGGATCTGTGTAATCTGTGTAATAGTCCAAATTGTTCATAGGGTTTTGTTGTAATTACTTATCTAACCATAGATCTTGAAGAAATTACTCCTAACAACATCTAATTCATGAGTAAATCAAAGCCCTAAAAATTGGGAAAAACTCCCCAAATCCAAAATCATATCAAATATGGGAAGATATGTGATAAAGATTGAACCTTTCATGAAATTAAAGGGTAAAGATGTTACCTTGTTGCTTGAATGAAGAGAAAGAAGAAGAAATTTGGAGAGATCTTGAAGAATGCTTAGAGAGGCGGCTGAGAGGAAGTGCTTGGCGAGTGTTGGGATGAATTGGTGAATAATAACAATTTTTACAGGTTTTATTTTACCGGGTTTGAACCGGCTACTCGCCGAGTAGAATGGGTCTACTCGCCGAGTAGACACACGTGTTATCAACTTTTGGATGTAAGTGGACATTTACTCGCCGAGTATAGTCGATATACTCGCCGAGTAGATGTCACAGGTTGAAAAATTTTGTAAATTTGCCAATTTTACTGTATGAATTCAATTGTTTAGCCCTTCCACCCCACACTCAAAGCATAGCTTGTCCTCAAGCACTTAGAGACAAAGAATAAACGAAGAAGAATGAAAAAAACAATATGAAAAATAAAGAAAAGGAAAGAAAATGCAAACTTGAAACTCGGGTTGCCTCCCGAGAAGCGCTTCTTTTGATGGAGTCATTAGCTGGACTCTGCCCCGTCTACGTGTTTGCAATTCCGCACAGTAGCAGCTCCTCCAATCCTTCATTTCTGGGGACACCTTCTTCATATTTCTTCACTCTATGACCATTTACTTTGAATTGTGTGCCGTCTCTTGATATCAATTCTATAGCCCCATGAGGAAACACCGTCTTGACCAAAAAGGGACCATCCCACCTTGATTTAAGTTTGTCCGAGAAAAGTTTTAATCGGGAATTGAAAAGTAATACTTTTTGGCCTTTATGGATGTCTTTGCTTTTGATTCTTTTATCATGCCATCTCTTGGTCTTTTCTTTATAGAGCCACGAACTAGAATAAGCCTCATTTCGGAGTTCTTCAATGGCATTCATTTTCATTAAACGGTTGGTCTTCAATTCTTCTATATCAAAGTTGCACCTCTTTAAAGCCCAATATGCCTTATGCTCGATCTCAACCGGTAAATGGCATTGCTTTCCATAAACTAACCTATATGGTGTAGTACCAATAGGTGTTTTGAAAGCGGTACGAAATGCCCATAACGCGTCATCCAATTTATCCGACCATTCCTTGCGGTTGCTTCCCACCGACTTCTCTAAAATACACTTCAAGGCTCGATTGGTCACTTCAGTTTGTCCACTCGTTTGTGGATGGTATGACGTGGAGAACTTATGGGTTACCCCATATTTCTTGAGCACCTTTTCCAATTGATCATTGGCAAAGTGTGTGCCTCGGTCACTAATTAGGGCCTTCGGAACACCAAACCGGGAGAATAGTTTCTTTAAGAATCGTACCACTACCCGTCCGTCATTTGTAGGTAAAGCCTGCGCCTCCGCCCATTTCAAGATATAATCTACCGCCACTAGTATGTACTTGTTTCCTTTGGATGTGGGAAAAGGTCCCATGAAGTCAATGCCCCATACGTCGAACACCTCGCACACTTGAATGCTATGTTGTGGCATTTCATTTCGAGATGAAATGTTTCCCACTCTTTGACAAGCATCACATTCTTTGACATATTGGGCTGCATCTTTGAAGATTGTAGGCCAATAGAACCCAATGTCAAAGATCTTCTTTGCGGTATAGTGTGCTCCATGATGTCCTCCCGTGGGCCCGCTATGGCAATGTTCTAGTATTCTTCGGCTTTCCTTCCCGAACACACATCTTCTTATAATTCCATCCGCACAGCTTCGAAAGAGGTATGGATCGTCCCAAAAGTAATATTTGATCTCCGCAAAGAATTTCTTCTTTTGTTGACTACTATAATCCTTCGGGATGTAATTTGTAGCTAAATAGTTAGCTATGTCTGCAAACCATGGCTCCTCTCCCACGGACACCATAATGTATTCATTCGAAAAGTCGTCTCCATCCTTATCTTCTTGCAATTGCGGGTTCTCGAGCCTAGATAAATGATCGGCCGCTACATTCTCCATTCCTTTCTTGTCTCGTATCTCTATATCGAATTCTTGAAGAAGCAACACCCATCGTATTAGTCTTGGCTTGGCATCCTGTTTGGAAAACAAATACTTGATAGCCGAGTGGTCAGTAAAAACAGTGGTTTTAGATAAAACCAAGTAAGGGCGAAACTTGTCAAAAGCGTAAACCACGGCTAACAATTCTTTTTCAGTAGTATTATAATTCTCTTGGGCGGGGTTTAAGGTCTTGCTTGCATAATAGATGGGTTGAAAGTGCTTATCAACCCTTTGACCAAGGACCGCTCCTAGTGCATAGTCACTAGCATCACACATGATCTCAAAGGGTAAGTTCCAATTTGGTGCTATAATGATCGGGGCATTAGTTAATTTTTCCTTTAGAAATTCAAATGCCTCTAAACACTCTTTAGTAAAATTAAAGGGTGCATCTTTTAGTAATAATTGTGTTAGAGGTTTCGTGATTTTGGAAAAATCTTTTATAAATCGCCGGTAAAAACCTGCGTGTCCCAAAAAACTTCTAATGCCCTTCACATTAGTTGGTGGGGGTAATTTGGCAATGGTGTCTATCTTTGCCCGATCCACCTCAATTCCCTTTTTAGAGACTTTGTGTCCCAAAACTATACCCTCCTTGACCATGAAGTGACACTTTTCCCAATTTAGGACCAAGTCGGTTTTCTCACACCTAGCAAGCATTGAGTCAAGATTTGTGAGGCAGTCATGGAAAGAAGATCCGAATACAGAAAAGTCATCCATAAAGACCTCCATGAACTTTTCCACCATATTATGGAATATGGCGGTCATGCACCTTTGAAATGTCGCAGGTGCATTGCATAGTCCAAATGGCATGCGTCTATAGGCGAAAGTCCCACTTGGGCATGTAAAGGTGGTCTTTTCTTGGTCCATTGGGTCTATGGGTATTTGAAAATACCCTGAAAACCCATCTAGAAAGCAGTAATAGCTATGGCCCGATAGTCTCTCTAACATTTGATCTATGAAAGGAAGGGGGAAATGGTCTTTGCGAGTGGCATCGTTTAGCTTTCGATAATCGATGCACACTCGCCAACCGGTTACCGTTCGCTTTGGAATTAACTCGTTCTTTTCGTTGGTGATGACCGTCATTCCTCCTTTCTTGGGCACCACTTGGACCGGACTCACCCATGGACTATCGGAAATGGAGTAGATGATTCCTGCATCTAAAAGCTTGACCACCTCCTTCTTGATGACTTCTTGCATGTTCGGGTTTAATCATCTTTGATGTTGCATCACCGGCCTTGCTCCTTCTTCTAAATTGATTTTGTGAGAGCAATAGGATGGGCTTATTCCCTTGATGTCGGAGATGCTCCATGTGATGGCTCTTTTCCTTTTCTTCAACACGTGTACAAGTTCTTCCTTTTCCGTCTTGGATAGGTCTGAGGCTATGATCACAGGCTTCTGATTTCCTTCTTCTAGAAAGGCATACTCTAGATGGTCAGGTAGTGTTTTAAGCTCCAATTGGTTGTGCTTAGTGACGGACTCGCCGAGTGCAGGTTTGGTACTCGGCGAGTTGGTAGCTGCATTCACGACTTCTGGCTTTGCTTCAGATGTACTCGGCGAGTAGATCGGGTCTACTCGGCGAGTAGGGCTCTCAGATTGCTTCTTTATTTCTTCATACTTTCCAACAGTCTTTCAATCTCTAGTAAGTCCTTTTCTGGGTTAAATGCTTCATCCAAAGCTGCAAACTTGCTGGAATCTTCAGGTATGTCTTCTTCCAATAGTTCGTCAAGCATGTCGATTGAGAAAGTCGTGTCGTCACTACCCCTTGAGTACTTCATGGCTTGGTCTACCCCGAATGTCACTGAATCGTCCCCAACTCGCAATGTGAGCTTAGAATCTCTCATGTCTACGATAGCGCTAGCTGTGTTGAGGAAGGGCCTTCCAAGGATAATTGGCACTTGCGGATCCGCCTCCATGTCTAGAATGATGAAATCAGCCGGGAAGACAAATTTGTCCACTTTCAATAGCAAATCTTCACAAATGCCTCTTGGGAAGGTGACAGTCTTGTTTGCCAAATGAATTGCCATTCGAATTGGCCTTGGCTCCGGGAGGTCTAGGTTCTTAAAGAACAAGTATGGCATAAGGTTCACACTTGCTCCAGAATCAGCTAAGGCATGAATTGCAGCCAAGTTGCCAAATTGGCAAGGTAAAGTTAAGCTCCCCGGATCACACTTCTTCTTTGGTAACTTGTTTAGCATTGCGGCGGAGCAGTTCTCATTAAGCACTACCTTCTGCACTTCCTCCATCTTTCTTCTGTTGGTGAGGAGTTCCTTAAGGAACTTAGCATACTTGGGCATTTGCATGACGGCTTCAATGAAAGGAATGTTGATTTGAAGAGTTTTAATGTGGTCTAGAAATTTCTGATATTCCTCTTCCTGCTTCTCTTTCTTGGCTCGGGCTGGGTATGGCATTGGAGGCTGGTATGGCTTCAAGGGAGGCTGTTCATTCGTTTTAGCAGGGGTACTCGCCGAGTCCATCGGCCCTACTCGGCGAGTAGAACTCTCAGATTGTGAATCTTGGTTTTCTACTTGTTCTTCCATTCCTTCCTTTTGTGAGTACCTGGTTGCTTCAATTCGAATGGGGGCCAGGGGAGTGATGATCTTCCCACTTCTTGTTGTGACAGTGTTTACTTGTGCGCTCGTGGGTTGTTCTCGGTTTATCTAGGAAGCTCACCCGATGACCTTTGGTTTAGTTGTTGAGCAAGTTGCCCAAGATGCGTTTCTATGTTGTGGATGGATGCTTGCTGGTTCCTGAGCATTGTTCTTGTTTCTTGGATAGCAGCATCATGGTCACTATGTCTTTTCTCGGAAGCGGCCACAAATTTAGTAAGCATATCTTCCAAGCTTGGCTTCCTCTCTTGCACCGGCTCCTCCTTTTGATAAAAGCCTCTCCCTTTTTGTCTATACTTCTCTTCCTTGGCCTTCTTGTACTCTTCGTAAGGCAGCCACTCTTTCTTTTGTTTGCGACAGTCCTCATCATACCGGTCACCGCTCGAATAACATGTTTGTGCCTTTTTGTTGCCATTCTCATCCAAATCGCAATCTCTAGTGAGGTGAGGTCCATTGCAGTTTTCATAACCCACCCGTATAGCATGGATAGTTTGATCCATTTTGTCCATTCTCCTATCCATGGTTTTTAACATGGCCATGACCGTGGATAAATCTTCAGTAGCAGCGTACGCGGCTCCCCTCGTGACATCATTCCTAGGGTTGTGGTATTCTCTAGAGTGTTTAGAGAATTCTTCAATCAATTCTTTAATCACCGGGGGTGGCTTCTTTGTAAGTGGGCCTTGTGAGTCTAGCAACTGCCGGGTTGTAACATTGACTCCTTCATAGAAGATGGAAACTTCTTGCTGACTGTTTAGATCATGGTATGGGCAGTTTCTGAGCACACCTTTGTACCTCTCCCATGCTTCATATAAAGATTCTCCAGCTTGTTGTTCAAAGTTTGCAATGGCCTTCTTCAGTTTGGCTATCTTGGATGGTGGGGAAAAGTGATCAATAAATTCTTCCTTCATTCTGGCCCAAGTAGTGACTGATCCGGGGGGAAGTGACTTGAGCCAGTCTTTAGCAGCACCCTTGAAGGTTACCGGAAGCATACGAAGTAGTTGCGTTTCGCGGGTTACATTTGGAATATTGAAGTAATCAGCAACATCATTTACTTCATCCAAATGTTTGTATGCATCTTCATGATCTTTCCCATAGAAAGGTATTTCCTTGAGTGAAGCTAGGATATGACCTTTTAGCTCGAAGGTAGTAGTAGCGGGAATTGCGGGTTGCACAAGTCCCGGGCCATGGTCGTTGCACATCCTCTTCTTCCATTCTCCCATGGGGATTTCATCAATGTTAGCCATAGTGAACGCTAACTCTTCCTCCGATTCGGTTTCTTGCTCGTACGTTGCCTCCTCTTCTTCCTCGGTCTTGTATCCAATATCTTCTTGAATTGGCTCCTCAATTATCAAAGAAGCGCTAGAAGCTCCTGATTTACTGCTCTTCTTTTTCCCAAAAACAGTCTTTAAGTTTGACGATGGTGATTTCTTTGGTGTGCTTGAACTCTCCACGTCCTTCCCTTTGTTTCTTTTCAATGCGGATTCGGGGTCTTCAAACGGGGGTACCAGTGGTGTGTTTTCTCCTCTGGTCATGAAAGTCCTGAAATCAATCAAATAAAAAAGCGTAAAAAGAACAAAAAAAATTGTAAAAATAAAGAAAATCTACTGCTGAGTAAACTGCTACTCGCCGAGTAGGTGCAACTGCACTCGGCGAGTATCAGTGATATTTCAAAAAAATTTCTAAGTTTTAAACTAACTAAAACAGATACTAAAACCTAATTACTAATTACTAAATTGCAATAAATGAACTTTATGCAAGTAAACTCACACAAAGGATCGAAAAAATTAGGAATTAGCTTAATTATTTAGAACTGTCTCCCCGGCAACGACGCCAAAAACTTGATGTCTGTAAATTCAACTAGTTTTATCCCTACTTTTTATTAATAATTTGAGCACACAAAGGCAGTGAACCTGTCTTTAAGTGGTATAGATTGATAAGTGAGGTATCGAACTCAGGGAACGGAAAATTAAACTAATAGCTAATTTTAACTAAAACAAATAATAAAAGTAAAGGGTTTTTCTCTAGTTTTGCAAGACTAGAAACTTAGACAAACTAAATTAACTAATTAACTAAAGCAACAACTATTCACCAAATTTGATAAAGATGTTTCTATTTAGGTTCAACCAATTCACTCCTATGGTTATTTAAGTTTAAGGTAGATTAATTGCTATTGGTTACCAATTATAATAGTTAGGTTCATATTCATTACTCCTAACCCTTAGACAATTAACTAATTTAAGCGTTGATCAAGTGTTTAAACTAATTAATTCCCTAGATTAATTATTTGGATTAAATAAGATTTGTAATGGTTAATTAAGTTATTAATTCAATTAACCTCTTGTTGATGGTTTCTCAAACAAGCTCACACATTAATCTTCCTATTTTCTTATTAATCTTAGTTTCATAATCATTACTTCTAAGCATATGGTTTAGCATTCACATAGACATATGAGGTTAACAATTAAGTGATGTTCATGCAACCTAATTGCCTTCCAATTAACAGAAAATAGTAGTGATTAATACATAAGGTTCTTTAACAAACTTAATTTAATAAATCACCAATAGACAATTAAGCAAAAATCAATAATTAAACCATAGGAGTTCTTTGGTATTCCCCAAACAGAAACAAAAACGAATTTAGCTCATAATTGCAGTAGAAACAAACATAAAAACAAAGTTTACTAAAGCAAACATGTTCAATTCCTAAGTCTAAGTGGTAGAATTAACCTAATTGCTTGAATTCTTCCAACTATTGAAGCCTAGGGTTCCTTAGCGCCTTCTGAATCTCTTAGTCGCAGTTAATCCTTCAAAAATCGCCAGGGGTCCCTTCCCATGAGATAAGGATTCGTCTTTTATAGATATCCCAAAACAGGGTGTACTCGGCGAGTAGCAGAATCAACTCGCCGAGTAGATCCATACTTATCCATCTTGAATCAGCAGTCGTATTTATCTTCTGGAATATCCTCGTGTACTCGCCGAGTAGGGTCGATCTACTCGTCGAGTATATCTCCTTCTTTCACTCTTTAATCTTCAATTGCTTTCCTTTTCTCCTTTTTGCTTCCAAGCATATCTTTTGGACTGAAAACACAATTCACAACATTTTAAGTACCTGTTGTCCACATTATTCACATAATTAATCAAAAATAACTAAGAATATATGCTAAATAATTAACTAATTATGCACATATCAGTGAGCGCATAGTGGGTCAGGTGGATTCCTTTAATTATGATAACCGAAGGTTATTGACTTTCCATCGGAGGGCGTGGGTTCCTTATTGGGGGCAATGTGCATTAGGTTCTGATGGATGAGGCGCACAAATCAAGATTCTCCATTTATCCCGGGGCGACAAAGATGTTTAGAGATCACCGTCCTGATTATTGGTGGCCTTGTATGAAGCAGGATGTAGCTTGGTATGTGGAGAGGTGCTTGACTTACAGGAAAGTCAAGGCCGAGCATTAGTAGCCTCACGACAAGATGCAACCATTAGAAATTACCGTTTAGAAATGGGAGGAGATCATCATGGATTTCATAATAAAGTTTCCTCAGACAATGCACAAAGTGGATTTGATTTGGGTCATCGTGGATCAATTGACCAAGAGCGCACATTTTATTCCAATTTAGGAGAGTATCTATGTGGAGAAGTTGGCCGACATATACATCAGGGAAGTTGTGGCACGACATGGGGTTCCGGTTTCTGTGCTTCCAGACAGGGATGTCTGGTTTACTTCTAGATTTTGGAAGAGGTTCCATGAGGAGTTGGGTACTCGTCTGCACTTCAACATAACTTTCCACCCATAGATTGACGGATAGAGTGAGCGGACTATCCAGAGATTGGAGGATATGCTTAGGGCATATGTATTGGATTTCGGTGGGAGTTGGGATACATATATTCTGTTAACGGAATTTTTATATAACAATAGTTATCATTCCAACATCGATCGGCCTCCTTTTTTGATTATCTGTTTGAGGAAATCTACTGAGAAGTAAAACCGATTTTAGTGTTCGAAGATCTATGATTTGAAGCCAGGGAGTCGATGTTTGAAGGCGTAAGTTGATTTTCGATTTGGGTGTCGAACAATTCTATTGATTCAACTTCGTTTTGAGTCAGATTGGTATTAAGTTCAAAATCAGTTTACAAGTTCGATTTTTGATAAGATAACGAATTGGGTTACAGATCGGTTGAAGGTTTAAGAAAGATTGTCGATTTTGGGTTGTTAACCAATCGAAATCAAAATGAATGTTTACTGGGTTTTGGATTTCAACCATGAACTGGGTTTGATAACGAAGACCAATTGATGAGTTTGGATTGATTTCGAAGGTTAAAGTTTGATTCGTTGTTAATGATTGATTCTTGATTTAGGATCGATGGTTGATATATGTTTAAAGTGAAATGGTTTATTGGAGGTGATTTAGATTCGAAGGGTATTTGGGTTGTTATTAAACGAAGAAGTGTTTTCTTTCAAACGATGAACCATAAGAAGGAAGGGTATAACAATGATTGTTTTCGAATGGTTAGCTAATGTTGGGTTTTGATTAAAGCGAGTCATACAAAGGGTATAAAGGATCTGAACGAAAGGGGTATTTGGACTTTATTCAAAGGGTATTTTGATTTGATTCGAAGGGGAGTTTGTTTGGGAAAGAAAGAGAAATTTCATACGAAATTTTTTACTGTTCATAAGAAAAGCTTCGTATGCTTCAACACTTTGAATGAATTGAAAGAAAATGCAAAGTTTCGAATTTGACCCCTGAACCTTCAAATTTTTGACACTTCGAAAATTAACTTAAGTTTCGAATGTTTGACACTTTTCACCCAAATTCGAAAATTTTTGGAGCTTCGTATATTTTGGGGGATGCTTTATATGATTTGTGCACAAGGGCAGAATTTTCGAAAATGGTCCCTGAGATTTCGAATTTTTGGCAGTTTGCACCCAAATTCGAAAAAGGACTAATTTTTGCTGGAAATTGAAGATTGTGCATTTCAGGCCCATACAGTTTGTGCAAATTGATGCTTTCTACCCAAATTTGAAAAAGGGGGAGAGTTTTGCATATTTTGTTGTTTTGGGCACACCAGGTCACTGCATAATTTTGAAATTGACAATTTCTACCCATTTTTGAGAAATTTTTGTCAAAGGCGATCTGTGAACGAAGATAAAATGGATTATTTTTTTGGATTTTCTGGATTGAAGCACAAATTTTATGCCACATGTTAAGGGAGAGTTTTGATATGAAAAATTCAAATAGAGCACTTTCTTTTTCCTGGGAGTTTTATAATCAAATTTCGATTATAAAAAGGGAGAGAAGTTTTATATGGAAATTTGAACTTGAATTTTTCATATTACGCGGATTTTAAGACCAAAGTGATCTTGAAGTTTTGAAGCTTACGAGACAATACAATTGGAAATTCAGAAGTGATGTATTCAAAATGGGTTTGGTTTTATTGAAGATTTTTGGGGTGTGTTTTTATGTGCAACTTTAGGATGATTATTTGGAGTTAGTCATTCGTTGCTGCTCGGTTTGTATGGTCTCACATCCTAGAGCCCAAATTGAAGAATCATGGAAGACTTAAATATTGAAGTTCGTTTCGACATGTGTCACCTTTGAGGCTCAAACCACATAGTTGCTCGACTTTGGAAGATTTGAAGTGGGTCATTCATTCCTAACTTTGAGGGGGAGAATGTTGGGGGTGCAAAGTTATTCATGATTGACTTTGTAAATGTTTAATTTTTGTAAAACCCACTTGCATGTGGAGTATTAGGCTTTTGACACATGTGTTAGTGAGAGTGAGAGAGAGAGACATGTAAACACCTTTATATAAGGTGGGTTTATCCACTTGTAGGTGTGTGCTTGAGAGATGTAAAAGTTGAGTGTGTAAGTGTGTGTTATTTATGTAGTCTAGATCTAGATCCTTTTTGTAACACCATATACAATCAATACATCTCTTGAACACCCAAATCACCATGTTCAGTTGTGCAAGCTTTAATTCTTCATGCCAAACCATGTTCTTTGTCACTACAAAACTGATGCTCACAACCCAAGAGTTGAATCCTCTAGCTCCTTGGTGGTCCAATCCTCCAAATCTTCCTCTTGCAAAATCCCCAAGCTCACTTTCCTCCTCCTCTTACTCAAATTAGGGTTTGGAATTGCTTAAAGAAGCTTCTGGCAGACAGGGGGATGAGGAGAGGACATAAGGTCCTTTAAATA
Source organism: Lactuca saligna (assembly GCF_052625555.1). NCBI lineage: Eukaryota > Viridiplantae > Streptophyta > Magnoliopsida > Asterales > Asteraceae > Lactuca > Lactuca saligna. The sequence goes on along the minus strand of NC_136423.1, from coordinate 169,671,863 downwards.
TGGTGCAAAACCTAAGATTAGGGCTTTTCTCGTCCAGACCAGATTTGCCGAGTCCACTCACCGACTCGTCACTTATTCTATAACCCGGATCCCGCTCCGACTCGTCGAGTTCTTCCTTTGAGTCGACGAGTTGAATCCTTGAGTTGGAGCTTTTCCTTTCTTTTTTTGGTCTTTCTGATTTTGGATGTTACAACTTCAAGTTGACCCGACTCGTCGAGTTTGGCCATCAACTCGTCGAGTCCATACCCTTTTACCCATCCTTATCCATGACTCAACTTGTCGAGTTTGGCAACGACTCGACGAGTTCCCCCTCATTACAAACATTAATGAACCTTCATCCGACTCGCCGAGTTGTATGAACAACTTGTCAAGTTCACCTTCATCCAATGAATAAGTCCTAACCTTTACTCGCCGAGTTGTATGAACAACTCGTCGAGTTCATCTTCAACCATAAGAACATTGCCTTGGACTCACCGAGTCTATTCTAGCACTCATCGAGTCCCATGAACTCCAGGTCTAAAACTAAGTCCAATGCGTTAGGTCACTCCTTCTGACCTGCTACAACCCTTCTAACACCCTACTGAGTTCTTTTGACCCTCAACAGATATGGGACTAAATGCCTTGGACTCGTCGAACCCCAAGAACGGACTCGCCGAGTCAGTAACGTCCACACCCTAAATCCTCGATTTCTGATGTACAACACTTGTCCAAATGATAGATCCAAGACCCTAAGCTCCATCTAGCATGTAAAGTTACGAACTTTACGTGCATGCATGGGAGTTTTGAGCCAAAAAAGGCTCTAAAATGGCTCTTTTGTTGCATGGGACCTTCCTTGGGTGCAAAAGCAACCCAAATCTGCCTTGTGACTCTTCCCAAGTGTTAGATCCGAAGTCTTGACCCCCAACCATGTTTTCAAATCATGGTTGGTCACCTCATATGGCTTAAAAGCCCTAAATCTTCCCCAAAAAGGGATCTAACAACCAAGCAAGCAAGGTACATACTTTATACCTTTCAAAGACTGCAAATGATGAACCAAACTCGAATCCTTCAGAGTCCTCTTGATCCTTCTATGGTCTTCCTTCTTCCTTTTGGTCAAAACCAACAAAAATCACTCAAAAGCCTTAGCTCTTGCACCAAAACACTTAGGGTATGCTATGGAGGGTCTTTGGGAGCAATAGGGACGAGTGGTGGCTGAAAGAGATGATTAAATAGGGTGCAAACCCTCACATTAGGGTTTTTGTCCAGTCGGAGCCTACTCGTCGAGTCTGGACGCCGAGTTGGGCCCTCACATTAGGGTTTTTGTCCGTCACTTAAGTCCCTCCGAACCCGCTCCTACTCGACGAGTTGGGCCTTCAACTCGCCGAGTCCCAGGCTAAAAATGCAAAATACATTAAACAAAATACATACCAGGAACAGGTTGCTACAAATGATGGACATAAGGGACTGGAGGTTGTTGGTGAATAGACACGAGAATATGAAGAATATGGTGGGGTAGTATAAAATCAAAGTTTTTCCTATAGAAAGAGAGTGAGAGAGAGAGAGAGAGAGAGAGAAAAAGAGAGAGAGAGAGAGAGAGAGAGAGAGAGAGAGAGAGAGAGAGAGAGAGAGAGAGAGAGAGAGAGAGAGAGAGAGAGAGAGAGAGAGAGAGAACCTTTGCATATTATTTCATTTTTTGAAAATTAGTAAAACCATCATAAATGGTCCCTTTGGTAGTGTAATAACAAAAATGCCCTTTAGTTAACAGACAAAACTTAACAGAGTTAGCAATAAGGATGAATCTTCAAAAGTTTTGAAACCATAGGTACAATTAATGATGTTTTTAAACCACATGAACTAAACTTCAAATATGGGGAAACTACAAGGACCATTTATGAAGTTTTTTCTATACAAAGAGATAAATTATATTATTATGGGCTGAAAATCCTATGTACTCATCAGGTTTGCCACCCTAACCCACTCAGTTTATTGTATCATAGGTAATTATATGTGATGATGTAAGTATCTACCAAGAGATTCATAGGAGATATAAACTATTAGTATAAAGAGATGTTGTAAGTCTTTGTTTATGCTTATGTTTCTTATATTTGACGATGACATCAAGAGTTTTATAAATAAAATACATTTCTTGGAAATGTCTTGATAATATTATTATGACATTTTTAGGAAAAATTCCGCAAATAAAGTATTTTAAAAGGATACTCTGATTTAACAAGCATAAACAAATCAATGTTTTCTGACCGTAAAAATGGGGATGTCAGAATAGGCTTAGTGAATGACAACTACAGTAACATAACAACATGTATCAGCTTTTAATAATTTAACTAATCAACTAATATACACATCACAATCGATATGCTAATTAACTTTATACTAATTAGCGATTGTTCTTACTTACTATAAAAGTAATCACATATCCTCGTAATCATCTTAGAGTAATCTATCTTTATAATTTACTAACTCGTTTCCATTCTTTCATAATAATATTTATTATGAAACACCGGTGTTACAAGAAAAGTGTCTAGTTACTCATTTGGTATATACACTATCGAAATCAATAACACAAATTTCAAATTCTTGGGTCCTTGATACATTATATGGTTTTCATATTTGTTCTGATATGCAGGGACTAAAGGAAATTTAAGAGGTCGAGCATGGGACGATGAACCTGATCATGGGGGAATAGATGTTCTTTGTTTGTTACTGGGATTAGAATGTATAAGCATGTGTTTGGCAGTGGTGTTTGGGATTACATGTTAATTGCTATTGTTCATCAGAAATGACAAGGAACATAATTTCATTTCTTGATTTGCTTAGATCAGGATTTCATTACTCCTTTGATAACAATATTGGTACTATTTTGGTTTATAAGAATGGTGTTTTTATTTTTAAAGCTTATCCTTGTAATGACATGTATGGAGTTGTTGTGTGTGTTGAAAATAATGGCAATGATGTATTCAATATTGATTATTCTAATGGTTTAGACAAAGCCTTCTTGTAGCATTGTCTTCTTAGGCATATAAATAAGAAACACATCAACCAACTCCAAAAAGATGGAGTGTTGGAATCATTTGACCTAACGACAGATGATGAATGTGAATCTTGTTTATTTGGCAAGATGACCAAATCACCTTTGACGGGGACTTGTGAAAGAGCTGAAGGTTTGTTGGACCTCATTCATATTGATGTGTATGGTCCTTTAGAACATGCCATAAGGGATGTTAATCTCTACTATGTGACATTTACTGATGATTATAGTAGACATGGCTGTATCTATTTAATCAAACATAAATCAAAAACTTTTGAAAAGTTTAAAGAGTTTAAGCACAAAGTAGAGAATCAATTGAGAAAGTTGATAAAGATGGTTTGATCTGATTGGGATGAAGATTATCTTAGTATCGAGTTCAACAACAATGTTAAGGAATGTGGAATAGTTTCACAATTCTCTCCTCCTAGGACACCACAACATAATGGTGTGGTTGTGAAGAAAAATCAAACATTTCTAGACATGTTTCGTTCCATATGGAGTTGAGCTTCACTTCCTATATCATTATGGGTTATGCATTAGGAACTATGACCCATGTTCTAAATCTTGTTCTTACAAAGAAAAAAGTTCCCAAGGTACCTCATTAGATGCAGAGTGCAAAACCTCCCTCACTAGTGCATATCAAGGTATGGGGTTATGAGGCTCTCATTAGGCGCAATACCCAAGACAAAATGGATCCTAGAGTTGAGAGGTGTATTTTCATTAGATACACACACAAATCATTTAGATACTTGTTCTAACAGACCAAGTGAAAATGTGGTCTTCATAGCTCGAAGAAGAATCTTTCATGAGAGAGAGCTCATTTTCAAAGAGGAAAGTAGGAGTATAATCGATCTTGAAGAAAATCTAAGAGTCATGTGATGAGGGAACTTTGGGTGACACTAGCGCTCAACTTGAGGAAGAAACGCCTGTTATGCCAATTAACAATTCATTACCTATTCGTTGATCTGGTAGAATTAGCTAACCACCTAGATTTTATGGATTCTATATAACATTGGATGAGGACACATTTATTAGTGATAAAACACTAGTAAATTTGGATGATCCAACTAACTACAAGAATGCGAAAGCAAGCCCTGCGAATGCTATTGAGTTAATAAATATTGAATTTTATGACGTCGCATTCATGTTGTAGAAAGTCTTCTGTCTTGTAGAAGGTGTGCTTTTTATAGAAATGTCTTCAAGGCTTCTTAAAGAAGGTGCATAGAAGGCTTATCATAAAAGGAACGACTTCTCATAAAAGTTGTTATAGAAAGCATATAGAAGGCGGAATAGTTTTATTCTATATCGAAGGTTACGCACCTTTGATATATATATTTTTTATTTTAGTGTGAACAGTTTGTATGAACTTTGATGTCGAAAGTCACATTATACTTCTTATAGAAAACGATATTCCAACTTTGCAATAAGTAAAATGTTGGCTTGGGAAATGTTTCGCTATGAAGGATCTAAAAGAGGTGACATACATTCTCCGAATAAGGATTTACATACACAGAAAGAAACATTTATCTGGTCTTAGCCAGAATACATACTTGGATAAAATATTGAATCATTCGAATATGGAGAATTCCAATATAGGGGATTTTCCTATACATCATACTGTTAAATTGAGCAAGACTCAATGTCCTAATAGTGATAAGGAAACATATGATATGAATCGAGTCCTATATGCTTTGGCTATTGGATCAATAATGTATGCTATGACATGCACTCATCTTGATGTGTACTATGCATTTAGCATGGTTAGTCAATATCAGGATAATCCTAACGGAGCCCATTGGACAATAGTAAAGAAGATTCTTAAGTATTTTGTAGAGAGACAAAGAAATGTTCTTAGTTTTCATTGGCAAGGACGAGTTAAGAGTGAGTGGATATAATGATGCCAGCCTTCAAACATATCAAGATAAGTTTTGTTCTCAATTTGGGTGGTATTAATATTGAATGTTGGGGTGGTAACTTAGAAAAGTTCTAAGTAGAAAATGGTGGCTAATTCTACTTATGAATCAGAGTACATTGTAACAAGTGAGGTGAAAAAAGAAGCAACCTGGGTGAAGAATTTCATTGGTGATCTTGGAGTTGTTTCTAATGGGTTTTGAGCATAACTACAAATCCTATGTGGCCACGCAACCCTAATGCTTTGGATCTAGGTTTTCACTAGTTGAACATGCAAACTTGAATACAAAAGAAAAACCCTAATATGCATCTATATAATCAAAATTAACCTAAATATAGGGGTTAGATACATACCACAATTTTTATGTAGTAATAACATTTAATCCTTGTAGATCTTGAACTCTTGAAAGCAAGTGCATCAGATGTGACACCTGTAATGGCTTACAAAACACTCTTTGCAAGAGGATAAGAGGAGAGATTGCTCTTAAAAAATGGGCTCTTCTAGGTTTAGAAGAATGAGGCCGAAAATCCCAAGGGTTAGAACCCTTTTATACTTGAGGTGGCTTAGTCCCAAAGTTAGGGTTTGCAGGTGTAAACCCTAATTTCCTGCTTAAGTCCTATGCAACCCATGGACTCCTCTCCTAGAAGCCTTGGAAAAAAACTTATAGGGCTTCCCTATAATTTTCATCCATTCCTATCTAAGGAGTCCAAGAGCCCTATTTCACAATTATCAATTAATTACAAAATAGCCCCTATACTTTTAATTAATTCATTTAATCCCAAAATTAATTACGAATTTATTTCTGATTAAATATTAATTAAAAACATGATATCCAATGATAATATATTATTTTTATAACATATTAATAAATCATTTATATCAATTTATTATTCCAAATAATAAATTTAACTTCTCTCCAAAAGTCATCCTGTCAAGTTGCAAGAATGAAGTCAACCCAAAAGGTCTATGCTATTATCAATTCAAGTATATACCAATTATAGTTATGGTCTTAGACACCTAATCCAATAGTCACCCACTTGAATAAGTCTATTCTAGATTTCAAAAGCCATTGTCGAACTCTAACCTAGTCAGTTGCATGTCCTATGATAAGGGATCATATAATCCTCCGTTCTAAAATATATCATGTGGGAAAATGATATGGAATATAATCATTCTCATTGTCCAATAGTTGGTTTTCTGATTTCTGATTTGTAATGACAGACAACTTAATTGAACACATCAATTCAATCCTGACCGGGTTCGGCACATAAGTTAACATCAAATCATTGGGGGGGGGGGGGGGGGGGGGGCAGATATCACCTTTTCCCTTTAGGGAAAAAGGAACAGATAAACTTTGAATTATATGCCTGTACTATTTACTCATCAAATCATACATAACAATATATTTTATAACATCAAGTTACTGATGCGTTACACATTATCAATGCACAACCAACATGTAAACAACAACTCATATGTCTCGGTTTAACGATTATACGATATTATCGTCTCATAATTACCAGTGATACATTCATGAAGTAATTCTATGAGCATGGGTTTAATCTAATACTTAAATCCCTATTTCAAAAGAACTCATCAACATTACAACAAACCATTGCTATGTCTGAACACTTATACAATCTACAATCAAATTCATGGCATTTTTAGTTCACTACTTACTTCCAAAGTATGATCGACTGTGGATAATTTGAATTATCCAATCATTCGGGAAGTAAAACATGCTAAAGTGAAACAAAATGATAAATAATTGACAAAATATAGTAAACAATACTCATAAATAAATCTCCATTAATTAATCATCAAAAATTAAGTGCATTTATATTGTTACAAGTTTCTGAATATCTATCTAATCACTAAAACTAATATCATCCTTCAGATAGATGCTCCTCGCATGTTAATTAACCCTACTCAGACCCTTTTGTGAGGGTGTAATAGCCCAAATTTTCAATAAAATTTTTCATTTTTAAATAACAAATTAATTTCCATAAATTATAAAATTCCAAACACTTTTGTTTTCAAAATCCATAACATCAGATAAATTATTCATAAAATCATAGTGTCCCAAATGAAACACCAGAGAGTACATGCGACACCATCACACCGGGATCTTGCCCTTAGATCCTGAAGGGCCTGAACAACCAACAAACTGTAAGCTAATGCTTAGTGAGTTCCCCAGAGCATACCCCACACAATCCACATAATCACATAACCCATATTATCTATATCAGCTATATATACCAAATAAGCCATGCATACCAATATATAAGGATGCCATGGAAACCCTCCAAGGTCTTACATCGGGTGCCACTAGAACCCCCACATGGTCTAAACCCACTACCCTGGGAACCCCCACATGATCTTAACTAGCTACCATGGGAACATGCTCTTCACTAACTTCCATGGGAACCCCTACATTATCTTAGCTAACCAAAGAAATATCATGCAAGATAAACATACAAAAATACTAGGATGCCATGGAAACCCTCTAAGGTCTTACATCATATTCTTATCTACCGCCACGGGACCCCCCTCCCCCAGTCTTCCATGCAAATATCATACCAACATAACACATAACCAACTTACAATCCACATATCACATAATGGGCCAACCTTGGTGCCTTCGACCCATTGGTATGGTGAGAAGACTCACCTATCAAGAAATGATAAACCGGTAAAAATCAAACCCTAACTTACAACTCCGAACTCAACCCCCTACAACCATCCTACAACTAACTTCAACAAAACCCCAAATTAACAAAGATACCCTTAAAGTCAAACTTGGTCAACCCTGGCCTAGGTCAAAGTCAACAGTTAATGTCAACAGTCGAGTTTCTTTAGTTCTCATCACAACTGGGAAAAACCCTAGCTAACTCGTCGAGTTGACAAGACAACTAGTCGAGTTCGCATTATATCCAGAGGATCGGGAAAAACCTGGGTTAACTCACCGAGTTGACATGGCAACTCATCGAGTTTACCTTGTCTTAACAACTTCAGTCACTTTTCCATCGAGTCCAAAGCCCCAAACCGTAAACCTGATCCATATGATGAAAATACCACACAAAGTTGCTAACTTTACATCCATGCATGGTATTAAGGGGCTAAAACACTCAATCATAGCTTCCTAATGGGGTTTAGGGCATGAAAGAAGGCCATGACTTGATAAAGATGGCAACTTTACGTAAAAAGAGGCCATGGGATGTCCAGATCTGAAGTCATAGCTTCATGACATGCTCAAATCCAAGAATGGTCCCAAAATGGGCTAATAATGATCATAAATTCCCACATGAAGAAATCTTGTAAAAAAGTGACCAATGTATCGACTTTGTACCTCAATATGGATGCCACAAGAGCAAATACATCGGATCTACAACCTCTCCCTTCAACTATGCACCTCCTACTTCAAGCCTTCTTCATATAACCACAAAAATGCACACTTTAAGCTCTCACACACTCAAAATGATAGGAAAAGCATGAACTAGGGTTTCTTTGGACAAAGGGGGATGAGGGAGGCTAACAAATAGGGTACAAACCTTGAAATTTAGGGTTTTCCTTTCCAGCATCTACTTATTGAGTTGGGGCTCCCCAACTTGTCGAGTAGAGTCCATAACCCGCATCTAAATGAATCTCTACACGACGAGTTGGAGCTCCCCAACTCATCAAGTTGCAGTCCAAAACCCTAAAATATTGAAAAATAAATAATACCTTGACCAAGTGCTTCAAATCTCCCCCACTTGAACTAGACTTCATCCTTGAAGTCTGCTGAGGAAAAGAGGTATGAATAATTCTTCCTCATCTCATGCTCTGGCTCCTAGGTCCACTCGGAGCCTCTTCGGTGTGGCCACTACACCTTAACTAGCCTCACTTCCTTGTTCCGTAGGGCTTTCGTTTTTTGGTCTACTATCACTAGTGGCTTCTCCACATAATTCAGAAAAGGGATGTCGTTATCGAATTTTAAATTATTGAAGGTGGGTAAATGGCGATTTACCAATTTCACAAAGAAACCGAAATTTAAACAAATTAGGTTTTAAATGAAATTTCTAGATCTTTTGAGATTCATTGAACTATTCAATGGCATGTTTCTAGATTATGCCCTTTCCATTTGTGATTGGGATACTGAGGATCACAAACAAGGTTTGAATAACCATGCAAATTAGCTTGGTACTCTCGATATCATTTATCACCTAATCAATGTGCTGGTTAACCACACACACTCCATTGATCAATGATAATTTACGACCTACCCATTGCCACCCTTTATTAGTCCATATTAGTGTGTCGGTTAACCATACACGCTACATTAATGAATTTTATAAAGTCTAATGTGAAATTTCATGGATTAAGCATCAAGTTCACATTTTCCTAAAGTAACTAAGATTGGGAACTTTATGAAAAACATTTAGTTACATTGCTTATTTCATTAAACTTACTAATGAGAGTTTAATGTCATATCAAACCCGTTTGGCTAACAACCCTCCATTAGTCAAGAGAGTGGTGGGTAAGAATGGATACCCAATGATGTTCAATTTATAGACCACATCCTTAAACTCCCCTTATAGACTAGATTCATGAATGATGTGTACTAGTAGTTCGACTGACTTGACTTATACATATATAATATTAGACTTTCAATTTTATATAGTATATGTAACGTCCCAAAAATACGAGCCAAAAATTTCATTTTTGAAAACATATATTTAGCAAAACATTAGTAGTAAAACATACACCAACCACGTCATTTCATAAAAGTGTGCGTGTCTGGAAAACAGTTTATAAAAACATAACAACGTCAGAGTACAATCCCCAGGAACATCTCATGGTGCGGAATACAAGCGTGTGTGTGATGGGCCGCTACCACGCCAGCTCTTTCCCCTTCGAAGAAGAGGTACCTGAAACCAAAACTGAATGCAGTAAGCACGAAGCTTAGTGAGTTCCCCCATCATACCGCATACCATACAATCGCATATCATACATATTTACAGGCATTTATGGGATACCTGACCTACCCGGTACGACCATTCTGGGGTGCCGACCTACCCGTGTCAATCCATTCTGGGGTGCTAACTACCCATGTCAAGCCATTCTGCGGTGCTGACTACCCTTCGGTCCTGATGACCGAACCTCGGGGACTATTTCACCCCTACTACTACCATCACATATATCATAACATAACATATTATCAGACATATCTGGGGTGCCTGAACTACCCTTCGATACTATCAACCAAACTCGGGGACTGGTCCTCTCCTACTACATCTATCTCATATAATATAACAAGCCAACATGCAAACATATAATCACACACTGTCAGACGTGTCTGGGGTGTCTGACTACCCTTTGGTCCTAACAACCGAACTTTACTACTATCACCTACAACATATCATGATAGCATATAACATATCAAGTAGTAGCAAGCCTAGATGATATCACAAAGACAATCATCTATCATATGTCTCCTACTGGTGGGCTGGCATTGTGGCCTTAGACCCACCGCTACTGGAAGGTAAGTCACCTCGTACTAGCTGCTGATCTGTGTGGGAACGGTCTGTCTGCTGCTGCTGCTCCAGAAATCCTCCGGCTGCAATTCCCACCAAACACTTAGTCAAATACTACTAACCGACCTCAGGGTAAACTGACCTTTTACCCTTAACCAAACCATGATTTAAAGTCAAAGTCATCTTCCAGTTGACCCGACTTGCCGAGTTGGCCTGTCAACTCGCCGAGTCCCTCTCCCTTTGTCTGACCACTATCCCGTATCTACTCGTCGAGTTTGGCATTGACTCGATGAGTTTTCCTTCTAACCTAAAGGCCAATAGTCCTTCATCTTACTCGTCGAGTTGTATGAACAACTCGCCGAGTTCTTCTTCATCCGAAAAACACCCTATGCTGAGACTCGACGAGCTGTATGAACAACTCGCCGAGTCTGTTCTTGAGGCAAGAAGATTGCCCTGAACTCGCCGAGTCATCGCATTGACTCGCCGAGTTACTACATGAGTGTGTCTGGCTTCCAACCCACTGAGTCACACCCTATGACTCACTACTCCAACCCACAAAAACGAAAAGGGGGAAAACTCGGGGGGCTCGTGACTCGACTCGCCGAGTCCGAGGGACGACTCGCCAAGTCGGCCACATGCAATTACTATACACTCGACTTTTCTTGAATCCAGCTCATGCCATTCATGTATCTGGGTTTCTAGGGCATGAATTACACGTAAAGTTTCCAAATTTACGTGTAAATAATCACCAATGAAGGTTTTAGGGCTCAAAATGCACCAAAAGGGTAGATCTAGGGCTTTCATGCAATATGACTCCAAAAAGGCAGTAGATCCAAGCTCCAGGGACTCAATCATGCCTAGATCTAGAGGCTAACAACTTATTACAACCCACAGGAATGGCTCAAGAAGGACCTTCATGTAGCTAATAGAGACTACAAGCATGAAAACAGAGGGGAAACAAGTTATACCTCAAGGACAACACTAAGATCACACAAAGATGCCTGGCCTCCATCTCTTCTTCTTGATCTACTCTTCTTTCTCCTCAAAATCTTCAAGAACACACCAAAACACTTCAATCTCACAAGGAATAGGGGTATAAACGATGTTGTGAGCTCTGAGGGTGAAGGGGCGAGCTTAGGGGTGGATAAGAGGGTTCAAACAGCAGGGACTCGCCGAGTCCAGAATATGGACTCGCCGAGTCGCCAACTTAAACGTGTTCCGGATCACGTCTCTACTCGGCGAGTCGGACCTACAACTCCCCCACTTATTCTAGACTTCGTCCTTGAAGTCTGCCTCTCGATCCTGAAACATCTCAGAGTAATGCTCCATCATTTCTTCATCCGGATCCCAAGTCCATTCCGAACCCTTGCGGTGCTGCCATTGCACCTTCACTAATTCCACCCTTTTGTTCCTTAGATCCTTCGACTTCTGGTTGAGGATTGCGACTGGGCGATCAATGTAATTCAGGCTGTCGTCAACCTGTATATCCTCTAACAGCACCACCGCTGAATCATCCACGAGGCACTTCCGCAGCTAGGAGACATGGAAGGTGTTGTGGATCTGACTGAGCTCGGCTGGGAGATCCAGCCTATATGCCACCTTGCCCACCCGGGCTACAACCCTGAACGGACCAATGAATCTCAGGCCCAACTTTCCCCGCTTCCCGAATCGAATTATGCCTTTCCAAGGCGGCACCTTCAGGAGAACCATATCCCCGACCTGGAACTCCAGGTCTGATCGACGCTTGTCGGCGTAACTTTTCTGCCGACTCTACGCAGTCTGAAGCCTACTTCGAACCTGCTGGATCCTCTCGGTCGTCTTGAGCACCACCTCAGTGCTCCCCATGACCCTTTGGCCAACTTTACCCCAACATATCGGGGTCCTACACCTCCATCGGTACAACATCTCGAATGGGGGATGGTCAATACTCGCGAGGTAGCTGTTGTTGTACGAGAACTCAGCCAAGGGAAGATAGGTATCCCAGCTACCACCGAAGTCTAACACGCATGCCCGCAACGTATCCTCGAAAGTTCGAATGGTCCGCTCACTCTGACCATCCGTCTGCGGGTGAAAGGCGGTGCTAAAATGCAGACGAGTGCCCAACTCGTCATGAAACCTCATCCAAAACCTGGAAGTGAACCGCACATCTCGATTTGATATCTCTGACACTAGCATCCCGTGCTGTGCCACTATCTACCTGATATAGATATCGGCCAACTTTTCGGCCGAGCTACTCTCCTGAGTCGGAATAAAATGGGCGCTCTTGGTCAACCGATCCACGATGACCCAAATCGAATCTACTCCTCGCGCCGTTCGTGGAGGCTTTGTGATAAAATCCATCGTAATATCCTCCCATTTCCACAACGGGATATCCAATAGCTGCATCTTGCCGTGCGGTATCTGATGCTCGGCCTTGACCTTCCTCCAGGTCAAACACCGCTCGACGTAGCACGCCACATCCCGCTTCATGCAGGGCCACCAATAGTTTAGGCGACGATCTTGATACATCTTCGTCGCCCCTGGATGAATAGAGAATCGGGATTTGTGTGCCACCTCCATCAAAATCTGGTGCACTCCTCCGTGATACGGCACCCACACCCTACGGTGTAGTGTCAATAACCCTCAGATATCATAATCGAAGGAGGTGACTTGACCCACTATACGCTCACTCTTTCGATGTTCCTCCTTCACAACCTCCTGCTGAGCTTCCCGAATCTATTCTAACAGGGGAGTCACTACAATCATCCTCATGCAAATATCCCTGATCGGTGCCGCCTTACTGCTAAGCGCATCGGCCACCACATTGTCCTTTCTCGGGTGATAAAGGATCTCGCAATCATAATCCTTCACCACGTCCAGCTACCGGCGCTGCCTCATGTTCAGATTCGGCTGATCCATGAGGTACCTCAAACTCTTGTTGTCCATGAAAATGGTACATCGAACCCCGTAGAGGTAATTCCGCCATATCTTGAGGGTGAAGACCACCGCCCCCAACTCTAAATCACACGTCGGGTTGTTCGCCTCGTGAGGCTTCGGCTGCCTCGAGGCATAAGCAATGACATGACCCCTCTGCATCAATACCACGCCTAAACCTGAGATGTACGCATCAAAATATACCACAAAATCCTCTACGCCCTCGAGCAGGGCTAAGATTGGCGCCTCACACAATCTCTATCTCAAAATCTCGAACGCTGCCTGCTGCTCAGGCCCCGATCGAAAGACCACGGTTTTCCTAGTCAACCGTGTCAGGGGTACGGTTATCTTGGAGAAATCCTGAATGAATCTCCGATAATATCCTGCTAACCCTAGGAAACTCCGAATCTCAGATGGAGACTTTAGAATCTCCCATCTCATCACGGCCTCCACCTTGGCCGGGTCTACTAAAATCCCGTTCTGGTTGACGAGGTGCCCAAGAAACTGCACCTCGCGCAACCAAAAATCACATTTGGAGAACCTGGTGTACAAGCTCTCCCTCCTCAAGGTTTCCAAAACCTCTGTCAGATGCTCCTCGTGCTCCTCCTGCGTCTTGGAATAAACCAAGATGTCATCAATGAAAAATATCACTGACCGATCCAGCATCGGTCTACACACGCGGTTCATGAGGTCCATGAATGGGGCAGGAGCATTGGTGAGTCCAAATGACATCACCACGAACTCATAATGGCCATAGCGCGTCCGAAACACGGTCTTCTGTACATCCTCCTCTCTGACTCTCATCTGATGATAACCTGAACGCAAATCGATCTTGGAGAACCAAGATGCCCCCTGTAACTGGTCAAAGAGGTCATCAATCCTTGGGAGTGGGTAACGGTTCTTCACCGTTACCTTATTCAGTTTCCGGTAATCTATGCACATCCGATGCGACCCATATTTCTTCTTCACAAACAGGATCGGGGCTCCCCAGGGTGAACTACTCGGTCGAATAAATTCCTTGGCTAGCAGCTCCTGCAGCTGCATAGACAACTCCTGCATCTCGGGAGGAGCCAACCGGTACGGTGCCTTGGCTATCGGAGCCGCACCAGGAACTAGGTCGATCCTGAACTCTACCTGACGCTCTGGAGGTATTCTAGGAAGCTCCTCCGGAAAAACATCAGCGTAGTCTCGCACCACTGGAATTTCGCTCAGTCGCTTTACCCGTCTCCCGGGTATCCAGAACATACGCGACATATCCCGCGCAACCCTGCTGAAGGTAGCGCCTAGCCCTCGCTGCCGAACATATTGCAGGTCCATGTTGCGGCCTCTCGTCGTGGATCACCAACTCTCCCCCACTCGGGGTCCTGATCCGCACTAGCTGCTGTGTGCAATCTATCACCGCCCCATTAGGGCTGAACCAATCCATGCCTATAATCACCTTGTTCCCCCGCCACAGGATGGGAACCAAATCCACCAAATAGCGCTCCTCGAATAACCTCAGAACACAATCCCTGAACATTGTTGTTGCTCGTACCGATCGATCATCGACAATCTATACCTCTAAAGGGCAATCTAACATGCCCGAAGACTCATTAAATTTCTTGCTAAGCGCAAGGGAAACAAATGACGTGGTGGCACCCGAGTCAAACAACACCTGAACTGGGATACCGTTCACATGGAACGATCCTAACGCATGAACACAGGGTGCATATCAATAACACAACATCATAAAAATAAAGATAGAGGGAAAGAATCATACCCGTCACTACATCCGGTGCGGCGCGTGCCTCCTTTGTAGTCAGCTGAAACGCCCGGCTCCTCACCACTAGAGCCTCTGGCTTGCACTGCCGGCCATATGTAATCCGCAGTGTAGCTGGAGCTGGTGCCTTAACCGGCGTTGATGTTGTCAACTGGGGGCAATTGGCCTTCTTGTGGCCCTTCTGGTTGCAATGGAAACACAGAAACTCAACCGCCTGCATCACAGGTGCAAGGGCGGTATAATCCCGGCTGAAGTGCCCTGACTTGCCGCACTTGTAGCATCCTGACGATCCTATCTTGTACGCTCCCTCGTGCACCCTACTGCATTTCTTACATCGGTCCCATCCCTGTTGGCCTTTCGGCCCCGCACCCAATCCCTTGGGCTTTTTTCCCAAAGCCCCCATAACATGCCCCTCTTCCGCCTTCCTCTTCCGGATGTGCTCCAGATCTATCTCCCTCTCCCTTTCCCTGGAAAATCATAGAGTCTAGGGTAGGGCAAGTTGAAAAACTAACATGCTCCCGAATATCAACTCGTAGCATGTCATGATAGCGGGTCCTCCTCATATCCTCGTCACCCGCGTACTGGGGCACCAGCAATGCCCTCTCCTGAAACTTGGCGGTGATCTCCGCCACAGTCTCCGTCGTTTGTCTCATATCTAGGAACTCCCTGGCTAGCTGCTGAAGCTCGACATCCGACGCAAACACTGCCCTGAACATGGTCGCAAAGTCCAACCAAGTCATAGCCTCAACAACCGAGGCTCCTAACGATTCACTCACGGACTCCCACCAATCCCTAGCTCGATCTCGTAGACACCCCGCTGCGAACCTCACCTTCGACCCCTCAAGGTAGAAGCTAATCGCCTGTGCAGACTCGATGTCTACAATCCATCGCTTGGCAGCTATAGGGTCCTTCGCCCCGTGAAAATCCAGCGCATCACTGCCCCTGAAGTCCTTGAAGGACAGTGTGCGGGATCCCGACTGGCCAGATGCCATGTCGCTCCTGAATGCTCGGAGGCGATCCTCCATCAACTCCAATATCCCTTCCTTGATCGACCCGAAGATAATGGGGGCTGACTCAAGGATTCCTCTAGTGATCTCTGACGCATTGAACTCGCGTAGCCCCTCATCTACTGGCTCGGAACCTGATCCCGAACCCAATCCCTCTCCTGTACTACCAACTGCTCGCCTCGAGCATAGTACCACCATTCTGAAATACAAGAGAATTAACAACTGTTAACGATACTGACACCCATGGAGGGATCACACCTACTACAAGTTCCCTGGTCTTATCTTGGCCTTCCTCGGTTCGGGTACGGATCCTCTGCTTTCAGTAGTACGGGCCCATACTACCTTCCACATCTATCCGTACCTTTTCCAAGGACCGCCTTGACTCCACCAGGTCCCTTCCACTACCGTTGATCACTGCTACTCTTATCCTAGGCTTTCCCTAGGAAACCTCTGACTCCACCCAACCCAGTCCTCAGTTGTTGAAGGTCTCTTTGTGATGCCAATTAGCTATTACCTGAATACAATCACATGCGACGAGGCTCGGATAATCCTTCGAGTAAGGGACTCATCACTACAACAGTTAGGACTCAAACAAGAGCTACGCAATAGGGTCAAATCCAATACTCTGAGATTATTCAACCCTGATCCCATGTGACTTTAGCGTATTCACCTAACAGCTAACTCCTATCACTCAAAGCCCACATAACACAAAGCAAACAACATTTGGACAAAAGGAAACAGTCTTGAGCAACTCTATCCTTGTAGAGAAAAACGGTACTAGCATACAATGATAAACTCGTACTATCAAGCATAACCTAAACATGATACCCTACTGCTGTCTACTCAATTCTAGCATGCAACTTTTCATATACTGAAGCACATAAAGCAGGCACATAAGGCATCACTCCTAGATCCTTAATCCTATTCTAGCATGCTGTTCTACAAGAACTGATAAACATATATAAACTTGTATGGGTACATTAGGGAATACTTACTTGAGCTCGACTGGTCGCGCACATCACACACTTCGTTCCTTCTTTAAAACTCTTTACTTAGCTTTTCAGAAAATAGTTTCTTCTTTAAAATCTTTTAATCCCTTGATTTTAGTTCAGACACGCCCGAAGGCGTGTCCGAATCCCTCAAACCAAGGCTCTAATACCAACTTGTAACGTCCCAAAAATACGAGCCAAAAATTTCATTTTTGAAAACATATATTTAGCAAAACATTAGTATTAAAACATACACCAACCACATCATTTCATAAAAGTGTGCGTGTCTGGAAAACAGTTTATAAAAACATAACAACGTCAGAGTACAATCCCCAGGAAGATCTCATGGTGCAGAAGACAAGCGTGTGTGTGATAGGCCGCTACCATACCAACTCTTTCCCCTTCGAAGAAGAGGTACCTGAAACCAAAACTGAAAGTTGTAAGCACGAAGCTTAGTGAGTTCCCCCATCATACCGCATACTAGACAATCGCATATCATACATATTGCCAGGCATTTATGGGGTTCCCGACCTACCCGGTACGACCATTCTGGGGTGCCGACCTACCCGTGTCAAGCCATTCTGGTGTGCTGACTACCCTTCGGTCCTGACGACCGAACCTTGGGGACTATTTCACCCCCTACTGCTACTATCACATATATCATAACATAACATATTATCAGAGATATCTGGGGTGCCTGAACAACCCTTCGATCCTATCAAATGAACTCGGGGACTGGTCCCCTCCTACTACCTCTATCTCATATAATATAACAAGCCATCATGCAAACATATAATCACACACGGTCAGATGTGTCTGGGGTGTCTGACTACTCTTTGGTCCTAACAACCGAACTTTACTACTATCACATACAACATTTCATGCTAGCATATAACATATCAGGTAGTAGCAAGCCTAGATGATGTCACAAAGACAATCATCTATCATACATCTCCTACTGGTAGGCCGGCATTGTGGCCTTAGACCCACCGCTACTTGAAGGTAACTCACCTCGTAGTAGCTGCTGATCTGTGTGGGAACGGTCTGTCTGCTATTGCTGCTTCGGAAATCCTCCGGCTGCAATTTCCACCAAACACTTAGTCAAATACTACTAACCGACCTCAGGGTAACCTGACCTTTTACCTTTAACCAAACCATGGGTTAAAGTGAAAGTAATCTTCCAGTTGACCCGACTCGCCAAGTTGGCCTGTCAACTCGCCGAGTCCCTCTCCATTTGTCTGACCACTATCCCGTCTCTACTCGTCGAGTTTGGCATGGACTCGATGAGTTTTCCTTCTCAGCTAAAGGCCAATAGTGATTCATCCTACTCGCCGAGTTGTATAAACAACTCACCGAGTTCTTCTTCATTCGAAGAACACTCTGTGCTGAGACTCGCCGAGCTGTATGAACAACTCGCCGAGTCTGTTCTTGAGGCAAGAAGATTTCCCAGAACTCGCCGAGTCATGACATTGACTCGCCGAGTTACTACATGAGTGAGTCTGGCTTCCAACCCACTGAGTTACACCCTATGACTCACTACTCCAACCCACAAACACGAAAAGGGGGAAAACTCGGGGACTCGTGACTCGACTCGCCGAGTCCGAGGGACGAATCTCCGAGTCAGCCACATGCAATTACTATACAGTCGATTTTTCTTGAATCCAGCTCATGCCATTCATAGATCTGGGTTTCTAGGGCATGAATTACACGTAAAGTTTCCAACTTTACGTGTAAATAATCACCAATGAAGGTTTTAGGGCTCAAAATGCACCAAAAGGGGAGATCAAGGGATTTCATGCAATATGACTCCAAAAAGGCAGTAGATCCAAGCTTCAGGGACTCAATCATGCCTAGATCTAGAGGCTAACAACTTATTACAACCCACAATGCACAAACAAGCTTGGGGAATGGCTCAAGAAGGACTTTCATGTAGCTAATAGAGACTACACGCATGAAAACAGAGGGGAAACGAGTTATACCTCAAGGAAAACACTAAGATGACACAAAGATGCCTGGCCTTCTTCTCCTCTTCTTGATCTACTCTTCTTTCTCCTCAAAGTCTTCAAGAACACACCAAAACACTTCAATCTCACAAGGTATAGGGGTATAAACGATGTTGGGAGCTCTGAGGGTGAAGGGGGCTAGCTTAGGGGTGGATAAGAGAGTTAAATAGGGTGCACACCCTTGAAATTTAGGGTTTCATCAAACAACGGGGACTCGCCGAGTCGCCAACTTAAACGTGTTCCAGATCACGTCTCTACTTCGCGAGTCGGACCTACAACTCGCCGAGTCCAAGGCTAAAAATGAAAAAAACACTAAGATGAATTTTTACGTACCAAGAAACAGGTGCTACAGTATAAGGGTGTATTTTTAACTTTTAAAATACTAGGGTTCTAAAATTTAAGATTTCAAAATTAAACTATTTAATTAAAATTTAAAATATAAGACTAAATGGTGTATTTTTAAAACTTTTCAAAAATACTCGGTTAAATCTTTAATATTTAATTTTATCTGTAACACCGTGTTTATAGGCTAGACACTAATGATGATGTAATAGTCTAGGTCAACATTTGTAATTTGTTTTGAAATAATAAAGATGTATTATTTGATTATTATGTGTTTATTGCTTAATTATTATGATTTAATAAGTTAAGAAAAAAAAATAAGCGTTGAAAATAAATGTTAGATAAAACCAATATCTATGAAGAAAGTTGTAGTGGTTGAAACAAGGATTCCGGAGATATAAAGAATAACGAAATTCGAGTTATAACGAAGAAGTTATGACCTATTGAAGTTTCGCGACAAAAACGACATGATGCTGTGTGACGTAAAAAGTGAAATTACGATAAAGTGCTTTCTAGCCTTAGAGACCTAAATGAAAATCGTAGTATTCGTTAAACCGAGAGCATGCATAAAAAGAATGTCCAAATCTGACTGTGTATGAGGAAGTTATGAATTTTCTAAGATTTGGCGTGTTAGTATGCAACTCAAAACTCGAATTTTAGATCGAATGATTTTTAGCCGAAACAACATAAACGAGAATCGAAGAGCTTGTTGATAGTAGTTCAACGATAAAAAAGATAGACAAAAACGGACGTCGGATGAAGAAGTTATGAATTTTTAGCGGACTTTCCCTATCCCGGCCTGTTAAAAAAATAACTTTAAAAATAAATTCAAAATTTACCGACGGAGTCTAAACAAAACTTGTAGAGCACGGTTTCAGCTACGCGTGGATATAATAAACGTCAAAAGCGAAGCTCGTATGCGAAAGTTACAAATTTTTGAATTTTGAAAATTCAGAGTACGCCCAGCGTACTCGTGTGTGTGATCCAGAGTTGACCAGGTTGCCTACTTTCTTGCATGCGACACGTATCTTGTACCATCGACACGTCCGAAGCCACTAAGCTTCTACACCCAGCGTACTAAGTTGTACACCCAATGTATTCGCTATTAAGGATGTACGTCCATCGTACTCATTGAAGAGGTAGTACGCCCCGCGTACTCTAGAGTTACGCCCAACGTAACTCAAGTATTCAGCCCCTATAAAGAGTGACCGATGTCATCCGAATTTACATTTACAATTTCTACTCTCCCTAACGCTAATATGTCATGCTAAAATCATAAGCAAGTCCCGGAGAGCCCGAAGATCCCGAGAAAAAGAGTTTTCAAGCTAAAACTTTGCTTGTAGTATTTCTAGACTTAAACTTAGAATGCTAAGTGATGATTGTGAGATGAGTGTCTACCATATTTTAGACACGAGCACTAATATAATTTAGGAAAGATGCCTAAAATGCATTTACGTGCTAAATGTTATATGTTTGCCATATATGCCATTATTTGTTCAGATCTATGGTCTGTTGCCGACCGGATCTGGAAACCTTATATGTTCAGGATTCTAAGCGTACAAATACGATATTAAAACTAGCATGTAACGTTTCGGAGTAATAAGGAGAATTTAATATCTATCGTGAATGAAGATCTAAATTCGCCTTATTTGGTGTATAGATTAAAATGGTGAAAACCCGAAGTGGAGCTGGAAATGCAAATTAGCAAACTCAACCCCAAGTGATGGAACATGTGCCTATAGCAGAAGTTGCACCTGAGTCGATCACAATGGCCAGATTACAAATGATGATCCAAATGATGTTGGAACGCCAAATGGAGGAAACAAGGCGTTTACTTCAACACAACCAAGAGGAACTTTCGGTGCCTGTTGAACAGCTCGAGTTGAATGATGGACAGTCAGAAGAAGGAAACTATTGTGGGGCTTTTGGTCAAGCCATCTCACCGATAGTTAAACGAAACCATCAAAATGAAGGAAATGACAGAAGTGGATGCAAGTACAAGGATTTTATGGCATCCAAACCACGGTGCCTATCTGGAAGCCCGACACCGGTGGAAGTCATGAATTGGATCTCCAAAATGGAGACAATGTTTGAAAGTTGCGAGTACGGTCAAGGACATTCTAAGAAAATACCACTACGTTGGACATAGAGTAGAAGATGGCAACCTCGTGATAAATCGAGTATCACTAGAGGATAATCTTGTAGATCCTTTTACAAAGAGATTGAGTAAGGTCAAGCACTTCAAGCATGATAGGAGCATTGGGTTAAGAGATGATGTAAATTTAAATAGTTAGTTGATAGTTTGAAACAATGTAGAAAAATAATTTGTAATTGTTTTTCTTCATTAAATAAGAGAGACTTATTATGATTATGTTCACTACCTTCTTCAATTATTTATTCTTGTGTTTCAATTTGCATGCTTACTTCCTAAGTATTATTTTATTTGAAACACCACAGTTAATCATACTTTTGAAAAGTAAGTATTAACTCATGAAGTTTTATTTGATTGTTTATATAACATGGAGATTGTTGCTCTACTCATGAGTGCTTAAAATAGGGATTATAAGCATTGGTTAAACCCACGCTTAGAAATTACTTCATGGATTTAATCACGAGTAATTTTAAGAGGACAATATTGTATATTTTTCAAGCATAGATACATAAGTTATAGTTTACAAGTCCGATGTGGATTGGTATTACATTAACACACCCGTAATTGGATGTTATAAAATGTAGTTCCATGCATGGCATGATAAGTAAAGGTTATAATTATGTAGTCAAAGTTTATTCGTTCTTTTTTTTCTATTAAAGGAAAATTGATATCTTTAGGGCCCTTGGTGATTTGATATTAATATTATAGTATTGGGTAAATCTTTGACTAAATTAATGTGTTCAATTCGTAGTATAATAAGGTCCTCATAAATCAGAAATTAGGAAAAAAAATCTTGGACTATGAGATTTATTTGTATCCATGTCTCGTATCCATATGATATTTTGTAGAATGAAGAAATAGTTGATCACTTATCTTAGAGCAAATATCTGATATGATTCAGAGTTCAACATTGGCTTTGGAATTCATAATTTGTTGTTTAGTTAAGGTCTATACTTGCAATTGCAACTCATGACTTATCCAAATAAGAGACTGTTGGAATAAGTGTCTAATATCATAACTAAATTGATATAGTCTTATAAAGTAAAAGCAAAATCCATTTTGGGTTGCCCTCAATAACTAAAAATAGCTAGGAACATCTTTAGAGGATTAAAGAAATAGTTTGTTAATTTATTATATGATTAATATATTAATTAGAAATAGTTAATAATTAATTTAGAATTATTTAGAATTAAATGAAAATTCAGTTTGGATTACTTAGAATTAATTAAAGGTACAATGGTTGAATTTTAATTGTCAATTGTTAAACAAGGAAGACATTCTAGAACCCTTCTTATTGTGGACGGTTTTAGGTGACGTACAAAGGGGTTCTGGAAGCCTCATTTAGTTAACACGGAAATTGATTTGAATAGGTTTAAAATATTATTACTTTATAGTTCAGATTAAGGTTTCCACCAACTACAAGTAGGACCCTTATGGAAGACATTTTCGCCCGTAGCCTTTCAGGACTAAGAATCGGAAATTTCGTCTCCCCTATCTCTTCTAAATCGTTCATTAGTGTTTCTAGGGTATTGGGTCTGAGCCATTAAAGGCATCCACATTATTGGTGTTTGCTTTCCAAGTAACTATTGAGGTTTGAAGATTAAGTATTTTTGAAATACTTAAAGGTATGTACACAAATCCTTGTGATTTTCGATTTACATAGGCTAGTTCATAGTTTTCATCGTATGTTGCTATTTTGAAAAAAACCTTAGATTTCTAGGTTGCATATCCCATAAAATAGTTTTATTATTACACTGTGCAAATTTTATTGTTTTAACTTTTAATGTAACCTAGAAAATCAATCATTAATAATATCAACATAGTTAAAAAAAATATTATAAGTATGGGTTGATGTTTAGGATTTAGGTTAAATTCAAATTTGTAAACTCCCACATGCCTCCCTTCATACTCTAATCTTTAACAATGAAATTTGAATGGGGTGATATGGTGGATGTTTTTGGAAAAGAACTGAGTTTCGAAGAATTGTTCTTCCTTGGGAACATTATTTCTTCTACAACAAAACCGAACTTCATTGTCCTATATTGCACTCTTCTCAATAAAGATGTGTTTCTATCTTTAAATTTTTCTGTCAAAATCGGTTTGATATGACTAATCAGTAATCACTTATGAATTTTTGATAAATGATTTTTCAATTTTAGATATTGTTGATGCATAGAGATGGCTGGTGAGTGAGGAAGATTATCAAGAAAATATGTGAAAAATCTTTGGTGTATTTTCAACCTCCAAAAGAATAGCTTTTGATAAGTACTGTTGAACAGTGGATTCATCAAGACTAAGTAGATGATGTTTGGGTTTATGCCAAAAAAAAAAAAGTTAGATTATGTTCTTAAATAAGTTTTCCTAATAATATCACTTTAAGATTTGTCTGATAGTTAAATAATATATTTGTTGATGAGAATAGCTTTGATGCATGTACATATTTATGTTTAAGTCGGTCATGTTTGGACTTCTAATATGTTTCGAATGAGTGGGATACAAACAATGTTTTAATTTTCTTTTTTCATTAACTAATTTTGAAGATCAATATTATGCTTATAGGATATTTAGAAGATGTTTTACAATGTTTTAAAGAATAAAAGAATAAATATTTAAGTTTTGTCTTTAAAATAAACTTATATTTATTCAAGTTTTGTCTTTATATTTAAATAAATAAAATATACAAGTTTATATGAATAAACATATTTTGAATATCAATATCATTGCATATTATTTTCTAATAGTTTATTAATTAAATACTATTGACTAGATACTAACAAGCCTTTCAAATATAGAAAGGGCTTCACCAAGGTGGCATACAATTTGGACAAGATGACATTACAAATAACTTTGAAAGACCTAGTTGTGCAGACTTCATGTTATTAATTCATATAAACCCGGATGAAACTTAACATGATACTAAGTTAGAGGACTAAAATGAAAATATCGGAGAGAGAGAGAGAGAGAGAGAGAGAGAGAGAGAGAGAGAGAGAGAGAGAGAGATGTAGGCGTGCATGCACCCATTTCTCATTTATTCGCCATAACGTAAGAATTCTCATGGACCAGGATTCCTTATAAACTCCGGTTAAACTGCACCTACATTTATTTCATTTGTCAATTGTCAATTTCTGTAAATTACAGGTAAATTGGTCGGTTGGTTTGCAATTTATATCTACAAAGAAATGGCTAAATTTAACAAACAAAACTAATAGTATAAGTGAATCGAACGGGTCAAAAGTCCTTAAAGTTTATTCAAATAAATAAAAATCTTATAATAGCATTTTTATTTTCAAATGTAATACATTAAGTATCTATAAAATTTCAGAAAAAACAAAAAAAAAAAAAAAAAAAAACAAGTATTTACATATTAACCACACATCACTCATATTTTTGAGTTGTTACCAAACTCATTCATTTGTCACTTTCATTAATTAACGACAATGATGTATGATAATTTACACCTGTGACAAAAAAACAATTTGTGAAGATATATAAATGAAAAGTTCAAAAATGTCAGTAATTATTTATATGTTATATAACTTTTTAATGAAACATGAAAAGATAATGAATCAACCAACTCTCTTTTAACTCTCATATATAAAATCAATCACATTGGAAAAAAAATCTAAATAAAATAAAAGCAAGTTTGGTGACTTAAAACAAATACAACGGATTTAATTGAAGAATTTTATTTTAAAATTCATTTTCAATTTAGTATTAAACCATTATTATCTAAACATATATTTCTATTTGCGTCAATACTCTTTGAATATATCATCCTGATAAAAATATTTTTATTTACAAACAAAATTCAAAACTGTTGATTATGATGTCAAGGACGGTGTTGGTTGAATGAGTCATGATAGAGTATTCAATTCAGTGCTCATTGCAACATTATGAATAATTCAAGCTGGTTTAAACATGGAAAGGCCTTATAGTCAAAGCCCACACATTTCAACTTTGGGCTAAAGTGCCCATCAAAAAATTTTGAAAAAAATTAAATAACAAATCATGTGCTTCAAAGAAAAACGTTTCATTATTAGTTTTTCTTTTCGTGTTAAATAACAAAATACTTTATTTATCTTTTATTTTTATTTTTATCATGGTATGATGTAACAAAAAGATAAGTTAATTTATAGATATCTTGTATAACAAGCACATGTCAACACATATACCCGTGAAAAATTAGAGGAATTATAAACTGGAGGGAGGAGTTTACATGCAAAATTGCAGGTGATCTTGACGATCACATCTATAACTAATAACTTCCTTCCACTTTGATTCCAAGACTCATCTACTAATTGGAAATCAAAAAATTAAGCATGCGATTATTCGATATGAGAACATACACACCAAGGACAATAATTTCATTCGGTATTCAATTCTTTTTATGAATCTCACATTGTTCATTCGTTGATTCAAGAAAATAATGTTGTAAATAAACTGAATGTAGTGTGGTTGAGAATAAATTAGTACATTTAGATTTTCTACTATGACTTTCTCCTTTGTTCTATTTTTCAGTATGTACACACGATCATATTTTTTCCATTCGACAATAATGATCGGGTGGTAGGGGTAGTGTTAAACTACAATGTCACAAGAGCATCTAAGGTTATGGCTTACACCGCTTTGGCTATAGGGAGTGGCTTGGTAAGGGCTCGAAAAACAGTGATATGGACTCGACGCACACTGCGCCCTGTGCTTGTAACATCCAGTATCGAGACATTTCTTATTTTGGGATTTCGAGTGATAATGTGATCAAATAAACGTCTTGGGCTTCAAAGGAATATATTTTAGACCATATCAGATATTGATAATGTTGGTTTAGTGAATAAAGTCCTCAAAATTGTGCTTTAAAGCAAATGGTAAAATGGGAAAGGTGATATTTCAGGCTTCTTGTATGAATTAATGATGTTAGTTCGATATGTTTTTTTAGTCAAAAGTAATTAGATCGAATTGTGGTGCTCCTCAATACCTTCATGTGCATATAAAGATCGTTGAAAATAAAATTGAAACGAAGAAGTTATGATTGTTTGAAGCTGGAATGAAATTAGGTGAAAACCCATTGCCATGAGGTGTCAAGCAGGTTGCCACTAGGGTGGAATCTCCATGAGGTGGCAAGTAGGTTGTCACGTGGTGGCCGCTGTGCAACTCAAGACCATGAATTTTTGGATTTTCAACATATTTAAAGGATGGGTCAATGTTTTTAGGGCATTTTTTAGCCTCCGTCATATCTAGAACCTATTGAGTGAAACCCTAGCCCCATTCTTCATGATTTGAGTTTCTCCCCTTTCTTCTATCCTTTTTTGCGTGCTTTTGGTGGTGTTTATATGAAGCTTGAAGATTAAGAAATTCATTTTGTTTGCAAGGAATATTGTTTCAAGTTTGGATCCATCAAAGTCACTCCATTTCTAGACTATTATGAGTACAAAGTTCATATCTTGCTCTTTATTGTTATTTTGGGTTTTTGGCACTTTTGGTCAATTTTATAAGTGATCTTGAATTTGAGTGGACTCCAATATCTTTTGATCCGTTTGGAATGCTTCTTGGATGTTATGGACTAGGACAGTTAGGATCTTTGCCTTCCCTTGAAACCATCCAAGTTATCTTGGTCCTTTATGTCATTTTGGTGTATTAAAGTTTAGATATTGGATGTTTGTGACAATATTATTGATAAAGTTGGAAACTTTATCTATCTAAACATCATGTTGATTCAGATCCGAATGGATTAAGTGAGAATGATGCATTGTTGGTCCTTTTGAGACTTAAAGTTTAAATTCTTGGTTGTTTGGACGATCGTAACGGATAAAGTTGGAAACTTTATCCATTATAAAGCTATTATTTACTAGATCTAAAAATTTGGAAGCTTTGGTATAAGTGTTAGGTGCTTAACCCATTAAGCTGTTAGGACCAATTCCCACCGCGTGACATGTTGCTCGCCATGACGTGGAGGTTTGTGTCACCACCACTGTTTTATCATGTAGCTGCTACGACATGGCCTTTGGGT
Source organism: Lactuca saligna (assembly GCF_052625555.1). Classification (NCBI taxonomy): domain Eukaryota; kingdom Viridiplantae; phylum Streptophyta; class Magnoliopsida; order Asterales; family Asteraceae; genus Lactuca; species Lactuca saligna. Next base: position 169,644,244 of record NC_136423.1, on the reverse strand, counting down.
ATCCAGAACGTGAAGGTCAGTTGGGGCTGACTTTGACCGTTGGCTTTTTGACCAGTTTGACTTTTAGTCAAACTTGGAGAGGTGTTGACTTTGAGTAGTGGACTTTAGCTCTTCGTTCTGGTGAGTCTTCTCGCTATATTACCTATGTCATAGTGGTTTGTATTCTAGACTAACAAGGTCTTATTTGCTAACTATTGTTATATGTGTATCTAAGATGTTGATAACTCCATGACTGTTGATAATATTTAGGTTTGCTGATAACCCACAAGGTTGTTGATAACCCATAGTTGTTTATATTGCTATGTTGTTGTTGGATAAGGTGTCTAAATCCATAACTATTTCTGGTAAATATTTGACCCGACCCGGCATGGTCCATTTGGGTTGCATGGCACCATGCAATTGGATAAACTAAATGAGAGAAATAACACATATGGTTTATTAATATATTATAAGTTCTAATATATTAATAATATTATTTAATTAGTTTTGATCAAGAATTAATTTAGAATTAATTAAGATATCAAAAGAATAACTAGTTAAATATATGGGTGGATTATATGAATCTTCCATATCTTATATAGTGGGTTAAAAGGCTCCATGGATTATCAAGTTGAGTTCCACCCATAGGATGCTCCATGGAGTTAACCCATGGATTGAGAAATGAAGAGTCATGTTACATTAGGGTTTTACCTAATGCAACACACTATATAAGGACCATGTCTATCCCCAAAATCGGCTATACAAGAGAAACAAGAGGGCTTGGCCAAATTTTGAGTGTGTTATAGTATTCTCTCAAGTTTATACTTTGCATTTGGTGTTGTGTGAAGCATTTGAGGCATCACACTTAAGGTGCTAGGCTCACAAGGTTTCAAGGGACACTTTCAACAACAAGGTATGTAATTCTATCTATTATTCAAGTTAGAATTGTTCCCCATGTATGCTAGATAGGATCATAGCCTTGGAAATCAACTTTGCATGATAATTAGACAAACATAGATCCAAGGTTATTAGGGTTGCATGTACACTTAGGAAGTGTTAGAATGCTCAAAAACCCAACAATGGTATCAAAGCCTAGGCTTGCTTGTTTGATTTTTGTGCAAACTGCTTGAAAAAATCGAGTTTTCTGCTTTCTGCCCGTATGAACTCGCCGACCAAATGCAAGCTACTCGTCGAGTCAGTTCATGCACTCGACGAGTAGAGGCGGCAGTTTTCAGAATTTCGATTCTTGTTGCTGGAAATGGACTAGGAATATTACCCTAAATTGCTTTGTGTTTTAAAACTTGTTTTAGTTGGTGTAATGTTCTTGTTAATCCATTTACAACAACAAGTTATCAAAATTACAAGTTTTTAAGTGTAATTTTTGATTCATGAAAGTGTTCATATTCATGTTCTTGATCTTATGATGTTTAGATGATCATAAAAATTATTTGTAACCTATATGGTAGATTAATTCATGATCTTTATGTGTTTTAATGGAGTCCATAACTTGTCCTCAAGTTATGGAAAACCAAAAGTCACTTTGCTTTAATACCATTAAAAGAACACATGGGTTATAAAATGAAGAGTCTTCATTTTTAATAACCTAATAAACTCATAAGTTACAAGAAATGAAAAGTTTTGAAAGTTTACAAAACTTGCCCTCAAGTTTTGGAACAAGTAAAGTCTTAATAAAACTTTAGTTCCAACCCTTAGAATTTTAAAAGTTAAAATTCAACAATTATACTTATAATATTATAAGTTAATTATATATATATATATATATATATATATATATATATATATATATATACATACATATATATATATATATATATATATATATATATATATATATATATACATACATACATACATACATATATATATATATATATATATATATATATATATATATATATAAGATCAAAGTCGTCTTACTGCTAGTGCGCCTCATTCACGAAGCCGGTCTATAAGGTGGGTATAAGGTTGTTGCCTATAAAATGACAACTTAATGGGTGTCTACTCTCACCCACCGCTTGCTTGACCGGTGGAGGGTCGTTAGCCGAACGGGTAAGACAATGACTTATAAATTCTCATTAAAAGTATGATGAATATTATAAAGTAACTAAATGCTTTATTAAATTCTCAATCTTAGTTACTTTAGAAAAAATGTGAATAAGGTTCTAATCCATGAAATTACACTTTACACTTTGTCTAAGTCGTTAGTGGAGCGTGTGTGGTTAACCGGCACACTAACTTGGACTTAACAAGGTAGGTAAAGGGTGACTTAATATTTATCATAGTATCGATGGAGCGTGTGTGGTTAACCGGCACATCGATTGAGGGGTAATTTATTAAGGGTATCAAGTAATTTACATGGTTACTTCACACCTCGTTTTTTGATCCTCGGCATCCCAGTCACAAAACTTGGAGGGCACACTCGAGATTGAAACATGCCTTTGAAAAGTTCATTGAATCTCAAAAGAATGTAGGAGTTTCTAAGAACCAAATTAAATATTTTAATATTTCGACTTTGGTGGAAATTGGTGAATCGTCATTCACCTACCTTTCAAATATGTTATTACTTAGATTACGACATACCTCTTCTAAGTATAATATATTGTGATTGGGTCCTAGCCTTAATACTATATTTGGGTGTTTTATTAAGGACTATTCGTATTTCTAAACTAAACTTTTCTTCTTCTCAGATGTCTGCAAACACTGTTGCTTCTGGCTCTAATCCTAATGGCTCCTTTTCTATTATGAACTTGTGTGGGAAAGTCACTTTTGATGGATCCAACTTTAATGAATGGATCAGAAACATCCGAATGATTACCCGCTACGAGGACAAAGAATATGTCCTCGATAAGGAGCTTAAGGAGATTGATGAGAGAGTTTCTACTCCTCAAGAGATCGCTGACTTTAGGACACATGAAAGGGATGCCACCAAGGTGGCATGCATCATGATGGCCACTATGACAGCCGATCTCCAAAAGTCCTACGAGGACCACTACCCTTTTCAAATGCACCAAGATTTGATGGAAAGATACCTTAGACCCGTTCCTACTGGAAGAGGACTCACCTCTCACTGCTGATGTCCCGCTAACAAAACCATAGATGTTGGATGATAGATTCTCGGTCTGTCAATATGAAAATAATACCCAATTAATATATGGGTTCAAAAACATAACCATAAGTCCATACTCGGGGTAAAAGATTACTTTACCGTTGTCTTAGCTTGACTCAAGCCCAAGGCCCGATCCAAAAGCCCAAAAGTCTAATAATGGACCAAGGCCCAACTATGGACCATTTATGGCCCAATTATCCCAATTAGGCCCAAACCCTCACATGGGTCTTACTCTAGGCCCATTAATTTATTCCAAGCCCAACTGCTTATTCTTGGATGGCTTGTTATCACCCCAATCGTCAAAGCCCAATAGAAAGGCCCAACTCAAAGTCTAAGTGAAATTAGGGTTTCACATAAAATGACAATTTGGGTTAAGTGTTTCTCACTTAATCCATTAAGTCCTTTACTCTACTAGATAAATGATATGGAATAGTTTGGGCTTAATACATAATCCAATCCGAATGGCCCAAAGGTGGGTCCCAATAAGTCCAAGGCCCAAATACTCACAATTAGGGCTTTCTACCTAAACATGGCCCAATATGCCCAAAAAAATCTTTAAGCCCATTAGGGTTTTGCTAGGTCCATTAGGGTTTTGCTTGTGGGGTACCACCCACAACCACCTTGGGTAGTAGTGGTCAATGGCGGTTCACAGCGGCGGCCACCACCATACGGTGGTGGTTATGATTCTTTTCATTATTCTTTTTTTTGCTAAATACAATTGCAAAGCTTTAATCCAAAATAAACACACATACTAACTACTCTAAAACACACACAACAACAACACCGTGGTGGCGCTTGGCGGCAACCACCACCTCACGATGGTGGTGGTGGCTTCCGTGCGATTTCCGGCTAGACTAAACACGTACTAATAAGAAATACATGCTTACAAACCCGCTGTATGGTCACAAAACGACCCCCCATCCACCCTCTGAGGGTGAACGGCGACGACAACAACAACTTTAGGACGGCAGCCACCACCTCACGGTGGTGGCGGTGGTTTCACTCGTTTCCCATTCAAACAACCACACCCATGATATAACACAAACCACTCGGACTTGAAGCAATAGCGCACTCGTGCCTACGTGAAACACGGACATGGAGGTCGGAACACACGCTACAACCACCCACCGGGTGGTAGATGTTGACCGGAGAAACATGCGACAGTTGTGACTGCTTGAGGCGCCGAAGATCCAAGAAGAAAAATCCATCCATGGAGTGCGGCGGTCCTTCTTCGGCAGTTCATGGATTCTTCGACAATGAAGTCATAGCGGCAGTGCTCGGACTCGACTGGCAACGGCGACAACAACTTTGCTCGTAAAGCCCCTCACAAACCCGTCGCCAAAAACCGTTGACCCGTTCACCTCTCTCTCTCTCTCTCTCTCTCTCTCTCTCTCTCTCGCTGGCAGAACACATGGTGGAATTCCGGTTGTGCTAGGCGGTCGGAAAACGAAAGAAAAATATGGCGGCGATAGAGCAGCGACGGAGAGAGGTGGGTGACAACTGCAACATAAGGGCTCCTAGGGTTAGGGTTCTCGAAGAGTGACGGGTTTATATACCCGGTTACTTCCAAACTTCCCATAATATACACTTCCAGCCCCTCTTTCTCCTATTCCTTTCAATATTGCTCCTTTATTTACACTTTAGTCCCCAGCTCCTGAATTCTTTTCAGAATAAGCCCAAAAGTTACTAAACAGTCCCTCCTCCACAATTATTCTCAATTTGAATCCAACACTTACACTTTTAGCCCCTGATTCCATAAAATCTTTTTAATTTAATCCCGAGAACATTCTTTAGACCTGCAAAACAAATTACAATGTCAATTACACACTTTTTCACTAAATTCTTTATTTAAATATATATTCATATGCCAAAATAAAATAATACTTGAAACGCATATTTTGATTTTAGGGTTTGTATTGGAAACGGGGTGTTACAACTCTCCCTCACTTAAATTAGATTTCGTCCTCGAAATCATTCCTTACTATTCCTTACATGATAAAGCACTCTAGTAACATGGTCACCATCCTGGGCACATTCTAGCCCTCCCAGGGTAACCGTGACCAACCTTTTCAAGGCAACCATAACCCACTCTAACAGGCTCCAAAAACCTGAAGATGAATGAATTCCCCTCAACATAATCACATCTACTCCGTCTGAAATATGTTGTCTCGAGATGGTCTGAATCCCTGACACACCACTCATACTAAATCCTTATAGATGAACCCCATGGGGGTGACTTAGCGTTACTCTACAATCTGATAGGCTTGCCATACATGATAACCTTAAATACCATCACTGCTGGAGACCCAAAACTATCTGAAACACTGATCTGCCTGAAAGACAGAGCTCCCTGAAACACTGAACTTCCTGAAAAAATGAACTGCTACATGAATGCTTTCGCAAAATCTATTGAGACTTACCCGATCTCAATTCATCCGTCAGTCATCTGAAATACCGGGTTCTAACTCGACTACGGAGCCAAAGGACCCCCACTTAGTCATCTCACACGACTTCTAAATGAAATCCTTCTATGGAACTAGTTGCAACTAGTTATCATACCACTGTGGCTCTAACAACTTTCTGATCTAACCAACTGGTTCCATGCGTCGAATCATGACGTCACCAAACCCAAGGCTAAATGTAATTGCTACATGATCATTGGTAGCCTTAAGTCATGAATGACCTTAAGCAGTCCACTGCTTCCTTACTCTCATAGCTGTAGTGGTGCTTCTATAGTCTTATCAATGGTTTAACAAGGTCAAATCCGTCTGGGTAATTCCGAAATCCAATCCGTGGATTTGCATATCCTCACGGCTACACCCGAATTGGTGGGTACTAATGTTCTTTCCGCGTCATAACAATGCACTCACGCTATCTACCAATTTAGTGAATGCTATGGCTACACTCACATACTTACAACTCTCTATCTCTATTTGGCTGCTAGTGGATGCTATGACTACACCCGCAGACTTACAACACTCTAACACTATCTGACTGCTAGTGAATGCTACGACTACACCCGTAAACTTACAACACTCTAACACTATCTGGCTGCTAGTGGATGCTACGGCTACACCCACAGACTTATAACACTATAATACTATATGGCTTCTAGTGAATGCTACGGCTACACCTGGAGACTTATAACACTCTCTATACTGGATCAAACACGTGCTTGGCCTATACTCAACTAAACTCATGTCCTGATTGGAATCCCCAACCTGATTCACTAAGGCTTTCTAGCAAACATTACGGACATGTGGTCTCCTTATTGGCAAGTTTTTCCGAGCTTCTATCTCACACTATCCTCAAGCCATACAACCACTTGGGCCATCTTCCTTCCGCACAAGGATGTGAAACTTGTCCCAGTTCAAAACTGCTCCTACTTCTGAATCCTTGGATGATTCTCCCCCACTTTGATTCAACTAATGCTTTACAACACACAATACTGGAAGGATTCTCAATCCTTCTTACCATTCTATGCCTAATCTACTAAAAACCACGTTTATGATTGCTTGTGTTTCAATACTAGCTAGTCCAAAAGATCACACCACCTCCAAGAACCCAAAAAATCTCCAATAATAACCCGCTAGACCAAGGAAGCTCTGAATCTTAGTTGGAGACCTCAGAATCTCCTACTACATCACGGCCTCTATCTTGGCCGGATCGACTAGTACACCCTTCAGGTTGACAAGGTACCCAAGGAATTGTACCTTGCACAACCAGAACTCACATTTAGAGAACCTTGCAAAAATTCTCTCCATCCTCAAATTCTCTAGCACCTACCTCAGATGGTTCACGTGCTGCTCCCCAGTATTGGTATAAACCAAGAGGACGTTGTACTCTCCCAATCCTATAATTCGGGAAATGCTCTATCACTATTAGCTAATGCTTCTCGGTATGCAATTGGTGTATGACATCTATTGACAATATAATTCAAACACAAACCAAGGATAACTTAGGGTTACACTTACTCAAACCCCTGAAATGAAAGACTCCATCGTGCAGTTTCCCACATGTGTTGCACTGAATCTAACCCTGCTGGTGCCTCAAAAGTTGATACGAAATCTACGGTTTCCTCCTGAGACCCCTCAATATAAGAAATTGATCTGATTCCCTCTTACCAATGTGCTCCAAATCCATACCTCGATCTCAAGCTCAAGAAGTCATATCATTCAGCGTCTTGCACCCAGAGTTACTCACGATCTCCCTGCTATCATTCTATAGTATGTTCTAATAACTTACCTTTTTCCTTTCCTCATCTTCTGCATACCATGGTACCATATAAGCTCTTTCCCGAGACTTGGCAGTGATCTCTACCACATTCTCAGTCGTTGGGTGGAGATCTAACAACTGTTGCTCCAACTGCTGCGCCTCAATCGCCTGGGCACACTCTGCCCATATTCTGGTCTAGAAGTCATCCAATGACATGGAATCAACTTCATCATCACTCAACCTTCTACCAACCTCTTCCTATCAATCTCGTGCTCTGTCCCTCAGCAGACAGGATGTAAGTCGATCTTGTCTCCTTTCGGGACAACGTATGGTACGAAAAGTGTTGGCGACATCTGCCAACCATTTGCTACTAACAATGGGGTCCCTAACCCCATTACAATATGAAGCCTCACAAACTATGAATTCTCGAAGCATCAACGTATGGGTCCCTATCATGACTGCTATCTTAGTGCAGATTGCACTCAGCCTCTCATCACAAATCTCTATAATTCCCTCCTTGATCATACTGAGGATCACAAGAGTCTGGTCAATGATATTGTGCGTAATCTCAGGTGGAATGAACTCCTTCATCTGATCGAGCTGCTTGGCTACAAAGTCCGAGCCTGATCCCTCGTTAACACTAGAACAACCATATGGTCTACCACATAACATCACTGTACTCTGTAATATAGCATCACTAACATAACAATCCTCATCAAAACTTGAGGGATCTCACACTACAAGCTCCCTGGTCTTATCTCAGCCTTCCTTGATTCGAGTATGGATCCTACGCTTTCAGTAGTACAAGCCCATACTAGCTTCCACATCTATCTGTACTTTCCTCAAAAACTGCCTTGACTCCACCAAGTCCCTTCTACTGCTACTGTTATCTGCTACTCTTATCCTAGGCTTGCCCTAGGGTAATCACTAACTCACTATCCGCCATCAGCTGCATATGAAGTCACTGTCTTCTTCCTCTAACTAGCTCGTAGATACTATTACATATTACTTAGACTAGAAAATTATTCGAATGAGAGATCATACTCTACAACGGTTGGACTCAAACAAAAGCTTCGAAATAGAGCTAGACCTAACCCTCTGAAATTATTTAGTCCTTGCAATATGTAACTTAACATATTTGTTTACTAGTTAGTGAAAGATAATTAGAACTCCTAAAAGCACAAAGCAAGCAACATTCGAGCATTGAGTACACATAATCAAGCATATACTACTCAGACTATGACCCTGACTAATCTGTACTAGTGTGCAGTTCTAATAAAGCTGAAACACATAATAGGCACATAAGGCATCCTTCTTAGATCCTTAGTCCTAATCTAGCATGCTGTTCTAATAAAGCTGATAATCATAACATAGCATAACTTGTATGGGTAATTTGGGAGTACTTACTTGAGCTTGGCTGATTGCATGCACCACACCCTTTTATTTCTCTTTCCAAAGTTCTTTTCTTTCTAAAAAAATTCTTTTCGCTTTCCTAAAACTCTTTTCTTTTGAAAACTTTATACTACTTCCTTATTTTGAGTTCAGACGCACTTGGAAGTGTGGCTGAATCACTCAAACCAAGGCTCTAATACCAACTTGAAACATCCCAAAAATACAAGCCAAAAATTTCATTTTGAAAGTAATATAAAAACTATAATCATCCATAATCAACAAGAAAACTAAGTGTTTTGTATCTCAAAATATTATACCAAATACCATTTAAAAACAGCTAATATAAAATCAGAGTCTCAAACAAATCCCAGGCTGAATACTATGGTGTATGCATTGCAATCTTCCCGAGCTCCTCTTTTAAAAACTGAGTACTTGAAACCAAAAATGAAAATTGTAAGCACAAAGCTTAGTGAGTCCCCCCACGCTACCACATACCATACACATAATCACATACTGGGCCTAGCCCACTGCATCGGGCCCCGCCCGACATCGGACCGAAGTCCGACATAACTTGGGCCCCACCCATGGTATCGGGCCTTGCCCATCATTGGATCGAAACCCGACATAACTTGGGCCCTGCCCATTGCATCGGGCCCCACACGACATCGGACTGAAGTCAGGCATAACTTGGGCCTCGCCCACTGCATCGGGCCTCGCCCGACACCAGACTTCGAACATAACATAACATAAGTATATAACATAATCACATATACTGCATCGGGCTTGCCCGACATCGGACCAAGGCCCGAAACATATAACAAATAACATAAACATGCATGAATCATAAAGACATGAAGCATACATAACTACTTCTCGGGAGTGCCTCGGCATCGGACTGAAGTCTAGAAAACATAACATATCTACTACAACAACTATTTGCTGAATCACTATGGGTTGATTCCTATTCCCATTAGCATTCCCAACTCCACTGTAGGTTCTTGTCATTTTGATCTATACACCGAATAAGGTGAATTTAGATCTTTATTTTGGATAGACGTTTAAATCATACTTATCTCTTCGAAACGTTTATATGCTAGTTCTAATATCGTAGTCGTACGTTTAGAATCCTAAACATATAAGGTTTCCAGATCCGGTCGGCAACAGACCATAGATCCGAACAAATAACAGCATATCAGGCACAAAGCATTTAGCACATAAAAGCATTTTTAGGCATAATTCCTAAAATAAGTTAGTTCTCATATCTCACAGTAATTGCTTAGCAATCTATATTTAAGTCTAGAAATCCTACGAATTCCTAGTTCGCTTAAAATAATGCTCTGATACCAACTGTGACATCCCCATTTTCACGGCCAGAAAAGACCGATTTTGTTTATGCTTGTTTGAAAATCAAATTAATATTTTACATAAAAGTGTTGCGGAATTTGTTCCAAAAATAAAAGTATGATAAAGATTGATCAAAGCATTTTCGTAGAAATGTATTTCATTAAAAAGACTCGGGATGTCATGTTCGATACATATCAAAAGCATAAATAATACAATATAAGCCTTACTACATTATTTCATATCTATAGGCCTATATCCGTAATCCCTCATCCAAAACATCACATCTATGCTCGAGCACCACTACCTGTAATACATGAAACTGAGTGGGTCAGGCTTGAGAGTCCGGTGAGCACATAGGGTTTTCAACCCACAATAAATAAGTTTATTAATTACAGCAACCAACAATAACCCGATTACCCTTTCCTATTATCCTCACATTACGTCCCTAAAACACCTAGCATAAGGTAGACTAAGGATCAACATCGGGATGGACACTAATGTTAAGGGAATTCCTCAGTAATAAATGTCCTTAAGGCAACCATGAAGGGATGGAGTACACCAGTGAATACATTGTTCACAAACATGTACAGATTACGAGCTGGCTAGCATTCCATGGTCATCATCCATACTCCGCTAGATGACAGAATCAATAACAACATCGAGGCCTCTCATAATTTTGTCACACATTGTCTTAGTACATCTACCCATGTTTTACCCCAACATTTTTGTAGATATAAAATACTTATACAATTTAAATCATTTAAAACATGTATAAAATCATTTATCCAACATAGATAGCAAGTATACAGATAATATGCACACACACAGCACGTAATTTATATAAAATACTTCATATCTATGTGTAAGATGAAAGTAACTATGCACTCACCTATCACGGTGGTGATTCCGAACTTAGAAAGCGTTTCGTTACTCTTGAAACAATTTCCTTCACCAAAACCTAGTATCATTACCACTAGGTTTTAGTATATCATTCACCGAGACTAATTAATAGTCTGGCTATTAATACTATTATATAAGCGTTAAAAAATACTTATCGAACCCATAATAATAGCCCAAGTACTTATTATAAGTTCTTAATAATGTTACTATAATTAATTAGAAGCTATATTAAAATAGCGTAGGCGTAGCTCACTTACAACGAGTTTTATAGGAAACCAAACATTGCTTGGAGCAACATTTCCGAACTGAAAGACCCTTTTTCTTGGGAGTCCGGGAGCCTCGTGGCTTCCTTCGGGTGCTAGGGGGTTCACCTAGACTTTAGGGGGGGGGGGGTTAGGATAGTCTAGAGAGAGAAAGAAGTTAGAGAGAGAAGGATGTTTGTGTAAAAAACCCTGAAAGACTTCGCACCTGTTTATAGGGTTGATCTCAGACCGAACGTTAGGCGTACCGAAGTGCTATTCTGGGTATAGCTTCGCATAATGCTTCCAGCTGTCTTCGCACGTGGCCAAATCTCAGAGTGGATAAGAAGCAAAGTATGCTGGGCGTACTCAGCCTCGGACGTGGGGCGTAGGCGAGGCGACGTGTCTTCATCCAATGCGAGGCTTGATCACGATGGATGGTCTAGATCGCACCACGTCATCCATATCGCACCAGGTTTCACATTTTGGAGTTCCAACTTCAAAAATTCGTATCTTCCTCATATGAGCTCCATTTTCGATGTTCTTTATATCCACACGTAGGCGGGAACATACTCTATAAGTTTCATTTAGACACCGTCGGCTAATTTTGATTTATTTTAAATTTTATATTTTTAACAGGCCGGGATAGGATTGGTTCGTTAAAAATCCATAACTTCTTCATCTGACATCCGTTTTCGTCTATCTTTTTATGCTACTATTAATGAGATATTTGATTCTTGTTTAGGTTGTGTCGGCTAAATAATGCTCACTCTAATATTCGAACTCCTAGGTATACACTGCTAAGTCGAAACTTCGAAAAATCACATCTTCCTCATACAAAGTCAGATTTGGGCGTTCTTTTTATGCATACTCTCGGTTTAACATATTCTATGAATTTCATTTAGATCGCTAAGGCTAAAAGTCGCTCTATCGTAAATTCACTATTTACGCTTCCTGGTGTCACACCGGTTCTGTTGCGAAACTTCGACGACTCATAACTTCTTCATTATAACCCAGATTTCGGCGTTCTTTATATCCCCGAAATCCTTGTTTTGACCACTACAATTTTATATAAAGATATTAGGCTTATCTCACATTTTAATTTGATTCTTATTTTTATTCTCTATTTATTATACATTTATAAATAAGTAATACGCACATAATTCACATAATACTCAAGTAATTCATTCTTATTACTTCAAAAAGAGTTACAATAGTTGACCTAGACTATTACATCATCTAAAATGCTTAGCCCTGAAACCCTGGCGTTACACGTACTTAGAGCACATTCTTGAAATTATATACAGGTGTGATCAGAACAATGATGCAACCAAGAAGTTATTTACAGACATGCTTTGGTGGTATATTTATTTTTGTCAAACTCTGCTTGCCATTATACCGAAGCTATTCAAGATTGTGAAGTCATTGCCTCTCACTCAACCGAAGTGATCTCTAGACCCAATTGGCACAAAGGCGGAGATTGTTGAGTTTAAGGGCTTGCGCCATTGGACCTTTGTAATTTGGTTCATTTTGTACTCACGGTTTGGGCCTGTCCAGCCGTGTTTAGTTTTAGGGTTTACATATATATTGTGCATACATGCATTATATTTATTATGCTTTTGATAATTATTTTGGAGATCTAGTATTGTAACCCTAGTACACCTCTACAGTAGCAATTCACATTAAATTCTTCTGAGGTGGAGCATATTAATCATTCGACATACGTTTGATTCATCTGTGTGTTTTATTGCTTGTCATTGATTATTATCGTTTTCTCGATATCTGCTGAATCTATCGATCTCATAGAATTAATTCTCATAAATTAAAATTACAATGCCTTAATCAAAAAAATAAAAACACACACACGAAATAACATAAACATACACACACAGCTATCCTAGTGGTGGCTAGCACTGGTACATGGCGGCAGCCACCACCTCACGGTGGTGGTGGTAGCCTTTTCTTGGTTTTCCAGCAAAAGAATTACATACAACATAATAAATAAACACACCTAAAAATATGGAAAACATGCACACAACCACCTTCCACAGTGACTGGTGGCGATAACGGCAGTAGCAGACAACATCACGACGAAATGACCGTTTAATCAGCTGCAGTGGCGGCGTGATGGCGATGGCTGGTGGCTTACGGCCTCAACAACAACGTATATCGATTCCTGATACGAGACCACTGCTCCAATCCATGTACTATGCAACAGGTGGCACTGGAACGAGTTGAAATGGCGACCGAAAGCCATTTCCAGCAGCAGCGACGAGTCACACAGGTGGTAGCAGAACAACAGCAACACTCGATGCAGTGGTGGGTTATTCTGACTCCAATAGTGGCTAGGAGGTTGATGGTTTACACCGGCGGCAACGTGGTCAGCTGATGACGATAATGAGATGAAGGCTCAGTGATCGAAGAAGCAAGGGAGAATGGGGTAGCGGCCGGTGGTGGGAGGCCTAAGGATGGGTGGAGGCTGGTAAGGGTTTAGTTAGGGTTAGGGTTTGTATGGGCAATATACCCGTGCCCTAGGAAACTTAATGCCTTAATATCAAGAATGGTCCCTCCGTCTCCTTTTTCTTTCAAAACAATCCCATAATTTACCCTTTTAACCCCAACTACCTAAAATCCCTTCAAATTAAGTCCGAAATTTACCTAACAGCCCCTCCCTCAACAAATTGTTTTCAAAAGAAGTCCTTAGATTACCAAAAGGCCCCTAGCTTGCCAAGTCTTTTCAATTTAAGTCCCACTAATTTACCAAGTAGTCCTCGCCTTCATAATTATTTAGAAAATAAGTCTGGATTGTACATTTTAACCCTCGCCTTCTAAAATTATGATAGTTAACTCCTCGAGACAAACACCTTGCTGTATAATTATTAATTTTAGGGTACGATTCATTCATCAATTTGTTTTATTTATTTATTAAATAAATAGGATGTTACAATGATAATGCCACAAGCATGCTTTGTCCAAACCAATGGACGAATCGATATGCAAGACATTATTTACTAAGTTATTTACAACCATCACAGTTTCATATACACCATTACAAGGAAATGCTTCAAAATAAAAAATACCATTATAGAAAGCCTTTATAGAACCAATTTCATTATTAAATGAAAATCTAAAACCTTGTCTATACAAACCATGAAAATAAATAATGTTTCTCGCCATTTCCGACGAGTAGCAACAATCATTTAAATCTAACCCTAACCTACTATTAAGCAAAAAAGAGTAAACTCCAATCTTAGTGATAGGCGACGCTTTCCTATTCCCCATAATTAAGTTCATATTCCCATGTTCCACATCCCTACTTCTTCTTAGACCTTACAAATCAGAGCAAATGTGAAAACCACATCCTGTATCAACGACCCAAGAAATAGCATATGATGAGTTGTTAGATTGAATAGCGTAAATACATTCGAAAGGTCGGCTTTATATTCCCATCCTTGATATCCTGCAAGTATTTAGGGCAACTTCGTTTCCAATTCCCTTTATCGTGATAGTGGAAGCACTCTACATCCTTTGGATTTCAAGAAAGAGCAGCAAAACCACCTTTGGTCCCACTAGAAGAGGATACATCATGAGAATTTCCCTTGTGGCTATTAAAAGGAGCCTTCCTCTTCTTTCACTTCCCTTGTCTAATTGCCAAGACAGGGGAAGCAATGGTAGCAGTGGGTGCAACAGACTTGGCTTTTAAACTACTCTCAGAAGTTCTTAATAGGCCTTGAAGCTTGCTCAGAGTGACTTCCTCCTTGTTCATATGATATGTCATTCGAAACTGATCAAAACAAGGAGGAAAAGAGTGTAGGATAATGTCAATATCCAACTCTTCATCGAAGTTAAAATTCAACTTCAGCAAGCGGTCCACAAACCTTTGCATCTTTTGCAAGTGGGTCGTGATGGACTCTCCATCCTTCATCTTTGTTGTTATCATGGAGACAATGATCTCGTATCTTTCCTGTCAAGCACTTTGATGGTACCTTTCCATCAAGTCTTGGTGCATCTCGAAAGGATAGTAGTCCTCATCGGACATTTGGAGTTCGACAATCACAGTGGCAAGCATGATATATGACACCTTTGTCGTGTTTTTCTCATGTACCGTATACTCAGTGATTTCCTCAGTAGTGGCAATATTTTCGTAAATCTCCTTCAGCTCTTTATTGAGGACATACTCCTTGTCCTCATAGTGAGTGACCGTGCGAATGTTACAAATTCAATAATTAAAATTTGATCCATCGAATATCAATCTCCCACACAAGTTCATGAGGGAAAAGGATCCAGACGTGTTTGGACCAGAAGTGTTGTTTGAAGCAGATATCTGAAAAGGAAAAGAGACAAAATTTGGATTAGATAAGATTCCTTAATATAACACCCAAATAAAATATTAAGGCTAGGACCTAAACACAATATTTCACAATTGGAAGAGGGATGTTGTAATCCAATTGCAAAATATTTGAAGGTATGTAAATGACGATTTACCAATTTCCACCATGAAAAAGCAAAAAAGAATATCAAGTTTTAAATAAATTGCAAATTCCTAGATTCTTTTGAGATTCATTGAACTTTTCAATGACATGTTTCAATCTCGATTATGCCCTTTAAGTTTGTGAATAGGATAGCGAGGATCACAAAAAAGGTGTGAATAACCCTACAAATGTGTTTGGTACTCTCGATGTCATTTATCACCTAATCAATGTGCGGGTTAATTACACATGCTCCATTGATCTATGATAAAAATCGAGCTACCCTTTTCCACCCTTGTTAGTCCCAAATTAGTGTGCTGATTAACCAGACACGCTCCAGTAACGACTTGGCAATGTGCAAAGTGCAATTTCATGGATTAGCATCATTTTCACATTTTTCCTAAAATAACTTAGATTGGGAATTTATGAAAAAAAACATTTAGTTACTTTATGATATCATTATACTTATTAACGAGGAATTAGTTTGTTCTATCCTACCCGTTTGGTTAACAACCCTCCACCTATCAAGGACGCAGTGTGTGAGAGTGGACACCCATTCAACCGCTATTTTATACGCATTTTCCTTATTGCCCCCTTATAGATCGGCTTCGTGAATGAGGCTACTAACGGTAAGATTGACTCAACTTATACATACATACATACACACACACACACACACACACATATATATATATATATATATATATATATATACATACATACATACATACATACATATATATATATATATATATATATATATATATATATATATAATTATTAAGCTTTTAATATTATAATAGTATAAGGGTGTATTTTAAATATTTCAAAATACTAGGGTTTTAATCAAATTTAAAAATTTTTCAAAAATTAATACCTTTTAATTTTAGAATCTTAAATATTAAAACTTTAATTTAATAATTATCCAAAATTAAATAATTAATTTAAATTATTAAATCTTAATGGATTATCCATTAAATTAAACAATTAATTTAACCTAATCCCTTTATCCCCTAGATCTAGAAAATTTTGGGATGGGATAATTCAAAATCTTTGATTATCTACTTAAAAAATTAAAAGGATAGTTACCAAAGATAACATTATCATAATCCATAAAATTTTGAAATTTAATCTTGGGGAGGAGTGTATTTTCGAAAGCCCTAGGGTTAACCAAGCCTAAAATCAAAAATATGAGGCCAAAGCAAAGGTTCAAGAAACCCCAACAAAAATTCGAAAACTAGGGTTTTGAAACCCTAATTTCGAAAATTCAAGCCCTAGGGTTTATTTTCCATAAACTCTAATCTTTCAAGTTGATACATGTATCAAATCTAATTGAAAACAATAACCAAAGGCTCTGATACCACTGATGGGTTTTATACAAATAATCTTATGTGTGCATGCAACCCTAGATTTAGATCTATGCTTTCACTATTAGACATACACCAAATGAACACAAAGGAAAACTTTAGCATGCATCTAAAATTTCGAAATACACAAACAAAAGATTAGCATACATACATTTGTTATTATATAGTAATAAAAACTAGCTCCTTGAATTTCCTTAGCTCTTGAGAACAAGTACCATAATTGTAGTACCACTAATGGCTTACAAACACACTAGGTGAAAGGATGAATACGACAGAAAGACGAGAGGATTAGTTGTTCTAAAAATCGGCACTCTTAGGGTTTCTTCAAGGGGTGGCCGAAAATCCAATGCCTAGGGGTCTATTTATACTTGAGGCTAGCTAGGGTTTCACGGTGGAAACCCTAATTCCTTAACTTAGGGCCTAAGAAAGTCCATGGACCTCCTACCCTTTAGCCTTAGACGAAAACTCCTAGATCCTTCTCGGATTTTCGACCCTTGCTTAATAAGGTGGTCCAATGGACCAAAGCCTCAACTATCAAATAATTACAAAACAGCTCATGCACTTTTAATTAGTTCCTTTAATTCCAAAATAATTTCTGATTAAATACTAATTAATAATATGACTTCTAATTAATATATTATTCTTATAATATATTAATAAATCATATTTATTCCCCAATTCATTATTATTAATAATAAATCAGCATCTCTCCTTAGCAGTCATCCTATCTAGTCACTAGTGTGAAAGCAACCCAAAAGGACCATGTTACTATTGGTTCAAGTACATCCCAAATATAGTTATGGGCTTAGACACCTATTCCATCACTATCAAGGAAAATATATGAGTGAGCTTGATTAGGAGTCATGAACCAAATGTAAAGATAGTGTCATCAAAAGTAACATGTCAAGAGATTACTACTTTCTTAGTTTCAAGGTTGAGACAATGATATATCAGTTGATGAAAAGGGAAATCAATGAAGAAACGAGGATTAGAACAAGGGGATATTATATAAGGAACATGGAGATCAAGATAGTAAAGAAAACTAAAAACATGAAGATGGGTTATAAGGGTTTTGTTGGAAAGTTTTCCGAATGGTGTTGTGTTTTGTAAAGTTGGTGGATGGTAAGATATGAAGTAAGTGTACGGCCATGTGGAGTGTTTCGACCCAATAATTGGGAGGTAAGTGAACTTTAAATAATAATTTGCGACTGATGTTGTTGATTGTAAAGAGCATACATCCAAACTTCTCATTTTGTAGACGTATACACACACACACACACACACACACATATATATATATATATATATATATATATATATATATTATTTTTTAATCACATAGGAGATAGAATTGAGAGTTATTGAGTTCTCCGCCAATTCTCAGACCAAAAAGCTTAAATAATGGAATGCAATGGTTTTTAACATAAGTACTAAAATGTAGAAACTTGAAGAAAAAAACACATCGTATTTTGATCTGAATAGATAAACCTAATTTGAATAACCATCCAAAAAATGACATAATATTTAATGTCACTAATACTTGAATAGGATATATACATACATCATAATGAATTAAAACATTTGCAACAAAATTAGATAAGGTAAAGCACAATTGAATGTGTCCGCCTAATTGACACACATTACATATATTACTAGATTTGATTGCTATACAGAGACTTGGATTACTAGACACTAAAATTTTGAAAACTTGTTGATTGGGATGATTGAGACGTTGGTGCCAAGGAGATGATCTAATGGAGATGAACGCTCGAGAAAATGGGCAAGCTAATAGGTATAGGCTACCTGTTTCATCACATCGCAGAACAGTTTGACATCTCCAGTAGTTATTCATAGAAAACTCGAATTCATTAAATTCAATAAGTGAATTTATTGTTCCGTGTATACTAACGAATATAAATAAGATTTTTAATAATGTTTGGAGTTGTGAGAAAACGATTGAGATTAAGAGTGTGATAAGGATCATCATGAACATGGGTTGGAGGCCACCTGTGCTATCACTTAATGCTAAGCACTTGCAAAAGTGAAGTGTATTGACTAGTCGTTGAATGGGGAATTTGTTGAACCAAGCCTAAGCTGGGTTGCTAAAGTATTAAAATGTGGTTGTTGGCCCAACTATGATGTTGATTTTGTTGAGGCTGAAAAGGCTATTGCATCATAGGAGAGGACAATATGACCTCTGTTGTTGTTGATGGGAAGTCATTGAATCGAAATGGTGAGGGAACAGACTAAGGGTACGAACTATACCCCAACCATTATTGGTCAAAGACCACTATTCCTAACATTAGACTGCTTACCACTGCCACGATTTCCCCTCCCATATAGAAACGATTACTACCTCGAGTTTTGTTGACCACCACACTTTCGTGAGGTTATTTAACTGAAAGCACTGTAGGAGAAAATGAACTTTCCGAGTGAATATCTTGAAGGTTTTGGTCCTGAAGATGATTCATTCTTTACTCATTGAGTAATAACATAGACATTATCTCTACAAATGTAGGGAGAAGCGAACGATGATGGATGAGACTTTAAGGCATTAGTTTGTTTTGATTGGGAGGTCTTGGTTGTCATTATACAAATTAGAGCTATCAAAAATTGAATATGTTCCTCATAAAAATCAGACACTGAAGTCGTTTTAAAAAAAAACAATGCTGTCAAAAATTAAAGTTATCAAAGCTGAAGCTGTTTTTCAGAAAATTAAAGGTATTAAAATCGAGCATAATTTGATTTTCTATTAGCAACGAGTAGAAAAATAATATCTTATGGTTTTCCTTGTTAAAATTGAACATTTTTTTTCATGTTTCTGTTTATTATTGTTTGCTTCGTGCAAACGAACTTGATTTATTATTATTGGGAAAATATTACAGTGAAGCATGAAAAAACATAATTAACATAATGTTGTTAAGATCTTTGTTTAACACATTATCCTTAACATAAACTTGACTGTAATCAGACATTTGTTTCCTAAGATACATAAACCAAAAACTGAACCTTGCATAGTAGACTATATTGAAGGTAAGAAATATCAATTTCATTTCTTGTGTCTTAATCTCTTACATAAAGCATCTATTTAAAATAAAATGTAAGAGAACAAACTTTGTAACTAAAATAGAGGATAACTATGTAACCCATGGGAATTTTTATAGAAACTTAATCACAAGATTACAAAACTGAAATTGTGATTTATTTGGTCATTAATGGATGTTTATAATTGAAAATTTGTCATTTTTTTCAGTTACAAAAATAAATGTTTGTAAAAAGGTTTCTAAACTTTTTAGTCGATCAATGGTACATCCGTACATAAAACTATTTTCTCTTCTATTCCGTACCAAATAAACCATCTTAATAAGAAAAATGGCCATTTTACTTTTAGAATATGTCAATATTCATCGATTTTAAGGAAAAAAGAAGACCATATGGTTAAAAGGTTATTGTTATTAAGTCATGTTTTTTTGGCTTAATGCATTAAGTCATCATGTCTATATTAATAAAAAAGAGACAACCTCTTAGTTGGCAACAACGAAAAACCAAAAACTAGAAAACCAAAATCAAATGCAGTAAAGTCAAGTCAACAAATGAACCAAAAGAAGCTTCTCAACTTTAAATGTGTTTCTAGAAATTTCAAAATTATATGAAGGCCCTTGTAAGAAGGGATAATAAAATTAATTTTGAAAGAAACTGAAAAATAACTGATAATCCATACCTAGAATACTGTGCGATTCACACAACTTATCGATTTTGTGTGATTTACAATTTACACAACAAAGTAAAATAAAATAAAGGTTATTTCTAAAAAAACATTTGACTCATTTTTCAAATAAGACATAAATTGTGTGTATGCCTGACAATGGGACGGGTTTGGAACGAATCGACATTGATGCAAACCCGTTTAACACATTTCAAATTCCGATCCAAACCCGCTCCGTAACTTGCAGGGTTTTGAATAATTAATCTCATATCCTTATCTACCGAATCAACATATATCCAAACCCACCCCGTAACTCGTAAGTTTTTTAAACAATCAATCACATTTTACCTAAACCTCAAAATAACATTTATTAAATAAAACAAATTTTGATTTAAATAACACATTAAGTACTCGAAGACTTTCGATTGGTATTAAAATCATTTTCCAACTTTGGATTGGTTTTTGACAGTCGATTGCATTGATAGAGAATAACAATTTCAAACTTTCTTCCGATTGATAAATGGTTGTTTTTTTTTTTTGATGAAATATAAATGAAATGACATCATGTTTCTTGCTAGAATACTGAAAGTGTAGAAGTTGAGTTCTCAATTCCTATGTAAAAACATTTTAGTCTTTGCTTTTTTTCTCTTGGGACTTTCGATTAGAATTAAAAGTAAACTTTTGGTTGTATAAAATATAAATTTATAATTCTAAAATTTATACGGAGCAGGGAGCAGATCAATGATGATCCATACCCAACTCTTTTAATAAAAGTGTTAGTGGATATGCGTCGTTAACAAGTAAAACATATCAAAAACTATGCTCCAAACCCATATAATTATTAAGGGGTTGGATCAGATAAGGGTCAAAACTCGCTGCATTACCAGGGATAATTTTGTGTGTGTTTGTTTATAGTCTAATCTACATATTATATATATATATATATATATATATATATATATATATATATATATATATATATATATATATATATAAGGCTAGGTTATAATGTGGATTGTAACTATTGTGTGGATGTATGGATCCGTTGTAGTCCAATCATTTTTGGTAATTTAAAAAGTGATTATCCTATGTAACGAATAAGCTTAAAATGGTTATAAGGGTAATTATGTCAATTTGGTTAACAATCAAATAAGGCATGTGAGATATTCTTGCTACTATCCATACAATCACATCTGATTTCAATAAATCCGGGATGTGAATTTGATTATCTAGATTATGGAGTTAAAAGCTAATAAAAATTATACAAAACTTTATCTGATTATGCATTCTTACAAGAATAAACTTACCTAATGTAATAGCCCGGAATTTCCAGGTATTTATTTTGGCTTATTTTTGGGAATTGTGAGTGGACTCGGTGAGTTGGAGCTCAAACTCGCCGAGTAGGATCGCGGTATTGGGCACGGGTTCGCGTCCGGACTCGGCGAGTCCACGCTGTGCGGTGAAACCCTAATTTCCGGGGTTTGAGACCTATTTAAAGGGCCTTATGGACGTCATTTGTGCTCACCCAACCCTTAGAGAGAAACCCTTGAGTGCTTGAACGTTTTGAGAGAGAAAAGAAGCATTTCTTGACCTTGTGTGTGTTATTTAGCAAGAAGGAGGAGGTTCTAGACAAGAGGAAGCAAAGGAGGTTGCTATACTGTGGATTTGAAGCTTAGATCATCGATCTAGAGGTATGATTTCGGCTCATCTTCTGTTTTGTGAAGTATAATGGGATTTAGGGTTTCTTATGGACATTATTGGGTTGACTTGATGCCAAATAGTTCCCTTCTTGTGTTGAGGCTCTGGATCTGGATCCATAGAGGTCATGAGAGCCTCACTCATCAAGCTTTATGTATAGCAATGGAGTTTATGACCTTGAGTTGTAGTATTTGAGACAAAAGCATCATATATGGTCATATAGATATTGTATGTGCATCAAGATAGTGACTTTACGTGCTAAATAAGCTTGGAAGGACTGGATCTATTGGCTAATAGACTGGATCTGGCCTTATGAGCAAGTTTGAGTCATTGCATGGCACGGACTCGCCGAGTCCGAAGAACAGACTCGACGAGTGGTATGAATATTGCCCCGACCACACAGCGTGTGGTCTTGCCGAGTTGGGGAGGGTTGACTCAGTGAGTCAGGGAGGATTCAGAGTGGACAGGTGGACTGAATCAAGCTGGACTTGTCGAGTTGTTCTTGAGACTCGGCGAGTTGAGTCATGGTGGCCCCACAACTCATGCCAGGTGGAACTCGTC
Source organism: Lactuca saligna (assembly GCF_052625555.1). Classification (NCBI taxonomy): domain Eukaryota; kingdom Viridiplantae; phylum Streptophyta; class Magnoliopsida; order Asterales; family Asteraceae; genus Lactuca; species Lactuca saligna. The sequence continues at coordinate 169,621,247 of NC_136423.1, read as the reverse complement.
AAGTTAGGAGAATACTCGACGTGTCAAGGGAGGATTCCAGGGAAATCAGTGTATACGCTCAGACTCGCTGAGTCGCTATAGTGCACTCGCCGAGTCCGGTCAAAGTTGACCGTTGACCGTTGACCGTTGACCAGCATTGACCTAAGTTGACTTGTTAAAGAGTAGTCAACCTTAGTTGGGAAACTGTTAATTAGAGATGTATTGTGCTATAGGAGGACTATAGCTCGGGAGATCGAGCACTAGTGATTTCAGGATTTACGACTTACCGAGATACGCGAAGTGAGTCTTCTCACTATACTTTACCTTGAGTAGGTAACCACAGTTATGTGATAGAGTATTTGTATGCTATGTATGTTATGTGTTGTACTGCATTACTTCTATGTGATTTATGATGTGCATGTTTACAGAGTTAGAACCATAAGGTTCACAGAGTTAGAACCTGAGGGTTCACAAAGTTGGGTGCACGGACCCATAGAGTTATAGCCTCGATTGGCTAATATGTGTTATATGTGGTATTTTGGGGAACTCACTAAGCTTTGTGCTTACAGTGTTTGATGTTATTTGTTTCAGGTACTAGTGACGATCGCGAGAAGGCACCGACTTGATCAGTACACACGCATGGGAGTTATGATTTTGAGATCTTGGGATTTTGTAATTACTTGAATTGGATAATTAAATATGGTTGTTTTCTAAATATTAAATGAGTTATGTTTTATAAAAATTTGAAAATTTTGTTTTGAAATTTACGGTGTTACAATTTGGTATCAGAGCCTTGGTTCGAGGGATTCGGGTACACCTTCGGGAGTATTTGAACTCAAACTGTGGATTTGGAAAATATTTTCAAAAGAGAACTAAACTTTTCTAAGAGTAAAAGATTTTTAGAGAAATTCAAAGAAGAAACGTGTGTACGATCAGTCAGCGCCCGAACGGTGATTTCCCAAAATACCCTTATATTATATGTTTATGGAAATTGATATGATGTATTCTCTTGCTAGAGTAGGCTAGGTATTCTTATTAGGACTAGAGTGCCCTGATTTGTGATGCCTTAGCCTAGGGAGATGTGAGCTGCTATGAGATGCTTGAGAGCGATTAGGGAGCAGCGAGGAGCTTATGAGAGATATGTTACAGAGTGATAGAGTACTTGGAGTTTTTGATCCGAAGAGGAGGATTTGGGGTGTGTACTGAGACGGTGTGGACAGTAGTATTGGGCCCGTACTAGTGAAAGCACCGGGGCAGTGCACGGTCCAAGTAAGAATCTTCGGTATACCAAGGATCAAGGAGGGATGAGTTGTCGAGTGTGAGTATGCTCGAGCGGATTCTAATTTATCGTATGTTGTATTTCAGAGGTTGATCATGATGAGGACACGTCATATGCCGGAGGGTGTCGGGGCTAGTGATGAGGAGATCCAACAGATCATTCATGAGGAGGTGGCTGCGGTCATCAGGGTAGAGATACCAGAGATGTTCGGGTCTATTAAGACCGCGCTGATTGACACTTTTGACGAGCGTTATGCTGCTCTTTCTGAGGCTGCTGTTGCGGCGGCCATCGCAGCTGTTGCTGCTGCTAGGCCGCAGGGTGGTGACGCGTTGCTGTTCCGGGAGTTCAGCATCACGAAACCACCGGAGTTTGATGGGACCCAGGACCCGATGGCGGCTATGAGATGGATTTCTGACATAGAGGGGTGTTTCTTCACTTGCTCATCTCCTGAGCATTTGAGAGTACGGTTCGCGCTGAACCAGCTTCACTTGGGAGCGAAGGATTGGTGGAAGTTTGTCACAGCACACTTTTCGCCTGCTGAGCTTGCGGCAGTGACCTGGGAGAGGTTCACTGCCATGTTCCGAGATGAGTACGTTCCCCAGGTGGAGAGAGAGCGTTTGGCCCAGGAGTTTCTGACCCTCAAGCAGGGCACTGAGTCTGTTACGGTGATTACCAGGATGTTTCACGAGACGGCGATGTTCTGCCCTGAGCACGTGTCCACTGAGCAGGCACGTATGAGTCGGTATTTGAGTATCTTGAGACGAGACATTCGGGAGTTCGTGGCGAACTCCTCATACCGGACATTTGCTGAGCTTCAAGAAAATGCCCGGAAGAGGGAGATCGAGCTGGAGACTCAGGCTAGGGAGGACGCTGAGTCTCATGGGAGGGATCGGCGACCGACACAATTCCAGCCGGCAGCCAAGCGGGCCAAGCCCACTGATCCCAAATCAGGGAGCCAGAAGGGCCGCACTTGTGGAAAGTTCGGCAAGGGTCATGATGGAGTGTGTAGAGCGGGATCTTGCTACAAATGTGGCAAGGAGGGGCATATGGCCAAGGACTGCCCCAAGGGGTTTGCAGTATGTTTTCACTGCAACCAGACCGGACACCAGAAGGCGGAGTGTCCGCAGTTGCGGGGATCAGCTCAGGGAGCACCTCAGGGATCTGCCCCTGCCGCCATCAGAGCTACCGGGAGTGGGCTAGTGAAGGCCGAGGCACCGAGGGCACGTGGGAGAGCGTTTCAGTTGACCGTGGAGGAGGTCCGTGCAGCGCCCGATGTCGTGGCTGGTATGTATTCTTTTGTATATTTATTATAATGTTGAAATATTATGCTCATATTATGTTATGCGTTGGTACTTTTCCTGTGAGTTCTGTACCTGCCTTGGTATTATTTGACTCGAGTGCGAGTCGGACCTTTGTGTCTTTGGCTTTTAGTCAGCACATCAGTGTTAGTCGCGAGGCGCTGAGTTGGCCTCTGAGAGTTTCCATAGCTGACGAGAAGTCGATATATGCCACGAAGGTGATTCGTGGGTGCGTACTCGAGATTTTCGGTGTTGAGTTCCCGATTGATTTGGTTCCTATTGCCATGGGGGATGTTTGTGTCATCGTGGGCATGGACTGGTTGAGCAAGTTCGGTGCGGTTATCGACTGCGAGTGGCAGCTAGTGACCATACGAGACCCTAGTGGGGGAGTTCTTATAGTGTACGGTGAGGGTACCCGTTCTGGATCAGCATTTTGTTCGGCCGCTAGGGTGAGGCAGTGTCTACAGCAGGGTTGTAAGGGTTTTGTGGCGTACATGTCAGATATGCGGGTTGATTCCAGGAGGCCGAGGTCGGTGGAGGAGGTTCCTATAGTGCGTGAGTTCCCGGATGTCTTTCCAGAGAAGTTGTCGGGTGTGCCTCCCATGAGGCAAGTAGAGTTCGGTATTGATTTGGTTCCGGGGGACGCGCCTATCGCTAAGGTGCCTTATCGTCTTGCACCTCTGGAGATGCAAGAGCTATCCTCGCAGCTTCAGGAGCTGCTGGGGAAAGGGTTTATTCGGCCGAGTAGCTCGCCGTGGGGAGCGCCCATTCTGTTTGTAAAGAAGAAGGATGGTTCACACCGGATGTGCATTGATTACCGGGAGTTGAACAAGCTGACGGTCAAGAACTGTTACCCGTTGCCGAGGATCGACGATTTGTTCGACCAGTTGCAGGGAGCATCTTGGTTCTCCAAGATTGATTTGAGGTCTGGATACCATCAGGTGAGGGTGTGAGATGAGGACATCCAGAAGACCGCGTTTAGGACGCGTTATGGGCATTATGAGTTTTTGGTGATGCCTTTCGGGCTCACCAATGCTCCGGCAGTGTTCATGGATCTCATGAACCGGGTATGCAGGCCGATGTTGGATCGGTTGGAGATCGTATTTATTGATGACATTTTGGTATATTCGAGATCTAGGGAGCAGCATGAGGAGCATTTGAGGGAGATCCTCGGAGTTCTGAGATCGGAGAGGCTTTATGCCAAACTCTCCAAGTGTGATTTCTGGTTGTGAGAGGTCCAGTTCCTAGGACATCTTGTTAACCAGGATGGGATATTGGTCGATCCGGCCAAAGTGGAGGCAGTGATGAGTTAGGAGGTGCCGAGGTCACCCTTCGAGATCAGGAGTTTTCTAGGGTTGGCCGGTTATTATTGGAGATTTATCAGGGATTTCTCTAAGATCGCAGTGCCACTCACTAGGTTGACCCGGAAGGGTGTTGCTTTTTTCATGGGGCCCCGAGCAGCATGCCTCCTTTGAGACACTTCACCAAAGGTTATGCGAGGCCCCGGTGTTAGCCCTCCCGGAGGGAATGGAGGACTTTGTTGTATACTGTGACGCATCGATTTTGGGTTGGGAGCGGTGCTGATGCAGAGAGGGCATGTGATAGCGTATGCATCGAGGCAGTTGAAGCCTCATGAGCGAAGGTATCCCACCCATGACCTAGAGTTGGGGGCAGTGGTGTTCGCCCTCAAGATTTGGCGCCATTATTTGTATGGGGTTCGGTGTACGATATACACGGACCATAAGAGTCTGAAGTATTTGATGGATCAGCCCAACCTAAATATGCGGCAGAGGATGTGGTTGGATGTGGTTAAGGATTATGATTGTGAGATCCTGTACCATCCGGGCAAGGCTAATGTGGTAGCCGACGCCCTGAGTTGTCGGGCGGAGAGTGCCCCGTTGCGAGGTGTATGTTTGCGTTTGACCGTGATAACTCCGGTGTTGGACACCATTCGAGGAGCACAGGCTGAGGCAGTGAGGTCGGAAAACCAAAAGAGAGAGCGAGTTGTTGGATTGGTATCGAAGTTCGTTATCGATGGTCGGGGGCTTATGACTTTTCAGGGGCGTATTTGGGTACCGTTCGTGGGAGGTACGCGTGCCATTTTGATGGAAGAGGCTCATCGGTCGAAATTCTCGATCCATCCTGGGGCCACTAAGATGTATTTGGATTTGAGGAGGGATTATTGGTGGCCCTGTATGAAGAGAGATGTTGCGTGGTTCGTTGAGAGGTGCTTAACCTGCCACAAGGTTAAGGTCGAACATCAGAGACCGCATGGTAAGTTGCAGCCATTGGAGGTTCCCGAATGGAAGTGGGAATAGATCACTATGGATTTCATCACCAAATTGCCAAGGACTGCTCGGGGAGTTGATGCAATTTGGGTGATCGTGGACAGGTTGACGAAGAGCGCTTACTTCCTTGCCATCAGTGAGAGTTCTTCCGCAGAGAAGTTAGCAGAGATATATGTGAGGGAAGTGGTATCTCGGCATGGGGTGCCGATCTCGATTGTCTCCGACCGGGATGTGCGTTTCACTTCCAGGTTCTGGAAGAAGTTCCATGAGGAGTTGGGTACTAGACTGCATTTTAGTACCGCATATTACCCCCAGACCGACGGACAGAGTGAGCGCACGATTCAGACCCTCAAGGACATGCTCCGAGCATGTGTATTGGATTTCGGGGGAAGTTGGGATACGTATTTGTCGTTGTCCGAGTTTTCTTACAACAACAGCCATCATTTGAGCATCGGTATGCCACCCTTTGAGATGTTGTACGGGAGGAAGTGTCGGACCCCTATTTGCTGGGGAGAAGTCGGGTAGCGCGTTGTGGGCAACACGGAGATAGTGCTTCAGACGACAGAGCAGATCCAGTAGGTCAGACAGAGGTTACTGACTGCTCAGAGTCGACAGAAGAGTTATGTGGACAGACGCCGGTCCGAACTTGAGTTCCAGGTCGGTGATTTTGTGCTCCTGAAGGTCTCTCCTTGGAAGGGAGTGATCTGATTCAGGAAGAGGGGCAAGTTGGGGCCCCGATATATCGAACCATTTCGGGTAGTCGCGAGGATAGGCAGGGTAGCCTATCGCTTGGATTTGCCAGCAGATTTGGGGCAGATTCACGACACTTTCCATGTGTCGCAATTGCGGAAGTGTATAGCTGATGAGTCGGCAGTGGTTCCATTAGATGATATTCAGGTGGATGCGAGCCTGAATTATCCTGAGAGACCAATGGCCATCAGAGATCGGAAAATCAAAGTTCTGAGGAACAAGGAGGTACCTTTGGTCTTGGTTCAGTGGCAGCATCGGAAGGGGTCCGAGATGACGTGGGAACCGGAGCGTGAGATGCGAGAGCAGCATCCGGAGTTATTTGTAGAAGGAGACTTTGAGGGCGAAGTCTAGTTCTAGTGGGGGAGAATTGTAACAGCCCAAAATTTCCATGTATTTATTTTGGCTTATTTTTGGGAATTGTGAGTGGACTCCGCGAGTTGGAGCTCAAACTCGCCGAGTAGGATCGCGGTGTTGGGCACGGGTTCGCGTCCGGACTCGGCGAGTCCAAGAGTGGACTCGGCGAGTCCACGTTGTGTGGTGAAACCCTAATTTCTGAGGTTTGAGACCTATTTAAATGGCCTTATGGCCGTCATTTGTGCTTACCCAACCCTTAGAGAGAAACCCTTGAGTGCTTGAAAGTTTTGAGAGAGAAAGGAAGCATTTATTGACCTTGTGTGTGTTATTTAGCAAGAAGGAGGAGGTTCTAGACAAGAGGAAGCAAAGGAGGTTGCTATACTATGGATTTGAAGCTTAGATCATCGATCTAGAGGTATGATTTCGGCTCATCTTCTGTTTTGTGAAGTATAATGGGATTTAGGGTTTCTTATGGACATTATTGGGTTGACTTGATGCCAAATAGTTCCCTTCTTGTGTTGAGGCTCTGGATCTGGATCCATAGAGGTCATGAGAGCCTCACTCATCAAGCTTTATGTATAGCAATGGAGTTTATGACCTTGAGTTGTAGTATTTGAGACAAAAGCATCATATATGGTCATATAGATATTGTATGTGCATCAAGATAGTGACTTTACGTGCTAAATAAGCTTGGAAGGACTGGATCTATGGGCTAATAGACTGGATCTGACCTTATGAGCAAGTTTGAGTCATTGCATGGCACGGACTCACCGAGTCCAAAGAACAGACTCGGCGAGTAGTATGAATATTGCCCCGAACACACAGCGTGTGGTCTTGCCGAGTTGGGGAGGGTTGACTCAGTGAGTCAGGGGGGAGTCAGAGTGGACAGGTGGACTGAATCAAGCTGGACTCGCCGAGTTGTTCTTGAGACTCGGTGAGTTGAGTCGTGGAGGCCCCACAACTCATGCCAGGTGGAACTCGTCGAGTTAGGAGAATACTCGACGTGTCAAGGGAGGATTCTAGGGAAATCAGTGTATACGCTCAGACTTGCCGAGTCGCTATAGTGCACTCGCCGAGTCTGGTCAAAGTTGACCGTTGATCGTTGACCAGCGTTGACCTAAGTTGACTTGTTAAAGAGTAGTCAATCTTAGTTGGGAAAGTGTTAATTAGAGATGTATTATGCTATAGGAAGACTATAGCTCGGGAGATCGAGCACTAGTGATTTCAGGATTTACGACTTACCGAGACACGCGAGGTGAGTCTTCTCACTATACTTTACCTTGAGTAGGTAACCAGAGTTATGTGACAGAGTATTTGTATGCTATGTATGTTATGTGTTCTACTGCATTACTTCTATGTGATTTATGTTGTGCATGTTTACAGAGTTAGAGCCATAAGGTTCACAAAGTTAGAACCTAAGGGTTCACAGAGTTGGGTGCACGGACCCATAGAGTTATAGCCTCGAGTGGCTAATATGTGTTATATGTGGTATTTTGGGGAACTCACTAAGCTTTGTGCTTACAGTGTTTGATGTTATTTGTTTCAGGTACTAGTGACGATCGCGGGAAGGCGCCGGCTTGATCAGTACACACGCATGGGAGTTATGATTTTGAGATCTTGGGATTTTGTAATTACTTGAATTGGATAATTAAATATGGTTGTTTTCTGAATATTAAATGAATTATGTTTTATAAAAATTTGAAAAATTTGTTTTTAAATTTACGGTGTTACACCTAACTTAAATAATAAACATACAATAAGAAACCACAGTTTGCCAGAATACAAATAGAATAACCTAGCTTTACTCATGAATACGTAGTCATAACTTTTTCTGATTATACATTCTTACAAGAATGAACATATATAACTTCAGGAACCAACATTAAAGAATGAACATACTCGTATCAACATAATTTAAGAATAACTATTCTAACAAAATTCAATATGCATATTCTAATATAGTACAATGATAATAAAGGAAAAAAATATAATTCTTCTATGAATAATCATGAATTCATGTAAAAAGTATTACATAAAAGAGAAAATCTTAAAAAGATTCTTCAGTAATTCTTTAAGAATGAATGAGAATGACATTATGTGAGAATGTCTTTCATAAAATGATATTCTAATTTTTTTTTTTTGCTCTGGATGCATGAAGTTACAAGTGGGAGTAACTCCAAAAGTCATAATCTTTTGTTGATTATTTTCTTTATTCACCAAGAGTATCAAAATTTACTTCTTTATATTTTTTTCTTCTTTAGTGTCAAAATATCCTTATTCTTTGTCTTTTTTTTTTCTTTCTTATGTAGGACCTAGAAGCATGTAAGGTTGATAGAATGTACTAATTTCATTCTGAATATGTATATACACTTTAATTGAAACACAAAATAAAAATGAAACATAAAACACAAAATAAATAAAGTACAACAAATGCGAAAATAATTTAATCAAATGGAAATATGAAAATAATTAAATCAAAATAATTTAATCAACACAATTATGAAAATAATTTAATCAAAATAAAAATGAAACATAAAACACAAAATAAATAAAGTACACCAATTATGAAAATAATTTAATCAATAATCTGAATACCTCTTAAACAATATTAGGGGTAAGAGACGAGTCAATTTTGTATTCTAAAATATAGAAACATGTGAACAAAGTTGATAAAAAAACTCAAATCAAATGTCCATGGAATGATTTTTGATGTACCCTTATGAGAAAATCATATTATTCCCAACAAATAAATGGTCTGCTGAAATCGATCATAGGAGAACAGAGATTAGAAGGAAATATTGGATGGTTTTATAAAGTGTACTTTATGATTTAAGATGTATGAAGAAACAATTGCACCTGCTGGTACAGGTTATTCACATGCATCTATAAATAACTCAAACCATTTTTTACTAGAATCAGGAAGCTTTTAAGTTTCAATCTAAACATCCTTGTCATCCTCCTCTTGTTTAGCCTCATTAAACTCCATCAAAGCAACATAGTCTTATAGACGAACGTCTTTTCACAAATGCTGGAAGTTCATCGCTTTTCAAGTGCACCTCATTACCGATTCTTCAAATGTTATGATAAAAAAAATAATGGACCGTGCTTGGTGTTTAGGAGAACATATGGAGAAAGATTCCTCGCAAGTGATTAAATGGAGACGATGAAGATGGTGGGTGAGACAGGAGAAGGCAATGGAGGCTTTGTTCATTGCACAGCTAATGAAGGTGTGGGGTTGAAGAAAGATATTAACATAAATATAGCCTCAATCTAAAATGCAGTTACCAAGATTATAGGCTTCAATTTTAAATTTAAGTGATTGATTTATAAGTTATTTAACAAAATACCCTTATTTAATTAATTAATGTTTTATTTTTTTCTGAATAATAGTTGACTCATATTAATCCCTACATCCACACAATATTTTTTTATCCACATTTAAACCTACCAATATATATATATATATATATATATATATATATATATATATATATATATATATATATATATTTGCAACTTTGTCTAAACCATAAGTATGATATAATTTTCATTTTTGTTTTTTTACTTGGTAAGAAGTTTTTTTTCCCAGAAAAATGATATATATATATATATATATATATATATATATATATATATATATATATATATATATATCATATTTTCTAGGAAAAAAAACTTTTTACTAGGTGAAAAAAACAAAAATGAAAATTATATCATACTTATGGTTTAGACATAGTTGCAAATATTAAATGCTTGGTCAAAAATATTTTGGAGTTGCACCAATGGTCCAAAAAAGAAATTTTGTTGTAGTTTGGTCCCTAAAGAAATTTAAATGAGTTGGAATGAAAGTTTTTCCCTTTTTATTGCTTTTATTATTTTTTATTTATTTACCTCTCTTTCTCTCTCTCTCTCTCTCTCTCTCTCTCTCTCTCTCTATGTGTGTGTGTGTGTGTATGTATGTGATAAACACCCAAGAACATATTCATAGATTCATGAAAACTTAAGAACATCTTCTGCCACCACCACCGTCTGCCACCACCACCGTCTACCACCATCACCGTGTGCTACCTCCATCTTCACCTAAACTTTTTCTACCACTTCATCTCTGCTAAATAATCACCCCATAAACAAAAACCATACATAAAAGCATATCATAAGTACAAATATGAAATCAATTGAACACACACATACACACAAAATCAGATGAACACACACAAACACACATGAAAACTGATGAACATACACTCTAACCAACCGAAACCTCTTGATGAACAGATTTGAAGCAGAAGATCCTAACTGAAAAACGAAGACAAAAACCCTACCTAAAGAAGGAGTTCATTGTCAATATCTAAGCATCTGGTTACAGCGGCGACAAGAGTTACGATTTCTTGGCGACTAGGGTTTTCGTTTCCGAGGGTTAGGATGTGGGGTGTTTTGTGACTGGAAATCGAGGAAAAGACACATGGGGTCGATTTGAAGGAGCTGAGAGGGGTCAAATAGTGGTTGGGGGAGCTGAGTATGATGGTGGAATGACACAAAAGTCAATTTTTCCAGTTACCTTCCTCTCGACTATTGTCATCGATCAAGGGGGTCAACGGAGCATGGGGGTGAAGGAATGTGAGATCTCGGTGACGGATGAAACCCTAAAAACTAGAAGGGTGGCCACTAAAACCCTAACAGGAGGCGAGAGAGAATGTCAGATCGGAGGCAAGAAAGAAGGTTTATCATCACAGATCTGACGTTTCGTTTTTGAAGGGGTTTCTTCACAGATCCGACCATCACCGTCGATTTGGGCTCTATGGGTGGCGACATGGGTGATATTAACAACCATGGTCTAAGCTTTTTGGAACAAGTTTGGAGGTTAATGTGGGGCTGTTAGGGTTTAGTATATGGAGAGAGAGAGAGAGAGAGAGAGAGAGAGAGAGGGAGAAAGAAATGTATTTTCATTTTTTAATTGTTGTAAATAAAATTAAAAGTGCAAATTCTTCATTTTAAATATTTTCAAATAACTATGGACATAATTCACAACAAATGAAACATTTTGGACCACTGGTACAACTCCAAAACTTTTTGGACAAACCATCTAATTTTTAACATACTAGAGGGACCAAACTTACAATTTTATCTATGGTTTAAATTGTAAGAAAAAAGTATTTTGCAAAAAAATCAAAAGTTAGAAAGGATTTTTTAAAAATGGACCTATGCTAAATCCATAATTCTAGGAAAAATGATTTTGTGAGCCTAATGATGGATTTTGGGCCTAATTGTTGGCCAGTCTACCATATGTTTCATAGAAAATCCAATCCGAATCTAATGTGAACCTAACCTAAAATTAACAGATTGGATTAAGATCTTTAACTCGTTTAAGTTAAATGATTTAATTTGTCTAACGCATTTAATCCAATAGCTTGGTTTGGGTTAGATTGTATAAAAATTATTAATTTGTTTTCAATCCACCATGAATTCACCTTTAATATATATTTTATTTAATATCAAACTAAGTACTCTTATTTAATACTTTAAACATTTTGGACTCTAAGGGGATTTATGAGATTCGATATCCAATGGTTGCTCGGATGGCTTAGGACATCTTGCCTATACCAATCTTAATAGTTGCAACTGAAGTTCACTAAAGCCTTTTACATCCGTTTAAATGGAGACAACTATTTATCTAAGAGATTGTGTCTTTGGAGAACGTTTTTTTTTCAATTTTTATTTATATATTTTATAATATGTATTTCATATAAATAATAAGTTACTTTAATTTAGTTTATTTCTTTAGAAAAAATAAAAACTCAATTTAGGCAGCTATGTGAACCATCATAGCTATGTGGAGCTTCATGATGTAAAATATAAAGGAGGAAAGTCTAAGAAAATGGGAGTCGGGTTACCTAAAAATTAAACATTTTGAATGTTATTTGTAAAATTTATGTGTATTTGTGAATTGATTTGTGTTTTGCTTGAAACTAATTTAAGAAAAAACATCATAAATGGTTCTTATGGTTTCTTCAAATCTGAAGTTTAGTCCCCGTGGTTTAAAAACATCATAGATGGTCCCTATGCTTTCAAAACTTTTGACAATTGGTCCTTATTACTAACTCCGTTAAGTTTTATCTGTTAACTAAATGACATTTTCGTCAATTCATTACCACAAGGACCATTTATGATGTTTTCTCTTATTTTATAAAAAATAAAATAATATTCAAAGGGTATCCCTCTCGTATGAACACCATCACAATCCCTAAAATACTAAACATGTTCTGAATTTTGGGTTCTTGAATCGATGTATAGGAAAGGAAGGAAGAAACTTCGTGGTTACTTCTAACCTAGTTGTCGAAGGTTAAGTGCTACAATAAGGAGCTGGGGTTTGGGTTAATTGGTACAAACAACAGGGAAAGGAATCTTCATCTTCATCAGGTCGATGAAGAAACAAACGAAAAGAAGGAAAAATTGTGAATCTCCGATGAGGCTGAGAGATAACGAGAAAAAATACATTTCTTCAGAAATGTTTTGATAATATATTTATCATATTCTTAGGGAACAAATTTCACAATATTATTCTTTTAAAGGATACTATTTATCTATTTCCTTATTTAGGTTCTGATTTGCTGAAGGATGTCCCTTCGTGCTAAGCACATCACCAACAATCTATTCTTTATCAATTCCATGAGTAAATCATTACCAGGACATATCTTCCCATATATATTTTCATCTTGCCCTTATTGACATTAATTGGTATTAAAGTCTCAAACCTAACGTATTATCTTCAACTTGGCTTAAATGCCTACTAAATCACGATTTGCAAGGTCGATATACTAACATCTCATATGGCTGTCAAAACACACTATGATACCCATATCATTTCACTTCTATAACTTATTTTCTATACTTATCATTCTCATTGCAATCCATTATGCCCTTATGCATAAATGTTAAAAAGAATTTTTTTTAATGGAAAATTATTTAAATAAATAATTTAACCAAAGTTGTAGTATATATGACATTATTTATAATTAATGAGGAGAAGGAAAGGAAGATGCATATCTTCTATAAAAAAGGCTTGTGGATTGAGTCAAGGTAAGGAATACTTAATTAGTGCATGCTAAAATAAGTGCATGCTGAAATAACCTTGGTTCGGACTAGACGATTATGATATTATAAACGTTAAAAATAATTTATTTAATAAAAAAATATTTATAATAAATAATATTAACCAAAATTATAGTATATGTTCTATTATTTAATTAATGTGTGGAAGCAAATAAAGATTCCTCTCTCTTCTATAAAAGAAGCTGGTGGGTTAAGTCGGTTGACTCAAGGTATGGAATATTTGCTTAGTGCATGCGAAATAACCTTGGTTGAGTTGAAGTCACATGATGGGTTCCTTTTGTGTCATTTCAAATGTTTAACTGTGGTTAAAAACCATCAAAAAAAAAAAAAAAAAAAAAAAAAAAAAAAAAAAAACTCCACCAAATTTATGGGGTTAAAAAGTGAACCCGCAAATTTTGGTTTTTCACTATAGATAGCTGAAACTTACGGTTTACGGTTTGATTTGTTTCAAAAACATCACCGAATATCATGTTTTTCGCTAAATGGAAGTACCAAACATATTGTAGAAACTTTCAAAATCAAACAAAGTTGTTCAAAAGTTATGGAGAATAAGCATAATAGTCTCTTAGACAAATATAATAATAAAAAATACGTGATTACTCATCCAAAAAATTATTGCGACTATATCTAGTATCTTCTACTAGAAAAAGTCGCACTACTGAAACAATATTTCAACCGATCACATTCAAAAACTTACAATAATATGTTTGCTATAAAGATATTGAGCCAGTTAATTAGACATCTCAAAGTATGTAGAGTTTTAATTGAAAATTAGGCTTTTGGAACAAAGAATTGATAAAGAGGATGAATAATAATAATAACATATGCAAAACTATAGTGCCATGGAGTTGCATGAGTGGAGGATCCTAGACAAATAACTTAATTATTCATAACATATTTTTTTTAATAATATATATATATATATATATATATATATATATATATATATATATATATATATATATATATATATATATATATATATATATATATATATAGTTAAGAGTATATGGACCAAAGCAATTAAAAGGTTTGAATGCAAAAATTATTTGACTTGACTTTCTAATAAATAACTCATTTATTTATTGCTACAAAAACTTTATATATATATATATATATATATATATATATATATATATATATATATATATATATATATATATATATATATATATATATATATATATATATATATATATATATATATATATATATATATATATATATATATAAAAGATCTTTTACGAACTAATATGAATCTCTTATGTTGTGAAGTCTTTTGTCTAGTAACTTTTTCAATAATAGTGGTTTAATGTGTTAAGTCGTTCGTGTATATATATATATATATATATATATATATATATATATATATATATATATATATATATATATAAAGATCATCTACGAACTAACAATTTTCTCGCGAATCTCTTATCTTGTGAAGTCTTTTGTCTAGTAACTTTTTCAATAATAGTGGTTTAATGTGTTAAGTCGTTCGTATTTAAATGCTTTCAGGAAAAAAAAATCTTTAAGAATCATAGATGGAGGCTGGGAAGCATAGACAATTTTAGTAAGCAGCGGTGGATCATTGTGGTTCGACGACCCTATTAAGGTTAACATGTAGGGTTTGAAACAATATCTTTTTATATTGGAATAGTGGATGTAACGTCCCAAATATATTAGATAAAATTTTGTTTTCAAATTAATCAAAACATTCATTCATTACTTTCAAAAATAGAGATAATATCAAAAGTACTTCTAATAACATTAGAGTGGTAACAAAATCATAAACAAAATCAAAATCATAAACATTATCCACTAAAAGTGACAAACGTCAAGTATAATAGAGTTGATATATAATATTTATAATTCTAATATAAAAGTACAAAATTTTGTATTATGATACATAAGAAAAATCAACTAAACCATCTGTAACCTATAAAAATAAGTTGACAAAAAGTTATATTATTTTGAATAAATTGTAACGTATTCTAAAAGTACACGTCTTCCCCATCCTAAAAATACAAATTTCGTAAAAAGATAACTTCATACGAATTTGATATGATTTTTCTAACACATAAAAATCATTCACACATGAAAAGTTGTAACATAAAAAGCTATGAAGAGAATGGTTGGTCTTTAGCTAAAGTCACCAAAAGGGGAATCGTAGTACTCTTCGAGATAAGAACTTTGGGACAAAAAATGTTTAAAACGGAGTCCGTACGAAAGAGATCTAGTTTTTATAAAATAATGTTGGCTGATAAAAATAAGGGCTAAAAATAAAATCATGATATGACAATACAACCTAAAGGAAAGTTGTAATACACGTCGGTAGCTACGCATGGATATAAAGAAAATCGAAGATTGAGATCGTATGAAAAAGTTATACAATATAAAAAAAATCAGTGTTTTCGGCGAGCGCTCAGCCTGATTTGCGTGGCGCGCATACCTTCGAGAAGGGGCTATCGTGAACCTGAGAGAAGAGGACACATGTTAGACAACGAATAAAGGTATCGTGTACACCTTGTAGAATAGGATAGCACACACACCTTTTACAAGGGGGTATCACACCCCTATGAATCCAGCCTATAAATAGCAATGTGACTCCCTTCACTTCTCTTTCAATCATCGTTCGACTAATTTTTCCTCTGAAACATCCCAAAAATACAAGCCAAAAACTTCGTTTTTAAAATCATTTAACAAACATAATATTATCATCATAAAATAAAATCATCAAACATGTATCTCAAATCTCTTAAAATCTGTCAACAAATCAATCTCATATAAAATATCAGAGTAAATCACAGGCTAAGAAAGTTGTCGTGTGTGCCATGCGATCATCATGAGCCCTTCCCTTTGGTAGCTAAAGTACCTGAAACCAAAACTGAAAATTCTAAGCATGAATTTTAGTGAGCTCCCCCAAACTACCACATATCATACACTTAGCATATAACAAATAAAATAACTCTGGGACTTCTCTCAACTGCATTGGGACAAATCCCGACATCGCCTTACCTGGCATTGGACTCCTTTTCGGCATCGGGCTCACCCCGGCATCTGACTGCATCGGGTATCGGGCTCACCCCGACATCGGACTTACCCCAACACATACACAACACAACATATATCATAAACACATTACATAATCACATAAACAGCATCGAGCTTTCCTCGACATCGGACCGAAGCCCGAAACATATAACATATAACACAATCACATAATCTGCATCAGGCTTGCCCAGACATCGGACCGAAGCCTGTAACATATAACATATAACATATAAACTAGCATACATCAGGCTTTCCCCGAAACACATAATACATAGCATAATATCTAACATACATCGGGCTTACCCCAACATCAGACTAAAGCTCGGAGTACATAACACATATCATATAACAAGCATGAATCACAAAGACATCACACATACTTAACTACTTCTCGGGATCGCCCCGGCATCAGACCGAAGTCCGGAAACATATAACTACATCGGGCTAACCCCGACATCGGGTTTACCCCGGCATACTCTACTACTTAAATGGGTCGACATTGGTGCCTTAGATCCATTTCTATTAGAGGAAAAACTCACCTCACACTGCTAAAGTCCCGCTGACAAAACCTTTGCTGGTGGATGACAGATTCCCAAATCTATCAATCATCAAAATAACACCCAATTAATAATTGGGTTCTAACGCATATGTCTATGCTTGGGGTAAAAGACTGATTTACCCCATTTAAGCTCAAGGCCCAATCAAAAGGCCCAAAACTCTAATAATGAACCAAGGACCAATTATGGCCCAATTTTCCAAATTGGGCCCAAACCTCTACATGGGCTTGCCTTAAGGCCCAACCATTTATTCTTGGTCCCACACTTGACATTCTGATGGCCCAAAATTTGGTAATCATCAAGGCCCAAACTATGGCCCAACTATGGCCTAATTTTCCAAATTGGGCCTGATCTCCTTACATGGGCTTTACCCTAAGTCCATTTGCTTACCCTTGGATGGCCTAATAATATCCTAATCACCAAGGCTCAATAAGAAGGCCCAACTCAAAGTCCAAGTGAAATTGAGGGTTTCACATAAAATGACAATTAGAGTTAAGTGTCCCTACTTAACCCATTAAGGACTTAATACATTAAGTCCCACATGACATTAGGTTAATTGGTAATGGTTATTAATTTATGTGTTAATTTAATAAACGATTCTAGTGCGGGTCCCGATTGATCCAAAGCCCATATATCCAAAATTAAGGCTTCTAACCCCTCACAACTCAATTAGGCCCAAAAGCTAAATACTTAAGCCCATTAGGGTTTCACTAGGCCTATTAGTCACACGTTTGGGATTTTTGGGTCAATCAGGGCCTTATTGGGCCCATTAGGGTTTCATGCATCACAAACGAGGTCCAAACGCAATCAAAGCACACCGCCACCGAACAAGGCGGCTGGTGGTGGCAGCCACCAACTTACTGTGGTGGTTAAGAGTTTCCTTTTCATTATTCTAGCCTTTATTACAACTTTACAATGAAATAATTAAAATTAAACACATACATTGAAAATAATCGCACATACAACCACCCTTGTGGTGGCCGGTGGTGGCAGCCACCACCTCACAGTGGTGGTGATGGCTGATCTCGCAAATTCCGACCAAATAAATCGTACATACAACATAATACCCACAAACCCATACAATATACTCCTACTCACACAACACACACACTCCCAGCCACCCATAGACGATGGTTAAGGGTAGCAGAAAAGAAATAGCGGCGACAACCACCATGGTTGGCAGCCATGGTGGTTTTTCTAGGGTTTGCTGGCCAAATGAGCATCCATTTGACCCTTCACAGTGAAGTAGTAACCACACAAACACGAGTTCGACATGAAGCATGCACCCACCTCGGCAGTGGCGAATCTAGAACTAAAACTCATGGGTGTCCATCTCAGATTGGGTAACTAAAGCACCAAGATAAAAAAAAAATAAAAAAAAAATAAAAAAAAAATCGGGTCAGATTGTTAATAAACTATCCAAGACAAATATAATAAACTTTAAAACTAAAGATTAAGAGGTTAAATATACTTCTATATATATTTTGAAGGGGATAGTTTTTCATCGTTCCTATGTGTTTTTTCTTGATCACAAGACAAAAAGATATTGTGTTTTGCTTTTCTTTTTAAAAAACCTTAACATTATTGTTGAAATAAAAGACAATGGTCAAAAACTCTTACAAATTTTACATTGAACTATAAGTTAAACGATTAAGGCGACATTAATACAATTTTACCATCCATTTACTAATTTGAAAGCATCACTAGTAAAACTATAAAACCCTAAATCTAACTCTAATTAAACAACTAATAACATACTAATACAACCTTACTACCCATTTAAAGATTTTGAAACAAATACTTATGCTAATAATTTGACAAAAGAGTAAATATGATTTACCCTAGTAATTTGACAAAATGGAAATTGGTAAAAAAGTTTTCTAGCCATGTTGCTAGTGGTAGGGCCTGGGGGAATTGTCTGTGATTGTGTGACATAGACTTTTCGTGTACTACAATAATCAAGGAAGGCAGAGGGAGTGCTAGACTTTTGAACTTTTTCAAATTTCTTTGTTTTAATTTACAATGTAAAAAAAGAGAGAGAGAGAAAGAGAATATGGACTCACATAAATAGGGGGAAGCCACAACAGGAGATGGAGAAGTTCACCAAAGCAGGTCGATCAAGGTTTTCGGTCGCCAGACGAGAGTAGCAAATGTCGATAGAGACATCAAACAATGTATATGGTCTCTATGACAGCAGATATATGCATAAAACGACACGGAGGGGCAACAAATGACAGCAGGAAGGGAAACAAATGGCAGATATGGACAACAGAACAGACCATTCTACCGGCAACAAGAAAACAACGATCGACGACGAAGATGGTAGAGCATGACGACAGTGATCAAAGAGCAAAGATTATGTAATTTTTCTTAGGGTTTTATGGCTTTTTTTTCAAGTTTTTAACTTTTACCCGTCTTCCATATCATTTTTTATTTCTTTACTTATTCATTTCCTCTTATTTTCCGTTTCCTATTTTTTCTAACTGTTTCCATTTTATAAAATTTTATGCTAATATGTTACAATTATGTAATTATTGATTTGGTTTGGTTAAAGAATTCATGGGTGTCCTTCTAAAAAAATCAAGGGTGTCCTAAAAAAATCTTATATATTCTCTAAATAAAATTTCAAAGTAAGGGGTGTCCTTGGACACCCTTTGAATATACGTAGGGTCACCCCTGCACCTCGGTGATTCTAGTGACAGACGGCAATCGAATCACAAAGAGGCAGTCGCTCGGAGCTGCGACGATGGTCGACCTGTATCCTTGTCAACGATGGTGGCACCAGAGATCGTAGAAGTGGAAGTAACGGTCGGACTCGACACCGACGATGGCAAGACGGAGGAGCAGTGGCAGTGGACTTCGATCACAGTTTGGAGGTTCGATCTCGGCGGCTCAATACTTCCAACAAGAGCTTTGTGGCGTCATCCAACGGTTGGGGACCTCAACGAAGGTGGTGGTGCGACGCCGGAGATTGAATGGGTGAGAGCGGTCGGTTAGGGAGACATAAGGAGATGACGGCTGGAAGGCTTTACTAGGTTTAGGGTTATGGAACCTTCTATACCCGAGTCCTTTATAAAATTTTTCCATAATGACCAAAATGCTCCCTCAAACTCCAATTTAATTCAAAATAGATCAATATTTTACCTTTATAACCCCTGCCATCTAAAATCTTTACAACTTAACTCTATATGTTACCATTTAGTCCCTAAGCCTCCAAAATCTCTTCAAATTAAATCCCAATAGATTACCAAGTAGCCCCTGCCCTCATAATATTTACAGAACCAATACAAAACTTACACGTGTAGCCCCTGACTTCAAATATTTTAACAGTTAACTCCTCGAGACCAACTCTTATTATATAATTATGGATTTTAGGGCTACTATCCATGCATCAACTTTATCTATTTATTTATTTAATAAACGGGGTGTTATAACTCTCCCTCACTTAAATTAGATCTTGTCCTCGAAATCATTCCTTACGATTCCTTACACGCCAAACCACTCAAATAACATGGTCACAATCCTGTGCACACCCTAGTCTTCCCAAGGGTAACCGTGATGATCCTTCATAAGACCCTAAATTCTGCAGATGAATGAATTCCTGGCAACAAGATCACATCTAATCCGTCTGAAATTGGTTGTCTTGAGATGGTTTGTATCCCCGATAGACCACTGATACTAAATCATTATAGATGAACCCCTCGGGGTGACTTAGCATTACTCAGAAATTTGTTACTCTTACCATACATGAGATCCTCAAATACCATTTCTGCTGGAGACCCAAAACTGTCTGAAACATGGATCTTCCTGAAACACTGACTACCCGAAACACTAAACTGCCTAAACACTGAACTGTTTGAACATTGAACTGCCTAAAACACTGAACTGCTTGAAATATTGAACTGCCTGAAACACTGAACTTCCTGAAACAACATGATGCTACATGGATGCTTCCAAAATCTATCGAGACCTTCCTGGTCTCAATTCATTTGTCATTCATATGAAATACTAGGTTCCGAGCCAGCTACGGAGCTAAAGGACTCTCACTTAGTCGCTTCACACGACTTTCGGATGAAATCCTCTTTTGTAAATAATTACCACTAATTATCTTGCCACTGTGGCTCTAACAACTTTTTTATCTCACCGATTGGTTCCATGCATCGAATCCTGACGTCACCAATCCCAAGGCTAAAAGTGATTGCTACATGACCATTGGTAGCCTTATATCATGAATGACCTTAAGCAGTCCCATGCTTCCTTACTCTCATAGCTGTCATGGCGCTTCTACAGTCTTATTACTGGCTTAACCAAGTCTAATCCATCTAGGTAATTCTAAAATCCAATCCATGGATTTCCATATCTTCACTGCTACACCCGAACTGGTGGGTACTACTATTCCTTCCGTGTCCTAACAACGCACTCACGTTATATACCAACCTAGTGAATGCTATGACTACACACGTAGACTTACAACACTCTATCACTATCTGGATGCTAGTAAATGCTACGACCACACCCGTAGACTTACAACACTCTAACACTATTTGACTACTAGTGAACGCTATGGCTACACTCACAGACTTACAACACACTAACACTATATGTCTGCTAGTGAATGCTACGACTACACCCATAGACTTACAACACTCTAATACTATATGGATGCTAGTGAATGCTAAGACAACACCCGCAGTCTTACAACACTTTAAATAGGGCTCATCCCCCAGATTTAGGGTTTTCTCCACTCAGCACCTACTCGCCGAGTCCATCTTTGGACTCGCCGAGTAGGCCACTTGACACGCGACCAAAGTCGCGACCCTACTCACCGAGTCCATCCATGGACTCGCTGACTTTCCCTTCACATTTACACTTTTAGTCCTTCAACTCTACTCTTGATATTCCGGGATGTTACAAAGAAGAAGAAGAAGAAGAAGAAGAAGAAGAAATAACAACCTTTGTAGTTCTTTGGATCCTCTTGGGAGGCTTGGAAGTTGATGAAGAATGGTGAACTTTAGAAACACCAACAATATATCAACTTGATGTAGAATCTTAGTTCTTTTGTATAAATTTCTTAAGACTCTTAAGCTTTATGTTCTTATCAAAATAAGAACATAAAGAGAGCATCAAGAAGCAATTGTTCTTCAAGCTATGATCAAAACTGAGAGAGAAGTCCCCATAACACATGTATGTTACGGTTTTTGTATACCTGTATATTAGAAATGAAAGCATTCACAAAGGAGCTCTTTTACACACAATTTCTCAACCATTCAAGCCCTCTCTTGTCACTAGACCACCATGCCCCCATGCTTGTATGGTTAGACATTACTTTTGAATAAATTAACATGAAAGCCATACTCTTGTATTTTGACTCTTATTTTACAAAAATAACAAAAGGAAGAAGACAAAACCTTTATATTTTAGAAACCAAGTTTATAAAATATAAACTTTAACTTTTTGGTAAAAGAAAAAAGAATTTATCTAGTCCAAAATGTTGTGCATGACTTAGTAATTCATACTATATGAATTACATAATGTTACCTGCTAATGAAAATTATTATTTCCTAGAAATAAATAATTTCCAATTTAATTATAAGATTTTATTAAATATTTACTAAAATCAATTTCTAATAAATAATCAATTGTATAAAGTTTTTGTTAGTGTGATCCATTAGTATCATATTTTAATTAGCAATATCACTTTAATATGATTTTTGAGCATACTAGATCTTTCAAACCAGACAAGGAACATGAAATAAGGCTAAAAATTATTCTAATACTATGTGATCCTAATTGTATACAATATCGAAACATGCACTTAGCAATTAAAATTTTTGATCTAGATTCCCGATGACACAGACCAAACAGTTCCCTAGGATATAAGGCATCACAAATATCAGTCAATTCTATCATGAAACTTTCTGGAGTGATCCTTAGCCATATTCTAACATGCAATTCACATAATAACATACTAAAGCATAAATTTCACGTATGGGTATTTTGGGATTCATTTATTTAAGTTTAGCTGATTGCACATATCACACCCCTTTCTTTATAATAGTCTTTTTAGAAAATTTTGTTTTCTTACAAAAAGATTTATCAATTCCTCAGTTTGAGTTCACACATACCTGAGAGTGTGCCTAAATCCCTCAAACCAATGCTCTGATACCAACTTCTAACATCCCAAAAATACAAGATAATTTTTTTTAATCAACCAAAACATTCATTCATTACTTTCAAATATAGAGATAGTATCAAAATTATTTCCAATAACATCAAAGTGGAAACAAAATCATAAATATAAAATCTCCTATGGATATAATGTTATCATGACGTACTCTTCCCCTTGGAACCAGAAGTACCTAAAATATTTAATCCACAAAACTATAAGCACAAAGCTTAATGAGTTCCTCAAAATACCACATATCATACATAACATGATGGGTCTATTTCAACCCCAAGAGGATGTTATCGGTCAAATCATATTCTTAGTCCCTGCCATGCACCAAATCATGGTCTTTACTTGTATAAGTTCCATGGGCCAGATCTTGGTCTTCAATATTATTGCTAGGGGCCAAACCCTAGTCTTACATGTAAGTTCCAAGGTGTAAACCTTGTTATTCCATACAAATACTGGTGGCCCAACCCTTGTTTTCCATGTAGCATCACAAAGATCACTAGCATCCTACATAGTATAGTGAGAAATCTCACCTCGCAATATAGTGAACAGCTAATCAACTCACATAGCCAAGAAATGGGTACTACACATCACCTACCGAATCACACAAGGTAAACCCATAGTCTACCCTTTAAAATTAGCATTTTACCAAAAGTCAACCCTAGTCAAAAGTCAATGGTCAAAGTCACCGTCAATTGACCTCCATGTCATGGTCATCCTTTTGCCACATCGTGGAACCTTCACGACAAAACAATCATAGCCATCCCAGCCACTACGTGTTAGAAAGCATGCCACCACGTCGTAGAAACTGGACAGAAAAAACTTAATGGATTAAGCACTCATCTAGTTAATCCAAGAGCTCCAAAGCTCATGTCTGATTCCCATTACTTTATCCATTAATACAACCCAATAAGTCAAGATCTATAATCATAAGCTATTAATGGTTGCACTATTTGTATAGACAACACCCTAGGTCGTACAAGACCACTTTCCAACTAACACCATAATCTAGAAACAAGATAATACACTCAAATGCTATGGAGTTCATCCAAACTTCAAGGACTAGAAAATTGGGACTAAAAAGCTCATAAAATGGCCTAACATAAGATCTAGAGATATATTGAACAAAGTAGAGACTTTATCCCTCCACGAGGTTAGAAATGAGATATAGATTCTAGATTCAAGCCAGAGTCAAGATCTGAACCACAAGATGGGCTCCTTCTTCTTCTTCTAAGTTTCACAAAAATGGATTCACTCTCTTAAAACTCATACAAAGAGGCTAGGGTTTTGGGTGGGGATCATTCTCAGATGATGGAGGCTACAAAGTAAGGCCCCCTAGGATTTAGTGCCTTTAAATAAGACATAAATCCGGGAATCTAGGTTTTTGAACCCTAACCACCACTACATCGTGGCTAAGACCTTGCCACATCGTCATGGTTCATGAATATGCGTTTTCCGAACACGGGCTGCCACGTCGTGGTCATTCTATCACTACGTCATGGCCTATGCAAAAATCCCAACACTAAATAAATGAACTTAACTTCAGACGAACCATACCAGGAAACGGGTGTTATAGTGAAAGAATAAGTTTTTGTTTAAAGATGATAAACCGACAATGATGAATAATTCTTTTCCATTTTTTGTTCGAAAGTGTATGAAGTTGATAGTGGTTCTAAGTTTCCGTTGTGATGGAGATAGTGCGAGCATTCTTTGGTTCGAATAGGTATCTTGGTTAACTTAATTGTTAATTAAATATGGTGAAACACCTCAGCTAGATTTTTGAAGTCTTTCATTAACTTACATAATGTCTTATTCATATATTACTAAGAAATTGCAATAAATGATTTTTCCAATAATTGTGGTGGTGATGTTCATGGATGGAGATGGTATGAATAAAGGTGTGATATGTTGAGTGTTGGTGGAGATTGAGAAGAAGGGGTTGTAAGAGGTACGGTTTGTAGGCGATCATTTGTTACTATAAACAAATAAAAATTATAAATATTAAAGTAAATGATCATTTATACATATTTACCTCTCTTTCACCCCATTCTCGAGTTCAACTTAATGAGAGAAAAAATTAAAATAGAGTAAAAGAAATTGGTGTTTCTGAGTTTAATTAAGACTAAACTGCACAAATGGTCCCTGTGGTTAGCTCAAAATTGCCACTTTGGTCCAAAAATGTTTGGACTAGCACCACAGGTCCAAACTTTTCATTTTGTTGCGAGTTTGGTCCAATTTGCTTTAAACTTTTTTCAGATGACGATTTTGCCCCTATTTTTTTAATTTTCAGTTTTTTATTATTTTTATTAATTTCTTTACCAAATTTTTTATATGACAACAACTAATAAAAAAATATTGAGTGTTTAACCCCCACCCCCATTCTCTCTCTCTCTCTCTCTCTCTCTCTCTCTCTCTCTCTCTCTACATTACATATGAACAACACTGAAACTCTAAACATGCACATCACCGAACCTCCGACTCCGACAAAGGCTGAACCGTCGCCGGACCTTCCTCTTCTCACCGGAACGCGACCTGAACCACCAACACCACCCGGAAACCACTACCACAACCATTGTTCTCTTTCCACTCCGTCTCTCTTTCTCTCCACCGTCTCTCTCCTTCTCCGGCATTACGTACTCGACGTTAAAACATCTCTTTCTGATTTTTTTAGAGTTTTGCTGTGAAAACACTTATCGCCGATCTTGTTTGAAGATCTTTTTGTCGTAGATCTGGAATACCGACGATCTACAACACGACCATCTTCTTCTGAGCTCCAACTCCCCACCATCTTCGGAGACGAACGGATCTGATTCGAAGACAATGGCGCTGTCAAGAATGACGGAAGGGGAGAGAGAGAAGGGGGCCCTTCGTCTTCTCTGTTGCCTAGATCTGTAAATAGAACCATCACCCCACCCATTTGGGGCTTTTTGACGATAGATTTGAAACCCTCGCTCTTTCCGACGAGCATTTTGACTGTTCTGACGGTTGTATAGAGAAGGTGATCGAAGCACCAAAAAAAAAAGAGAAAGAGGGTGGCACCGGGAGTGGTGGTTGTGGCAATGATTTCCAGCAGGTGGTGGCAGTTTATGGTGGGTGGCGTTTTTTGTTTCCAGCAGGTGGTGAAGTTTTTTGTCTGATGGAGATGGTTTTCGGCGACATAGTGGAGTGAGAGAGATAGGTAGTATGTATGTTAAAGAGATAGTTGGTGGGTGTAGTATTATCGGTGGGTTTTTTTTTTCTTAGATTTTTTAAATCTGAAATTTAGAAAAGTAAATAAGAAAATGGAAAAAGAAATTAATAAAAATAATAAAAATCTGAAAATTAAAAAAATAGGGGCAAAACTATCATTTGAAAAAAGTTTAAAGCAAATTGGACCAAACTCGCAACAAAATGAAAAGTTTGGACCTTTGGTGCTAGTCCAAACCTTTTTGGACTAAAATGGCAATTTTGAGCTAACTACAGGAACCATTTGTGCAGTTTAATCTTTAATTAAAGGAAAAAAATTGAAGGAAGTTGAGAGAAATAGAATAATTATTTTTCCTCCTAACTTTCCTTCTGATTTGGAAGAACTAGGAAAGAAAATAACAAAATAATCAACTTTTCTTTGTTTCTCTCTAACTTGGGAACAAAAAAAAAAATTCCTTTATTTTCTCTTTTTTTTTCTCTCTATATTTTCTTTTCTCTTCCTTTTATCATTATTATTATTATTATTATTATTATTATTATTATTATTATTATTATTATTCAAACTCGAGAACTAGATGTTAATGTTGTGTGTTTTAAAATCATATCTATATTTTTGCAATTTAAAACTATATTTGCAAATCACAAAATATTTTACAATTTAAAACTCTTTTTGCATACTAAAAAGAAATTTTGAGCTGTTTTCTCTTTGAAAAAATGTGAGGACCTAAAGCATGCACGAAAATCTTCCTATATATATTTATAGCACCTTAAATAGAATAGAAAGAAAAATCTTTGTAAACGTAGTCCACTTAATAGGATAATGATGTGACGCTCTTGGGCGAAAAAGATCAAAGTTTGAAAAATTCTAGAGTGGGTGCTATAAAATATTTATTAAAAGAATACCGGATTTAAAATTTATACATAAGCAAAAACATTTATCGTTCAACAAAACAAAAAAAAAAAAAAAAAAAAAAAGAAACTAAATTTCTGTAATCAATTTTCAAGTGGATACATAAACCCGACTACTAACACAAGACTATATGGAGCCGCCATGCATTTGTATATATAATGATATATCTATGTAGTCTGTATCACCACATTCATAAGTCTATCTTAGAAAACATGGAGTTGTTTCTCCCGTATTCTATGAGCATAGCAGCCATCGTTTTTGCTATTCTGCTACAAATTTTGAAAGGAAAGAGCGGAAACAAAGGGAAGAACAGAAAAGCACCAGAAGCAAAGGGCAAATGGCCTGTAGTTGGACACTTACACCTTCTAGGCGGACCTGAACCACATCACATTACTTTAGCTAACATGGCAGATACATATGGCCCTATCTTCACCATCAAGCTCGGTGTTCACAATGCTTTGGTGGTGAGCAATAGGGAGATAGCGAAAGAGTGCTTTACAACAAACGACAAAGCCTTTTCAAGTCGACCCAAGTTGCTCGCAGTAGAACTCATGGGCTATAACTATGCGATCTTTGCACTAGCTCCGTATGGGGCCTACTGGCGACAAGTGCGCAAGATCATCATGCTTGAGGTTCTCTCTACACGAAGAGTGGAGATGCTTGGGCCTGTTCGATCTGCGGAGCTTAGAGAATCCATGAAAGATCTATACGACGTTTGGGTAAAGAATAAAGATCAGAGTGGAAGTTCAAATATGGTGAAGGTGGATATGCAACAATGGTTTGGGAACTTGGTGTTAAATAGTCTTATTAAGGTTGTCACAGGAAAGAGGTTCGCTCTCGATGATGAAGAAGGGATTCGATTTCGAAAAGTGGCAAACAGATTCTTTCAGTTATTGGGTGGATTTGTGGTGTCTGATTATATTCCATCTCTCAAGTTTCTAGACATAGGAGGATACAAGAAAGAAATGAAGATCACAGGACAAGAAATGGACAACTTCTTTGATCAATGGTTAGAGGAGTACAAAAGAGAGAGAGAGTCTAAGCAACAAAATGAACGCGACAAAGTCCTCATGGATGTGCTGATTTCCATTCTTGAAGGTGCCTCTGAAGAGGAATTCCCGGGACATGATCATGCAACCATAATCAAGGCCACATGTTTGGTAAACTTATTACTTCATATCATTATTTAGTCATTTATAAATCTTCAAAGTTATAGATATATTTTACTACATTATATATATTTCGGCGTTTACAAGACACAACATTGATAAGTCGTGTAAATAACAAAATTATATATCATGCATGCATGTTGCTTAATTGTAGCGTGATCCTTTTTTTTTGTAGACCATGGTTATTGGGGGATTGGACTCAACATCTGTGGCTTTAACATGGGCTTTGTGTTTGTTACTCAACAACCCAAGAACTTTAAAACTTGCGCAAGATGAAATTGATGAGCATGTTGGAAGAAAGAGACCAGTAGAAGAGTCGGACCTGAAAAACTTAGTCTACATGGATGCAATCTTGAAAGAAACACTCCGATTATACCCACCTGGACATCTCGGCCTTCCTAAGGAGACATTGGAGGATTGCATTGTTCAGGGCTACAACATCCCTAAAGGAACACGTGTCATGTTGAATCTTTGGAAACTTCATCGTGATCCTAACATATGGCCAAATCCGACAGAATTTCTTCCCGAAAGATTTTTGACAACTCATAAAGATATTGATCTCAAGGGACACCATTTTGACTTGCTTCCTTTCGGTTCTGGCAGAAGAGTGTGCCCTGGTATTTTATTTGCTATGCAGGCTACGCGTTTAGCGTTAGCTACTTTAATACAACAATTTGAGCTTAAAACCCCAACAAATGAACCCGTTGATATGAAAGAGATATTTGGAGTGACTTGCAGCAAAGCAACCCCACTTGAGGTCCTTATCGCTCCCCGTTTACCACTTGATATGTACCCTGTTGGTGCATGAGATGTCAACTGTATTCGAGGAGGAACTTTGAACCGCTATCATCTTTTTTTAAAATAATTGTAGTTTGTAATAATGGCTCTATGCGTTATGTTTGCTATGTTATGTTTTGTTAAGTTGGTATTTTGTTTAGTTTCTATATATGTAAAAGCTCTTGTTTATCTTATCTTTAGTTTGCTTTGCTTGCAAACTTGGTACATGGGAAAACACCATTCATCACCTTGCTTATACAATTAATTTAGCATTACGTGGCTTCTCCTAAACCAAGTTATTGTTTCTTCATCTGTCATTTTTGGAAATAAATAATGGGCATAGATGTAGGGACGGATCCAAATAATTTCGAAGAAGGTACAAAAAGAAAATTTTTCTTTTGAAGGGTCCAATATATTATTTTAAATATATATATATATATATATATATATATATATATTTAATTAACTTTTTTTTGTGGTCCCCAATGTAGATCGACCAATGGAAAGATGGCAGCTAGTCTTTTGGGATATATATTTGTGATCTTTAGGTTAACGAAGATAATCAGTTAGTTTGATTTAGTCATGAAGACTTTTCCTTTCTTATTTCATTATCCTTTGTAAGCCTCTATAAGCAATAGTTTTGTCTTAATCAAATGTACACACACTAAGGTTTAGGCCAGTCAAGCGGATAGTTTTGTCTTAATCGAATGTACACACACTAAGGTTTAGGTCAGTCAAGCGGGTTTTGATATTGATCTGATCTAAACCCTTAAGAATTATATGGGTTTCGAGTATAACTTTTGATTCGTTTACCCGTTAACGATTCGTACCTGCTAACCTTTTTATTAAAAGGGTCGGGTATAAATCATCATCAATCTGATCTATTTTATAACCTGCCGCGTATAAATTTTAGAAATATATGTTTATATTTTATCATATCTAAAATTTAATTTTAATAGTAATCGAAAGCCCAAAAGGAAAAAGCCAAAGGTCAAGATATTTTTACATAGAACTCGATTAATCAACTTTTCTAGATGGTTTATTTACAATAATCAATATATTATTTCATTAATATTTCATCAAGTAATTACTAATTTCAGTTATAAATCAATAAAGTCATTATCAACCACAATAAAGTTTGCAATTGTTATTCTATCACCGCATTAGACATTCAAAATTCAATCGGAAGTTACTACAATAGTGAACTTAATTTCAAACGAAAGTGCTCGAGTATGTAATGCGTTTTCTAAATAAACATTTTTGTTTGATTATTCAAAAAACCTAGAGTTATGGGGTAAGTTTGGATATCTATTGATTCGGTGGATAAGGATATGGGTTTGATTACTTAAAACTCTGCGGGTTACGAAGCGAGTTTTGATTAGATTTTGAAATTTGTTAAATGGGTTTGGATTAATGTTGATTCACTCCAAACTCGTCTCATTGCCAGGTCTACTAAGATTATAGGAAGTTGTAGCATGTTTAACACATGTTAAGCATGTTATCACATCATATTTTTAGATTCCACCTAAGCTTTCATGTACCATGGATTTATAATTAAAAAAAAATTTTTAAAAAATTTTAAAAAGTCAAATGAATAAGGAACCACTCAAAAGGCCTGATTCAAAAAAAAGGAACAAGAAAAAACCAAGAAAATGACCAATCACAAGCAAACCAGATCTCTCTCTCTCTCTCTCTCTCTCTCTCTCTCTCTCTCTCTCTCTCTCTCGTTAAAATGGTAGCGAGTATTGTTTAGCACCTCCCTTAGCACATGCTAGGGGTTGGTGTTTGGCTTGTGCTAAGGAGGGTCCTAGTGACCCCTACTCCTACCAGCTTAAATGCACACATTGAGAGTCTGAGAATGCAGTAGAGAGTTGAACATTTATCATGTTCTTTTGATTCAACATTTTATTCTTTGCGCCCTTTTAATTATTGGTTGTGTTACCAAGTGTTAAAACACAGGATTATTATTCAATGTTATTATATGTATCCTTTTCATCCATATAAATTATCAAATCATGAGGTACCCGGACACTAATCCTCTCACAAATGAGGTACACGAAACAATTTTGGGGGAGGGAATACATATAAAATTACACCTATTATTTTGTATTATTATATAATTAAACATATGTTATTAAGTCTTTGGGAGAGCGTAACTTCTAGCAACCTTTTCAGGTAAGCTTCCAATCATGGTGACATTCTTATGGAGGGTTGTTGATTAATTGTCACCATTGTATGTACATAAAGAAATAGTTTTATAGCAAGTTGCAACATTACAAGATACGCTGAAAGTATAACCCATTTTAGGCCGGTTATGCGAACACATAAGAACTCTCGAATGGAAATGGAAAAGAGATGCATGGTACTCCAATTCCTATAGATATGGTAGCTAAGATCTTTGGCACAAAAAGGGTCGATTTGTATGATCTTGACTTGGTTTTGCTTCCTTTATTTGTTTAAGAATATCATGTCGTGTTATTCTCTTATTTGTATTGAATAGAACATGTTTAAGTAAATTGTAACATCCCAAAAATCATGGGTAAAATGTTTCATTTTTATATATAAATTCAAACATCCATTATCATTTATTCAAACATTTAAAGTATTCCAGAATAAAACAATCATCATAGTAAATCCCAAAATCATGAGTCGCGGAAAAACTCAAGTGTATACGTTGCGATCAAGTCGGGCCCTTCGTTTTCGAACTAGAGATACCTGAAACCATAAACCACAAACTGTAAGCACAAAACTTAGTGAGTTTCCCAAATACCACATATTATACATATCAACAAGCCATACACATCATACATATCCACTAATCAATAAAAAGTGTTATGTGTCAACCACAGTCTTTTTTATAATGCCACGAGTCGTATCATGGTGTTCTTTGCCAGGTTGGGGGCCAAAAAACTTTGGGTCTTTCATACAAAGGGCCAAGGGTCACCCCTCGGGTCTTCCTATGATACATAAACCAAATGGGTCGGCATTAGGGCATTCGACCCATAGAACTGTGAGGAGGCTCACCTCGAATGTTGAAGCTCATAGAAAGAAATCCCTAGTTGTTGCCCTTACGACTCCCCCGAGCTATTAGAACAAAATAACACCCAATTAGCATTTGGGTTCCAATCTATGGTCAATAATCAATACTTGGGGTAAAATGACCCATTTACCCCTGGCCCAACCTAAACCAAAACTATGACCCAAAACCAAAAGATCCACAAAGGTACACTAATGCCCAATTTTCCAAATTGGGCCCAACCCCCATATGGCCTTATCCTAAGCCTAATAATTCACTTAGCCCAAAAGTTGATTTTAGATGGCCTAAAAGGCCCAAAGCAACTAGTCTAAAGAAGTGGCCCAAGATGTGAAGCCCAAAAACACATCAAACCCAACGCCCGGCAGAACGTTGTATGTTGGGCGTACGCTCAGTACATTGGGCGTACTCGACAACTCCAGATCGCGACTTCAACTTGGTACGATGGGCGTAATCTAGCTTATTCCAAAACTGACTTTATAGCTTAACCAATTAAGACCTTTGCACCCAAACTTCAGAGAACCTCAAAATAAATCTCTTAATGTATAAAGTCGACACCTTTATGCTTTTGCATGACTTATTGGGACCCAACAACCATCTTAATCCATTAAGATCCATTCTAATCCAACTAGAACATGTATGGACCATTCTTAAACATCAAGTAAGCATGTTTATGAACTAATAACATCAGAAGAGGCAAGATCTTTCACTCCAAGCTCCTGGAGTGACTCAAACTCAAAAGGAGAACTTAATACACCATAAAATCCCTTAATATTGCCCTAAACTCAAACTAGCATAAGTAGAAGTCAAGATAAGAACTTTTTACCTCCTAAAGATTCCCATGAGTGTGAAGATTTTGGATCTATAACCCCAAGGCTACACCAAGATCCATTTCCTTGAAATGATACTAAGAACCCTTCAAAATCACCTCTAAGCTCAAGCATGCACCACCAAGGGAATTAGGGCTTGAAATGAGGCTCTAAGATCAGTGGAGGCTGAGAAATGAAAGATCCATGAGCTTATAAAGATGTTTAGATAGTGCCCAAACCTTAAAAATTAGGGCTTGGCACTCATCTCATTAAGCTGGGCGTACCCCCAGGTTAAGCTAGGTGTACTCACCCAGGCACATGCCTCTAACCATGCACGCATGGGACTGAATTGCAAGCCTTTTCCATTAAGGTTTGGCACTTTGATCATTACGCTAGGCGTACCCCCAGTTTACGTTGGGTGTAATCACCTAGAAACGTGCCTCTAACCATGCATGCATGGGACTGAATTGCAAGCCTTTTCCATTAAGGGTTGTTTCTGCCAATCTCTTCAAATTGCCATAAATTCCTCATCTTAGGTCTGTTTCCCACAAACCTTATATCCACAAAAAGATGGCAAGAAGCCCTACGCTTCTAACAACTCATCATAGCCTTAAAACGTCCTGAACAAAACCCAACATTTATTAAAGACTGAGTTATCAAGTTACGATTATACCCTTGGCCTCCGAAGGCACCATCAAACATTTGGATCACTTAAACCATAACACCCACATCTGAGAAGGTCCAAATCCTTTCTTCCCCAAGGCCCTAAGCCTCATGAAACGGATGATTGGGCTGCAGCCCTGAATAATGAGGCAAATCCAAAACCGAATGTTACACAAATCTTCTCCATTTAGACCTCGATTAAGTTAGATTGGTAAAATCGTGTGGTTTTATCAAACCTTGTGTTATGGCTTGAATCTGTAGTCAATCATGTTTCATATATGGATTGTTGATAATTAAATCTTATTTTTCCATTATTTTAATATCTTTAATAGTGTGAAAAGAAGGTTCAACCCAAGTGGTTAAAGAATAATGTCATTGAGTTTCTCGACCCTTTTCCCTTGGTATTAGCCTGTTCTATTTCTTAATAAGGCAGGGAATGGATATAAATCAACAGTAAAGTGTCTCCTTGATGTATTGGAAAGTCATTAGTTAAAGCCTGATTATCTCTAAACCCAATGTTAATTTGATATTTTGATTTCCTAGACATTCGTGATATTTTGATATCTGATGCCTGAGGCTGAGTATATTACACTTAATGAAGCTGAAAATGAGGCTATATGGATAAAGATATTCTCCAAAGAACTCGAAATTGTCTCCATTTTATAAAGGATCCTATAGAGATCTTTTGTGACAAGGAAGGTGAAGTTATCTTGGTTAAAAAAGCAAGATAACACAAGCATACAAGAAACATACTTAGAAAATTCCACTATATACACAATATCGTCAAAGAATGGGACATTATCGTCAGCAAAGTAGACTTATCTGAGAACTTGGCTGGCCCATTCACCAAGTCATTGTCATAGACCAAGCATGATGCTCATAGTAGGTCTATCGGTATTATAATTGCTAGTGACCTGGTTTGACAATGTATATTTTAGTTGAGTTGAAAATATCATAACCTATATAATACACATATCAGATGACTTGATAAATATGTGATGTCATAGATGTGCTTAGGGAAATCATTTCATTGATGTATTATTGTGTTTTATTTTTGCATGTTTATACTTCCTTTGAATACATGTCTATTCAAAAAATTCCCACAGTCGATCATTCTGTATAGGAAGTGGGAAATGAATTAAGACTGGTGTGAGGTATAGTTATCCATAAATATGGGCAAATCCATGAAGATAGATGAAGTATTAGATGTAATTTCACTCACATGAGTTAATACCAATCAAACTATAGAGCAACCAATATTTAAATATTACTTAATAGATATGTCAAAAGTAATTCTAAGAAGGTAATATCACTCATCCTGGAGTGGAGGATGCATGAGACTCCTTATACGAGTTAGTTATGTATTGACTATACTCCAACGTTGTTTGTAACTGACAGTCATAAAGGGTATAATCATACAAGGCTTGATTAGTGGGGAGTTATATGTAGTCAAAACAACTTGTTCCCTTTTTACCTCAGTGGTAAAGGGTGATATCCTAGGGCCCTTTGCTGATTTGGCATTGAGGTTACATGGACATACCAACACCTAACATGGTTGGTTCATTTATGTAGTGTCTCTTTGCTTACAACAAATCTTAATCAAGAAACATACTTTTGAACAATGCGAGATTAACATATGTTTGTGTTTGTTTTAGGTATTTTGTGTTAGGTCTTTTGATGTAACTTGAAACTTTGTTTGACATATGTTTTAGGGATGAGCATCGGAACCGGGTACCCGCTTTTGGAACCGGAACCGCCTCGGAACTGCAGGTTTTGGAACGGGAACCGCCTTAGGCGGTTGCGGTTCCGGTTCCTAAAGTTATGTAACCGCCTTAAGCGGTTCCGGTTCCGGTTCTCGTTTTTTCGGAACCGCTAACCGCCGGAACCGGTTATATATATATATATATATATATATATATATATATATATATATATATATATATATATATATATATATATATATATATATATATAATTTCATATAAAGGTGTGTTACTTAGACCGATTTAGAATATATTTGTCCGATTTTGTCCGTCTTTGGTCCAAATTGATTTGATTTGGTTCAAACTAAATTGCGATTTTGTCGAAAAAAGTAAAAAAAAAAATTAATGTGACCGGGTTACCCGCTCCTGGAACCGGAACCGTCGGTTCCGGGACTGGTTCCAAACATTTAAGAACCTTCTAGAGCGATTCCGGTTCCGGTTCTAACTTTCTAGGAACCGTTGTTCCGGTTTCGGTTCTCGTCAAATGAGGAGGGTACCCGCCTACGCTCATCCCTAATATGATTACACCCTATTTAAACACCTTATGTCCCCAAAGCTTTCACCTTATCAGCCTCCATTGCCTCTTTTGAGCTATATCTCGAAACCCTGACCCATTTCTCAAGAGATTGACCCTTGTGTGTGTTTTAGTGTGTGTGGTGCATTTTGAAGAATGAGGAGCCTTATAAAGAAGCATTGATCAAGTGGAAGCTTGTAGATCCAGAAGTTATTCACTCTTTTCAACTTGTTGGAGGCATAAAGCTTCTATCTTGATGACTTTATGTGTTAGATCTAATCTAGGGCTTGCTTTTATTATATTGTGGTCTCTTGAGTCATTCTTGTGAGTATAAACTACTATAGGAGCTTAGAATGATAGATCTTATCATTTCTGACTTTGTGAGTGCATAAAAATGTCATCTTGATGGGTTATGATGAACTATACATAGGTTGGTGTTCATTATATGTGGATAAATTGTTTAAGTTGGGTTTTGGAACCTATTAAGACATGCGAAAGCATAAAGTTTGCCACTTTATGGCTTAATACATTTTATTGGGCTTAGATCTGAAGTTGGACGTTGGGTCTTAAAGTATTAAGACCTTAATAGAAAGTTTAGGTTTTAGACACATACGTCGGGGTAAGTTTTGGTACGCTGCGCGTACTGCTTCTTGGCCCCATAACCCTTCCCGTATGAATCAGTTGTATGCGGGGCGTAGAAATGAGTATGTTGGGCATACTCTCTCAAGACACCCATTTGAGCTTTCGTGTATTGCTATTGCTTATTCAGGTGTATCTTGTATGTAGAATATGTAGTATATACTTCTCCAAACGTGGGATGATTTTTAGGTATGTAAATTTGATTTTAAAAAATGAAAAATAAATAAATAAATAAATAAAAACTCAATAGTATTATAGTCATTTCAATTTATTGAGTGACCAAATGTGCAACGAAACTAGTTCAAAATAACCACAAAACCAAAAAAAAATAAATTTTGAACTGAACGTTCGAAAAGAAATACATACAACAGAAACCATTTTTACAATTTTGTCTAAAATTTAAACTACTCTTTGTGATAAAGCCTCATCTATCATAAACCATGAAAAAGACAATTTAAACTAGTGTTGTGTGATAAAATAGCACAGTAAGAAAATCGAGAATTTGAAAAGCACCCTTCCAGAAAATGCAAACAAGAATTCGGCTGCTGAAATTTCTCTGCTGTAGAAATTTTCAAATATTTTCCAAACCCAAAGCTCAATCTCTCGTCCAATTTAAGCATAATCAGTCTCTGGTTCTCATTCAACAGGAATCAGCATCAAATTTTCGAACTTTTCATGATGAAACTCGTGAGATTCCAGAGTATTGCAGCCAAGGCAAACACGAATTTCTCCGATCGCCGATACCAAGTAAGGACGAATCCTCCGCCATGGACAACAAAGCCCTCGAAGTCCAAACCCTTCTCAAGCAACTCAACGGGCAAAAGTCCGTGAACGAAATCGAAAAAGCTCTCACTCTATTAGCGATTTCGTTAAACGAGGATTTAGTGCTTAACGTTCTTCGCCGGCACCGTTCCGATTGGAAATCAGCTTATTTATTCTTTAACTGGGTATCTAACTCAAGCGGGTACTCACCCGGAACAGGTTCCTTCAATGAAATCCTCGACATTTTAGGCCGAATGAAGCGTTTCAATGAAGTCTCCCAACTGCTCGACGAAATGTCTAAGAGAAACAAGAGCCTAATCAATGAAAGAACGTACGGGATCGTAGTAAACAGGTACGCATCAGCACATATGATAGAGGAAGCTACCAATTTCTTCTACAAGAGAATCGAATTCGGTCTCCAACTCGATCTAATATCTTTTCAAACTCTTCTACTCTCCCTATGTCGATACAAACACGTCGAAGCTGCAGAGTTTTTATTCCACTCCAAGAAAAACGAGTTTCAGTTTCATCACAACATCAAAACCATGAACATCATCCTCAACGGATGGTGTGTGTTGGGTAGCTTACGTGAAGCAAAAAGATTCTGGAACGACATCGTTACATCCAAACACAAACCAGATAAGTTCACATACTCCATCTTCATCAATTCTTTAACCAAATCAGGAAAGATAAGCACAGCAGTTAAGCTCTTCCAAGCCATGTGGGAAAAAGGTTGCACCCCGGATGTAACGATCTGCAACACCATCATCGACGGGTTGTGCTTCAAGAAACGAATCCCTCAAGCCCTTGAGATATTCAAAGAAATGAACGAAAGAGAATGTTGCCCCAACGTTTCGACTTACAACTCTTTGATAAAACATTTGTGTAAGATTGGGAGAATGGATAAGGTCGATGAGCTTTTGAGGGAGATGAAGGAGAAAGGAGGGGAGTGTTTACCTAACGATAGGACATATGGGTATTTGTTAAACTCTGCAAAAACAGTCGAACAAGTTGTGGGGATTAAAGAGGATATGGAGAGAAGTGGGGTGAAGATGATGGGTGATGGGTATAATTTGATGTTGAGGCTTTTTATGGGGTGGGGTGATGAAGAAAGGGTGACGTGGATTTGGAGGGAAATGGAGAGGAGTGGGGTGGGGCCTGATCAGAGGTCGTATACTGTAATGGTGCATGGGCTTTATGAAAAGGGGAAGATGGAGGAAGCTTTGGTGTATTATAACATGATGGTGTCAAAGGGAATGGTTTCAGAGCCAAGAACCAAGGTTTTAGTTCAAGCTATTAATATTAAGTTGAAAGAGGGAGGACTTGAAACCAAAGCATAGAGCTTCAAGGGTTATGTTTGTGATTTTAGCTCTCATTTTGATTGATTCACATTAGTGTATATTGATGAATGCAACAATGTTTTTGATTTTTAGAGAAAGATTTAAATGATTATTGTGAAGTAACTAGAGATGGAAGTAATTCCGTAAGTTGTATATTACAGGTTAACAAGGTTTTAAACGGAAGAAAAAGTAGGGGTGAGCATGGTACGGTTTGGTGCGGTTTTCAGACCAAACCGAACCGCAAACCGCATGGTGCGGTTTTTGCATTCTTAACACCGTTGGGTGCGGTTTTGCAATGGTTCGGTTTTTCGGTTTTTAAATGCGGTTTCGGTTTGTATCGGTGCGGTTTCGGTTTTTAAACCGTGTTAAGAATTTGGTGCAGTTTTTTTTTATGTTTTTTGGTGCGGTTTTTTAAAACTGTAAGAACTGACAACCATGTGCATATAAGCTTGTATTATGTTGTTTTTTTTAATACATTTATTTTCAACTCAAAACAAAATTACATCATCGAAAATTGTAAGTCGCTTAAAATACAACTTGTGACCACTCTCACAAACTAATTAATGATTGAAGGTTGGTTGATTTTGACTTAATTTGTTACAAGCTTATTACATGTAATCGATTAGTACGTTTGGCAAACAATAGAACATTTCTTTTGCACCTCATATAGTTTTATACAAACACAAAATAAACATATAATAAATATATTATCGTTTATAACTATTTTAAATAGCATGTATATAATCTACATTGATTGATTTATTACTATACACGCTTGCGGTGCGGTTCGGTTTTGGTGGACCGGTTTTTAGGATAGAAACCGCACCGCACCGTTGGCCTTCGGTTTTTGCAAAAATTAAATCCGCACCATTGGTTTTTGCATCGGTTTCGGTTTTTCGGTTGCGGTTTATTGCGGTTTTGTCGGTTTTTCTTTAATCGGTTCGGTTTTTGCTCACCCCTAAGAAAAACTCATTAATGGTCGTTTATATTAGCCATATATTTTATATTAACCGTATATTTTGTATAATGATGAAATTATTTTGTAAATATTTTCCTAACTTAGATTAGGTCAACCATTCTTTTATTATAAATACTATTGAGATTGGTGGAATAAGACACAAAAGATTTTATCAACTATCATAGTATCAGAGCACACCTACATCCAACCCTAATCGCAACCTTCTTCTTAGTGATGAGCAAAAGGACCGAACCGGTCGGAACCGATCCGAACCGGACCGGAACCGGGAACCGGCTTCGGCCAAAATCAAGATCGAACCGGCCCGGCGGTTCTATCTGTCCGGTTCCCGGTTCCTACCGGTTCCTGTCGTGTCTTCAAATGTTGGAACCGGTCCTTGAAAAATAGCATTATACGGTTCCAGTTTTTGCCGGTTCTACCGGTTCCCGGTTCCAAAAATCTACAAAAATAACATCCCGGTCCCGGCCCGACCGGTTCCATCGGGCTCCGGTTCCGGCCGGTTCCCCGGTCCATTTGCTCATCCCTACTTCTTCTTTTCTGTCTTCTTCAAACCTGCGATTTATATTTCTTTTCTGTCTTTCTTTTCTATCCTCTCCATCAACGTGTGATCTATTCTCTATCTTCTCCATCAACCTGTGACTTACATGGTTGAATAACTTCACCCTGCTTTCATGATCACCAACATTTGGAACTTTATTCCGATCACTCTCGAGATGGAGAATGCACAATATACCTCCTAGGCTGAACTCTTCAAGATTCAATGTCGTGCATTTGAAGTAATTGATCATATTCAAACTAAACCCGAATCCATTGCTACTGTAGATGGAAAACAACCTCCTGCAGTAATGTCTAAAGAACTTTAGAGTCGCCTTGAAGCCAATGTCATCCAATGGATATACAACACCATTTCAAATGACCTCCTCTAAACAATTCTTAAACCCAACTCCACTGCTGCTCAAGCTTGGACTGCCCTTGAAAGTATTTTTCAAGATAATCAAAACGAACGGGCATTCTATCTCGAACACAAACTGGTCACCACCAAACTTGCAAATTTCCCAAACTGTTCAGCATACTGCCAAGCCCTCAAGATGTTATCTAATCAACTTTCTAACGTGGGTTCACCGGTTTCAAATTAGCGCCTTGTCTTGCAACTAATTGTTGGCCTTACTGAGTCTTATGAAGGAATTGCCATGATGATACAGCAAACGAAACCTCTCCCGGATTTCTATGAGGCTCATTCCCGCCTTATTCTGGAAGAAACTAGAAAGGCTAATAATGCAACCCAATCGTCTAGTACTGATGCAACAGCTCTTAATACTCAAACCTCCTACAACACACGCCCTACCTACCAGGTTCAAGATTCAAACAGCAACAGCAACAGCAACAGCAGGGGTGGCCGTGGTCGTGGTTGCGGGAGAAGGGGAGGCGGCAACTTCGATGTGGGTCGTGGCCAACAACAGCCACTCCTTCGATGCAATAGCAACAACGACCTTTATCATCTTACTCTCACACATCCTTCTCAACTCACTCATCCAACAACTGTTGCAGCCATCACAAGAGATCTTTGGCACTATCGCATGGGTCACCCCGAGGCCGATGTTCTTAGCTCTTTAAATAAATCATTGTCTTTTCTTTTCCTTTTAGAAACAAATTGTCATTTTCTTTTTATGAACCATGCGTTTTAGGTAAACATATCAAATTACCATTTCATTCATCTAGTTCTGTTACTATTTCCCCATTTGATATTATACATAGTAATGTTTGGACCTCCCCGGTACTTTCATCCGGTGGTCACAGTTATTATCTACTTTTCTTGGATGATTATTATCTACTTTTCTTGGATGATTACACAAACTTTATGTGGACTTTTCCCTTATCTCATAAATCACAAGTCTTCCCCGCTTTTCAAAAATTTCACTCTTATACAAACACAATATATATATATATATATATATATATATATATATATATATATATATATATATATATATATATATATATATATATATATATTACCAAAATTTCACACTATTCATTCCACGTAAGCATGATCATTTTTTAAGTTTTCATCCGTTCTTTTTACATTTTTCTCCCTTTATTTTTATTTGTTTTTATATTTTGTATCCTGAACTAATTTTGATAAAACAATTTTTATCCTTATAGTTTTAAAATTTATATATATTTATATTCTTTCTCCTTAATTAATTTTTATTTAACAGTTTTCACCCATTATAATTTTAAAGTTAAATTATTAGTATTTTATACATTATAATGTTAATTGTTTGTATCCATATTTTATTTTGATATTTTTGTGTTCCACTTTACATGATTTAATTATCTCAATGGTATATATGGTGTCAAACTACATTTTTTAACATATCGGATCTTCCGCAGCAACGCACGGATGATCTAAACCCTAGTTTAATAAAAATATCAAGTCACTACAATGTGAAAACGGAAGGGAGTACGACAACAAACTCTTCCACGAGTTTGCCTCTCAACATGGCATCAACTTCCGTTTCTCTTGTCCGTATACATCATCCCAAAATGGAAAATCTGAAAGAAAGATACAATCCATAAACAATATAATTCGGACCATTCTATCACACTCCCAAGTCCTTTCCAACTTCTGGCACTACGATCTCTCCCATGCTACCTATCTGCTCAATATTCTTCCATCGAAAGTGCTTTCTTACGACACACCCACTTATAAACTTTACCATCGTCATCTCTCATACTCTCACCTAAGGGTTTTCGGTTGCCTTTGATACCCTCTCCTAAGCTCTACAACCATTCATAAACTTCAACCCCGCTCCCATCCTTGTGTCTTCCTCGATTACCCACCCGACCACCGTGGTTACATGTGTTTCGATACATCCAAACAGAAAATCATTACATCTCGCCATATAATTTTTTACTAACATTCTTTTCCATTTCAACATCCATATCCTTTACATCCTAACTCCTCCATATTCACCGATGAACCACATCACCCTCTAATGTGGCTCGGTTCTCCCACCGGTACTACTCCAACATCGCCCCCCCCCCCCCCACCCAACAACACCACCGGACCCTTCAAGACTTCCCAAACCTCCCATACAATTCACCTATAGTCGACGGCCCAAACAAACTAGACATTCAAACACCACAGAAACCACCAACACCACCGAACCCATCATCACCTCCAATATTCCTACCCGTACCATAAAAGCCTGTAGCATGTATGGCATCTCCAAACCTAAATGTAACCTTAACCTCCATGCCTCCACTCTTATCTCTCCCATTCCCAAAAACCCAACTGAAGCCTTAAAAAATTTGGATTGGAAGAACGCCATGCTTGATGAATTTCAGGAATTTATCGATAATAAGACATGGGAGCTTGTACCAAGACATCCACACATGAACATTGTCCGGAGTATGCGGATTTTTCGCCACAAAATGAAATCTTATGGTACATTGGAAAGATATAAGGCACGGTTAGTTTGTGACGGGACATCTCAACAAGTAGGTGTGGATTGTGGAGAAACATTCAGTCCGATGGTCAAGCCAACAACCATTAGAACTGTGCTTACCATCTCTCTCTCTCAATCTTGGCCTATTTACCAATTAGATGTCAAAAATGTGTTTCTTCACGGACATTTGCATGAAACAATTTATATGCATCAACCAATGGGATTTCGCGACACAAAATTTACCAACCATGTATGTCTCTTAAAGAATTCCATGTACGGTCTACAACAAGCCCCGAGAGCGTGGTATCAAAGGTTCGCTGAATACGCCTTCCAAATTGGGTTCCAACATAGTTGCTCCGATCATTCACTATTCATCTACAGACATGGAGGTGATACTGCCTACCTATTTTTATACGTGGATGATATTCTTCTTGTGACATCCTCAGATTCTCTACGACATAAATTAATGGGTCTCTGTCACACCGCGAAAACCAAGGCGGAAACATTTCCGGGGCGGACTCCACGTTGAGTATCAAATCCAATGCACATAGTAAGCAAAGTAAACAACCATTACATTACATATGAAAATTTACATTTGTTCAAAAGTAAAGTTGTACAAGTGTGATACATATGTATATATAAAAAAAAGTTAAGACGTGTCTTCTACGTACTCCGTCTTCGCCAAAAGGATCATCGGGTACCTGTCTAATGCGAACCTGAGAATACAAGCATTTTAAAAATCAGCATAAAGCTAGTGAGTTCATAAGCTGCTTTGTTTTCTGAAAATGTACGAGTTTCCTTTTGGTTTCTGAAAATGTTACGACCCAAGAAAATCCCATATTTTCTTATATGTAAGTTTAGTTATTTGTTATGTTACACGGTTCTGGTTATGTTCAATTGTTATCCCAGGAAAATCCCATATTTTCCTAAATGTTGACTACTGATCCGAAATGTAATGTGAAAGATGTATACTGAAAACCTGGTTATCCTTGTGAAATGTATGTTAGTTTACC
Source organism: Lactuca saligna (assembly GCF_052625555.1). NCBI lineage: Eukaryota > Viridiplantae > Streptophyta > Magnoliopsida > Asterales > Asteraceae > Lactuca > Lactuca saligna. The sequence goes on along the minus strand of NC_136423.1, from coordinate 169,577,399 downwards.
AACTCGAGATGTAATGTAAAAGATGTACACTGAAAATGTATTAGTTTTAACACGTATATAAAACTAATAACTACAAGGTAAACTAGTTAGTGAAATCCATTATTACTAAAAAGTAAATCTCTATTATCCAAATTGCAAGTTCCATAACCATACGATAGACTAATTATGGCAATAAGTAGTCCATCTCACTTTATGACTTTTGTCACCCTTGAACCTTTCGGTTCGGCTGTAGCTAGCAACCAGGTACGGGGTAGTCAACCCCGTATAGATCTATACACTCAAGTCACGCTCCCTATCTAAGAGAGTCTAGTTACGGGGGCGATCCTCCACTCGCGTATCTCTGTGGAGTGTTCTCCGAGGACGTGTCTCCAATTTATAGGAATAACAAATTTACTAGTAATAATACAGAAAGATCAAATGACGATCCTCCACTCGCGTATCTCTGTGGAGTGTTACCGAGGACAAAACAATATTCTAAGTTAATGTTCAAAGTTCAATGTTATGCTTTTAACTGTTATGATATGGGAAAACCATTTATGAAAATATAAAATACAACAATTTATAATGTTTTTCACAAATATATGATAGTGTGTTCTGCAAGTTCAACGGTTATCTGTTATGATTGTTAGTGTTAAAAGCATATGTAAAATGAAACACAGCATATATAAAACAAGTTTTGAGTACATGTATTCCTTGTACTTTGCTTGTATTCCCCCCTGAAAACAGTGAAAACATTGAAAATGGGTAGGGGTATGAACTCACCAGACGAGAAAACGTGTCGGTTTGGATGCTATGTGTCGGTTCGGGGCTTGATAACGCGCGAGGTTCCTAGGTAATGTGAAATGATATAAAAATGTATCTAATTAGACTTTATATCACTAATTAGATATGATTATACACTCCAATCCGAGAAAACACTTGAAATCAAGTGTTTGGAGTGACCCGGGTGACATCTACGGACGTATGGGACCTTGGAAAATGTGTTTACTCTTCAGGAGTAAACTCCTTATGGATTTTTCGGCCTTAAGACCAACTCCACATGAGTTCACGGCCGTGAACTCATGGATGTGGGGTTTTAAGGTGCTAAATGGTCAAATAACACTTGGGAAGGGTTGCTATGATTTAATCTAAGGCATAGGAATGATTTTAATCACCAAAGGGACCATCAAAGGAAGTTTACGGCCCTAAACTAGGATTTTATAGCCATAAGATCCTATATACCCATTCCTTTCATGATTTGGTGGCCCTAGATCAATCACATGTGATTCAAACCAATTTTACAAGCCTTAGAATGAATTTAGGGCATCATTTGGCTAGTGTTTATGAGTTTACGGCCCAGGAACCCATTCTAGGGGTGTTTACGGTCGTGAACTCTCAAAGGTATGGTTTTCATCAAGTTTAAGGCCCCTAAATCGATTGTGGTTGATTCTTGAATTTAATCCAAGGCTATCGGTGTGTTTAAGTGGCTTTTAAACACTCAAATTTGAGTTTACTCCCCATGAAGGTGAGTTTATGGCCCAAGAATGTTATTGGGTAGTAAACTCATGTTTACTCCCCAAAAATTGGATTCAAGGTGTTCTAAGTCCAGTCCATTAAGCCATTTAGCCATATCTAAGCTCCAAAAGTGGATTGGAAGGGTTTAAAGGTTCAAAAACCCATTATATGTGTGTTTACGGCCCAAGCATGTTCCAGGGCTGTAAACACATGAAAATGGTCCTAAATCATAGTTTAAACTCGGATTTGGAAGGTAGAAAGGTTGTACAACAGGTTAGGGAGGTTACCTTGATGATATGGAGCTTAAATTTGATGATTTTGGACTTGAACTTGGATTGGAGGAGAGAGGTTAGAGAGAGAGTAGTGAGAGAGAGAGAGAGAAATCTTCAAATGGAAGCTTAAACCACTTTAAATATGTTCCAAGTTCGGGACACGGTGGAATTCTACCCGATACCGACGTTATATGATGCTCTTAGTTGCACCCGATTAAGTTGTCGTAACCCGATATGATCGATTCTAAAATGTTTCTGATTACTAATGTGGAGTATTAATATGAGTTCTAAACACGTTTGGACACCCATTAAGTCATAATATAAATCCCACAATTATGGCTTAATTTAATGACGTAACGGAAACGAAATTGAAAATGACGAATATATTAACAAAAAGGGTTACAAATGATGGAACGAACTTCGAGTTGTCACATTATCCCCCCGTTAGAGGGAATTTTGTCCTGAAATTCAGAATTAAGATACAAATCATGGATCTGGGAAGAGATGTGGATACTTCTGCTTCATCAAGTCTTCACGCTCCCAAGTGAATTTCGGTCCCCGCTTGGCATTCCAGCGAACCTTCACTATCGGGATGCGACTTTGTTTCGTGCGTTTGATCTCTCGATCCATGATTTCGATTGGTTCCTCCACAAAGTTCAAGTTTTCGTTGATCTCGATCTCATCTAGGGGAATCACGAGGGTTTCATCGGATAAATACTTTTTAAGGTTCGAGATGTGAAAGACGGGGTGGATGTTGCTAAGTTCGTGAGCTAATTGAAGTTTATAGGCTACCGAACCGATCCTAGCGAGGATCTCGAAGGGTCCAATGTACCTCGGATTAAGTTTCCCACGCTTTCCAAAGCGTACCATGCCTTTCCAGGGCGATACCTTCACAGGACACGGCTCCAACCTGGAACTCTAATGGTTTCCGTCGAATGTCAGCGTAACTCTTCTGTCTATCTTGTGAAGCTTTCAATCGTTCCCGGATTTGGATGATCTTTTCGGTGGCTTCGCGGATAATTTCAGGACCAGTGAGAGCACTATCGGGGAATCAACTCTTGGCTAGCTGCGTGTCCCCTACCTCGGCCCAGCACAGAGGGGGTCTGCACTTGCGACCATAGAGGGCTTCAAACGGGGCAGCCTTGATGCTAGTATGGTAACTGTTGTTGTACGAGAACTCGATCAAAGGCAAATGTGTGTCCCACGACTGTCCGAAACCGATGACACATGCCCTAAGCATGTCTTCTAGGGTTTTGATAGTTCTCTCACTCTGTCCGTCGGTCTGAGGATGATAAGTCGTGTTCATGTCTAGTTTAGTTCCAAGAGCCTTCTGAAGAGACTGCCAAAATCTGGAGGTAAACCTGCTATCCATCTATCTATCTATATATATATATATATATATATATATATATATATATATATATATATTCAAACATTGGACATGGATTCAATACATATCGATTGAAGGCAAATGGGCAACAAGCTGCGCCGCTAGCCCTTTTTGGATGGCAAAACCTATTCTTTTGAAAACAACATTTGTGGATCTAGGAGATATGACATTAGAATGCATGACTCGTTGGACTCTGTTGAGGAGCTCCACCGCCTCTGGTGCGAGAAAACCAAATGTATCGAATGCAAAAGGAACAAACACATGTTGATTTTCTCTACATGCATTGTCGTGCTTTACCACTTTGCACGCAGCGGCTTTCAAATCGGCATGCCCAGCTGCGAAACCTCCGCTCCCCAAACCAACGAGAGGAGATACACCAGTAAGATCCACGCACGCATGCTTCCCTCCTATCCATCGAAAGACCAAAATGTCAGTCGGTCTAAGTGTGGACCTGCCATCCTGCGGGTCCGTCAAAAAGTTCACTGGCGCTTCTTTCTTCACAAATATACCAACACGCCGACAAGCATCAAAGAGAACATCCCGAACCACATCATGTCTATACTTGAAACCAGGGAGCTCTCTACAATGAACCACGTGTTCCCCAAAGGTATCCAAACATGCCTTGCGACAAACTGGGCATATCTCGTCAATTGGGAATATGGGAATCATGAGGCGGTAATGAAGGATAGTTCGGTACTCCACAGGAGACATATGCTGGCCAAGACCATCAATAGGGATAGTTAGCAGAAAATCTTGAGCATGAGGTGCCCGCAGACACTCAAAGACTGCTTTCTGTCTGACAGTCATCTCGAAGTTGACTTCCATATCTTGGACGATTTTGCTAAAAAGGGCACACGCCAAAACCTTTTGGGATTTAGGGGGGGGCGGTGTCCTTATTAGTGAAACCGCTACTGTTAAATCCCAGAATCGTATCACGGAGATGAGTCATAGCACATAGATAATCCGAGTCCATACCACACATGCCACTGTCACGTAAGATGTGGTCTTGTAATGCCCAAGATTGGTCCCTCAAGGCTACAAATGCGTAGGAGGAAACCTCGTAGGCCGAGTACAAACCCAAACCACCAAAACGAATAGGTAAGGAAGCCAAGCGCCACTATATGTCTCCAAAGAAGGGGCCTCCACATACCACCATATCCTCGATCGACCTGCGCAATCCCTTGTCAAAGAATAACGTTGCCTCTTCTATGTGTACCGGCTGACATGTTCTTAAACCAAAGAAAAGTTTTGTAATGCCCATATATGATCGAAGAAAAAGGAGCTCACTCTGTGGGTCACATAGTTGTGGAAGAAGGCCCATCAAATCAACAGCATTGACCGCTCTTTTCATGGCCAGCCCGCTAATAAACCCCGCGTCTCTGCTAACAGCCCCCCCCCCAAGGAGTTTCACCCCCAAAGAAGGTCTCCCTATCTCCGTGGGGAATAAATCAGCCCGAAGCTTCCTACCATCACATGAGGGCCAAAAAATCTCCGTTTTCTTGATGTTCAACTCGAGACCCAAACCTGGACCATGCAACCGAATTATGTTCAACACTCTAGCCACCTCCTGTGAATCCCCAATGACAATCCCATCATCTAGGTACCAAGCATGGAGAAGGAGCTTACAATTGTCTCTAATCTTGTGCACAAGCGGGTGCAAAACAAGGGAAAAAAGAAGAGGGCCCAAGGGGTCACCTTGCTGCACCCCAGTGGCAGACCATATATGTTGGTCTCCGATATAAAGTCTCGCTGCTTGCCCATACAAGAAATTCCCACAAAGAAATGGAAGGGCACATCTTCTTAACCTCGTGGAGCAATGCTGAACGATCCACCAGGTTAAAGGCATTCGAAAAATCCATAGTCATCATTACAAGAAACCCATCAGCATGGTGTTCACTCAACACCCTATTGGCACTGTGTAACACAGCCTCAGCACCGCCAGATACACCAACCCCAAACTGAAAATCATTAAGGTACTTGGCCATTTCTTTACCCACACCTTTCATGGCAACCTTGGAAACCAGACGTCTCCATATAGTGCCTACTGCAATCGGATGGATTCCGTTGTTAGGTTTAAGTAGAGGCGTGAGAGGAGCGGATGCAACAAACTCTGCCAAAATGGTTGGACATCTTCCCTCTAACCATAAGTTAACAACTGAAGTGATAGCATGTATGAGATCTGTGGATGTAGATCCGCGCGAGTCTTTCCATTTTGAACGATTCTTTAATTGGGATGAAGTGAGCGGATTTGGTCAAACAATCAACAATTACCCAAATGGTATCGTATCCACTCGGACATTTGGGTAACTTGGTGATGAAATCCATGGTAATCATCTCCCATTTCCACTCAGGTATCTTGGGTTGCTGGAGTAGACCCGAGGGTTTCTGGTACTCGACTTTCACTTTGGCACAAGTCAGACACTTGCCCACAAATGTAGCGATCTCGGCTTTCATGTTCGGCCACCAGTATTGTTTCTTGAGATCTAGGTACATCTTATCCAAACCTGGGTGAACAGAGTATCTAGTCTTGTGTGCTTCCTCCATGACAATCTCCCTGAATCCTCCAAACTTTGGGGTCCAAATTCGGTCCATGAAACAGTAGACTCCGTCACCTCTGATCTCAAGTTTCTTATCCATTCCCCTCAAGGCTTCGCTTGATTTTTTCTCGGGTTTGAGGGCTTCTATCTGGGCGTCTCGGATTTTCATGGATAAATGGGAATGGATAGTTATCGTCAGTGTCCTTACTTTACGGCTTGAACTTTCCTTTCGGCTAAGGGCATCTGCTACCACATTGTCCTTGTCGGGATGGTAGCGAATCTCGCACTCATAATCGCTGAGCAGCTCTACCCATCGTCGTTGCCTCATTTTTAGGTCTTTCTGATTGAGGATGTGTTGCAGGCTTTTATGGTCAGTAAAGATCGTACACTTGGTTCCGTAGAGATAATGTCTCCAAATCTTCAGTGCAAAGACTACGGATCCTAACTCCAAATCGTGTGTGGTATAGTTGACATCGTGTGCCTTCAGCTGTCTCGAGGCATATGCAATTACTTTTCCTCTTTGCATAAGCACAAAACCTAAGCCTTGATTAGATGCATCACAATAGACAATGAAGTCTTCTGTTCCTTCGGGTAGGGACAGAACTGGCGCGCTGCACAAGGATTGCTTTAATGTCTGGAACCTTGATTCTTGCTTTTCACTCCAACAAAAGGGTACACCTTTCTGTGTTAGAGTGGTTAGGGGTTTGGTGATTTTGGAAAAATTCTGGATGAACCTCCGATAATAGCCAACGAGACCCAAGAATTGATGGATTTCTGTGGGTGTTTTGGGTGCCGACCAATTCTCTATCGCTTTAATCTTGGAAGGATCCACATGAATACCATCCTCGCTTACCACGTGACCGAGGAAAGTTACCTTCCAAATCCAGAATTCACACTTGGAAAATTTTGCGTACAGCTTCTCGGATCTAAGGGTTTCCAACACTAACCTCAAGTGTTGCTTCTGATCTTCTTCACTTCTGGAGTAGACAAGTATGTTGTCTATGAACACGATGATGAACTTGTCTAAGAAGGGACGACACACCCGATTTATCAGGTCCATGAACATAGCCGATGCATTGGTTATACCGAAGGGCATCACTACGAACTCGTAGTATCCATACCGAGTCCTGAAAGCTGTTTTGGAAACATCACTCTCCTGAACTCGTAGCTGATGGTACCCTGACCGAAGGTCTATCTTTGAGAAGTAGCTGGCTCCGTGAAGTTGATCGAAGAGGTCATCTATTCGCGAAATGGGATATTGGTTCTTGACAATCAACTTGTTCAGCTCACGGTAGTCGATACACATCCGAAAGGATCCATCTTTCTTCTTTACAAATAAAACCGGGGCTCCCCAGGGTGAGGAACTCGGTCTGATGAACCCTTTGCTGAGTAACTCATTGAGTTGGCTGGATAACTCCTGCATTTCTGCTTGAGCTAAACGATATGGAGACTTGGCTACGGGGGTAGCTCCAGGAATTAGGTCAATGCTAAATTCGACCTGACGTTCGGGATGAATTCCTGGGAGCTCTTCTGGAAAGACATCAGGAAAGTTGCAGACTTCGGGGATGCTCGTGAGGTCTTTAACTTCCTGTTTCTCGTTAATAACATGGGCTAGGAATGCTTGGCACTCCTTTCGCAAGAGTTTCTGAGCTTTGATGCAATAAATGATGCGAAGGTTGGAGTTGAGTTTATCGCCATAGATTATGAGAGTTTGACCCGTAGGAAGATTGAGACGGATGGCTTTTTCGTAGCAAAGGATATCAGCATGATTAGGACTCAACCAATCCATGCCAATGATAACATCAAAGCTCTTTATGGAGAGTGGCATAAGATCAATAGGAAAAGAATGATTGTTCAGGGTAAGGGTACAACCTATGAATATGTCGCTAGCGCTTTCTTTCGCACCGTTAGTCATCTCGACAGTAAACGTTTCGATTAATGGTTGGGGATTAGGTTTTAGATTATGTTTGAACGAATGACTAACAAAGCTTCTTTCAACACCCGAATCAAAAAGAATACTAGCATAAGAGTTGTCGAGAAGGAACGTACCTGAAACAACAGTGGGATCAGCGATTGCCTCCTCCCGTCCCATGGCTAGGACTCTCCTGGTATTATCAGTTGTTGTCTTTTTGGGGCATTTCCTCTTGTAATGCCCAAATTCTCCACAATTATAGCAGGATTGACCAACACCTTCTCCAGAAGATTGGTTTGCGGATTGGGCTGGTGCCTTGCAGAATCGGACTGTGTGTCCCTTTTTACCACAGAGGAAGGTTACCAGCATACCTACTGGTAGGTGTTTGAGCTGTAGATCCCACAACAGAAGCAGCAGCAACGAGGGTAGTAGCAGCATGGACTGCTACAGTCTGTTGTTTCTTTGAGGATCCTTGAGAAGGTTGGCCCTTCTTCTTCTTCCAGAACTTTCTTTTCTCACCACTCCTCTTGGTCGTTTCAGGAGTGGTGGTTTTTCCCTCAACCTCATCACTGTGATCAATCAGGGTCTGGGCTATGCTTTTGGCACTGTCATATGTATCTGGCCTCGCAAATAAGACGTTTCCTTTAGTCAGTTGGGTCAGCCCCCAAATAAATCTCTCTATCTTCTTAGTCTCCGGGGTAACCATTCCCGGATAGAGTAGTGCCAGGTCATCAAACCTCGAGGTGTATGCAGCAATATCAGAACCCTTCATCTTCAGGTTCCAGAGCTCGTTCTCTAATTTCTGTATTTCGCCCCGAGGGCAGTACTCAGCTAGAAGAAGTTCTTTCATGGCTTCCCAACCCATAGCATTGGCTACAGGTAAAGTCAGGGATTTGACTCGGTCGTTCCACCAAGTCTGGGATTTATCAATAAAGGTACAGGCTGCGAACTTTACTTTGTCGGACTCCGAACAAGCACAAATTTCAAAGATGGATTCGATTTTCTCGAACCATCGGGTGAGGGAAATGACACCTCCAGTGCCATCAAAGGACGTGGGTTTCGCGCTCATGAAATCTTTATAAGAACTCTCTTTTCAGTGTCTCTGGCTATCTTCTAGGTTTTGGGGCTGGGGACCACCTCCTGAACTACCGGGGTTCATTTGTGACATGGCGGTTGTCACTGTGGCAGTAATAGTTGTTTGAAGCGTTACAAGATCAATTTGAGGAGAAGGTGGTGGCGGAGGGTTGTTGGTCTTCGAGCTGGGTCTCTTTCTTGGAGGCATCTTGATCTAATAAGATCAGGAAAGAGAGGATGATAAGTCCTCCGAATTGCATCAAGAGATATGACAGTTATATATTCCGAATAAGCGATAAAGCAGGAAAGAGTTATCAAAATAGATAAATTATCGCTAGAGGAATGATCAGGGAACAACGCTCGAATGAGGATTTCTACAAAGGATTAGCTTGAGAAATACTCCCATAGTATTTCATGATTCGCTACGACCATGGTTCGATGTTTAGGGTATTAGGCTAAGTTTTAGGCATGTTGAACACCACAGTCACTCCCAAGCACATGTTGGTCGTGTCTCAAATGAATATAGTTGGCCAGGCTATACTGATCCTAGACACGACTACATAACTGCCCAGGTTTAACCGCAACATACAACACCCATTTACTTATGTTTTGTTCTACTTGTAGTGACGGGTCTCGACGGCTGGGTATACTTGTATACTTTTGAAAATACTTATACTTTGAAGTATACTTTTAGTTCAGAGCACTTGGGCCCCTTAGTGTTTATAGTTTTATACCATGTAAGGTTTGGTATACTTTATTCACTATAAACAAGGGCTCTGATACCAACCTGTCACACCCCGAAAACCAAGGTGGAAACATTTACGGGGTGGACTCCATGTTGAGTATCAAATCCAATGCACATAGTAAGCAAAGTAAACAACCATTACATTACATATGAAAATTTACATTTGTTCAAAAGTAAAGTTGTACAAGTGTGATACATATGTATATATAAACAAAAGTTAAGATGTGTCTTCTACGTACTCCGTCTTCACTAAAAGGATCATCGGGTACCTGTCTAATGCGGACCTGAGAATACAAGCATTTTAAAAATCAGCATAAAGCTTGTGAGTTCATAAGCGGTTTTGTTTTCTGAAAATGTACGAGTTTCCTTTTGGTTTCTGAAAATGTTACGACCCAAGAAAATCCCATATTTTCTTATATGTAAGTTTAGTTATTTGTTATGTTACATGGTTCTGGTTATGTTCAATTGTTATCCCAGGAAAATCCCATATTTTCCTAAATGTTGACTACCGATCCGAAATGTAATGTGAAAGATGTATACTGAAAACCTGGTTATCCTTGTGAAATGTATGTTAGTTTACCAACTCGAGATGTAATGTAAAAGATGTACACTGAAAATGTATTAGTTTTAACACGTATATAAAACTAATAACTACAAGGTAAACTAGTTAGTGAAATCCATTATTACTAAAAAGTAAATCTCTATTATCCAAATTGCGAGTTCCATAACCATACGATAGACTAATTATGGCAATAAGTAGTCCATCTCACTTTATGACTTTCGTCACCCTTGAACCTTTCGGTTCGGCTGTAGCTAGCAGCCAGGTGCGGGGTAGTCAGCCCCGTATAGATCTATACACTCAAGTCACGCTCCCTATCTAAGAGAGTCTGGTTACGGGGGCGATCCTCCACTCGCGTATCTCTATGGAGTGTTCTCCGAGGACGTGTCTCCAATTTATAGGAATAACAAATTTACTAGTAATAATACAGAAAGATCAAATGACGATCCACTAGTCGCGTATCTCTGTGGAGTGTTACCGAGGACAAAACAATATTCTAAGTTAATGTTCAAAGTTCAATGTTATGCTTTTAACTGTTATGATGTGGGAAAACCATTTGTGAAAATATAAAATACAACAATTTATAATGTTTTTCACAAATATATGATAGTGTGTTCTGCAAGTTCAACAGTTATCTGTTATGATTATCAGTGTTAAAAGCATATGTAAAATGAAACACAACATATATAAAACAAGTTTTGAGTACAAGTATTCCTTGTACTTTGCTTGTATTCCCCCCTGAAAACAGTGAAAACATTGAAAATGGGTAGGGGTATGAACTCACTAGACGAGAAAACGTGTCGGTTTGGATGCTATGTGTTGGTTTGGGGCTTGATAACGCACGAGGTTTCTATGTAATGTGAAATGATATACAAATGTATCTAATTAGACTTTATATCACTAATTAGATATGATTATACACTCCAATACGAGAAAACACTTGAAATCAAGTGTTTGGAGTGACCCGGGTGACATCTACGGACGTATGGGACCTTGGAAAATGTGTTTACTCTTCAGGAGTAAACTCCTTATGGAGTTTTCAGCCCTAAGACCAACTCCACATGAGTTCACAGCCGTGAACTCATGGATGTGGGGTTTTATGGTGCTAAATGGTCAAATAACACTTGGGAAGGGTTGCTATGATTTAATCTAAGGCATAGGAATGAGTTTAATCACCAAAGGGACCATCAAAGGGAGTTTACGGCTCTAAACTAGGATTTTACACCCGTAAGCTCCTATATACCCATTCCTTTCATGATTTGGTGGCCCTAGATCAATCACATGTGATTCAAACCAATTTTACAAGCCTTAGAATGAATTTAGGGCATCATTTGGCTAGTGTTTATGAGTTTACGGCCCAGGAACCCATTCTAGAGGGTTTAACAGTCGTGAAATCTCAAATGGATGGTTTTCATCAAGTTTAAGGCCGCTAAATCGGTTGTGGTTGATTCTAGAATTTAATCCAGGGCTATTGGTGTGTTTAAATGGCTTTTAAACACTCAAATTTGAGTTTACTCCCCATGAATGTGAGTTTACGGCCCAAGCATGTTCTTGGGCAGTAAACTCATGTTTACTCCCCAAAAATTGGATTCAAGGTGTTCTAAGTCCAGTCCATTAAGCCATTTAGCCATATCTAAGCTCCAAAAGTGGATTAGAAGGGTTTAAAGGCTCAAAAACCCATTATATGTGTGTTTTCGGACCAAGCATGTTCCATGGCCGTAAATACATGAAAATGGTCCTAAATCATAGTTTAAACTCGGATTTGGAAGCTAGAAAGGTTGTACAACAAGTTAGGGAGGTTACCTTAATGATATGGAGCTTAAATTTGATGATTTTGGACTTGAATTTGGATTGGAGGAGAGAGGTTAGAGAGAGAGTAGTGAGAGAGAGCAAAAGCTTCAAATGGAAGCTTAAACCACTTTAAATATGTTCCAAGTTCGGGAGATGGTGGAATTCTACCCGATACCGACGTTATACGATGCTTTTGGTCGCACCCGATTAAGTTGTCGTAACCTGATATGATCGATTCTAAAATGTTTCCGATTACTAATGTGGAGTGTTAATATGAGTTCTAAACACGTTTGGACACCCATTAAGTCATAATAGAAATCCCACAATTATGGCTTAATTTAATGACGTAACGGAAACGAAATTGAAAACGACGAATATATTAACAAAAAGGGTTACAAATGATGGAACGAACTTCGGGTTGTCACAGTCTCCTTGACAAAGAGTTCGCAATGAAAGACCTTGGGCCCTTAAGTTTTTTTTGGGTATTGCAGTCACACGCCAATCTGCAGGTTCGATGTTCCTTTCACAGCAAAAATATGTTGCGGAAATTCTAAAAAGAGCAGGCTTCGAAAATTGCAAACCTCTTCCAACATTGGTCGACTCATCAAGAAAAATTAGTGCGAAAACCGACGAACTTTTTGGAGAATCCGATAGAATTTCGGCAGCTAGCGGGGGCCCTTCAATATCTCACTTTTACACGTCCGGACATTAGCTATGTGGTTCAACAAATTTTCATGCACATGCATGCCCCTTGAGTTCCCCATTTCACGGCTCTAAAAAGAATACTTTGATACATTTGTGGCACGATAGATCATGGCTTAACACTTATCAGCTCTAACACTACATTGCTTTTATCCTACACTGATGCTGATTGGGCAGGCTGTCCCGACACCTGGCGTTCGACATCTTGATACTGCATCTTTATGGGAAACAATCTCCTTTCTTGGTCCTCCAAACGGCAAACCACTATTTCCAGAGCGAGCGTCGTAGCCGAATACCGAGGGGTTGCAAACGTCGTCTCAGAATCTTGCTGGCTACGAAATCTTTTATGTGAGTTACATCATCCCCCTCGCAAAGCAACCATTGTCTATTGTGTTAACGTGAGTGTTGTTTATTTGTTAACCAATCTGGTTCAACATCAACACACTAAACACATAAAAATCGACATCCATTTCGTTCGCGAAAAAGTAGCTAGGGGTGAAGTTCGATTTTTTCATGTGCCATCACGGTTTCAAATTGCCGACATATTCACAAAGGGGCTCCCACATGTTCTGTTCGATGACTTCAAATCCAGTCTCATCATCCATCCACCTACCGTTTCGACTGTGGGGGTGTATTAGCCATATATTTTATATTAATTGTATATTTTGTATAGTGATGAAATTATTTTGTAAATGTTTTTCTAACTTAGATTAGGTCAACCATTCTTGTATTATAAATACCATTAAGATTGGTGGAATAAGACACGGAGGATTTTATCAACTATCAGTTTAATGATATTTTGCAAATCTAATGGAAGTACATTGCTAAAAATGTCAAATTAGTGATAATTAAAAAGTAACATAATAACACATATAAACCTGGATACAAATGCCTACACAACTTATTTAAATGTATGTTAATATTTATAATGGTTATTGTCATTGTAGTCCAACAAATTATCATCTTCTATTTTAAATGGTCCTTAGGTTATTTTTTGCATCCTAGGGGCATTAACTTTAGTTTTTAGGTTTTAAATGGTCATTTTATAGATAATGAAGGGTCTACCAATAAACCCCAACCCAATCAGCATGATACACTATAATGTCAGTTAAATGAAATTTGCCAACTCATCACCATATACAACGGTGCATCATCTGCAACTCCTTCACACACACATACATGAACAAATATTCTCCGCTCTTCTCTCTCCTATATTGTTTTCTCTCTTTATGTGTTTCTAGAACACACACGTACAAACAAGAACATCAAAGATCTAGTTTCTATAGGTTTTACACATACATACACACACCATAAACATTTGATTTCAATGGGTTTTTTGGATTTCAAAAATGATTTTGATTTCAAGAGTTGAAGAAATTGTCTTCTTGGTCTGAAATAAACACACACTCAGACTTTGAAATCTTAAACTGTGTTTATGGTGAAGCAAATCTTTGATTTTTGTCATTTTCATTCTTGAATCCGATGGGTTTGTATTCATCAGATTTGGAGTTCTTGAGTGTGTGTGTTTGTTTGTTTGTTTGTTTGTTCATGAGTATGTTCTTGAGTTCTTCAGTGTTTTGACCGAAGAAGATGACTGGAAAATTCATCTTTAATTTGGCAAGAAAAATCAAGTTTTTTTCACCGGACATGAGGTGGATTTTAGTTTGTTTTTTTTAATGAAAAAAGTCACATCATCAAGGAAACCGGAAATTACAAGTCAATGTCCTTTTTTAACAGGTAAAAATGAACTTTATGCCTCTAAACTACTTCAAAAAAAAAAAAAAAAAAAAAAAAAGCATGAAGGACCATTTAAAACAGAACCTAATAGTTAGTTAGGTTATATTGACATTAACCCTTTTTACAATAACTATATTGACATACCGATAATCTTACAAAAACAATCACTCATTAATAACTACACATATATGTTTATCAGAAAAGTACAGACACATATACACGTAGATTCAAGATAGAAACTAAAGAGCAACAAAAAGACATTTATCAAAACCAAAAAATAAATAAATAACAGATAAGAAGAGAAAAAACATTATATTCTATTCTTCAAATATGAGATGAACTCCTGATTCTTTATTTTCCTTAGGCTTTAACATTTTGAACTCTAATCTCCATGGATTCAAAATGAAATTAGCATGCAATTTTTTCCGTACAAATTAAAATAGCATGCTCTTTTTGTCATAAGAATGAAATTAGCATGCTGTTTTTGTCTTAATATAGAAAGTAGATAAATAGTTTCCTTTCACAAACAATGTTCCAAACTGAGATGTTAAAATAAGAAAGTAAATGAAAGTATTTAGCTATTTTTTTATTTAACCCTATATAAAATAAAAGAAATATCCCATTAAAAAATACAAAAACAGTATTGGCCTTTTTTTTTAATCAAATCTGTCAATTTAACCATTTGGGTCTCTTTCAACTTATGAACTTCTTCACAAACTTCTCATATGTAAATAAATGTGGTTGAATTCTCTCAAAGTAGAATTTCTAGTCATTTGAGCATTTTGGTCAATTTTGACAGGTTTGGTATTTTTGACCAAATCTGCCATTTTGATCTTTTGGCTTCCTTTTTTAATTCATAAAGTTGAACATACTCTATACTTTTCAATCCTTATCCTCTCAAGCTTAGCAAATAATCCCTAAATTTAATTATGTTAGTGATATTTCAAATAATATTAACAGTAAAAAATTGGGTTAATTTCATAAGTAGGCAACGAACTACAAATATATACTAGTACTTTTTTTAATCACAAAACACCATTACTTTAAAAAAGGTATTTTCATTTTAAAAGACAACTATCACATATTCACATGAATGACCTATCTATCATCCTACATGACAAAAATAGCATGCTGTTTTTCTTTTTAAAACAAAAATAGCCTGACACTTTCATTGTTATGACAAAAATACCACCCTATTTTCATTCTTATGGCAAAAGTAGCATGCTATTTTTATATTTATGAAAAAAATTGCATGCTACTTTCATCTTGAATCAATGGAGTTCAACTTTCAAAAAGATGAAGCCTATGAAAATAAAAAATAAGGGAGTTCATCTCATATTTGAAGAATAAAAAATTATACTCTTTTCTCCTTCTCTGTTTTGTGATTTTGATACATGTTTTGTTGTTCTTTAGTTCTGTCACTAAATAGTGTGTATGTATAAAGCTATGTTTGTATGTTTATGGTAAAGATGTGTATTTATGAATGAGTAATTGTTTTTGTATGATTATAATATGGCTATTGTAAAAACCATATCTACATTTAAATAAGTTGTGCGTACTTGTATTTGAAAATACTCTTCTTGGAACTCTTTTCTCCTTTAAAAGCTCTTAATTGTAGTATATACATATATAGTACACTTCTCATTAGCCTTCTATAATAACTCTCTTAACTCCGTAGAACACTTGTTAATCACATATAAGTCATAACAATTAAGTACAAGAGTTGCATAAATCTTAAACAAAGCTATCTTAAAAGTTACCTCGCTTGTCAAACTATTCAATACAATTTCATACGTTACATAAAACTGTTTGTGATTTTTTTTTTTTTTAAAAAAAAAAAATCAAGAAGCCTAAAATCTGTCAGCTGTTGCCACCTCAGGTTGGGCTTCACGTTGTCTTCCCTTAGCAAGATATGGGCCCTTTCTAATAGCCTCCACCAGCTGCCATTAAAAAATATATATATATAAACTCCAAAAAAAAAAAAAGTAAAATAATAATAATAATAACCTTTTCGGCTGTCCCAGAAAGAGCCGGATCGTTCAGAAACTTTGATGACGATGAAAGAGCCTTATAGATCGCCTCAACACAATTATATCTAGCCTCCATGCCTTAAAAGTAGTAAAATTCAATGAAATTAAAATTAAAATTAAAAGAAAAAATAAGTAATAAAAAAGGACGCAATGAAAATGAATTACCTATTTTAGTTGTTTCTGTAAACGAATCCGTCAGTATCTTTATTATCTCTTGTCTGGAACATATCTCCACTAGAAACCATGGTCTAGCACCCAATCCTGATATCAATCTATAACCCTGAAAAACGCAAATTATATCCCATTAATCAAATATTCTTTTTAGATAATTAAATTCTTGATATTTAAAAATTAAATAAATCTCACCGCAATACGAAACTCAGACTCGAGTTTGAGAATCGAGAGAACAAGTCCCTGACACATGAAACCAAGTATGAATACATAAATATTATAATCTTTGAAGTAAGTTACATTTTTAGTCCCTAAATAAATCTGATTTTTGCAATTTTGGTCCCTAAAAGCTTTGTCTAGTAATTTTGTAACGTTTTTAGTCCCGTTTCGAATTTTGGGACCAAAAATGTAAAAATCGGTTAAAGTCACAGACCAAATATAAGCTCAAGGACCATAAGTGTAATCTAGTCTAATCTTATGGACTGAATTGTAAATTTAAAAAAAAAAAAAAAAAAAAAAAAAACTAACAGATGGAATAAGCTTTGGAGTGTTGGATGCTGTTTCATATATTAATCTTTTAAGGCTTTCTTCAGAATCCGCATTCAGTAATTTGTTGTTTTCAGGGCGAGTTCCTCCCACAATATTCCCAAGAGAATGCAATGCAGCCTGTTTTTTTTTTTTTTTTTTTTTTTCATAAAATTCTTTTTATTAATAAATAACACAAAGGGTAAAATCGTCATAACAAAAAAAGCTAACCAGTTGTTTTCCACGCCCATGCAGATCAAATGCAGCATTAACAACACGTCTAGCAGCAGATGTGTTTGATATCAGCAAAACTGCCCCTTGTGTTGCTAGAATCACATTTTTAAAAAAAATATAAATTAAATGAAATTTTTTTAAAAAAAAATTGATTTTAAATGCTTATATAGATTTATCAAATTACTCACATGACCCTATTTGCCCCATTGCTTCAAGACCACATTCACATTCATCTGCATCTTCACTGTTATCCAACACTGAAAGCCTTTCATCAATGGCTGAAATCACAGCTTTTATACCTACATCAAAAAATAAAAATTATAAAATTAAATATCATAATTTCACACACACACACACACACACACACACAGAGAGAAAGATTGAGAGAGATACTGGATTCATCTATAAACATGAGAACATTCTCTTTGGATAAAAGTCGTCCACTTATCATCATTGCCCTTGATCTCAACATCGATTCAGCAGTAGAATTTCTATAAATAAAAATAATATAAAGTTAACAAAAGTATAAAAAAAAAATACTTTTATAGAAATTAAAAGCTTTTTTTTACCTGATTATGGAAATAAGTAGCTGCAAAATATTGGTGCGTAGAACGTATTCCATTCCATGTTGGACCTCAGCCAACTTCATAGAATTAATGAAACAAGATTAAAATGGAATTTAAAGAGGTGATTAAAACAAGGGCAGAATGGTAAATAAACCTCATAAAGGAGTTCCAAAACACTCAAGGTTGCGAGTGTATCATTAACATTGCGAACTTCTGCCTCTAAGAGGCCAAGAAGATTTGAGTTGTAAACTAAAGATGCAACTGCATTTGAAGTAGAAAATAGCTTCACTATCAATGCCAAAACCCGAACACGCCCCTGAGAGGAAATATATAAAATATGAGAGATGGAAATTATATAAAAACTTACATTTAAAATATAACAAATAGTTAAATACTAATAATAGTAATTAGAATATTAGATACCAGTGATGAACATCTTGCTGCTAAATTTGTAATATCTGTAGCTTCATTGGGTGTAGCTGGGAATATGATTTCCTAAAAAATATCATAACCTTTAATAATAATAGTATAAGAATATGAGATATGAATTATATTATAAGTTTATAATCAGAAAATCAGAAAGATTAAACTCACAATCCCTTGTTGAGAGCATGATAGATCTCTGATTGCATCTGTTGCAGCAACAGCTGTTTGTTCATCACTAGAGCAAAAAAAAAGTAGATAAATAAGGATATTTAAACAAAGTTTAAAAAGAATTTGAAAATTTCAGAGTCTTATCTCACCCATCAACAAGACAATCAAGTAAAAGTGGATACACGCCATTTTCTTTGATTAGTGAAGTGGCTAAACCAGAAGTATCTTCAAGATTCTTCAAAAGGCTGGAGATCTGAGTATAATAATGAAAATTTTAAAACCACCATGAAAGTTTGATTATATAGTGACAAGAATATGTTATGGAAAGTAATATACCGTTTTACATGACAAGTTCCTGACTCTCTGAGAGTATGCTTGAAGGCCAACAAGAATGAAAGGCTAAATAAGAACAGAAAGTAAATCAACAATGTAATGTAAGGATTAAGATCAGTTACATGGTTCTTAAGCAAATATGAACGAAAGATGACATACCATGAAATGTGGGATGAGGGAAGCTCCATATTTTGTTTTGAATATCTTTTCTAGACAATCAATCAGTGCATCCTCCAAACCAGGCACGTCTCCTTTGGTTTGCAAAGCACTGCAATTAACATATTCACTTTTCTAAAATTTCAAATAGTTTGATTCAATTTGGCGATAAGAAAATCTCCAAGACTAGCCCTACTTTACGTGGAATTTGCTCAAGTTCAACATGTAGAACCATGGATTTTATCAATTTTGGAATGAATGAGTAAATTACTAGCAAATGAAGTGAAAAAGTAAGCGTAAAATAAGATCAATCTGTAAGATTTTCATCGGAAAACAGACTTAATCCCCAAAACGCTACTTCATTTCACGACAGAGAAGAAAATAACAGGGATAGAAGCAGAACAAGCAGATAGAGACACTACTTGATGATCACCGGAAGAGGAAAAGAAGCGAGAAACTCCTTCACAGCAGCTTCCGACCGAGTACCTAAAAGTTACAACAACAAACCAAAAATCTTTTGAGAAACATTAAGAACAGTTAATTAAGCAGGAAAACAAGAGTAATCTGTAAGCGAACCAGGATCAAACGAGAAGTCAGATGCTGCTTGGAGCAGCTTTGAAGTATCAACGAAAGAGTATTCTTCCTCCATTGCTGTGAAATCAGTTGTAGTAAGAAACTAAAAGAATCGTAAATCGATCATAAACCCCTGTGTGCCACTTTTCTTGCAAAATAATCCAAAAACCCACCGCTTCAATTTTCCTATTTGGGTCGAGATGATCAGGATCCGGATCCGAACCCGGCCTGTGGATAGGTGGCGTTTGGTTGTATAAAATGGTCCACGTGCTATGCCATTTTTATCGTCGTTATCCAAAGAGTAAATTGCACCAATGGTCCCTATAGTTTGGGGTGATTTGTGTGTTCGGTTCTTAACTTATTTTTTTAATTCGGAAAGTTCTTACTGTCTGTTTTTGTTATGCGTTTGCTCCCTACTGTTTGTTTTTGTTACACGTTTAGTCCATGTCTTACCTAAAAAGATTATTATTTAAATAATAAAAAATTATGAGATAAGTAAGGTAAGGTGAGGGGATGAGATTGAGGGTATGTTTATTTAAAGAGAAATTAAGTATCGTCCTACCATTTGTTCCTATGTTCCTCCTACCATATCAAATGTTGACATGTATTACATTTAATTAGACATTTAATGAAATTAATAATCATTTAATCCACTTGTCAACATTTGATATGATAGGAGGAAAAGTAGCAACAAATGGTAGGAGGATATTTAATTTCTCTTATTTAAATAAATTGAAAAATCAATGGCAAAATAATTTTTGTAGGTAAGATAGGGACCAAGTGCGTAACAAAAACAAACAATATGAATCTTCCGAATTAAAAAATAAGTTAAGGATCAAACATACAAATTATCCTAAACCATAAGATCCATTTGTGTAATTTACTCTTATCCAAACATATTTCAATTTATATCTTTTTAATTAGCAAGGTAACTTCACCCTATTATTTTATTTAAATCAGAGAATTTCATGTATAGCTTCAAGTTTTTTTTATTTTTAAAATAAGCTTGTGATACGTTGTGTTGGTTTGTGGGCGATTGATGGTGTATAAGCGTAAAAGAGATCCGACTTTGGCATAGGAGGAAGCATGCCCATAGATCAAGTTTATGAAATTTTATATTAAAGCTAATTGAAAAAAGTCAAGATAATTGCCTTCGAAGTTGTTATTTTGCCTTTTAAGCTTTGATTTTGCGATTCTAGATAATTGTTTTTGAGGTTATTATATTTTGAAATTATTTTCAAAGTTGCCATGAATTCGTTTCCATTTTCCATGTCTAAAGTAAATGTGATGCTTAATAGTGTAAGCAATCGAATAATTTGAAGCTATGATATTACAGGTCAATAAGAAAATAAGAAGCTTATGCTAGTGGATCAGTCTTACTACTTTCCTTTGCGTAATTCCATTTTAATGTATGAAGTTGAAAGAAACAAACTTGACACCCAAATTCAAAACTTAGTTTGATGTTTCTTCTAACATTTATGTACGTATGTGCATGTTTAGGAAACAAAAATAATGATCATTGCTTCGATTTTCAAATGGTAATGAGTTGGAATGGTTCGTGTCTACCTGACTTTTGATTGTTTCTCTAACAATTTATATATTTGCAGGAAAGTGCTTCCTATGTTTGTACAACTTTTATTTATTATTTACTAGGTGATAACTTGTGTATTACACGTATATGTAAGGTAAAAAAAAAAAAAAAAAAAAAAAAAAAAAAAAAACTTTGAAGCTTAATAGGCGTAATAATAATTACTAATGAATTTAATGGGTAGTTATGATAAATGTTCATGTTTATTTTATTTTTATTAAATAAAGATATTTGCATATCACCATAACATCACATCTTCCTTTGATTCCTAAATAGTATAAATCCAAGAACTACCAATGAATGTACTTTTGTTTATTTGGTTCTTATGGCATGAAAGTAATGTAAAACTACAATGAGTTCATGTTTCAACAATGAGCATGGTCATTAATGAGACCAGATTTAATTATTAAAAAAAATAATAAATAAATAAATAAAATCTAAGGGCCATAAATTTGCAAATCCTAGATTACAACGCATATATTCTAATTTATACGGCTAGTAATATATAATCCAAGTAAAATAAAAGGATCCCCACTACAATTATGACGATTTGAGACTATCTATACTTCATGCAAGTCATAGAACTTTTGACAAAATAAAACTTTCTAAATTCTCTTAAAAGAAGTAGCAAACTAAACATTAAGAAATGGCCACAAACACAATAAAAAAAACAATAGAGGGTTTCTTGATAAAACAAAAAAATCCTTTATATTCCATTTTGAAATCCAAATTCCTAACAACTAGGTGAAATTAGGTATGTTTTTTAAATCCAAATTCCTACATTAATAAACGAAATATTAAAAGTTTCATGTTACAATTGGGTAGATTTTTCAAAAACAATGTGTTAATAAGAAAAATGTTAACAATACAATGTTGTAGGATGCAAGTATCTTCTATTTTGAAGTCGTGTTTTGTAACATCTGGTTTTGAAGTACTTCCATTGTTGATCCTTATATTTAGATATGTTACATTTTGGTCCCTAAGTTCAAGAAAATGTGCAAAAGAAGCTCTAGTGACATTTTCGTAATTTGGCCTTGGGAGTACGCCATGCGTACGTGGTATACGCTGAGCGTACTAGGGTGCGCGATTGCGCCCTAATACGTTGGGCGTACTTGCCAGTTAAGGAAACTGTAACGCCCGTGTTTCTGGGCTTGCCATTTTTTTAGCAATGTAATAGTCTAGGTTAACCTTTGTAACTCAACTTGAAATAATAAGAATGTATTATTTGTGAATTATGTGAATTATGTGATTTATGTGTTTATTTTCTTGATTTTTATAATTTAATGAATTAAGAATGAAATAAGCGTCAAAATTAAAGTGTGAGATACGCCCGATATCTTTGCATAAAGTTGTAGTGGTCGAAACAAGGATTCCGGAGATATAAGGAATGCCAAAATCCGAGTTATAACGAAGAAGTTATGACATGTCGAAGTTTCGAGACAGAACCGGCACGACGCCGAGTGACGTAAAATATGAATTTATGTTAGAGCGATATTTAGCCTTAGCAATCTAAATGAAAGTCGTAGAGTACGTCAAACCATGAGCGTGCATAAAAAGAACGCCCAAATCTGACTTCGTATGAGGAAGTTATGATTTTTCGAAGTTTCGACTTAGCAGTATGCAGCCCGAATGCTCGATTTGAGACCGAACGGTTTTTAGCCGAAACAATCTAAATGAGAATTGAAGATCTCATTAATTTTAGTAAAACGATAAAAAGATAGGCGAAAACGGACATCGGATGAAGAAGTTATGATTTTATAACGGAGTTTTCCTGTCCCGGCCTACTAAAAATAAATAATAAAAAATAAAGTCAAAATTAGCCGATGGAGTCTAAACGAAAGTTGTAGATCGTAGTCTCACCTACGCGTGGATATAAAGAGCGTCGAAAACGGAGTTCGTATGAGGAAGATATGAATTTTTGAAGTTTATTTAATAAATTCGGTATTTAATTTAAATAAAAATTCGCTGATATTATCCATGGGGGGGGGGGAGTCACCGGCCTTATCCCCGTTACGCCCCGCGTACATAAATTACGCCCCGCGTAATTCGCAGATCCAGCCCCTATAAAAGGCTTGCGAGGGCAGCCGAAAGTTTTGTTCATTTCTTCTCTTCTCTCTCCCGTTTTGCATCGTTTTGCGTGCCAGAAATACCCCGAAGCCCCGGTAATATTCCCGAGTCCCGAAGCGAGTCCCGAGATCCCGAAGATCCCGAGAAGTGCGGTTTCCGAGCCGAAGCTCCGCCCGCGAGAAGTTCGATTTTTGTAGAGATCTTCCAGATCTGCGGAGGATTACTACTTCTGCAAGCCGTAGTGCTGCCCGATCATCTTCTGATCAAGTGAGTGTGTAGTTACTTTCATTCCAACACAATATTATGAAGTATTTCCTATAAAATACGTGTTATGTGCATATATTTGGTTGTTATACGTGTGAGTGTATATTCACTCTCTTCTATCTTACAGATCTAAAGTATTCTCTATGAAATACGTGCTATGTGTGTATGCCTCATCTGTTATGTGAAAAATGTTTTGATTGAGCATGCTATACAGGTTTTGAAAATATGTATAAAATGTATGATTTTATCTACTAATATGTTGGGTAGAACATGGGTAGATAGTTGGTGTGTAATAAACAGATGAGAGGCCTCGTTGTTGTTTGATCCAGTCATCTAGCGGAATTTAGATGACGACCACGGACTTTTCTAGATAGTCATGTGGAACGCTAGCAGGCTCATAACCTGTAGGTGTTAATGAACTTGGGTGTTCATTCGCTGTATTCCATCCCCCTCATGGTTGCCTTATTTGACCTATATTGCTGAGGAAACCCCGCAGCATGTGTTGTCACCCCGATGAAAATATTCTTAGATTAGGTCCCTTGTGTTAGTTATTTTAGGGACGTAAAGTGAGAATAACGGGAATGGGTAACTGGGTTATTGTTGGTTGATAATAACTAATTTTCATTATTTATTGCGGGTTGAAAACCCTATATGCTCACCAGGCTCCCAAGCCTGACCCACTCAGTTTTATTTGTATTACAGGAAGTGGCGGAAGGGCATGACATGGACAAAACCATCAAGTTGTTTTGTTTACAAGTCTGCATATGTTTATATTTGTTATATGACTTGTAATGTATTCGTTTATGCTTATTGGTCTGTATCGGAACATGACACCCCGAGTTTTGATTATAATGAAAATACATTTCTTTATGAAATGCTTTGGTAAACATTGTTTTATCATGTTTTGTTTTTGGGAACAAATTCCGCAACTCTTTCAAATCAAAAGGATTTACTCTGAAAATATTTAAAAGCATAAATGAAAATCGGTCTTTTCTGGCCGAGGATTTTGGGGATGTCACAGTTGGTATCAGAGCATTAGTTTAAGCGAACTAGGAATTTGTAGGATTTCTAGACTTAAACTTAGAATGCTAAGTGGAATTCTGAGATGTGTCTGCTATGTTATAAGACACAAGCACTAGTTTATTTTAGGAAAGTTGCCTAAAATGCTTTATGTGCTAAATGTTATATGTTGCCATATATGATATTATTTGTTCGGGTCTATGGTCTGTTGCCGACCGGATCTAGAAATTTTATGTGTGTAGGATTCTAAGCGTACGTCTACGATATTAGAACTAGCATGTAAACGTTTCAGAGTGATAAGGATGATTTGAATATCTATCGTGAATAAGGATCTAATTTCACCTTATTCGGTGTGTAGATCAAAATGGTGAGAACAAGAAGTGGAGTTGGAAATGTTGATGAAAATAGGAATCAACCACCAGTGATTGAACAAAGACCTGTTGTAGCAGCAGCACCTGAGCCAATAACCATGGCTGGTGTGCAATTGATGATTCAGACGATGTTGGATCGTCAGATGGAGGAAACTAGACGGTTGCTTCAACAAAATCGTGAAGAACTGTCGATTCGTGTGGAAGAGCCTGAATTAAATGAAGGGCACTCGGAAGGTGGAAACTTCAGTGGATCGGTTGGTCAAGCCAACCCACCGATAGTTAGGCAAGATAACCGCGATGGAAGGAATGATGGAATGGGATGCAAGTACAAGGACTTTTTGACTTGCAAACCATCGACCTTCAATGGAAAGGAGGATCCGATTGGGGTTATGGATTGGATCTCCGAAATGGAGCTAGCCTTCATGACGTGTGGCTGCAGAGGTAAGTTGCAAACCATCTATGCCGTGCGACAATTCCGAGGTGGAGCCGTTCGTTGGTGGAACACTCTAGGGAAGACTTTGAGCCCTAATGAGCCACTGCAATTGTCATGGGCAGAGTTCTTGGTGCAGTTTAAGCGCAAGTTCTGCTCGGCTCAAAATCTGTTGGAGTTGGAGAACAAGTTCCTGACATTGACTAAGGGCAGTATGTCAGTTGATGAATACACCAATAACTTCACCGATAAGATGGAGTTTGCCTTGCGTATCGTTCCAGACGAGCTGACGAAGGTGGACCGGTATGCGAAGGGACTCCCATGGGAGTATGAAGTGCCAGTACGTCAGGCACATACTTTAGAGGCAGCTATCTGGGCTGCCAAGTCTGTTGAGAACATGATAAAGGGGAGAACCACCAACAAGGTTGAGGTTGGTGAGAAAAGGAAGTTTGAGGGAACATCTGGTTCCGACAAGAAAAGTAAATTTTCGAAATCTGATTCGAAAAGGTTTGGTGGGGGTAAAGGAGGGGAAGCAAAGTGGTGTGAAAAGTGTAAGAAAAAGCACTTCGGGAAATGTAGCGAGGATATAACTTGCTACAAGTGTGGAAAGGTTGGACATTTTGCCAATGAATGTCCGAACAACAAAAGGATGTGTTTTGGTTGTAATGAAGAGGGGCATGTTTTGAAAGACTGTCCGAAGAAGAAGGAGGCAGCTAAGCCCAACATTCCACCAAAGCCGAAGGCGATAGCATTCCAGATGACACTGGAAGCTGCTAAGGATGAAGCTGATGTCGCTTCAGGTACCTTTCTCGTTAACAATCTGCCTGCCCAAATTTTATTTGATTCTGGAGCCAACTACTCCTTTATATCGCATGAATTTGGTAGAAAACTAGACTTGCCTGTTGATAGACTAGATAATGCTTTATTAGTCGAAGTTGCTAGTGGCAAGTTTGTACCTGTTAGCCATCGTATGAAAAACATCTTAATCGACTTGAATGGGAATAAGTTCTGCGAGGAATTATTGCCTATCGAACTTAACGGTTTCGACATCGTGTTGGGGATGGATTGGCTCAGCGCCAATGATGCTGAAATTTTATGCAAGAAGAAGATTGTTAAAGTAAACCCGCCTGGGAAGGAATCATTTATGGTGTATGGGGACAAGCGCCGAGTGAATTCTGGAATCATTTCCCTAATGAAAGCCAGAAAGTGTTTGACCAAGGGATGTACATCATATTTAGCATTCGTGATTGATGCTAAGAAGGAGAAGAAGGTGATGCAGAGTATTCCTGTGGTGTGTGATTATCCGGAAGTATTTCCCGAAGATCTTCCTGGATTACCACCTGATCGACAAGTGGAATTCCGTATTGACTTGTTACCAGGAACCACGCCAATAGCAAAAGCACCTTATCGATTAGCACCAACGGAGATGAAGGAGCTGATGATGCAACTTCAAGAGTTGTTGGACAAAGGTTTCATTAGACCTAGTTCATCGCCCTGGGGAGCTCCGGTGTTATTCGTGAAGAAGAAAGATGGAAGTATGAGAATGTGCATTGATTACAGAGAGCTGAACAAGGCAACAATAAAGAATAGATATCTGTTGCCAAGGATTGATGACCTATTTGATCAATTGCAAGGTTCGAGCTATTTCTCGAAGATCGATCTTAGGTCAGGATATCATCAGCTGAAAGTAAGAGAGCAGGATATAGAGAAGACTGCATTCAGAACTAGATATGGACACTACGAGTTCTTGGTTATGTCGTTTGGACTAACCAATGCTCCGGCAGCATTCATGGATTTAATGAATAGGGTTTGTAATCCGTTCCTTGATAAATCCGTGATAGTGTTCATCGACGACATTCTGATTTACTCAAAAAGCCAGGAGGAACATGGCAGACACTTGCGAGAAGTGTTAGAAGTTTTGAAGAAGGAGAAGCTATATGCTAAGTTCTCCAAATGTGATTTTTGGATTCGTGAAGTCCAATTCTTGGGTCATGTGGTCAACCAGGAGGGGATAATGGTTGATCCAGCAAAGATTGAAGCTGTAATGAGGTGGGAACAACCGAAAAGTCCCACGGAGATTCGAAGCTTTTTAGGATTAGCCGGATATTACCGAAGGTTTATCCAAGGCTTTTCTTCGATTGCTACTCCATTGACAGCTTTGACCCACAAAGGTGCTGCTTATGCTTGGAGTGAGAAGCATAAAGAAGCATTCGAGAAGCTAAAGAAGAAACTATGCGAGGCACCGATACTTTCTCTACCCGAAGGAGTTGAAGACTTCGCTGTTTATAGCGATGCGTCTGGGGTTGGATTGGGTTGTGTTTTAACCCAAAGAGAAAAGGTGATAGCATATGCGTCTCGACAACTGAAAGAGCATGAAAAGAACTACCCGACTCATGATTTGGAGTTGGCGGCAGTAGTTTTCGCTCTGAAGATATGGAGGCATTACCTCTATGGCACTAAGTGCAAACTTTTCACTGATCATAAGAGTCTACAATATCTCTTTAATCAGAAGGAATTGAATATGAGGCAACGACGCTGGCTGGAATTACTCAAGGACTACGACTGCGAGATACTTTACCACCCCGGTAAGGCTAATATTGTTGCTGATGCTCTCAGTCGGAAAGTCAATCTTGAAAGGAAAAGGCCAAGAGCGTTGAGAATTGAAGTTGTCTCGACCATTGTGGAAGGTATAAAGAAAGCTCAAGAGGAAGCTTCTGAGAAAAATGACCGAAAGGAGGAACGTTTGGGTAAAACGTTGGTGTTTGGTACAAACGGTCATGGACTGAAGGTATTCCAAGATCGTGTTTGGGTACCTAAGTCAGGAGGAATTAGAAATCTTCTGATGGAAGAAGCTCACAAGACCATGTATTCAATTCATCCCGGTAGCACTAAAATGTATAGGGACCTGAAACCCTACTACTGGTGGCCGACGATGAAGCTTGATGTTGCAAAGTATGTGGCCGAGTGTGTGACTTGTGCGAGAGTCAAGACACAACATCAGAAACCGTACGGGAGTTTAGAACCTTTACCTGTACCTATGGTTAAGTGGGAAGACATTGCCATGGATTTTGTCACTAAATTACCCAGAACAAAGAATGGTCACGACATGATTTGGGTGGTCGTTGATCGATTCACTAAGAGTGCGCATTTCGTAGCAGCCAAGGAGAAATGGTCTATGGAAAAGCTTGCGAATTCTTACGTAAAGGAAATTGTGAGGCTTCACGGTGTTCCGTTAACAATTGTGTCGGATCGTGATAGTCGTTTCACCTCGCGATTTTGGAAAAGTCTACAAGAAGAATTGGGTACCAAGTTGTGTTTAAGTACAGCTTATCATCCGCAGACCGATGGTCAGAGCGAACGAACAATACAAACACTTGAAGATATGCTGAGAGCATGTACCTTGGAATTCCTAGGTAATTGGGATGAACATTTACCGTTGGTAGAATTTTCCTATAACAATAGTTTTCACTCGAGCATTAAGATGGCACCTTACCAAGCCTTATATGGACAAAAGTGTCGTACGCCGTCTTGTTGGCTTGAGGCTGGGGAAAAGCAGTTTATGGGACCGGAGATGGTTCATCAGACTGCTGAAAAGTTGAAAATAATTAGGGAAAGAATGTTAGCAGCTCAAGATCGTCAAAAGAGTTATGCTGACAAAAAGCGAAGACCGATGACTTTTGAAGTTGGGGATTCGGTTTTGCTTAAAGTCTCGCCGTGGAAGGGACTTATAAGATTTGGTAAAAGGGGAAAGTTGAGTCCAAGGTTTATTGGACCGTTTAAAGTTCTTCAGAGGATTGGGAACCAAGCTTACAAGCTCGAACTACCAGAAGAACTGAGTGGAATTCATCACACTTTTCATGTGTGTTATTTACGAGAGTTCACGGGGGAAGTTCCCGACATGATTCCACTTTCGGAGTTGAGAATCGATGAGAACAAAAGGTTGATTGAAGAACCAGAGGCAATTGTTGACCGAAAGACTAAGAAATTGCGACGTAAGATGGTGGAGTTAGTGCTTGTCCGATGGAAACACACGAATGGGCCAAATCTCACCTGGGAGACGGAGAGTGACATGAGGAGTCGCTATCCGCATTTGTTTGTTGATGTGTGATTCCGGGGACGGAATCATTCTAAGGTGGAGAGAATTGTAACGCCCGTGTTTCTGGGCTTGCCATTTTTTTAGCAATGTAATAGTCTAGGTTAACCTTTGTAACTCAACTTGAAATAATAAGAATGTATTATTTGTGAATTATGTGAATTATGTGATTTATGTGTTTATTTTCTTGATTTTTATAATTTAATGAATTAAGAATGAAATAAGCGTCAAAATTAAAGTGTGAGATACGCCCGATATCTTTGCATAAAGTTGTAGTGGTCGAAACAAGGATTCCGGAGATATAAGGAATGCCAAAATCCGAGTTATAACGAAGAAGTTATGACATGTCGAAGTTTCGAGACAGAACCGGCACGACGCCGAGTGACGTAAAATATGAATTTATGTTAGAGCGATATTTAGCCTTAGCAATCTAAATGAAAGTCGTAGAGTACGTCAAACCATGAGCGTGCATAAAAAGAACGCCCAAATCTGACTTCGTATGAGGAAGTTATGATTTTTCGAAGTTTCGACTTAGCAGTATGCAGCCCGAATGCTCGATTTGAGACCGAACGGTTTTTAGCCGAAACAATCTAAATGAGAATTGAAGATCTCATTAATTTTAGTAAAACGATAAAAAGATAGGCGAAAACGGACATCGCATGAAGAAGTTATGATTTTATAACGGAGTTTTCCTGTCCCGGCCTACTAAAAATAAATAATAAAAAATAAAGTCAAAATTAGCCGATGGAGTCTAAACGAAAGTTGTAGATCGTAGTCTCACCTACGCGTGGATATAAAGAGCGTCGAAAACGGAGTTCGTATGAGGAAGATATGAATTTTTGAAGTTTATTTAATAAATTCGGTATTTAATTTAAATAAAAATTCGCTGATATTATCCATGGGGGGGGGGGAGTCACCGGCCTTATCCCCGTTACGCCCCGCGTACATAAATTACGCCCCGCGTAATTCGCAGATCCAGCCCCTATAAAAGGCTTGCGAGGGCAGCCGAAAGTTTTGTTCATTTCTTCTCTTCTCTCTCCCGTTTTGCATCGTTTTGCGTGCCAGAAATACCCCGAAGCCCCGGTAATATTCCCGAGTCCCGAAGCGAGTCCCGAGATCCCGAAGATCCCGAGAAGTGCGGTTTCCGAGCCGAAGCTCCGCCCGCGAGAAGTTCGATTTTTGTAGAGATCTTCCAGATCTGCGGAGGATTACTACTTCTGCAAGCCGTAGTGCTGCCCGATCATCTTCTGATCAAGTGAGTGTGTAGTTACTTTCATTCCAACACAATATTATGAAGTATTTCCTATAAAATACGTGTTATGTGCATATATTTGGTTGTTATACGTGTGAGTGTATATTCACTCTCTTCTATCTTACAGATCTAAAGTATTCTCTATGAAATACGTGCTATGTGTGTATGCCTCATCTGTTATGTGAAAAATGTTTTGATTGAGCATGCTATACAGGTTTTGAAAATATGTATAAAATGTATGATTTTATCTACTAATATGTTGGGTAGAACATGGGTAGATAGTTGGTGTGTAATAAACAGATGAGAGGCCTCGTTGTTGTTTGATCCAGTCATCTAGCGGAATTTAGATGACGACCACGGACTTTTCTAGATAGTCATGTGGAACGCTAGCAGGCTCATAACCTGTAGGTGTTAATGAACTTGGGTGTTCATTCGCTGTATTCCATCCCCCTCATGGTTGCCTTATTTGACCTATATTGCTGAGGAAACCCCGCAGCATGTGTTGTCACCCCGATGAAAATATTCTTAGATTAGGTCCCTTGTGTTAGTTATTTTAGGGACGTAAAGTGAGAATAACGGGAATGGGTAACTGGGTTATTGTTGGTTGATAATAACTAATTTTCATTATTTATTGCGGGTTGAAAACCCTATATGCTCACCAGGCTCCCAAGCCTGACCCACTCAGTTTTATTTGTATTACAGGAAGTGGCGGAAAGGCATGACATGGACAAAACCATCAAGTTGTTTTGTTTACAAGTCTGCATATGTTTATATTTGTTATATGACTTGTAATGTATTCGTTTATGCTTATTGGTCTGTATCGGAACATGACACCCCGAGTTTTGATTATAATGAAAATACATTTCTTTATGAAATGCTTTGGTAAACATTGTTTTATCATGTTTTGTTTTTGGGAACAAATTCCGCAACTCTTTCAAATCAAAAGGATTTACTCTGAAAATATTTAAAAGCATAAATGAAAATCGGTCTTTTCTGGCCGAGGATTTTGGGGATGTCACAGAAACCCTAAATTTTAGGGTGTGTATCGTATTTAAGCACTCTTATGGTCTCATTCCATCCACCTTATCTGCCTACATCCCTCTCATATGTTTGTGCAACCCTAGTTTCACCTTGAGTAGCCTTTACAAGCTTAGTGTGTGTATTTTGGTGCCTTAGAAGAAGATGGAAGGAAACCAAGCTCATCATGAAGCAGGGAAAGCACTTGGATATGGGATTTCTGAATTATTTGCAACCTTCTTGAGGTATACAGCTTGCAACTTTATCCCTCTAGCATATAGATCTAGTTTTGGATGTCTTTATGGAGCTTTTTGGTCCCAAAAGGTTAGATCTTGAACATGGCATGTTCTTGACCTTTGAGTTGTCCTTTCAGACCCTAGGGGGTTTTAAGTCATAAAATTTGTTCCAAATGGCTAGTTTTGCCTCATGCATCATTTAGAAGGTCTTAATGGAATAAGACCTAGTGTTAAACACTTATTGGACATCCTAGGTCATAAAGTTGGAGACTTTATGAATCCTAGGAGGATTTTTGCCACAGATCTAAAGTTTGGACGTAAGAGCTTAAACCATTAAGCTCTTAATAGAATTTTTGGATTTGCGAGGCTACACCCCGTGCACTCGGTCAACCACCCTGATGGTGGTCAACATGTGAAGCTGCGTACACCCGATGTACCTCTGGAGTTCACCCCGTGTACGCACCCTGAGTTGACTCGGTCAAGTTGACTTGGTTAGTTTGACTCGGTTGGCTCAATGAGTTTGACCAGTTGACTTTGACTTTGACCAAGTTTAGCTTAAGGGTATTTTGGGTATTTTTGGATTTTGATGGATATTGGTTATTTGGTTGGAGTAGGTGTTTTCCTCATTGTACTTTCGGGTCGAAGGCACCAAGGGCGGCCCATTGGATTGTTATCCTAGTTTATTCCACATTGGTATGCTGTAGTGATCTGTTAGATTTGTATCCTGGTATATAGGATGATGTTATGCTTAGTGATCGATAGATCATCCTGTTATTTGTTTGTTGGATATATGTTTATCTGTTCTATATATCATCGTGGTATGGGTGGGTTGAGACTATACTGCTTTGTAATGTCAGTCAACAAACTTGATAATGTTTATATCGATATGTTGTTATGTTTTACTGGGCTTATATGTTCATTGGATATGTATATGTCGACATGTTATGTGTGGTTGGGTTGAGGCGGACCAGTGTAGACTGAAGGCTAAGAGACCCAGGGCATCCCGGATAGACTGCAGGCCTGAGGGGCGTACTAGTCAGGCCGAAGGCCCAGAGAACGTTCCAGATAGGCTGAAGGCCCGACGAGGCGTACCAGTCATGCTGAAGGTTCTATGAGCGGTCCGGACAGTATGTATGCCCGGTGAAGCGTTCCAGTTAGGTTGAAGGCTATGTATGTATGTTGTTTGTTATTATGTTTATGTGGTTGTATTTTGGGCGGGGGGTGTAACGCCCGCAGATCCGGGCTAGTCAATTTAGAGGCAATAGGGGTCAAAAATGACTTTTTGACAAAAGATTATTTAGAATAAATAGTCTTAACCAAGTTGTATAATATGTCACAAGGTTTCCGTACATATAAAGAACGCCGAAATCCGAGTTATAACGAAGAAGTTATGGCCCGTCGAAGTTTCGCGACGGAACCGGCACGACATCGGGAAGCGTAAATAGTGAATTTACGATGGAGGAATTTTTAGCCTTAGTGATCTAAACGAAAGTCGTAGAATATGTTAAACCGAGAAAATCCATAAAAAGAACGCCCAAATCTGACTTCGTATGAAGAAGTTATGATTTTTCTAAGATTCGGCTTAGCAGTGTAGAGCCTGAAACTCGAATTTTAGTTCGAGCGGTTTTTGGCTTACATGACCTAAATGAGAGTTGAAGATCTCATTAATAGGAACTCAACGGTAAAAAGACAGACGAAAACGGAGTCCGTATGAAGGAGTTATGAATTCTTCGCGGTCATTTAATAGCTAAACGCCTCCTACTGTTAAATTTGAGATCGGTCGAGAATTAGCTGACGGAGTCTAAACAAAAGTTGTAGATCTTGATTTTACCTACGCATGGATATAAAGAACGTCGAAAACGGAGCTCGTATGCGAAAGTTATGATTTTTCTAAGTTTGAAGGCTGATACGCGATAGGGGGTGACGTGGCACCACCAGAATTGGACATGTGGCACCACCAGAAGGCCACCACATGGACCAACTCGGCGAGTAGGTCCCCCCTACTCGGCGAGTCCATCAGATTTTTGCACTATAAATAGAGGTGCCGGGTCTAGCCTCTTCTTCACACCTCCCAAACCTTCTTTCTCTCTCTAAACTCTCTATCTCTAAGCCTCCCTAACCCCCTAAAGCCTAGGGTAACTCCCTAGCACGAGGCGGAAGCCCCGGAGTGCCCGAAGGCTCCGAGAAAAGAGCCTTTCGGCTCGGAAAACGCTGCTCCAGCGAAGCCCGGTTTTGCGAAAAACCCGCTGTAAGTGAGCTACGCCTACGCTAGTTTTAATATAGCTTCTAATTAATTATAGTAACATTATTAGGACCTGAAAATAATTATTTGGGCTATTATTATGAGTTATATTGAGTTTTATTTAACGCTTATATAATAATAATAATAGTCAGACTATTAATTTGTCGCGGTTATCGTTAAACTAAACCCTAGTGGTATCGGTACTAGGTTTTATCGAAGGAATATCGTTTTGAGAGTATCGAAGCGCTGTCCGAGTGCTGAGTCACCACCAACTCAGGTGAGTGCATGGTTCCTTTCATCTTACACATAGATATGAAGTATTTATTATATAATTTACGTGTTGTGAGTGCATGGTTCCTTTCATCTTACACATAGATATGAAGTATTTATTATATAATTTACGTGTTGTGAGTGCATAGTTACTTTCAGCTTACACATAGATATGAAGTATTTTATATAAATTACGTGCTGTGTGTGTATATTATCTGTATACTTGCTATCTATGCTGGATGAACGTTTTATACATGTTTTCAATGATTTAAACTGTATATGTATTTTATATCTACAAAATGTGTTGGGTAAAACATGGGTAGATGTATTAGTTGCTGTGTGATAAAATGAAATAATAAGATGCCTCGTTATAGATGTTCTTGATGATCTAGTCATCTAGCGGAGTATAGATGACGACCACGGACTATTCTAGACAGTCCAATGGAACACTAACAGGATCGCAACCTGTAGGTGTTTATTCGAACTATGTGTTTAACCGAACTGTGTGTTCATTCGAACTGTGTGAACTGTGTGCTCACCAGATATACTCCATTCCAATGATAGTCCTTTGACTATGTCCCTTGTGTTAGATGTTTTAGGGACGTAATGTGAGGATAACGGGAACGGGTAATTGGGTTGATTGTTTGATGTTTAAAAACAATAATTATATTGTTGTGGGTTGAAAACCCTATGTGCTCACCAGGTTTCCCAACCTGACCCACTCAGTTTATTTATATCACAGGTGTTGATATGAAGTCACAATACACTGAGAGATTTAAAGAGATGTAGATCACTAGTGTAAATAATTGTAAGTTCTGTTTATGCTTATGTTTCTGTATTAACGATGACATCCCAAACGTTTTAAAATGAAATAAATACGTTTCTTTGAAAATGTTTTAATAACGTATTTACCATGTTTTTCTGGGAACAAATTCCGCAACATTTTTATAAAATGAAGTACTCTGATTTTTATAAAGCATAAACAAAAATCGGTCTTTTCTGGCCGTGATTTTGGGGATGTCACAGGGGGACTCACTAAGCTCTGTGCTTATAGTGTTAGTTTATGGTTTCAGGTACTTCGGTGGACCGCGACAAGACGAAGGTGTGACTGTACACATCCTTGGTTTTATAACTGATTGGGTCTTGGGAGATTCTAATTTTAAATAATGTTTTGGAAATAATAGTTTGTAAACACTTTTATTAATAAATAGGCCACTTTTGAAAGGTTTAAATTTGTTGAAAATTTTTGGGATGTTACAAGTTGGTATCAGAGCTTTGGTTTGAGTGAATTGGAGGAAAACTAGTGTGAATCCAGTCTCAAACTAAGGCAAAAGATTTAAAAAAAATGATTTTCAAATGATTTTTCAAAGTAATCAAGGAGGATGCGATGTGTACGATTAGTTGGAGCCAGTAGGTAGACCCCAAATTACCATATTGTTATCTGATATTTTGATATGTTAGAACAACATGCTAGTGATAGGCTAAGGATCTTCAGAAATTGCATGATAGAATTGCATGGTTATATGATACATGATAACCTATGGTTCTTCTTTATATGAAATTGACATCATTACTGTAGTTGCTTACTGTATGCATTATAGTTGTACATAACTAAGATTCTATAGCATGAGAATGTTTGGTTTGACCTTATTTCCTGTTCTTGTTTGATGAAGA
Source organism: Lactuca saligna (assembly GCF_052625555.1). Lineage (NCBI taxonomy): Eukaryota > Viridiplantae > Streptophyta > Magnoliopsida > Asterales > Asteraceae > Lactuca > Lactuca saligna. Next base: position 169,541,480 of record NC_136423.1, on the reverse strand, counting down.
GCTTAGGGTATGATCAGATATTCAACTGTCTATAGGGTTGCAACATTCATAAAATCATGACCAAAAATTTCATTTTTAATTATTAAATAAACCATAGTTATTATAATTACTTCATCCAAAAACATAAGTCATTGTATCAAATCAGAGTATCATATCAAAACACATATCAATATATCATAGTAAAACATCCCAGGCTAAACAAATGGTGTGTGACTCTTCCCCTTTCTACAGGAAGTACCTGAAACCAAAACTGAAAACGGTAAGCACGAAACTTAGTGAATTTCCCCCAAACTACCGCATACCATACACATAATCATACTACTAGAAGATACGGACCTCGCTCACACTCAAGGAGATACGGGCCCCGTCCACACTCGGCTAACTAGGAGATACGTTCCCCGTCCACACTTTGCTGACTATGAGATACGAGCCCCACCCACACTCGGCTAACTAGGAGATACGGGTCCCGCCTACACTTTGCTAAGCAGGAGATACGAGCCCTGCCCATACTCCGCTGACTACGAGATACAAGCCCCACCCACGCTCCACTAACTAGGAGATACAGACCGTGCCCACACTCTACTGACTACGAGATACTAAACCCAATCGATATTTGGTCAGTTGGGTGTATTTATGCTAAACTTTTGGGAAGAAACCCGTTGTTTTCTGGCATTGAACATTTTCGTTTCCGTTGTTTTGTAATTTCAACTCCGATAACATTATGGTTTCGAACAAATTAATGCCACTTATGGATTTGAAGTAATTTTTTTTACTAATTAAACTATTTAAAAAAATGAAAAACTTCCTTGTAATTTTTGGGACGTTACACTCTTTGGTTTTTGTATTATTTTGCTTGTGATGCGAGATAGGTCGGTTTGGTCTTTGACACTTTTTTGTAGCTTATGTCCATGCCTTTATTGATGAATATATGATTTGTAGTAGTTCTATCTCAACGTGGTGATTTTTTTTCCCTATTAAGGTTAACATTTTTTTTGCTTTTAAGATCTATGTGGAAGTACTTAAAAAGTTATTGTTTTATTTAAGTTCTTTGCTTTCGTTTGCTAGTTTCAGTTCAAGTTTAATTTAGTTTAAATAAAACACTTAATTTACCGTTTTGTAATTATTTTAATTAATAGTCCAATTATCTCATTCAAAATCATTCTCGTTACCCTTTTGTTCGACACATAATCATACCAAAATTATATTATTACATGATTAGGTACATTGCCTAGCGTGTGTTTAGTTGCGATAGAATCAATTTTATAAATTTAAAACTTTGATTAATATCTTATATACCGTAAATCACACATCATATATTATGAGTGTAATTGTTGGTCTATGTTAATCGTAATCTTATATACAACAGGAAAAATAATTGCATCATCAAAGCCAAGATATTTGGATGAACGGTTTTCAAAATTTTCAGTTTTCAATGAGCCGTTTTCGCATCTACGCATTTCAAGAGTGTAAACACACATTGAGCACATATGCAATTCTTAGAAGCCTTAACTTCTTTTTGTGACTAACATTTACTTAACGCACGACTTTTAGGTTGGTTGACCAACCACCTTCATAAGATATCTCTTCCTGCATGTCAACTTCAAGAAGTACCTTATGAGACTAGGAACACAACATGACATTGTTTCATATAATGAGAAACTAAACATCCAGATACTCGAAAATAAATCCTTGCTTAAATCAAGTTCTCGAAAAAAAAAGGAAAAGTAAGGGATGCACCACCTTCCCAAGTCAGGAATTTAGCTATCACATTTTAATTTGAATTAAAAATTGGTCCTTATTAATGTTATGTCTAGAAGAGGTTTTGACATTCTTTGAAAAGGAGAAATATCTGGAGGATTTTGTTTTCTTATAATAACATGTAAACGTTTTGATATATATATATATATATATATATATATATATATATATATATATATATATCTTTACTATCTTATAAAAGAAATCTAACTATTTCTAAAAATAGATTGATTATAATAATAATATTTTTTTAAGACGTCCAAATGATGAAGCTGATAGTACAAGTAACCATTAATAAAATAATATTAAATTTTAACCACATTTTGAATTCAAATAATTATCATCAAATCTCCTTATATTTCTCAACAATTTGATATGGTTTCCTCAAATCCCGGATTCATTCAAATTTTGAACCATTTTAGATATCTTTAAATTTAACATGTTGATTCAAATATCTCTCCAATCGCATATACCTCTTTGTTCCCTTCTCTGCTATAAAGTCCACCGTCTAGGAACAAAAAATGATTTCATCTCCCAAATAACACCATAGTTTGATTATTTTGTCTTCGACATGTACTTTCATTTGTAACATAACATTTTTGTAGAGGAAACATATCACCGAAAGAATTTACATGCCCCGCCGCTTTGCGCGGGTACGCTGCTAGTATATATATATATATATATATATATATATATATATATATATATATATATATATATATATACTAGCCGTTACCCGCGCACAGCGGCGGGGACAAATAGCTTCTTTCAACGATATTTTTTTAAAGAAAAATGTTATGTTCCAAAAGAAAGTTCATGTCGTGGGTGAGAGGAAGGGCGATAGTCGTGATAGTGGTTGGTTGAAGGTGGAAGGAGGCAGAGCGGCTGTGGTGGTGGTGGTTATACTGTCTTGGTTACTGGTTAGGTTTCTTCGAGAGAGTGTGCGTATATTTCTTATTTTGAAGGGATTAAGAAGATAGATATTATGAGATGGCTTGTTACCAATGTGAGAGAAGAGATCCTCTATAAATTGTTGACATTGACCACTTCAAATAGCTGAAGTGTTGAGATTGACTTGTTCAATTTGCAAATGAAGTCTTCTATTTATTTGATACGAGATTTTTAAAGGATAAAGGATATGGTTAAAGTTTTAATATTATTATATTATAAATGAGTTGTACTTCAAGCTTAATAGTTTGGACGTCTTAAAAAAATAATATTATTATATTCAATCTATTTATAGAAATAGTTAGATTTCTTTTATAAGTAGTAAAGATATATATATATATATATATATATATATATATATATATATATATATATATATATATATATATATATATATATATATATATATATATATATGTGTGTGTGTGTGTGTGTCTTCAATTACATTATATAACAGAAGGTCAATATCCTAAATCTTGTTTTCCACTAGTATTTTATATCTTAAAATGATTATCCATATTATTAATCTATTTGTGAGTTAAAAGAAACAAATCATACTATTTTTCCTTAAAAATTATATCCTGTTTTCGGATACATCACAATGCACAATCATTTTACTAGTTACTACATTGTTCGAAAACAGAACACATCATTTCATACCCAAGGTTCATTTATTCATTGTTAGGAGGCAAAGTGGGCAGCTGCACATGACCCAATTTTTTTTATTATATATTTTTATATAAAAATACAAAATTATAATAAAGATAAGAGTTTTTTTTTTTTTTTCTTGTTCGTCCTAGGTTTTTAAGAATATTTCAGTTTTCAGGACCGACCTTGATTGTTATCCCCGTCAAAATTGTTATTCTAAACACATACGAAATGGTCGGGTTCGATTTGATATTTTAAACGGTTTTCATATAAAATTATATGTTGACTACTCTTATTAAATTTAGATTATCCCTTAATTATATGTTTCCAATGGAATAACTCATAATATCATTGGACACTTAACATATCCAATGGGTAAACCTCAAGTGCCAAAACCCGACTTTTGATGTATGCAGTTTTGTTTTTATATTGTCTGACAGAAACAGAATATAAATATAAATAGAAAACCCGAAACTTTGGGGCGGATCCTCATCATCACCAAAATACAAAACGCCTAACGAAATCGGGTAACCGGCGTGCAAAGAAATGGGCCCGGTTCAAACCCATAAATGGCAACAAACTTTTCATACCTTTAACCATAGACTGAATATACGGCCCAGTTTAGCCCAATACTCAAAAGGCCCATACCGGGTCGTATCTTAGTCTGACACACGTGGTGCAAGGATACACGTTGGGTGGGTCCCACCTGCTTTATTAGAGAAAACGGTAAAAAGAAATTTCGAAAAGTTTGATGATGGACTTCCCAGCCTTACAAATTCTGTAAAAAGCTATTTTTTCCTGCAAGTTTTATATTTGATTTTATTTTGTAATTAAAACAAAATGATAGGATAAAACAAAGGTATATGTTTTTGGCAAAATCTACTGTTATCTTAAAGTTGTAAACTAGTAAATAGAAGCTGGACCTGATAGATGAAAATAGAACTCGGAAGTTCTAGCTGTTGATTTTATTTGTAAAGAAGTGTTCAAAATAATAATTATAAGCTTTTTTAATATGACTGTAATATATAAAACAAAAGCTAAAAACCCAAGAAGAAACTATCGAAGTGATAGGTGAAATAGCTTTTGGATTAATTTGATTTTTTTTTTTTTTTATCTAAAATAAAAGTTTTAAGGTCGTCCTGCAAATCATTTTTTTTCCTAAAAGCTAACGCCATAAATATTTAAAAGCTATTAAAATCTTGTTGGATGTTAGAACATTAAAAAACAAACATATGGACGCTAGAAATATCAATAAGTAAATTTTAATATGGATCGACTTTTAGGTTAACACTAGTATTATTAAAGTAAAAATGTGAAGCTTAAGATTTTCTCTTCAAAAATAGTTATTGTCGAGAGACTCAAATATATATATAATGACTGGTGTGAGTTTTTATTACCGATATAAAATACACTAACTATTGAAAACAAAATCTATTTTAAAGAAAATAGGCAGATGTTCTAAGATTTTATAATTAAAAATACATATTTAACATATTAAAAGCTATATAACAAAGAAACAATCCGGTACATGATGTCATACTCAATCGGGTACAACTGGATTAAGATAAATAATTATATAATACCAATATTATGTCCTCGTAACAAATTTCTTTAAAAGAATAAATATTTAATGTAAACAAATCAAAATACCTACATTAATTCTACTAACTAATGTAACAATTTTTATAATTATTTGATCAGGAAAAATTATACCTTTAATGTGAATATTATGTAAAATATTTAATTTGTTAAATTTAGATTACATAAATATATAAAATAAAAAAAATACAAGTCATCATTTTAGCTTGTGTTAAAGGAGGATTGAAGAAACTACTAAAATAATCAGATCGTTTTCTTATACTAACCATTTCATCGGTGTTTGTGTGTTCAGTGTTGCTCATTCAATTTATTAATTTATAGTTTGATATCGCATATAAATACTTTTGAGAGTCTAAATAGATTAAAAATGAAAAATCTAAAAAAAAAAAAAAAAAACCCTTTATGAAAATGCAATTAATATAAATTCCCTTATAAAAAAAAATAGAAAAATAGAAAAAACAAAAAGATAAGAGGGATGGTGGCAGGGGCACAGTAAGATTGGGTCGGTGTGTATTGTAAAATCAAAGAGGGGGTAATAGGGTAATTTTGTAAGTAGTAGAGTGGGGTCATATATATTAAGTGAAAATAAATATGTCCCTTCCCCCTCATCTTATAATTATATTTATAGTATCCACCCCTAGTCTCCATAGCTTCCCTAGCTCCATGTGAATACCTGAACTCAACCCCCTTACTTCCCTCTTTTCCCCCTTTTATTTTTCATTTTTATACCTACCACAACCACCCATTAAATGTGTCCCATGAGTGAGTATACATAACATACGGTATCGTTTTTGCATCTATCTAAAACGTTACATATACGAGAATAATTTTACACGACTTAACTCTATCTATTGAAAATGTTAGATATAATATAATAAACCTGGTTAATTCAATTTGACTAAGGCTATGTTTGGCGCACAGCTAGCTGATAGTTAGTTTATTTTTTGAGTTTTTTTATTTTGTCGTGTTTGGTAAGCCAAAAAGTAGCTTATAAGTTAGTTTTTTCAAAAGCTACTTAGGGTGTATTTGGTAAAAGTAGTTGTTAGCTGGAAACGGGTAACGGTTAGCTGGTAGCGGGTAGCTAATAGCGTTTATTTGTTATATGAATGTTTGACAAAAATAGCTGGAAGCTTTTAGAATACATAAAATTACATAAAAGGACAATTGATTAAAAATAAATAAATATATAAATATATTTTTAAGGGTAGTTATGGAAACTGATTTGAAAAGCTCATGAGCGTTTTGTTAAACGCTACATGAAGTAGCTTTTAGAATCGGAGCGTTTTGTTAAAACTAAAAGCTAAACGCCTGTACTGCCAAACAAAGCTTTTTGTTTAAACTAGAGCGTTTTATCAAAAGCTAAAAGCTAGAAGTTCCCAAACGCTTCCAAAAGCTTCGTGCCAAACACGCCCTTAAACTAGCTTTTTAGGAGCCTTTTAAAAAAAATTCAAATACACCCTTAATTAATTATAGAAACAAATATTCTTACATGTCATTTTATGTAATTTTATATATTTCAGCTAGCTTTTCAGCTAATTTTAACAAACGTTATTTTTTAACAACTAACTTTTCAGCTATCAGTTAGTTTTTTATTTAACAGTTAGCTTTTCAGCTAACAATCAGCTTTTCAGCTAATACGTCAAACATAATCTAAATCATTCCTTATATGATGATTTTGAGATAATATAATCTAATTGAGTTGTTCTATACAATTATATGAACCTTCGTATTAACTAATGAAAAGAGCCATTATGGAGAATATGGATGCTCCTGCTTATATAAAAACACAAGAGATCGACCTGTATGGTAATTAATAATATAAGATACTATTAAACCTCTCAAATATATTTCTTTTCTTTACCATTATTTTTTCCCAGAAAAACCATTGTGAGTTTTTCTAGCAATTAATTATAAAAAACAACCGAAAGAGATTTATCTAGTTGAAGTTGATTTTAATTTTAAGTTGAAGTTTATAATGGATAAATAATAAAAATCTCATTAAAATTTTAAATTGAATAAATTTCAAACTATTGTGATTTTACAAATTTGGACATTTTATGTAGTTCTTTCTAATAAAAAAAAAACTGGCGATTGTTAATTTAACCGATAAAATATTGAATGTTTAAACCGAGAAAAAAAATCTAAAGAAGAATAGTTTTAAGAAAATTCGTCTTTATTTAAACGTTAAAAGTCAAGTAATTACTGAAAAATATGTAGTATAATTAAAAATGACAAATTAAAGGAAGTCATTTTATGAAACATGTATATAGACGAGGATAATTATTCAACATTTTAAAAGCTTTTGAAGCATTAGTATTATTTGTGATAATAAGTTTGTTAAAATAAAAGTTAGTAAAACACTAGTTTTTCACAAGTAAAATATCTGTGATAGGTTGATCACATACACATTAGATCCTCTAAGTAGACTGAAACAGCACTCTCTGTCCAGATAATCATTATTTTGATTATAGCTCAAACTGACACATGATTTAACAACTATAAACACAGTATTTACAAACGAAAATCGATGAACCTTAACTATTGAGTATTGATCAAATCACCTTAATCAAACACTGGAAATCAATACCATGTCGATCTCCCATCATACTGATTTAAAGTTTCATGCTAATATCATGAGAGATAATAATGGAACACCATGATCATGGTAACATGTATAAAGCTAAGATCGATCAACATTGTCCATCATGTCAAAATAAAACAACTTAATTAACCAGAAAACCCTATAAGTTTGTAACACATTACACATGCATGAAGATTACATCTACATCTTCCTACCCCATTCATATTGGATTCTTTATTTTTATGATGATGATGATCTATTAATAGATAAAGAGTTTGTGGTCATAAACATTAAATGGTAGAAGATCATTATAAATAGACTGATGATAGAAACATTTGATGACTTAGTACAATACATAATACATAATACAAAGCGCCCACCATAACTCCATAATAGAGAAAATCTTTAAAATGACAAGAACATACAAGCGTACAACAGATAATAACGTACTACGATATTAATTTCTCACATTCAATACTCGAATGACAACGAAAGGACCATAAAATCGATCGACTACGGATAATTAAGGCCGCCGCCGTCCATTGATCAGAAGCTCCAGATACAATCAAGCTCCGTGGGACCAGGCTTCTGGTTTTCTGTCTGTGACGATGATGGCTGCATCCAGTTCTCACCGGAAGAACTCCCGTAGTTGCTTGCTTCTCCGCCATGCAATGGTGGCGCCACCGATGAGTAGAAGAACGGAAGCTGAAGATTTTCCTGCAATGTTCTCAAGCTAGGGAAGACTGAGACGCTGGGATTCTTTGGGGTGCACATGGCGGTGGGATCGAAGGTGGGAGTTAGAGGCTCCGGCGGTGGGTAATCAAAGAGAGGCTGAGGGCCGAAGGTGCAAGTTGAGGCAGTGGAGAAACAGGGCACGTGCTCTTTTGAAGCGGCGTTGCTGTCGTAGGAGAAGCTTTCTTGTTCGCCGGGAACGTAGGTGGAGGAGTCGAGTAACGGTGGTAGTGAACCCGAAACCGCCGACGAGGAGCTGGCTTCTTTCCCGATGTTTATCCCACCGCTAAACCACTTCTTCCCAACGCCAACGCTACCACTGCCGCTGCCGCTGCCGGCGCCGCCGACAGATCCGACACCACTTTTCTTGAAAACACGGGAGATCACCCATTCATCCTGATTAATTAATTACCAATAAGATGTATCAAAAACCCAAAACAAGAACAAGAACAAGAACAAATAGTAGTATGACAAAAGAAAAACACGAACTTTGAAATTTGGATCTTTAATGCTTGTTCAGTGTGTACACAAGCCACAAAGAAAGACTTTTAATTTTTAATGCAAGCAAAGAGCAGTTTAACCGTTAAAAATCTTGCATTTAATACAACCTTTAACTAAAATAACTAACACAAAACACACCATGCAAAATCCAAATTCTTGTCGATGACATAAAGTATAAACCCTAGAATGAGGTGATGAAGTTCTTGAAGGTACCTTGGAGCTTTTAGAGAGAAAATGGTAGGCAAATTTGCCTTCAAGACGATATTCATGCATCACCCAGTTGCTTTTCTCCCCTTTTGGAGCCCTACCACGGTAGAAAACTAGGGTTTTCTTCATCCCCACAAGAGCTGAAGTCTTGGAGCTGTAGATCTCGCGGTCTTTTCCGGTGGCTTTCCAGTAGCCGGCCTCCGTCGCCCTGTTAGTTCTCAGCCCAGTTGGGTATTTCCTGTCCCGGAGACTGAAAAAGTACCATTCTTTCTCCCCCATTTTAGCTCTTTCTGTACCAAAAAACAAAAACCCTAAAAAAAGTCACAAAATGCGTGAGCTGTGTGTGAGTGTGTGGCTTTATCGATCAATAAGTTAAATCGTACGTGGAAGCTCCCATGGTTCGCATTTGTTAAGATCAACGTCGGCGAATGCCCGGCCGGTGAAGCTGCCGTCGAGGACTTTTCGGAGAAGGTAACAAGTGATGAGTTCTTCATCAGTCGGATGGAATCTAAACCCAGGTGGCAAACAAGCTTCAGTGTTATCAAAATGGTGAGTGAAAAACTCCATAGCAGTATACTTAAGTAGCACCTCCTCCGCACACGGCTGTCGGAAAAAGGCAAACTGGCGTTTTGGCTTTGGTTTTGGTGTGATGACGAATGAGATATGTATCTATATATAGGAGCTGGAGGTGGGGTGGCGTTTATGGGGATTCGGAGAATCAAGAAATTAATAATATCTGTACTATCAATCGATTGAAAGATTAAAATAAAAATGGAATTTAGGGTTTTTCGTGTCTTTGGGTCTGCAACTCTGCCGTGGCTCTTATCATATCCATATGGGTTTAGAGAGAGAGTATGTGTTAAGAGTATGCGTGCGTGCGAGAAGAAGTGTGCAGGGTATTCCTATTGTCAGTGGAGAAGAAAAAAGAGGGATGGAGAACAGTAACTAACTCCATCTTCGTTTTTTTTTTTTTTTTTTTTTTTTTTTTTTTTTTTTTTTACCAAAGTCTACCAATTCTAACTCTATATTAATTTATTATTATGTATCATGATTTTAGTGTTTTAGACGTTTGTTAGTTTTTGGGATACCAAAACATAATTAAAGAAGAGTATTTGAGATGGCTTAATTATTGGTATGTTTGACAATATTTTAGATATAATTGATAGTTGGAACCCGTAAATTACAAGCTGATTAAGTGTAGGTGTACACTTAAAAACTTGAAATAGTTTTTGAATTTTTTTATTTAAAATAAAAATTTTAAGTTGTTATTATTGAAGGGACAATTTTCTTAATTTTAAGTTTTTGCTTTTTATTTTTTAAAAAACTAGAAGTTTATAAAAGTTTTAATAGCTCGTTGCCGAAGATACTCACACCATATCATAAAACAATAAATAGATAGATTATTTTTTAATATTTAACAAATTTTGCTTATAAGATAAAAAAAAGTTGACCAGATAAAAGAGTAGATTGGTATTTGCATTGCTGGTAAAAACAAAACAAAACTACGATTTAATGTATATATGTTTTTTTTTTTTTGTGTGTTTAGAACAAAGATAATTGGTAAAATTGTTTCCTGTTTTATAAGAATTTTCTATTTAGTTAGAACTAAATAACTTATCAAACATTGTTTATGTAAATCAATAAACATTTTTTATTGTATTTCATCTAAACACTTAAAATGCATTAAACCGCAATATACTAATTAATACTTTAAATAAATAATCCAAAACAGGCCCTAGTTTAATCTCCATAAGCCTCCGTTCAACTGATATGTTAATGTCTTACATGGATATGATATTATCTGACTTTATGTATATTGTAGTTTATTATTTATTTCAGAAAGATCTTTTGCATATACACATATCTCCCATAATTGAGGTCATATATTATTATTTTAACCAAGCTTTGTGTTACTCATTTTGTAACAGTACTAAAGCAATATATATATATATATATATATATATATATATATATATATATATATATATATATATATATATATATATATATAGAGAGAGAGAGAGAGAGAGAGAGAGAGAAAGAAAGAAAGAAAGAGAGAGAGATATGTTCAAAATATAACCAATAATATGGCCTAATAAGATAACCATTTTTAGCCTTTAGATTGTCACATCAACGTATTAGATCAAAACCACCTACGATAAAATTTTGCACGATTGTGTAAAGAATTTGATAAATTGTAACATCTTGTTTCGGGACGTTTCTTAATTTAGGGATTGTGTATCGTAATTCGACCATGTAAAAACCTTGGGTTTCAAGGGAATGGAGTTTAGACTCTATTGAATATTGATGGTGTTGGATAAGTGATTTAAACTTTGGATTGTTTGTTGGAAGCTGAGGGATAAAATGGGAAAGGTAATGTTTCAGGCTTCTTGCGTAAATTAAGGATTATAGTTCGAGAAGTTTTTAGACATAAGTAACTAGATAGAGTTGTGGGACTTGTCGATACCTTTGTGTAGATATAAAGATCATTGAAAACGGAGTTGAAACGAAGAAATTATGATTGTTTAAAGTTAGGCAAATGGAGTCTGGTAGTCCGCAGGACGTACATAAGGGAGTACGTTGGGCGTATATGCTGAGGCTGGGATGCGTTTTTAGTAGAGAACATATGGCGTACTCAAATTTATGCAGGGCATAATTCTGTAGTGTAAAAACTCTAATTTCAGGGTCTTGAGCCATATTTAAGGTCTCTAACCCCTTGGGGATCCTTCCTATCATCAACTTCCACCCTCTTGAGCCTCTAACTCTAAACCCTAGCTTTCTTTTTCTTGTTTTCAGCTTTTTCATCATTTATGAGCTTATTTCTCTAATGGAAGGTGGAATCTTGAAGAACAAGGTGGTATCAAAGTTTTTAGAAGAAGGATTCAAGTATAAATCCAACACGATATCATCACATTTGGATCATTGTGAGTAAAAAGATTCAAAATTGCTCATTAGTTTCATTGATCTTGTTAATTTTCACATTTGTCACTTTTTGGTCAATTTAGTACATAAAGTTTCGATCTTGAAAGTTTATGACATTGTTATGGATAAAGTTGGAAACTTTATCCATCTAAACATCATAATGATTTTGATATGAAGGTTGGAGACTTGGACGTAATGGATTAAGATGAGAAAGATGTGTTTTTGGTCCCTTTGAGGCTTAAAGATTAGATCTTGGTCATTTGAGTTGTCTTAATGGATAAAGTTGGAAACTTTATCCATTATGGAGCTAATAGGACCTTGATTCGAGTATTGGATGGTTAGCCTTTGAGCATTAAGTGCTTAATATGAAGATTGGCAAAAGAGGCAGTACGCGGGGTGTAATCTGGGCTACGCTCAACGTAGCCTAGTTTTCACTCGTTTTCTGGCTAAGGATCTACGCCCAGCATAGAGTTAAGAGTACACAACACGTAGGTCAATAAAAGGTTGAGTGTTAACTTTTTGACCAATTGTATTTTAGTAAACTATGAGAGGTTTAAGACTCCGAAGGGGAAAAATGGTCTTTTACCCAATTAAGGATTATCCATGCTATTTTTGGACCCGTTAAGTTAGAAATTTTCCTTGATTGTTAATCGGGGTCATTTTGGTTATGTATAAAGTGAGGAGCTTTTGATAGCAGCAACACGAGTGTGTTTTACCCGACTATCGATTGAGGTGGGTCTTCTTACCACACTTGTGGGTCAAAGGAAACAAGTCGACTCACTTGATTATGTTTATAGGATTATGGTTGTTTTTGTGACACTTGTTGATATGCCTATATGTGTCACACCTTCCTTGCCCGATGGCGGAAAATGCTGAGTGGTGACAGTATATTGATTTCCCAAATCACAGAGCGCCAATCATAATTGCCTATCTAAACAAAAATCTACATGTCTTCATGTTGATAATGCTTTCCTAAGTTGATCTATACTCCATCCTAGGAATACATGCAATTTTTGAAAACGTCACTTGATGTTGGTGAGTTCACAAGTTTTGTGACAACCCGAAATTTTTTTACTTTAAAAGCCAGACCAAGAAACCTTAAGTTAGACTTACCCCTGCTAACATGTGGCATTGTTTAGAGCCCGTTTGAGTGTTCTGAGCCCAATACACTCAAGGAATGAGTGCCAGGAAGTACCAGGTAGAACCACGGAATAATGATCGAGCCTCAAACACCAACATCATGAGTTTACGGCCACCACAATGGAGTTTACGGCTGTAAACTCCATGTGGGCCTTAAACTCACCCCATATATACAAAGTTTGGCCATTTTTCCCATTTCTTTCCTTCCTTGGTCGATTTTCCTTCATTCTCTCTCAACTATCATCCAATCTTCCATCCTTAGATTATCAAAAGTGTAAGTATTCTATCCCTTGATTAGTTGATACATCTTATTAACTAGCTTCATTCATTGATTCATCCATAAAAATCGTGTTTGTTTAGATATTCAAGAAATACCAAGAACACCAAGAACACACACTAGTGTTCTTGGCCAAAACTGACCATTTCAATCTCCTATATCGTAAGTACTCTTGTCCTAGCATCTTATGTACTAGATTAAACTTGTTTAGGCCTTAGAAACATTAAGAAGTATGGATTGGAAGAGAGTTTACGGATAAGGATCTCCCAAGGTCGTAAACTCCCTTTAAGGGTGCCATATTGCCCTAATTTCCTTCCTTGTGCTTAGAACCTAGACTAGAACCAACCACCATTGAGATAAGGACCTAAAACTTCGACTTTGTGGAGTTTGCTAGGGGTTTACGGTCGTAAACCCACTAGGGCCGTAAAATCCAAGGGGAGTGGTCCCTAGGCCGTAAATTCCAATGCAATGCATTTCAACCCTTAGATGCAACCCTAAGTTCTTATAACACTTGAACCAAAGTGTTTTCCATGATTTAGGGTGTTTATACTTACTTAATTAGTGTTTTAATCACTAATTAGTTACATACACACACACACACACACACATATATATATATATATATATATATATATATATCTTTATATGTTCATAGGATCATTATGTTTGTTCAAGTCTTCACTTGATACCTGGCACTTTGTCCGACACTTCCATCCAATCCACTCACTATAGGTGAGTTCATACCCCTACATTTTATCACTTTTCACTTTTTTTAGGGGGGGGGGGATACAAGTCTAACACAAGAAATTGTGTTTATAATATATAATACTCTTTAAATGTTGTAAATGACATCAAGTCATCAAAATGCTTTTAAATATAAATAAACCCTTTTAAATATTGGAAAATTCTTTTATATGTTTTATAAAATCTTTTTAACTTATGTTGTGTTTAATTAATGTCTATATGGATATAGTTATACAAGTAGTGTTTAAAGGACTTAGGACTGACTATCAGCTTTTAATCGTTTTCCTTGTTTGGATGTGGGTTTAGAGTAAGGTTGTTTGTCCGAGTGTTATTTAAATACTAGTTGTATATCATGTATATGTATATAGATATAAAAGTTCTAGAAGTTAGTTTAATACCTTGGGTAGCAATGGTATGCTTTCAGTTCAGTTCAGTCAGTTAGATACAGAGAACTAACTAGTAACTATAAGGAGTATAGTTAGAGAGTCAATGTTCATTACTTGGTAGATCAATATGTTTCACTTGGTAGTGCATGGAAGTCATAGCTGTACATAGAGATATAATACTTGTTAGTTATTTATTCAGAAAGTACGAACAATAATACGAACTAAATTTAAGGAACTCAAAAAGGTACATCTTCCAATGTACCACACGTATAAAAGGGGTACCCGGGCACGGTACCGTACCTTCAGTTAGCATGGGTATGCGAGCATTATACCACGACACCAAAAATAGGTGGGTACACGTGCATAGTACCAATACCCAAACATAAAACGAACATAGGTAGTAGTTTATGTGATTGCCTAGTATGTACCCAAAAGTTATGTACAATGAGAAACTGATAGACTGTTGAATATGTGAACTCTGTTTTGCTTTCCTTTTCCTTGTTTAGATGTGGGGGTCCGACAGGATCGCACAATCAATTATCCGTCCTTTTCTGGTTATGTATAATAAGTATGCACTATGTGAATCACGAGACAGTCTTTTCAAAGTACTATTCAGAAGAACATAATGATCGTACTATAGTCTTTTCGTAGTATATTTATTATACTATGAAATGAGACTGAACTTGCTATTTCAATAGCATAATATCCAATACAGGAATGGTTTTATGAGATATAAAACTAAGTATGCTATTCCATGGCATACTTATACATTCATTAAGTCGTACTTTTGAAGGGTTACATGTTAAATATTCCATATCACAGTACGCCATCCTTCAATATAACGGTTTTAGGGGATAAAACCACAGTTCAATAACAGTTTGGGAATATGGGGTTTCCTAGGTTCAACGGTAACATTTTCTAGGTATTCTAGTAACAATTACTAGGCATTCTAGTTCACTAAAAAGGATTCGCAAGAAGGTTATTATTATGATTCCCTCGCTTATACATTCCCAAGTTATATATAACGAAGATCTGGTAGACAATAGAATGTGAGATTTCTTACTTAGTTTCTTTTCCTTGTTTGGATGTGAACCTAGGGTAGAGCCACACGTTTTATTATCTGCCCAATCTTGATTATATCATAACGTGTATAAGCTACGTTTTCATGGATAATAACTCATCTCTTAGTTAGAATCAAAATAACATAGATTACTTTTAATTATAACTATAATCCTTCAGTTTATACGAAAGATTATATATAATGAAGACTAGATAGATTAGAGATTGTGTGAACTCAGTTTTGCCTTCCTTTTCCTTGTTTGGATATGGGGGTACGACCAAATTACACAACCGACTATCCATCTCGTATTGATTATATGTAATTAGTATAAACTAAATGATTATAGAAGAAATTGTTTTCAGTATTACTTTACTTTTAAGGAAACATATGGTTTTCTTGTCAATCTTTCAAACTTGTTCAATTGTCAAATAAGTTTTTCACTTTAAACTAAATCTTATGCACTCACCATCTTTATAGCTGATACTCGCTTTCAAAATACTTATATTCTCAGGAATATATTAAGATAGGTATCCAACCGAAGTTCGTGAAGACGGAGCAATAGTTTCTCGTCTTATCTTTTGATACTATTATACTATAACCACATGTAATGTTTTGATCTCGATGTAAACACTTTTACACACACACACACACACACACACACACATATATATATATATATATATATATATATATATATATATATATATATATATATATATATATATTAAAGAATGTTGTTGCTTGATTTCTATTATTCAATTGTTGTGACACTACATATGACGTCCTCCACCCCCGAACGTTTCCGTCGTTCCAGTTTTGGGGTGTGACGAGTTTGGAGGTAAAAAGTATAATAAACTCTTTTGAAAACTTTTTACAAATCTTTACCTCCCTAGATTCCTAGCTTCATATGTTTTATTATATTACATCTTTATCTTTTTAGCATAATCTGCTAATCCTATCATATTGTCTTCTAGGATGTATTAATAACCCTAATTTACTATCTTTGTAAGATATCTAACGATCCTATATTATTATGTTTTAGGATATTTTATTAATCATAACTTACTATCTTTGTAGGATATCTAACCATCCTAACATATTTTATCTACCACTTCAAGGCGTCCCTAATGGTAGTAGTATATTTAAGGTATTTGTAATATATTACCATGATCCCCCATAATCGATGTTGTTTGACTATAATTGCCCCACCACGATGCTTCATCAAACGTAGAATAGTGAATAATAAAAAAGTTATCACACAAAGATTGTAGCTAGCAATCGTAGGTGGGGGTGTCAATCCCCATATAAATCTCTCTCTCTCTCTCTCTCTCTCTCTATATATATATATATATATATATATATATATATATATATATATATATATATATTTCTAGCTCTTGTAATATTAACTATTATGGGTACCGGGGAAGCCGAATTTAATCAAGGCCTTTGACTGAAAATTAACAACTCACTAACGCATTAACCTTAGGTATTTATCTTTTAACCTTATCTTTATCTTTATCTTTTATCTTTCCAATAACAATCACAATATAAATCCTTTAAACTGTATATTTGATAATTATATCTTTTGATCTCATAATTATTTTGTATATATATTTATCATACATATACCTTAATTATGGTTATTTGAACACATGATATTTTGGCAAAGTAACGATTAGGTATAGTGAATATCCCTATATTTAACAAACATAACTTCTAGGTACTATTTTATCCTAAGGATTTGGTCATTATAACATCTAGGTATTAACTCTTCCTAGACTATTGGGCACTATAACTCTAGGGATTTGGCCATTATAACATCTAGGTATTAACTCTTCCTAGACTATTGGGCATTATAACTCTTAGGCATAATATCATAGCTTCCAACTAGGCATAGTATCTATAGCTACATTATCCTAAGGCTTTAAGCTTTATAAAACAGTTGATATCTATAGATATAAATATATTTTGATAAAGCCATTTGGTAAAAATGTATCCCCCCCTCCGTAAAACATTTAAAATAGTGAAAATAGGGGTCGTGCACTCACTCTAGTAATGTATCTGAAGCATCCAAGGCATTACATCCAAAGCTTCGCAAAATTGAGAGGACTTCCGAAACAACTTGAGATGTATAGAGAGAGGGTTTGGGAAAGTGTTTGGGATGAGAAAAATCAGAAAGTGAGCACCTATATTTATAGTGGTTGTGCATGCGGTGCACTTCTTGTGCGATGTGCACTTGCTTCATGGCTCCATCTAGAGCTTAGCATGTATCACACTTCTGATGGTCCACGTCTCCCTAATCTCGACGAATTTGGGTGTCAGACGTGCGCGATGAGCTTGGCGCGCACTAGGCGTGCACTCCCAAATCTTTTAAAAAAATTCATATTTTCCTTATATGAATCTTGTTTCTTACCCTCTTTATATATATATATATATATATATATATATATATATATATATATATATATATATATATATATATATATATATATATATATTTGTGTAGCTCTCTACTAGTACTACAACTTTCCTAAAGGTTGTGTTGCCAAATTTTAACTTTTATTTTTAACCCGTATTTTATATTTTTCTAAAATTCTTATTTCCTTCATATAAACTCCGTTTTAGACCTTTATATTTTTAAAGTCCTTATCTCTAAGAGTATTATGATTTTCCTTTTAGTGACGTTAACCATAACTCAACCGATTTCTTTATGCCATTTTGATGTTAATAGCGTTATTAACGAGATTGGTTTTTATCTTTTATAAAATCATAAATCCTCCAATCAGAGTCAGATTTTCACAACGCTTATATCTTTGGGATCACCTTGTTGTGTACTTTACAAATACACTAACTGTCATAAAAATTATGTAACTTTTTGGTCACTCGTTTTTGACCCTATGATTATGATTTAACTGATCATACTTTCCTTCATTAGGAAGAGTTCTATCATTATCATTGACTGATGCCTAATCTCTAGTGGCGACTAGAGATGGGAAATTCCCAATTGTCACATTGTCCCTCTTGTTTTAAGAATTTTGTCTTCAAAATTCGAACCTTATGGTAATCTTAAGTGGGGGGACAAGTTTCTTAATTAGGAAATCTATTCATTTTTCCTATTTGTTGGCACAACTAAATTTCCTTTTTAGTTTTCTACTTCTAATTCTTCAACTTCATCATTAGCATCTAATATCTTTATTTTAAAACCTTATTTAATTTTATCCTTATTTTACACCAACAGGAAACCTAAATCTTTTATCTTAATATTGAGTGGATTTATGGAAGGATTTCTATTTTATGTGTCTAGCACTACACGTACTCAAAACAAGCCTTTATATATAATAATGTTGAATACAACTTCAAGGTTTTCCAATTCCCTTGTTCAAACATTACATAATTATTCCTATGGAGCTTTTTCCTAAACCTCTTTATTCTAACATCCAATATTTCCTTCTATTGGGCTGGTTGACTTTTACAAACAATGGTTATGTGCCTTGGCCTTCTGTAGTTGTTACACCTAAAATTCTCACACTTTCCCAGATGACGAAGTCCACAATTATTTCACAAGAGGAGTCTTCTCAAGTATCCCCTTGGTGAAGTGAGTGATCTCTCATGAGACTTCCTTTCCTCTATTTCCTTCAAGAAGGTTGAATAGATTTTCCCTTGATGATTCATCCTTACTTGTTCTGAAGCTCTTTGGACTTCTTCTTACTCCTTCTTGGGTTCTGGGGCATAGGATCCTTAAGACTGAAGGCTAAAGATTTAGCTTCATCATAGGTATTAGGCTAGTGTGACTGCACTTCGACTCTGATATGGGGAGCTAACCCTTGGAGATATACATTGATCTTCTGGATCTCCAAGTTAACCGATTCAGGGCATATGGTGACTAGGTACTCAAACAGTAGTGTATAGAAAGCCAAGCCTGACTCTTTGGTGCTCAGATGATTGAATTCTCGCTTGGCTCATGCCACGTCTCTAACAGAACGGACTTCCTTTATCATCTACTTCTTCAATCTTCCCACGGAGTTGCATAGGCTTCATTTACCCCCAAATTCTTGAACTGAATACTCCACCATAGGAGAGCTCTTCCCATGAATATGCAAGTTGCGAACTTAACTCTATGTTCACTAGCACACTTTCTCTATAACTTTTTTGTCCAATGGATCAAACTACCTACTCCCCTGTCTCCATAGAATGATATTGACTTAATATTGAGAAAATCCTGATAGATTCTTGTCAATGGACTACCTTCCTTATTTATTCCCACATCCTTTCTAGCTCTGAGATCACCTAATGCATCAGAGACTTGACGTTGAATCATGGTCTGAATGGTAGTCGGGTCAATCAAGGTTAACATTGCAGTGTTGTTGTCCTGAAATAATGGCAAGAAGGTTTTTTGTTGTTCCTAATGGGGTTAACACTACTTTTCCATTTGTAGGGTACTATAGTTGCTTTCCTAGCAACTTGTCTCCTTGTCACTTATTTAAACAGAGACTTTACTGGTATCTTTTCTTTTGTTGTCGTTTTCTTTCTGATCACGACATGCTATTGTTACTTCCTTAGTAACTCTTATTATGAATGAAATTTCTTATTATTGTTGCTTTCCTAGCAACTGTTATTATGAACAAGGTTCATGTATTAGTATTGCTTTCCTAGTAAGTTTTATTATGAAAATCTCTTACTATTTCAAGGGAATTCTTCTCCCTTGCTCTTAATCTTCTAATTACATTAAACCCCTAAAGGATTTTAGTATCTAGGGTATCTAATTTTTTTTTTTGGGGATGAAAAGTGCCAACTTTAAAGATCTTGAACATGTACGCCAGGAATATGATGAGCGCGCTGTGCACTTGCAGATCAACATTAAAGTCGAATTTTGGCTTCATTCGACACTTTTCCAACATTCATTCTGGTCCCCATCTGATTTGCCTCGACTGGGTCCCAAACGCACGACACACACTTCGTGCGCCTGCCTCCAAACATCGATTTCCTCATCTCGTTTGATCACTCTACTTCCAGGTAACTTCTATGCCTAATCCTAGCTTAAATTTTGGGCTAAATTTCAAGGTTTTAGGATTTTTGAAGTTTTTATCAATTAATGAATTTGGGTTAGGTTTTGTGAAATAGATGATCACTTAAGCATCCTATACAACATATTTTACTTCCTATACACTCAATTTTGGATTTAATTCATCTACTGATCCCCGTTTTGAATTTTTAGATTTTCAAAAAAAGTTTAAATAAATCTGCAAGTTTGTGATATTTTAGACGAAATGGGATACCTATTCGTGTTCTAGAAGTTTAATTGAACATACCTATATAGTTTTTGTGTTGAAAATTAGACTAAATAGTAGGTTGCCATGCCTGCTGTTCTTCGTGTTCTTGGAGATCGTTGCATAAATGCATGTGCGTCGCGTGCACTTGCATGCAACGTGCATTTGGTATGTCTAACCCATTTCAACATTTTAAGCATCATTTATCTTATCTGACTTATTCCTAACTACCTTTCGGTCTATTTTTCTATAGATATGGTGATACGAGGTTGACAAGTTGCGAGTCAATTACCTCCTAACTCGCCTTCACATCCTTTTCTAGAGTTCCTCAATGATCTTCGCGACCGGAGCTCTTTTGTATCTTGCTTGACTGTTCTTCTGTCCAAGAAGATCAATATTCCCCAGGATCTTTCCTCGAGAGTGGCAGATGATTATGGGCTGACGGCTCGAATGACGTCGTTCCTTACCCATGTGTTGCGGGATGATAGCATTCTTGAGCTTTTTGTTTTCCACGGATGGCGACAGGTTGTCGGGGTTCAGGAGGTGGTCTACAAGGAGCTCTGCTGGGAGTTCTTTTCGATAGTTGATGTGTGATATACACACACACACACACACACACACACACACATATATATATATATATATATATATATATATATATATATATATATATATATTGCTCAAGTTTTAAATTTATAAAACTGAGTTTATCACAACCAGACTAACACACACACTAGGCAGTGGACCTAATCATGTAATAGTATAGTTGTGGTAAGAATAGGTGTCGAACACAAGAGGAACGGTGGTGAATTAATTTGGAGTTTTTGATTATAGGTTACACAAAATACATAAGTAATAAGAAGAGTTTTATTAAATACTTTAAATACCATCAAATATCGATAAACTGATAGGAAAACAAATTTCTTTAGGTACTTTGGTCTAGATAAATTACATCTCAAATTAATTGCTAACTACTGATACAATGGATATATATATATTCATTATTCACCGATTCCTAATATGACTAGTGTCATGGTTACGACTACTAATCCTTTGATTTCAACACAACTATTAATTCATTGATCACGTGAACAAACAATCATGCAAATCATTATTTGGTTCGTATTAAGCAAGATTTGATCTTATTTAACCCTAATGGTCATAGGAGTTAAATCATGTAGAGAATGGTCATTCAACTCATGCACACACATTAAAGTTCATCACTTTATTTCCTAACCCTAGGTTTTGGTCAAAACTCTAGTCATAATCACCAATGTATCACTGGACAACTATGATTCTCATTAACACGACTAGATGGTCACCTAAACTTTATTAATTCAACAATAGGAAACAAAACAACAATCTTTAACACATATGGATCTTCGATCAAACTTGACAAAATAAATTAAGTAAGAATAAACAATCCAAATAGTAATTAAACCAAAAGTCAAAGATTCACTTAATTATAAGCACAAAGTAAAAAGTTTTAACACCATAATCAGAAAGTAAACACATAGTGGGATCACAATGGAATGCTAAACATGGTCACAATAACAAACCACATGAACCCCGACATGAATCCGCTCTCTAATCCCTTAGATCTTCGTTCCTGTTAGCTTAACGGCCTACCGACCGCCTTCTAGACCCTCAAAACGGCAGAAGAGAGGTTACGTGTGGACTAAGGATCAATGGAATTTGATTTCTTCCTTCTGGTTGGCCGAAAATCCCTTATTACAAGTTTTGGAACTGATTTACTACGTTGGGCGCAAGCTGGTGTATGCGGGGGGTTCTAAAGAAGTCATCGCGATCTGATTACGGAGCCTAAGCCCAATACGTTGGTCGTACCAACATCTACATTGGGCGTAGTCCACTGCTCCACGTTACGTTGGGCGTAAACCCATTATGCTGGGCGTAATGGGCTGCCTTCATCCCACTTTTTCTCTTTTTGCATTCTAAGCCCAATTTCCGCTCCATTTGTTTCTTTTCCGCTCTAGCAACAATATACCTATAAAATATAAATTTAAACATTCTAAGTACCTTTTAGTTCTAAATAACTATAATTAAGGATAAAATATTAGGATATGATATATATATATATATATATATATATATATATATATAAATTACATATCAATAGTCCGATTCAACAAGGAGTTGATGAGATAGGCTGATAGATTGGTTTTTACTTTTTGCCTAGAAAGAGTATCCCATACTTGCAGCTTGATTGAGCTAGGGAAGCGTCAATGGATTTATACTACTGAGGAGACTATTAGTCCTCATTTTTATTCTTATCTCGACAGTTGTATTACTGCGCCACCATAGGAGTACAGCTACATGAAGGTTTGGGGTCACGCTCGAGGGACTTATGTTTCCAGGACACCCAATGATAGCGTCTTTCATTCTCCTATCTATCTGTTGATCCACTGATTGGTCGCTTCAAACGTTTGTTGGTGAAAGGAGTGTGACAAGGTTCCCTTTGGCGCCCTCTTTTATATGTGGTGCCTTACTCAGACGGAGGTTTGTTTTCATCTTCCTTTTGCCCTTGCTTTTTATTTATCTAGCATGGCTGTAGGTTCTACACCTTCGAGCAAGATCCGTAGGGATCACTGGGTTACTAGGATGGCCATATCTTATGAGGTTGATACTAGTGGGATGGTTCCTATGCCTATCCGGGAGATGGGTACTACCGCCCTCGGGAAGATGTGGGTGTTGGTTCGAGGAGTGGGGCGGCAGTGAAGGATTCCATATGATGATATTGTGTAGCCAATTTGATAGGTGGAGTCGGAGGACATCCCTGAGCTTACCTTCGTGAGGTGTCAGAGGCCTAGGCATGCGAAGCTTGACTATCGGGAGCCGACTATACATGACGTGATGCGGTGTCTGGTAGTTACACATGAGGAGCGTCGCTGGATCATCGCTTCGATCACTGGGGTGATGCAACATCTGGGGATGGACCATCTACCTTTTCCTAGGACGGGTCCTGCTGTTCCACCCCATCCTTAGCCACGGGGTGCCGATCATGATAGTGCAGGCACTTCAGTCACACATCCTAGAGATGCTGATGGTGATAACGCTGAGGGAACGGAGGATAAGAAGGCTGAGTATGAGAGCAATGATGAGTAGATTGAGGTTTATGGATTTGATAATTTGTATTTTGATACTTACGATGTATTTTGATACACTTTATGTATGCTTTTGATTGTGTATTTGTGGTTTCTGTTTTATCGTTTATCTATCCATAATTTAGTCGATGTATTGGTTCAATCAAGACTAAACATAGTTGATCAGGCTACATTTAGGAACGACTTGTCATAGTCCCAAATCAGAACGGAGGAAATGTTCAGGGATGGAGGACGTCATGTACAGTATCATAACAATGCACAATAGTAAAACAAGCAACAACATCATCCATTGCATTAATAATATAATTTAATACAAGTTTGTTCTATGTAAAGTTTGAAAGACAACAACATATGAATAAAAATAAAAAACGAGTCTTGAACATGCTCTGTCTTCTTAAAACGTGGTCCAGTGAACCTATCTACTGGTGACCTGAGAATACAAGTTATTTTGAAAGACCAGATCAGCATTTAAGCTGGTGAGTTCATAAGTATTTTAGTGTCAAATGTTTGTATAAGTTTGATGGAAGTGTTTGTAAGTGTTTGATGTAAATGTTTGTATACTCCCTAGAAAATCCTATATTTTCTACTAAAGTGGAGAGTAGTCTTCTACCAAGACCCGACTGTTCTATATGTTTGTTCTTTTTGTAAAAGTGAGTATTTTCCCAAGTATACGACTATCTTTATTAGAAAATAGTTTACAATACCGTTTATGTGAGAAGATCACTATATGAATGTAATGGGAAAATGAAGATGTATAGTAGTATTGTAAATTGTATATACATATGTACTAACTACCTTAAAACCAACTTGTTTAATTAAGGTAAAATGGGATGAGGTTATAACCATGCTTGATTGACTAGTATAAAATACAACACTCCAAAGACATCGAAATGGTATAACATTTGTCACCCGTAGACCTGCAGGTCCCACTGTAGCTAGCATCAAGGTGTAGGATGGTGACTCCCGTATAGATCTATACACAAAATCACCCTCTCCCTACAGGAGACTCTGGTTACAAAACGTGACACAACAATATATTTCCAATGTCATGAAGAAGTGGCTCACATTAATGCTATATTGTTCTTGTATTAATGTAGTATGTTCCTTTCATTTTAGTGTATAGTATGTTCCTTCTGTTCTAGTGTATAATATGCTCTTTCTGTTCTTGTTATAATATGCTCCTTCTTGTTCTAGTTATAGTATGTTCCTTCTTGTTCTAGTTATAGTATGTTTGAACTGACTCTTGTATGAACTGACTCTTGAAGTTTCAATGTTCTAGAAATAGTAAGTAGTAATCCTCTAAACTATACCTATTATAGTTTACCACTATTGTTGTTTGAATAATTGATCATGTTTGTACACCTTTGCTACCCAAAGGTATTGAACTGATAAGAAGAACTTTTATATCTACATACATATACATAATATATAACTAAGATTCAAACGACACTCGGGAAAACAACCGATAACCTAAGTCGACAACCAAACAAGGAACAAGAAATAAAGTGAGATATTAGTCCTAAGCCCTTTCAACCTTATTTATATAACTATATCTATATAGATATGCTTTTTACAATATATAAGTTTAAAAGAGTTTTGTAAAAGTATAAAGAGTTTATCATATAAAAGAGTTTTAACCATTTAGATGATTATTTATGACTTGATGTCAGTTTATAAAATGATTTGAAATAGTTTGTTTGATAACATAGTTTTTTGAAGTCTAAGAAATCCTTTTGTTTGATAGTTATAAATCACATGTGATTGATATTATAACTATAATGTTTTCTACTTGTGTCCCCCCATAAAAGCATTTAAAATCATTAAAAGATAAGTTTAGTGTAAGTCCTGAAAATGCTTGTGTATCAATCAGATCCGTTTGATGGTGCGGAATCCCAATCAAACGGATGATGTTAGATCAAATAGAAGAGAAGGAGAAGAAGAAGATGATGAATCTTGTTTGATTTGATATGAATGAAGATCTAGATACAAGATTCACACACACTAACACACACTAAAGCTCCTTTCAACTTTCTCTCCCTCTACAAATCTGTTCCTTCCTCACACCCCTCACCCTATATATATATATATATATATATATATATATATATATATATATATATATATATATATATGAGAGAGAGAGAGAGAGAGAGAGACATGGGCCGTAAATGGGTTTACGACTGTAAACACCCCACTTGGCCGTAAACTTGACCGTAAACTTGACCGTAAACTCATAAAACATTACAGAAAATACAATTGCCTAGAAAAGCAAAGTATAAATCATAATTTTGACCCAACAATCTCCTCATTGGTTTATAGCTTTCTTTTCTTAATTGACCCAACAAGCTCCCCCTAAAAAGTAGCTGGCTTTTCTTGATAATCTTCAGTTGGAGATTAGCTTTAGCGTTTATCTTCGATGACTTCACAACTTCAAGATGAACTTGATGAATCTTTAATAAATGACTTCATCTTGAGCAGTTGGGAATTTCTTCAGTATTTAACATTTAATGCACATTGGGTGAGGAGGCTTCTTGTAGAGATTCTTGAAAATTGGTGCTTTCAGCTTGAGAATCTTCAGAGAGAACTTCAGAGAGAAATAATTTTATGGATCACTTCAGCAGGTTCATAGATAGCAGCAGATTGATTAAAGAGGCTTCAATGCAATCCGTCACATAATCTTCTATTCCAGCTTCACCTTGCTTCCGGGGTTGAAAGATTGGATGTTGAAAGAATAATCTTCATTTCTTGCTCATTTGAATGAGAATTCTTCAATGATAATGTGTCACACCCCGAAAACCGAAGGCGGAAACATTTCCGGGGTTGACTCCACGTTGAGTATCAAATCCAATGCATATAGTAAGTAAAGTAAAACAACCATTACATTTCATAATAAAAGTTTTGCAGTTGTTTCAAAAATAAAGTTTGTACAGTTGTGATACAATGTATATATATATATATAAACAAAAGGAACGGATCTTCATGCACACCGTCTTCAAGCAAAAAGGATCTTCGAGTACCTGTTCTAACGCTGACCTGAGAACACAAGCGATTTGAAAATCAGCATAAAGCTGGTGAGTTCATAAGTGGTTTTGTTTTATGAAAATGTATCGGTTCCCTTTCTGTTTCTGAAAAGTTATGTATACCAAGAAAATCCCGTATTTTCTTAATGGTTGGTTATTGTTTCACAAATGTAAAGTATAGTGAGTTTATATACTGAAAATATGTCTACTCATGTGAAAAATGTATAGTTGGTTGTCTGACTAATTAAACCGTTCTGTTTACTTATCATGTATTGCCAGGAAAGTCCCATACTTTCCTCATTGTATGTTACAAATTGTAAAAGATGTAATGTTATTCAGTTTGTTACTCTTTCTAGTTATGTAAGTGTTACCCAGGAAAGCCCCATGCTTTCCTGCATGTTAGTTTCTAATGTAAACGATGTTAAAGATGTAAAAGATGTAACGTGATTAGGTTCCATGTTTTTCCCCAGGAAAGTCCCGTACTTTCCTGAATGTTAGTTACAGTATGTGAAAGATGTAACAGATGTAAAAGATGTAAAGGATGTATAAAGTGGTTCATTATTACTATAAGCAAATCTCTGTTATCCTAATTGCGAGTTCCATAACCATACAATAGACTAAAACCTGTGGCAATAAGTAGTCCACATGTGGCAATAAGTCGTCCACATACTTATGACTTTCGTCACCCTTGAACCATTTCAGTTCGGCTGTAGCTAGCAGCCAGGTGTGGGGTAGTCAGCCCCGTATAGATCTATACACTCAAGTCACGCTCTCTAAATACTAGAGATTCTGGTTATGGGTGTAGTCCTCCACTCGCGTATCTCGGTGGAGTGTTCTCCGAGGACGTGTCTCCAATCATACAGGATTAACAAATTTACTAGTAATAATATGATAGTCCTCTACTCGCGTATGTGTGTGGAGTGTTACCGAGGACAAAACAGTGTACAGGTATTATGTTCAAATGTTTAATGTCGTGTTTTTAACTGATAAAATGTGGAAAACCATTTGTGAAATATATGTAAAACATAACAGTTTAAAGACCTATTTCACAAATATATGTTACGTGATCTGCATGTTCAAATGATTATCAGTTGTGGTAATCAGTTATAAAAGCATATGAAATATGAAACACACATTTGAAAACATGTTTTGAGTACAAGAATTCCCTTGTACTTTGCTTGTGTTCCCCCCTGAAAACAGTGAAAACAGTGAAAAAGGGTAGGGGTATGAACTCACCGGACTCGGAAACGTGTCGGTTTTGAATGCTAGACGTTGGTTCGGGGTTTGATTACTCGCGATGACCCTATGTAAAATGATATAATGTACATATATACAATTAGAGATACATTCACTAATCATATGGAACATCACACTCCAATGAGGTTAAACACCTCAAAACGAGCGTTTGGAGTGACCCGGGTGACATCTTCGGACTTGTAATGGCACTAGGGGCTTGGGACTTGAGTTTACTCCCCAAGAGTAAACATTTTAGAGAGTTTACAACTATGGAACACACACATACATGAGTTTACGGCCGTAAACTCATGTGGGTGTGGTTTTGATGGTTTAACGGCTCAAATGGACATAGGGATTGCTAGAATGGATTATCTAAAATGCCTTGGAAAACTTGGAATGGATTTACATCATTTAAAACATGAGTCTACGGCCACCCTCATAGAGTTTACGGCCGTAAACTCACCCATGGCTAAGAATGGTTGATTTGAACTATTTAGGGCAATCACATGTGATTCTAACTAATTTTCTAAGCATTGTTATGAATTTAGAACATCAATTAAGACACTTATTGGAGTTTACGGCCTAGAGGTATGTTCTAAGGCCGTAAAATCTCCTTTACCATTGAAAAAAAGATAGTTTTTGATGCTTAAAACAATCACATATGATTCTAGAAATTCATACAAGCCATTTGGGTGTATTTGATGCATCATTAACATAGTTTTATGAGTTTACGGCCAAGGGTATGCTCCTAGGCCGTAAACTCCCATAAATGACACTTTTGATATGTTTCAACCCTTTAAATCATTTTTAGATGCATCTAGATTTTACCACAAAGCCATTGGTTGAGTTTGAAAGCATTTTGACATGTTTAAAAGCACTAAATCACCCTTTTAGAGGAGTTTACGGCCCAAGAGTATGTCTTGGCCGTAAACTCACTTTTATTACTCAAAAATCAAGTTTAAAGTGTTCCAAGTCTAGATTAGCAAGCCCAAAGGTCATATCTAAGTCCCAACTAGGTTTTGGAAGGGTTAATTGGCTCAAAAACCCTTTGAATATGAGTTTACGTCCCAAGAATGATCCTTGGCCGTAAACTCACTTTTTTCCCTCTAAATCCATGTTTTACATGTTATAAGTTCTTTCCTTTAAGCCATTATGTCATATCTAGTGTCCAACCATGCAAAGGAAGGGTTTTAGGGCTTAAAAACCCTTGATATATGAGTTTACGGCCCATGAAGGTTCCATGGCCGTAAACTCATGAATGTTGTCGTAAATCATGCTTTGAACTCGAATTTGAAGGCTAAGGAGGTTGCAATACAAGCTAGGGGAAGTACCTTAGAGATTTGAAGCCTTAAATTTGAGTTTTGATCCCTTAAACTTGGATGAGGAGAGAGGTTGGTTGTGTTTGATGGTAAATTGACCAAAGGCTTCAAATGGAGTCTTAAACACGTTTATATAGTGATTAAGTTTTGGACATGGTGGAATTGTACCCGATACCGGCTTTAGTCGAGGTTTTTGGTCGTACCTGATTGAGTTACCGTAACCCGATACGGTAATTTCTAGAAATATTCCGATCACTAAAGTTGGGTGTTAAAATGATTTTTAAATGTATTATGACACCCATTAAGTCATTTTAAATGTGTACCAGATAATGACTTAATTAAACGGAAGATCGGAAGTCGAAATTGGAAACAACGATTGGTTGCGCGAATTGTACTACGAAAGAGTTACAATAAATGATACGGAAATTTCGGGTTGTTACATAATGGATGAAGCTTTGGCTCAGAAATTTTCGACACAAATTCCATGCGTTTCATCTACACCTAGAATCACTTTTCAAGACAAAAAAAAAACTAAAAGAAAACTTAACACAAAAACAGAATAGAAATAACACTATTTTTGGATTTTCAATTTTCTGATTTTTCTTTGATTTTTGATTTTTTTATTTCTCCCCCTTAATTTGTGCATAGCGGAAAACTATGAACAAATTTAACAAAAAGAAAAATATTTGGGATCAAAGTTGTGAGACAGCCTGAACTTGTTTATCAGTACCTTCATTTTCATGAATAGATCCGGTCAATTGTCGGTATTGTGGTCCACTTAAACATGAAGAGTATCGACAAACTTTTCTAAATAATCCATTTAGCTGATGACGACCATGGATATTGTTGTCCACTTAAATCAAGCAGCGAGATCTACATACAACCTCTAAATGGTTCAATTTTAGTTGCACTAGAATGTGTTCCCCACTTCCCGATATACCCTGGTTATCAAGAACTTCCTAAGGACTCCTTACTTTAGGTGAGTAAACAATTATTAAAAAGGAAGATAGATTTAGAGATAGATGCTTATGTTGTGTCCCAGTTCGGATCTATTTTAATCACTTAGAGCGGACAACATATGACTAATAGAGATAAAGGGATATAGAGATAGTAGGGTGCATATGTTGTGTTCCAGGTTGGATCTTCTGATCACGCGGAGGAGACATCAGATGGCTAACAGATAGGAAGAATTTAATAGATAAAGAAGATGCATAGAAATGGAGTTGCATATGTTGCATTCCAGGTCGGATCTCTTCCAATCACGCAGAGGAAACAACATATGACTGACAGATAAAAAGCAAGAAAATAATTTCCTACACACCTACTTTATCAGAACCCTAGTCGCCCTATCAGAACCAGAATTAAGGACATAAATGCGTACATCAAGGAAAATTCGAACCAATGTTCTAGATACATATTAATTTAGTGTATCCTATAGGTTCCCGTGCTTATCTCACTGTCCAATCTACCAAAGCATCGTATGGTCAGTCCAAACAATCCTATCTAAATCCACACTGTCAAATCCTTCATGCCTACCAGCACATTGAGCACAGAGTCTAGACAATTCAAATTCAGTCCCTTACACATGTTTTAGACTTCCCGTTATCACTTTCTTGATATCACTTCCCAATAATAACTACTAACGAAAAACTATTAAGAAAATGAACAATTGTCTTTAAAAACGAATCAGAGTAAGATAAACTCAGGAGTATACAGAAGAAAACGCAAACTGTAATTCACCGATTGAATTTGCATTCAGAAGGTCTGAGAACAACATGCATAATCTCAGAATAGATCTGAAAATTCTTCATGTCTTTAAGCACAAACCCCATTTGTAATCTCTTCATTTCATCCTTTCTTTCCTTTCCCGCAAAGGACACATATTCTCGAACAAAGTTATGAGTGTTGTATAGTTGAGAGATGTCCCCTATCATATGCCAGGAGCAGCCACTACCAATAAACCGAAGTCTAATGATATGCCTCCATAGCTGCTCTGACACAAAGCGGGATCAGTTGGTCTTTGAAACCCAGTCCATTTTGAAACTGGATCGACCTTTGTCATCCTTGCACGGTACTCTCTCCAATGACATATCCTGCTTATCACAAACAGAAGATGTAGAAATATTAGAAGCATTAGGAGATTTGGGTGAGTGAGCCTTTGGAACCCATTTGTAGTTGGGTTTAACCCATTTCTTTTTCGATATGATGGGTGGCTCAGTACTTGCTTTTGATCTTGATGTTGGCCGTTGAGATGACTTTGATTTTGGCTTCACGGGAGCATCTCTTGGATTTGGTTTCTTGGACGACATTCCCTTCTTGGCCTTCTACGCGTTCCAGTCACCATTGTCTGAACGTGACCTTGAGGGGTTTCTTTTCGAGTATCTCCCTCTTGGTGCATTTTGCAATACTTGTGCGTAGTAGGGAACATATGTGCAATTAGGAAAATTTCTGGCAATGTGTCCAGGTGTTCCATAGTGAAAACAAGTCTTTTTCTTTACTTTGAAGTTGTTTCTTCCTTCCCCTGGTGGTGTATCCTTGCCTCGTTTGTTGTTGTTCCCACATGCACACTTGCAACAAGCACTTTGTTGCACTGGAATTGGTGGCCTGTATTTCTCAACAGCAGGTTTGTTAGGAGTAACAGAATTCGATGCAACAGATTCTGAGTTCAAGGAGTCATTAGTTTGTTCAGTAGTGTTCTCCTTGTTCTCATCTTCTGCTACTTTACCCGCACATGAAATAGAAATGTTAATATTTTCAACCTGAATACCTCATGACACAAATCCAATTGGTTTTCCGTATTGAAGAAGTGCCTCCCTGTCAATTTCTTCATGTGTCATAGGGATGGATGTGTAGTTATGATTAAACGGTGGAGGAACACTATCATACCCTAGACCTTTTTGTTGGTTATTTTTAAATTGCAAACAATGGTCTATCATGTTCGCAACTACTTTGCTTGACACATCAAATTTTCTAAAATCAAATTCTGCAGTTACAAATTTGCTTTTTAATGTGTCAAGCTCACTAGTTAATTCAGCAAGTTGTTTCTTAACATCACATTTATTGCTATAATCTTCCCGAAGCTTCCTAAAGTCTTTGGTTTTTGCTTCTAATTTAACCTTCAGGGGTTTCTGTCCTTTCCTAAGTTGATATCCTTCGTATTTTAGGTCATCGACTTCCCTTTTTAGCAAATCATTATGTTCAAAGCGTCAAGTTCTTCAATTACAGCTGCAAGACTAATATGATTGAGATCTTTTGTCTTCTTGATGACAGCCACGTTCATATCCCACGATTTCGGAAGTGAATTTAGTAGCTTTTTGTTTATCTCCGACTTGGTCAAAAAGACCCCAGATATATTCATCTCAGTAGTGAGAGTGGTGAATCGCTGCAGCTGAGCCTCCAGGGTTTCTCCAGGAATATTGTTTAACATGTTAAAATTTTGTCTTAACATATCTTGACGATTCTCTTTCATGTCTTCATTTTCCTCGTAGACCTCAAAAGCCATTATAAGCACAAATTTAAAAGTCAAACGTAAATTTTAAAAAATGCCCTTTGACTATAAACCTCAAAAGTCAAACTCAAAACTCAAACTTGAAAAGTTAAACTTAAAAGTCAAATTGAAAAGCTAAAGTTGAAAATTTGAAGGTTAAACGAGAAAGTCAAAGTTTAAAGTCCAAGGTCAAACTTGGAAGTAAAAGTTAAATTTTAAGTAAAAAGACAAAAACTAAAAAATTAAAACTATATTTTAATTTTTTCTAATTGAAAATGGATTTTGAAAATAAAGAAAACTGATTTTTTTGAATAAGATGCTGAGCTGCGAAGATTATATAAGCTAAAGACGGAAGATGCTTAACGTGTTCCTTGGTAGTTCAGCTGGTAAGGTGCATGTTTGAAGAGTTAGAGGTCTTGAGTTCGAATCCTAGTAGACACAAAAACTCTAATTAATTTTTTTTAAGTATAGGTCGCACTCTATGGGCTGAGGTGTTGCTGGGCCGTAAACTGTTTCTAGCCTTAAACTCGGACCGTAAACTGTTTCCGGCCGTAAACTCTTCAAATGCGAATAAAAACGACGTTTTTCACAACTTTTTCTCCAAAACTCGACCCATAACTCGTTTTTATGAAAAACACGAAGAAGAAACCCCCCTAATTTTCAGAGATCTATCCAAAAACGCAAGAATCCTTCCAAAATAAGATCAAATCAGCTCTAGATCTGACAAAATTGACTGATACAAACCAAGCTCTGATACCACTTGTAAGTCCCCAAAATGCTTGTGTATCAATCAGATCCGTTTGATGGTGAGGAATCTCAATCAAACGGATGACGTCAGATCAAATAGAAGAGAAGGAGAAGAAGAAGATGATAAATCTTGTATGATTTGATATGAATGAAGATCCATATACAAGATTCACAGACACTAACACATACTAAGAGGGGTGGGTGTGGGCAACACCCACAAGAGTTACAAGGCAAAAAAACAAAAAAAACTCCATTACCAAATGTGATGGTGGTAACGGGAAGTAATGCGGAATCCTTTAACATGTAATAATGGGAGGAAGGGGCGGTGTTCACTGGTGTTATCACATGTTATGAGGCATAATAACGGGAGTGGGCATTGCCCACTCCGAGTAGTCTAAAGCTCCTCTCAACTTTCTCTGTCTACAAATCCGTTCGTTCCTCACACCCCTCACCCTATATATACATGAGATACATGGGCCGTAAATGGGTTTACGGCCATAAACACCCCAGCTTACCGTAAACTCATAAAACATTACAAAAAAATACAATTGCCTAGAAAAGCAAAGTATAAACCATAATTTTGACCCAACATTTAAGGGTATGAACTCACCTGTAGTGAGTGATTTGAATGAAAGATCGATTAGGATGCTAAGTATGCAAAGTAAAGTCTCAAGCACAAACTGATCCTATTAATCATATAATGACACATATATGTATATGACTAGTGTATATAACAACAAATCATGCAAGGGAACAACCTTAGGTACTAGGTAACACTTGAAACAAAGTGTTACAATCACATATGATTGTATGAAAGGGTGTTCATGACTACACTATAAGTGTTTACGGCCACACATAAAGTGTTTATGGGCCTTGGCTTGATCCTATGAAGGGTTTACAACCATGGGTTAAAGGGTTCACGACCACCATATGATCTATGAAGGGTTTACCGCCCAATGAAGGGTTTACGACCGTAAACTCTTGAAGATCATGCATAAAGTGGTTGTTTCTTGGTTGGAAATCAAGAGTTTCTAATAGATAACAAGTGTATGTAAAGGATACTTACTTAATGGAAGTCTTGAAGGTGTTTACGACCCTAAGAACAAGTATGTGTTGTTGGTGTTCTTAGTGAAAAGATGATGATTTGAAGATCTAAACCCAAAAGAGTTGAATTCATGGATGGAATCAAAGGGCTTCACTTGAATAAGAATGATATCAAGTAAGAAGGGAAGAATCACTTACACTTTTGAAGATCAAGGAGGATATCCTTGATGATACTTGAGAGAGAAATGAGAGTTCTTGACTTGAATATGTGAGAAATGAAGAATAATGAAGGATCTTTATACATATGAAGAGGGGTTCACGGCCAACATGGGTTCACGCTGTGAACTCCTGGTGAAGGTGGTTCCAGCTCAATTGCAACTTAATAAACTTATGTAAATACTTCCTAACACCCAATACTTGAGTGTACTAGGCTTAGAACTCTCAAAAATGCCCTTAACAAAGCTAAAAGTCTATAGAAACAAGTCTGACTTTTGATTGAATTGTATGGCTTTACAAGAAAGAATTTTCGGGACCTGTGAGAGTGCTATCAGGAACTCATCATTTAGCTAACTGTGTGTCACCCACTTCAGCCCAGCACAGAGGGGATTTGCACTTCCGGCCATAGAAGGCTTCCAATGGAGCAGCCTTTATGCTCGTGTGATAACTGTTATTGTAAGAGAACTTGACATGGGGTAATGAGTATCCCATGGCTTCCCAAAGTCTATCACATATGCTCACATCATATCTTTTAGAGTTTGAATACTCCTCTAACTTTGTCCATCGGTTTGTGGATGGTAGGCTGTACTCATGTCTAGCCTAGTTCCTAAGGAACCTTGTAGCGAATGCCAGAACCTTGAAGTGAATCTACTACCTCTATTAGAGATAATGGATATGGATATACCATGCAGTCGTACGATCTCCCCAATGTAGATTCTAGTTGGTTTCTCCATCTTGTCAATTTCTTTGATAGGCAAGAAGTGTGCCGACTTTGTTAACTTGTCTACGATCACCCAAATGGTATCGAGACCACCTGTTGTCTTGGGCAACTTGGTTATGAATTCCATTGTGATCCGCTCCCACTTCCATTATGGTATCTTCGGTTGTTGTTGTAAGGCTGAGTGTTTCAGGTATTCGAACTTAACCTTGGTGCAAGTAAGACGCTTGTTCACGAAGGTAGCAATCTCTGCTTTTATGTTAGGCCACCAATATAACTTTTAAAGGTTAATATACAACTTATTTGAACCTGGGTGGATGGAATATCGCGTGTTGTGTGATTCGGTGATGACCAAGTGTCTGAAACCACCATGCCTCGGTATCCAAATCTGATCCATGAGATATAAGGCTCTGCCACCCTTGACTTCCATGTTTTTATCCTTCCCTCTCATGGATTCACTGTTGGGTCAAAAATATGGTTTATACTTTACCTTTTTAGGCAATAATAGTTTTTGGTCATGTAATATATTTTTGCAGTTGTATTTACGGCCTAATGGGTGTTTACGGCCATAAACCCATTTATGGTCGTAAACCCATTTATGGCCCATATACCCCAAGTATATATATATATATATATATATATATATATATATATATATATATATATATATATATAGGTGTTAGGTGGTTGAGGAGGGATTGATGAACATAAGAGAATGTACGGCCAAGAGAGAGAGAAGGGAGCATAAGTGTGTGAATCTTGTGTAAGGAACTTCATTCATATCATCAATACATTCAAGATTCATATTATTCTTCTTCTATTTCTCGTCTATTTTGATTTGGCATCATCCATTTGATTGGGATTCCCCACCATCAAACAGATCTGATTGATACACAAGCAGATTTGGGACTTACAAGTGGTATCAGAGCTTGGATTGCATCAATGAATTTTGTCAAATATGGAGCATATTTGATCTTATTTTTGAAAGATTTTTACGTTTTTGGATAGATCTCTGAAAAATAGGGGGGGGGGGTTGTTCTTTGCATTTTTGATAAAAACGAGTTTTTGATCGAGTTTTGTAGTAAAAAGGGGTAAAAGCGTCGTTTTTTGGGTTTACGGTCATTGAAGGGTTTACGGCCGTAAACGCATTTACGGCTAGGGTTTCCGGAGTTTACAACTCAGTAGTTTGCGGCTCGGTGTATGGCTTGGAGTTTACGGCTCGACAGCTTGTGGCTCGGACGGTTGCGGCTGGGCGGTTTACGGCTCAGAGTTTGCGGCCTCGGCTTGGTGGTAGACGGCTCGGAATACAGCTCTCTTGTGTGAGGCTAGGGAATAAGATTGGTAGCCTACAACGTACATTAAAAAGGGGAAGCATTTTTGTGGAGTGCCGGGGATCGAACCTGGTTCCCTTGTGTATTCAACAAGGCGCCTTACTAGTTGGTCTAGGAAGCCACTTGCTTAACTTTTTCGAAATTTAATTCAAAAGGAGTTCTTTCTCATTTCCCAATTTCGCAAATTTAACACTTTTAACCTAAAAATCAATTTCCTTTATTTTTTAAATTACTTTTTCAACCAAAAATTTTAGATTTTAATTTTGACTTTTGTTTTTGACTTTTGACCTAAAATATTGACTTTGACTTTAAAGTTTTGACCTTTGACTTCAAACTTTGACTTTCTCGTTTAATTTTCAAATTTAGCTTTTCTGTTTGACTTCTAAGTTTGATTTTTTAAATTTGATTTTTAAGGTTGACTTTTGAGTTTTAAGTGAAAGGGCATATTTTAAACAATGAGTTCCTCAAACATTCCGGTCAATGAAGGTTCATGCTCTCAAACTTGCATTAAAATTGTTGAAAATTGACATGAACACATCGATTTATTAAAAAGAGAAAATGAGGAACTTAAATATGAGGGGTACCAACTTAGGAAAGGACTGAAATCGTTAAAAGAAAAATTAGAGGCCAAGACTAATGACTTTAAGAAATTACAGTCAGAGTACAGTGATAAATGCATTCATTATAGATATCTTAAGAAAGATTTTGATGTTGTAATTGCCGAACTTGATGCATTAAAAGCAAAATATAAAGATGATGAATTCAACTTTAAGAAATTTGATGTGTCAAGTGAGGTAGTTGCATCGATGATTGAAAAATAATTAACATTTAAAGATAATCAAACTAAGGGGTTAGGGTATCACAGTGTACCACCTCCCTTTAATGACAACTATAACCCATCCCTTGAGACCAACGAGGAAGAGACACCTGCTCAGTTTGGCCCACTCCCTGAACCAGCTCCAGCTTCAGTTAAGAATGAACAATCTGGGCTGACTGAAGGTGTTGAGGTGAAGAATACTGATGCATCTACTTCATGTGCAGGTAAAGTAGTGAAAGATGAGAACAAGGAGAACACTATTAAAAAAAACTAATGTCTCCTTGAACTCTGAATCTATTGCTTCGAACTCAGTTGCTACTAATCAACCTGCTGTTGGTAAATACAGACCACCAATTCAAGCTAAACAGAGTGCCAGTTACAAGTGTGCATGTGGGAACAATCAGAGACAAGAAAAGGATACATCACCAGGGGCAGGAAGAAACAACTTCCTAGTAAAGAAAAAGACTTGCTTTCATTGTGGAACACCTGGACACATTGCCGGAAATTGTCTTAATTGCTCATACATCCCTTACTACACACAAGGCTGGCAAAACGTGCCAAGAGGGAGATTTTCCAAAAGAAACCATTCACGGCCATGTTCAAACACTGGTGACTGGACACACAAAAGGCCAGGAATCAAAATCCCAAGGTCAAGAAGGTTATGCTGTGATAATCCGAAAACTTTCCGTCACTATAACCCGTTCTCGTTAATAAGACCGTTGCGTTCCAATTTTTCCGTTAACCTTGGTTTAAATTAATTAAATTGGGATTTATTATTTTTACATCATAAGTGTTGGAACACAATGAAAACACGTGAAAACATCCCAAATTCTTATTTGGTAAATTTCTAGTTTCGACCACGTCGGGTTATGACAACTTAATCGGGTACGACCAAAAGCCCCGTTTAACGTCAGAATTGGGTAGAATTCCACCGAGTCTCAAAATCGAACCATATTTAAAGTTGAAAGGACCTCATTTGAAGCCTTTTCACTCTCTCTCTCGCTACTCTCTCTCTGCAAACTCAATCTTTGATCCAAAATCACCCCTTTCAAGCTCCAATTTGGTATGTAATCCATCCTAGCTCATACTATAACATGTTTGGCTTTCAAATTCGTGTTTAAATCATGAAATAGGACCAAGAACTTGTGGTTATGGCCCAGGAACAACCCCAAGCCGCAAACACACATAAATGGGGTTTTGGAGCCCCAAAACCCTTCCACACCACTTCTGGAGCTTATATATGACTTAGGGGCTTACATGAATGGACTTAGAACACCAAAACCTTAACATTTGAGTGGTAAAAATGAGTTTACAGCCCAAGAACATGCTTGGACCGTAAACACCCTTTCTTAGGCCGCAAACCCCTTTTAAGGTGTTAAAATGCCCCTTAAACACCTCCTAAACGTTGGAATAATGTCTAGAATCATCCACCATTGTGTTAGGGACCTTAAACATGAAAGAAACCATCCCCTTAGGAGATTATAGCTGTAAACCCCCCAAGGATTGGTTCCTGGACCGTAAACTCCTATAAGGTGGTCAAATGGTGCCCTAACTTCCTTCCATGGATTGTACTTTGGACTAGAAACACTTGTGCTTGACCTACGACCACCAAAACACATAAGGAGAGGGTACTTGAGATTTTACGACTGTAAACTCCTAGTTTACTGCCGTAAACTCCTTAAATGGTCCATATGTTGATCAAATCCCTTTCCAATGCCTTAAAACTAAACCTAACATCATCCCTCAATTGTTGTAAGACCATTTAGCAACCAAGAACCCACCACCCATGAGTTTACAACCGTAAACTCATGGGGATATGGTTTTAGGGCCATAATCTCCATTAGGAGTTTACTCTTGAAGAGCAAAATCCATATCCAGGCCCTACACACCCTTAGATGCTACCCGAGTCACTCCTAACACTAGAAATAAACTGTTTTCGTGCCTCGGAGTGTACTGTTGTATCTAATTAGTAGTTCAAAGTCTAATTAGATACAATTATGTATCTCTTCATATTAAATAGGAACCTCGCATGTACTCAAGCCCCGAACTTAGCATCCAACCGATACGCTTCTCGTCCGATGAGTTCATACCCCTACACTTTTATCGTGTTTTCAATGTTTTCAGGGGGGAATACAAGCAAAAGTACAAGAATATCTTGCACTCAAACTTATTATTTCGATTGTAATGTTGGATTTTCCATATGCTTTTAACACTGGAAACCGTTTTAACCAACTGTTTGACTTGCAGAGTTAGTTTTCAAACTAATTGTAGATCTCATTATAAAATATTATAATATATGTTATATTTTATAATTTACGAACGATTCATGCTAATCTTAAATTAGGATTATTACTAATAAAACACGCCTTTGGATGGCACCAAAACTTCGAAAATACAGCTAATGTACGTCTTTGAGTGTCACCAGAGTTTCGAAAATAAGTCTAAAATACGCCTTTGGATGTCACCAGAACTTCGAAAATACAGCTAGTGTACGTCTCTGAGTGTCACCAAAAGTATCAAAATTTTGTCTATTAATATATTCCTCTGAGCGAAATTAGAGTTTTGAAAATAAAATTTCTGTTAAGTATAGTAGATGTTCGACATTCGTATATAGGATATCCAGGCTTTCGGAATACTTATCTTAATACTACAAGTATGCTAGATACTAGTACATTGCATTCCGAACCAATAACCAACCACCAACTTTTAAGGAAAATAAGGGGTTTTCCTGGGATAACAAACTGTTCTTAACTAGATTGTGTAACAAACGGATAACCAAAAGTTACTTATAAGAAAATATGGGATTTTCTTGGATAACAACTTTTTCAAAAAACCAAAGGAAATTTGTTCATTTTCAGAAACAAACTGCTTATGAACTCACTAGTTTTATGCTGATTTTCAAACTGCTTGTATTCTCAGGTCCACATTAGACAGGTACCCCGCGATCTTTTGGGGAAGACGGAGCATTTTAGCAGTCTCGTCTTTACTTTTGTTCATTTTGGATGTATATATCTATAATCATGTATAACTTTACTTTCAAACAAATGTAAATACTTCTATGTAATGTAATGGTTGTGTTTACTAGTGCTTACTATGTACATTGGTTGTGATAATTTACATGATGTCCTCCGCCCCGGAACTTTTCCGCCATCGGTTTCGGGATGTGACAGATTGGTATCAGAGCCCTTGTTTATAGTGAACTAAGTATACCAAACCTTACATGGTATAAGACTATAAAAACTAAGGGACTGAAGTGCTCTGAACTAAATGTATACTTTAAAATATAAGAATTTTTCAAAAATATACAAGTATACCTAACCATCGCAATCTGTAACCTCGAATAGAACAAAACATAAGTAATTGGGTGTTGTACGCTGCGATTAAACCTGGGCATTTATGTAGTCGTGTCTAGGGTCAATATAGCCTGATCAACTATATTCATTCGAGACATGGCCAACATGTGCTTGGGAGTGACTTTGGTGTGCATCATGCCTAAAACTTACCAAATACCCAAACAATGAGTCGTTGTCGCAACGAAACATAAAATACTATGGGAGTATTTTATCCAGAAACCGAATACGTTGTAGAAATTCATTCCGAGTATTGCTACTCGTTCCTTCTTTAGCGATAGTTTATCTGCTTTGATAACTCTTTCCTGCTTATCGCTTATAGAACCCTATGTCTGTCATTTTGAGATATCTCTTATTCCGTATCTCTTGAATCAATTCAGAGGACTTATGATCCTCTCTTTCCTGACTATTTTAGATCAAGATGTCTCCAAGGAAAAGACCCAGCTCGAAGAATAAAATTCCACCTCGACCACCACCTCCCCCTCCATTTGATCCCGCCATGTTTCAAGGAGCTGTTAATGCTGTTGTGGCTGCTACCATATCACAAATGAACCTCGATGGTTCAGGCTGGCCTGGAGGTGGTACTTAGCCTCAAAACCAGGAAAGTAGTCAGGGACACCAGAATGAGTGTTCCTACAAAGACTTTATGAACGCGAAACCCACACCCTTCAATGGCACTGGAGGTGTCATTACCCTAACCCGATGGTTCGAGAAAATCGAATCTATTTTTGAAATCTGTGCCTGCTCTGAAACTGATAAGGTGAAGTTCGCCGCCTGCACGTTCA
This sequence comes from Lactuca saligna, assembly GCF_052625555.1. Taxonomy (NCBI): domain Eukaryota; kingdom Viridiplantae; phylum Streptophyta; class Magnoliopsida; order Asterales; family Asteraceae; genus Lactuca; species Lactuca saligna. Next base: position 169,499,515 of record NC_136423.1, on the reverse strand, counting down.
CCGATAAAGCCCTGACTTGGTGGAACGGCCGAGTCAAATCCTTAACCCTACCTGTAGCCAATGCTATGGGTTGGGAGATCATGAAGGAGCTTATGCTTGCGGAGTACTTCCCTCGGGGTGAAATGCAGTAGTTGGAGCATGAACTCTGGAACCTAAAGATGAAGGGTTCCTATATATCGCCGCTTACACTTCGAGATTCGACGACTTGGCGCTTCTTTGTTCGGGAATGGTTACCCCGGAAAGCAAAAAGATTGAGAGGTTGATCTGGGGGTTGACCCAGCCAACCAAGGGTAATGTCTTAGCTGCGAAGCCAGACACATACGACATCGCTAAATGCCTAGCGCAAACTCTAATTGACCATAGTGATGACCTTGAGGAATCATCCACCACTCCTGAACCGACAGAGATGAGTGGTGAGAAAAGAAATTTTTGGAAGAAGAAGAAGAGCCAGTCTTCGCAGGAGTCCTCGAAGAAGCAGCAAACTATGGTAGTCCACGCTGGTACTACCCCTTCTGCTGCATCTGTCATCGGTTCCTTAGCTCAAGCACCCACCAGCGGATAGGCTGGTACCCTCCCGTGGTGCAACAGGTGTAGTTACCACCATCGTATCCCTGGTCCATGTCGTGTAAAGTTTTGTAAAAACTGTGGCCAAGACGGTCACCTCACGCGAAACCACAGAACACCAACCTAATCAACCAATCAAGCTTCCGGAGCGGGTATCATTCATGCCTGCTACGGATGTGGTGAAGTCGGGCATTTCAAGCGAAACTGCCCCAAGGCAGCAACAACTGGCAACACCGGGAGAGAACTAGCCATGGGACGAGATGAGGCAATCGTCGATCCCACCGTTGCCACAGGTATATTCCTTCTCGACAACTCTTATGCTTGCAATTCTTTTCAATTCTGCTGCTGAAATAAAATATGTTAGCCGTTCATTTAAACAACTTTTAATCATAATACCCAACTTGTAACTGAAGCATTTAACATCGAGATGACTAACAGTGAGAAAGAGAATGCTAACGATATATTCATAGGCAGTACCCTTAACCTAAAGGATCATTCTTTTACCATTGACCTAATACCAGTTTCCATAAGAACTTTGATGTCATCATTGGCATAGATTGGTTGAGTCCCAATCATGCTGATATCCTTTGTTATGAAAAATCCATCCATCTCAATCTCCCCTCTCACCAGACTCTTAGGATCTACAGCAATAAACTCAGTTCCAATCTTCGTAGTATTTCGTGCATCAAAGCTCAAAAGCTTCTACGAACCAAGTGTCATGCATTCCTAGTTCATGTAATCAACGAGAAACAGGAAGTTAAAGACCTCGAGAGCATCCCCGAAGTCTGCAACTTTCCTGACGTTTTTTCAGAAGAGCTCCCAGGAATTCCTCCCGAACGTCGAGTCGAGTTTCGCATCGACCTAATTCCTGGAGCAAATCCTGTAGCCAAGTCCCCGTATCGCTTAGCCTCAATAGTAATGCAGGAGTTATCCAGTCAGCTCAATGATCTACTTAGTAAAGGGTTCATTAGACCGAGTTCCTCACCCTGAGGAGCCCCGATACTGTTTGTGAAGGAAAAGTATGGATCCTTTCAGATATGTATAGACTACCGCGAATTGAATAAGTTGACCATCAAAAACCGATATCCTCTTCCTCGAATAGATGACCTTTTCGATCAACTTTAGGGAGCCAGTTGTTTCTCGAAGATAGACCATAGATCAGGGTACCATCAGCTATGAGTTCACAGGAATGATCTTTCCAAGACAACATTCAGGACTCGATATGGTCACTACGAGTTCGTAGTGATGCCCTTCGATCTAACCAATGCACTAGCTGTGTTCATGGACCTGATGAACCGGGTGTGTCGCCCCTTTTCTAGACAAGCTCGTCACCGTGTTCATTGACGACATACTTATCTATTCCTGAAGTGATGAAGATCACAAACAACACTTGAGGATAGTGTTGGAAGCACTTAGATCAAAGAAGCTGTACGCCAAATTCTCCAAGTGTGAATGCTAGATTCGGAAGGTTGCTCTCCTTGGTCACGTGGTAATCGAGGAAGGCATACATGTGGAATCGTCTAAAATCAAGGCAATAGAGAATTGGTTGACACCGAAGACACCCACAGAAATCCGTCAATTCTCGGGTCTCACCGACTATTATCGCAGATTCATCCAAAATTCTTCTAGAATTGCCAAACCCCTGACCACTCTGACACAAAAAGGTGTACCCTTTGTTGATGTGAAAAGTGAGATACAACATTCCAAAACATTGAAGCAAGCCTTGTATAGCGCACCTATCCTGTCCCTGCCCGAACGAACAGAGAATTTCGTTGTCTATTGCGATGCGTCCGATCATGATTTAGGCTATGTACTTATGCAGAGAGGAAAAGTTATTGCTTATGCCTCGAGAAAGACAAAAGAGTTATGCCGATAAACAACGAAAGCCCTTAAAATTTCAGGATGAAGATCATGTCCTGTTGAAGGTCTCACCCTAGAAAGGCATGATACGCTTTGGAAAGCGTGGAAAACTTAACCCGAGGTACATAGGACCTTTCCAGATCCTCGCTAGGATCGGTCCTGTAGCCTACAAACTTCAACTACCTCAGGAACTGTCACACCCCAAAACCGGAATGGAGAAAACGTTCTGGGGTGGATGACGTCATGTCAAGTATCACAACATATGCAATATAGTAATCAAAGTACAACAACCATTGCATTAATAATAATAGTTTTACATAGTTTACATTACTATACATCAAAGTAATACAAGTAATGATATAAGTACATCTTGGTACTAAGCTGTAACGCCCATAGATCCGGGCTAGTCAATTTAGAGGCAATAGGGGTCGAAAATGACTTTTCGACAAAAGATTATTTAGAATAAACGATCTTAACCAAGTTGTAGAATATGTCACAAGGTTTCCGTACATATAAAGAACGCCGAAATCCGAGTTATAACGAAGAAGTTATGGCCCGCCGAAGTTTTACGGCAAAACCGGCACGGCACCGGGAGACGTAAATAGTGAATTTACGATAGAAGACTTTTTAGCCTTAGAAATCTAAACAAAAGTCGTAGAATATGTTAAACTAAGAACATCAATAAAAAGAACGCCCAAATCTGACTTCGTATGAAGAAGTTATGATTTTTCTAAGATTCGGCTTAGCAGTGCACGACCCGAAACTCGAATTTTAGTTCGAGCGGTTTTTGGCTTACATGACCTAAATGAGAGTTGAAGGTCTCATTAATAGGAACTCAATGGTAAAAAGACAGATGAAAACGGAGTCCGTACGAAGGAGTTATGAACTCTTCGCGGTCATTTAACAGTCTAAACGCCTCCTACTGTTAAATTTGAGATCGGTCGAGAATTAGCCGATGGAGTCTAAACGAAAGTTGTAGATCTTGATTTTACCTACGCGTGGATATAAAGAACATCAAAAACGGAGCTTGTATGCAAAAGTTATGATTTTTCTAAGTTTGAAGGCTGATACGCGATAGGGGGTGACGTGGCACCACCAGAATTGGACACGTGGCACCACCAGAAGGCCACCACATGGACCAACTCGATGAGTCATGACTCAGACTCGATGAGTCCATCATATTTCTCCCCTATAAATAGAGGTGTCGGGTTCCATTCATTCTCACACCTCCCAAACCTTCTTTCTCTCTCTAAACTCTCTCTCTAAGCCTCCCTAACCCCCCTAAAGCCTAGGGTAACTCCCTAGCACGAGGCGGAAGCCCCAGAGCGCCCGACGACTCCGAGAAAAGAGCCTTTCGGCTCGAGAACGCTGCTCCAGCGAAGCCCGGTTTTGCGAAAAAAACCCGCTGTTTTATCGAAGGAATATCGTTTTGAGAGTATCGAAGCGCTGTCTGAGTGCTGAGTCACCACCTACTCAGGTGAGTGCATAGTTACTTTCAGCTTACACATAGATATGAAGTATTTTATATAAATTACGTGCTGTGTGTGTGTATTATCTGTATACTTGCTATCTATGCTGGATGAACGTTTTATACATGTTTTCAATGATTTAAACTGTATATGTATTTTATATCTACAAAATGTGTTGGGTAAAACATGGGTAGATGTATTAGTTGCTGTGTGATAAAATGAAATAATGAGATGCCTCGTTATAGATGTTCTTGATGATCTAGTCATCTAGCGGAGTATAGATGACGACCACGGACTATTCTAGACAGCCCAGTGGAACACTAGCAGGCTCGCAACCTGTAGGTGTTTATTCGAACTGTGTGTTTATTCGAACTGCGTGTTTAATCGAAATGTGTGTTTGTTCGAACTGTGTGTTTATTCGAACTATGTGAACTGTGTGCTCACCAGGTATACTCCATCCCAATGATAGTCCTTTGACTAGGTCCCTTGTGTTAGATGTTTTAGGGACGTAATGTGAGGATAACGGGAATGGGTAATTGGGTTGATTGTTTAATGTTTAAAAATAATAATTATATTATTGTGGGTTGAAAACCCTATGTGCTCACCAGGTTTCCCAACCTGACCCACTCAGTTTATTTATATCACAAGTGTTGATACGAAGTCACTTTACACTGAGAGATTTAAAGAGATGTAGATCACTAGTGTAAATAAATGTAAATTCTGTTTATGCTTATGTTTCTGTATTAACGATGACATCCCAAACGTTTTAAGATGAATAAAAATACGTTTCTTCGAAAATGTTTTAATAACGTATTTATCGTATTTTTCTGGGAACAAATTCCGCAACCTTTTTATAAAATGAAGTACTCTGATTTTCATAAAGCATAAACAAAATCGGTCTTTTCTGGCCGTGATTTTGGGGATGTCACAGTTGGTATCAGAGCATTAGTTTAAGCGAACTAGGAATATGGATTTATTTCTAGACTTAAACTTAGAATGCTAAGCAATGATTGTGAGGAGTGTGTTTAATAAAATTTAGGTAATACACCTGAATAGACACAAGCACTAGCTTATTTAGGGAAAATTCCTAACATGCTTTTATGTGCTAAATGATTTATGATATGCATTATATGATCGGATCTATGGTCTGTTGCCGACCGGATCTGGAAATTTTATGTGCTCAGGTTTCTAAACGTTTAATTACGATATTAGAACTGGCATATAACTTTTTGGAGTAATAAGGAGGAATACGTGTCTAATTCTTCCTCTATCTATATTCTCGTCTCGATACACCAAACGCTTGCTTTGGAGAATAGAATTTCATGATAAGGACTCATGGAGAATTGAGTAAGTGGAGGAAATGAAAAGGCTTACGATAGTGAATGACACCTATCGGAAGATATCATAAGAGTGGTATCTTGCCTTTAGAATATGTCATGCTGTACGTTTAGAGGAGTACAGTACGTCCGAAGTACACCTTCGATTGGCAGTATGATGGAATGATTGGCGTAATTCATGAAGTTGACCCATCGTAAGGTATTTCCACCGAGCTGAAGCAGAATTGATGATTGAAGATACGCATAGAAGAAGTCCTAGTAGAGTCTAGGGAAAATTTTGTGATTGTTTGGACACATTTTTATGTGTTAAAAAAAAATTATTTTGTGATAATAACTTGGGAAAACTGCGAGACAATACTTGGGACGAGTATGAGTAGGTGTGAAAGGTAGTAGATGCATATACTACCGGAAGCACAGGACTCACGCTTGGATCAGGGAAAGTCACAAGGTTACCAAGAAACTAGTAATTGATTTCGATTTATTCAAGTGTGTTGCTACCATTGTTTCGGTAATGACTAAGACGATTGTTGATATTCTGACCCTAGTGGTCATATCGAATTGAGTCCGACTACGATGAGTATGTTACGTGGTTCAGAGAACCAAGTTTGATGTAGCGTCCGAATTAAACCAAACGATTGAAATCAAAGCGATCAATAGAAGTATCGCGCTCGTTGTTAAAAGAAGATGGTTGCTAGAGATGCTACCTTTTTAGATGTGACTAGAACATGAAGGAAGATATAAACTATTCTGGAATTTGACTCTAAGAGACCTGAGTCTGAGCATTGCAGCATACGATGAGAGGTCATTAGAATATGACACATCGGTCCATTGTATTAATAAAAGAACTTATCTTAAGTTCATATCCAGTGAGGATCGAGATTGTGACTTGAAGGTCATAATTTGCAGTCTAACGTGAGATAGAGAGCGTATGCAAGATCGAGCACCGCCTGTAGTCAAGGAGTCTAAGAATTAGATACACGCTCGAAGAAACCTCGAAGTTATGACTTAGGATGAATAGATAACAAATGGAGTCATCATGTGAGCCCTGTTTCGTTGATGATTCCGGGACGTAATCATCCTAAGGGGGAGATAATTGTAACGCCCGTAGATCCGGGCTAGTCAATTTAGAGGCAATAGGGGTCGAAAATGACTTTTCGACAAAAGATTATTTAGAATAAACGATCTTAACCAAGTTGTAAAATATGTCACAAGGTTTCCGTACATATAAAGAACGCCGAAATCCGAGTTATAACGAAGAAGTTATGGCCCGCCGAAGTTTTACGGCAAAACCGGCACGGCACCGGGAGACGTAAATAGTGAATTTACGATAGAAGACTTTTTAGCCTTAGAAATCTAAACAAAAGTCGTAGAATATGTTAAACTAAGAACATCGATAAAAAGAACGCCCAAATCTGACTTCGTATGAAGAAGTTATGATTTTTCTAAGATTCGGCTTAGCAGTGCACGACCCGAAACTCGAATTTTAGTTCGAGCGGTTTTTGGCTTACATGACCTAAATGAGAGTTGAAGGTCTCATTAATAGGAACTCAATGGTAAAAAGACAGACGAAAACGGAGTCCGTACGAAGGAGTTATGAACTCTTCGCGGTCATTTAACAGTCTAAACGCCTCCTACTGTTAAATTTGAGATCGGTCGAGAATTAGCCGATGGAGTCTAAACGAAAGTTGTAGATCTTGATTTTACCTACGCGTGGATATAAAGAACGTCGAAAACGGAGCTCGTATGCAAAAGTTATGATTTTTCTAAGTTTGAAGGCTGATACGCGATAGGGGGTGACGTGGCACCACCAGAATTGGACACGTGGCACCACCAGAAGGCCACCACATGGACCAACTCGACGAGTCATGACTCAGACTCGACGAGTCCATCATATTTCTCCCCTATAAATAGAGGTGCCGGGTTCCATGCATTCTCACACCTCCCAAACCTTCTTTCTCTCTCTAAACTCTCTCTCTAAGCCTCCCTACCCCCCCTAAAGCCTAGGGTAACTCCCTAGCACGAGGCGGAAGCCCCAGAGCGCCCGACGGCTCCGAGAAAAGAGCCTTTCGGCTCGGGAATGCTGCTCCAGCGAAGCCCGGTTTTGCGAAAAAAAGTCCGCTGTTTTATCGAAGGAATATCGTTTTGAGAGTATCGAAGCGCTGTCTGAGTGCTGAGTCACCACCTACTCAGGTGAGTGCATAGTTACTTTCAGCTTACACATAGATATGAAGTATTTTATATAAATTACGTGCTGTGTGTGTATATTATCTGTATACTTGCTATCTATGCTGGATGAACGTTTTATACATGTTTTCAATGATTTAAACTGTATATGTATTTTATATCTACAAAATGTGTTGGGTAAAACATGGGTAGATGTATTAGTTGCTGTGTGATAAAATGAAATAATGAGATGCCTCGTTATAGATGTTCTTGATGATCTAGTCATCTAGCGGAGTATAGATGACGACCACGGACTATTCTAGACAGCCCAGTGGAACACTAGCAGGCTCGCAACCTGTAGGTGTTTATTCGAACTGTGTGTTTATTCGAACTGCGTGTTTAATCGAAATGTGTGTTTGTTCGAACTGTGTGTTTATTTGAACTGTGTGAACTGTGTGCTCACCAGGTATACTCCATCCCAATGATAGTCCTTTGACTAGGTCCCTTGTGTTAGATGTTTTAGGGACGTAATGTGAGGATAACGGGAATGGGTAATTGGGTTGATTGTTTAATGTTTAAAAATAATAATTATATTATTGTGGGTTGAAAACCCTATGTGCTCACCAGGTTTCCCAACCTGACCCACTCAGTTTATTTATATCACAGGTGTTGATACGAAGTCACTTTACACTGAGAGATTTAAAGAGATGTAGATCACTAGTGTAAATAAATGTAAATTCTGTTTATGCTTATGTTTCTGTATTAACGATGACATCCCAAACGTTTTAAGATGAATAAAAATACGTTTCTTCGAAAATGTTTTAATAACGTATTTATCGTATTTTTCTGGGAACAAATTCCACAACCTTTTTATAAAATGAAGTACTCTGATTTTCATAAAGCATAAACAAAATCGGTCTTTTCTGGCCGTGATTTTGGGGATGTCACATAAGCTATCTTCATCAAAAGCTCCTGGGATGTACCTGTCTAATGCTGACCTGAGAATACAAGTTATTTGAAAAGCGAGTATCAGCATTCTTACAAATGCTGGTGATTTCATAAGTATTTAGTGTCATTTTAATCAAATAACTTTAATAAAAGTGGTAGTTTTAGGGTATCCATTTCATTAGTGTCTTTTCCAGAAAATCCCATATTTTCTTTAATAAAAGCAGTCTTCTACCAAGACTGGACGGAGTTATGTGGTAAAAAGTAGTTTTCCCTTAATCGCTATCATTATCAAAACACAGAATTTGATTATTAAAGAAAGCAAGAGAAATCAGGGAAATAACACATGCCTCAGCAGTGAGGACTGCTGACTAAGGCAAAGGAATCATAGACTCCAGGAGAGTATCGAACAGACAACAAGCCTGGCTCAGTCTAACAAAGAGAGACATAGACCTCAGACGGTACCAAATGAAAGGTACAACTAGTAAGGTCTAAAACAGAGAATACAGACCGCAGACAGTATCAAATGATAGATACATTTTTGCAAGGTCTAAAAACAGTGTGACTCTGAGAATAGGTTTCCAGCATACAGTGGAAATTGTTGGTGAAATACCGTTACCTTAAGGCCATGCATTATAAGGCAACCAGGGATACTCGTAACCATACTAACCGACACTAGAGTACCTGACGCCCTACAAGCATCTATAAAATATGACATTTGTCACCCCTTGGATTGGTGGGCCGTGGACTGTAGCTAGCAGTCAGGGTGCGGGGGTTTCAATCCCATATAGATCTATACACACAATGTCCGCTCTCCCTACAGGAGACTCTGGTTACCAACTAGACGACAGAGAAGGCGGTGTCCCGAAGATGCATCCCAAATAGTGGGTAGTGGGTTTCATATGTAAGTGCTGAACTAGAGATAGAGACTCATAACTGAACTGACAAGAGTAAACCTATATGTCCATGCTTGTATACATAATATATAGTTAATGGTCAAACAACCTTCAGACGGACATTCGATCCGACCAGACCACATCTCAATGAAGAAAAGGAAATAGGGCGAACAAACCTTCCTAAGTCCTTCAACCATTATTTACATGCATCTATACAAGCATAGGCACACATCTAACTAACCGAAGTTCTTAACGAAGTAGGAGTGTTTAACGAGTGAGTAAGAGCGTCTAACGAGTGAAGGAGCGTCTAACAAGTATGAGCGTGTAATGAGTGAGTAGGAGCGTCTAACAAGTATGAGCGTGTAATGAGTGAGTAGGAGTGTCTAACAAGTATAAGTGTATAACGAGTGAGTAGGAGTGTCTAACAAGTATAAGTGTATAACGAGTGAGTAGGAGTGTCTAACAAGTATAAGTGTATAACGAGTGAGTAGGAGCGTCTAACAAGTGAAGGAGCGTCTAACAAGTATGAGTGTTTAACTATGCAGAAGTATAACGAAACAGTAGTATCTAACAAATAAGAGTAATAAAACATGGAAGAAACCTTAATGAAAACTTTAGAAAACCTTTATACTTTAAGATATCACAACTTGGCATTCTTTGTAAAATAAGTTTGAAAGCACTTAGAAATTCCTTGGAAACCTTTCATAAAAAACTTAAATGAACATTGATTAGATCTTATAAGTAAAAGTTGAACAAGTAACTATGTTTTTAGAAAACCAATTACAGTGTCATTCTCGGTAAAACAGTTAACAGTGTGGTAAATCTTGTGCATGCGGGTTATCAATCACTTATGATTGATATGATAACTGGCATGTTTAACTTGTATTCCCCCCCCCCCTATAAAACATCTAAAAACATATAAAAGGTTCATTCAGGGGTATGAACTCACCTGTTGTAAGTGGATCCGACGGAGGTGCCAGTATAGAATGTTAAGTGTCAAGTGAGGACTTGACTACACACGCAAATCCTATTTAACATGTAATGATACATTTAAGTATCTAATTAGTCATTTAACAACTATATAAGAAATTAAGGGTGTCTTACGACATAAAAACACTTTGCTACAAGTGCTAGAAGTGTCCCAGGTTGCATAGAAGGTGTGTATGGACTCACAAGACCAATTGTGTGAAGTGTTATTCTTGATAAGAAATCACACTAACACTTGAACATCTATTTGTCAAGAATGTTTCTTGACTGAGAGGAACTTATATGTCAAGAGGTAAGTGGGAGTCTTAAAGATCTGTACAAGTTTGAAGAACTAATCAAGAATAAACCTATTGTTAATCACTAGCACACGACTTGAGGTTTGTAACCTATCGTGTTGACATATTCTTGTTTCTATGCCTATTCCAGTTGAAATTGAATATGCATGTGAGTTCTATGAGTTCTCAATTGTTTGCATAGGGCAAAGCACCTTGGTCAGTGAAAGTTCATTGATCAATAAGAGTGATCTGCTGAACAACTTGGAAGACATGGTAGGCCCTTGTGTTGCCAAGTAGCAAGAAATTAAGATTGAGTAAGTTCAGTCCATGTGAATTTCACTTGAGGATTCTCTAGACCTTGGGTATATGGCAAGATGCAAACTTTATGTTTACATATTTTTAGATCTAAGGTATTGTCCTATTTTCTTCTTGAATAAGCTTATTGAAGTGGAAGGATTCCATAAAGTCAAAAACTTTATGGATCCTTGAGGTCACTTTTAGGACATATGTTGTAGAAGCTTTTGGTCCCATGCAAGTTTAATTTCTTTTTTTCTCATGTTTTGACCTAAAAATGGAAGAGACATCCATGTCCATAAAGTACCAACTTTTATGTTCCTTTTGGTGTAAGAAAGATTTCTGGAAAACATAGGTGAGTGACCTTGATGATTAAGAGCTTATTGGTTAAGTCATGCTTTTTGATGTCTTTAAGGACCTAGGTTTAGAGTTCTTATCTTAATGGAATGTATTAAGGGATAAAGTTGGAAACTTTATCCATGAAGACCTTAGGAAGGATCAGATCTGAACTTTGGAGCCCTTAGAGTTGGAAGAAAACAACTTAAAACGACTAAGCTATTTAAACTAGTTCCTACGATGTGACCTTTAGGCTGACATGGTGTGGAGACTACGGATTAGTCCACTGTTTTTGGCATTTTGTGCCCACAACGTAGCCAAAGGGAGGTCACAACGTGGAAGTTTGTTGTTGACAATTTTGACCTTAACTTTGACCGTTGACTTCTGACTCGTTGACATTTAGTCAAATTGCTAGTTTTAGAAGGGTAGCCTAAGAGTTTACCTTGTGTGGATATATAGATGGCGTTTAGCACATGTTCTCGGATTTTGATAGCTGTTGACTTTTATCAACATTGTTAGGTGAGTCTTCTCATTATACGATGTAGGATGCTAGCTGTCTTTGTGACTCTTGCATAAATTAGATGGACTCGTTATGTATGTTGGCGGGGCCCGTTCATATGTTGGGTGGGATCCGTTATGATTGGAAGGGCCTGCTATATGGATGTGGCCCAAGGTTATGTATGGTATGTGGTATTTTGGAGAGCTCAGTAAGCTTTGTGCTGACGGTTTATGGTTCAAACATGTTTCTAGTACTTCAAGTTCCTAAGGGAAGAGTCTGGTTTAACTACACAACATCGCCTTTATGATTTTCCGCACCGATGATTGTTATCTCACTTTGATGGGTTCGATACATTTGTATTATGACTGGTTTTGTAACACATGATGCATGTATTTGCCGATTTTAAAATGAAATTTTTTATCAGTATTTATATATATATATATATATATATATATATATATATATATATATATATATATATATATATATACTTATAAATGAAGCATTTTTCCTTTCACCACATTCATTTGAGACTCCCATGACTTTTCAATTGCTTTCTAATAATGATTATAAGTTGGGTAATAAGATTAAATAAATATCAAACCTAAAGTGTAGTCATATATAAACTAAATTTCAATATTAAAAGAATATCGTTACTTCTACTTATAAATTTATGTTTTTTAACTTTTAACATATTATACTAAATTTATTAGTTTTAATATATTGTTTGATGTAAATCATTATCATTTTAAAGCTACAACTTTTGAAAATTTTGTATAAAATACTTAAATTATAAATTTAAATATAACATTACCGAACTAACTTAAATATAAATTGTAGTTGAACTTAAACAACCTAAAGAATATTTTGTAAATAGTTAAAAGTGATAAATTGTAGTGTCTTTCTAATAATGATTATAAATTGGTTAAAAATGTTAACTAAATATCAAACTTAAAGTGTAATTATAAATAAAATAAATTTCAATATTAAAATAATATCTTTACATCGACTTATAAAGTTATGTCTTCAAATTTTAACATACTTAGTTTATTATATTTAATATGTTGTTGTATGTAAACAATTATCAGTTTAAAACTACAACTTTTGAACAGTTTGGACAAAATACTTAAATTGTTAATTTAAATATAACATTACAGTTTCAGCTTAAATATAAATTTCAGTTCCACTTAAAAAACTCAATTAATATTTTGTGAATAGTTAAAAATGATAAATTGCAGTCATAAATTCAAAAACTAAATTATAATATGAATTTAACTAAAATATTTTATAAAGACATTTTTATAATCGCTAAAAGTTTTCAAATAAGTAGTTTCAACTAACTTACAATAACAATAGTTAAAAATAAGTCTATATAAATGATTATATTGTTACCTTTAAAATCAAAAAACAATGTTTGATGTTTTAAATAATTATTATGATAGAAATTAAAACGTTAAGCAAATAAATTTTAAAAAATTAATTGAAAATAACAACAACTCTAACTAATATTAAACCATATATTAGATTTAATTTTATTCATGAGTAACTAAGAGATGAAAGTCATTCAAACGGTTAAGATTATACAGTTATAATATATGCATATCTTAACATATACTTCAAAATAATCAATATATTATATCAATTTAGTATACGAATTATTATTTCTAATTTAACAATATTTTTATTGTTATATTAAAAAAACATATATTTGTAATGATTTCAACTATATATGTGTTTCTCCGCAATGCACGTGTATTCTCGACTATATATATATATATATATATATATATATATATATATATATATATATATATATATATATATATATATATATATATATATATATATATATAGAGAGAGAGAGAGAGAGAGAGAGAGAGAAAGACAGAGACAGAGACAGAGAGACAGAGAGACAGATGATGGTTCAATAGAAAATGCATAAACTAAAAAAACCAGAAAAACCTAGAAAACAAATACAAATACATAAAAAATTGTAACACTCAAAATTTAAGCCAAATTTAAATTTTCAAAAACACGTCGATTTCATCAAAACATTAAAACTTTGTTTTCAAAATACATTTATATTAGAGCTTTCCCAGAAACATAACACAATAGGATGAGCCGTACGATCATGCCTTCGCCTTGTCGCGGTCCCCTGAGGTACATGAAACAATAAACTGAAACTGTAAGCCTGAGAGCTTAGTGAGTTACCCCCAAAATACTGATACATATACAGTCCACATAACAATATCAACATTAGCATATCATATCAATCAAAAACTGAACAGCATGCACTGGGTCCACAGCTTTACAAGCTGGACTACCCCTGGGCCCTCAGTTCGTATCTGAGTCTGGAATGCCGTCGAGCCCTCAGTACGAGTCTGGAATGCCTATCGGGCCCTCAGCTCGTATCTGGAATTCTCTCAGGTTTGTTGGCTACCGCACGGAGTAGTACAACCTCAAACCACCCCACATAACATGTCGACATGTAACAAATAAATGCACATACATGTAATCAATCAGTATCACAGGTAGTCCTACAGATCTACCCGACTAGCACATCAATTGGCATGCATTACTAACTCAAACTCAACATAACAATAACTACTAGGATATCAAATCCAATGGGCCGGCCTTGGTGCCTTAGACCCCTTAGTATAGTGAGGATAACTCACCTCGCAACTGTCGTCGGAAATAAGAAAGCTCAACTCCCGGGTCCAACACGAACTCCACCACCTAAAAGTACCACATGACCTTTTTCATAAATCCCCCAATCCCAGAAACCTACAGAATTCAATTGGTCAACCCCTTGGTTAAAGTCAAAGTCCACAGTCAGAGTCAACAGTCTATGTTTACTCGAATCGCTGAGTGCAGGTCGCCGACTCGCCGAGTTCTTCCTGAGTTCAAGAAGTCGTGGAATCCTCGACCTGATCGTCGAGGTCTCCTTTTAACTCATCGAGTTCATATACGGCCAAGATTTTGGGAGAAACCCTAGCCAACTCGCCGAGTTTTCTAACACTCGCCAAGTTCAAGGCAATCTTCAACGAACTCGCCGAGTTGTTCATCCAACTCGCCAAGTTCATGGCCATCTTCAATGGACTCGCCGAGTCCCTTAATCAACTCGCCGAGTCCATGCAGATCTTAATCCATGCAGATGCTCTTTAAGCCATCGCAAGGCCCTAAATTACAGATCCAAGCTCCTAAGGCACGTTGATTACGTAAAGTTGCAATCTTTACGTACATGCAAGGCTCTAAAGGGCCGAAATGATCAACCTAAGCTCTTTAATGGAGTTTTACACCTTGGGAGGGTTTCAACCTTGCACAATCTGGAAACTTTATGGATCTAGAGGTCAAGGGAAGTCCAGATCTGAAGTTATAACTTCAGGTCTTAGCTTAAACATGGAGAGTCCTTCATAACACCCATCCAAGGGAGGTTCAAAGTGAAAAGGGCTTAAGGAATAACCTATTACCTTCCAGAGAGTGATGTCTGATGCAATCCCTTAGCTTTCCCGAGTTCCTGGCCTTGCTTTTCCTTGCTTCTTCAAATGCTTCCTTCTAAGGTTACTCCTTCAAGCTTGGACACCAAAGAATACACACACACACAAACACACGTTTTAGGGTTTGAGAGGGACAAGAAGCATAAGGGGAGGCTGATGGAGGCCAATGATCCTTTAAATAGGGTGTAAAACCCCAGAATTTAGGGTTTCATCTGCCAGCTCCTACTCGCCGAGTCCCTTGGTGGACTCGCCGAGTAGGTCACTAAACACGCGTTCCATTCCCACTGCTACTCGGCGAGTAGGGCAACCAACTCGCCGAGTAGGTCATAAGACCAATTATTCTTTAATTAAATTTATACCTGGAATCGGGACGTTACAAAAATACTCTAATATATCTAAAAAAAATTTCACTTTATAAACCTTAAAATCGCACGCATATATATAACTTCGCTTAAATTTTCTTTAAGAAAAAAAAAAGTTTAGAAAAAATAATATATATATATATATATATATATATATATATATATATATATATATATATATATATATATATATTAATTTACCAAAAACATACCTATATATCTTATTTTTATATTTATAAAGTTACATAAAAAGATTAGATTTTTCAAAGTATTTTTTATGTATTCCTATTACTTTTTTAGGATATCTAGGTTTTTTTTTTTTTTTTTTTTTTTTTTTTTTTTTTAAGTTTATACAATCTCTCTCTCTCTCTCTCTCTCTCTCTCTATATATATATATATATATATATATATATATATATATATATATATATATATATATATATATATATATGTTTTAAAAGTTTAAATTTGACATGATTTTTTTTATGGATGTTACAAGTTGGTATCAGAGCGTTTGTTTGAGTGAATTGGAGGAAACACTCATGTGTCTCTAGTCTCAGACTAAGGAAAAGATTGTAAAATGATTTTTTTCAAATGGTTTTCAAAATACTAAAGGAGGATCCAAGTGTACGATCAGCCGGAGCTCGCGGATAGACCCTAAAATACCTTATGGATTATTTGATTTATGTGATATGTTAGAACAACATGCTAGTACTAGGCTAGGGATCTTCAGGAAATGCATGATAGAATTGCCTGATTATATGAGGCTTGATAGCCTAGGATTTTCCTTATATGCAATTGACATAATTACTGTAGTTACTCAGTGTATGCATATGGATGTACATAATTAAGATCTTATAGCTTGAGAATATCTGGTTTGGCTTTATTTCCTATTCTTTGTCTGGTTGTGGGCTTAAAGTAGGACTGAGTATTCGAATGTCTATGGGGTCCAACGTTATGTATGGCTAGCATATACGATTGCTGCAGGGTTGGTGGAAGTTTCATGATTGGGTTGTGAGAGGCCAGGAGGCCAGTTATGAGATATTTAGAATTCCTCTAGGAGTGAGGATTGAGCGCTCGCTATGTTTATGTATAAGTTAGGGTGTTGTGGTGATACTTGAGACAAATGTGGGTAGGTGTGGAAGGTAGTATGGGTCCGTACTATTGAAAGCACAGGACCCATACACATAGCAAGGAAATCACATCCCATAGGGATTTGTAGGGAGTTGTTTCCCGGATTGTTATATGGAATATTTGATATCTTCCTGGTATATTTTCAGCATTGTGGTTACTCGACGATTTATGACTGGATCTGGTTAAGGATCAGGAGACGGCGGACAAGAAGCACCTATTGTGCCTGAGACTATCGACCAGAGTGATCAGACTATACAAACTCTCGAGGATATGCTGAGATCATGCGTTATTGACTTCGATGGGAGCTGGGACTCCTACCTACCACTTGCAGAGTTTTCCTACAACAAAAGCTTTCATTCCAACATAGGTGCCCCACCTTATGAGTGGTTTTATGCACGGAGATGCCGCACCCCAGTCTGTTGGGGTGAGGTGGGTCACAGGGTGATGGGTCAGACCGAGGTCGTTCTATAGACTACCGAGAGGATTCAACAAATCAGATAGTGGCTGCAGACCGCACATAGTCGGCAGAAGAACTATGCCGACCGACACCAATCTGTGTTGGAATTTCAGTCGGTGATATGGTACTCCTGAAGGTCTCACCCTCGAAGGGTGTGATCTGCTTTAGGAAGAGGGGAAAATTGGGTCCCTGATACATCAGACCGTTCAGGGTTGTCACCAGGGTTGGCAAGGTAGGATATAGATTGGAGCTCCCGAAGAAGTTGAGTCAGATTCATAGCACTTTTCATGTTTCTCAATTATGGAAGTGCATACTGGATGAGGAGGTGGTGGTGTCACTAGATGACATTTAGGTCAATGAGCGTCTGAATTACGTAGAGAGGCCAGTGGTAGTTTTGGAAAGAAAGGTGAAGGTTCTACGAAACAAGGAAGTACCTTTGGTAAAGGTAAGGTGGGAGCATAGGAAGGGATTCGAGTGGACTTGGGAGTTGGAGGCTGAGATGCAAGAGCATTACCCGGAGTTGTTCGCCGTAACGGACTTCGAGGACGAAGTCTAGTTCAAGTGGGGGACAACTGTAATGCCCTGACTCCCAGGTATAAACTTCTCTGTCTTTTATTGGTTTTGAAAGGTTTACTCGATGAGTTGGATGTCGTAACTCGTCGACTAGGAACAATTTTGGCTGCAGGTTTTAAGTGACGAACTCGACGAGTTGGAGGACCCAACTCAACGAGTTGGAGCTGGAATGAGAAAACCCTAATTTATGGGTTTGCACCCTATTTAAAGTACCTTAAGTCCCTTCCTTCAGCCTCCGTATCACTTGTGACGACCAAGAGGAAACCATAATCGATCTAGACCCTATTCTTGAGTGTGTGAGGAGCTAAGTGTGTTTTTGGTGCTTTTATAGAGAGAACTCAAAGATTTTGAGGTTGGGATTGAAGAAGAGGAAGTGAATCTGCCATCCACATCGTTTTGGGAGGTAGCCTGAGGTAAAAAGCTTGTGTGTTGACTCTTTCATACTTAGATCTCTTCTTTGACACTTAGGGTTTAATGGAGCCACCTTGGGTTTGAGCTTGTCACAAGGACAAGGCTTCAGATCTAAAACTATCTTGGAATCTATAGTTATAAAGTCTCTAGATATAGCAAGCACAAGCCTTTCCCTTTGAGTTAAACCCCATTTCAAGCTTGGATTTGGTATTCTGAGCCTTTGGAGGCTTGCATGCACATAAAGCTTGTAACTTTATGCGATAAACATGCCTTAGAAGCTAGATCTACAATTTGGAGCTTTGGGGTGGCTTACACCCTGGGAATGGGTTGAGGCAGTTCCTGTTGTGTGCAGTAGGCCAAGACACCTAGGGCGGACCGAATAGACTACAGGCCCGGGTTGCGCAAATTAGTCAGGCCGAAGGACCGTCAAGCGGTCCAGAAGTGTCAAGGGCTCAGAGAGCGGTCCAGATAGACTGATGACTGAGATTTGGTCACTGATGGCTGATTATGCATGCTATATTTGTTATATTATATGATTATGATTGTATGTTGTTGGTATTTTTGGGGTAACTCACTAAGTCTTCGAGATTACATTTATCGATTATTGTTTCTGGTATTTCTGATGATAATGGGAAGGCGAAGGCGTGATCGCGCACCACCTTATATTTTCATGATTTGATTATGGGGAAACTCTGATATTTAAACTATTTTGAAAACAAGTTTTTGTAATAATCATTGGTTTTGAAATGTTTAAAAAGTTTAAAGTTGGCACGATTTTTTTATGGATGTTACAAAAATATGGTTGAAAGATTTAGAATTACCATGTTTTTTTTTTTTTTTTAATATTGTCTATCTTATAAATTATCATTTTTTTGGCACTAGAATTAAAAATTGTTATGTTTTATTTAGTTTGACTTGGACCAGGGGTATAGCGGTGGCATGTGGTGATGATTAGGAAATTGGAGCTCCCCTAGGGCGTAATCACTGATGGCAACACCGATATTTTTTAGGGCAACGATGAAGGCGGTTTGAATCCTAATTATGGTTGCTTCCTCCTTGATTTCCCAACATACCGACTACTAGTGGTTGTCGTTATTGTTGTGTCGGTGGTTATTGGTAGCTTAACCTCTACCTCAATTAGAATCACAAGCCTATCGAGAGCCAGGGTTGCAAATCTGGTATTGTTTCGGACGAATTTGGTGTTCGATTTTTTGAATTTAGGGAAGAAAGATGATAGTAGGAAGATGCTATCAAGGAAGCAACGAGAGAGAACAAAGGCTTTCACCGCCAACATAGTTTTAACAGACAAAATCCACATGGATGACATATAGGCGCCACGTGGACCATTTTAGTTGACCATATGCCATGTGGCATATCAAAACTAATGACTAGGAAAGGGTTTACCAGGTGATCCCTTCATATTTTTGATAATGATCTTTTAAAACAATAAAACACAAGTACGTACCCCTAAAACGAAAAAAGAAGTCACGAATGCCCATTTAAACCGATATATTAAAGTTTGTTGGGTTACAGTAATAATAACCCATTAATAAAAACAACATATAAAATAGACAATTAAAACATTATGAGGTTTCAAAAAAATTAAAACATTATGAGGTTTCAAATGGATGTAGTGAAAATAAAAATATATGTTTAAAAGTGTACTATTATGTAATATAATACCATATAATATCAAAACTTTTAAATGAAATAGGAGCTTGCTCAACGGTGAGCCTTTGATCCCTTTTCGAGAACCAATGGGTATTTCTCAGGAAATCTCCATGATTAATCTTCATTTTTTATGGTTTTTCCGTTTGAGCCTTTTGCTATAACATTTATTACAAAATGTTTCGATATAAAAGTTAATATAATATATCATTGATACCGTTTTATTTTTATTTTCATATAAATTTGTTTCATTACAACACTAGTTGTAACACCCGTATGTTATACGGGTTATATAAAATAAAAAATTTAAATATTAAATTTTAAATAAAAGTTTGTTTATATTTGAAATTTAAAAATTAGAATTAAAATTAAAAGGAAACTTATTAAATACTATATAAATAGTAATATTGTAATTTATTGGTTATTTTTAATTAAGAAAATTATTAATTGAGGTGTAAATATAATATGTCAATTAAGAAAAGATTAAAAAAAATAAATTAGAAAATGATAAATGGAAAAAATATTTATTTAAAAATACTAAAAAAATGACATGTGTCCAAGTTAATGAGAGAGTGACATGTAGCAAAATTATTTTCATTTATTAGTGAGGATATATATATACTAAAAATGACATGTATTCATTTATAAAATCTATATTATAAATTGAACCTTTTACCATAAATATATTTTCAATTTCAAATGTATCACACCGTTGTAATCGTAATCATTAAGTTCAACAATAAGTTTTTCAAAATATATCTCAACATAAAAATCACTATAATACAAAATTCGACCAAAGAATTTTATCCATATAAAATCTCAAATGTCTTTACATAAACTTATGGGTAAAGACCCAAAATTCTGGGTTCTTAATCAAATTTTACAATAGCTAGAAAATTATGTTACTAGTTTTATCTTTTTACCATTTGGAATTTACACTATATCACCGGGATACAACCATAGTTAATTAGTTTAGCAAAATATGCAATTACATTTTCTTTTATATAAGTAAGATATAGTATTTGATTATTGAGACTGTTTTATTTTTATTTTTATATAAATTTGTCTCACTACAACATATATCAAAGATGACATCTATTTGGTTTTAAAATTTATTTTTGTTATATCATTATAAATTGAACCTTATACCATAAATATATGTTCGATTTCAAAGATAATTACACCGTTGTAATCGTAATAAACCACTGAGCTCAACAGTAAGTTCTTCAAAATTTATCTCTAACACAAAAATCACTACAATACAAAATTCGACAAAAAAAATTTATCCATAAAAAATCCCAAATGTCTTTACATAAATTTATGGATAAAGACCCAAATTCTGGGTTCTCAATCAAATTTTATAATAGTTAGAAAATTATGTTACTAATTTACTAATTTTATCATTTTACCATTTGGAATTTATACTATATTGTCGGGATACAACTAGGGGTGAGCAAACCCAAACCAAAAAACCGAGAAACCGACTAAAACCGAAAAAACCGAAACCGAAGCAAAACCGACGGTTTGGGTTTGATATTTTTAGAAACCGAAAAATCGGGTTCGGGTTCGGTTTCTAACCAGAAACCGACCCATCCAACCCAAGAAACCGACCCATACTTAAAACCGAGAAACCGCCCCAAGAAACCGACCCATCCAACCCAAGAAACCACCCATACTTGATTGTGTTTTAGTTGTAATAGACTATTTCGGGCTTTAGTTGTAACTTGTAATTGACTATTTGTGTAAGAGTCATGTTTTTTGAAGTACTTAACTTAAATTTGTTATTTTTTTAAGTATCTAACTTGTTGCTTCATTTATGGAAAATGGGTTAAAACCTTAAACCCATGGGTTTAAACCCAGAACCCGTGAGTGTATGGGTTGAACCCAAGAAACCGAAAAACCGCCCAAACCGACCTCAGAACCCAAGAAACCGAACCGACCAGAAACCGATCCTATTGGGTTCTAAAAACCAGAAACCGACCATTTATGGGTTGGGTTGGGTTTGAGTCCAAAACCGACCCAAACCGACCCATGCACACCCCTAGATACAACCATAATTAATTAGTTATATACATATACATTTAACAACATATGCAATTACATTTTCTTTTATAAAAGATATATTGGATTATTGAGGAAGGATATTATTCCATAAAGGCTGATTCATATCTCTAGGGACAGAATCGTACAGCATTAAATAATCCCGCGGACAGGGACGCGCAAGGGTAAATTCGTCCATCCATTCGCTTTTTTTTTTTTTTTTTTTTTTTTTTTTTTTCTTACAATCATTTAGTAATTTACGGATTTTATTTTTTAAATTATATTTAATCTTTACTAATCACAAATATACGAAAAGGTGAAACCAATTATTATAAAATAACTATAACTATTACATTAAAATTTGATGAATAAATAATCATGCGTTTTGAAAATTTACTACTTATGAGGTGGAGTCGAATTGTCGTCACATGTACAAATTCATTTTTTGACTCACTTCATGAACTGTTTAATTTTTTTTTGTACGTAAACTCATTTTTTGACCCACTTCATGAACTGTTTAACAAAAAAATTGTACGTATTAATGTGTGATCGATTCATGTTACCTAATATCATCGAAGTAAGTATGCAATGAACAGTGCGACATCATTTTAATGTATATTGTAGATATATTTCCGGATTAAAGAGATTAAAATTTGGAGAAATACAAAACTTCATGTTTCTAGCTACATTCTAAATACATTGGGTTTCCGGTGATCGTTCCGACAGCTATCGGGGTTGGGGTGGGTATTTTTAATTGGCTAGGGTTTCGGTTCCAAATAGATTATGAAGACCAGGTAGACGTCATACGAGTTGTGGACTTAGGTCAAGCTCAAACATGACGCAAACCAAAGGGATTCATATTCGACTCATAAAAAGATGTTAGGGCTAAATATCATCATGTTAGTTCTGTTGCTCATTCAATCTAAAATATGGATTTTCTCAATGATGTTGAACCTAAGGATTATTGGAAGGCATGTATTAGAATCAATGTTGCAGAACTTGGTATTTGATATTCATTCTGTTGGCTTGGAGCAGCGTGTACTTGACCTGGGCAAGGAGTACTCGAATATTTTATTTTATAAAGACATTAATTATGGGGAAATTATATATATGAAAAATCAAAAGTTTATTAAAATTCATGACATGGTATGTGAAATATCAATAAAAAAAGATACATGTTTGAATGTTAAACTATATTGAAAAAGTAAAGATCTTAATCATGAGAAGATGAAAATGAGACAAATGATAACATATACAATTCTTTTATCCAATATCTTACTTTAGTTTTAAGGTTAGTTTGTTAGATAAAGTATAAACTACTAATATTAATCTTGAAATTCTTCATATTTTTCTCTTTTAAGTCAATTTTGACCATTTGACCGAGTTTACTCGAGTTTGACTGAGTTTGTCAAGTTTTACTGAGTTTGATTGATTTTTGACCGAGATTGAACGAATTCCGAGTTATTTGACCGAATTAGCGAAACCCACCTCAGTAAAAGCCCAAGTCTAGTACTCGCTGAGTTGGCCGAGTTTACAACAATGGTTGAAATAGAGAATGATCTTGATGTCTTTATTTCCAAGAAGTTGTCGTGTTTGTTTAATGATTTCGGATTGTGAGGTTTATGGAACACGTTATTTTATAATACATATTTATGTTATGGTTTAAAACATTTCATGAATATTTTTACAAAAATATGGTAAAATAAAATTCGTTGTTTAAAGTTTTATGGTGAGTTTTATCAAATTCATATCAAACTAAACCATAACAAACAACTTAAAATTACAAAAGGTGGTGACCAAAAGGACATGTCATAAATCAAGATATGTAAGACTTTCGTCTTGTGAGATACATAGGTTTTACCATTAAAATTAACATAATATTATTCAATGAATATCAATAACTGAAACTATTATTTCAAAGTATTACTTATATACTTCATGTAATCTTAAGAGTATTATGTCAAAAATCCAACCTAATTTAGAACTATTATTCCAAAATTCCATTTTATTCTTCCATTACTACAATTAATATGTTACACTATTAAGTAGAACGACTATGTACATACCCATTTGTCAAGTTCATTGCAATTGGTATTCGGCCATTATCACATTCCTTCTTTGTGGTCTGTTAACCCTAAAGACTCATTTGACACTATTATGACATTATCTAGTTAGAAAGAACTATGAGGATTGGTTATTACCGAATTCTCTTTTGTGGCATATTAACCCAAAGACTCATTATGCAGTATTCTGTCATTATTTCCTAGTTACAAATAACTAAGAGGATTGTCCATTACCAACTCCCCTCTTTGTGGCCTATTAACCAAAATACTCATTATGAACTATTATGGCAACCATTTTTTGGTTGGATATAATTATAAGTAATGGTTATTACCAAATCCCCTCTTTATAGTCTGTTAACCTATAGACTCATTAAGCATTTTTATGGTAATCATCTCTTAGTTAGAGATGAGTCTATGCTCACAACACTTATGTAATTACATTAAAAACATTCTTTTATATATTCATACCAATTATTCTATTTTTGTATAATTGACAAGTATATGACGACTCTTATTCATTTATACTACATTATTGTAACACTTCAAATTTTTAATTTAAATAGTTATAATTATTGGTCATAGAATTAAAGTGTTAGGATATAAATTCGGATCCTTTAATGTTAATAGTTTATTTTATAATTCAATACTAAGTATATGAGAGTATAGAATAAAATTATAACTACTTGAAGGTCAAATCAATGAAAGTTGGAACTATAAGGAACCAAAATAAATGTTGGGGACTTAAAAGTTAGGATATAGCAAAGAGGGGTGAATGAGATTAATGTCTCAAACCTAAGGATTTAATGGGAAAGGTTTTGGTTTGAATTGGGGGCCTTAGGGTCGAATTCGGCCAGCCACTTAAGGTGATAGGTGATCGACCCTTAAACACAAATACACACATACGCGCACACACACACTAAAGCCTAGTAGCCTAATTTCTTTTTGTGTGTGTGTGCGCACGCGTCGAGTTTTTGAAAAAAGAAAGAGGAAGAAGAGACGTCGACCAGCGGAAGAATGAAGGAAGTGGATAGGTGTTTGGATTGTTTTTTTTGTAACGCCCGTAGATCCGGGCTAGTCAATTTAGAGACGATAAGCACCAAAAAATGACTTTTTGATGGAAGATTATTTAGAAGGGGTAATCTTAACTAAGTTGTAGTATATGTTACAAGGATTCCGTACATATAAAGAACGCCGAAATCTGAGTTATAATTAAGAAGTTATGACTTGTCGAAGTTTCGCGACAGTACCGGCACGACACAGCACGACGTAAATAGTGAATTTACGCTAGAGAAATATTTGGCCTTAGTGATCTAAATGAAAGTTATAGAATACGTTAAAATGAGAGCATGCATAAAAAGAACGTCTAAATCTAACTTCGTATGAGGAAGTTATGATTTTTCGAAGTTTCAACATTAGTAGTATGCAACCCAAAATTCGAATATTAGATCGAGCGGTTTTTAGCCGACACAACCTAAACGAGAATAGAAGATCTCGTTAATAGTAGTGCAACGACAAAAATATAGATGAAAACGGAGTTCAGATAAAGGAGTTATGAATTTTGAACGGAGTTTTCCTGTCCCGGCCTACTAAAAATAATATATTTATAATATATTAAAAATAAAATCAAAATTAGCCAACGGAGTCTAAACGAGAGTTGTAGATATTGATTTTTACCTATGCGTGGATATAAATAACGTCAAAAACGGAGTTCGTATGTGAAAGTTATGAATTTCTGAAGTTCGGGGCGCGAAACCCCAAAACTGTCAGAACTCACGAGGTGAACATATGTAATTCACGAGGTGAGCCCAGTTCACAAGTTGAGCATTAGTGACTCACGAGGTGAACAGATGATGGACGTCTTCCAGGGCAAGTGGCTATGATGAACATAATGACGTATCGAACTCACGAGGTGAATATTAGAAACTCACGAGGTGAGCCAGTTCACGAGGTGAATATTAGAAACTCACGAGGTGAACCCAAAAAATTCACCCTGTAAATAAAAATCAAGGGTCAGCCGATTTTGGTTGCTCCTTCTCATCTCTCTCGCTCCCGATACTCTCTCTAAGCCCTATTTTAATCCCCAGAAGCCCCGGTATCATCTCGAGACCCGAAGCGAGTCCCGAAGCCCGAAGATCCCAAGAAGTGAAATTCCCGAGCCGAAGCTCTGCCTACGAGAAGCCGGTTTTTGTGAAGATCTTCAAGATCTACCAAAGAATACTACTTTTACAAGTCGTAGTGTTGTCCGAGCATCGTCTAATCAAGTGAGTGTATATTCACTTTCATCTTACACATAGATATGAAGTATTTTATAAAATACGTGCTATGTGTGTATATATTGTTGTTTATATGTGTGAGTGTGTAGTTACTTTCTTCTATTGCATAGATATGAAGTATTTTCTATAAAATACGTGCTATGTGTGTATACGTTGTTTGTTTACTTAAGATGGTTGTCGAATGAATGTTTTATACAGATTTTTAAATGATTTAAATTATATATGTATTTTATATCTACAAATATGTTGGGTAGAACATGGGTAGTCGAAATAGTTGGTGTGTGATAAAGGATGAGTTTGAGAATGAGACGAAAGGTGAACCTTGGTAGTTATGGATTGAGTAACGTATAGATGAACGCTAGTAGCTATGGATTTAGTAGTGTTAGATTGGCAATGATAGTTATAGACCTAGTACCTACACTGGTAGTTATGGATTTAGTACCCGATGAATGAACCCTGGCAGCTATTGTCTTAGTGCCAAATAAAGAACCCTGACAACTAATGTCTTAGTACCTAATACGGAGTGAACTAATCGATGATTCTTAGGGTAGACCCTTAATATTAAGGAAGATAATGGGGGTGGGTAATTGTGTTGATTGTTTGATGATTAAATATAATAATTATATTATTGTGGGTTGAAAACCCTATATGCTCACTAGGCTGCCAAGCCTGACCCACTCAGTTTTCTTTGCATTACATGTAATGGCACAAGAGTATAAGTTGGAGGACTTGACGAGAGGTTTTGGATTATAGATCAGTAGTTATAAATAACTGTTGTAAGGTCTATTTTATGTTGTTTATGCTTTTGGTCTGTATCGAAACATGACATCCCAAAATTTTGTTATTTAATGAAAATACATTTCTTTATAGAAACGTTTTGATAAATTCTTATCATATTTTGTTTCGGGAACAAATTCTGCAACCGTTTTCTTTAAACAAATACTCTGATTTATAAAACAAAGCATAAACAAATCGGTTTTTTCTGGCCATGAAAATGGGGATGTCACATTTTTTCTTGTAAGTGTTATATCTCTCTTAATTATGGTAAACCGAGAACACTATGAAACCCTATAATTTCGTATGGTGAAATCGCAACAATGTGTCACTGTTTTGGTCAAACATTGATCAAGTATTATTCAACCAAATTGTATGACAAGTTGTGGTGTTTAAGGTAATACAAATATCAAATAGTAATCAAAGTGAGACAAGTGAGTTACAAGGAAAGCCCTTGATCATTTTTAGGATCTCCAACATAAAACCTTGGGAGGTGGTAATGATCATATGCCTTGTTGTTTTTATTGATTTCATTGAGAAGTTACAAAAATAATGAAGATAATACGAGTACAAATGTAGTAATAGAGCTACTTGTGTGTGTATTACAAGTGTATTTATAGTCTAAACTAAATAACAATAAGTACGATATTTCCAGGATCCTCTTGAATGAGCATATTCATGTTGTTTGACTTGGTGTTCCCGAGTCTTAAGCCTGGTTGAAATGATTATGCGATGAGAATAAGTATTATATTGATCGTTTTTACACATCTGAGAAAAATAAATAGAAGTATGACCGTTAAGAGTGTTAGGAAATAAAAATAACAATGGTCAAGATCATGAGAAAGATTTGAGATCCTGAATAGGGTTTAGGATTTTCGCCTTAACAGTTGTCCCCAAATTATACCTGCATGATATTTAGGTTATTCTTAAATATTAAAGGTATATTTTAAGTAAATAAAGATAATGAATTTGAATTTCGAACCCTAATGGATAAAATTTATCCGTTCCATAACCATCATTACACAGTCAAATTGTATTCTCTCTCCTCCATTACCAGAATAATTAGGGTAATAGTTCAAGATTTCCTTTACCTTCCCAACTTTACTCTTGATCATCTGCGGTTACTTTCAATGGAACTTTCTTTTTCGTTTTTTCCTTTCGTTTTCCTTCTTTTCCGATTATGGGAAAGAAAATTCCTCGTTCTCGTGATAACATACTTCCTCCTTCCGATGATGATTTTACTGATCAAAAGTTCTTGGCTCACAATGAGTCATGTTCTTTCGACAATGAGGATATTCAATCTTTGAAGAATAAAGGCTCTTTTCCGGATGTTGTTGTCTTCAGACCCTTTGATGCCTCAGTCCAGTAAGATTTTATCTCACCCACTTGGGTTTGCTTCCTAGAATACCCTTTTTCTCTAGGTCTAACTTATCCTTTCTCTAGTATCATCTCTTATTTCTTTGAGGCCACCCAACTCTCATAGGTCCAGATTATGCCATCGGTTTGGAGGATCCTCTATTGGGTCAATATCTAAATCAGTCTGAGAATTTGGACATTAGTTTAGCCGAGTTGGCTTCTATTTATGATCTTTCAACCTTTGGTTCTTCTTGTTTCTTGTTCAAGGTCAAACCAGACAAACCACTTGTTGTTCTAACGTCCAAACATACCGATGGTGCTTGGAAGGAGAGGTTTTTCTTTGTGAGACGTGATTCCATTCCTAATGGATGTTCTTTTTCCAGAGAGATGGGTTAAAAAGGGTAGGATATTTTGTTATTCTTTAAGGATCCTGGGATGTACTTTCTTATTTTATTTGTTGTGATGCAATGTTCAAGTTTGAGGATCTTACCCCTGCCGTTGAAGAAATGGAAGATAAGATAACAAGCTTTCTATCTTTGTCTGAGGCCGTTAGATCTTTTTGATTTGAACCGCCTAGTCTTCAGGAGAGTTCTTCTGCTATTGCCCCCATGTCAACAGGTAAGGATTGTTAGTTCATTTCTTTTCTAATATGAAGGATCCTAAACTCATGGGGCTTATTCTTTATGTTTAGGATCCAAGGTCACACGCTCCGATTCTCCCTTTACCCTCGTTGATCTTGACACGACTATGTCTAATGGCTAGCTGACAATGAAGAAGGAGAAAACCTCATCTTCTCTCTATCCTAAGAGAACCTCCATAGATTTGTCGGTGAAGACTCCGGGATCTCAAAAGAGAAAAACTACTGAGGTCACGAACTTAAGCTTGGAAAACCTTAGGGCTGAGCATGCACTCCTGAAGTTGGTTTCTTTTTCTCATGCTATAAGTGTCAGTGTAACTTTGGTTTTCATATTTTACCATTTACTTTTTTTGATGTCATTCTCATTTTAGGTCTCCGACCATGTCTTTGCTGATGTAAAGATCTGGGATGAGAAGGCTTAATCAGCCTTAGGCGTTACTACGAGGGCTTCCCTCCCTCTCCTCACCTGCCATGTAAGTAAGGAAATGGAAATTTGACTTTTAGTGGCGTCTTTCCAAAACCTTTTGTAATGCCTGTGTTTCTGGACCTATCATTAATGATGATATAATAGTGTAGGTTAACCTTTGTAACCTGTTTTGAAATAATAGAAGTGTATTATTTTAGTATTATGTGTTTTGTGCTTAATTGCTTAATTATGTGGTTTGATTAATTAAGAATAAAAATAAGCGTCAAAATTTAAGTGTAAAATAAACTTGATATCTTTGGATAATGGTGTAGTAGTTGAAACGAGGTTTCCGAAGATATAAAGAATGCCGAAATCCGAGTTATAATGAAGAAGTTATGACCTGTCAAAGTTTCGCCACAGAACCGGCAACGCTGAATGACATAAAAAGTGAAATTTACGTTAGAGTGATATTTAGCCTTAGTGATCTAAACAAAAGTCGTAGAGTTCGTTAAATCGAGAGCGTGCATAAAAAGAACGCCAAAATCTGACTTCGTATGAGGAAGTTATGATTTATTGAAGTTTCGACTTAGCGGTATGGAGCCCAAAATACTCGATTTGAGATCGAGCGGTTTTTAGCCAAAGCAATATAAACAAGAATCGAAGATCTCGTTGTTGGTATCGAAGCGATAAAAAGTTAGGCGATAACGGACATCAAACAAAGAAGTTATGAATTTATAACGAAATTTTCTGTCCCGGCCTATTAAAAATAAATAATAAAAGTAAAGTCTAGTTAGCCGACAGAGTCTAAACGAAAGTTGTAAAGCATAGTCTCACCTTCGCGTGGATATAAAGAACGTCGAAAACGGAGTTCGTATGAAGAAGATATGAATTTTCGAAGTTTATTAAATAATTAATAATTAAATTTAATTATTAAATCCCGGTGAGTCATCGGACTCATCCGAAGTACGCCCGCGTACTAGCCTACGCCCTGCGTACACCGAGGTATGTCGACATTCGCACTCGAGCTCTTCAGATACGTAAGCAATGACGATTTCGGAGGCAGTACGCCCCGCGTACTCCGAGGCTCCAGCCTCCTATAAATAGGATGCGAGGCTGCCGAGTTCTTTTGCCCTTTTTCTCTCTTCTCTCTCCTGTTTTGCATCATTTTGCGTGCCAGAAGTACCCCGAAGCCCTGGTAATATTCCCGAGTCCCGAAGCAAGTTTCAAAGTCCCGAAGATCCCGAGAAGTGCGATTTCCGAGCCGAAGCTCTGTCCGCGAGAAGTTCGATTTTTGTAGAGATCTTCCAGATTTGCTGAGGATTACTACTTCTACAAGCCGTAGTGCTGTCCGATCATCTTCTGATCATGTGAGTGTGTAGTTAATTTCTTCTAACGCATAATTATGAAGTATTTTATACGAAATACGTGTTATGTGTATAATTTTGTTGTTATGTGCGTGAATGTATATTCACTCTCTTCAATCTCATAGATCTGATTTTTTTTCTATGAAATACGTGTTATGTGGGTATGCCTCATCTGTTATGTGAAATACATATTGAATGAAAATGCTATACAGGTTTTAAACTATGTATAAAAATATATATTTTAACTACTAATATGTTGGGTAGAACATGGGTAGATAGTTGATGTGTAATAAACAGATGAAAGGCCTCGATGTTGTTGTTGTTGACCTAGTTATTCAGCGGAGTATGGATAACGACCACAGACTCCTTCTAAACAGTCTTGTGGAACGCTAGCAGGTTCATAATCTGTAGGTGTTGTGAACGATGTGTTCACCGGTGTACTCTATCCCCCTCATGGTTGCCTTTAGGATATCTATTGTTGAGGAAACCCCTTAGCAGTGATGTCCGTCCCGATGAAAATCCTAGATTAGGTCCCTTGAGATAGATGTTGTTTTAGGGACGTAAAGTGAGGATAATGGGAATGGGTAATCGGGATAGTGATTGGTTGGTGTAATTAAATATAATTTATTTATTGTGGGTTGAAAACCCTATATGCTCACCAGGCTCCCAAGCATGACCCACTCAGTTTCATTTGTACTACAGGAAGTGGCGCAAGGGCGTAAGATGGATGAATCATCGAGTTATTTTGTTTACAAGTCTGTATATGTATATATTTGCTGAATGACTTGTAATGTTATCGTTTATGCTTTATGGTTTATATCGGAACATGACACCCCGAGTTTTGATTATATAATGAAAATGCATCTCTTGATGAAATGCTTTGATAAATATTATTTTATCATGTGTTGTTTTGGGAACAAATTCCGCAACACTTTTAAATCAAAAGGATTTACTCTGAAATTATTTTAAAAAGCATAAATGAAATCGGTCTTTTCTGGCCGTGATTTTGGGGATGTCACACCTTTATAGGGTATTACCTTCCAAACCTTCCTTGGATTGAAAGATATGGCTCTTTCTTTAACTTTGGAGATCCTCTATCTCTAAAACCTTACTTAATTAAGTGGAGAATTCCTTTGGGAGAAGCAAAACAAAATCAGAATTTGCCCGAAAAAGAAGCAACGTTGTCGAGGGTGACTAATGAGGATCTCTTGAGGAGGGTGGAGCTGCTAAGTTCAAGTTTTAGAAGAAATCGTAAGATCCGAATAACCTGAAATAGTTAGTTATTAATCTGGGATCTTAAAATAGTTACGATCTTCAAGAGAATAAACCCTTCATCATTATGTAGGAAAACAATTTTAAAGATAAATATAACCTGATGATCTTTAGGATTCGTAATCTTATGATTTAGGAGAAGTCTTGAGTTATGATCCCTTTAGTTCCATATGATCTTTCGAGTTTCCATAGAGAAGGATCACTATTAGAAGATCTTTGAAGATCAATACTTTTCTTTTCAACTAAGAGAAATATTGTTTAGCAAATAACCGGGGAAGATCCCTACCATAGAAGTTCCCACTTTAACTAACAACTTGGGAAAATCCAACTATAATCGGGGAAAATCCCATAATAATTGGGGAAAGTCCCAATCTTAGGATAACATGATAATGTTATAAACCTTGGAATTTTACTGGTGAGGATCCCAACTTAGGATAACATGATAATGTTATAAACCTTATAATTTTACTAGGAAGAGGATTCCAACTTATGATAACATGATAATGTTACAAAACTTAGATTCAAACTGCATGATCTTAACATGTGTTCAAAAATAAAAGGGTTGCCAAGTAACTAAATCCTCAAAATGATTGCCTTATACACATCCCATAGTTAGATATATGGAGTTCAAGTGAGATGTAGAAACCTTATCTCGTGTGAAAGAGGCCATTAACTCTTTAAACATTAGAGGGTTATAAGTACTCTTATTCGTAGGAGATATTACCAGTCTTTATTCGTGGTTATTAGGATCCTTAGATTTCTGCACATTGCAAACATTAGCTTGCTAACGCCCCTCCGATGCTTAAGTGTGACAACCCAATATTTCGACTCTATGTAATGACCTAAAAAGTCAGGTATTGTAACCACTTTTGAAATAATGAAATTAACTTTGAAAATAAAATATACAAAAGTCTCTATTTGTTTACCTACTATGCTAGATATTGTGTCAAGGTTTACAGGAATACTAAGAACACTAAAATCTGAGTTATAACGAAAAAGTTATGACCATTCTAAGATTTCCGACAAAACCGACAACGCCGATTAAATGGAGAACGCAAAGTTTCAATACAATAGTTTTTAACCTTAAGTATCTAAATGAAAGTTGTAGATATCATTAAACCGTGAGCGTACATAAAAAGAACGTCAAAATCTAACTTCATATGAGGAAGTTATGATTTTTCCAAGATCTGGATATAGCAGTAGACAGCTAAAAACTCGAAATAGAGATCCAGACTTTTGTCCGAAACAACCTAACTAAGAATCGAAGGTCTCAACCAAAGTAGCGCAACGGTAAAAAGTCTGGAAAAAACGGACGTCGGATGAAGAAGTTATGGATTTTTAACGGGTTTTTCTAGTCCCGGCCTGTTAAAAATAAATAATTCAAAATAAATTCAAAATTTGCCGACGAAATCTAAACGAGAGTTGTAGAGTATACTCTTACCTACGCGTGCATATAAAGAACGTCGAAAACGAAGCTCGTACACGAAATTTACGGATTTTACAAGTTTAAGGCTCAAAATCTGAGGCTGTCAGGTCTGCCACGACGTGGCACAGTTTTCCGCGACCCGACAAGTGACTGAGGGCATCCCATCAATGCAAGAGGATAAGATTTTGCTCACCACGACGTGGCACAATTGGCCATGACGTGACACACCAGAAATGCTCCTATAAATAGAAGCTTAAGGGTGCCGGGTTTGGTGCTCATCTCTTTCCATCTAAGTGTTGTTACTCTGCATAATTACCTCGATAAGCCATCCCAAAGCCCCGATTTTCAAACTCAAGTTCCGAAGGAAGGTTCTACACTCCCGAGATTCTCGAGATTCCTGAGAAAATAAACTCTTCCAAGTCGAAGTGCTGCTCGATTATCATCTCGCTTTCTCCCATCAATCAAGTGAGTTCATACCCCTATAAAATACGCTTTCAAATGTTTTATCAATGCTTTTTATACACTTTTAGGGGGGGGGGGGGGGGAATACAAGTAAACACATGATTATTATCGTGTGTAACATAAAGTTTCACTATATACTCTTTTTATCAAGTAAATCATATATGATTCATAATTACTACATGGGAACTTTCGTATGCGATATATATTCTCGATAACATCTTGCCTTTTGGAAATAAAACATGTTTATTTATACACGAATCAAACACCTTATTTGTACTTTAAGTATATGTGATCATTTATGTCACTATAAATATTATACTTTACATAACAAGTGAGTATTACACTAGGGTTTACTATACGAATGAAACACCCATTTTGAAAAACTATAATAGGTATAGTTTACAAGAAAATCATGAGCATTTACACACTAGAAACACTATATCAAAGAGATATTTTCATACACAAGAACAAATGGATATTTTCCTACGTAAATTTGTTTTATTCTAAGTTTTGTGAGACATTTCACGTACTTTCGAGTATGCATTTTAAGTCCTGTATTATATACCAAAATCCCTTGTAGGGGGAGTGTGATACTTGTGTATAGATCTATACGGGATTGACAATCCCACACCTAAGCTGTTAGCTACAGCTAGGCTGGTAGGTGTGGGGTGACAAACGTCATAACTTTCCAATGCTTGAAGAACATTGTTATAGGCATCCTGGTCAAATAGCATGGTTATAAGACTCACATGGAGTATTAAAAACACATTGATTTACGGGGTTTTTCAAATGCCTTAGCGATTTATACATAAACCTACTATTTTAGGCATGAAAAGCACTATTGCATTACAAGTTTTGGAACAATTAAACTACCATCTACTATAGTAGAAAATATGGGATTTTCTAGGAACATGAAAACATGTACAAACCATTTCATTCTATTTCATACAAACATTGTTACTAAATACTTATGAACTCACTAGCTTAAATGCTGATGTACTCTTTCAAAACTACTTGTATTTCTCTGGAATTCAGTAAAATAGGTAAACAAACAGCTTTTGAAGAAGGGATGCTGTGGCGTCACTTTAGTTTCATTTTGATATCATATTGTAATTTTTTTTGAAACAAGTACCTTTCAACAATCTAAACTTTTAAATTCTATATATGATGGTTGTAATACTTTCTTTACTATGTATTCGATTCTTACGATACTACATGAAGTCATCCGCCCTCAAACGATTCCGCCGTTCTGGTTTGGGGGTGTGACAGATTGGCATCAGAGCATTGTTTATAGTGAACTAAGTATATCGAACAACATAAGATATACAAACTATAAATGCATAGGGACTCAAAGTCTCTGACAAAACGTTTTTACACTTGAACCGCGTTTCATTTTAACTTAAACTATTTGAGTTGTAAAAGCACAAATACATGCATACAACGATTTATTTTCATACTTAGAGCAATATAGAAGTATTATAAATAAATTGTGCAGTGCAGGTGTGCCTTGGGATATGTAATCGGAACTGGGATGAATATAGCTTGATCAACTATATTTGTCCGAGAGCCGACTAACGTATGCCAGGGAGTGTCTGCAGTGGACAACAAATTTAAAACTTACTAAGAGCATATCATTAAGAATACTATGGTAGTATTTGGGTATCTTCAACCGTCAAACTTAGGGGAAAACTTTACATGCTTTAGCTTATAGTCAATTCTTAACCCTATTCACGAATAGACTCAATGGCTGGATTTCATCACACCGGCGACCCCTACTACCCCAACCAAGGTAATGAAGGATGGATCGTAGACGACCCCGATGAGGAACACATGGAAAACGAGGAAGAGGAAGATTCAGATAGCACAACTTCAGAGCCCGAGGTAATCAATCTGCCAGCCGTCCGACATCCATCGGTTCGACCTCCTTTCATGATTGGATTTCAAGGACTAACTCCCATCTGGGGAAGCCATATCCACCATTGGAGCCAGCAGCAAGGACTGCGTCCTCCTTACGGTATATGTCAGTACTTCTACGATGTTAGTTGAGGAAGTTCAGCTGATCGAGCACTCCCTGTTGTGGTAGGCAAACTTTCCAATTAGGTTTATCAATCCGGAGTCCAAGTAAACCGGATTCGTGAGGTTAAGATAAGGATGGAAGAGAATGCAGCTCATATCCTTCGCCTAGACATGCTACAAGGGAATGCTCAACTCCACACCAACTCCCTCCAGGAACAAATGACTGCAGCTCTCTCTGAAATGAGAGATTTGAGGGAGCAACAAGCTGCCTTTGACAGGCGTCTCATGGGAGCCAAACAATAGGATGCAGAGTTAAGCTCCAAGCATAATATGCACAACAAGTAGTGCTCGCCTAACTCCCAAATTTTGATATAGAATAGGACCATCGGCTAAAAGTCTTGCCTTCTTTAACTTTCTGTAATCAGAGACCTTTAGAAAGGTCAAAATCTTCTAACTTCGGATGTAACGCAACCATATGTTTAATATATATATATATATATATATATATATATATATATATATATATATATATATATATATATATATATATATATATATATATATATATATATATAAGGCATACCTCTTTCGTGTGTTAATTTTGTGCATTTCATTCGAGTTCATGAGTTTGTTTATTGTTTTTCAAACTCCATTGGTGAATCAAACTCAAAGCCCTGTGTTGGTCAATCCAAATTCTTCAACTATTAAAGATAGTTAACTCATTATCATTCAACTCTCAACCACCAAAACTTATAATCTTTTATTTTTATTTCTTGGCAGCACGATGCCTCATCGTCTAAACCTAAGGCCCAGGCCGGGCACGATACCTCCACCACCACCCCCTCCATCGACGGAAAATGCCGCATTGATAGCTGCTGTAACAGCTACAGTAAAGTAGCAATGGCACAAATGAGTAATAATGGGTCGGGAGGAGGAGTAAATAGCTTTAGGAATACTCCACGTCAGGGCCGTTCAGGGGATTGCACCTTCAAGGACTTCACCAATAGCAAGCCCATGACTTTTAACGGATACGGAGGGATAATGGCTCTATCACAATGGATAGAGAAAACATAAGCGATTTTCGAGATCTGTGCATGTCTAGAAGTGAGCAAGGTAAAATTTGCCGCTTGTACATTCTCCGAGAGAGCCTTAACGTGGTGGAATGGACACGTCAAGTGACTAACCCTAGTAGTGGCAAATTCTATGGGATGGGAGAATCTAAAACAACTGTTAATCCAAGAGTACTGTCCAAGGGGCGAAGTACAAAAGCTAGAGTAGGAGCTTTGGGGCCTTACTATGGTAGGCTTGGACATCACGACCTATACCAATAGGATTAGTGATTTGGCAATCCTTTGCCCAGGGATGGTTGCTTTAGAGAGCAAGAAGATCGAAAGATACATCTGGGGACTATCACCCCAAATTCGAGGAAGTGTACTAGCTTCCGAACCAGTCACTTTCGATAGTGCCAAGCAGTTGGCACAAGCTCTCGTTGACCATGGAATCTATCAATGCGTCGCAACTTTTGTCCCGGAAAACCATAGGAAACAACAACAACAACATCAGTACCAACAACAACAACAAGAAGTTTTGGAACAAGAGGAAGGGTCAGTCTTCACAGGAACCTTCCAAGAGGCAACAAATAGTGGTAGTCCATGCCGCTACTACCCCCACTACTACTCCGGTCACCCCTATACCAGCGAAGCAATATGTAGGGAACCTACCAAAGTGCAACAAATGTAATTTCCATCACAACGTAAATTTTCGGGAGATGCACTGCAACAATTGCAACAAGAAAGGGCACACTGCCCGTTTCTGTAAGGCACCAACACGACCAAACACCCAAGTCCCTGGAGTCGGGGTGGCCCAGGAATGTTATGGATGTGGTGAGGTTGGAAACTACAAGAGGGGCTGCCCTAAGGCAAGGAATGCTGGCGGCATAGGAAGAGTGCTGGCAATAGGGCAGAACAAAGCAATAGTTGATCCCACGGTGGTTACGGGTACGCATCTCCTCAATAACGCTTATGCATGCATACTCTTTGTTTGTGGTGCGGAAAGGAGTTTCGTGAGTCATAAATTCAAACACATACTAAAACAGAACCCTCAATCACTCAATAAGATATTTACAGTTGAAATGGAAAACGGTAGGACAGAAAGCACAAACGATATGTACATAGGCTACACACTAACTCTAAACGAACATTCATTTCAAATCGACTTAATGCCAATCACCATAAAAAGCTTTGATGTCATCATCAATATGGATTGGTTAAGCCTACAGCATGTCGATATACTTTGTCATAAAAGGGCATCCGCCTAAATCTACCAAAAGGTGAAACTCTTGTAATTTATGGTGACAAACCCGGTTCCAATTTACAAATTATCTCTTGCGTCAAAGCCCAGAAATACCTACATAAGGAGTACCATGCCTTCTTAGCCCACTTGGTAGATAAGGAAAAAGAAATGAAAGGCATTAAAGACATTCCAGAAGTCTGCGATTTTCCCGATATCTTCCCTGAAGATCTCCCAGGAGTCCCACCAGAACGACAAGTCGAGTTCAGGATCAATTTAATTCCCGGAGCTACCCCAGTAGCTAAGTTCCCGTATCGTCTAGCGCCAGATGAGATGCAAGAGTTATGCAACCAATTAAACGAACTACTCAACAAAGGATTCATCAGGCCAAGCTTCTTACCTTGGGGAGCACCAGTCCTGTTCATAAAGAAGAAGGGTGGATCTTTCCGCATGTGCATCGATTACCGGGAACTCAACAAGTTCACTATCAAGAACCGATATCCCTTACCACGCATTAACGACTTGTTCGACCAACTCCAAGGAGCGATTTATTTCTTGAAGATCGATTTGAGATCTGGGTATCATCAGTTGCGAGTCTCGGAAGGAGATGTTCCCAAAACAGCCTTTTGAACTCGTTATGGTCACTACGAGTTCGTAGTGATGCCCTTTGGATTAAAAAATACACCGAAAGTGTTCATGGACTTAATGAATCGAGTGTGTCGTTCATTCCTGGACAAATTTGTGATCGTGTTCATAGACGATATACTCATCTATTCAAAGAGTAAAGAGGAAAATGGTCAACACCTCCGATAAATCTTGGAAACTCTAAGAAACGAAAAGCTATACGCAAAATTCTAAAAGTGCGAATTTTGGATTCGGAAAGTAGATTTCCTAGGTCATGTGGTTAGCAAAGACGGGATACACATGGACCCCTCCAAAATCAAGGAAATCGAGAATTGGTCAACTCCCAAAACCCCAACGGAAATCCGACAATTCTTGGGCCTTGCTGGCTACTATCGAAGGTTTATACATAACTTCTCGAAGATTGTGAAACCACTTACCACCCTGACCCAAAAGGGTGTCACTTTCAATTGGGAAGAAAGACAAGACGTTGCATTCTAAACACTGAAGCAAGCTCTATGCAGCACACCTATATTGTCCTTACCAGAAGGAACAGAAGGCTTCGTCGTCTACTGTGATGCATCTAATCAAGGTCTTGGATGTGTTCTAATGCAACGAGGAAAGGTCATCGCTTATGCCATAAGACAACTCAAGATGCACGAGGTCAACTACACTACACACGATCTTGAATTAGGAGCAATCGTTTTCGCGCTAGAGATCTGGAGACATTATCTCTATAGCACGAAATGCATGATTTTCACCGATCACAAGAGCCTTCAGCACATTCTCAATCAAAAGGAACTCAACATGAGGCAAAGATGATGGGTTGAACTGCTGAATGACTAAGAATGCGAGATTCGTTATCTCCTAGGAAAAGCGAATGTAGTAGCTGATGCTCTTAGTCGAAAGGAATACTCAGGCCGCTGAGTGAAATCATTAACCATGACGATCCATTCACACCTATCCACACAAATCAAGGAAGCTCAGAGGGAAGCCTTGAGAACAGAGAATGTGGCAAGTGAATCCTTAAGGGGAATGGATAAGAATCTTGAAGTCAAGAGTGACGGAGTTTGTTACTTCGTGGATCGGATCTGGACACCAAAGTTTGGGGGATTCAGAGACGTGGTCATGAATGAGGCTCATAAGACTCGATACTCCGTGAACCCAGGTTCGGACAAGATGTATCTAGACCTCAAGAAACGATATTGGTGGCCAAACATGAAAGCAGAGATCGCTACCTATGTGGGCAAGTGTTTGACTTGCGCCAAAGTCAAGGTAGAGTACCAAAAGCCATCAGGATTGCTACAACAACCCGAAATACCTGAGTGGAACTGGGAACGGATAACCATGGACTTCATAACCAAATTACCCAAGACAGCAGGTGGGCTAGACACCATCTGGGTAATCGTAGATAGATTAACAAAATCCGCACACTTCCTACCCATAAAGGAAATCGACATGATGGAGAAGCTAGCTTGAACATACATCCGAGAGATTGTATGACTACATGGTGTGCCAATAGCCAGTATCTCTGACAGAGATAATAGATTCACCTCGCGATTCTGGCAGTCACTACAAAAATCTCTTGGAACGAAACTAGACATGAGTACTGCTTACCATCCACTAATTGACGGTCAAAGTGAGAGGACCATACAGATATTGGAAGATATGCTAAGAGCTTGTGTAATCGATTTTGGTAAAGCGTGGGATACCCATTTACCACTAGTTGAATTTTCATACAACAATAGCTATCACTCTAGCATTAAATTTGCTCTATTCGAAGCCCTTTATGGCCGCAAGTGCAGATCACCATTGTGCTGGGCTGAAGTGGGTGACACGCAACTAGCCAAGGGAAAAGTACCCAACAACACTCTCACTGGCCCGGAGACCATAAGAGAGTCAATCGAGAAGATTGTACAAATTCGGGACCGACTAAAGGCTTCAAGAGACAGACAAAAGAGTTATGCAGACAAAAGATGGAAACCCTTGGAATTTCATGTTAGGGACCAAGTGCTATTGAAGGTCTTACCCTGGAAAGGACTAATACGTTTTGGAAAACGTGGGAAACTAAAACCAAGGTATATCGAACCATTCGAGATCCTTGCAAGGATCGGCCCGGTAGCCTACAAACTTCATCTACCGTAGGAACTCGATAGCTTACATCCTACCTTTTATGTGTCAAACCTAAAGAAATGTTTGTCCGATGAGACCCTCGTCATCCCTTTAGATAAAATAGAAATCAATGAGAGTCTCCACTTTGTATAAGAACCAAATGAAATCATGGATATGGAAATTAAAAGAACAAAACAAAGTCGCATACCCATCGCGAAGGTCCGCTAGAATGCAAAGCGAGGACCTGAATACACCTGGGAACGCGAAGATCAGATGAAACACAAGTGCCCACATCTTTTTCCCAAATCCATAAGTGTTTTTCTTACACTAAATTTTGGGACGAAATTCCCTCTAATGGGGGGATGATGTGACAACCTGATATTTCGACTCTATGAATGACCTAAAAAGTCAGATATTGTAACCACTTTTGAAATAATGAAACTACCTTCAAAAATAAAATGTACAAAAGTCTCTATTGGGTTACCTACTATGATAGATATTGTGTCAAGGTTTACAGAAATACTAAGAACACTAAAATCCGAGTTATAACGAAGAAGTTATGACCATTCTAAGATTTCCGACAAAACCGGCAACACCGATTAAACGAAAAATGCGAAGTTTCAATACATTAGTACCTTAAGTTTCTAAATGAAAATTGTACATATCATTAAACCGTGAGCGTATATAAAAAGAATGTCCAAATCTGACTTCGTATGAGGAAGTTATGATTTTTCCAAGATCTGGATATAACAGTAGACAACTAAAAACTGGAAATAGAGATCGAGAGACTTTTGGCCGAAACAACCTAAATAAGAATCTAAGGCCTCAACCAAAGTAGCACAACGGTAAAAAGTCTGGCAAAAATGGATGCCGGATGAAGAAGTTATGGATTTTTAACGGGTTTTTCGAGTCCCGGTCTGTTAAAAATAAATAATTAAAAATAATGTCAAAATTTGCATACGAAGTCTAAACGAGAGTTGTAGAGTATATTCTCACCTAAGCGTGTATATAAAGAACGTTGAAAACAGAGCTCATACTCAAACGGTACGGATTTTACAAGTTTAAGGCTCAAAATTCGAGGCTGTCAGGTCTGCCACGACGTGGCAAAGTGTGCTGTGACCCAGCAAGTGACTGAGGGCGTCCCATCAATGGATGAGGATAAGATTTTTCTCACCACAAAATGGTACAGTTCGGCATGACATGACACACTAGAAATGCTCCTATAAATAGAAGCTTAAGGGTGTCGGGTTTGGTGCTCATCTCTTTCCATCTAAGTGTTGTTACTCTGCATAATTACCTCGATAAGCCATCCCGAAGCCCCGATTTTCACACTCAAGTTACGAAGGAAGGTTATACACTCCCGAGATTCCTAAGATTCCCGAGATTCCTGAGAATCCCGAGATTCCTGAGAATCCCGAGAAAATCAACTCTTCCAAGTCGAAGTGCTGCTCGATTATCATCTCACTTTCTCCCATCAATCAAGTGAGTTCATACCCGTATAAACTACGGTTTCAAATGTTTTATCAATGATTTTTATACACTTTTAAGGGGTGTGGGGGAATACAAGTAAACACACGGTTATTATTGTGTGTAACATAAAGTTTCACTATATACTCTTTTTATCAAGTAATTCGTATGTGATTCATAACTACTACATGGGAACTTTCGTATACGATATATAGTCTCGATAACATCTTGTCTTTTGGAAATAAAACATGTTTATATATATATATATATATATATATATATATACACACACACACACACACACACACACACGAATCAAACACTTTATTTATACTTTAAGTATATGTGATCATTTATGTCACTATAAATATTATACTTTACATAACAAGTGAGTATTACACTAGGGTTTACTATACGAACGAAACACCCATTTTGAAAAACTATAATAGGTATAGTTTATGAGAAAATCATGAACATTTACATACTAGAAACACTATATAAAAGAGATATTTTCATACACAAGAACAAATGGATATTTTCGTACGTAAATCTGTTTTATACTAAGTTTTGTGAGACATTTCACGTACTTTCGAGTATGCATTTTAAGTCCTGTATTATATACCAAAATCCCTTGTAGGGGGAGTGTGATACTTGTGTATAGATCTATACGGGATTGACAATCCCACACCTAAGCTGTTAGCTACAGCTAGGTTGGTAGGCGTGGGGTGACAAACGTCATAACTTTCCAATGCTTGAAGAACGTTGTTATAGGCATCCTGGTCAAATAGCATGGTTATAAGACTCACATGGAGTATTAAAAACACATTGATTTACGGGGTTTTTCAAATGCCTTAGCGATTTATACATAAACCTACTATTTTAGGCATGAAAAGCACTATTGCATTACAAGTTTTGGAACAATTAAACTACCATCTACTATAGTAGAAAATATGGGATTTTCTAGGAGCATGCAAACATGTACAAACCATTTCATTCTATTTCATACAAACATTGTTACTAAATACTTATGAACTCACTAGCTTAAATGCTGATGTACTCTTTCAAAACTACTTGTATTTCTCTGGAATTCAGTAAAATAGGTAAACAAACAGCTTTTGAAGAAGGGATGCTGTGGCGTCACTTTAGTTTCATTTTGATATCATATTGTAATTTTTTTTGAAACAAGTACCTTTCAACAATCTAAACTTATAAATTCTATATATGATGGTTGTAATACTTTCTTTACTATGTATTCGATTCTTACGATACTACATGAAGTCATCTGCCCTCGAACGATTCCGCCGTTCTGGTTTGGGAGCGTGACATTAAGTTAGTAATGGTCTTTGAAAAATTAAATGAAATAATTAGATAAAAGTAACGGGAAAAGATTGGGTACCTTGATTTTTTTGGAAAATGATTAATACAACTTACATGAAGTATGTTTTTAGATGTATAGCACTCCAAAATACCAAGTATCCCAATACATGTAAATTGGAAACTAAGTGGGAAGGACCATATATCATCGATTTAGTAGTAGAAAATAGGGGCATTTCACCAGTAAATTGGCACCTAGCAAGATCCTTAAGTTCATCGATAGTGTCACGATCTTGGTCTAGGATCCTATCGTTGTTCTCTAGATCCTGTAGTTGGTATCTTGGTGTTAGGATCACCATTTCAGTTGGGATCACGACTTCTGTTCCAAACACCATGGAGTATAGAGTTTCGACAGTGGTTGTTTTTGAAGTGGTCCTATCTTCCTATAGGACGAAATGGAGTTCTTCTGCCCATCTTCATTTCTTATTGTCTAACCTTTTCTTTAAATTTTTTTATTGTGATTTTGTTGTTGGATTCAGCTTAACCATTATCTTGAGGATGAACAAGAGTTGACATTATTATTTTAATTCCCCAACTCGTGCAAAAGACTCTAGTCCTTTTGATTATAAATTAGGATCCATTGTCATATATGATCTCAGGAG
Organism: Lactuca saligna; assembly: GCF_052625555.1. NCBI lineage: Eukaryota > Viridiplantae > Streptophyta > Magnoliopsida > Asterales > Asteraceae > Lactuca > Lactuca saligna. Next base: position 169,455,234 of record NC_136423.1, on the reverse strand, counting down.
GGATCTCAAACCTATTCAGGATATTACGTTTGATAAATGAAACTACTTCCTTGTCTCGTATTTGAACAAAGGCTTCAGCCTCTATCCATTTCGAGAAACAGTCTAGCATTACTAACATGAATACCTTTCCACTAGGAGCCTTTGGTAACTTGCTAACTCTATCCATTTCCCATTTCATGAATAACTAAGGGGAAATGATAGGTTGTAATGGTTATTCATATTGACAAAGAATGTTTCTATGACTTTGACAAACATCACATATTTGTGAGTATAATAAGCCATCTTTCATCATTGTTGGCTATTAGTACCCAATCCTTAACACATTAGAGCATAAGGATCTGCCCCCAACATGATTACCACAATCTCCTTCGTATATGTCATTTAGTAATTCAGTAGCTTCATGACTTTCCAAGCATCTCAAGTATGGACCAACCATAGATTTCTTATATAGCTTCCCTTGTGTGACATCCCAGAATTTAGGACATAAACTATGAACGACTAAATGACGGAAAAATATGTTTTTGATCTAATCGTTTGGTTTTAATTTCTTCTAGGAATTGACAAACGGATCAAACTACTTAAACTAAAACGCTAATTAATGCGTCTGAAAAATTGAAAATTTTCATTAAGCGGTTTTTTGCGAAGAAAACATTAAAATATTATGGATCATGTTTTCATGTTTTCAAAATTATAAAGAACGTCTAAAAAGGAGTTCGTATGCAAAAGAGATGATGGTTTTAAGAAACCAAACCGGTATAATATTGGTTTTACCTGTTTTAAGTAAACTATTTCACACTGTTACAACACTTATGCATTGGTGACGAGATTTCTGAGAGCGTTTTTTGAATCAGACTATAGTCTATTATTTAATTACATACTCGAAATATTTTAGTAAAAATATTTATAAAAGTCACGAAAACGGACACTATGAGCCGTTTAGACTCGAAACTTCAAAAATACTTTGGGTACTAATAAGCCATTAATACATTTTTTTCTGTACAAAAGTTCAAAATTACTTTGCGTACAAAAGTTGCGAAAATGGACACGATTTCCCGGAGTTCTGTAACCCCCAAAATTAATCCATTTGTGTTTTTTAAAATCCTTGAATTAAATTCAATCCATTGATATATTCGAAAAAATTTCTCGACACCCGGATCCCGATGCACTCGACTATGGGTACTAATATGACATTAAAAAGGTGTAACCCTTTAATGAGACCCATTAGATTTGGGAAGGACAAATCTTCAGCCTTTTCCCTCAGATTATCCAACCTAACCTTCCCCAACCCTCTTTTCCATTTGGCTCACACTCCATCCAAAGGTACAAGAATAATACCAGATGGGATTTGAGGAGTATGGCCTCCTTGGCAAGGGAGTGTTTCCTCCCACTACAAATAAAGCTCATGTCCTCCTTTATTCCTCACTACTTAGCTCATTCATCTCTTCTCTCAAACCTCTCAAGCCTCTTATAAATGTCTCTCAAATCTCTCCTAAGTCTCTTGTAAATCTCTCCCGAATCTCTTTCAGTAACCAACCCACAAAATGATTCCACTATCCTAAATCACTGTTTACCACACTTACAATCTCTCCCTTAAACACCCATACCATCCCAAATCGTCCTTTTGTTGAAATCAGAACAAAGCAGGAGTAGAAAACCGAAAACAACAAGTAAATCAAAATTTTAGCCAATTTCAAAATTTCTCTCTTTAATTTTGGAATTCTGACTTCGGAATTTTTTTGCCAGTTTCGGATCCTACCAGTTTTTGACGTTTCGACTTTGGAACTTTTTCAGTTTCATATTTTCCCATCTTGGTTTGTCGACTTCGGAAACTTGGTTAGTTTCGGATTTTCTCATCTCGGATCTTCTACCTTCGGATTTTACAGCCATCTCGGAACTTTTATAGTTTCAAATTTTTCTGGTCTCGGAGTTTCAGCAAGCCTCGAAACTTTTTCATCACGGAACTTCTGCACCTCGTAATTTTTTCCACTTTAGGTATCTTTCATCATCATCAAAGGCTTCTATAGTCTATTTATTCTACAAGGCTAAACTAATCTCGGAATTTCAAATTCACACGAATACACCGCGGTTCTCACAATCTGATACTCAAAAACAACTTGTTAACCACATATCAAGGTGAGAGTTACGACCCCTCTTTTATATTTATTTGTTTTGGACGAGAATACATGTGATAAATAGTATTCATGATACAAATACATAAGTCTTATATGATCTGCATGCTACAAATTTAAAGTATTTCAGAGTTTCAAAGACTACTACCCATGAATACTTTTATGCATAAGGCTTTACATAGATATACAAGATCATTACGTTGAAATACATTTCTTTATAAAAGCAAGTAATTTGTAGTTTTATAATTATGTCAACCATACTCAGCTTTCATGAATGTTATGCTACGAAATTCATTATGTCTGGTACTTAATTATAATTAAATTAAGGCTGAGAGATTTTTCACAAAGTTTTAGTTAATAGCTTTTAGTGAGATGATACTTATTCATTAGCTAAGTCTAACCAGTTAGCCTACCCCCAAACTACTATAATCGTTAATCTTCGGAGCAAGGTACATATGTATAAATCTATATTGGGTCGACAACCCCACCTGCGGTTGCTAGCTACAACCTAGAACTGATCAATTGTAGTAGGTGATATGTGTTTGCGATCGTTACTACAACGTTGAATGAAGCATTGTAGGGAGGGATAATTTTGGTCAATAGCTTGATTATAGAACACACTATAAGAATTAACCTGGATATCTCTCTATCTCACTACAACCATAGGTTGGATTGCTTTCAAAACTATTTTAAGTATGGGAATTACTTATACAATGGGTACATTTTAACTTTCAAGAAATTATTACAAGCATAGTTTTAAAGCATGGATTTACTTATACAAAGATGTATTTTTCCTTTTAAAGACTCATGGAAAACACTGTTTCAGCTATTGTTATTCATACAAAGAAAATACTTTTGGACTTTATAAAGGTATTATTAATGCAACTAGTTGAAAACCTGGGACTTTCACCAACCTCGTGTTGACTTTCAAAATACATGTATTCTCAGGAAATCAGTGAAATTTAAGGCACACTCAGACTTTGGATAACTTCGCTTGTAATTACTTTAACTTTCTACTTTTGTACTGTTAAGGAAAACTCGTACTCGTATTGTTGTTGTTGTTGTTGTTCTTATTATTATTATTATTATTATTATTATTATTATGATTATTATTATTATTATTATTATTATTATTATTATTATTATTATTATTATTATTATTATTATTATTATTATTATTATTATTATCTGTAAGAACCTTGTATGAGAACATAACTCATAATATAACTACTGTTTTGTTTATTGTTGTACTTGTGTTGTATATTCAATTTATTTGTGATCCATGAACCTAGTCACGTAGTCTGGCTTGTTCTGCCACTTTGGCCGGGGGTGTGACAAATTGGTATCAGAGCTAAATTGACTATAGAGAACTCGTATAAGAACTAGTGTTATAAACTCATAATAACACTACTTCTCGACTGCTGACAGTATGGGGAATCTAGCTCGAAGGGCCTCATAGTGTTGCTGGATTTCAGAAGTGCTTAAATGCCAAAATGGCCCTACCCTCCGGTGTTTCATGTCTGGCCCCTATCTATCCTCGATAGTCAGGAAGTACAAAACAAAAATTAATAATACTACCAACCCCACCAAGAGTTTATATATACTCTGAAGCGCAATGAGAACACTTAATAAAAATTCTAAACATCCCTTTAACTAAAAGTACCAAATCAACCCTTTAGGTCAGATGCCTCAATTAAAAGGTTATTACTATACATAATCCATACCACAAATAAACATGAAACGCGTGTCTAGGTTACTTATGGCCAGGATGGTGCACAACCAACCTTGAGCAAGGAGTTTGAAGAACTATAACAGTTGAGAGTTTGAGAAGTTGAAGGATGTTCTCAACACTCGTTGTTGAAGCTTAGTACCCTAGAACCCTTGTATCAACCTTATAAAACTTATGAAATAGATATAAAATGTTACTAATCCACTTAAAACCCTTTCATGTAGATGGTTGGACTACCCGAAGACTAGTTTCACATCAAGGATCCTGAGGAGCTACGGGAAGTGTCGTTGCATTTTACTGGAGACCCATATTTTCCGCACAGTTCTCCAGATGACCCTGAGGAGGATGATCTGAAGGAGGACCCATGCGAGGATGAGGAAGAAGACGGCCTTGGGGAAGACGAAGAAATGGATGACGAGGACATACCACAGAAGGCCCAGGAGATTATGACGACGGTCTGAGCAGGAACCCACTCCTTCTACTCCACCAATCTCTCCTCCACATCATCATTATCATACATACCGCCTTTATGGCAAGGGTCCTTGGCTGATGAGGACCCTGGGGACTAGTGCATCCCCCATTTAACATTTAGACCCATCTACATCCGTTCCCCAACTCACATGTGGTCAGATAGGGAAACAGAAGATGCCTAGTGAGCTGTCATGGCTCACAGACCGTCTTTGCAGGAAGAACCTCACTGATTTGCCACCACGATTCAAGGTTGGTGAATCTTCATGAGCACCACTTAGGGTTGACCCTGAGAATGACCCGATACCACCCCTCATGTGACGAGGTGATCGGACTGAGGACCGAGTTGGATCCCTAGAGAATTTCATGAGAGACTCAGGTTCTACTTCCCTTTCACATCAAGTCGGGGAACTCGAAGAGGGGAAGAGGGAAGATTTTGATAACATTCAGGTTAGGGCACAGGACTACATGATCCTGATTTTGGAGAGCGAGATGGCTGCCACTAGACATCAGGCTGTTGTCGCCGCTAGAGGACACCATTACATCTTGGCTCTATTTGAGGAGTTTGTCCTCTACATGATGACCCGCTTTGGGAGGTAGGTATTATATCTAGGTCGGGTTCTGCCCTAGGATAGGGTTATAACTTTTGAGGAATAGCTTTTGTTTTGCAAGTGTTTATCACTGCTTGGTTTGTATTAGATCTTTTGTAAGGCTTTTCCATTTCTAACCTTATATGGTTAAAACTTTGTAACCAAAAACAAGTGGTTCTAATGAAACATTTCCATATTTTGGAACATGTTTATACATTTATTACTTGCAAACTCTATATCAGCTATAAATTCCACCTTGTGACTAGAAATCCGGCCTGATATCGAGAATAACAAATTAAATGAGTACAAAATACACGCATGCTTGTTATAATACGTAGTATAAAATAATCAAATTACCTATCCAACATATTAGGACAATGCCTCGATGAAAAGAACCACGAGTTTGTCCGTTACCGACTCCTGAGGCTGCTTTAAACGAGAATTCTAGAAATAGTGGAAGTAGTACTCGTGTAGTTACCCAAAACAATCCCAGGCACTGCTCCTACAAAGAATCCATGGGTTATAAACCCCGATCCTTGTACAACTTTAAAGGAGCTGTTGGCCTATCCCACTGGATAAAAAAGATTGAGGTTATCTTTCACATCAGCTCTTGCCCAGATGATTGGAAGGTTAAGTACACTACCTACCCGTTGATGGATTCTGCCTTAACTTGGTAGAACAACCATGCCAAGTCCATGGGAATTGTGAAGCCTATGGCATGGGATGGGAACAATAGAAAAAGATGATGAACAAGGAGTATTGTTCATGACCGGAGATTTAGGCACTAGAACAAGAGCGTTGGAAACTAACCATGCAGGGATCAGAGCTAGCTGCATACACCTCCCGATTCAAAGATCTTGAAACTCTTTGCCATGGAATGGTGCCCTTCGAAGAGAAGAAGATGGAGAGATAAATTTGGGGACTAGAATCACTAGTCCAAGGTTTGGTTATTGCATCCAAACCCTCCACTTTTGACAATGCCAAACAACTGGCCTTTGAGTTGAATGAGCAATGCACCCGACGGGGTACTATGAACCTATCGAATGAGAAGGATAGAGTTGGAAGTACTAAAAGGAAGTTCCAAGGAAAGACGTAGGGGAACTTAGAACGTCACATGCCAAATACAGAACCTACAAAAACATATGCAAACACTCTATCACCGATAAAGCCCTACACTGGAACCCTAACTCGATGCCTGAAGTGCAACTATCATCATGTTGGAAACTGCATGATCTGTAGCAACTACAAGTTAAGGGGTCACACTACCAGGTTTTGTACAAAGACCCCAAACAACACAGCCTCAACTACTATTGCAGGAGGTATTCGAACTTGCTTTGAGTGCAACCAACCACGAAATTTCAGGAAAGACTATCCTAAATTGAAGAATCAAAACGGCCAAGGAAGGGCGATTATGATAGGTGTGGGAGAAGTACGCCCATAACTAAATATGGTTACTAGAACCTTTCTTATCGACAATATTTATGCTTTTGTATTATTTGACACTGGTGTTGATAAGAGCTTTATTTCTTACAAGTTTAGAAAAATGATAAATCACGAATCATGCAAAGTTAATGATGCTTACATGGTAGAAGTAGCAAATGGTCAAATAGAAAGCACCTTAGAAATACTCACCAACTATCTTCTCACTCTAAATAATCACGTGTTCCATGTCGACCTAATGCCCATGACCATTGGAAGTTTCGATGTGATCATCTAAATGGATTGGTTATCAACCCATCGAGATAAGATTCTATGTTACGAAAAGGTTGTGTGATTACCGTTATTAAACAATGATGCCTTTGTGATTTACGAAGACAAGGCAGGGAAGAACCTAAGAGTCATTACTTACATGAAGGAAAGGAAGTATTTGTGGAAGAGATGATATGCTTTCTTGGCCCACGTGGTGGATACACAAGACAAGGGTAAGGAAATCAATGACATACCGCAAGTGTGCGACTACCCAGATGTATTTCCAGAAGACCTACCCAGAGTACCTCACGTCAGAGAGGATGAGTTCCAAATCGACCTTATCCCGGGTGCAACACTAGTGGTGTGATCTCCTTATCATCTGGCTTTATCAGAAATGCAAGAGCTATCTAGTCACCTTCAAGAACTTCTCGACAAAGGTTTTAGCCGGCCAAGCTTCTCTCCATGGGGAGCCCAAGTATTCTTTGTCAAAAAGAATGATGGATCTTTTAGGATGTGCATCGACTATATAGAGTTGAACAAGCTCACTATCATGAACTGGTATCCACTCCCGATGATCGATGACTTGTTCGACCAACTGCAAGGATCCTGCTACTACTCAAAGACCGACCTACGATCCGACTATCATCACCTTAGAGTTTAAGAAATATATATTCCAAAGACAACATTTCGAACTAGATATAGTCACTATGAGTTTCTAGTTATGCCATTTAGACTGACCAACACATCGGTTGTATTCATGGACCTTATGAATCGGGTGTGTAAACCTTATTTGGAAAAATTTGTGATTATCTTCATTGACGACATATTTATATACTCACAAACCAAGTAAGAACATTGCTAGCACTTGCGTTCAATTTTGGAATTGCTAAGAAAAGAGAAAATTTATGCAAAGTTATCTAAATGTGAGTTTTGGATTAACGAAGTTGATTTCCTCGGTCATGTGGTCAGCAATAAAGGGATTTATGTCCATTCCGCGAAGATTGAAGCAGTCAAGAATTGGAAGGCACCAACAACACCAACTGAAGTACGCCAATTCTTAGGGCTTTCATTCTATTATCGGAGATTCATTGAGAACATTTCCAAGATAGCCAAGCCTCTCACCATACTAACTTAGAAGGACAAAAAGTTTGATTGGGGAGATAGACAAGAGTCTGCCTTCCAGAAATTGAAGTAGTTGTTGTGTAGTGCACCGATTTTGTCTCTTCCCGTGGGAGCAAAAGTATTTTTGGTTTATTATGATGCCTCACATAAAGGTTTAGGATGCGTACTGATGCACATGAATAAGGTTATTGCATATTTATCTCGACAACTGAAGCCAAACGAGATGAACTACACTACCCATGACCTAGAGTTGGGAGCTGTAGTGTTTGCCTTGAAGATTTGGAGGCACTACATTTATGGAACTAAGGGTATAGCATTCACCGATCACAAGAGCCTCCAACACATCTTTGATAAAAAATATGTCAATATGAGATAACAAAGATGGGTCGAATTGCTAAATGATTATGAATGTGAAATTTGTTATCATCCCGGTGAAGCAAACGTCGTTGCAGATGCTTTAAGCAGAAAAGACCGAGCAAAAACTATTCGTGCGAAGGATCTAACTCTAACCATCCATTCAAACCTCACTAAAAAAATTCGTGATACCCAAGTAAAAGCACTAAAGCCTGAGAATATCGTGGAAGAAAACCTACGCGACATGAAAAAATAGTTCGACCTCAGGGAAAATGGAACACGATAATTCATGAACCGGATTTGAACTCCAAGATTTGGAGAAGTCAGGAGTTTGGTTCTATTCGAATCTCATAAATCAAGATACTCAATACATCCTGGATCAAAAAAGATGTATCTCGATCTCAAAAATCTTTATTGGTGGCCCAATATGAAGGCATAAATTGCCAATTATGTCGGTAAGTGTTTGATCTGATCCAAGTTCAAAGTAGAGTACCAAAAGCAATATGGCCTACTACAACAACCATCAATTCCAGAATGAAAGTGGGAATAGATAACAATGGACTTCATAACAAAGCTGCCTAAGATATCAATAGGTTATGATACCATATGGGTAGTGGTTGACCGTTTGACCAAATCCGCTCAGTTCTTAGCCATCAAGGAAACTTAGAAGATGGAAAAACTCACCAAAACTTATCTCAAGGAGATAGTCAAACTACATGGCGTGCCAATATCTATCATCTTGGACCGAGATAATAGATTCACTTCCAGATTTTGGCAATCACTACAATGGTCCCTAGGAACAAAACTCGACATGAGTACAACATATCATCCTCAAACGGATGGCCAGGGCAAAATGACAATAAAAACTCTAGAAGATATGCTCCATGCTTGTGTGATAGATTTCGGTAATGCATGGGATACCAACTTACCGCTAGTCGATTTTTCCTATAACAACAGGTACCACACTAGCATAAAGTTCGCTCCATTCGAGGCCTTGTACAGTCGTAGATTCCGTTCACCATTATGTTGGGCATAAGTTGGAATTACCCAACTAGCCAGAAAGCATGTTGGGGATATGCTATTCACTGACCCAAAAAGCATTCAGGAGACAATTGAAAAGGCTATGCAGATAAAAGAATAGTTAAAAGTCGCACTTAGTCGGCAGAAGAGCTATGCCGACAACAGACGCAAACCATTGGAGTTAAAACTAAGAGATTGTGTCCTACTAAAGGTTTCTCCATGGAAGGGTGTCATTAGGTTAGGAAAAAGAGGAAAGCAAAACCCCCGCTACATCGGATCCTTCAAGATCTTGGCAAGGGTTGGTCCGGTCGCTTACAAGCTCAGACTACGTCAAGAGCTCAATAAGGTTCACGACACCTTCCACGTATGTAATCTCAACAAAGTGCATAGTTGATGAAAACCTAGTTCTACCACTCGATGAAATCCAGGTCAACCTAAATCTTCACTTTATGGAGGAACTAGTGGAGATCATGGATCGGGAAATCAAAAGACTCAAGCAAAATCGCATTCATATTGTAAAAGTCTAATAGAACTCTCGTAGAGATTTATGAGAACGTTTAATTTCATACTCGAAGTATTTTTAGTAAAATTATTTACAAAAGTCGCGAAAACGGACACCGTAAGCCATTTAGATGCAAAACTTCAAACGTGATTTCTCAGAGTTCTGTAACCCCAAAATTAATCTGTTTGAGTTTTTGAAATCCTTGAATTAAATAATGGTGTAACCCTTGAATGGGACCAACTAGATTTGGGTACTCGACTATGGGTACTAATAAGTCATTAATAATGGTGTAACCCTTGAATGGGACCAACTAGATTTGGGAAGGACAAATCTTCATCTTTTTCCCTGAGATTATCCCACATAACCTTCCCCATCCCTCTTTTACCTTTGGCTCACACTCCATCCAAAGCTACAAGAATAATACCTAATGGGATTTGAGGAGTATGGCCTCCTTGACCAGGGAGTGTTTCCTCCCACAATAAGTAGAGCTCATCTCCTCATTCATTCCTCACCACTCAACTCATTCATCTCTTCTCTCAAACCTCTCAAGCCTCTTACAAATCTCTTGTAATTCTCTCTCGAAAGTCTTTCAGTAACCAACCGAGAAAATGATTCCGCTATCCTAAATCACTCTTTACCACACTTACAATCTCTCCCTTAAACACACATACCATCCCAAATCGTCTTTTTGTTGAAATCAGTTCAATGCAGGAGTAGAAAACCGAAAACAACAAGTCAATCTCAAAATTTTAGCTAATTTTGGAATTTCTCTCTTCAGTTTCGGAATTCTGACTTTCGGACCCTTTTAACTTCTGAATTTTTTTGCCAGTTTTAGAGTTTCGATTTCTGAACTTTTGTCAGTTTCGACTTTTCCCATCTCGGAGTGTCGATTTCGGAACCTTGGTCAGTTTTCGATTTTCTTATCTTGGACCTTATACCTTCACATTTTACATCCATCTCGGAACTTTTATTGTTTCATGTTTTTCTAGTCTTGGAGTTTCAACAAGCCTCAGAACTTTTTCATCGAGGAAGTTTTGCACCCTGGAATTTTTACGACTTTGGGTATCCTTAATCAACAACACATGCTTCTATAGTCTCTATATACTACAAGGCTGAGCTAATCTCAAAAGTTCAAAATCACAACAACACAACTTGGTTCTCACAATCTGATACTAAAAAATAACTCATTAACCGCATATCGAGGTGAGAGTTACGGCCCCTCTTTTATGTTTAGTCGTTTTGGGGGAGAATACATGTGCTAAATAGTATTTATGATAAAAATACATAAGTCTTATATGATGTTCATGCTACAAGTTTAAAGTATTCTAGAGTTTCAAAGACTACTACCCATGAATACTTTTATGCACAAGGCTTTACACACATATGCATGATCATTACGATTATACTACGAAATTTATTATGCCCGATACTAAGCTTTTATGAACATTATACTACGAAATTTATTATGCCCGATACTTAATTACGATTAAGTTAGGGCTGATATATTTTTCACAAAGTTTTAGTTAGTGGCTATTAGTGAGATGATACTTATTTGTTAGCTAAGTCTAACCACTTAGCCTACCCACACTATGATTATCATTATTCTTCAGAGAAAGGTACATATGTATAGATCTATATGGGGTCAAAAACCCCACCTGCGGTTGCTAGATACAACCTATGACTGATCAATCATAGCAGGTGATATGTGTCTACAATTGTTACTACAACGTCCATGAAGCGTTGTACGGAGGGGTACTTTTCTTCAATAGATCGATTATAGAACTCACTATAAGCATTAACACAGATATCTCTATTTCTCATTACAACCATAGGTTTGGTTGCTTTCAAAACTATTTTAAGTATGAGAATTACTTATACAGTGGGTACATTTTGAGTTTTAAGAATTTATTTCAAGCATAATTTAAAACCATGGATTTACTTATACAAAGATACATTTTGGCTTCTAAAGACTCATGGAAAACACTGTTTCAACTATTTTTATTCATACAAAGAAAATACATTTGGACTTTATAAAAGTATTATTACTACGACTAGCAGAAAACCTATGACTCTCACCAATCTTGTGTTGGCTCTCAAAATACATGTATTCTCAGGAAATCAGTTAAATTTCGGGCACACTTAGACTTCGGATAACTTCTCTTGCGAGTACTTTAACTTTCTACTTGTGTACAGTTAAGGCAAACTCATTCTCGTATTGTTATTATTATTATTATTATCTATAAGAACCTTGTATGAGAACATAAAATTGTAATATAACTACTGCTTTGTTTATTGTTGTACTTGTGTTGTATATTGAATTTATCTGTGATCAATGAACTTAGGGAATGTTCTAGGTTGGATCCTAAGGGATCCTGATTTCTTGTGGGATCCTAAGGGAATGTTCTAGGTTGGCCAACGCATTTGCCTCAGTCTCTTCTTCTACGGGAACTTGACTTAGGCTAGAAGCATCGAATTTAAAGGCTAATTTTTTAAGGATCTAGAGGTATAGTGCTAGTCTTTTGCCTTTTACTGTATAGGATCCATTAAAATGATTATTTAATATTAAGGAAACAACGAATACATGAAGATCCTTGATTTGAAGATCCTTGGTCAATTGTAATCCCATGATCAGTGCTTCGTATTTAGCCTCGTTGTTGGTTGCATCGAATTCATAGTTGACTGCCTGGGTTATGATGTCCCCCTATGGCGGTTTTAGTATGATCCCTTGGAATGTTCTTATAAAATTGGAAGCTCAATCGATGAAGAGTTTCCATCCTCCCATGCTTTATTATTTTTGGAGTTCTTTGCTTTCCAATTCAGCTTCAACTTGTAGATCATCACTGAAATCAGCCACAAAGTTTTCTAGTTCTTGTGATTTTATCACTAATATCAGTTCATATTTGATGTGGTATGTGCTTAGCTTCATGGACTACTTTACATCCTACCTGACATCTTAAATTTTCATATAACACTCTTAATCGGGTAATTAGTTCTTACATGTGTAGAATGTGTTTCAAAATAGTGTCTTAATTTTGTGGAAGTGGTTACCAATGCATGTATTAGTTCTTCAAGTTGAGAGTACCTGGTCTCAGGATCCAAGAGACTTTTATTTACATAATAGATGGGATGTTGATCCCCGTTAAGATCATTAGCTAAAACTGCACTTACAACGTTAGAGGATACTAGAAGGTATAGTAGGATCGGTTCCCCATCTAATGGTTTCAGAAACAAGGGTGATGAAAATAAATAAATTTTAAGTTCTTGAAAAGCATATTTGGGTTCTTTAGTCTATTCAAACTTTCTGTTCTTCTTCAAGATGTTATAGAAAGGTTTACACCTCTTTGAGGATCTTGAGATGAACCTGTACATGATTGCCACTCTTCCTATTAGTCTTTGAATATCCTTTGTCGAGGATGGGGATTTTAAATCAATGATGGACTTTATTTTCTTCGGAATTGCTTTTATTCCTCTTTTAGTCACCATGTATACAAGGAACTTCCCTTATCTCATTCCAAAATAGCTTTTGGAAGGATTCAACTTCATGTTGTATTTATCTAGTATGTTGAAGGCTCCTTCATGATCCTTGAGGTGATCTTCAGCTTTCTTTGACTTGACCACCATGTCATCGATGTAGAATTCCATGGTGTCCGCTAGTTTATCCTTGAACATTCGGTTAACTAGCCTTTGGTATGTTGCACCAATATTTTGAAGACCAAAGGGCATAACAATATAACAATATATATACCTGTTGGGGTTATGAATGTGGTATCCTCCTTGAAATATGGTTCCATTTGAATTTTTTGGAACTCTGATGATGTATCCATGAATGTTAATAGTTCATGGCCAGCCATAGCATCTATCATGGAAACTATGTGTGGCAGGGGGAAAGGATCCTTAGGTCAAGCCTTGTTAAGATCATTATAGTTTACACATACTCTCTATTTACCATTCTCCTTCTATATGACGATTATGTTGTCTAGCTACCTTGGCAACTTGACCTCCTTGATCATCCCCATTTTAAGAAGTTTTTCTACTTCTTCTTGTATGATCTGATTCCATTTGATACGAACTTCTTTTTTGATGTATGGTTCTGAAAGAATGATCAATGTTTAATTCGTAAGTTATAATATTTTTTCTATACATGTGATGTCTTCATGCTTCCATGTGAATGTTTTCCTTCTTTCTTTCGGGAACTTTATTATATCTTCTTCTATTTTTTCTGGCAATGAGGATCTTATGAGTATTTTTATATCGGGATCCTTAAGGTCAATGGGCACTTATTTTGTATCTTGTTCTTCGGCTTCTACTACATCGGGATCCTTAATTTAATTTCTATGCTTGTGGTGGGACTGTGGAAGTCTTCATCGAGGTCTTGTAGCACTATTTGGATTCTTGTTGGTCAGCATTGATCTTCATTGTTCCCCATAGGATGGGCATCTTCCCACATTTATGGTATGTTGATGGGACAACTTTCATGTCGTGGATCCATGGTCTTTGTAATATAACATTAAAGGATGATAATGTATCAATTACACAAAATTGTTGCATAGAGTTTACCCCATCTATGTATATAGGCAACTTTATTTCGCCGACCATATGCTTTGTTTCGCCACTGAATCCTATTACCACTGAGGATCTTTTGACTATTTCAGAATCTGGGATGTTCATTCTTTTTCAAGGCATCCAGGAGTATAGAGTTTACCGAGGATCCTCCGTCGAAAAGGATCCTTCCGAAGAAATTGTTGGCAATGTAAAGAGTGATCACCAATCCATCATCGTGGGGATCCTTGACGTCTACTCCATCTACTTCGTTGAAGGTGGTCTCATTCTCATTTGTGATTGATGTATTCTTCTAAGGCCTTTCTTCTTTCTCCATTTTCGATACTTTGGCACGCTTTTTTGCTGCAGAAAAAGAGGTACCACAAATGTAAGATCCTATAGATATAAAATTGATTACCTTGGCATCTGCATGAGGGGATCCTGATTTCTCTAGGATCTTATGAGGATCATGATCCTTTTCTTTGGATCTTTCTCTTCTCCTTCCAAGGATCTCTTTGAGGTCTCCCTTGCGGAGTAGGTAATTGATATCATTCATGAGGGCTATGCAGTCTTTTGTAACATCACCAAAGTCCTCGCGGTATGCAAAGCATTGGGACTTATCTTTCCAAGCGGTGGACTTTTCTCTCTTCTTGGCCATATTGCTTTGTTGCCAAGATCCTACATAGCAAATATTAAACCTAAAAACTCCATAGAAAAGCAATAGGCAGTGATCTTGGAAAATTCTTCTTCCTCCCCTTCATCTTCAAGGGCAATTAACTTTATGATGACCAGGTTTGGAATATGGTTTGGACTTATGGAATATATACACCAAGGAGTTGGCCTTCCTATTAGGGTTATCATATGATTTTTGTGGGTTGCTTCTCTTTTGGATCTCATTGTCTTCTTCGAGCCTTATGAACCTTAGTGCCCTGTTTCTTAATTCATCCATTCTTTTGCATGGAGTCATTACAAGGTCTTCGAAGAAAAGACAGTCCTTCTTTAAGCCTATTTTGAAAGCTTTTATGACAGTTGACATATTGATGTCGGGGATACTCATAGACTCCCTACCAAACCTGTTCATAAAATCCCTACAGGATTCCTTAGGAACCTGAACCACTCGGTAAAGATCACTAGTGATCTTTTCGAATGTTCTGCTACAAGATAGTTGATTGTTAAAAAGATTAACTAAGCAAACAAATGAAGTAACAAAGTAATGAAGAGCAGTAAGAAGCCATTTTAAAGCTGATCTTGTGAGGTTTGAACAAAGACCCTTGCATAGAAAGGCTTCCTTCAAATGTGAGGGAATGGGGATGATCTCCATTCTTTCCCTGTATCGTGTCACATGTTCTTCGGGATCGATAGTTCCATCGTAAAGTTTCATGATGGGAGTTTGGAAGCACTTTGGAACTTCAGTATCAACTCTCGCAGGAGCAAATCTCAAGATCTTGTGGTTCATGGGGGATACTTCTGCTATAGGTTGGACCACTCCGAGAACACTCTAGATCATCTGCCTTAACTGTTGAAGTTCCTTCGCCTTGACCGTGCTTATTCCTGCATCAAGGTCTATATAATTAGTATCAAAATCATTATTATTCACGAAGCTATTGGAATCCTTGTTATCAGGAGTGATGAAGGCTTCACCGGGATCCTGGATGACATGGGATTAGTCGTTTGGAGTTGCACCCCAAGTAAGAGGAGATGGGGGTGTTGAGGATCCTGTCTTTCTGCTGTTTCCTGGGGATCATGTATTATCAAAGCTTAGGATATTGGGGTGCAAGATCGGGGGTGTTGTTTCTTGGGGTTTATGTATCTCCATACTCATTCTTTTTATTTCCTTTATCAATGTCTTGTTTTCCTCCTGCTACTGACTAACTTGTCATTACAGTGTCTTCATCATAGCTAAGAGCTCATTTTTGGAAATAACTCTAGGAGGATCTTGAAATCCTTGGGTAGCGACCCGAGAAGCGTTTTTCTCTGGTGCCTCAAAAGTGTTCTTAGGAGCTCGGCTTGGCGGTGGTGGATGGTTTTAGTGGGAATATGAGGAATGGAGGAAGAGGATAAGGTTGGTTGGGTATACATGATTCTTGAACGATCGTGAACACCACGGCCCCACAGTGGGTGTCAAATTGTTTTAACAAAAAATTAATCAAGTATTATTCAACCAAATTGTATGATAGGCTGTGGTGTTTAAGGTAATGAAAATATCGAATAGTAATCAAAGTGAGATAAGTGAGTTATAAGGAAAGTCCTTGATCCTTTTTAGGATCTTCAACATACAACCTTGGTGTTTGGGGCAAGATCCTTGACTCATATTCAGGATCCTAAAATACTTCTAAAGCCTTGGGATCCTTAAAATATCTCGGGATCCTGACTATTACCACTAATATTTCTAACACTTTCAAAAACTATATTTTCTTTATTTTTTTCACATGTGTATAATGAGTCAACACAAGACCTATTTTCAATGGAGACTCATCTCAACCAGGATAAAGACCTGGAATACCAAGTCAAATAACGTTCATATGCTGATTCTGGAGGATCCCAAAATTATCAAACTTTTGGTTATTAGCATTAGACTATAAATAGCACATGTAACTAGCACACTAGGGGCACTCTTAGCTCATCCATGACACTTGTAGTTACATTTACACATTCATCTAAGTATTCAACATTTTACATTAATAAAATCATCAAGTCATGTGATCATTATCACCTCTGAAGGTTTTATGTCGGCGATCATATCAAGAAACAAGGGATTTCATTGCAACTCACTTGTATCATTTGATTAACATTCCTTAATTCATTTACCATAGACATCACAACCACTCAACCACTCATGTAATTTGGTTAGATTCTACTTAATTGATTTTTGATCAAAACAATTTGGCGCCCAACGTAGGGCCGTGGTGATCAAAACCTTTTGGAAAATCATGTCTACACAACCAAACAACCATATATTCCGCCTCCATTCCTCCCGTTTCCTCTAAAAGCTTTCCTCCACCCCCATGGGGAGCTCCAAGAAAGCCTCTAAAGTCCTGAAGAAAAAAACCTCTCCAGTCGCTACCCAAGGACTTCAGGATCCTCCTGTGCTGATCTTCAGTAATGAAATCTTTGTTATGATGAAGAGACTGGAACTATAAGTCACTAAACATCATGAGGATAGCAAGAACAATGCTCAAGGAAGTGGAAAGAATGAGGACAAAAATCCACAAGCGTAGATACATTATCCTATTATAATCTTATATTAGGTGTTAGGGCCATGATCCTAGAATTACATTCAGGATCCTTAAAGCTCAAGATCCTTAAACATACTTTAGGATCTTGATTATTATTATTTTTTTCCTAACATATATAACTGTTATATGCTTCTTTTTTTCTCACATGTGCAGAAATAGTCAGCTAAATACTTATTCTCAATGAAGAATCATCTTGACCATGCAAAAGACCCGGAATAACAAGTCAAATAACGTCTATAAGATGATTTCGGAGGATCCAAGGATTATCGGAGATATAGTTAGTAGCTTTAGACTGTAAGTAACACATGTATTCATCACACTACGGGGACACTTAGCCTACCTACGATTTTATACTTACATTGTTTACATTTCTCTTTAATCAAGTTCTTCAATCAATAAAATCATCAAGGCAGGTAATCATTATCACCTCCCAAGGTTTCATGCCAGAGATCCCAACAAGGATCACGTGATTTTCTTGTGGATCACTTCTGTCATTTTCATTATCATCTTATAATTTCTTTACCCTAAACATCACAACCTCTCATACAATTTAGTTGATTATTGATTGTTCATTTTTTGACCAAAACAATTTGGCGCCCACTGTGGGGCCATGGTGTTCAAAATCTTTTGAAAAATCATGTCTACACAATTGACCCTTTCCTCTTCCTCAATTCCTCCCATTTCCTCCAAAAACCTTCCACCACCTCCAGATGGAGCTCCCAAGAAAGCCTCAGAAGCACCGAAGAAAAACACCTCTCTAGTCGTTATGCAAGGACTCCAGGATCCTCCTATGCTGATTTCCAAGAATGAAATCTTCTCCATGATGAACAAACTAGAACAACAAGTCGCCTAAAAACAAGACAATAACAGGATAAATCTCAAGGAATTGGAGAGAAAGAGGACAATAATCCACAAGCCTCAAGAAGCAACACTCTCGATCTTGTAGCCCAAGATCCTAAAATTTGATAACATGGGATCCTCAGCGATTCGCTCAAGATAGGATCCTCAATATCGGCCTTTATTCCCACCTAGGGCACGACTCCAAGAGAACCATCCTATATGATCCAGGGTCCCAACGAAACCTTTGTTACGCCCAACAACAAGGATCTTGGTAATCTTGTCAATAATAATATCTTTACCAATAACTCTATGGACCTTGATATTGGTTTAAGCACGATCATGGCTAAGGAGCTTCAACAATTAAGGCAAATGATGTCAAGCGTGCGTGGAGTAGTTCAACCTATACCAGAAGTATCTCCCACAAGCCACATGATCTTTAGATTCACTGTGATGATAACTGATATTGAAGTCCTAAAGCACTTTCAGGCCCCCAACATGAGGCCTTATGATGGGACTACAGATTTGAGGAGCACGTGACACAATACAGGTAAATGATGGAGATCATTCCCATCCTAACTCACTTGAAAGAACCTTGCATGTACAAGGGTTTTGGTTCAACCCTCCTAGGTGTAGCTTTAAAATGGATTATTAACGGTCATCCTTATTCTATTACATCATTTTCTCATTTAGTTAATTTATTTAACAATCAATTTTCTTGTAGCAGAATATTCGAAAAGATCACTAGTGATCTCTATCGGGTGGTCCAGGATCCTAAGGAATCCCATAGGACTTTTGTGAATAGGTTTAGTAGGGAAGTCCTGACTATCGCCAACATCGACATGGCAACTGTAGTTGAAGCCTTTAAAATGGGATTAAAGAAGGATTCTCTTTTCTATGAAGACCTTGTGATGACTCCATGAAAGAGGATGGAAGAAGTCAGAAGCATAACACTAAGATTCATAGGGCTCAAAGAAGACAAAGAGATCCAAAACATGAGCAACCCACGAAGCTCTTACGATCAACCTAATAGAAAGGCCGACTCCTCGGCCCAAAGATCCTATAAGTCAAAACCATATTGCAAACCTGACCATCATATGGTTAATTCCCTTGAAGAAGAGGGAGAGGAAGAATATTTTCCCAAAATCACTTACTATTGTTTTTCTATGGATATTTCAATTGTAATATTTGCTATGCAGGATCTTGGATACAAATCAAGATGGCCAAGGAAAGGAGAAAAATCCACCGCTTGGAAGGACAAGTGCAAATGGTGTGCATACCACGAAGACTTTGGTAATATCACAGAGGATTGCATAGCTCTTAAGAAGGAGATCAGCTACCTCTTGGGAAAAGGATACCTCAAAGAAATTATTGGAAGAAAAAAAAGTTGAGATCCAAAGAGAAAGACCATGATCCTTAGAAGATCTTTGATAGACCAGGATAACCCTGCTGACACCAAGGTAATGAATTTGATATCTGGAGGATCTAACATTTGTGGTACCTCTTATTCTGTAGCAAAGAGACATGCCAAGGTGTCGAAAATAGAGAAATAAAAGTACCACAAAAGAACACGTTAATCACAAACGAGACGGAGATCACCTTCGATGAAGCAGACATACAAGACATCCAGGATCCTCACCATGATGGATTGGTGATAACTCTTTACATTGCTAACCATTTCATCAGAAGGACCCTTGTCGATGGAGGATACTCACTCAACATTATACTCCTGGACTCATTAAAGAAAATGAACATCTTGGAGTCTGAAATAGTTAGAAGATCCTTAGTGCTGATCGAATTCAGTGGTGAAACCTAACACAACGTCAACGAGATAAAGCTACCTATCTACATCGAGGGGGTAATCTCTATACAAATTTTTTTTGTAATCGATACATTCTCCTCTTATAATGTTATACTAGGTAGACCATGGATCCATAATAAGAAGGCCATTCTATTGACATATCACTAATGTGTGAAGATGCCTACCCCATAGGGGACAGTGAAGATCATAGGAGATCAACCAGAATCCAAAGAATGCGACAAGACTTCGATGAAAGCCTCGATGATACCATGAAAATCATAGAAATTAAATCATGGGAACAAGATGTAATAGAAACATGAGAACAAGATATAAAAGAAGCACCCTTGAACCTTGAGGATCCTGAAGCCAAAGTTCTCATAGGATCCTTAATGCCTGAACAACTCGAACATGATTTAATAGAGCTCCTCAAAGATAGAAGAAATAAATTGTCATGGAAGCATGAGAATATGATAGGTATAGACAAAAATATAATAACCCATAAACTTAACATTAAGGAAGTTCGCACCAGAGAGAAACCAAGTTATACAAGAAGAAGTAGAAAAACTTCTCAAACTCGGATGATCAAGGAGGTGAAATCCGCAAGGTGGCAAGCTAATGTGGTCATGGTACAAAAGAAGAATGTTAAGTGGAGAGTACGTGTAGATTACATAGTTATTAAAAAGGTTTGTCCCAAGGATCCTTTCCCTCTACCACACATAGACTCCATGATAGACACGACAGCGGGTCATGAATTATCAACATTCATGGATGCATCAACAAGATTGCAATAGATTCGGATGGAATCATTTAACTAAGAGGACACGACATTCATAACTCCAACAGGTATCTGTTGTTATACTGCCATGCCATCTGGTCTTAAAAATGCATGTGCAACATACCAAAGGCTAGTCAACAAGATGTTCAAAGAGAAACAGGGAGACATCATGGAAGTCTACATCGATGACATGGTGGTCAAGTCCAAGAAAACTGAAGATCACCTCATGAATCTTGAAGAAGCCTTCGAAATACTGGACGAATATAACATGAAGGTAAATCCCTCCATGTTCCACTTTGGGTTGGAAATTATTCATAGATGGAGCATCAAACCAAAGAGGAATTGGTCTAGGGATCATACTAAAATCGCCACATGGGGACATGTTACCCTAAGCAACTAGTTGTGAGTTCAACGCAACAAAAAATGAAGAAGAATACGCGGCACTAATAATGGGATTACAGTTGGCCAAGGATTTTCGAGTCAAGGATCTTCAGGTATTCGTCAATTCTTTATTATTAACAACCACTTTAATGGATCATATACAATAAAAGGAGAAATATTAGCACTATATATCCAGATCCTCAGTAACTTAGCCTCAGAATTTGAAGCATTTAGCCTAAACTATGTTCCTAGAGAAGACAATGTTGAAGCAGAGGCTGTATCCAATCTAGGATCATCTCTTAGGATCCCGTCAGAAACTAGGATCCCGATAACCCACGTGATCCTAACAATTGAAGATCCTGCCAAGAGACTGAAGGATCCAAACGATCACATGGAAACTGCTAACGTCTCTACAATCGAAGATCCTGATTCTCTACTTCATCATCCTAACATCAAGGATCCTTCTCCAACCTCATGATCTTGGATCCAACCCATTATGGAATACCTCGAGAATGGCATGATCCCTAAAGAAGAAAAAATTGAGCATTTAGAACAATGATCTCAAGGTTTGTTATAATCTAAGGTAATTTACACAAAAATTCTATGGTGGGTCCATACCTCTGATGCTTAGAAGATCATGAAGCTACAGAAGTTCTAAAGGATATACACGAAGGAGATTCCGGCAACCACACTGGGGGCAGATCCTTATGCTCTAATGTGTTGAGGATAGGATGCTACTGGCCAACGATGAAGACATATTCTTTCCTTCATACTAAAAAATGTGACTCTTGTCAAAGACATAGCAACATCCTGCATCGATTAGTAGAACCTCTACATCCTATCATCCCCCCTTGGTCATTCATGAAATGGGGATGGATATAGTGCTCCTCATTCTAAACTCGATATTTAATGGAGACTCCTGCTTCTTCTAGAACGAACTCAATATATGGTAAGGTATTTACTTCGACTTTCATAACATACCAAATGGTCATGCTCTAATGACCTTCCATCGCATGATGCAATGGCTAGAATCAGGTCTCTTTAAGTCAGACTCTAAACTAGAAGATACATTCCTTCATGTTCCAATCTGATATAATCATATAATAGCATGTAGCAATTCTAGTTATAGACTGATTAATTTTAATGACTACTGCGATACTTTTGTCGATCACTTCAATTGTCATTTACTTTAATCTCCTGATTTTAGTCAGATGCTATATCGAACTTGGTTCTCTGAACCGAGTAACATACTTCATAGATTTTATCTTAATCGGACTCAATTTTTATATGACCACTAGGTTCGAAATAAAAATCATCTTCTTAGTCATTTACCGAAACGACGGTAAAGAAAAAAAACAAATGAAACAAACTCAACTACTACTGCCTTAATAACCTTATGACAATTCATGATCCAAGTGCGAGTTATGTGCTTCAAGTAACATAGGACTCTACTACATTTCACACCTACTCTGAATCATCCCAATAATTTCCTCGTATTTATCTAAGTTACTACATATAATGACTTCAAAACATTTAACACATAGGATAATGTAATATAATTAGGGATTATATTACTTCTTTGAAGCTATTACAGTGTTATTCAAGTTTCCATGCTTAATGCCTCCTATATTAGGCTACACAACAAGTTCCTATCTATATAGCTACTTTATATATTGACCTTCGGATAAGAAATCTTCAATCTTGATCTCCTGTAGCGTCATCTACTCCATCAAGGATCATCTGGAATGCTCTTTCCTTTGACATCGGCGGTGCATTTGGTCTTGTTGCTTCTTTCTTCTTTGGGTAATCCTTCATTAATTCCCTTCTTCTCTGTAATCAAAATATACACACCCAATGTAAATGCACTCATCAACACAGTGATCCGGTGTTCCACATTTGTAGCAGGTCACCTCTTCTTTGCATTACCCGAAGTGCTTCTTTTTTCACTTCTCACACCACTTTTCTTCTTTATTACCCCAAGACCTATTGTATTGGGGAAAAAGAATCTATAATCTACTTTTTTTTGTCGGATCTTGAAGATCCTTCAAACTTCCTTTTCTCTCTAGTTTCATCTTTCTTTATACCTTTATCCTTTATATGGTTTCCCCATTCCTTGCTGTCCAGATGGTTACCT
This sequence comes from Lactuca saligna, assembly GCF_052625555.1. NCBI lineage: Eukaryota > Viridiplantae > Streptophyta > Magnoliopsida > Asterales > Asteraceae > Lactuca > Lactuca saligna. Next base: position 169,431,928 of record NC_136423.1, on the reverse strand, counting down.
TTAGAGTAATTGCTAGCTTCACTGTTGGCCCATATACTACTGGTACTCCAATAGAAAAAAAATGTTTACTATGGAAAATTTGGTAGGAACCAAGTTAGGAACTACTTTCATCCTGATTGTGAAAGTTAGAGGATACTAGCTGACACTTATCTTTCCTTTCTTCAGGTTATGGAATTAGTTATTCATATCTAGAAGATCTTGATCAACATAGTTTCGCATTTTTAACTCCTCAAGGAAGTCCTCCCAAGACTTCTTAATAGCTTATCCCTTTAGCATAGTATTAGACAATAGTTTCCACCAGCTTAACACACTAATTTTTAGTTCTCTGACCATTAAGATTGTTTTCTATCAATTACTACAATCACAACTTTCAAACAACATCTCAATCTCAAAGATCCAACCCAAAACTTCCACTGGCGTTGGGCTACCATAAACACCATCTTAATCTCATTGTAGACCAAAATGTCTCACCGACTTCCTTATCACGATGACTATCTCGGCTCATAGCGACACACAAGTCATGAAGTTCGCTTTATCCCAAGCGAGTGCTACAACTCATTTAAAACCGTCTCGCTTCTGACCCTCAGTCATCTTCCACCCAATGGTTCTGTGCACCTTGCGAGTATTCTCATAGCATCGAAATTGACCCACTCACGTTAAATAAATCAGATGAATATCAATATCCCTCAGAATGAAACCCATCTACAAAACTGAAACCTCATCTTGCATACTCAACACACGAACAAATCCCGACTCAATCTCGAGAGACTGATTCAAGAATAGGCTTGGAACCACTCAATTCGAATCTGGTACTCAACTCATGACCCAAGATTCACGAATTTAAGCGCACACCTTCTCCCTAATTCCTTTTGATTACGACAATACTCATATAACCTCGGATATATTAACTCCCACTGACACGGAGACCCCTCGTCTTGCCCTTGGTTCGGCAACCAGGGTCCCGAAGACTCAAACGGTAAGGCTACCCAATCCTAAGAACTCCTCATTACCATACTATGACTAGTGAATGTTACGGTTCCCCGTAGCATCACAACACCCTCTTGCTGATGAGCGAGTACTACGGCTCCCGTAGCATCACAACACCCCCTCCCCAACTAGTGAGTACTACGGCTCCCCCTAGTATCACAACACCCTTCTGCTGACTAGTGAGTACTATGACTCCTCGTAGCATCACAACACCCTTTCGTCGACTAGTGCGTACTACGACTCCCCGTAGCATCAAAACACCCTTTCACTGACTAGTGAGTACTATGTCTCCCCGTAGCATCACAACACCCTTTCGCTGACTAGTGAGTACTATGGCTCCCCGTATCATCATAACACCCTTTCGAACTAACTCATGGATGTTGCAGCTCCTTGTAGCCTTACAGTACTACATCTTAGCATCCCACGGTCTAATCCTCTAGTCGACACCATACTCTGCATCTGTAAACCCATGTTTCGCGGCCTAACATAGATAGATGCACACACCATGTAACGTCCCAAAAATATGAGCCAAAAATTTCATTTTTAAAACATATACTTAGCAAAACATTAGAAATAAATCATTCACCAATCATATCATTTCATAAAAGATGTGCATGCCTGGAAACCAGTTTATAAAAACACGATAATGTCAGAGTACAAATCCCCAGGAAGATCTCATAGTGCGGAATACAAAGAGTGTGTGTGATGTGCCGCTACCGCGCCAGCTCCTTCCCCTTCGAAGAAGAGGTACCTGAAACCAAAACTGAAAACTGTAAGCACGAAGCTTAGTGAGTTCCCCCATCATACCACATACCATACAATCACATATCATACATACTGCCGGGCAATTCTGGGGTGCTCGACTTACTCGGTACGGTCATTATGGGGTGCCAACCTACCCGTGTCAAGCCATTTTGGGGTGCTAACTACCCATGTCAAGCCATTCTGGGGTGCTGACTACCCATCGGCCCTAACAACCGATCATCGGGGACTATTTCACCCCTACTGCTACTATCACATATATCATAACATAACATATTATCAGACATATCTGGGGTGCTTGAACTACCCTTCGGTCGTATCAACCGAACTCGGGGACTAGTCCCCTCCTACTACCTTTATCGCATATAACATAACAAGCCAACATGCAAACATATCGTCACATACTATCAGACGTATTTGGGTGTCTGATTACCCTTCAATCCTAACAACCGAACTCTTTTACTATCACGTACAACATATCATGCTAACATATAACATATCAGGTAGTAGCAACCCTAGATGATATCACAAAGACAATCATCTATCATACGTCTCCTACTGGTGGGTCGGCATTGCGACCTTAGACCCACCGCTACTGGAAGGTAACTCACCTCGTAGTAGCTTCTAATTTGCGTGGGAACGGTCTGTCTGCTGCTGCTGCTCCAGAAATCCTCAGGCTGCAATTCCCACCAAACACTTAGTCAAATACTGCTAACCAACCTCAGGGTAAAATGACCATTTACCCCTAACCAAGCAAAACGTCAAAGTTAAAGTCAACTTCCAGTTGACCTGACTCGCTGAGTTGGCTCGCCAACTTATCGAGTCCCTATCCATTCGATTGACTATAATCCTGTCTCTACTCGTCGAGTTAGGCATTGACTCGATGAGTTTTTCTTCTAAACCGATGTCCAATAGTCCTTCATCCTATTCGCCGAGTTGTATGAACAACTCGTCGAGTTCATCTTCATCCGAAGAACATTCTATGCTGAGACTCGCTGATTTGTATGAACAACTCGCCGAGTCTATTCTTAAGGCAAGAAGATTGTCTTGAACACGCCGAGTCAGGGCATTGACTCGCCGAGTTCCTTCATCAGTGAGTCTAGCTTCCAACCCACTGAATCACATCCCATGACTCACTACTCCACCCAGCAAACACGAAAAGGGCGGAAAACTTGGGGACTTGCACCTCGACTCACCGAGTGCGATAAAATGACTCGAAGATTCTTTCTCATGCAAATACTACATACTCGATTTTGCTTGAAACTAGCTCATGCCATACATAGATCTGGGTTCTTAGGGCCTGATTAACACGTAAAATTTCCAACTTTACATGTAAATAAACACCAATGAAGGTTTTAGGACTCAAAATGCACTAAAAGAGTAGATCTAGGTTGGGGCGCATAAGGTTGGTTTAAATAGGGTGCAAACCCTTGAAATTTAGGGTTTCATTAAACAGCGGGGACTCGCCGAGTCGCCAACTTAAACGTGTTCCCGTCTCTACTCGACGAGTTGAGCCTACAACTCACCAAGTCCAAGGCTAAAATTGCAAATACTTAGATAAATTTTTCGTACCAGGAACCAGGTTCTACAAATCTCCCCCACTTATTTTAGACTTTGTCCTCGAAGTCTGCTGCTCGATCCTGAAATAGCTCGGGGTAATGCTCCATCATTTCTTCCTCCAGCTCCCAAGTCCACTCTGAACCCTTTCGGTGCCGCCATTGCACCTTCACTAATTCCACTCTCTTGTTCCTTAGATCCTTCTACTTCCGGTCGAGGATTGCGACTGGGCGCTCAATGTAGATCAAACTGTCATCAACCTATATATCCTCTAACGGTACGACCGCAGAATCATCCACTAGGCACTTCCGCAGATGGGAGACATGGAAGGTGTTGTGGATTTGGCTGAGTTCGGCTGGCAGATCCAGCCGGTATGCCACCTTGCCCACCCGGGCTGCAACCCTGAACGGACCAATGTATCTTGGGCCCAACTTGCCTCGCTTCTTGAATCAAATGACGCCCTTCCAAGGTGACACTTTCAGGAGTACCATATCCCCGACCTGGAAATCCAGATCTGATCGGCGCTTGTCGGTGTAACTTTTCTACTAACTCTGCACAGTCTGAAGCCTACTTCGAACCTGCTGGATTCTCTCGGTCGTCTTAAGCACCACCTCTGTGCTCCCCATGACCCTCCGGCCAACTTCACCACAACATATCGGGGTCCTGCACCTCCGTCCGTACAACATCTCGAAAGGAGGGCGGTTGATACTCGCGTGGTAGTTGTTGTTGTACGAGAACTCAGCCAAGGGATGATACATATCCCAGCTACCACCAAAGTCTAGCATGCACGGCCGAAACATATCCTCCAAAGTCTGGATGGTCCGCTCGCTCTGACCATCCGTCTGCGGGTGAAAGGCGGTGTTAAAATGCATAGGAGTGCCCAAGTCATCGTGAAACTGCTTCCAAAACCTGGAAGTGAAACGCACATCTCTGTCTGATATTACTGACACTGGCACCCTGTGCCACACCAGTATCTCTCGTATATAGATATCGGCCAACTTTTCGGCCGAAATGCTCTCCTGGATCGGAATAAAATGGGAGCTCTTGGTCAATCGATCCACGATGACCCAAATCGAATCTACTCCACGCGCAGTCCGTGGAAGCTTTGTGATAAAATCCATCGTAATATCTTCCCATTTCCACAACGGGATATCCAACGGTTGCATCTTGCCGTGCGGTCTCTGATGCCCGACCTTGACCTTCCTGCAGGTCAAGCATCGCTCGATGTACCAAGCCACATCCCGCTTCATGCAGGGCCACCAATAGCCTAGACGAAGATCCCTTTACATCTTTGCCGCCCTTGGATGAATGGATAATCGGGATTTGTGCACCTCCTCCATTAAGATCTGGCGCACGCCTCCGTGATACGGCACCCACACCCTACAATGTAGTGTCAATAATCCTTGGCTATCATAATCGAAAGAGGCGACTTGACCCACTATTCGCTTTCTCTTCCAATGCTCCTCCTTCATCGCCTCCTGCTGAGCTTCCCGAATCTGCTCTAATAGTGGAGTCACCACCGTCATCCTCATACACACATCCCTGATCGGTGCCACCTTACGGCTAAGCGCATCGGCCTCCACATTGGCCTTCCCCGTGTGATAAAGGATTTCACAATCATAATCCTTCACCATGTCCAACCACCGATGCTGTCTCATGTTCAGATTCAGCTGATCCATGAGGTACCTCAACCTCTTGTGGTCCGTGTAAATGGTACAACGAACTCCATAGAGGTAATGTCACCAAATCTTGAGGGTGAAGACCACCACCCCCAACTCTAAATCATGCGTCGGGTAGTTCGCCTTGTGAGGCTTCAGTTTCCTCGAAGCGTAGGCGATGACATGCCCTCTCTGCATCGATATCGCGCCTAAACCAGAGGTAGACGCATCACAATAAACCACTAAATCCTCTACGCCCTCGTGCAGGGCTAAGATTGGCGCCTCGCACAATCTCTGCCTCAGAATCTTGAACACTGCCTGCTGCTCAGGCCCCAATCGAAAGACCACGGCTTTCCTAGTCAACCGTGTCAAGGGTACGACTATCTTGGAGAAATCCTGAATGAATCTCCGATAGTAGCCTGCTAATCCTAGGAAACTACGAATCTTGGATGGAGACTTAGGAACCTCCCATCTCATCACGGCCTCCACCTTGGTTGGGTCTACTGAAATCCCGTTTTGGTTGACGAGGTGCCCAAAAACTGCACCTCACGCAACCAAAACTCACATTTGGAGAACTTGGCGTAGAAGCTCTCCAACCTCAAGGTCTGCAAAAACTCTCTCAGATGCTCCTCGTGCTCCTCCTGTGTCTTGGAATAAACCAAGATGTCATCAATGAAAACTATCACAGATGATCAAGCATCTGTCTACACACACAGTTCATGAGGTCCATTAATGCGGCAGGAGCATTGGTGAGCCCAAACGACATCACCACGAACTCAGAATGGCCATATCGCATTCGAAATGCGGTCTTCTGTACATCCTCCTCTCTGACCCTCATCTGATGATAACCTGAACGCAAATCGATCTTGGAGAACAAGATGCTCCCTGTAACTGATCAAAGAGGTCATCAATCTTCGGGAGTGGGTAACGGTTCTTCACCGTTACCTTATTCAGCTCCCGATAATCTATACACATCCGATGCGACCCGTCCTTCTTCTTCACAAACAGGATCGGGGCTCCCCAGGGCGAACTGGTCGGTTGAATAAATCCCTTGTCTACCAGCTCCTGCAACTGCATAGACAACTCCTGCATCTCGGGAGGAGCCAACCGATAGGGTGCCCAGGGTATCAGAGCCGCACTAGGAACTAGGTCGATCCTGAACACTACCTGATGCTCCGGAGGTATTCCAGGAAGCTCCTCCGGGAACACATCATTGTAGTCTCGCACCACTGGAACCTCGCTCACCGTCGTCTTAACCGTCTCCCGTGTATCCATCACGTACGCGACATATCCCGCACAACCCTACTGAAGGTAGCGCCTAGCTCTAGCTACTGAACATACTGTAGGTGCACGATGTTTCCTCTCGCCGTGGATCACCAACTCTCCCCCACTTGGGGTCCTAATCTGCACTAGCTGTTGTGCGCAATCTATCACCGCCCCATTAGGGCTCAACCAATCCATGCCTATAGTCACCTTGTTCCCCCGCAATGGGATGGGAACCAAATCCACCAAATAACGCTCCTCAAATAACCTTTGAACACAATCCCTGAATACTGTTGATGCTCGCACCGATCGATCATCGGCAATCCCTACCTCTAAAGGGCAGTCCAACATGCCCGAAGACTCAGTAAACCTCTTGCTAAGCGCAAGGGAATCAAATGATCGGGTGGCACCCGAGTCAAATAACACCTGAACAGGGATACTGTTCACATGGAACGATCCTAACGCATATACACAGAGCACATATCAATATCATAACATCATAAAAATAAAATAGAGGGAAAGAATCATACCCATCACCACATCGGGTGCGGCGCGTGCCTCCTTGGTAGTCAGCTGAAATGCCTGGTTCCTCACCACTGGAGCCTCGGCCTTGCCCTGCTGGCCATCTGTAATCCACAGGGTAGCTAGAGCTGGCGCCTTAACCGGCGTTGATGCTATCAACTGGGGGCAATTGGCCTTCTTGTGGCCCCTCTAGTTGCAGTGGAAACACAACAACTCAGACGTCTGTATCACAGGTGCAGGGGCGGTACAATCCCTGCTGAAATGCCCCGTCATTCCGCACTTATAGCAGCCCGACGATCCCAGCCTACATGCCCCCTAATGAGGCCTTCCGCATTTCTTGCAGCGACTCAGTCCTGACTAGCCTTTCGGCGTACCATCTGGTCTCTTGGCCTTCTTCCTTGAAGCCTCTCCTGCCTGTCCCTCCTCTATCTTCCTCTTCCGGATGTGCTATAGATCTATCTCTCTTTCCCTCGCCCTGACAATCATAGAGTCCAAGGTAGGGCGAGGTGACAATCATATGTCATGGTAGCGGGTCCTCCTCATATCCTTATCACCCGTATACTAGGGCACCAACAATGCCCTCTTCCGGAACTTGGCGGTGATCTCCGCCACAGTCTCCGTCGTCTGCCTCAAATTTAAGAACTCCATAGCCAACTGCTGAAGCTCCACAGCCGGCGCAAACTCTGCCCTGAACCTGGTCGCGAAGTCCGACAAGGTCATAGCCTCGACAACTGAGGCTCCCAACGAGTTACCCACGGACTCCCACCAATCCCTAGCTCGATCTCGTAAACACCCTGCTGCAAACCTCACCTTCGACCCCTCAGGGCAGAAGCTAATCATCTATGCAGACTCAATGTCTACGACCCATCGCCTGGCAGCAATGGAGTCCTTCTCCCCGTGAAAATCCGGTGCACCACTGCCCCTGAAGTCCTTAAAGGACAGTATGCGAGATCCCGACTGGCCAGATTCCATGTCGCTCCTGAATGCTCTGAGGCAATCCTCCATCAACTCCACCATCCCTTCCTTAATTGACCCGAAGATAATGGGGGTCGACTCAAGGATGCCCCTAGTGATCTCTGCTGTGATGAAGTCACGTAGCCCCTCATCAACCGGCTCGGAACCTGATCCCGAACCTGATCCCTCTCCTGAACTGCCAACTGCTGGTCTAGGGCACAATACCACCATTTTGAGACACAACATAATAAACGTCAGGAACACTGATATATCTCTAGGAATCACTACTACCACAAGTGTCTTGGTCTCATCTCAGCTTTCCTTGATTCGAGTACCGATCCTATGCTGCCAGTAGTACGGGCGCATACTGATGGGTTTTGAGCATTCTAACACTTCCTAAGTGTACATGGAACCCTAATAGCCTTGAATCTATGTTTTCTATATATACATTCAAATTTCTTTTTCAATGTTATTTCCTAACTAGCATGGCATGGGGAATATATGAAGCATAAAAACTAGTAGAAATACATACCTTGGTGTTGCTTGGATTCCTTCAAGACTTTGTGAGCCTAGCACCCCAAATGTTGTGCCTCAAATGCTTCACACAACACCACAAAACATGGAATAACTTGAGAGAATACTTCTAGCACTCAAAATCGGTTATGCCCTCTCTAGTAACACTAGGTCACCATTTTGCTAGCCAAAGGGTCCCTTTCATAGTGGTGTCACAATTAGGGTTTCATCATGAAGACCCATAATTGTCATGACTCTTCATTTCTCATGACCCATGGGTTTGTAACTCCCATGGACTATCCATGGAGCTCGAACTAGTTACATCCATAACCCGTAAACCATGGATCATTAATCCACCATAAAGGAATTGATGATTGTCATAATCAACCCTATATATTAAATTAGTCTCACTTTAATCACCAAATTAATACTAGATTAATACTTGATCAAATACTAATTAAATAATACAATTATTAATATATTAGAACTTATAATATATTAGTAATCATAAGTGCCTTATTCTCTCATTTAGTCTATCCAAGTATTGCAATGCCATGCAACCCAAATGGACCATGTCGGGTCGGGTCAAGTTCATACCAAATAAAGTTATGGACTTAGACACTATATCCAACAGTCTCTAACTTGGATAAGTCTAATAACTATATTTGCAAATATGAGTTCAAAATCCGACTAGCAATCGTAGCTCTTTCAAAGTCTCTCAGAACTGAGATGATGATGATACGCCATTTAAGATAAGTGATCATATAGTCCTTTGCTCTCATGATATCAGCCAGACAAACACATGGAGCATGGTCTTACATATTGTCCAACTTTTGTTTCTCGATCTCAGATTTGTTTCGACGTAGAACTAAATTGAACACATCAATTAGGTTCTCACCGGGCCCGGTACATGGGTCAAAACCAAATCATCGAGGGGCCCAAATATCGCTTCTATTTCTAGAAGGAACAGATAAACTTCGACTGATATGCTTGTACTAACTACTTATTGAATTATTCACAAAGGCACGTTTTATAACATCGAGTTACCAATGCGTTTTCGTACAATCAATGAATAACCAACTCATAGTCAACAACTCATATCTCTAGGTTTGAAGATTTATATGATATTACCGTTTCACGATCACTCGAGATAAATTCCATGAAGTGATGCAAGTGAGCGTGGGTTGAATCCAATACTCAACCCTTATGAGTACTCATGAATGTTGTAGCAACCATTGCATTGTCTAAAGCACCTTAGACAAATCATACAAGCCAAATTCACGACAATCTTAAATCAATACTTACCTCCAAAGTTTGACTGACTGTGGATGGTTTGAATAATAACATGATTATTCTGGAAGTAAAAACATGAAAAATTGAAACATAGTAAACTACCAACACAAGATAGTAACACCTTACTCATAAATAAATAACAACTTTTATTTATCATCAAATGTCAATTACATTTTACAAGTTTCAGGAATCTAATTATTGAAACTAATATCATCCTTCAGCCCATTGCGCCTCGCATGCTGTAAATGCTTAACCCTGCTCAGTCCCTTCGTGAGGGGATCTGCCGGGGTTCTCATCTGATGATACCCTATTTTCCATGAGGAGTCCTTCTTCTATTCTATGTCTGGTGAAATGGTATTTTCTGTCAATTTGCCTATATCTCCCGTGATCTCTTGGTTCTTTAACCAAAGCAACCGCACTTTCACTATCACAGAAAATTTCCATTGGCTCCTTTATAGCTGGTACAACTCCAAGGTCTCCGATGAAGTTCTTTAGCCATATCGCCTCTTTTGCAGCCTCGCTTGCTGCTATGTACTCTGATTCACAAGTCGAATCAGCTACTGTCTCCTGCTTGGAACTTTTCCAAGTAATTTCTCCTCCATTTAGGATAAAAAACCAGCCTGACTAAGAGCATAATTTATTCCTATCAGTTTAAAAGCTAGCATCACTATATCCTTCCACTCTCAAGTCATCACTGCCTCCGAGGGTAAGGACCCAGTCCTTAGTCCTCCGCAAATACTTGAGAATGTTCTTTACCGTTGTCCAGTGTGCCTTGCTATGGTTCCCTTGATATCTACTGACCATGCTCAAAGCCAAGGCCACATCAGGGCGAGTACAAGTCATAGCATACATGATCGAGCCCACAGCGGAAGCATATGGTATCTGACTCATTTCAGCTATCTCAGCCTTTATGCTCGGACTCTGAGTCTTACTTAGCTTGGCATTACTCTAGATTGGTAATTCTCCTTTCTTGGAATCTTGCATACTGAACCTCTTCAGTACCTTATCCACATAAGTACTTTGACTAAGTCCAATTAGTCTCTTACTCCTATCTCTCAATATCCTTATCCCTAGGATATAGGCAACTTCCCCAAGGTCCTTCATAGCAAAACACTTCCCAACCTAGGCCTTAACCTCCTGCAAAGTTGGGATGTCGTTTCCTATGAGAAGTATGTCATCTACATACAACACCAAGAAGCTAACTATGCTCCCACTAGCCCTGACATACACACAAGACTCATCCTCACTCCTAGAAAAGCCAAACTCTTTGACTCTCTCATCAATGCAAAGATTCCACCTGCGAGATGCTTGTTTCAATCCATAAATGGAGTTTTCAAGATTACACACTCTATTAGGGTATTTTGGATCGACAAAACCCTCTGGCTGAGCCATATTAACATCCTCAGCCAACTTCCCATTAAGGAAATTTGCCATATTTCATAATCATGAAATGCAGATATGTCTAATAACACTCTAATAGACTTAATCTTAGCTACTGGTGAGAAGGTCTCATCATAGTCAACTCCCGGAGTTTGAGTAAAGCCCTTCGCAACCAGTCGTGCTTTATAAGTGTGTACTTTCCCATCCATGGTGGTCTTCTTCTTGAAGATCCATTTGCACCGAACCATCTTATGACCTGGTACATTGTCAACCAAGTTCCAAACTTGATTGTCATACATGGACTGAATCTCACTGTCCATTGCCTCCTTCCACTTTGCAGACTCAGGGCCTGGCATGGCTTCCTTATATATATTAGGTTCATCCAAATCTATCAGCGTACTGTCACTGATAAATGTATCACCTTCAGTGGTGATGTCATAACCATAATAAAAATAAGGTGTGTTCCTCACCCTAGTGGAACGTCTTGGAGGTACAGACTCATCTATCGGCTTAACAAGAGTTTCCTCATTAGGTTGGCTGACCGCATTAGAGGTTCCTTCACCACTTGAATCTTGAAGCTCTTCAAGGTCAATTTGCCTCCCACTGTCCCCTTGGCTTATGAATTCTCTCTCACAAAAGACTCCTCTTCTTGCTAAAAAGACCACATTATGACTGGGTCTGTAGAAGAGGTAACCAATGGATCTCTGTGGGTAGCCGATGAAAATAAACCTCTCGCTTTGGGGTTCAAGCTTGTCATGAGTCTCACACCTCACAAAAGATTCACAATCCCAAATATTGATGTGGTCCAAATTGGGCACTTTCCTAGTCCACATCTCGTGAGGTGTTTTGGCAACCTTTTATGTAGGGACTAGATTAAGGATATGGGCGACAGTCTCTAAGGCATTCCCCCAGAAAGAGATTGGTAATGAAGCTCGAATCATCATGGAACGAACCATATCCAACAAGGTTCTATTTCGCCTCTCAGCCACACCATTCAATTGTGGTGTCCTGGGAGGTTTCAATTGTGAGACAATCCCACATTCGTTAAGATAGTCAAGGAACTCAATGCTAAGATACTCTCCTCTCCGATCGGATCGGAGCATCTTGATGTTCCTGCCCAATTGATTGTCAACTTCCTGCTTAAACTCTTTGAATTTTTCAAAGGTTTGTGACTTATGCTTGGTTAAGTAAATATATCCATATCTACTATAATCATCATCAAAATTCACATAATAACGATTCGCATCCCTTGTAGCAACTCTGACGGGCCCACACACATCTGTGTGTACAAGGTCGAACAAACCTTCACCCCTATCACAAATACCTGTGAAGGGTGACTTTGTCATTTTTCCAAGTAAACAAGACTCGCAACTATCATCTGAATTGAGGTCAAATGATTCCAAGACTCCAGCCTTTTGGATTTGGCCTATGATCTTCTTGCTAACATGTCCAAGACGACAATGCCACATGGATGCTTTATCCAAGCTATCAGAAGAATCAATATACAACACATTATTTCCTAGATTGTCTACAACATTCATGGCTTCATATACACCATCACAAGGTATTGCTTTAAAGTAAAATACATCATTGTAATAAACATTAATAGCACCATCTTTATTATCAAATGAAAATGTAAAACCTTGTTTGTACAAGCCATGAAAAGAAATAATATTTCTCGCCATTTCAGGCGAGTAACAACACTTATTCAAATCTAACATTAACCCATTATTAAGAAATAAAGAATAGACTCCTATCTTGGTTACAGATGATGCTGTCCTATTGCCCATGACTAAGTTTATCTTCCTGTGCTCCACTTGCACTTCTTCTTAGTGCCCGCAAATCAGTACAAATGTGAATACGACACCCTATATCAAGCACCCAAGAATTAGCATTAGATGAGTTCTTAGACAATATTGTATAAATACCTCCATGGGTGGGTTTAACCTTCTTATCCTTTATGTCTTGCAGATATTTGGCGCAGTTTCGCTTGAAGTGTCCCTTATCCTGGCAATAGAAGCACTATGCTTCCTTTAGGTTTGAAGAAGGAGTAATGGGACCTTTCTTTGTCCCACTTGAAGAGGAACCATAAAGAGTCTTACCCTTGGTACCCTTCAAAGGGATTTTCCTCTTCTTACCCTTCCCTTGCCCAATTGCAAGAACATAGGTTGTTAAAGGAGTAGAAGTAGTAACCGCTTTACCCGTAAGGCCATTTTCAGCTGTCCTTAAGAGTCCTTGTAGTTTGCTAAGTGTGACTTCCTCCTTGTTCATATGATAAGTCATACCAAACTGATCATAACTTGAAGGTAAGGAATTGAGAATGATGTCAATCGCCAATTCCTCAGCAAATTGTCAACATTGAGCTTTAGCAACTGGTCAACGAACCTCTGCATCTTCTGCAAGTGACCGGTGATGGATTCTCCATCCTTCATCCTTGCAGTTATCATGGGGGAAATGATTTCATACCTCTCTTGACGCGCGCTCTGATGGTACCTTTCCATCAGATCCAAGTGCATCTCATAGGGGTAGAAATCTTCATAAGATTTCTGGAGTTCCGTAGTCATTGTGGCCATCATGATGCAGGACACCTTGGTGGCATCCTTCTCATGTGCAATGAACTCTGCAAACTCTTCAGGAGTAGCAGTGGCTTCATTAACAACCTTAAGCTCCTTGTCAAGGACATATTCTGTGTCCTCATAGCGGATAATCATCCTGATGTTTCTGATCCACTCATTGAAGTTGGATCCATCCAAGATGACCTTACCACACAAGTTCATTAGGGAAAAGGAGCCTATAGGGTTTGAGCCAACAGTGTTATTGGAAGACATCTGGAAGAAAAGGAAGATAGGTTTCATTAGATTAAGAATCCTTAATAAGTCACCCAAATGAAATATTAAGGATAGGATCCAACAAACTATTTATAGGTGGAAGAGGGATGTCGTAATCCACACTATAAAATATTTGAAGGTAGGTAAATGACGATTTACCAATTTCCACCATAAGAACGAAATATTTTATTATTAGGTTTTATTGGTTTTTGAAACTCCTAGATCTTTTGAGATACATTTAACTTTTCAATGGCATGTTTGAATCTCGAATGTGCCCTCTCAAGTTTGAGACTGGGATGCCGAGGATCACAAACAAGGTGTGAATAACCATACAAATTGACTTGGTACCCTCAACAATATTACCTAATCGATGTTCCAGTTAACCACACACGCTCCACTAATCTATAATAAAGTCAAGTTACCCTTTGCCACTCTTATTAGTCCATGTTAGTGTGCCGGTTAACCACACACGCTCCACTAACGACTTGGTAAGGTACAAAGTGTAATTTTATGGGCTAGCACCAATTTCACATATTCCTAAAGTAACTAAGATTGGGAATTTATAATGTATAGTTACTTTATAATTCATTATATTTTTAATGAGAATTTAAAGTCGTATCCTACCCGTTAGGCTAACGACCCTCCACCGATCAAGGAAGCGGTGGGTGAGAGTGAACACCCATTAAGTCACCATTTTATAAGCAACAACCTTATACCCCCCTTATAGACCGGCTTCATGAATGAGGCCTACTAACGGTAAGAATGACATATTCTTATACATATCTATATAATAAAATTATAATAATAGTATAAGTGTTGATTTTTAAACTTTTTAAAAATCTAAGGTTTAATTTGGAATTAAAGTGTAAGACTTTTGAAATTCCAAAACTTGAGGGCAAGAATTGAAACCATTCCAAGTCTCTTCAATTTGTAACTTATGAGTTTTAATGGTTCATAAAAATGAAGACTCTTCATTTTATGAAACCTCTTTAGTTCTGTAATCACAATTTAATGAAGTGACTTTTGGTTATCCATAACTTGAGGAAAAGTAATGGAAACCATTATTGCTATTAAGATCATGAATTAAACACACATGGAGGTTACACATAATTCCTATGATCTTCTAAAAACTCATAAGAACACAAATTCATGTCAAGCAATTTCAAGAAATCATATAAATATATACAATACTTGAAAATTGATAAAAGCCATGTAAAATGGGTTAACATAATCATTATCATTTTGAAAAATAGATTTTACAAGTCCAAAACAGATTGGGATAATAATTTTAATCCATTTCTAGCAACAAAACACGAAAATCTGCCCAGCACGCTCCTACTCGTCGAGTGCATTATCCTACTCGACGAGTAGGATGAATTTGTTCATGGACTCGGCGAGTCCTCCCCATGAACTCGGCGAGTCCAGTCGTCAGTGAGCAGTTTTTACGATTTTAAAGTAGTTTTGCATCAAGTATACAGAAAACAATCCTAGGCTCTGATACCACTGATGGGTTTTGAGCATTCTAACACTTCCTAAGTGTACATGCAACCCTAATAACCTTGAATCTATGTTTTCTCTATATACATGCAAATTTCTTTTTCAAGGTTATTTCCTAACTAGCATGACATGGGGAATATATGAAACATAAAAACTAGTAGAAATACATACCTTGTTGTTGCTTGGATTCCTTCAAGACTTTGTGAGCCTAGCACCCCAAATGTTGTGCCTCAAATGCTTCACACAACACCACAAAACATGGAATAACTTGAGAGAATACGTCTTGCACTCAAAATGGGTTATGCCCTCTCTAGTAACACTAGGTCACCATTTTGCTAGCCAAAGGGTCCCTTTTATAGTGGTGTCACAATTAGGGTTTCATCATGAAGACCCATAATTGTCATGACGCTTCATTTCTCATGACCCATGGGTTTGTAACTCCCATGGACTATTCATGGAGCTCCAAGTGGTTACATCCATAACCCGTAAACCATGGATCATTAATCCAACATAAAGGAATTGATGATTGTCATAATCAACCCTATGTATTTAATTAGTCTCACTTTGATCACCAAATTAATACTAGATTAATACTTGATCAAATACTAATTAAATAATACTATTATTAATATATTAGAACTTATAATATATTAATAATCATAAGTGCCTTAGTCTCTCATTTAGTCTATCCAATTATTGCAATGCCATGCAACCCAAATGGACCATGTCGGGTCGGGTCAAGTTCATACCAAATAAAGTTATGGACTTAGACACTATATCCAACACATACTACCTTCCACATCTATCCTTACTTTCCTCAAGTACTACGTTGACTCCACCAAGTCACTATTACTGCTAATAATTTCTGCTACTCCCATCCTGGGCATGCCCTAGGGAATCCACTGACTATACCCGATCCAGTCCTCAGCTGCTGAAAGCCTCCTTGTGATGCCAACTAGTCATCACCTGAATACCATCACATGTGCTAAGGCTCAGATAATCCTTCAAGTAAAAGACTCGTCCCTACAACGGTTAGACTTAGACAAGAGCTGCGCAATAGGGCCAAGTCTAGCACTCTGAGATTATTCAACCCTGTTCGCATGTGACGTGATGCATTCACCTAATGGATAACTCCCATCACTTAGAGTCCCACCAAGCACAAAGCAAGCAACATTCAGACATAGGAGACTACTAAAGTAATTCCATCCTCATAATGGGAAACTGTACTAGCATACAATGTTAAGCTCATACTATCAGGGATAACCTAAACAGGCTATCCTACTGCTATCTACTCAGTCCTAGCATGCAATTTTCATATACTGAAGAACATAAAACAGGCACATAAGGAATCATTCCTAAATCCTTAGTCCTATTCTAGCATGTTCTTCTACTGGGACTGATAAACATATATAAACTTGTATGGGTACATTGGGGAATACTTACTTGAGCTCGGTCGGTCGCGCACATCACACACTTTGTTCCTTCTTAAAACTCTTTACTTAAC
Source organism: Lactuca saligna (assembly GCF_052625555.1). Taxonomy (NCBI): domain Eukaryota; kingdom Viridiplantae; phylum Streptophyta; class Magnoliopsida; order Asterales; family Asteraceae; genus Lactuca; species Lactuca saligna. The sequence continues at coordinate 169,415,210 of NC_136423.1, read as the reverse complement.
CTTTTAGAAAACATTCTTCTTTTTAAAAATCTTTTAATCCCTCGATTTGAGTTCAGACACACCCGAAGGTGTGTCCGAATCCCTCAAACCAGGGCTCTGCTACCAACTTGTAACGTCCCAAAAATATGAGCCAAAAATTTCATTTTTAAAACATATACTTAGCAAAACATTAGAAATAAATCATTCACCGATCATATCATTTCATAAAAGATGTGGGTGTATGGAAACCAATTTATAAAAACATAACAATGTCAGACTACAAATCCCCAGGAAGATCTCATAGTGCGGAATACAAAGCGTGTGTGTGATGTGCCGCTACCGTGCCAGCTCCTTCCCCTTCGAAGAAGAGGTACTTGAAACCAAAACTGAAAACTGAAAGCACGAAGCTTAGTGAGTTCCCCCATCATACCACATACCATACAATCACATATCATACATACTGTCGGGCAATTCTGGGGTGCATGACTTACCCGGTACGGCCATTCTGGGGTGCCGACCTACCCGTGTCAAGCCGTTCTGGGGTGCTGACTACCCATGTCAAGCCATTCATGGGTGCTAACTACCCATCGTCCCTAACAACCGATCCTCAGGGACTATTTCACCCCCTACTGCTACTATCACATATTGTTGGATATAGTGCCTAAGTCCATAACTATATTTGGTATGTACTTGACCAACCCGACATGGTCCATTTGGGTTGCACTTCACCCGAACAATTTATGGATAATATTTGAGAATACTACATGTTATGATTTATTAATATATTATAAGTTCTAATATATTAATATAATATCATATTATTTAATTAGTATTGATCTATAATTAATCTAGGATTAATTTAGAGATCAAAGATATTACTAATTAAATATGGGCTTCTATATTTATATAGTGTGGGCTAATGCTTATTTGGAATGGGCTAGGCTTGCATGGAAAAGTCCATGGATACTCCATGGTGTTTTAACCCATGCATCTCATGGAAATGAAGAGACATGGGTATTATGGTTTACATGGATGTAACGCTAATCCACCACACTATATAAAGGAGGTTTTGTTTCTTGAAATCACACTAGTTGACACTTGTTGAGGTGAGGGCCGATTTCAAGATAGTAGTGACTATTCTCTCAAAGTTCCAAGTTTGTGGTGATTTGTGATTTCCATTTGAGGCATTCACACTATTGATGCTACGCTCTAAAACTCCAAGCAATCAACTACTACTACAAGGTAAGTATTTCTACTAGCTTTATTTGATTCATGTTCCCCATGCCATGCTAGTTAGTATATGAACCTTGGAAAATAATTATTTGCATGTATCTTAGACAAACATAGATCCAAGGTTTATTAGGGTTGCATGTACACTTAGGAAGTGTTAGAATGCTCAAAACCCATCAGTGGTATCAGAGACTGGTTTTTTTGTTTTATACTTGATGCAATATAGTTGAAAAAGTCGAAAAACATTTTATCTGCCAGTTGAATTCGCCGAGTCCATGGGAGGACTTGCCGAGTTCATGTGTATCTTCAACCTATTCGGTGAGTAGGTTTATGCACTCGACGAGTAAAAGCAACAGAGTGCAGATTTTCGACTTTAGTTGCTGGAAATGGACTAGAAACATTACCCTAAACTGTTTTGGTACTTGAAAACTCGTTTTAGATGGTGTAACGTCTTTGCTAATCCATTTACAATAACTTGTAATCAAAATTACAAAGGTTTATGTTTAATTTTTTAATTCATGAAAGTGTTCATATTCATGTTCTTGATCGTATGATGTTTAGATGATCATAGGAATTATTTGTAACCTATGTGGTAGTCGAATTCTTGATCATAATGTGTTTTAATGGAGTCCATAACTTGTCCTCAAGTTTTGTAAAACCAAGACTCACACTTGAATTAAAACCATTAAAAGAACACAAGAGTTAGAAAAATGAAGAGTCTTCATTTTTATTACTCTATTTAACTCATAAGTTACAAGAAATGAAAAGTTTTAAAAGTTTACAAAACTTGCCCTCAAGTTTTGGAACAGGTAAGGTCAGATTAAACTTTAGTTCCATCCCTTAGAATTTTAAAAGTTAAAATTCAACCCTTATACTTATAATATTATAAGTTAATAATAATATATATATGTATAAGATCAAATTCGTCTTACCGATAGTATGTCTCATTCACGAAGCTAGTCTATAAGGTGGGTATAACGTTGTTGCCTATAAAATGGCAACTTAATGGGTGTCCACTCTCACCCACCGCTTGCTTGACTAGTGGAGGGTCGTTAGCCTAACGGGTAAGACAAGGACTTATAAATTCTCATTAAAAGTATGATGAATATTATAAAGTAACTAAATGTTTTATTAAATTCCCAATCTTAGTTACTTTAGGAAAAATGTGAATAAGGTGCTAATCCATGAAATTACACTTTGCACTTTGTCTAAGTCGTTAGTGGAGCGTGTGTGGTTAACCGGCACACTAAAGTGGACTTAACAAGGTAAGTAAAGTGTGACTTAATATTTATCATAGTATCGATGGAGCGTGTGTGGTTAACCGGCACATCGATTGAGGGGTAATTTATTAAGGGTACCAAGTAATTTGCATGGTTACTTCACACGTCGTTTTATGATCCTCGGCATCCTAGTAACAAAATTTGGAGGACACACTCGAGATTGAAACATGCCTTTGAAAAGTTCATTGAATCTCAAAAGAATCTAGGAGTTTCTAAGAACCAAATTAAATATTTTAATATTTCGACTTTGGTGGAAATTGGTGAATCGTCATTCACCTACCTTTCAAATATGTTATTACTTAGATTACGACATACCTCTTCGAAGTATAATATATTGTGATTGGGTCCTAGCCTTAATACTACATTTGAGTGTTTTATTAAGGACTATTCCTATTTCTAAACAAAACGTTTCTTCTTCTCAGATGTCTGCAAACACTGCTGCTTCTGGCTCTAATCCACATGACTCCTTTTCTCTTATGAACTTGTGTGGGAAAGTCACTTTTGATGGATCCAACTTTAATGAATGGATCAGAAACATCAGAATGATTACTCGCTACGAGGACAAGGAATATGTACTTGATAAGGAGCTTAAGGAGATTGATGAGACAGTTGCAACTCCTCAAGAGATCACTGAGTTTAGGGCACTTGAAAGGGATGCCACGAAAGTGGCATGCATCATGATGGCCACTATGATCACTGATCTCCAAAAATCCTATGAAGATTTCTACCCCTATGAGATGCACCAAGACTTGATGGAAAGATACCATCAAAGTGCTCGTCACGAGAGGTATGAAATCATCTCCTCCATTATAACAACTCGCATGAAGGATGGTGAACCCATCACGGGCCACATCCAGAAAATGAAAAGATTTGTGGACCGTTTGCTGAAGATAAATGTGAACTTCCCTGAGGAACTTGCAATAGATATAATTTTGCACTCCTTACCTTCATGTTATGATAAATTCCGCATGACATACCACATGAACAAGGAAGAGTTCACACTCAGCAAACTTCAAGGACTCTTAAAGACCGCGGAAAGTGGTCTTAAGGGTAAGACGGTTGTTACTACTCCTACTCCTACCAACTCCGACCCTGTCTTGGCAATCGGGAAAGAACGAGGGAAGAAGAGAAAGAGTTCTTCGAAGGGTACCAAGGTTAGGACCCTTGACGGCTCTTCTTCAAGTGGAATCAAGAAAGGCATCGTCACTCCTTCTTCTGACCCAAAAGAGGCTGAATGATTCTATTTCCATGAAAAGGCACATTGGAAGCGGGACTGCCCAAAGTACCAGCAAGCTGTGAAGGATGGGAAAGTTAATGCCAACCATACAGGTATTTACACTATCATTTCTAATAACTCACCCCATTCTAAATCTTGGTTCCTTGATACCGGTTGTGGTATTCATATTTGTTGTGACTTGCAGGGACTAAGAAGAAGTGAGAATGTGGATCAAGGAAGGATAAACTTAATCATGGGGAATAGGAAAGTTACACCTGTCACCAAAATTGGAGTTTATACTTTGTCACTAAGTAGAGGGTTAAATTTAGATTTGAATAAATGTTGTTATTCGTCAAAAATGGCAAGAAATATTATTTCTGTGACAACCCCAAATCTATTCCCATTACAAACCCTATTTTCACTAACGGAATGCGTCATTATATGTTATTTCTCGGTATTGTTCGGGTCGTCAAATAAATAAATATTTAGTTAATTATATGTTCCGGCATTATCATGAGTAATTATAACGTGCAAATGTTAACCCCGTTTAACTAAATAAAGTTATATTACTTTTCAACCACTTCACCCGGGTAAAAAGTTTTAACCCCGTTAAACTTTAGCATCGGGTAGCCGTGTATCGGGTACAATACCTGAGACATATAAAAACACTTGAACACTTCAATTGGACTCTTTTACCACTATTACACCTCTCTCTCACTACTTTCTCTCTCTAGACCCGAAATCGACTCCAAATCCGCGAATTTCCGACTTCCAAACGTAAGGATTCATCCCCTAACTTAATCTAATCATACTGTACTGCTTTTAGAGTCCAAAATCATGAAAATCAAGGACCATAAAGGAGTTTACGGCCTAAGAAGCTCCTTAGGCCGCAAACCCCCAAAATCATACCAAAAGCCTTGTTTTTCCTTCTTTTAAGCTTATGGACTAGTTAAGGCATAAACCTAGGGGACTTTGGATACTAAAACACAAGGAATTAGGGCATAAAAAGGAGTTTACGGCCCAAGCATGTGCTTAGGCCGTAAACACCTCAAACTCCCCAAAAACACTTGTTTAAAGCCCCAAAAACTCATCTAGGGTGTTTGGCAATTTAGACTTGACAACAAGGAAGGCTTAAATGCATCAAACAACATCAATTGATGGCAAAAAGAGGAGTTTACAGCCAAGGCTAAGCTTGGGCCGTAAACACCCATATTTTTATGTCAAACAAGTCCCAAAACCCCTCAAATGCATGTAAGGATTTTAGCTAAGGCCTTTGGAAGTGTGTTGTACCATTAAACTTCACATTTGAACACAAAATGAAGAGTTTACGGCCAAGGATATTCTTGGGCCGTAAACTCCCCAAAAATATATGCCAAATTGTCCCAAACTCACTATATGGCCTTCTAGGATTTATCTAAGGTGTATGAGACTTTGTTGTACCAATAAAACATACATCTTGAAGGGTTTACAAGAGTTTACGGCCCAAGAACAAGTCTTGGCCGTAAACTCCCCAAAAATGTCACAAATCATGATGTTTAATCCCTTAAAATGGTCCAAGACACACACCACTAAATCAATGAAGTGAAATAAGACCTTAAGCATACACTTTGGAGTGCCACAAGAGTTTACGGCCAAACCTAGGGGGTTTACGGCCGTAAACTCCCAAAGGATGGCTTTTGGGCCATAAACACCAAGGGAGTGAGCTCGTGGACCCTCCCGTAAATCATTCATGACCTTGTACCACTCCCGGGGGCCCCTTCTAAGCCTTAAAACCCCGAAAACGATGCTAGAATGTCCAAATACTATAATGAAAGGCATAAGATAATTAACTTCTTGTAAAACACATATTTCATAGGACATTAGGGTCCTAGGAGGTGCTCAAGAGGTTATTGGGTACCAAACGCTCAATCGACACTTTTACCCGATTTACCCGATTCACTCGATTTCTACGATTTCAGGTGAGTTCATACCCCTTAATGAACCTTTCAAATGTTTTATATGTTTTAGGGGGGAGATACAAGTTGAATATACATGTTTATGAAAAGTTATACAAGACTATTTTTCAGATTTCAGAGTTAATCACATGTGCTTCACAATCTGTAGTTCAAATCACATGTGATTTATCACTATGCTTTATAAATAAATCAATTGTTTTCGAAACTATCTTGGATTAGCAAACAAGTTTTAAATGTTCCTTTCGTACAATACTTTTGTTAAATAAAACTCTTTATAAGAATGTAATTATACTGATATATTTATATAAGTAAGATTTGAAAGACTTAGGACCGATAGCTCGCCTTATTTCCTGTTTCTTGTTTGATTGTGGACTTAGGGTAGTAGTTATCCATCCGACTGTCATTGATTTCTTAATTATATATCTCATATATTAGTACAGATTATGAGTACTTCTTAATTCATTAACTACCTGAATCACTACTTGACTAGAATCACATACACTAAATTAACTATAATGGGTATAGTTAAGGACTCTATCCCTAGTTTCCACTATTACTCTACACTACTATAATTCTCTATACTATGAAGCAATACACTAATAAGAGAATACAATACTAGTTATACGAAAGATTACTACACCATAATACAAGAGAATGTACTAATCATGAGATAACTCACAAATCCACTACGGGATACTCTATACGCTATTCACTATGCCCGAAGTTTTCCGACAGGAAGACGACACTATATGTATAGATCTATACGGGGCAGACGCTATTACATCCCGACTGATAACTTCAGTCCGAGCCGCTCAGGCCTAGGGATGCTGTTACTCTACTACACTATGCATGACCGGGAAGGTCATGGGGGTTCGCTATTACTCGCACTATTGGGAATATACTAAGAAAGACACTATAACCGCACTAAAACACTAAAAGAAAGATGAAGTGATATCCCGAAGTAAATAAGTATCTAATATTAAAGGATGATGTACCACTATTATACACTCTAAGAATAACTCACTATACTACATTACATAATGATGAGTCACTATTACACTTCTATGATAAATGACATTCAAAGATAGAAACAACATATTTCTTAAAGATTTTCACTTACTATACAGTTCTGGAAAATATGGGATTTTCTAGGTTTTACCACTATTTATGATTCCAAACTTCAGTTTTCATACTAATGACTATAATACTTTTATACAAGTACTCACACTAAAAACTCTTATGAACTCACCAGCTTTATGCTGATTATTCTTTTCAAAATAACTTGTATCTTCAGGTCAAGGATAGACAGGTACAACAACAACATTTTTGGAGAAGATGGAGGATACAAGACCCATCTCTTACTTTTGTTTACTTTTGGTGTTTGTCAAACATTACAAAACACACTTATAAATATACTTACTACATAAATGAAATGGTTGTATGTTTTCTTGCTTTTACTATTATACAATTGTGATGATACTGTACACTACGTCATCCACCCCGAAACATATTCCGCCGTTATCGGTTTTGGGGTGTGACAATTTCCTTTCATGCATTGTATAAACAAGGGTTTACCTTTTTATTTAATAATGAAGTTGGTTCTATTGATGCTTTCTTTAATAATGTTCTTTATTTTAAAGCATTACCTTGTGATGGCGTGTATGAAACAGTATATGTGGTTGATTACTTAGGAAATAATGTATTGTGTATTGATTCTGTTAATAATAATAACTTAGATAAAGCATTGTTATGGCATTGTCGTCTTGGACATATAAGCAAGAAATGTGAAGGCCAACTCCAAAAGGATGGAGTCATGGAGTCGTTTGACCTAAAGTCAGATGATAGTTGCGAATCATGCTTACTTGGAAAAATGCCAAAGTTACCCTTCAGATGTTCTTGTGAGAGGGGTGAAGGTTTGTTGGACCTTGTACACACGGATGTGTGTGGACCATTCAAACATGCCAAAAGGGATGCTAATCGTTATTATTTGACTTTTACTGATGATTACAGTAGATATGGATATGTCTACTTAATCAAGCATAAGTCAGAGACTTTCGTAAGGTTTAAGGAATTTAAACAGGAAGTCGAGAATCAATTGGGTAGGAACATTAAGATGCTTCAATCCGATCGAGGTGGTGAGTATCCTAGTTCAGAGTTCCTCGACTAGCTTAGGGAATGTGGGATCCGCAGTTGAATGGTGTGGTTGAGAGGCGTAATCGAACCTTGTTGGACATGGTTCATTCCATGATGAGTGGATATTCGCTACCAATCTCATTTTGGGGGTATGCCTTAGAGACTGCTACCCATATCCTTAATCTAGTCCCTACAAAGAAAGTTGCCAAAACTCCTCACGAGATGTGGACTGGTAAAGTACCCAAACTAGACCACATCAAGTTTTGGGGTTGGGAGGCTTTTGTTACACGCAAGACTCATGACAAGCTAGAACCCCGAAGCGAGAGGTGTATTTTCATTGGCTACCCACAAAGATCCTTTGGTTACCTCTCCTACAGAACTAGTGATAATGTGGTCTTTGTAGCAAAAAGAGGAGTCTTTCGAGAGAGAGAGAGAGAGAGAGAGAGAGAGAGAGAGAGAGAGAGGGGGTTTATAAGCCAAGGAGACAGTGGGAGGCAAATTGATCTTGAAGAAATTCAAGAGTCAAGTGGTGAAGGAACATCAAACACTAGCCCTCAACTTAAGGAGGAAACTACTGTTGAGCCAATTGATGAATCTGTACCTCTCAGGCGTTCCACGAGAGTTAGGAATGCACCTAAGCATTACTATGGTTTCCATATTATAGCAGAAGATGAGACAATTATTAGTTATGGGACACTAGTAGGTCTGGATGACCCTAACAGCTACGAGGAAGCCATGGCAGGCCCCGAGTCTGCTAAATGGAAAAAGGCTATGGATAGTGGGATACAATCCATGTATGACAATTAGGTTTGGAACTTGGTTGAGAATGTACTAGGTTGTAAGACTGTAGGGTGCAAATGGATTTTCAAGAAGAAGACCGACATGGATGGTAATGTACACACTTACAAGGCTCGACTGGTTGCAAAGGGCTTCTCTCAAATTCCTGGAGTGGATTATGATGAGACCTTTTCTCCAGTATCCAAGATTAAGTCTATTAGGGTTATGTTAGCCATAACGACATTTCATGACTATGAAATTTGGCAAATGGATGTCAAAACCGCTTTCCTTAATGGAAAGTTAACTGAAGATGTTTACATGAGTCAACCGGAAGGTTTTTTCAGCAACGAGTACCCTAATAGAGTGTGTAAGCTTGAGAAATCCATTTATGGATTAAAGCAAGCACCTCGCAGATGGAATCTTTGCTTTGATGAAAAGATCAAGGAATTTAGCTTTTCTAGGAGTGAAGATGAATCTTGTGTTTATGTCAAGGCTAGTGGGAGTATAGTTAGCTTTTTGGTACTGTATGTGGATGACATACTACTCATAGAAAGTGACATCCCAACCCTGTAGGAAGTAAAGTCCTGGCTTGGGAAGTGTTTCTCTATGAAGGACCTTGGTGAAGTTGCCTATAACCTAGGGATAAGGATTTTGAGAAACAGGAGTAAAAGACTAATTGGACTTAGTCAAAGCACCTATGTGGAGAAGGTGTTGAAAAGATTCAACATGCATAACTCCAAGAAAGGTGAGTTACCCATTCAGAGTAACGCCAGATTGAGTAAGACATAAAGCCCTAGTAATAAGGCTGAGATAGCAGAAATGAGTCGACTACCTTATGCTTTAGCTGTAGGATCGATCATGTATGCTATGACGTGTACTCGACCTGATTTAGCCTTTGTTTTGAGCATGGTTAGCAGGTATCAGGGGAACCTTGGCTAGGAACACTGGACTGCGGTAAAGAATATCCTCAGGTACCTGCGAAGAACTAAGGATTGGGTCCTTACCTTCGGTGGGAGTGATGACTTGAGAGTTGTAGGGTATAGTAGGGATAATTTCCGCTCTCAGTCAGGCTGGGTCTTTCCTTTAAACGGAGGAGCAATCACTTGGAAGAGTTCCAAGCAGGACACAGTGGCTGATTCCACTTGTGAATCAGAGTCTATAGCAGCAAGCGAGGCAGCAAAGGAGACTATATGGCTAAAGAACTTCATCAGAGACCTTGGAGTTGTACCAGCTATAAAAAAGCCAATGGAGATTTTCTGTGACAGCAATAGTGCGGTTGCCTTAGCCAAGGAACCAAGAGATCATGGGAGATCCAGACACATTGACAAAAAATATCACTTCATCAGACATCGAATAGAAGAAGGAATCCTCGTGACAAAGAGGGTATCATCGGATGAGAACCCGGCAGATCCCCTCACGAAGGGACTTAGTAGGGTTAAGCATCTCCAGCATGCTCGGAGCATAGGGCTGAAGGATGATATAAGTTTTAGTAGTTAGATAAATTATGAAATTTGTAAAGTGTAATTGACATTAGATGATGAATAAAAGGTGCTTTATTTATGAGTAAAGTGTTGCTATCTCTTGTCGACCGTTTACTATATTTCTTTTGCATGTTTTGACTTCCAGAATAATTATGTTTGGTATATCATATTATTCAAACCTCCACAGTCGGTCATATGTTGGAAGTAGGTATGAATCAAGACTATCATGATTGGTTGCAGAGGTCTAAGGTGTTGGACATGGCTACAACAATCATGAGTGCTCATAAGTTCTGAGCATTAGACTCAACCCACGCTCACTGGAATCACTTCATGGAATTTTATCTCGAGTGATCGTGAGACGGTAATATCATATAAGTCTTCAAACCTAGATATATGATTTGTTACTTACGAGTTGATTATGCATTGATTTTACGAAAACGCATTGGTAACTCGATGTTATAAAACGTGCCTTTGTGTATAATTCAACGAGTGGTAGAACAAACATATGAGTCGAAGTTTATATGTTCCTTCTTGGATTAGAAGCTGATATCTGGGCCCTTCGATGATTGTGTTTTGACCTATGTACCAGGCCCGGTCAAAACTAAATTGATGTGTTCAGTTAAGTTCTATGTCAAACAAATCGGAAATCGGGAAACAAATGCTAGACAATAAGTAAGACCATGTTCCATGTATTTGTCCGGCTCATATCTTGAGCAGAGGATTATATGGTCACTTATCTAAAATGGCGCGTTCTAGTTCAACAGAGTTTAAAGAGCTACGATTACTGATCGGTTCCTGAAGTCATACTTGAAACTATAGTTATTAGACTTATCCAAGTGGGAGACTGTTGGATATAGTTTCTAAGTCCATAACTATATTTGGTATGTACTTGACCCAACTCGGCATGGTCCATTTGGGTTGCACTTCACCCGAACAATTTGATGAGATTAAACTAACCTTTAATCTATAAAGATCGATTAGATCTTGAACAAGTATGCAAACAAAAACAATATAAACGCAATAGTAAGAACAAGACAGGATGGAATCAAACGTGTCGAATGATTAAACAAAATCCTCAGAAGAGCTCGATTAAGAACATCAACTGTAGAGGATTGGAAGGTTACAGGAACAATCAAAGAAACCTGTTATCGTCTAGATGTATCGCTATACTCAGATCTCTGAAAACCTTGACCTAATATGCATGCAAGCGTAAAGTTATATACAAAACATAAAAGGTTCACGGTTGGACAGGCCCAAACCGGAATACTAAAAGGCTTATGCTTAACGAGCCCAAAAGACGCAATCTTCAAAAATAATCTCTAGCCCAACAATCTCCCCCTTTGTGTCAATTTGGAGCGAGACCTTCACTAGTTACTTGGGCCAGCAGCTGAAGCAGGTACCTTCTTCTTCACAGTACTAAGCAGACATTTGGTGATGGAGAGAATGGTCTGTCTAAACCGGATGTACCAATTAATCATATCTTCAAAGTACTTGATGTCATCAGCCGAGTTCTCTTTACACCGTTTGATAATGAACAACACATGCTCTAAACAAGTTGTGGTGTAAAGATGCTTGTCAGCTAAAGCGAAGAGACATTTCTGTCCTTCCGCTCAAGTGAACATAACCGAGTTGCGTCTCGGGTCGATCCTGCCCAATAACATTTGGTTGAGATCACTGGCCGATCCCACAGGAGCAATCTTTGGTTTCTTCTTGAAGACTGAGGCGACCTCCTGATCCATTAGGGCAACCTCCATGATGTAGCAGACTAACATCCTTTTGACATGGTCTAGAATGGGACCATATTCAGCTTCATTAGTCAAAAGGATATTATACAGGACAATCTAATCATGAGGATTTAGATTCGGTAGATCTGCCAGGGAGATAAGATGAGCAGTTCTTGCAGATCCCAGAATCAACTTGAACCGAACATTTATAAAACGTCCTTCAGTATAAGGTTTCAGCACCCGAACGTTTACAATCTTCTGGGCGCTCCAAGTAAGGAATTGTGGATGAGCAGCCGCCAGATAGTAGTCAATGAACTCCCTGTCAAGCTCAGCGTTCGGGTGAGGGACTTCAAAGATGTTTGAGAAGACGTGGAAGATGACACCTTTCGAGTCAGCGGCATATCAAACTGAGAATCGATAGTATTGTTGCAGTCGAACGATATAACCGGCTCGAGCCATAAAATGCTAGGAGTTTCAATGGCCTCTTTAATCAAACGTTCCCTGGTCCAGACAGGGAAGAGAGTGTTTCGGCTCTCAAGGAGATCGTGGGCTTCTTTTTGTTTGCGTTCGGCTTCAGCAGCCTCTCGCGCCATACGACTGGCATCATCATCAACCTTGCGACTGTTCTTTCTTTTTAAAATGTCAGCAATGGTCTCCTTGTCGCCTTCTTCATCTTCTTCCTCAGCTATGTTTTTGCCTTTGTCCTTCACACCAGAGCCTAAAGCTTGACCAGTCGGAGATGGTTCGATCGTGTGAGTAGCTTTGGAGGAAGGAGGTGGTTTTGATCCTGTCTTCTCATCTCCCCCTTGTTTCGGAATGGACACGAAACTTGGGAGCCCTTCTACTTTGTTAAGAAGATCGATGGCTGGAGAGAGTTTTTCAGCAAGGGAACGCCTCACCGAAAAATTTAAGATGGGATCGTGTGCTTCCAGAATGTTGGATATAGCAGCGTGGACATCCGAAACACACGTCTTGATCACCTCCCTTTCAGATCGAAGATCTTCCAGTTGTTGTTGGGATTGGGAGAGATGAGTTGTCGTGACCTCAAGTGCGGTGGTTTTGGTTGCCAGATCGTCCATTAACGAACGCTCGGTTGCAAGATCCTCTTGTAGTTTGTTGAGGCGAGCATCAATGGAGGCACGAAAGGCCGAGTTGTCGTCGCTTATGTTTTGGCAGAGAGTAGCGAACGAAGGCAACTCCGATGAGACAAAGTTGGCCAATTGTTGAACAATTGGTTCCAAAGATGTCTTGGTGGCATTGGCACTTTCCTGCAGGAACCGCAGCAGGGTAGAAGCGTCAGAAAATAGTTTATCGACTTTTTCGGTCGCTGCCTCACAGACTTTGGTAGAAGCTTCAATCGCATCAGTTGCTGAGGCCGCCGAATCATGTTGAGCCCTGGAGAAGGCATCAACAATCTTCTGAAGGGCAGCTTCAGAAAGAGAGGACTGCTGGTTGGAAGAGGAGGCGAGAAGTAGGTCAATCTTCTCGTTGAGCTCTTTGAGATGCTTATTTGTTACTGGAGCATCATCCTCCTTGTCACTTTGAACTTGAAACGGACTATAGTAGACCGAATCAAAGATCATATTTTCTCCACCAAGATAAGGGTTTGCGCCCTCAGATGCATTTTCAGGAGATGAACGGGGTGGTGAAGTTGGGGGTGTTGTGGGTTTGGTAGGATCAGGTTAAGTGGGTGTTGGTATAATTTTGGTTGGTGGTTGAGTATGGGTAGTTTCGGTTGTTTGGGTTTTGGTTTGAGGTGGTTCGGTTACGTGTGGTGATTCGGTTGTAGTTGTAAAGATAGGTGGAGGGGAAGGAATTGGGGAAATTGGAAGTTCCATCTCTGGGGTAGGGGACCGAGGTGGGGTGTTGCCTCATTGAGGAGATGCGTCTCCTTAAGAGTCGTCAGAACCCGAACTCTCACCCTCAGAGTCACTCGAAGAAGAGGGAATTACAAGCTTTCGCTTCGGTTGGGTCTTCCTCTTCTTCGGCAGTGGGGATTGTGTGGCTTTCGGTTGTTTCCGCTTTTTAGGAGAAGGTCCCTTTGGAGCTTTGGATGTTTGCTTCCCTTTTTCTGCCTTTTTGCCCCTGCTCACCGGTTTGTCTGCATCGTGAATTGACCTGAGCATATCCGGGGTCAGATCCCTTGGACCAGATGGCCTTAGCTCCTTGAGCTTCCGAATTAACCTGCTATCAGATGGCACGTCGCCATACATTGACTCCGGGATAGAGCCAATAAAGGAGAATTTTGATGCATCTGAGACGATTATCTTCTTGGTATGGAAAGTACCAACAGAAGACATCGATGCACCATCAGCAGTAGGAACATCAAATCTGTCCATGGCCCATTTTGTAATCAGGATCCAGAATCGGGCCAAAGATACCTCAGAGTGTCGGGATGAAGAGGAGAGGCTTTGAATAAGTTGTTGCCATAGGACAAACCCATAGTCCAGGTTAATCCCATTGTAAACCCCGTACATGATGGTGAGGAAGAGACGACTTGCACCATCTGATCCTGAACTTCTCTCCGACAAGCCCTTGAAAATAACTGTAAATAGACCGTTCCACTGTGGCGGCAGGCATGACTTTTTGAATCTTGCGACAGAGGTAAGAACTTCTGTGTATCCCATGTTGTAAAACATGTTATACAGATGACCAATCTGTATCAACTCCGGATGAACTCTTGAAGGGTCAGCAGCAAACCCTAGCAAGGTGCAGAAACATGGGCGAGAGACGGAGGTTTTGTGTTCTCCAATCTCGAAAAACACCCGGTCGACAGCCTTGTCGTAGTATGCAGTCGCGTAGACCTGCGATAGGGCCACCATCGGCACCGATTCGATTCTGGAAAGAGCCGGAACTAGTTGGGAATACTTCAAACACTCTATGACCGGCGACATATAGGAGTCGTACGCCAGTGGGTTAAGATCGATGACCAGACATTATTGTGGGCGAATGGGAAGGATCTGTGAGGTAGCATGAACAGAAGAGGAATCAGCCATTTTTGCAGGTATGAAGAAGATGATGAACAGGAAACGGTTTGGGAGTATTTACGCTCTGGAAATTTTGAAGGTGGAAAGAGGTAAAAGGTGGTGTAGTGGGCTATTTATAGTGGGTGATAGGAGAGAGAAAAATCGTTTCAAATCTCTTATGGAAATTTGAACCGGGTTGTTGAGTGACAGATGGATGACAGTTGGGGCGTGCGATGATCACGTAGGAGAGAGAATGTCAGGTTCCTAGGATCACGCCGCCCAACAAGCGCCGTTTCATAGGGACAAGCCGTTACTATTCCCACACGCGCATTTAATGCCACATGACAATAGAGAACTTAAGGTTCAAAAGAGGATTCCCGTTAAATTACGATCAACCATTTATTAAGAAATGTTGAAAGGCTTCTTTTAATTAGGCTAAATAAGAGTGGCTTGAAAATAAAATCTCAGAAAGAAAAATAAGAATTAGATCCCATGGGAAGAAATGTTATGGGTTTTAACAATTTCATAGGAGTCACATAAAATTGGAGATTTTAATAGGGTACTTTCGTCAATCCTTTGGTGAAAACTTGAGCAACTTAATTGTTCACCGTCAATTCATTAGGTGTGGAATTTTGGGTTTCACTTAGCTCGTAGTGACACAATACTAAGATCATAAACACAGATGTTGTGTAACCATAAACCTCAGTGGTAATTTCTGAGAGTCTCAAGGGTTACGATGATGGAATGAGTATAGTGGAGAAGTAATGTGGAGATGGTGTAAGAGAACGAAGTACCTCTGCTGGGAAAAGAAGGACCAAGCAGGAAACTCTTAACTCATGTGAGAAAAGAGTGAGGTAGCTCACGATTAGAATAAATGAGTTGGCCTTATTGGGAAGACTAGGTTTGTGTATACCAGGTCATGAAGGCCATTATTCAAAATCTTATGAGGCTTGAGACACATACAGCAGCATGCTTCTAGGGACACTTAGGTATTTCATCAAATTTATCCCCATAAACGAACACGAACACACAAGAAATAAAATAAAATAAAAAATAAGAAACATATTTTTGTAGTTTTTGAGATTTAAAAAAATTGGAAAGAAGAAAAAGAATAAGAAGAAAAAAATAGACATAAAAAAAACTTAAAAATAAGAAAGAGGAAAAGAAAAAAAATAAGACAAAAAAAACTTTTAAAATTAGACATATGAAAAACCGAACCCGAACATTCAGTTGGTTTCGGTTGTTGAAAATTTTGAAAAACCGAACCCGAACGTTCGGTTGGTTTCGGTTCTAGAAAATTTTGAAAAACCGAACACGAACCTTCGGTTGGTTTCGGTTCTAGAAAATTTTGAAAAACCGAACCCGAACCTTCGGATGGTTTCGGTTCAATAAAATTTTGAGGAATTAAGAAATTTAGGCAAACAAGAAAAAGGAATTTTAACACGAGGAAAAACAAGAATTTTACAAGAAATATACAACATAGAAAAACTACCTTTGAAGTAACGAGTGAGACAGATAGTTGAACCGAACCCGAACGTTCGGTTGGTTTCGGTTCTTACGTTTGAGTTTGAGAGGTAGTGTGAGGTACTGACTCTGATTCCATCATACCTAGTCCTTGCAATATTTTATTGAATGATGCTTCAGGAAGAGCTTTTGTAAAGACGTCAGCCAGTTGATCAGTGGTTCTTACGAAGTGAACTTCGACGTTTCCATCTTCCACGTGATCTTTGATGAAGTGATACCGCAGTGCTATGTGTTTGGTTTTGGAGTGTTGCACTGGGTTATGACAGATCCTAATTGCACTTTCAGAGTCACAATATAGTGGGATCTTCTTCATATTGAGTCCATAGTCTCGAAGTTGACTTTGGATCCAAATCACTTGTGATGTGCAGGATGCAGCTGCAATGTATTCCGCTTCGGCAGTAGACAACAACACGAACGTTTGTTTCTTGGATTGCCAGCTGACTAACTTCCCGTCAAGAAATTGACAACCACCAATTGTGCTTTTACGGTCGAGTCCACATCCTCCAAGTTCAGCATCAGAATAGGCTTGAACAAAGAAGCCTAAGTTGGATGGATACCATAGACCTAAGGAGGTGGTTCGCTTGAGATAGCGTAAGATGTTCTTCACTGCAAGCATGTGAGGTTCGCGTGGGTTTGCCTGAAATCGAGCACAATAACACACAGAAAACATGATATCAGATCTGCTAGCAGTTAGATACATCAGTGATCCAATCATTTGACGATAGAGCGTGAGATCGACAGCCGGTTTGTCTAGGGATGGGGTAAGCTTGGTGCCGAATGCCATTGGGACTTTGACTTTTGTGTCTCCCATCATACCAAACTTTGCTAGGAGAGTCTTCGTGTAAGCTTCCTGATTAATAAAGATGCCTTCGGGTCCCTGTCTTATGTTTAAACCAAGGAAAAAGTTAATAGGACCCATTGAGCTCATTTCAAACTTAGTCTCCATCAGCTTTCTGAATTCAGCTGTTAAGCTGGGATTCGTGGAGCCAAAGATGATGTCATCGACATAAATTTGAACTATCATAAGGTGGTTACCTTCCTTTTTGCGAAAGAAGGTTGGGTCAACCGAACCTTGTTTAAATTTAGACATCTTTAAAAATTTTGTAAGCGTTTCATACCAGGCTCTCGGAGCTTGCTTGAGGCCATACACAGCTTTATCCAAAATATAGCAATGATTTGGATGCTTTTCGTTCACGAATCCAGGAGGTTGCTCCACGTACATAGTTTCTTCGAGTTCTCCATTGAGAAATGCACACTTGACGTCCATTTGGAAAACCTCAAAGTTCTTGTGAGCAACATAAGCCAGAAATATTCTAACAGATTCTAACCTAGCTACTGGAGCGAAAGTCTCTTCATAGTCTATCCCTTCCTCCTGACAGTATCCCTTTACCACCAGACGAGCCTTGTTCCTTATAACATTACCTTCCTTGTCCATTTTGTTTCTAAAAACCCATTTGAGACCAACAACCGAAGCATCTGGAGGAGTTGGAATGAGGCGCCAGACTTTGTTCCTTTCAAATTCGTTCAGTTCATCTTGCATAGCTTGAACCCAATCAGAGTGATCTAGGGCAGAATTAACTGTCTTCAGTTCAACTTTTGATACGAATGAGTTAAACATACAAAACTCAACTTTTGAAAATAAGGATGTCTGTTTTGTCTTCAGCTGTGATCGGGTCAGAACCTTTTCAGATACATCACCAACTATTTGAGAAATAGGATGATCTCTGGTCCATTTGATAAGAGGAGGGTAATTCGGATCAAAGGTTGGGTCTAGTTAAGCATTAATTGTTTCTTCTGGCTCAGATTGGCTATCGTAACCGAGCATCATATCATTATGTTCCCCCTCATTTGATGAGCTTTGAAAAACATGAGGTTCAGGTGTTTCTTGTGGTACTGAGCTTCCTGGTGTTGAGGCCTCTTCGGTTGATGAAGGACCTTCGGTAGAAGATGTAGAATTTGGCTCCCCCTGGACTTGTGAGCTTGTCTCCCCCTCGACTTGTGAGCTTAGCTCCCCCTCGACTTGAGCGCTTGGCTCCCCCTCGACTTGAGCATTGTTGGATGGAGAGTCGTCAGAGGTTGATTCTTCTTCATGCATTCTTCTTGCAGCATCTTCGACAATCTACTTCATGTGATCAACTTTGTTGTCTGCTGCACCTGCTTCGGAGAGTGAAGCGTTCTCTGGTTCGTCAAAGAGCTCCAGAAATGTCTCGTATAAGTTGGCGACCGAGACTGTGACCTGGCCAGTTAGAGGAAAGATTTCCCCAGCGGTGTCTTCTTTAGCCTGTAGCTTCTTGACATAGTTGTCGTCAAAGGTCACATAGTATGTCTCTTCAATCTTTCTCGAACGCTTGTTTAGGACCCTGTATGCCTTGGATGTGAGCGAGTAACCTAGAAAAATTCCCTCGTCGGCTTTAACGTCAAACTTGTTGCGGTGTTCTTTAGAATTAAAGATGAAACACCTTGAGCCGAACACGTGGAAAAATTTCACATTGGGCTTTCTGTTGTTCAGTATCTCATATGGAGTGAGCTTGAACCTCTTGTTGAGATAGGACCTGTTCTGTGTAAAACAAGCAGCCAAAATAGCGTCAGCCCAAAAATAAAGAGGTAAGAAAGCGAAACTTAGCATGGTTCGGGCAGCTTCACACAAAGATCGGTTTCGTCTTTCAACTATTCCGTTCTATTGCGGTGTGTAGGGAGCTGAGAAATTGTGACTAATTCCCTTTTCTGCAAGAAACTCTTCAAACTCCCTGTTCTTGAATTCGAGACCATTGTCGCTTCTGATGTTGCGAACAACCTTCTTGAGCTGTACTTCAATTTGCTTGATAAACACTTTCAGCTTTTGAGTCGCTTCAGATTTGAGCTTTAGAAAGAACACCCATGTAAATCGTGAAAAGTCATCAACAATGACAAGAATATACTTGCTACCACCGATGCTTTCGATAGATGAAGGACCACACAAATCGATATGAAGTAATTCGAGTGGTTCAACAACTTTTGTGTTGATTATAGATGGGTGACTTTGACGACTCTGCTTCCCCATTTCGCATGCAGCACACAAATGATCTCTGTCGAACTTGAGCAATGGAAGACCCCTAACATGACCTCCAGTGACAAGTTGGTTGATATCTTTAAAATTGAGATGAGATAATCTTCGGTGCCACAACCAGCTTTCATCGGATTGAGCTTTTGACAACAAGCATATAGCTGGGTTTCCTTTGATGGGTTTAAGGTTTAAGGGAAACATTTCACCCTTTCGCTCTGACTTGAGAATCACTTTCTTTGTCTTTTTCTCTATGATTTCAGAACCTTCATCATCAAACGAGACTTTGAGACCTGTACCTCCAACAAGCTGAGATACACTAATGAGGTTGTGTTGGAGTCCTTCCACATCAGCCACCTTCCTTATAGTAAAATCCCCATTTGTTATCATCCCGTATCCCTTTATGGTGCCGAAAGAATTATTTCCAAACTTGACGTTGCCACCATTTGCAAGAGATCTGTATTCCCTAAGCTCCTCTTTCCTCCCTGTCATGTGACGTGACCAGCCACTATCGATGTACCATTCTTCGTCGAACTGCTCGTCACTTATAACCTGCAAAAATTAGGCAGATTTAGGAACCCAAAGTTTCTTGGGTCCACGTGAGCTTTGCATGGGAACGGGAACAGTAAGAGAGATGTCAACAAGATAAGTTCGTTTTATAAGAGTTGTTTCATCTTTCCTTTTAATGGTAAAAACTTTTATTTTGTTAGGATTGGGTGTGTTCGGTTTGGACTCTGGTTTGGATTCATTGACCTTCTGCTTTCCCTTTTGTTCAGCTGACGAATGAGATTTTTGAGAACAAGCGGAATTAGCTTTAGAGCAAGATTGAGACGAACAGGAGGAAGTAGAAGAATTAGAAGAACGAGAAGAATTAGAACGAGAGGGTTTGAATTGAGAGGATTTCCTGGCTGGAGAATCTAGGTGCCCCTTTTGTTTTTGATCGTTGGATGGACTGACCTTAGAGTTTTGTTCTCTTTTGACTTCAGAACCGAACCTTTGCGTTCGGTTGGAGCTGTCTTTGGAACCGAACCTTTGGTTTCGGTTGAAGTCTTTTTCAGAACCGAACCTTTGCATTCGGTTGATATCTTCTTGTGAACCGAACCTTGGCTTTCGGTTGATATCTTCTTGTGAACCGAACCTTGGCTTTTGGTTGATATCTTCTTGTGAACCGAACCTGGCTTTCGGTTTTTGTGACTTTCAAGCTTTCCTACAGGATTGTTTTCATAATTCAGATTCTTGTCTTGGTGTGAGAAATATGCATTCTGGGAATGCCAGAATTGTTTCCTTTCAGAAAGGTTCTTCCTGTATCTATTGTTCCTTTCTCTCTTCCTATTCCTCATCTGTGTAGGTTGATGATGAACATTTACTTTCGGTTTCGGTGTCTCCTTGGCTGGTTCCTTCTGAACTGCAGGAGTTTTACTTTGAACCGAAGGAGCAGAGGGAATGTCTTCTTTTACCGAACGATCATCCTTCTGAGGAATATCTTTTGTTCCACTAGTACTTGGCTCATCGAAATTGTCCGGCTTATTCAAGGGTTCAGGTATGTATCTTCCTTTGCTCTTCCAGGAGGTTCTTTCAGATAGCCCAATGGTTTCGTTTGCATTATCTATTGGAGCTTCCCAGAAGTATTCATCGTAGCCATCAGCATTGTCTTCGTTTACAATAGCTGTGAGTTCAGCTGTTTGATGTTCGGTAACTCCTGTCACCTTGTATACTTGATTTGGAGTGGTCCTGACCTTTTGATACACAACTGCTTTCTCAACTAAAACTGGGGACTTTTGATGGGACAACCGAGCGAACTCCACTGAATTTTCAGAAATAAGATTCTTGTGGTTTTCAGGTTCGGTTTTAATAAATTCTGAGCAGTCAACCGTGTCCTCTACAGAAATTTCACTCATGTTTTCGTCCTCGTTAAGCTCAGATGCATTTTCAACATCAATTTTGTTTTCTGAGCTTACGTTGGCGTTTAAAGAGTCAAATTTTTGCATGGTTTCGGTTCTCAGTTTAAGTCTGTCATTTTCATCCAAAAGATTTTTAAGCATGTCCTTGTGGTCTTTGGATTTAATGAAGGACTCAATTTTGTCCAGTCCATACATGTAGGTCGGATTGACATCATCAGACGATATCACACTCTCACAATTGTAGGCTTTGGCATCGATTTCATCTTCCTTAAACTCTAGGAAGGGCAAAATCATGCGGTGGATCTTTTGGCCTATTTCACAATCCAAGTGAAGCTGAGTGATATTAGAGTATAAACGTTTAGCAATTAAACAAAAAACATTCCACTGTTTTAACAATTTTAAATTGTCTCTTTGCAAATAAATGTTTTCGTCTCTAACTTTAACAAGTTCTGACTCCTTTAACTCGATCCACATTCTCCGCTCCTCACTTTTCGATGCCACCCTGCTCAATTGATCAGTTAGGTTAGAATTGGTGACTCGAGTTTGAGTTAAGCTACTATCTAGATGAGAAATTCTTGTATTAACATTTTTTAGTTCTTTCTCATATGAGGTCGATGGTACTTTGGATGAAACAAAAACAGATTGTACCTTCTTTATCAATTCATGGAGCTCACTGAACTGTTGGCTAAGTGGTTTGGCCACAAAACACATATCCTCCTGTACCTTCGGTCCATCGCTTCCTCCATCGGTGTTGTATCCCCTCATTTGAGATATGTCAGTCACCATGAAGCATCTTGCTCCACTGCTTTCCTCCTTAGCCACATAAGCCTTTCCATGGGTAGGCTTCCTCACTTCATCGTCTTCTGAGTCGGTAGACCAAACTTCCGTGCTACCAAACTCGTCACCTTTAACCGAACCCTGCACAATAAGAGCATTAACAGAAGGGTTAGCGGTAGACTTCTTCTTTCTCAACTCGTCCAATCTTTTCTGCAGCACAGCTTCCTCATCATTTCCATCATCCTTTTCAGCCATCTTCTTAAGGACACAGTCCTTGGCATAATGGTTTTTCCCACCACAGTAGAAGCAGCTTACTCCGGAATCACCATCCACCTTCGGTTCCTTCTTGTGCTCCTCAGCCTTCGGTTCATTGTTCACCTTTTCAGAGCTGTAACTCCCCTACCAGTTTCGGTTTTTGTTGCTGGGGAATCTCTTCTTTATGAACTTCTTGGGATTGGACACCATCATGGCATAATCCTCAGACGTGAGATCATATTCCTCCAGGTTGAGGTCTTCATCCTCCATCACAGCTTTACTTTTAGATAGGAGGGCCAACGAACCAAGACTATAAACAACGTTCTTTTCTTGCACCACAATCTTCTCTTGGGACTTAAGAATACCCACCAGTTTCGCCAAAGAGTATGATTTAAACTGCTCATGAGCTTTGACTGTGGAAACTACTGCTCTCCATTCAGATCTCAATCCATTCAAGAAAGTAACCTTCTGTTCGATAAGCTTCCTTTCAATATCGTGTTTGATCATCTTGCTGAGAAGATGATTGAAGCGATCGAACGTCTGGGTCACCGTTTCTTCGGCTCCTTGCCTGAATTCTCCAAACTCAGATAAAAGCAAAGTTTGAATAGAATGCTCAAGATCCTCGTCTGTAGAATACAGTTCACAAAGTCTATCCCAAACTTCCTTTGCCGTCGTGCATGAGCTGACCAACCTGAATGTGTCGGACTGAAGGGCGAATCTAATCAACCTTAATGCCTTGATATTGCACTGGAATTTATCCTTTTCATCTTGTGCAATATCCTTCACGTCCTTTAGCAAATCATTGTACTCCTTTTGTGTCTTGATGATTCTGGACGTTGCAGAATGAGAAAACGGTCCATTGGTGATGGCTTCCCATATGAGATACCCATTATCCTCCGATCCGATTACGTAGTCTTCGAAGTGATGCGCCCATACTTCATAGTCATGGGTGTATAAGATTGGAATCTTTGTCGTCGAACCGATGCTGTTGGAAATATTAATAAGGTTTGATTGCGTCGCGTCCATTATGATCGTAAAAACCTGTTCAAAGATCAGACTTGTAATAAAGCAGATTAGGGCAAAACAATAAATATTAAGATACGTCAATAAAGAGATGACGGCTCAATAAATATTGATAATTGCGGAAAAACCCTAATGGAAATCTTTTTCACAGAAAAGATGTGTATCGATTACACAGCCTCCTGCTCTGATACCAATTGATGAGATTAAACTAACCTTTAATCTATAAAGATCGATTAGATCTTGAACAAGTATGTAAACAAAAACAATATAAACGCAATAGTAAGAACAAGACAGGATGGAATCAAACGTGTCGAATGATTAAACAAAATCCTCAGAAGAGCTCAATTAAGAACATCAACTGTAGAGGATTGGAAGGTTACAGGAACGATCAAAGAAACCTGTTATCGTCTAGATGTATCGCTATACTCAGATCTCTGAAAACCTTGACCTAATATGCATGCAAGCGTAAAGTTATATACAAATCATAAAAGGTTCACGGTTGGACAGGCCCAAACCGGAATACTAAAAGGCTTATGCTTAACGAGCCCAAAAGACGCAATCTTCAAAAATAATCTCTAGCCCAACACAATTTATGGATAATATTTGAGAATAGTACAATTTATGATTTATTAATATATTATAAGTTCTAATATATTAAAATAAGATCATATTATTTAATTAGTATTGATCTATAATTAATCTAGGATTAATTTAGAGATCAAAGATATTACTAATTAAATATGGGCTTCTATATTTATATAGTGTGGGCTAATGCTTATTTGGAATGGGCTAGGCTTGCATGGAAAAGTCCATGGATACTCCATGGAGCTTTAACCCATGGATCTCATGGAAATGAAGAGACATGGGTATTAGGGTTTACATGGATGTAACCCTAATCCACCACACTATATAAAGGAGGCTTTGGTTCTTGAAATAACACTAGTTGACACTTGTTGAGGTGAGGGTCGATTTCAAGATAGTAGTGACTATTCTCTCAAAGTTCCAAGTTTGTGGTGATTTGTGATTTCCATTTGAGGCATTCACACTATTGGTGCTAGGCTCTAAAACTCCAAGCAATCAACAACTACTACAAGGTAAGTATTTCTACTAGCTTTATTTGATTCATGTTCCCCATGCCATGCTAGTTGCGATATGAACCTTGGAAAAATAATTATCTGCATGTATCTTAGACAAACATAGATCCAAGGTTTATTAGGGTTGCATGTGCACTTAGGAAGTGTTAGAATGCTCAAAACCCATCACATATATCATAACATAACATATTATCAGACATATCTGGGGTGCCTGAACTCCCCTTCGGTCCTATCAACCGAACTCGGGGACTGGTCCCCTCCTTCTACCTTTATCGCATATAACATAACAACCCAGCATGCAAACATATCGTCACATATTGTCAGGCGTATCTGGGGTGTCTGACTACCCTTCGGTCCTAACAACCGAACTCTTCTACTATCACATATAACATATCATGCTAGCATATAACATATCAGGTAGTAGCAACCTTAGATGATATCACAAAGACAATCATCTATCATACGTCTCCTACTGGTGGGCCGGCATTGTGACCTTAGACCCACTGCTACTGGAAGGTAACTCACCTCGTAGTAGCTGTTGATCTGCGTGGGAACGGTCTGTCTGTTGTTGCTGCTCCGGAAATCCTCCGGATGCAATTCTCACCAAACACTTAGTCAAATACAGCTAACCAACCTAAGGGTAAAATGACCATTTACCCCTAACCAAACCAAGAGTCAAAGTCAAAGTCAACTTCCAGTTGACCTGACTCGCCGAGTTGGCTCGCCAACTCGTCGAGTCCCTATCCATTCGATTGACCATAATCCTGTCTCTACTCATCGAGTTAGGCATTGACTCGATGAGTTTTTCTTCTAAACCGATGTCCAATAGTTCTTCATCCTACTCACTGAGTTGTATGAACAACTTGTCGAGTTCATCTTCATCCGAAGAACATTCTATGCTGAGACTCGTTGATTTGTATGAACAACTCGTCGAGTCTGTTTGTAAGGCAAGAAGATTGTCTTGAACTCGCCGAGTTCCTTCATCAGTGAGTCTAGCTTCCGACCCATTGATTCACATCCCATGACTCACTACTCCACCTAGCGAACACAAAAAGGGGGAAAACTCAGGGACTCACGCCTCGACTCACCGAGTCCGATAAACGACTCACCGAGTCTCATGCAAATACTACATACTCGATTTTGCTTGAAACCAACTCATGCCATACATAGATCTGGGTTCTTAGGGCCTGATTAACACCTAAAGTTTCCAAATTTACGTGTAAATAAACACCAATGAAGGTTTTAGGACTCAAAATGCACTAAAAGAGTAGATCTAGGGCTTTCATGTAATATGGCTCCATAAAGGCAGTAGATCTGAGCTCCTGGAGCTCAATCATGCCTAGATCTAAGGGTTAATCAACTTATGACAAACCCTAACTCGAAAACAAGATTGGAAATGGCTCAAGAAGGACTTTAATGGAGCTACAAAGGAATATAAGCATGAAAACAGAGGGAAACTGAGTTATACCTCAAGGAAATCACTGAAATAACAGAAGAATGTTTGGCCTCCTTCTTCTCTTCTTGATCTACTCTTCTTTTCTCTCAAAATATTCAAGAAACACACCAAAGTACTTCAATCTCTCAAGAAATAAGGGTTTGGACGGTGTTGGGAGCTCTAGGGTGAAGGGGGCTAGGTTGGGGCGCATAAGGTTGGTTTAAATAGGGTGAGAACCCTTGAAATTTAGGGTTTCATCAGACATCGGGGACTCGCCGAGTCCAGGATATGGACTCACCGAGTCGCCAACTTAAACGTGTTCCATATCTCGTCTCTACTCGGCAAGTCGGGCCTACAACTCGCTGAGTCCAAGGCTAAAATTGCAAATACTTAGATAAAATTTTCGTTCCAGGAACCAGGTGCTACACACCATCCAAAAGAAAGTATCACTACTTCTAACGACAACCATCATGACATAACTCCTTTTCTCATTGCAATTCTCATTCTTAGATAATCTCTTTTGACATCAATCAGTCGAAGAGCTCCCATTGGAACTAGAGATGCATGCTACACCATTTGCCATCTCTTAACTCAGAACTCAAAATAATATGGAATTAAGGACATCATACCCGGATACCTCAGTACACCATCATAGAATCTCATGATGTTTTACCAAAACCACAAATCTCATACTTACGGCACCATACATGGATACTACATTGCTCTTTCAGAAACTCACAACCAATCTTCCTCTCACACCACTCGAATCTCAGAGTATTCCATCTCCCAATTGGAAACACAGAGGCATTGTCAATGGCTCAGAACACGTTGACAAAAACCCAAACCTCCCCCTCTTTTAATTAATACCTATACGAAACTACTCATATCAACCATGATCGCACTTGAATTCAACATACTCCGACCCCGAAAATCCTAGGTCACATTGAATTCGCCAATCCAAGGCCACGTGCCATGGATCCACTCATCCTTTCTTAAACACAATCTCATACATCTTCCTGCCTGGCACCTCACCTCATTGTCCACTAACTCAGGGCTCATCCGTCTGAACCGTAGATTTCCATAACCATTTCTCTGACCGTCCTTGAATGGATCACAGATCCCCTTACTGGAAAACCAGTTATCCCTTACTCAGGGTTTGAAAAATCACCAAATATCCATCCCTGACAAAATCTCGGAATCCTCCCCACGTGACTTACTTTGGTCACCTTGAGGCCTCAGACTGACACACCGCTGGAAACCCCACTACTCCGAATCCAATCTCTCTCTAATCCGCAAATAATGCCTTATCACGCACTTCAACTCTAACTCCTCAACCTGCCTCCCTAAAACGGGAATAACCATCAAAGCACAAACCTTATTCTCATTATCGATCTACAAATGTAGACCACGAGGGATACTGCCCCGATATACTCCTTTTTAAACACCGAAAACTACTAATAAAGGCACCTTTTAGGTCACAGAGAGTGACATCTTCACTATCGGCCGGTCACTCAGCCCATACCGTATTCTCCCATAACATACCGTCCTTACTCATCCCTGAGTCTTGCGACTCTACTGGCATCTCACCAAAACTCGTTCAACATGGCCTTCTGGCCCCAGACTCTTTCATATTTGATCTCATTCTAACCTACCACGTTAGGATAAATGGTAAACCAGAAGCACTAACCCTCACAAGTCTTGGTACTCAAACCATGTGACCACCTCTCGGTCTGCTATGCATCATGGTACCCGAGCCATGTTATCTCCCCTTAATTTGCTACAAATCATGGTACTCGAACCATGTTCTCTCTTCTCAATCCGCCTCAAATCATGGTACTCGAACCATGTCATCACCTCTCGATCTACTACTTATCAAGGCACTCGAACCATGACATCACCTCTCAATATGCTAGTTATCATGGTACACGAACCATGAAATCACCTCTCAATCTGCTACTTATCATGTTACTCGAACCATGACATCACCTCTTGATCTTCTACTTATCATGATACTCAAACCATGACATCACCTCTTGATCTACTACTTATCATGGTACTCGAACCATGACATCACCTCTCGATCCACTAATTATCATGGTACTCGAACCATGACATAACCTCTCGATCTGCTACTAAGATTCTCCGGAATACTCCCTGCATCAAGTATGGGTCCTCTGCTTTCAGTAGTATGGGCCAACACTACCTGCTACATCTACCCATATTCCCTACACAAACCATCCCAGAGCCCTTAAGTAGCTACTCAACCTTCTCACTCCCAAATCTTAACAAGGGTGCTCCCTTTCTAGAGAAATGCTGTACTCTATCAGCGTACTCATCTAACTACGGTCACTTCCTAGGCTCTTCCTAGGTTCTCACACTTCTCCGCCATCAGCTGCTGAGAAACTCCTTATGATGCTAGTTATTTAGCTCCTCAATATCGTCACATTCACTTGGTAGCTGACTCCCATCATCTGGAGTTTCACAAAGCATGGAGCAAGCAACATTTGGGCATCGAATAAACATGTGAAACCCATTCTAGGTGATAACTCCACTTGCTCTACTCATACTTAAAAGATATTACTGAACTCTACAACTCTACCCCTCGCGACTATCTAACTACTCTCTCGATAGGCTCTACAAATGCTCATCTAGGTATTTCCCATAGATTACTCATCTACTCAAATCCCTCTCTAAAAGGATTCCTGCTAGATACTCTCACTCAACACATAATCGAAAGCGCATCAAAGATAGCAGCAATGCCTAGGTTAAAGCATCAAAAATCAGGCCACTATAGTCCTAAATATGAATACCTAGCCTACTCTAGCATACATAATATCTCATAATATCTCATAACACAAAACATAAGGGTATTTTGGGAAATCACCGTTAGGGCGCTGGCAGATTGTACACACTGATCTTTTCCGCTTTCTCTTGAAATCTTTTACTCGTTTTGGAAAATCTTCTTTTTTGAAAACTTTTCACAAATCCTCAGTTTGAGTATAAATATGCCCGAAGGTGTATCCGAATCCCTCAAACCAAGGCTTTGATACGAACTTGTAACACCCTAAATTTTCAAACCAAAATTTTCATTTTCAACTTTATAAAACACATGTCATTTTATGTAAACACCATTTAATACTCAAAAAATTTTTCAATACATTATCAAAATCCAGGATCCACATTCATAACCCTTTTCTCTTGCGTGTACAATTGAGTCGTCACCTTCCCACGATCTTGATAAGAACCTGAAACATATAACACATAACACGGTAAGCACGAACCTTATTGAGTTCCCCAAAACTCCACCTACAACACATAAGCCACTCAAGGCTATAACTCGGTATGACCCTCCGGTCAATGTGTCTAAGTGGGACCCTCCAGTCCTGTAGCTCCTTGGACCCTCCGGTCTGGTCTAGCTCGTTGGACCTTCCGGTCCGGTCTATATCGTTGGACCTTCCAGTCCGGTCTGATCGAGGACCCTTTGGCCTCATGAGTCGTTGGACCCTCTGGTCCAATCTATATAACACATAGCATACATATAACACAATATACATAAATCTCAAACATACACATACACAAAAGACCCTCCGGTCTGCATATAGATACCACCCTAGGTAACGTATAATGAGAAGACTCACCTCAGGTAAACTCGGATAATCTCAAACTTGAAATACTGATCTTGTCTCCTCCTATCATATATATGAATTTCCTCTAATTAACAACGACTCTCAAAGACCCGAATGTATTTTTACAGTAGCTGGTGCGGGCTTTTCATCAATTTTGGATCAATGTTCGAGTGGGCTTCAGGAAGAATAAAGTTGATACAAGTGTAGGGCTTCTCGTTACCTTTTTGTGGATGTAAGGATTGTCAGAAACGGACTTATAACAAAGAAGTTATGGCCTTTAGAAGCTTTGAGGTTTGAAGGCTTAGTCGAGTATGCTGGGCGTACATAAAGCTTACGCTGGGCATAATTTTGGAGTACGTTGGGCGTACTCACCAGGGGTGCTCACAGATGTTCTTTAGAGTATGTTGGGTGTACGCCAATTAGACCTGAACGCTATTTTAGGGTCTTGGACCCTATTTAAGCTCCTCATCTCATAAACTAACTCTAATTTCTTTAGCCTCCATCCCTCTAAAACCTAGAAATCGACCCTAAGCCTCCATTTGAGTGATTCTTGAGCACTTGGTGATTTGGTGAGTTTTTGGTGCAAATTGTGGAAGTAGGAGATCCTTGAGGAAGCATTGCTTGGCTTGGAGCTTGGGATCCAAGATCTAATCATGTTGATCTAGCTCCAGAAAGAATAAAGTTTGAATCTTGGTGGCTTTCTCCTGTGGATCTAGTGGGGTGATCACTTGTTGTGTTTGGCTTTTGAAGAAGGGGATTTGAAAGAAAATAACTTGATCACCAAACTTTTGGATCTATGTTCTTCTCTTGTTAGTGCATCTTCCGGAGGTATCAAGTTTTGAACTTGCTTATTGTTGTGCTAGTTTTTATTTTAGGTCCATTTTAGGGTTTTTGGTCCCAAAGCTTGAAGCTTTATGAG
Organism: Lactuca saligna; assembly: GCF_052625555.1. NCBI lineage: Eukaryota > Viridiplantae > Streptophyta > Magnoliopsida > Asterales > Asteraceae > Lactuca > Lactuca saligna. The sequence continues at coordinate 169,384,875 of NC_136423.1, read as the reverse complement.
ATGTTGAACTCCAAAACATAATATATGTCCCTTTGAGTATATTTAGTGTTTTTATGTCATAAAAATCCAGTCTTGGATGTTGGAATCAAGCCGTGCATGAGACAGTAGGTTTTTTGAGATAAGGAAGTGAGTGTTTTGGGTGTTTGTGACCTTTCCATACAAGGAAAGGCTTAAAGTCACTGACTTTATGGAGTTAATGCTATTAGGGAGTCCAGATCTAGGGATTGGGGTAATTTCTTTATTGTTTAAGACCAAATGAGTAGAAATAGTGAATCTAGGGAGTACGCTGAGCGTTATCCTGTACTCCCCTCATACTGCCACAATGTCCCCGATGGCAATTATGGATTTGTGAGTACACTGAGCGTATCAAGAGAGGCACGCCCCGCGTAACCTCACTGTAGACTTTTGGGCTTAGTCTCATTTTGGGCCTTGAGTGTTGGGCCTGGAGTTTGGAGTTATTGCAATAGAGACTTGGACCAGATAATTATATATACGTGCTTTGGGCCCTTCAGTTGGGCTTGCCATTAGACGTGAGAGAGTTAGGCCTTGGGAGAGCCCATTTATTATCGGGCCTTGGTGGGCCCAATGGGTTTTTGGTCATTGATGGGCTGCTTAGTGGACTACCTTTAGACCTAATATGCGGGAGTTGATAATTAGTTCCTAATTGGGATAATTGTGGGTTTGGCACAGAGTTAGAGGCTGGTGTGTGGCAACAGCGTTTATAGGGACTGTTCATCATCCGAGATGAGTCTTCTCACTATACTTTACCGATAGTGGTAATTATGCGTGACCATAGGGTCTTATGTGCTTGCTTGAGTTATGCAATTTATGTGTGATATGTGTTGTGTGCTACATTATGTGATATTTAGACCGGATCGGAGGGTCCAACAAATTGTATTATAATATGACTGAACCGGAGGGTCCGCTGAACGGTGCTATATTATGACCATACCGGACAGTCCAACGAGCTATGAGACTGGAGGGTCCCCACTTACACCGGACCGGAGGGTCCAACGAGTAGTGAGACTGGAGTGTTTTCACCCATACTGAACCAAAGGCTCCAATGATCCATGGGACTGGAGGGCCCCACTAAGACACATCGGAGCGGAGGGTCCTACAATGTTATATCCTTAAGTGGCTAATATGTGTATGTGGTATTTTGGGGACCTCACTAAGCTTCATGCTTACCGTGTTATGTGTTATGTGTTTCATGTTCTTATCCGGATCATAGGAAGGCGGCGGCTCTATTGTACACACAAGAGAAAAGAGTCATGAATGAGGATCCTAGATTTTGATAATTACTTTTGAAAGCTATTTTGAAATATTTATGACATCGGTACTTGAGATTTTGAGAATTATTATATGTGATGTTGGTAATTTAAAATAAAAAATTTTGTTTGAAAATTTACGGTGTCACAAGTTTGTATCAGAGCCTAGGTTTGAGGGATTCAGATACACCTTCGGGTATGTCTGGACTCAAACTTAGGATATGAGAGAAGTTTTCAAAAGGAACAATTTTTCTAAATGAGTAAGAGAATTTTAAGAGATAGAGGAAACGAGCAGTGTGTATAATCAGCCAGCGCCCGAACGGTGATTTACCAAAATACCCTTACTTATGTGTTATAAGTTGTTATGAAATATAGAGAGTTGGCTAGGTATTTCATATTTTAGGACTAGAGTGGCCTAATTTGTGATGCCTTAGCCTAGGAGTTATGTTATCTGTGATTTGATTTTGAGTATGGGCGGAGTAAGAGTATCCAGTAGGTAACCTTTTAGAGAGGGATCTGAGTAGAAGAGTAATCTAAGAGAGATACCTAGATGAGTATTAAGGAGGCTACTGAAAGAGTAGTCAAATACCCGCAAGGGGTGGAGTTGATTAAGCTCAGTGATACCTTTTGATTACGAGTATAGCAATAATAGAGAATATTCGATGCCCGTATGCTACTTGCTTCATGCTTTGTGGAACTAAGTGAATATGATGATATTCAGGAGGTAGATGGTTGATGTCATGAGAAGTTCTTCAGCAGCTGATGGAGGAGAACTGTGAGAGCCTAGGAAGAGCCTAGGGAGTGACCCTTGTCAGATGAGTATACTGATAGAGGAAAAGTATTCGCAAAGGAGCAACCAGGTTTGAGGGGATTGATGATTGAGGAGGTTGACCAGCTACTTACGAAATTTGGGATGATCCATTTGGAAAGTATGGGTAGATGTGGCAGGTAGTATGGACTCGTACTACTGAAAGCAAAGGACCCATACTCCATACAGGGAAAATTCTTGAGGATCTAAGTAGTAGATGAGAGGTGATCACATGGTTCAAGTACCATGATCCGTAGCAGATGAGAGGTGATCACATGGTTCGAGTACCATGATCTGTAGCAGATTAGGGGTGATAACGTGGTTCGAGTACCATGATTTGTGGTGGTTAGTGCATCTGGTATTATCAGTTAATCCGTTGTGATTAATTAGATTGAGATCAGATGTGATAGAGTGTGGGGCCAGTGGGCCATGTTGAATGAGTTTCAAGGGGGCACACCTTGAGGGGGAAATCGAGTTGGTTTCCCATAAAGTTAGATGAGATGACAACTGGAGTCGCAAGACTCGGAAATGAGTAGAGGTCGTGCTTCGTGGGGGATTAAGGGTTGAGCTACGCAGTCGGCCGATAGTGCGGATGCCACTTCCTGTGACCGCAATGTGCTATTTTTAGTGAGGAGTAGAAGGGATATGAGTTTTTGAGTTGGAGGTAAACTCTGTGGGGTAGCAAGTGTGGTGAGCTTTTAACCAGATTGTTTGGGTAGTATGTTTGCTGCAAGGTATCCTTATACCATGAAAGAGTCATTTGTGGGACTAAGATGGATGAGAACAAGGAGGTGCCTTGTTGGGGGAAAGGTACTTTTATTAGCAGTTTCCGGTGGATAAAAGGGGAATATTGGGGCGGTGGCCCACATGGTCTATGTTGTGTACCGACAACGAGAATGAGGTCTATGCTTTTATGATTATTCCCAATTTCGGAGGCGGGTCGAGGAGTTAGAGTCGAAGTGTGTGAAAGGACACTATTTTTGGATTAGAGACAGATTGGATTCGGAACAGTGGGGTTTCTTGCGGTGTGTCAGTTTGAGGCCTCAAGATGCCTAGAGGCAGTCGCGTGGGGAGGATGCCGAGATTTTGTCAGAGACGAGATATATAGAGATTGGTTGGTTTCCTTTCGTAAGGCCCTGGGATGATTTTGTAATACGTTCAAGAGTCAAGTATGAGATAACTGGTGAGACAATCTACTGAGTAGATTGTGGATGTGCCAATTAGTGATTGGTCGAACCGTGAGTGGGGGAGAACATATTTTCCAGTAAGGGGATCAGTGATTCGTTCAAGTGCGGTTAGAGAACTGTTATCGACACATGCGGTTCGAATGCATGAGACCAGGTTTATTGTTGGCCAAGGCGTAGTGCAGAGCAAGGTAATGTAGAATGTACGTGTTAAGGAAAGGACGAGTGTCCCCACGGCAGGTGGTCATTGGACAGATACCATGTGGTGATTACAAATTCTTCAAGGTTGTAATGGTAAAATTTGAGGCGATTGGGTCAAAAGGATAGCTTCGGCGGTGAAGAACTTTGGGCTTAGCGTACGGGTTATTATGTGCATTTTGGGAAATGGTAGAAGTGGATAGGGAAACCAACTCCAGGGCTGGTATGTGTATACTTGCATGGGTTTGGAGCAATATAGGAGGAAGTTTCGGATGTTCGTCAACGTGTTCTGAGCCGTTGACGATTCGTCCGTAAGAGTTGGAATATTCCAAAGTTGTGTGTTGTGGGGAAATAAAGATTAGATACAAGATTATTTAAGAATGTGAATTGCAGTGAGAGAAGGAGTTTTGTCAAGATAGTAGCCGTCAGGATAGTGATGTTTATTTCTGATGGGTGTGTGATCATTTGTCTATGATTAGTCGTGGAACACAGGATAATGGATGTAGAGTGTGGCGTTGACTGGAGAATGAGACCGTGGGATGGTAATAGAATGTACTGTAAGGATACAGGGAGCTGCAGCATCCATGAGTTAGTAGGAAAGGGTGGGGTGATACTACAGAGAGTCGTAGTATTAACCAGTTAGCGAGAGGGTGTGGTGACACTATAGGATGCCGTAGTCTTCACTAGTCAGCAAGAGGGTGTAGTGATATTGCGGGGAGTCATAGTATTCACCAGTTAGCAAGAGGGTGGGGTGATAGTGCAGGCAACCGTAGTATCCACCAGGCAGTGAGATGGTGTGGCGATATTGCGGGTAGCCGTGTTGCTCGCCAAGCAATGAGGGAGTATTATGGAACCGCGTGGATCCATAGCTTTCACTAGTCAAAGGGAGAGTGCTATGGAATTATGGGGAGCCGTAGTTTTCACCAGCCAGAGCATGACGTAGAAGAGTTCTTAGGCTTGTGTAGCCGCATCAATTGACTATATAGGATCTTGGTGGTTGAACCAAGGGAGAGACCGAGGTCTCCATATTTGTCAGGAATCATTATATTCTAAGTTGATTCGTGGTTATCGCAACCAAAGGGAATTGGAGAAGTGGTGTACGCATGGATTGCGAATCTTGGGTCATGAGTTGAGTACCATATTGGAATTGAGTGGTTCCAATTATGTTGTTGAATTTGACTCTCTAGCTTGAGTTTGGCTTCATTCATGTGTTTAGTAGGCAAGATGAGGTTTCAGATTTGTAGATGCGTTTATTTTGAGAATTATTGTTCTCCATCAGATGAAATAGACCAGAGTGACTTAGTTCGTCGGTATGGGAAGGACCGCAAAACACATGTAATCGGTGGTTGGTAGATGACAAAGGTCGAAGGTGAAACGTTTTAGATAGGTTGTGGTATTCTCTTGGGGTAAAGAGAACTAAATGAACTTGTGTGTCACGATGAGCTGAGATAGATATCGTAAGCAGGAGGGCTCTAAACTCATTTTATTAGGTGTGCAAGGGGTATCCATTGAAGGTTCAACTGTTGGGTCGAGAGCTGACCTGGTACTCAGAGTTGGGAGTGTGTTATCTGAGTCTTTTATTCGATGAGCGATTATTAGGGTGATATTCTGCATGGGCGGTCTGGCGGGGAGACAGACCACTATAGTTTCCAATTTTGAAGAGTTAGAATAGGTACCTTCACAGAAAAAGGGATTTGTCCTTCTTTGACATGGAAAAAATTCTATTTGGTTTCGGATGTCTTGGGAGAAGGATCGTTGAATGTTAAGAGACTTTCCAGTTTTGCTTCTCGGCTTATTTGTTTCGATATACGAGAAGAAAAGGAACGAATTTGAGGGAGAAATCTAATTTAAGTGGGGGATAATTGTAACATCCTGTTCTAGATTGTTTTGCGATTTAAGGACCGTGGGCCTTAATCCATATATGAGAAGGTTTTCAGTCTTTTAAGGAGAAAGGTTTAGGCATTTTTGGGATATGGGTAAGGTAGGTTGTGTGATAAAAGAGTTCGGTTTATGCTTTAGAGCCCGGATGTATTGTTAAAAGAGTTGGTGCGGGCTTTTCATGAATTTTTGATATGAGTTCGAGTGGGCTTCCGGAGGAATAAAGTAGATAGAAGTGTAGGGATTCTCATTACCTTTTCATGGATATAAGGATCGCCAGAAACAGATTTATAATGAAGAAGTTATGGCCTTCAGAAGTTTTGAGGTTTGCGGGCTTCGCCGAGTACGCTGGGCGTACACAAAGCGTACCATAGCCGTAATATTGGAGTACACTAGGCATACTGACCAGGGGTGGTTGCGAATGTTCTTCAGAGTATGTTGGGCGTACTATTTTAACGTTGGGCGTACGCTAATCAGACCTGAACGTTGGGCGTACGCTATTCGAGTTGGTGCTTAGACTCACCGAGTAGGGTCGCGAATTCTTATCCAGTTTAATGACCGGACTCGGCGAGTTCATGGGTGGACTCGGTGAGTCTGAGCTGTTTAATGAATCCCTAATCTCTCGGGTTTAGGACCTATTTAAAGGACCTTAGGGCGTCATTGCGACTATCGGTCCCTTGAGAGAAACCCTAGAGTGCTTGAGCGATTTGGGAGAGAGAGGAAGCCATTGTTGACTTTTGAAGTATTGTATAGCAAGGAGAAGGATGTTCTATCCAAGAGGAAGCAAAGGAGGTTGACATTCTGTGGATTTAGAGCTCAGAGCATCACATTTGAGGTAATAATTCGGCTTCCCTTTTGTTGTTATGATGATCATATGGATTTAGGGTTTCTTAGACCCTTTTTTTTGTTAGATTTGATGTCCAAATAGTCCCTATTTGTGATGAGGCTTTAGATCTGGATCCATAGAGGTCCAAAGAGCCTTACTCATGAAGCTTTATGAAGATCAATGGGGGTTTTGACCATGCGTTATGATAATTGGGGCTAAAACATCATATAGGATCAATTAGATGTTGTTTGTGCATCAAGATATAGACTTTATGTGATCATCATGCTTGGGATGGTCGGATCTATGGATTAATGGAACAGATCTGACCTCAGGAGGTCAGTTGGGTTTGTGCATGGTATGGACTCGTCGAGTCCAAAGAATAGACTCGATGAGTAGGGTTAGGGTTTCCCCGTAAATCACACAGTTGGTGACTCACTGGGTCGGGGAATGCCTCGGTGAGTCAGAAGGGATCTAGATGATGTAAGTATGCAATGGAACTCGCCGAGTTCATAATTGGACTCGACGAGTTGAATTGGGGTGGCCCCGCGATTCAAGCCATGTGTCACACATCGAGCAAGGGAAAGACTCGACGTGTTAAGCGGGACTAGACATGTACGGGTGGACACGGATGAACTCGCCGAGTTGCCCGAAGGCACTCGACGAGTCAGGTCAAAGGTTGACCGTTGACCAGTGTTGACCAAGGTTAACTTGTGTTGACTTGATAGTGTTAGTCAAACAAAGTCAGGAAAGTATTAATGACAGTTGTACTTATGACATAGGAGGACGATAGGTCGGGAGATTGGGCACGAGTGATTATCCGACATTAGCGAGGTGAGTCTTCTCACTATGCCTTACCCGATAGGGTAATTATGTGTGACTGGAAGGTCTTATGTGTATGATGTATATGTGATGTAGGCTATATGTGATATGTTATGTGATATGAGTAAGATGATGCGGACTAGAAGGTCAAGATGATATGGACCGGAAGGTCAACAGAGTCTGGGATGGAAATCCCCTGAGACACTTGGATCATAAGATCCTATGGCCTGGAAAGGCGTATGTGCAGTATGTGGTATTTTAGGGAACTCACTAAGCATTCGTGCTTACAGTGTTATGTGTTATGTGTTTCAGGTACTAGCGAGGATCGCGGGAAGTTGCCAACTTGATCGGTACACACTTACAGATGTCATGTTTTTGAGATCTTGGCTTATGCATTATGTTATGTATTTTGTGGAAACATTGGATATTTGACTTTTGGAAGATTTAATAATGCAATGTTTTATTAAAAATTAAACAAAAAATTGTTTTAAATTTTACGGTGTTACAAATTGGTATCAGAGCCTTGGTTTGAGGGATTCGGATTCACCTTCGGGTGTATTTGAACTCAAACTGAGGATTTGAGAGATTTTTCATAAGATAAACAATTTTTCTGAAAAGTAAAAGAATTAAAAAGATACGCAAGTGAGCAGTGTGTACGATCAGCCAGCGCCCGAACGGTGATTTCCCAAAATACCCTTACATTTTGTGTTATGAGATATATTGAAATGTGATATATTGAAAAGTAAAAGAATTAAAAAGATATGCATGCTAGAGTAGGCTAGGTATTCATATTAGGACTAGAGTGGCCTGATTTGTGATACCTTAGCCTAGGAAGATATTTGCTGCCATGAGATGCTTTAGAGTAAGTAAGTAGCAGTGAGGTGCTATGAGAGTCTACCAAAGGGTAGTTTATGTGTGAAAAGAGATAGAGTACTTGTGATTTAGGATCCTCGAAGGAGGACTTGGGGTGGATGTTGATGTGGTATGGACAGTAGTATTTGGCCCGTACTACTAAAGACACCGGGTCAGTGCACAGTCCAAGTAAGAATCCTTAGGGTACCAAGGAACAACTAAGGTGGGTTTATCGAGTGTATGTATACTCGAGCGAGTCCCTAATATTTATTTATGTTGTATTTCAGAGGTAGATCATGGTTGGGACACGCCACACACGAGAGATCAGTAGGACGAGTGATGAGGAGATTCATAGGTTCATCCACGAGGAGGTGGCTGCAGCCATCAGGGCTTAGATTCCAGAGATGTTCAGGTCTATTAAGACCACCTTGATTGAGACTTTTGATTAGTAGTATGCTGCTCTTTATGATGTTGTTGTTGCAGCAGCCACTGCGGCCATTGCTGCTGCCAGGCCGCAGGGGGGTGACTCGTTGTTGTACCGGTAGTTTAGAAACACGAAGCCACCAGAGTTTGGCGGGACCCAGGATCCGATAGCCGTGATGAGGTAGATCTCTGACATAGAAGGGTGTTTCTACACATGTTCATGTCCGGAGCATCTGAGAGTTCGGTTTGCGCTGAACCAGCTTCGCTTGGGGGAGAAGGACTGGTGGAAGTTCGTGACAGTGCACTATTCTTCAGTAGAGCTTGTTGCGGTGACCTGCGAGAGGTTCACCGCTATGTTTCATGATGAGTAAGTTCCCCCGGTGGAACGGGAGTGTTTGTCTCAGGAGTTCTTGACCCTCAAGCAGGGTACTGAGTCAGTTACTATGATTACCCAGATGTTTCACGAGAGAGCAATGTTCTGCCCTGAGCAAGTGTCGACCGAGCAAGCACGTATGAGTCGATATTTGAGCATTCTGATGAGATACATTCATGAGTTTGCAGCAAACTCATCATACCGGACATTTACTGAGCTTCAGGCAAATGCCTGGAAGACGGTGATTGAGTTGGAGACGCAGGCCAGGGATGAGGTCGAGTCTCAGAGGATGGATCGGCGGCCGGGACAGTCTCAGCCAGCAGCCAAGTGGGCCAAGCCCGCCAATTCGAGGTCTGGGAGTCAAAAGGGCCACACTTACGGAAAGTGCGGAAAGGGTCATGATGGAGTTTGTAGGGCTGGTGCTTGCTACAAGTGTGGCAAGGAGGGGCATATCACAAAGGATTGCCCCAAGGGTTTCATGGTCTACTTTCATTACAACCAGACCGGGCACTGGAAGGCGAAGTGTCTACAGTTGAGAAGGAAGACATAGGGAGCATCTCAAGGATTTGCCCCTGCTACTACGAGAGCTAGTGAGGCTTGGCCGGTGAAGGCCGAGGCGCTGAAGACGCGAGGGAGGGTGTTCCAGCTGACAGCGGAGGAGGTCCGTGCAGCACCTGATGTTGTGGCTGGTATGTATTTATTTTTATGTTGACATATTGTCCTTATATCATGATATGCGTAGGTACTTTCCTTGTGAATCCTGTGTCTGCTTTAGTGTTGTTTGACTCGGGTGCGAGTCGGTCCTTTGTATCATTACCTTTCAGTAGGCACATCGGTATTCAGCGAGAGGTGATGGGTCGACCTTTGCGTGTTTCCATAGCTAATGAGCGGGCAGTGTATGCCACAGAGGTAATTCGGGGATGTGTACTTGAGATCTTCGGCGTTGGGTTTCCGATAGATCTGGTCCCGATTGCGATGGGGGACGTATGTGTTATTGTAGGCATGGATTGGTTGAGCCATGTTGGGGCGGTGATAAACTGCAAGCAGCAGCTGGTGACGATCCGAGATCCTAGTGGGGGAGTGCTGCCTGTTTATGGTGAAGGGACTCGTAGTGATTCAACATACTGTTCGGCTGCCAGAGTGAGGTAGAGTTTGCAGCAAGGCTGCAAGGGGTTCGTAGCCTATGTGATGGATACACGTGAGGCGTAGTTCAGTTGGTGATGTTCCGATAATGTGTGAGTTCCCAGACATATTTCCCGAGGAGTTGCCGGGTGTGCCACTAGAGAGGCAGGTGGAGTTTCACATCGATTTGATTCTCGGGGCTGCACCTATCACTAAGGCGCCATATCGCCTAACACTGCCAGAGATGCAGGAGTTATCCTCACAGTTGCAGGAACTGTTGGGTCAGGGATTCATTCATCCAAGCAGCTCATCTTGGGGAGTGCCAATTCTCTTCGTTAAGAAGAAGGATGGTTCACACCGGATGTGTATAGATTACCGGGAGTTGAACAAGTTAACAGTTAAGAATCGTTATCCATTACCGAGGATTGATGACTTATTTGATCAGTTTCAGGGAGCATCTATTGGGTTTTGAGCATTCTAACACTCCTGTGGTGTACATGCAACCCTATAAACCTTGGATCTATGTTTTCTCTATTATACATGCAATTAAGAACTTTCCAAGGATTTAATCCTAACTAGCATATTATGAAGTTCTTATACTACAAAGTACTACTTAGATGACATACCTTTTGATGTAGCTTGATGTCTTCAAGCTTTAAGAGCTTAGCCCCAATAGTGTGGAAGCCTCAAGTGGAATCACAAATCACCAAAACACCTTGGAAGACTTTAGAGAATATGGATACGTGGTTCTCTCTAGTGAAATCGGCTATCCCTTCTTAGTGTACAAAACTAGTGTCAATTTCACCAACCAATGACATCTTTATATAGTATGGATACTAGGGTTAAACCCATGACCTTTCATTTCATATAATCCATGGGTTAAACACTCCATGGACTATCCATGAAAGCTTAGCCCAACCTAAATGAACTTGGCCTATTCGATATATATATATATATATATATATATATATATATATATATATAAGAGTCCATATTTAATTAGTTCATTTTGATCACTTAATTAATTCTAAACTAATTCTTGATCAATACTAATTAAATAATATGATTCCATACTAATATATTAGAACTAATAATATATTAATATTAATCATAAATATACTATTCTCAAAAGACTATCCATATAAATTCTGTTGGCGAAGTGCAACCCAAATGGACCATGTCGGGTCGGGTCAAGTACATACCAATTAAAGTTATGGACTTAGACATTAATCCAACAGTCTCCCACTTGGATAAGTTAGAAACTATTATTGAGTATGACTTCAAAACCTAACTGGAAATCGTAGCTCTTAAAGCCGCTGTCGAACTCTGATCTTGTCAATGAACTTGTCCATTAGATAAGGGATCATATATTCCTCCATTCTAGATATCATATGGAATGAGACATGGATTATAAACATTCTCTCTGTCCATTTGTTGTTTCCCGATTTCCGATTCATGACGACTGACTAATTGAACAAATCAAATCAGTCCTGGCTTGGCCAAGCACTCACATGTGTCATCATTAAATCATCGAGGGGCCTACAGATATCGCTTTTATCCCGAAGGTAAAAGGAATGGATAAACTTCGACTCATATGGCTTGTTCTGCTACTTGTTGAATCATACACAAAGGCACGTTTTATAACACCGAGTTACCGAATGCGTTTTCGTGCAATCAATGTACAACCAACTCATAGTAACAACTCATATCTCTAGGTTTGAAGAATATAAGATATTATCGTCTCATTATCACTCGTGATAAAATCCATGAAGTGATTCTAATGAGTACGGGTTGAATCCAATACTCAGAACTTATGAGCACTCATGAGTGTTGTAGCCCTTTGTCCAACACCTTAGACCTCTACAACCTAACCCATGACAGTCTTAATTCATATCTACTTCCAACATATGACCAACTGTGGATGGTTTGAATAACTTAGTCATTCCGGAAGAATAACCTAGTTTATTCTGGAAGTCAAAACATGCAAAATGAAACACAAGAATAATTGAATCCAATATGGTATCAAAACCTATGAACATAAATAAAACACCTTTTATCTATCAACATATGATTACACATTATTCATTGTATACTGTTTCAACTATCAACTTTATTCTTGAATTTAAAACAATAGTTGTCCCATGCTCCAAGCATGTACACTATGTTTTCTAAACACTAGTCATGCTATACACCAAGTATACATACTATGTTTGTCTATGATCTTTACTTTGTGAAATAGATTAACTGAACCTAACTCCAATGGTCCTTTTTCACAATCCCAAATCCTTACTGTAAATGTAAGAATTCCAAACTCATGCCATTTACTAAAATCTGTTAGATTCTAAACTTGTATTCATTGATCTTCTTGTAATGATTATGCACAAATTCACAAAGACTTGGCACCAATCATTACAGAATATTCCAAAGGAGTTCAGCTCCTTGGAAACATCCTTCTTGCATTAAGTTTCCTAATCTCTCACAGATTGAATAATTTCTAATTTTGAAACATCTCCAGACTCCATCGTTTTGACTATCACTTCTGAACAAGAGTTGCCTCCTTAAAGATTATGTCAATATGGTCCTTCCAGAATTATCACTATACTTCCAGCTGTCCTTGGGCAACCAATCTTTGGTAAACCTTAGATTGTCCTCGACAATTGTTTAATCCTTTTAGTCATATCCAATTCTATACCTTTTCCCTTCTTAATGCCCCAGGCATTTGGAAAAATTTAGAAAGGATGAATATAATACATGTAATCGATCCTATATCTGAATCATATGGGACAAGATTCATGATGTCTCACATAAAGACTACACCAGTCTTTTGTTATACTATTTCCATTTCAATTTGCCAAGTTCTCATAATTCAGATAATGAAAAAGGGATGCCGTAATCATAATCGAATTTTAGAACGCAAATAATGGACCCATATACAGAATTTCCTTATGTTGAGCCATTCCAACATGAAATTCATATATATATATATATATATATATATATATATATATATATATATATATATATATATATATATATATATATATATATATATATATATATATATCATTGACTAAATACGATTAAAACCCCAATCTAAGCTTTTAGCTTTGAGATGAAGTATAATTTCCTCTCCCTTAATTATAGCAAAACAACTCTTTCCCAATTGAAACTTTGTTTTCTATAATTAACATTGCTAACTTGAAATCTTTATCATAATTATCATGATCCCACTAACATGATGATTATGAGCATAACACGTATGCTCCCACTAGCTTTGACATGTACTCAGAAATCAGCTGACTTCCTTACCAAAGATCAGATTTCTGATACTAGATTGTTTTGATAAAACTTTATCAAAATCATACACCTTGCCTTAGATAGCACACTTGTGTGTCTAAACAATTTTAAGAACTATGAAAATGGATGCCGTAATCATAGTCTCGATTGTTTAGACCTTTGCTACTTCTCACAAGTCCAGCTTAGTGTGCCGGTAAACCACACACGCTCCACTAACGACTTTGAGAATGCAAATATTACAATTGCTATCTAGCTAAAATCTACTTAGTGAAAGAGTTGTTGGATAAGGTGTCTAAGTCCATAACTATTTCTGGTATGTACTTGACCCGACCCGGCATGGTCCATTTGGGTTGCATGGCACCATGCAATTGGATAGACTAAATGAGAGAAATAACACTTGGAGATTATTAATATATTATAAGTTCTAATATATTAATAATATTATTTGATTAGTTTGATCAAGAATTAATTTAGAATTAATTAAGTGATCAAAAGATAACTAATTAAATATATGGGTTGATTATGTAAATCATCCATATCTTGTATAGTGGGCTAAAAGGCTCCATGGACTATCAAGTTGGGTTCCACCCATAGGATGCTCCATGGATGCTCCATGGGAGTTACAAACCCATGGGTCATGGAAATGAAGAGTCATGACACATTAGGGTTTAACCCTAGATGTGTCAACACTATATAAGTAACATATTCTCCACCCAAAATCGGTTACACTAAGAAATAAGAGGGCTTGGCCGATTTTGAAGAGTGTGAGTTCTCTCATAAGTTCTTCCAAGAGCATTTGGTGTTGTGTGAAGCATTTGAGGCATCACACTTGGGGTGCTAGGCTCACAAGGTTTCAAGGAACACAAACAACAACAAGGTAAGTTATTCTATCTATACTTTAAGTTAAAATTGTTCCCCATGTATGCTAGATAGGAATATAACCTTGGAATTCAACTTTGCATGACAATTAGACAAACATAGATCCAAGGTTATTAGGGTTGCATGTACACTTAGGAAGTGTTAGAATGCTCAAAACCCTTCAGTGGTATCAGAGCCTAGGCTTGTTTGTTCTTATTTGTGCTTAAAAGTTGAAAACAGAATCGGAAATTTTGCTGTCTGCGAATGGACTCGTCGAGTCTATAGGGGGGACTCGTCGAGTCCATGAGTATCTTCAACCAACTCGGCGAGTCAGTTTATGCACTCGGCGAGTAGGGTCGAATGAGTGCAGAATTTCGATTCAGTTGCTGAAAATGAATTAGAAACATTACCCTAAACTGTTTTGGTAATTGAAAAACTTGTTTTTGGTGGTGTAATGTCTTTGCTAATTCATTTACAACAACTAGTTATCAAAATTACAAAGTTTTATGTAATTTTTGATTGTGTTCATATTCATGTTCTTGTTCTTATGATGTTTTAGATGATCATAGAAATTATTTGTAACCTATGTGGTAGATTAATTTTTGATCATAATGTGTTTTAATGGAGTCCATAACTTATCCTTAAGTTATGGAAAACCAAGAGTCACACTTGAGTTAAAACCATTAAGAAAACACAAGAATTAGAAAAATGAAGAGTCTTCATTTTATTACTCTATTAAACTCATAAGTTACAAGAAATGAAAAGTTTTGAAAGTTACAAAACTTGCCCTCAAGTTTTGGAACAAGTAAAGTTAAGTTAAAACTTTAAGTTCCAACCCCTAGAATTTTAAAAGTTAAAATTCAACCCTTATACTTATATTATGATAATTTAATAATTATATATATGTATAAGAATAAAGTCGTCTTACCGCTAGTACGCCTCATTCACGAAGCCGGTCTATAAGGTGGGTATAAGGTTGTTGCCTATAAAATGGTGACTTAATGGGTGAATATTCTCACCCACCGCTTGCTTGACTGGTGGAGGGTCGTTAGCCGAACGGGTAAGACAAGGACTTATAAATTCTCATTCAAAGTATGATGAATATAATAAAGTAACTAAATGTTTATTAAATTCCCAATCTTAGTTACTTTAGGAAAAATGTGAATAAGGTGCTAATCCATGAAATTACACTTTACACTTTGTCTAAGTCGTTGGTGGAGCGTGTGTGGTTAACCGGCACACTAACTTGGACTTAACAAGGTAGGTAAAGGGTGACTTAAAGTTTATTATAGTATCGGTGGAGCGTGTGTGGTTTACCGGCACATCGATTGAGTGATAAACTTTAAGGGTACCAAGTGATTTGCATGGTTACTTCACACCTCGTTTTGTGATCCTCGGCATCCCAGTCACAAAACCTAGAGGGCACTCCCGAGATTGAAACATGCCTTTGAAAAGTTCATTGGATCTCAAAGAATCTAGGAATTTCTAAAACCAATAAAAACTAAATATCTAATATTTCGGTTTTCGTGGTGGAAATTGGTGAATCGTCATTCACCTACCTTTCAAATATGGTATAGCTTAGATTACGGCATACCTCTTCTAAGTTATATTATATTGTGATTGGATCCTAGCCTTAATATTGCATTTGGGTGTTTTATTAAGGACTCTCTTAAATCTAAACTAAACTTGTTCTTCTTTTTCAGATGTCTTCAAATAATGCTTCTGGCTCGAATCCTAATGGCTCCTTTACTCTTATGAGTCTGTGTGGGAAAGTCACCTTTGATGGATCCAACTTCAATAAGTGGATCAGAAACATCAGGATGATTACCCGCTACGAGGACAAAGAATATGTCCTTGACAAGGAGCTTAAGGAAATTGACGAGTCCACTGCAACTCCCCAGGAGATCGCTGACTTTCATACTCATGAAAGAGATGCAACCAAGGTGGCTTGCATCATGTTGGCCACCATGACAGCTGAACTCCAAAAGCCTTATGAAGACTTCTACCCTTATGAAATGCACCAAGATTTGATGGAAAGATACCATCAAAGTGCACGACAAGAGAGGTACGAAGTCATCTGCTCCATGATAACAACCATGATGAAGGACGGAGAGTCCGTCACGAGCCACATGCAGAAAATGCAAAGGTATGTGGATCGTTTGCTGAAGCTTAATGTGAACTTCCCTGAGGAGCTTGAAATAGATATCATTTTGCACTCCTTACCATCGTGCTATGATCAATTCCGCATGACATATCACATGAACAAGGAAGAGGTCACCCTCAGCAAACTTCAGGGACTTCTCAAGACCGCAGAAACAGGTCTTAAGGGGAAGTCGGTTGCTATCACTCCTACTCCAGACTCAACTCCGGTCTTGGCAATCGGGCAAAGTCGAGGGAGGAAGAGAAAGAGATCTTCGAAGGGTACCAAGGCTCGGACCCTTGATGGCTCTTCTTCAAGTGGAACCAAGAAAGGTTTCATTACTCCTTCTTCTGACCCAAAAGAGGCTGAATGCTTCTATTGCCATGAAAAAGCTCATTGGAAGCGAAACTGCCCAAAGTACCAGCAGGATGTAAAAGATGGGAAAGTCAAACCCAAACATGCAGGTATTTACACTATCATTTCTAATAACTCACCCCATTCGAAATCTTGGGTCCTTAATACCGGTTGCGGTATTCATATTTGTTGTGACTTGCAGGGACTAGGAAGAAGTGAGAATGTGGAGCAAGGAAGAATAAACTTAATCATGGGGAATAGGAAAGTTACACCTGTCACCAAGATTGGAGTTTATACTTTATCGCTAAGTAGTGGGTTAAATTTAGATTTGAATAAATGTTGTTATTCGCCAGAAATGGCAAGAAATATTATTTCCTTTCATGCATTGTACAAACAAGGTTTCACCTTTTCGTTTGATAATGAAGTTGGTTCGATTAATGCTTTCTTTAATAATGTACTTTATTTTAAAGCATTACCTTGTGATGGTGTGTATGAAGCTGTATCTATTGTAGATAACTTAGGAAATAATGTTTTGTGTATTGATTCTACTAATAATAATAACTTGGATAAAGCATCATTATGGCATTGTCGTCTTGGACATATAAGCAAGAAACGCATAGGCCAACTCCAAAAGGATGGAGTCTTGGAGTCGTTTGACCTAAAGTCAAATGATAGTTGCAAATCATGCTTACTTGGAAAAATGACAAAGTCACCCTTCACAGGCTCGTGTGAAAGGGGTGAAGGTTTGTTGGACCTTATACACACGGATGTGTGTGGACCATTCAAACATGCCACAAGAGATGCTAATCGTTATTATTTGACTTTTACTGATGATTACAGTAGATATAGATATGTCTACTTAATCAAGCATAAGTCAGAGACTTTCGAGAAGTTTAAGGAATTTAAACAGGAAGTCGAGAATCAATTGGGCAGGAACATTAAGATGCTTCGATCCGATCGAGGTGGTGAGTATCTTAGTTCAGAGTTCCTCAACTATCTAAAGGAATGTGGGATTGTCTCACAATTGACACCTCCCAGGACACCACAGTTGAATGGTGTGGCTGAGAGGCGTAATCGAACCTTGTTGGACATGGTTCGTTCCATGATGAGTCGAGCTTCGCTACCAATCTCATTCTGGGGGTATGCCTTAGAGACTGCCGCCCATATCCTTAATCTAGTCCCTACAAAGAAAGTTGCCAAAACTCCTCACGAGATGTGGACTGGTAAAGTACCTAAACTAGACCACATCAAGATTTGGGGTTGCGAGGCTTTCGTGAGACGCGAGACTCATGATAAGCTCGAACCCCGAAGCGAGAGGTGTATTTTCATCGGCTACCCACATCAATCCTTTGGTTACCTCTTCTACAGACCTAGTGACAATGTGGTCTTTGTAGCAAGGAGAGGAGCCTTTCGAGAAAGAGAGTTTATAAGCCAAGGAGACAGTGGGAGGCAAGTTGATCTTGAAGAAATTCAAGAGTCAAGTGGTGAAGGAACTTCAAACTCTAGCCCTCAACTTGAGGAGGAAACTCCTGTTGAGCCAATTGACGAATCTGTACCTCTGAGGCGTTCCACGAGAGTTAGGAGTGCACCTGAGCATTACTATGGATTCCACATTACTGCAGAAGGTGAGACACTTATTAGTGATGAGACACTAGTAAGTCAAGATGACCCTAACAGCTACGAGGAAGCCATGGCGGGCCCCGAGTCTACCAAATGGAAAGAGGCTATGGATAGCGAGATACAATCCATGTATGACAATCAAGTTTGGAACTTGGTTGAGAATGTACCAGGTCGAAAGACTGTAGGGTGCAAATGGGTCTTCAAGAAGAAGACCGACATGGATGGTAAAGTACACACTTATAAGGCTAGACTGGTTGCAAAGGGCTTCTCTCAAGTTCCTGGAGTGGATTATGATGAGACCTTTTCTCCGGTAGCCAAGATGAAGTCTATTCGGGTTCTGTTAGCCATAGCCGCATTTCATGACTATGAAATTTGGCAAATGGATGTCAAAACTGCTTTCCTTAATGGGAAGTTGGCTGAAGATGTTTACATGAGTCAGCCAGAGGGTTTTGTCAGCAACGAGTACCCTAATAGAGTGTGTAAGCTTGAGAAATCCATTTATGGATTAAAGCAAGCACCTCGCAGATGGAATCTTCGCTTTGATGAAAAGGTCAAGGAATTTGGTTTTTCTAGGAGTGAAGATGAATCTTGTGTATATGTCAAGGCTAGTGGGAGTATAGTTAGCTTTTTGGTATTGTATGTGGATGACATACTACTCATAGGAAACGACATTCCAACCCTGCAGGAAGTAAAGTCCTGGCTTGGAAAGTGTTTCTCTATGAAGGACCTTGGTGAAGCTGCCTATATTTTGGGGATAAGGATCTTGAGAGATCGGAGTAAAAGACTAATTGGACTTAGTCAAAGTACCTACTTGGAGAAGATTCTGAAGAGATTCAGAATGCAAAACTCCAAGAAAGGAGAGTTGCCCATCCAGAGTAGCGCCAAGCTGAGTAAGACACAAAGCCCTAGCACTCAGGCTGAGATAGCAGAAATGAGTCGATTACCTTATGCTTCGGCTGTAGGTTCGATCATGTATGCTATGACGTGTACTCGACCTGATGTAGCCTTTGCCTTGAGCATGGTTAGCAGGTTTCATGGGAACCCTGGCAAGGCACACTGGATTGCGGTAAAGAATATTCTCAAGTACCTACGAAGGACTAAGGACTGGGTCCTTACCCTCGGTGGGAGTGATGACTTGAGAGTTGTAGGGTATAGTGATGCTAGCTTCCAGACTGATAGGGATAACTTCCGCTCTCAGTCGGGCTGGGTCTTTACCCTAAATGGAGGAGCAATTTCTTGGAAGAGTTCCAAGCAAGAGACAGTGGCTGATTCTACTTGTGAATCAGAGTATATTGCAGCTAGCGAAGCAGCAAAGGAGGCGTTATGGCTGAGGAACTTCATTGGAGACCTTGGAGTTGTACCAGCTATTAAAGAGCCGATGGAAATTTTCTGTGATAGTGAAAGTGCTGTTGCCTTAGCCAAGGAACCAAGGGATCACGGGAGATCCAGACACATTGACAGAAAATATCATTTCATCAAACATCGGATCGAAGAAGGACTCCTCGTGGCAAAGAGGGTATCATCAGATGAGAATCCGGCAGATCCCCTCACGAAGGGACTGACTCGGGTTAATCATCTCCAGCATGCTCGGAGCATAGGGCTGAAGGATGATATTAGATTTAGTAGTTAGATAATCTCAAAATTTGTAAAGTGTAATTGACATTTGATGATGAATAAAAGTGTTTTATTTATGAGTAAAGTGTTGCTATCTCTTGTCGATCGTTTACTATATTTCTTTTGCATGTTTTGACTTCCAGAATAATTCTGTTTGGTATAACATATTATTCAAACCTCCACAGTCGGTCATATGTCGGAAGTAGGTATGAATCAAGACTGTCATGTTTGATTGTAGAGGTCTGGGACAAGGATACAACAATCATGAGTGCTCATAAGTTCTGAGCATTGGACTCAACCCACGCTCACTGGAATCACTTCATGGAATTCTATCTCGAGTGATCGTGAGACGGTAATATCATATAAGTCTTTAAACCTAGAGATATGATTTGTTACTTACGAGTTGGTTATGCATTGATTGTACGAAAAACGCATTGGTAACTCGATGTTATAAAATCGTGCTCTTATGTGTAATTCAATAAGTAGTAGAACAAACATATGAGTCGAAGTTTATCTGTTCCTTCTTGGATTAGAAGCTGATATCTGGGCCCCTCGATGATTTTGTTTTGACCTATGTACCGGGCCCGGTCAGAACTAAATTGATGTGTTCAATGAAGTTCTTTGTCAAACAAATCGGAAATCGGGAAACAAATGTTGGACAATAAGTAAGACATTGTTCCATGTATTTGTCCGACTGATATCTAGAACAGAGGATTATATGATCACTTATCTTAAATGGCGTACCATCATCTTCTCAGTTTCGAGAAACCTTGAAAAGAGCTACGATTGCCGATCGGTTCCTGAAGTCATACTTGCAGTAATAGTTATTAGACTTATCCAAGTGGGAGACTGTTGGATAAGGTGTCTAAGTCCATAACTATTTCTGGTATGTACTTGACCCGACCCGGCATGGTCCATTTGGGTTGCATGGCACCATGCAATTGGATAGACTAAATGAGAGAAATAACACTTGGAGATTATTAATATATTATAAGTTCTAATATATTAATAATATTATTTGATTAGTTTGATCAAGAATTAATTTAGAATTAATTAAGTGATCAAAAGATAACTAATTAAATATATGGGTTGATTATATAAATCATCCATATCTTGTATAGTGGGCTAAAAGGCTCCATGGACTATCAAGTTGGGTTCCACCCACAGGATGCTCCATGGATGCTCCATGGGAGTTACAAACCCATGGGTCATGGAAATGAAGAGTCATGACACATTAGGGTTTAACCCTAGATGTGTCAACACTATATAAGTAACATATTCTCCACCCAAAATCGGTTACACTAAAAAATAATTGGGCTTGGCCGATTTTGAAGAGTGTGAGTTCTCTCATAAGTTCTTCCAAGAGCATTTGGTGTTGTGTGAAGCATTTGAGGCATCACACTTGGGGTGCTAGGCTCACAAGGTTTCAAGGAACACAAACAACAACAAGGTAAGTTATTCTATCTATACTTTAAGTTAAAATTGTTCCCCATGTATGCTAGATAGGAATATAACCTTGGAATTCAACTTTGCATGACAATTAGACAAACATAGATCCAAGGTTATTAGGGTTGCATGTACACTTAGGAAGTGTTAGAATGCTCAAAACCCTTCAAGAGTTTCCTCACCATCATTTTCATGAAGCGGAGAGAAACGTTATGACACTTAGATTTACTGGTGTATGTGTTCTTATCCATGTGAATTGTCAAAACCATAGTCACAAGACAAGGATAATGACAAATCCAAACTCATATGGACTGAACTCAATCTTGATTTCTTGCCACCTGCCAGCTCAAGGGGCCTGCCATTGCTTCCAAGTTGTTGCGCAGCGAATTGAGAACTCTAAGAACTCATATGGAAAGCCAACTTTTACTGGAATGGGCACATAATATGTCAACATGATAGGTTATAAACCTCAAGTCGTGTGCTAGTGAAGAACTTCACGTTTTATTCTTGATTAGTTCTTTAGACTTTGAAGACCTTTAAGACTCCCACTGTCCTCTTGACCTATAAGACTCCCTTGTCAAACATCCAAGAGATAGTGCGGATTCTAATCAAGACAAGCACTTCACACAATTGGCCATAGTTGGTCATTGTTTTATCCAAAACATCACAACTTACCAATGTCAAATGTACAAGACTAGGAAACTTTTACTCTTACATTTGATAAGTGTTTTTAAACCTTCTGTAAGACATGTTACTCAAATTACAATCTTGGAGTATGACTCTAAGACTTGTACTGGAACGAAGTATGACTCATCTTCTTGATTTAACCATTTCAACAATTCAAGATTCCTCTTCTTAGTGCATAATTTCCTTAGAGAACTAATGGTGCTATGGTTTCTTAATCATTAATTTGATCACAAAACTGATACTAAAGTACTCTCCCATCTTTTCAGATTTGAGAAACTTTTATCCTTCTGCCTAAGTTGATTCTTCTTATTCGCTCTGCCTTACAGTGGAACCTTTTCCAATGTCTTAGAATTACACTTAAGCTTGTAAGTATAACCATATTTACTGAGCTTTAGTAAATTATGACAAATAATCTTATCGATCTTTTGTGGTGGACTTAATCAGTGCACAAGAATGTGTACTCGATCCCTTAGTCCATTACTTGACTCACACATCCATGTGAACAAGTAATTATTCTTAATTTCCCAATACTTGAAAGTGCTCATTCAGCATGCTATACAACTTGCATGAAAGTTCCGATCCAATTGAAACTTGGGTGATGAGCATCTTTCCTTATTTGGTAAATTTAGACATTACCACAAATGAAAGAATCAATTTCATATTTCCACTCTTGCTATTAATGGAATCATATAAGCTACAAATTTTCCTCAAATGCCATTGTAAGGATATTTTAAAATAAATAAAATCAAAAAATTTTCTTTTATTTTTAAAACTTTGTGGAAAAAACTTATCCTTACAATCCATATGAAAACTTGTTGTTATCTATTCCTAAGCGATATCTCATAACTCCTAACAAGTAGCTCAAGAATCCAATCTTCAAACTATGCGAAAGAAATCCATCTACGCGATCAGATTCAACATATTCTTTCTTTAAGTTTCTTCACTTTTCTTTGATTCTTAAAACATCACCATGTGACCCAGTCACATCATGTATCAAGAATCTCAGAATAGAAACTTAGCAGAGTTAGATAGCAGACTTTACCTGAAGTAGAGTCAAACTTATTGACTTTAACATCCTTAG
Source organism: Lactuca saligna (assembly GCF_052625555.1). Lineage (NCBI taxonomy): Eukaryota > Viridiplantae > Streptophyta > Magnoliopsida > Asterales > Asteraceae > Lactuca > Lactuca saligna. The sequence goes on along the minus strand of NC_136423.1, from coordinate 169,362,027 downwards.
GTATGTTTGGCAGCTTTGTAACTAATGCCCCTTTCTTTGGCAATATAAACATATGGACCCTTTGATAATGGTACATGGGACTATCTCAGACTTGGCCTTTCTCTTTACCATTTGGTCAACCGAGTTGACTATGGATGATCCCTTTCCACTGGGAAGAGAGAGCTTTACTAGATATCCAATATCATCATTGCCAATGTCCATAAAGTTTTAGGAAGTTGATCTTAGCAAATAGATAAGATCATTAAGGGTCTTGTCATAGTCTGTTTCATAGGTGTTCCAAAAGAACTCACTATGTGACTTAGAAAGAAGTTGAACCACCAACTTTCTCAAGACTTTGACACCCAACTCTCCCGGTTTGTCAATATGTGACTACATCTCCAAGATATGATCACACCTAGACCTTACCTTGCCAATAGGGCTTGAGTGACCTTGAACTTGTGGGTTAGGGAGAATATCTGGAGGAGGTTAAAGAAGTATGATTTCCAAAGGACATCATCTTCATTTAGGAAAGCTTGTTTCAATAGATTTGGGAAGATCATAGATGTCTAGCCAGACATCTTTTGGGAGATATTCAAGATAGTTGATGTTAAGTCCTTAATATGACACCCAATATGAAATATTAAGGCTAGGACCCAACAAACTATTTTATAACTTAGAAGAGGGATGTCGTAATCCAAGCTATAAAATTTGAAGGTAGGTGAATGACGATTCACCAATTTTCACCAAGATAAACGAAATGTATGATTAGGTTTTAATTGGATTTGAAACTCCTAGATCTTTTGAGATTCATTTAACTGTTCAATGGAATGTTTCAATCTCGAGTGTGCCCTTCAGGTTTTGTGACTGGGATACCGAGGATCACAAAACAAGGTGTGAAGTAACCATGCAAATTACTTGGTACCCTTAAGTGTTTACCCCTCAATCGATGTGCCGGTTAACCACACACGCTCCATCGATACTATGATAAACATTAAGTTACCCTTTTCCTACCTTGTTAAATACGAGTTAGTGTGTCGGTTAACCACACATGGTCCACTAACCGACTTAAACAAAGTGCAAAGTGTAATTTCATGGATTAGCAACTTATTCACATTTTCCTAAGTAACTAAGATTGGGTATTGTTAAGAGTTTAGTTACTTAGTATTTATCATTAATATTTTTAATGAAGGGAGAATTATAGTCCTGTCAAACCCGTTCGGCTAACGACCCTCCACCGGTCAAGGAAGCGGTGGGTGAGAGTGGACAACCATTAAACTGCCATTTTATAGGCAGTAACCTTATACCCCCCTTATAGACCGGTTTCGTGAATGAGGCCTACTAATGGTAAGACTGACTTTACTCTTATACATATATATATATATATATATATATATATATATATATATATATATATATATATATATATATATTGTTAACTTATAATATTATAAAGTATAAGGGTTGAATTTTAACTTTTAAAATTCTAAGGGCTAATTTGGAATTAAAGTATTCATAAGAGAACACTTTTTCAAATTCCAAAACTTGAGGGCAAGTTTTGAAACTATTCAAAACTAATTAATTACATAACTTATGTGTTTAAAGTAGTTTTAATCCAAAAACTCTTCAAGTTCCATAACTTGAAGACAAGTGATGGAAGGCTTTTAAACTTAATAAAAGAATGTAACTTTTCTTTATTTTATAACTTATGGAATTATTAAGGTTACATACTTTATTCTTTAATGAAGTGACTCTTGAACCTCCATAACTTGAGGACAAGTTATGGAGTCATAAATACAATTAATGATGACAAGACTCTTCATTTTTTGTAACCATTGCCAACTTTTATGATTTTTATGAAACTTAAATGTGACTTTTCATATAACTTGAGGACAAGTTACAAAAACACATTTTAGAATCAACTCTTAGATTAATTTGGATTGAAAACAACTATTTCACTCAACTTTTCTATTAATCTAAGCAACTCATAAGAACAAGAAAATTCAAATCAAACTTTTTCATGTAATTAGTCTAAACCTTCAACTAATACAAAACATGAATCTATTGACAATTATCTTTGAAATTGGATTAGCATGAACATTACCACATCAAAAATAAGTTTATAAGTCCAAAAACATCTTAGGGTAATGTTCCTAGTCCAATTCCAGCCAAAAAAGTCGAATTTATGCTGTCTGGGGGTCCAACTCGTCGAGTGCATGAACCAACTCGACGAGTTTGATCGATTTGATCACTTTTTATGCATGGACTCGCCGAGTCTCCTGATGGACTCGCCATGTCTGATGATCAAAAAGCAAACAACTTCGATTTTTTAAGCAGTTTTGCAAGTATAACAAGAAAACAAGCCTAGGCTTTGATACCACTATTGCGTTTTGAGCATTCTAACACTCCTATGGTGTACATACAACCCTATAAACCTTGGATCTATTTTTTCTCTATTATACATGCAAATAAGAACTTTCCAAGGCTTTAATCCTAACTAGCATATTATGAAGTTCTTATACTACAAAGTACTAGTTAGATGACATACCTTTTGATGTAGCTTGATGTCTTCAAGCTTTAAGAGCTTAGCCCCAATAGTGTGGAAGCCTCAAGTGAAATCACAAATTACTAAAACACCTTGGAAGACTTTAAAGAATATGGATACTTGGTTCTCTCTAGTGAAATCGGCTAGCCCTTCTTAGTGTACCACACTAGTACCAATTTCACCAACCAATGACATCTTTATATAGTATGGAGACTAGGGTTAAACCCATGAACTTTCATTTCATATGATCCATGGGTTAAACACTCCATGGACTATCCATGAAAGCTTAGCCCAACCTAAATGAACTTGGCCCATTCCATATATATAAGAGTCCATATTTAATTAGTTCATTTTGATCACTTAATTAATTCTAAATTAATTCTTGATCAATACTAATTAAATAATATTATTCCATATTAATATATTAGAACTTATAATATATTAATATTAATCATAAATATACTATTCTCAAAAGACTATCCATATAAATTGTGTTGGTGAAGTGCAATCCAAATAGACCATATCGGGTCGGGTCAAGTACATACCAAATATACTTATGGACTTAGACATTAATCTAACAGCATCTTGGTTCTCCAAGACTGATTTGAGGCCTGGATATCACCAGATGAGGATGCATGATGAGGATATTCAGAAGACGGCGTTCCGGACGCGATACGGGAACTATGAGTTTGTGGTGATGCCTTTCGGGCTCACCAATGCACCAGCAGCGTTCATGGATCTCATGAACAGAGTATGCATGCTGATGTTGGATCGCTCGGTGATCGTGTTCATCGATGATATATTGGTGTATTCGAGGTCTAGAGAGCAACATGAGGAGCATTTGAGGGAGATCCTCGGGGTTTTGAGATTGGAGAGGCTTTATGCCAAATTCTCCAAGTGTGATTTCTGGTTACGGGAGGTCCAATTCCTGGGAAATCTCATTAACCAAAATGGGATTTTGGTCGATCCGGCCAAGATTGAGGTTGTGATGAGCTGGGAGGTACCGAAGTATGCCTCCGAGATCAGGAGTTTTCTGGGGTTGGCCGGTTATTATCGGAGATTCATTCAGGATTTCTCCAAGATTGCAGTGCCACTCACTAGTTTGACCCAGAAGGTTGTTGCATTCTCATGGGGTCCAGAGCATCAGACCTCGTTTAAGACTCTTCGTGAGAAGTTGTGTGAAGCCCCAGTGCTATCCCTCCAAGAGGGAGTTGATGATTTCGTGGTTTACTATGACGCATCTATATCCGGGCTAGGTGTAGTGCTCATGTAGAGGGGGTATGTGATAGTGTATGCATCGAGGTAGCTGAAGCCTCATGAGGTGAGGTATCCCACTCACGATCTGGAGTTGGTGGCAGTAGTGTTCGCCCTCAAGATTTGGCATCACCATCTGTATGTAGTTTGGTTTGCAATATACACGGACCACAAGAGTTTGAAGTACTTGATGGATTAGCCCAAATTAAACTTGCAGCAGAGGAGGTGGTTGAATGTGGTAAAGGATTATGATTGTGAGATCCTATACCACCCGAGCAAGGCTATGTGGTAGCCGACGCCCTGAGTCGTAGGGCAGAGAGTACCCCGATACGAGACATTTGTATGAGATTGACTGTGATGACTCCAGTGTTGGACACCATTCGAGGGGCCCAGGCTGAGGCAGTGAGACCGGAGAATCGTAAGAGAGAGAGAGGGTTAGCGGGCAGGTGTTGGAGTTCGTTACCGATAGCCGAGGGCTTATGACTTTTCAGGGTCAGATTTGGGTACCGTTTATGGGCAGGACGCATACCACTTTGATGGAGCAGCGCATAGATCGTGGTTCTCGATCCATCCCGGGGCCACTAAAATGCATTTGGACCTTAAGAGGGAATATTGGTGTCCCTGTATGAAGAAGGATGTCGCGTGGTTCGTTCAGAGGTGCCTAACATGTCGTAGGGTTAAGGCCGAGCACTAGAGACCACATGGTAAGTTGCAACCATTAGAGGTTCCCGAGTGGAAGTGGGAACAGATTACTATGGATTTTATCACCAAATTGTCGAGGACTGCGAGGGGCATCAATGCAATTTCGGTGATTGTAGACAGGTTGACGAAGAGCGCTCACTTCCTTGCTATCAGTGAGAGCTCTTCTGCTGAGAGGTTGGCAGAGATATACGTGAGAGAGGTGGTATCGCGGCATGGAGTGTCGATCTCGATTGTCTCAGATCGAGATGTGTGTTTCACTTCCAGATTCTGGAAGAAATTTCATGAGAAATTGGGTACGAGGCTGCATTTTAGTACTGCATACCACCCACAGACTGACGGGCATAGTGAACGGCAGTGGCACCATTAGAGGATATTAAGGTGGATGCAAGGCTGAACTATGTTGAGAGACCGGTGGCTATTAGGGATCGGAAGATTAGAGTTCTGAGGAACAAGGAAGTGCCTCTGGTGCAGGTCCAATGGCAGCATCAGAAGGAGTCAGAGTTGACGTGGGAGCAGGAGCGTGAGATGCGTGAGCAGCATCCAGAGTTGTTTGCAGAGTAAGAATTCAAGGATGAAGTCTGATTCTAGTGGGGGAGAATTGTAACATCCGGATTCCTAGGTATATTATTTTATTCATTTATTTTGGACTTTATGGAGAGACTCGGCAACTTGGTGCTTAGACTCACCGAGTAGGGTCGCGAATTCTTATCCGGATTGATGACCGGACTCGGCGAGTTCATGGGTGGACTCGCTGAGTCCACGATGTTTAATGAAACCATAATCTCTCGGATTTAGGACCTATTTAAAGGCCTTAGGGCGGTCATTTGTGACTATCATTCCCTTGAGAGAAACCCTAGAGTGCTTGAGCAATTTGGGAGAGAGAGGAAGCCATTGTTGAGCTTTGAAGTATTGTTTAGCAAGGAGAAGGATGTTCTAGCCAAGAGGAAGCAAAGGAGGTTGACATTCGGTGGATTTGGAGCTCAGAGCATCATATGGATTTAGGGTTTCTTGGACCCTTTATTGGTTAGATTTGATGTCCAATTAGTCCCTATTTGTGATGAGGCTTTAGATCTGGATCCATAGAGGTCCAGAGAGCCTTACTCTATGGATTAATGGAATAGATCTGACTTCAGGAGGTCAGTTGGGTTTGTGCATGGTATGGACTCACCGAGTCCAAAGAAAGGACTCGACAAGTAGGGTTAGGATTTCCCCATAAATCACACAGTTGGTGACTCGCCGGGTTGGGGAATGACTTGGTGAGTTAGAAGGGATCTTAAGGACGTGAGTACGTGATCGAAATCGCCGAGTTCATAATTGGACTCGACGAGTTGAGTCGGGGTGGCCCCGCGATTCAAGCCAGGTGTCACACGTCGAGCAAGGGAAATACTCGACGTGTTAAGCGGGACTAGACAGGTACGGGTGGACACGGATGAACTCGCCGAGTTGCCCGAAGGCACTCGATGAGTCGGGTCAAACGTTGACCGTTGACCAGCATTGACCAAGGTTGACTGGTGTTGACTTGATAGTGTTAGTCAAACAAAGTCAGGAACGTATTAATGATAGTTGTACTCATGATATAGGAGGACGATAGGTCGGGAGATTGGGCACGAGTGATTATCCAACATTTGCGAGGTGAGTCTTCTCACTATGCCTTACCTGATAGGGTAATTATGTGTGACCGGAAGGTCTTATATGTATGATGTATATGTGATGTAGGCTATATGTGATATGTTATGTGATATGAGTATGATGATGCGAACCGGAAGGTCAAGATGATATGGACCGAAAGGTCAACAGAGTCTAGGATGGAAATCCCCTGAGACACTTGGATCGGAAGAACCTATGGCCTGGAAAGGCGTATGTGCAGTATGTGGTATTTTGGGGAACTCACTAAGCATTCGTTCTTATAGTGTTATGTGTTATGTGCTTCAGGTACTAGCGAGGATCGCGGGAAGGCGCCAGCTTGATCAGTACACACTTCCAGATGTCATGTTTTTGAGATCTTGGGTTATGGATTATGTTATGTATTTTGTGGAAACATTGGATATTGGACTTTTGGAAGACTTAATAATGAAATGTTTTATTAAAAATTAAACGGTGTTACACCATCACGGAAAATGGGGTCCGTCCTTCTTCGACTTGGAAAAAAATCTATTTGGTTTCGGATGTCTTGGGGAACTCACTAAGCATTCGTGCTTACAGTGTTATGTGTTATGTGTTTCAGGTACTTGCGAGGATCGCGAGAAGGCGCCAGCTTGATCAGTACACACTTGCAGATGTCATGTTTTTTAGATCTTGGGTTATGGATTATGTTATGTATTTTGTGGAAACATTGGATATTTGACTTTTGGAAGACTTATTAATGAAATGTTTTATTACAAATTAAACAAAAAATTGTTTTAAATTTTACGGTGTTACACCATCACTGAAAAAGGGGTCCGTCCTTCTTCAACTTGGAAAAAAATCTATTCGGTTTCGGATGTCTTGGGAGAAGGATCGTTGAATGTTAAGAGATTTTCCAGTTTTGCTTCTCGGCATATTTGTTTGCATCTATTCGAAGAAATGGAACGATTTTGAAGGCGAAATCTAATTTAAGTGTGGAAGAATTATAACATCCTGTTCCAGATTGTTTTGTGATTTAAGGCCCGTGGGCCTTAATCCAACTATGAGAAGGTTTTCAGGCTTTTAAGGAGAAAGGTTTAGGGCGTTTTGGGATATGGGTAAGGGTAGGTTCTGTGATAAAAGAGTTTGGTTTGTGCTTTAGAGCCCGAATGTGTTGTTAAAGGAGCTGGTGCGGGATTTTCATGAATTTTTGATATGATTTCGAGTGCGCGTCAGGATGAATAAAGTTGATAGAAGTGTAGGGATTCTCGTTAACTTTTCATGGATATAAAGATTGCCAGAAACAAATTTATAACGAATAAGTTATGGCCTTCAGAACTTTTGAGGTTTGCAGGCTTAGCTGAGTACGCTGGGCGTACACAAAGCGTATGATGGGCATAATTTTGGAGTACGTCGGGCATACTGACTAGGGGTGGTTGCGAATGCTCTTCAGAGTATGTTGGGTGTACGCCAATCAGACCTGAACGCTATTTTAGGGTCTTGGACCCTATTTAAGCTCCTCATCTCATAACCTAACGCTAATATCTTCAGCCTCCAACCTCTAAACCCTAGAAATTGACCCTAAGCCTCCATTTGAGTGATTCGTGATCATTTTGGTGATTTGGTAAGTTTTTGGTGCATATTGTGGAAGAAGGAGTTCCATGAGGAAGCATTGCTTGGCTTGGAGCTTGTGCATCCAAGATCTAATCATGTTGATCTAGCTCCAGAAAGAATAAAGTTTGAATCTTGGTGGCTTTCTCATGTGGATCTAGTGGGGTGATCACTTGTTGTGTTTGGCTTTTGAGGAAGAAGGAGCTTTGAAAGAGAACAGATTGAGCACCTAGCTTGTGGATCTAAGTGCTTCTCTTGTTCGTGCATCTTCCAGAGGTATCAAGTTTTGAACTTGCTTATTGTTGTGCTAGTTTTTATTTTGGGTCCATTTTAGGGTTTTTTGTCTGAAAGCTTGAAGCTTTATGAGTTGTTGAACTCCAAAACGTAATATATGTCCCTTTAAGTATATTTAGTGTTTTTATGTCATAAAAATCCAATCTTGGATGTTGGAATCAAGCCGTGCATGAGATAGGAGGTTTTTGAGATAAAGAAGTGAGTGTTTTGGGTGTTTGTGACCTTTCCAGACAAGGAAAGGCTTAAAGTCACTGACTTTATGGAGTAAGTGCTATTAGGGAGTCCAGATCTGGGGATTGGGGTAATGTCTTTACTGTTTAAGACCAAATGAGTAGAAATAGTGAATCGTGGGAGTACGCTGAGCGTAATCATGTACTCCCTACATACTGCCCCAATGTCCCCGATGGCAATTATGGATTTGTGAGTACACTGAGCGTCTCAAGAGAGGCACGCCCAGGGTAACCTCACTGTGGACATTTGGGCTTAGTCAAATTTTGGGCCTTGAGTGTTGGGCCTAGAGTTTGGAGTTGTTGCAATAAAGTCTTCGACCAGAGGATTATATATATGTCCTTTCGGCCCTTGAGTTGGGCTTGCCATTAGATGTGAAAGAGTTGGGCCTCGGGAGAGCCCACTTATTAATGGGCCTTGGTGGGCCCAATGGGTTTTAGATCATTGATGGGCTGCTTAGTGTACTACCTTTAGACCTAATGAGCGAGAGTTGATAATTAGTTCCTAATTGGGATAATTGTGGGTTTAGCATAGAGTTAGAGGCCGGTACGTGGCAACATCGTTTATAGGGACTGTTCATCATCCGAGGTTAGTCTTCTCACTATACTCTACCTATAGTGGTAATTATGTGTGACCATAGGGTCTTATGTGCTTGCTTGATTTAGGCAATTTATGTGTGATATGTGTTGTGTGCTATATTATGTGATAATCTATAGAAACACAGTAGAATTTTAAAACTTTGTTTATCATGCTACTTAAAATCCTTGGATAAATTTGATTCAAAATTTTTGAAGAAGTATTGTGAAGTTACAAGAGAAAATCTAGAATATTGGATAAGTGTTGAATCTTTAGCAGTTATGCACCACGTAAATTGGATGTATGCAACGTTATCTTTGTAGTTCAAATCGACGATATCTATGGTAGAAAACTCATTCACCATAATTTGTTGCGGGATTGGTCGAATTTGATCGATCGATACAAACTATTAATATGACCCGAAACCAGATTTCGCGATTAAGGTTTTGTATAGGACAAGATAACTATGAGAGGAAAGAGGCGATTAGTGTTTAGTACTAGACAAGATAATATGGGTCCATTCCTTTTATTAGAGTAAATTACAACCTTCGTTCTTGTAATTTATTAAAATTTATGACTTTGGTCTAGTTTTTTAAATCCTCTCTAGTTCCTACTTAACTTTCATCTCGTTATCAATTTGGTCCTTATCTTTTACTTAATCGAAATTTGGTCAAATTTCATTTCTTTTAAGATTTAGGGAATGTTTGGTAGGATATGAATTTTTATAAGGCTTTGAATACTTCTACATCTGAATAAAAACATGGTGTTTGGTTAGACGTATGAATTTTTTTGATGAATAAAAATGACCATTTACCTTTATATATTTCAAATTTCAAAAAAAAAAAAAAAAAAGAAAAACAAAAACAAAAAACATCCGATTTCAAATTTTAGCAAGTTCATTCCAACCATCAAATTTCAAATGCATAGCACAAAATTTTAGTAGAAAAAAACCAAACACAAGATTTAAGCATAAAACAAGTCTTGTGTCAGACCATCAGTTAAGCAAAACAAGAAACATAAATAAAAATGGTTCTAGCAGAAAACATAATTGTAGAAAAATCTAGGGCAAGAAAAAAGTTTTTCAGAAAAAACTAGAACAAAAAAGAATACATGACGTCTTCGACGAAGGGTTGGAGGGTGGTCCAGGGTGACAGTAGCGGAACTTCAATCTTTCATTTGGGAGGCGGTATAAAAATTTGTGAATAGGGGGGGTCATAGTCAAGATTTTATGTTTTTGAGCTTAATATGTATAAAACTAAAATATAGAGACTACTTTTAGCAAAAAAAAAATCAAGGGGCCACAACCCCCCAACCCTATATAAGATCCGCCCCTGAGGGGTGGCAACAGAAACTTGAGAGGTGGGCACATATGACATAGTCAGTGATTATACAGGGCAGAGAAACTGGCAGGGATAAAGGCTGAAGATGTGAATAGAAAGTGAAGAGGGGAAAAAAGGATATAGGGCATTTAACATGCCTTTATATATATATATATATATATATATATATATATATATATATATATATATATATATATATATATATATATATATATATATATATATATATATATATATATATATATATATATATATATATAAATGTTTCTCACATCTATTGTATGTTAAAATGCACCAATAACAATTTTCATAGTTATATCCATATTAAATGATATCCATAATTATAATTTTTTTTTTATCGAAACTAATTAAATTCGTCAATAATGTCAGCAATAATATTCTTTAAGAATGAATTCATATCTAGAAGAATGACATTGTATTCTACCATATTCTATTCAACTTCATATATATTTTAGTGAATGTGTCCTGTAACAAAACAAAAATTCATACATAAAAACCTAGATGCGAATTCATTTTAAAAGAAATTATGTTATTGCTGACATTAATGATAAATTTAATTAGTTTTCATAAAAGGAAAATTATACTTATGGATATTATTTAATATATATATATATATATATATATATATATATATATATATATATATATATATATATATATATATATATATTATGGAAAATATTTAATATTTATCTTTATTTAATTAAATAATTATTTAATTTGATACATTCATATTGGTGCATTCTAACACACAATAAATATAAGAAACTTATTAACCTAGTCTTATATATATATATATATATATATATATATATATATATATATATATATATATATATATATATATATATATATATATATATATATATATATATATATGTGTGTGTGTGTGTGTGTTGGGGGGGGGGGGGGGGGGGGGGGTTGTTGAAAAATAAAAATCAAAATTTGCAGCTTAATTGAAAGATTAAGAGGCTACGGAGTGACCTAAAACTACCTAAAACTTAACGAATTCAAAATTATTTTACAAATTGGATCAAACATAGGAATTTAAGTGAAAAAGAAGGACTAAAATTTAATTTATTCTATTTATGAGTATAGAACAATGTCTGAAAATATACATTTAACTTAAAATCGATCGATATGGAAAGTCATGCATGTATCTTGTCATCTATCCAATCCATCCATCATGTATTTGCATGTACACCAGGCTTTACATCATTTCATATAATCTAAATCCCATCAATTACCTTACAACTTATCAACCTAACACCAATCACTATTTATCAATCAAATCCACAAGTGTTATACAAGTAGTTCAACAACTTACAATGTAAAATAATTTGGGAAGTTTGTCATATATATATATATATATATATATATATATATATATATATATATATATATATATATATATATATATATATATATATATATATATATATATATATATATTTCTTAATAGCTGAATAATTCAATAAAAAAAAAAAAATAAGGCTAGAACGGATAAAAAAGAGCACTACGAGATGAGATCACAACACCAACGTAGACCAAGAGGGAAGCCTGTGTTTCCTGCGTTTGCGACAGCTTAACAATAAAAAAGAGATAATTTGAATCTTGGATATGAAAGCGGGATTTGTAGTATGCCAACGTATACACATTAATACAACTATTGATTCTATTTCATAATGAATCTTTAACTATTGCTTCGTAACTTGATTCAGGGGCGGAGGTAGTAGGGGGCTACCGGATGCACCGCCCCCTCCAACCATTTTAATTGAAGTGCAAACATGCCCATGGAATTATAAATTATATTACTTACATATAGGTTGTGAGAAAAGCTCATTCACCTCCTTATGTTTTAATAAGTTTAAAATAATATGGCCTGAATACTTATATCCGATACAATTAATACCGATTGATAATTAAAAGAAATTGATGACAAAAGCTTTGTGTTACAGTGTTTCTTTCAAGTTTTTATTAATAAGATAAGATATATTTTAAATTTAATTGTATTTTAAATAGTTTTTTTAATATTTAATTATTATATTATTATGATTGATAATTTGGATTTTGATAATAACAATAAGGCAATCATAATAATAAAAAAAGCCATAAATTTAATGTCTCTTCTAAAAGTTTAGACTATATTTTTATTGGGATATACAACTATATTTGAATATATTATTAGAACGTTAGACCATTAACCCCTATTATTCTTAGATCTTGACTGAATATATTATCAGAACGCTAGAGCATGAGCCCCTGTTATTCTTAAATCTTGACTTCATACCTCACTTGATTGCTTTTCATTATATCTATACTTTATGTATAATTAAGTTAATAACCTCCATTCGTATCTAGAATTGAATTAAAAATGTTCTTTAAGTGGTAATTATACACATTATAAAGCTATTTATAAACTAAATTTCGAAATTTTTTATATATAAATCTTAGTTGTTATCGTACAACGAATGATAAGACAAACAAGCAATAAGTTGCGTCGTTAAACTTTTTTATATGGTAAAACCAATTTTTTTGAAGACTACATTCATAGATCAATGGATATAACATTACTATGCATGATCCATTGTATTTTATTAAGAAACTTCACCACATCTGGCGCAATATATATATATATATATATATATATATATATATATATATATATATATATATCAAATACAAATGATATGAATACGTATTGATTTTTTCATGCACGATTTCTCATGTTTGGTAACCTTATATGTAACAACTTTTAATGCAGTCAATCCCACCATGAAATTGTCTGCCCTCAAACCTACGAGAGGAGATACCTCTGTAAGGTACACACATGCGTACTAGTCGGTTTAAAATAGAGAACAAACATATAATTTTATTTTGTGTTTATATGAATAACAAATACTAGTGAGTTTTATTTTAGTTCATCTCGTACTTGATATTGATATTTGTGGGCAACTTAAGTAGTCGCTTTTTCCGCCGACATATGGGGCTTTTTTTAAGTCACCGACAACAAGAAATTTGCTTCTATGGTTGTGCTAATAGGTGGGATAACATGAGTGATGAGCACTGCCTTTAAATTTCTAAGCACCCATTTTTATATACTTTATTATGTTAGTATAAGAAAAAACATTATATATCATATATAGCGATCGAGGGGAAAAATGGACTAAAAAAAATCAGCAAATACGACTAAGGGAAATGCGATCTTATGGAATAATCATCGCGCTGAACATCTCACCACCATCAATCGAAAGACTGAATGAATTAATTTTGATTTATTTCAACAGTAACAAAAAAAAAAATCAATGCTTAATAAATCAATTGTGGTTTTTAACATAAGTTATCATTTCTAATTTTAATTTTTGTTTTTTGTTTTTTGATTTTTGATTTCAGTCTTTTTTTAACATATCAATCTTTTTTTAACATATCAATTCTAATAATGTGTTTACATTCATCCTTAAAACAATAATCTTGAATTCGTGTTAATCTAATTTCAGACAACCTCATCGATTCTAATTTCTGGTTAATGATTTGTGTTATTATGATTTATAATTCATATAAATTGTAAGTTTTCGTTATTGTTCTTCACTTCTTTCATTGTTACTTTTCTGATCAAAATTTAATTTATGTGTTTTCTTTATGATATTCTTGTCGATAACTTGAAACTTAACCATAACATGTTTTAAAATTGTTGTTGGAGCCTAGAAAACGATTCAAAAATCTTTATCATTGTTGTTAGAAAACGATTATAAAAATGATTCAACATCACAACTAGGTGTTTTCATTTCCTTAATAATGATGCATTTAAAAACTAAAACAAAAAAGTCGCCCTCTTTTACTAACTTTTTTACTATAAGAGCTTATTTTTTATTTTGCATGGAGCCTCAAATTGACTTGAATTGGTCTTTTCTATTCTTTATATTTCGATTACACGTGGCATTCACATCTAACTTATAAGTTATCTTAATTTTAGAGTAATTTTAGGTTATTATGTTTAAAAATCTAAAAAATGGTTAATAACCTAACTTTTCCAAAAGTCCATAATTTTGTGGTTTCAGATAGTCATAATTTTTGTATAGATCTATTCAGGATATCAGAGTGTGTATTGCAGTATTGTTTGTATTGGGCTTGTAATGTGTGAAACCACACATGTGTGTGCGGCCACACACGTGTGTACGACTGCACACTCTTATGCTGGTAGGAGGGGTACTATTTATAGTAATTGAGTTGTGTCAGATGGTACTTGCTTTTTCAGTCAGAACTCTGCAGTGGTTGTACTTTCTCAAGATGTACTTGACATTTACTCGTAATAGATGTGTGCATGCTTGATTTTACTTCTTCTTCTTCTACATTTCACCATAATTGCAATTAACTTCATTGATTACTGAATTGGATCCTTAGATTTGGGACTAACAATTGGTATCAGAGCCAATTTGGTATCAACTGAAGTATTTTAGAGTGTGAGGGTGCAAAAATTTCACTGTTTTTAAAGTATTTTTGATCGAAGACCTGTTGTTTGATTCTTATTTTTAATAGTTTGCAAAAGCTTGAAATCAAGTTTCATAAAAAATCTGAAAAAAAAAATCGAGTTTGCTGCAACTATTTATTTGCTGCCAATTGTTAAGATTTGCTTCCATAGTTTGTGTGGTGGAGCGTATTTTTGAAGTGTGTGCGGTGGAGCGTATTCTTGAAGTGTGTGCGGTTGGTTTTTGCTGTTGAGAAGTGTACATTTGAGTGTGCGGTTACAGTGTACGGTTGACTGTGTGCGGCTGTATAATTTTATATATGATTAGGCATGTGCGGTTGCGGCTGCACACTTGCACGTGTGCGGCTGTGTGTAATTCTGTGTGCGACTGCATCATTTTCAATAGTTTTGCCCTAATAATTTTGTGTGTTGACTTTCAGATTAAGATGTGACTCACCCCGAGCTGTAGAGAGGAAATGATACTTTGGATTTCAAATCCATTGGTCCAAGTGCTTTTGGACTAATGAAACAAAAGAGAGGCGGGAAGTTTGTATTTGAAGGAAAATTTCCATTAATAAAATTTGGAATTTTTAAAGAGAATGATAGAGAAGAATCAAAAGAACAATCCATGCCAATGGAAAATGAAGATATTTTCACTCTCCCTCCGAGCCAGAAGTGGAGGAGATTCATGACTCTCCCACAGCTTGTGTACCTGATGAGCATGATCTTTAGAAAACAAATGAATCAAAATCTTCTCGAGAGGATGATGACGATGATCTTTATGATGATGTGGAGTTTTTAAAAGAAATTGACTTTACGGAAATCAATGACGACATTCCAACAAACATAGAGTTTGATCTTGGTGATGAAGATTTTGATCCTTTTCTTGATATTCCCAGCAGCCGTGTTAATAAAGTCAATAAAGTTGCTTCTTTAGCAACCAAGACTAGAGATGAAGGAAATGTTCTCAAGATTCTACTCTCTACTTCAAATCCCTTGGAGGTTGCACAAAGCCAAGGAGATGTGACATCAAAGATTCCTCCCTCTGTGTCACTTGTCTCAACTTCTGCTCCAGTCATTTCTGATTCAACTGAACCTCAGACTTCTCATACTTCCATGAAAACAAGCCAATCTCTTGCAAGTCTGGAGGTACCCGTTGTAAGATGTGCACCTCAAGTTCTTTCAACAATCACTGTTACCTCTGCTCACTCTCCTCCAAAGCAAACAGATGAAGGTCCGAGTACCATGTTTGAGGCTGGTGGATCCTCATCCATTCCAGAATATTCTCTAACTCGACCTTCACTAGATGAAGCTTCTATTAGATTAGTAAACCATCTGGCTTAATCTAGTCCAACTTCCTCATGCGGGAAAGGAATATCATTTAAGGAGGGTCGGACAGGTGATGATAAATCTTCTTCGCCTGATCTTCGAAAGGAGATTGGGATTCTCCGTCAACAGCTCATCGAAAAGTCAATTCAGATGGATCAGCTTTCTGCATACATCTTTGAGCTCAAGGCGAAGGATGAAGAAAACACCAAACAAATTAATGATCTATAAACGAGTCTTGGATCTGTACTAGCTAATTATTTCAATCTCAAGAACGTTTTGTACGATGATTTTGGTGAAAAAGTCAAAGCCCTCTTCCAACAGCCTCATGGAATAGCTGATCCTCCCACAGTTCAATCACCTCCTACAACTGATGATCTCCCTATCAACCCACCTACTCCAAGAACAACTACAATTGTCAATAGGTTTGAAAAAGAACTAGAAGGAAGCAGAGCTAGAACCACAATCAAACACGGCAAAAGAATCGTAACTGCAAATCAAAGCGAAGGCCTTTTATTCATGAAAAAATTCTAATGAAAATCGCAAGGCAAGAGACCCTGTTTTGACGGTAACGGATTTGAAGAAAAGAAAGTTCGGTGATGAGTATGGTGACAGGATAGGTATCCGAATGTGGGCCTTTGATCCAGAGACGAATTTGTGGGTTGTAAAGCGAAATTCAAGAGCATCTGAATGTTACAAAAGCACCCTCGATTTCAATTCTTGGACCAAAACTGATCTAGCCGAATTATCCAGGGCCCCATTCCATAATCCCTCCGAAAATCCCAGTGCTTCTAATTTCAAAAGGTTTCTCGACAGATAGGTCAGAGAAAACTTTCCATCAATGAAGACTGCAAGAGCTCTATATAGAAAAGACAAAGATGTCCTTGATCCGGAATCAAGCGAACCCATGAAGATCATACTCTGGCCTGCAACTAAGAAACAAAAGGAAATTCCTATTCCTCAACATTTTCATGAGGGATATCTGGATAATATGGAATTTTGGGCCTATGATGACGAAACTGCAACTACAGCTATCAAATTCAAGGATCGAGAACACGTTTTGAGATTGATTAGTGCCAAAGATCTTCTTCGTTTCAGAGAAAGGGATATACGGACTCTGGCTCGTCATCAAATCATTTGCAGAAAAGATATCATGGAAGCTACTGCTAAAGAATTCACTGCAATGGTGGCTACGATCATCAATGGAAGAATGTGGATGGGCTCGATGGGGAGATCGGATCTAAGGCTGTTTGAGAAGACTGCTGAAAAGCCAAATGAATGAAGTTCAAGACTATGCTAGTCTCAAACCAGGGGAGAGATTGAAAGTCCATAATTTTGTGGTTTGAGCTAGTCATAATTTTTGTATAGATCTATTCAGGATGTCAGAGTGTGTATTGCAGTATTGTTTGTATTGGGCTTATAATGTGTGCAGCCACACATGTCTGTGCGGCTGCATACTCTTATGCTGGTACGAGGGGTACTATTTATAGTAACCGAGTTGTGTCAGATGGTACTTGCTTTTTCAGTGAGAACTCTGCAGTGGTTGTACTTTATTAAGATGTACTTGACATTTACTCGTAATAGATGTGTGCATGCTTGATTTTACTTCTTCTTCTTCTACATTTCACCTTAATTGCCATTAACTTCATTTATTACTGAATTGGATCCTTAGATTTGGGACTAATATTTTCAAATATAAAAAAGCTATTGACACTAACATTTTCTATCAAATATATTATTTATTAACAATAAAAAAATTTGTTACCCACGTTCATTTCCAAGATCATACTTCTCTCCCGTCAAATATACATTTCATATTTCTTTAAACACAATGGTAAACGAGATACGAGTTAAAAGTCAATCTACACTTTGTTTTTGTTTTTAATTGGATTATTTCTGTCGACTACAATTAATGATTGTTAAAAAGCATTGATATTGAAATTAATTATGTTTTTTTTTTTTTTTCAAATAGAACAAAAGATTGTTCTTGTATTAAACTTATTGTATTCACCCATGTTTAGGGATGTATTCAGAGGACATATCGATAAATAATGGTTTAATGATAAATTGTAGATGCATATCAAAATGATAGGTTTAAAGATCGATATATATGATCTATTTATTTGTTTTTTATAAATGTTCTTTTAGTGTGAAATAAGTTTTTTGCTAACCAATGTTTAAATTTAATTCTTTTGTATTTTATCCATTCAATCGAGAATATTATATGTTTGTTGTAACGGATTTTCTTTTGGAGTGTTCTAGACAGGGTGGGTATTAAAAAATAAAATATCCTTAAAGGCTCAGGACGAACAAGAAAAAATGGTCCGTATCTTTATTATAATTTTATATTTTTAAATAAAAATATATACTAATTTTTTTTTAGCCCTGTATAGCTGCCCACTTTATTATAATTTTGGCAAGTATGATTTTCAGCATTGTTCAACAACACATGATTTCACAATTAAAGAGTTAGGCGAACATTCAAGATTTAGTCATGAAAACATTCGGAAGTAATGCCTTGATTTGAGAAATTCATAGTAATATTGCGAATATTATGTTGGATACAAAACAAATAACTTAAATATAGATAATAAGAAAATATTTATTTGGATCTTACTTAATTAATAAAATGGATTACATATATTTTCGTATATTCTTAAATCATTATTCCTTTTTATGTTATTTTATATTTTATAGTTTGCTATCAACTAGTTTGACGTAACAAGAGAATGTAAGCCATCCTAAAGCAACCGAGATAAGAAGCAATACTATTCATAGATGACTAACACAAGAATCAAAAAATATCTACTTTTTCGGAGGCGGGAGGAATGACGTAAACAATGACGTAAAGACATTAAAAAACCATTATTGAAGACACATGTCCTTTCAACGTGGAAGGAATTGTATTGTTATTTTTATGTAATTAAATAGAAGTGTCGGTAGGATAATTATTAAGTGTCGGTTGTATTATTTGTAATGTAACATAAAGTATATAATCCTCAATAGTCTAGGGGGCTATAATGTAAATATGTGTTTCGTTTTGCAATCAAACGATTGCAACCCAATTATGTAATCGGCTCCTTCGAGCCTATAAATAGGGCCTTCTCCCATATGAAATAAACAAGTTAAGTTTGAGTGTTTAAGACTTGAGTTGATCTCAAAGTTGTTCTCTATTGAAATAGTTTGTCTATTTCTGAATAGCAGAGCCCTATCCAAACTATCCACATAAACATTCAATTATTCAACACAATCTATCATCAAGACAATCCAACACATCATTCAGGTATAATCTTATCCTAATATTCATTTATCCGTCATGTTGTCAAAAATGTTCATAACTATATTTGAAAGAATGATTTGGCAAGTATGATTTTCAGCATTGTTAACCAACACATGATTTCACAATTAAAGAGTTAGGCGAACATTCAAGATTTAGTCATGAAAACATTCGGAAGTAATGCCTTGATTTGAGAAATTCATAGTAATATTGTGAATATTATGTTGGATACAAAACAAATAACTTAAATATAGATAATAAGAAAATATTTATTTGGATCTTACTTAATTAATAAAATGTATTACATATATTTTCGTATATTCTTAAATCATTATTCATTTTTATGTTATTTTATATTTTATAGTTTGCTATCAACTAGTTTGACGTAAACAAACATGCTTCAATCTCCAAAAGTAATTTGTTCATATTAAATTCAACTCCTAATGTTAATTATAAGGGAATAGAGTATCTTAAACTTACAGATATCAAGTGGGCATTAAATGTATCCCTATGATAGACTTATTTATCAAATCCGTAGCCAACATTTTTCACAAGTGATCATCTGGATTTTTTTTTAGATTGAACAAATTCAAATTAAATGATTTAATGAGTTATAAGATCACATAACATACTATGTCTAACTCCCAAATGTCTCGACTTTCGATTATACACTTGACTGAATACATTTGCCAGAGTAGCAAGACTATCATCGTGTATAAAAATGGGGGAAATTGGTTTTGACCATAATGGAATCTAATATATCAAATCCCTTATCCATTATGCTTCTTACCAGTAGGTGCAAGGCCAACGAATTCAGATTATATAGTTGAATATACTATGCAATTTTACTTTTTAGAGTCTCGTGATATTGCACCTCCTCTAAATAGGATAACTCAACAACTTGTAGATAAGTGGTCCTAAATGTTGGTAAACCAACTAATATTAGTATATCCTTTTATGATAAAAAGAAATCCCACCTAACTAAAACAATGGTCGATAGTGTTCTTAAGATACTTAAGCATCCGGCTTATTGCTTAGCAGTGATGAGTATTTATGTTTCTAGTAAACCTTCTCAACTTTTCTATAATAAATTCAATATCAGCCTTATGCTATTCATGTTATACATCAAACAACCAATGACCTTTACATGTTATTAACTTAATTGATATATTTTTAGATAAAAATAAAACTTTGTAAATAGTCCTTGTGGTTTTCCAAAATATGGGATATACTTCATAACTTTAAAAATAATGCATAGAAGGTCTATGTGGTTTTCAATTCCTATCGTGGTTGGTCCTTCACCCACATAAAAAAGACTTTTATACGTTTTTCATTTCTTTTAGAATTAATTTTAAATAAATTTATTTAAAGAAAAGAAAAACAAAACAAATAAACCCACATTGGACCCACCTCTTTCTCTTTCTCTTTCTCTCTCTCTTTCTCTCTCTCTCTCTCTCTCTCTCTCTCTCTCTTTTCGTCTCTATCTTTCTCTTTATATATATATATATAAACAACCCATATTAATGATCATCCTCAGCTTTTAATTTTCCAGTTTGCATCATGATTTTTCAATCTCTTTATTCTTATTTCTCTCCCTTAAGTTTCATCATCTTGATTTGTATCAATAATATATCAAACAATGTACACTTGAGCTACATTTCCCATTTCTCATTATAAACCCTACAATATCGCCCTTACCTCCACCTCAAAATCCCTCTTGATTCCAAAGCTGAAAACAATCAACAAAATGTTGACTCTGGTAGCCGAATATAGGATATCATAGGTTATCCCTCCTATTTCAAGAAACAAGTCAAGACCATCTACCATCCTCTTCAACATACCAACTGAACCTACTTTCCTAACAAATAAAATCCACACACATCACTCATACATACACAGTGAAAATTGATTATGCAGAAATTGATATAAATAAAACACCTTGACAAATTGGCTGGTGGGAATACAAGAATCAACACCTAAGTTAGGCAACATCGTATGTTGGTTGCAGTATTTGACAAATACAAATTCCCTAGAGAGTGGTTGACTTCCGGTGGACTAAGACCCACGAGGGTTGGCCTCCCTCCTGCCACTAGAGCGCTATTGGAAGACCTGATTCCATAGTTGTTGACAATGATGGTGATGGAAGCTTCATGGTGAATGTTTAAGAACTCGCTACCATTAGAGTGGGAAATCTTCCATTGAAGATTTTATTATTGAACACTCAACTTTTGGCTATGGTATTTCAATAGGAATATCATTTTTTCAAAGAAAATCGAGCACATGCATATCTAGAAAACCCATCGAAAGAATCAGAACTATTCCCTAATTAATAGAAGCATGTGATAGACCAAATCTTAGGTTAAGCAACTAAAATAAGAATTAGAACGTGGAAGATTGCATTTGGTGACCATTATCTGCATAGATTAACTTTCATGACCATTGAGACTACTTGCTAGATTAAATATGGCATAATTTCAACATATAATTGATTATTAAGATAGCTACAAAACCATTATACTAATTGTTTTTTATAATTAATTGTTGGGTTTTACTCAAAATCGTTTTCCCAAAAATGCTAAAATCGACAACAGAATTCTAAAAATATGAATACAATTAAAGCTCTTTTTAACACAACAAGGATCCTTTTGCAAAACATGGAACTATTAAATCAACCATAGAAAGAAACGTGTTAGAACCTTTGAAGAATTTGATTCTCATGTGTTATGGAAGTTGATGAAATGATGCATGAAACTCCAAAGAAGAAGCTCTCCACAAGTATCCACCAAGAAATCATAAAGGACTACAAGATGCTAGTCGTCACTTGTATATATTGTAACGCCCCGATTCTCAGGTATTGATTTATGTATGAACCTTTTTAGTTTTTGGGTCTACTCACCGAGTTAGCAGCCCTACTCGTCGGGTAGTAGCGGGTTGGTCCGCATGTTTTAATGATATACTCGCTGAGTCCAAGAGCGGACTCGACGAGTAGGAGCTGGCAAATAAAGCCCTAGATTTCTGGGCATTTCACTCTATTTAAATGATCATTAGCCTCCCCCAGTCTCCCCTTTACTGCTTATTGTCCCTCTAAAAGCCTAAATCAAGTGTGTGCAATCTTTTGGTGTGTTCAAGCTGGGAGGAGGAATACTTGGGGAAATCAATCAAGTAGAAGCAAGAACTCATGGGATTCAAGATCTACATCATTGGACATTCTCTTGAAGGTATTATACAGTTTTCCTTGGCTCATGTTCATCAAAAATCTCTTTTGGATGGGTTTTGTGAAAGGCTTTTTATGTTTGAGCTAAGATCTGAAGTTGTAACTTCAGATCTAGACTCCCTTTAACCTCTACATTGATAAAGTTATCAGCCTTGCCTAGTATGAGCTTTCCCTCAAATGTGAGACTTCATCGCAAGCTTAGTTTTTTCATTTAAGGGCTTTAAAGCCTTTCATGCATGTAAAGTTTGCAACTTTATGTGTTAAGCATGCCTAAGGAGGTTGGATCTACAACCTGGAGCCTTTGCATGGCTTAAAAAGCAAATGTGTGGATGAAGGATAGAAGGGACTCGGCGATTCGAATGGTCGACTCAGCGAGTCATATGAAGATGGTCTAAGAACTCGACGAGTTGGATGAACAACTTAGTGAGTTCGATGAAGATTGTTGAAGACTCGGCGAGTGAGTAGAGTGACTCGGGGAGTTGGTTGGGTTTTTTCCCAACCGTTGGATGCGTGTGAGCTTGTTGAGTTGCAAGGGGAACTCGACGAGTAACTCCGGTGACTTGGCGAGTGGGCAAGTATTACAAGGAACTCGACGCGTAGCTGAGGGTACTCGACGAGTTGAGGTTAACATGGACTGTTGACCTTGACAATTGACTTTGATGTTGACCATGGGCTAACCGGATGACTTGTGGAGGACATTTTGGAAAGATTAGAGATTTACAAGTATGGTTTACAATGAATATAGGTGGTTGTGACAACCCGAAATTTCAATTTTTACGAACATTATCTATTCAATAGAAGCTAGTCCAGTTTCTGTAATTTTCAGACTTGTCCGAACAAGTTTGTGTACATTAGGGTTTTACATTTCTGGACATATCGGGAGAATGGACGCTCCTGAAATTGTGAAACTTGAACATTGTAAGTTTCATGATGTTATAGTCCGACTTCCGGAATAAAAATATTTTCTGTCAAAATATTTCAGGACTATAAATAGATTTCTGAATTTAATTAATTCATTATTCACAATTCCAACTAGAGAAAAGCCAATTCTCTCTGACGGATCTTCGGGTTTTCATCCCGGATTGTGAGTCTACTTTCCTAAATGTGTTTTAATGTTTGTTAAATGCTTTATAACATTGTTACATGTCCAAAATCATCCAAGATCATAAGGCTTTGGAGTTTACGGCCAAGGAACTTCTTGGGTCGTAAACCCCTTTTTAAGGGACATAGATGCCCTAACTCACCTCCTTAAGCCTAAGGACTTTACCCTGTAATGCTTGTGCTTATTTTGGACACCAAAACACTTCTAGATCTTAGGGTTTTAGGAGTTTACAGCCAAGGAAAGATCTTGGGCCGTAAACCCCTTTTTCTTGTGTTAAAGATGCCACAAATACCCCTAAGGCTTAAAGACAATTACCCTTGAACACATGGGACTTGAATGGGGATCAAAAGACTTCATAATCACTCCTTAAAAGGAGTTTACGGCCAAGGAACATATCTTGGGCTGTAAACTCCAAGTAATGACACAAATGTGTGCATCTTGTCCCAATTAGCCTTAGATAAAAGCATGGAAGTCATCCTACACATGCAAGGGCCTCAAATGAATTTAAAACAACACCCCATAGGATTTTACGGCCGTAAACTCTAGGGGATATGGTCCTTTGGCCGTAAACTCCCCAAAGGAGCATTCCAAGGCCTTAAACTACTTCAAGTATTATTCCAACAAGGCTAGGCTTATTCTAGGACCAAGATAAGACCTCAAAACACCCAAAACCTCCATGTGAGGAGTTCACGGCCGTAAACCCATGGGTTCATGGCCGTAAACTCCAATGGGTAGGGTTTTTTGGGTGGTGAACTCATATATAAGGCCATTTGTGCTTTAAACCCCTTTTGTCTTGTCCAGTATCAACTTAGATACAACCATTAGGACCTATAACACTTATATAAAGTGTATACATGTTCCTAATTGTGTTAACTAACTTTGTTAAGTTATTATGTGGCTAATTAGTTATATATATGCTTATTATATGATAATTAGGCTCGAACGTGTGAACAAGTCTCCGTTTGCCACTTAGCACGGTACCCGATACATCAATTCAATCTACTTACCACATGTGAGTTTGTACCCCTTTAATCAACCTTTGAAATACTTTTAAATGTTTTAAATACTTTATGGGGGGGGGGGGGGATACAAGTCAAATACTTATAGTTATTACATCAATCACATGTGATTGCATTAATCACATGTGATTAATAACTAGAAAACCAATGATTTTACCACTGTTCAACTGTTTATCAAACTGTTTCACTTCAAATGTTTTACAAACTCTTTTTACTTATCAAATGCTTTTATTAAACTTTGTTTTACTTCTTATAAATTGCATGCCCATATATGTATATATATATATATATATATATATATATATATATATATATATATATATATATATATATATAAGTAATGTTTAAAGGGCTTAGGAAGGCCATCCGCCCTATTTCCTTTTCGCGCACTGAGATGTGGTCTAGTGGGATTTCGGGTGACCATCCGAGGGTCGTTTCCATATTAGTTATATATCATATATACATGTATAGACATAAAAAGTACTTCCATATTCATATTTACCAGTACATCGATAGCTAGTTACCATCGGGGTAATACAATACATATACTAGAAACAATACATATACTAGAAACAATACATATACAATGATGCTAGAAACAATACATATACTAGAAACAATACATATACAATGATGCTAGAAACAATACATATACAATGATGCTAGAAACAATACATATACAATGATGCTAGAAACAATACATATACAACTATACTAGAACGAGAAACAATACATATACATGAATACTTTATTATTGTGATTTAAATCGGAGCATGACTTAACTGTCATGGCTCGAGTTGTAGCCAGAATTCTCTTGAAGGGAGAGCATGAGTTTGCGTATAGATCTATACTGGATTGACAATCCTACACCTTGTTGCTAGCTACAGCCGGACCTGCAGGTCTGCGGGTGCCAAACGTCATTCCGTTATTACAACCATTCATTATGTCGTTGTTACTTGTCGATAGTATGGTGCAATTTATCATGTAATGCCTTAATATAAATCCGGTTTAAGGTAGTTAGTGCAACAGTAGTTCTTATAATACAAGGCTACAGTACTACAATGATTTACCCATTACATATTTTTAGTGATAACCTCACTTAAACGTTTATGTACAAACTATATTTTGTTAAATGATAGTTACATTTGGGAAATTACACACTTTTACATCAAACGAGCATACAAAACAATTAAGCCTTGGTAGAAGGTTACTTTAATAGAAAATATAGGTTTTTCTGAGAGATTCAAACTTTTACAAACAATTGCAAACCTTTACATACATTTTACAAACTTATACTTGATACATGTTCAAACATTTTTGAATGACAAATACCGACACTAAAATACTTATGAACTCACCAGCTTAATGCTGATAAACTCTTTCAAAATAACTTGTATTCTCAGGTTATCAGTAGACAGGTACCGAGACCAGCTTTTAAGAAGATGGAGCGCATTCAAGACTCATCTTATTATTTTTATATACGTTATTTTTGGTGTCTATTCTGTATAGAACACGCTTGTATTAAAATTATATATTTATTGCAATGGATGATGTTGTTTGCTTATTTACATTTACTGTGTTGCGATACTTACATGACGTCCTCCGCCCAGAACGTTTCCGCCGTTCTTGGTTTTGGGGTGTGACAGATTGGTATCAGAGCATTGTTTATAGTGAATCAAGTATATCAACCCATAAAAGATATACTAAACTATAAACCCATTTGGGATTAAAACACTCTGACCAAGAGTCTATACTTAAAATACTAAAATATTTAATTGAGTATACTAGTCTACATTCATACTAAAACCAGTGTCACAACCATAAGAACAAAAGTATTACGATTGTTAAATATCACAGGTAAGCTCGGGGATATATGGTCAGTCCTGGGAATGGCATAGCCTGATCAACTATGTTGGTCCAAGGAGTGATTAGCATATGCTCTAGAATGGTTGTGATGTGTTAACAAGTCTAAAAACTTACCAACAATACCACAAGAAGATCAATAGAATCTAAACTTAAAATACTATAGGTGTATTTTGTACTACCAACTACTTGTATACTATATCTTTATACCTCTCTTCTCGCGTAGATTTAAATGGCTGGATTCCATCACGGCGACCCGTACTTTTCAAATGAAGGCAACGCAGGATGGCTCGAAGCAGAGTCTGATGATGAACACCCAATTCCTTTGGATGATCATCAAGCTGAAGTCTTCTAAGATGGATCAGACTCTGAGCCCGAAGTCAACAACCTACCTCCAGTAGGTCAAGCCCCGAACAACAACCCTCGACCAGCTTTTCTAGGTCCCACTCCCTTGTGGGTAGATAACTTGAATCGCTGGAGTGACGAACAGGGTCAACCCTTACCATACTTTGAGGACCGAACCTTTTACAACGTCAGCGATGGTGGCTCTACTGACCGAGCTCTACCTGTCATTATCCGTAGAATAGCTCGTAATGTCGAACAAGGTCGAGCAGCCATCGACCGGGTCGTGGGGATTGATGCCAGTACTGGTGTCAATACAGTCCGCATTCGCCGTCTCGAAGAAGATATGGAACGGACCCGGAGAATCAACGAAACCCTACAACAACGTCTGGTTGCCTCTCAAGCAGAAGTCATGGAACTTCGAGCTCGTCAAAGGGCTCATGAACGACACCTTCAAGAAGTGGTACGTCAAATGAGAGACCTCAGGGTTCTCCCGAGGAATACTCATCGCCGTTAGATGATGTCTAGTACATCATTATCTTTTGGGTTAAAAAAAGCCTTTAACATCCGTGCTTTAAGTAGCACATATCTGTAAAATATTCCTAACTTTCAGTACTCTAATTAGGAATCTAGGAACTGTCAAACTTTCCGTATGGTATGATGTAAGACCTACTGTTAGGTCAATTTTCATTGAACTCATTACATCAGTAATATCAGTATTATTGACAACTACCTACTCTATGGGGAGAATCTTTACATTTGGGTTTTCCTACACATCTTTCTTGTTATGAACACAAACACTCATTCAATTGTTGGGCTATGGTTAGTTAGTCCATGTGTCATTCACACATTACTTACAAATTGATTCTTACCACTTTTCTCATCTTTATAAACTTATAGTTGAAAGATGCCTCCTCGCAAATCTACCCGGAATAACCCTACACCTCCACCACCTCCGGTCATTGATACAGCAGCCCTAAATGCTGCCGTAGCTGCAGCAGTGGCAACTGCCATGGCACAGTATCACTCTACTGATGCCAACAGAGGTGGAACCCCGGTTAACTCCATTCCGGTTGAAACTCCTGTACGCTCGAGAGAGTGCTCTTACAAGGATTTCACCAACTGTAAGCCGAAACCCTTCCATGGGACCGGTGGAGTCATTGCTCTCTCACAATGGTTCAAGAAGATTGAATCAGTCTTCGAGATTTGTTATTGCCCTGCTGCGAGCAAAGTCAAATATGCCACATGCACCTTCGAAGGGAAGGCACTGACGTGGTGGAACAGCCATGTTAAATCTCTAACTCTCGTCGTGGCCAACGACATAGGCTGGGATACGATGAAAGACCTCATGATTGAGGAATACTATCCGAGGGGCGAGATTCAAAAACTAGAGCAGGAACTTTGGAGCCTGACCATGAAGGGCACCAACATTATTGCTTACACTACCCGTTTTAGCGAACTGGTGGCCCTCTGCCCTAATATGGTTCCCACTGAAGGGAAGAAGATTGAAAGGTACATATGGGGGCTAGTGCCTCTGTATCAGGGGAATGTCCTATCATCAAACCCCGCTACCTTCGACAGTGCCAAGCGACTGGCACAACGACTCAATGACCATGGTGTCAAAACCCCTACAACCACAACAAACCTAGCCATCTCGGAACCTTCCAAACCCGCTGACACCAAGCGGAAGTTCTGGGATGACAAGAAGAGGCAGCGAGCTGCCAAGAAGCAGCAAATTGTGGCAGTACATGCCGCGGTAACCCCTGCTGCTACTGCTCCGACGAAGCAGTATGTTGGAAGTTTGCCGAAGTGCAACAAATGCAACTTCCACCACAACGGCCCCTGCCGTGAAATGTAGTGCTCTAACTGCAACAGGAAAGGACATACCGTCCGTTTCTGTAAATTCCCGGCGCAACCGATCACGCAAGTCCCTGGCTCTGGCGCGAGCCCAACTTGCTATGGATGTGGCGAAACAGGCCACTACAAGAGGGACTGCCCCAAAGCGAGAAATGCTTGAGGAGCAGGGAGGGTACTAGCTATAGGCCACGGGGAAGCAGTCGCTGACCCGACAGTGGTGACTGGTACGTTCCTCCTCGATAACTCCTATGCATGCATTCTGTTCGATAGTTGAGCGGAGCGAAGCTTCGTAAACCACAAATTTGCTCGCATGCTTAAACCACAACCACACGCACTTAAAGAACAATTCACAGTAGAAATGGCTAACGGAAAAATAGAAAACACCAGTAGCATATACTTAGGATGTATCCTAACCCTAGATAACCATTCATTCCTAATCGACCTCATGCCGGTCTCCATTAAAAGTTTCGACGTCATCATCGGCATGGATTGGTTGAGTCTTCATCGCGCCGACATCATGTGCTTCGAGAAAGCAGTCTGACTAAACCTTCCGTCTAACGAAACTCTTATAGTCTACGGTGACAAACCTGGTGCGAGTCTTCGCATTATATCAAGTATTCAAGAACAAAAATATCTGCGCAAAGAATACCACGCATTCCTTGCTCACGTCGTCGACACGAACCTCAAAATGAAAGAACTCAAGAACATTCCAGTAGTGAGCGACTTTACTGACATTTTCCCAGAAGAACTACCTGGATTACCTCCGCAACGACAGGTTGAGTTCAGAATCGACTTAGTCCCAGGAGCTACCCCAGTAGCCAAGTCGCCCTACCGATTAACACCAGCAGAGATGCAGGAATTATCTGGTCAACTTAACGAACTACTCAGTAAGGGCTTCATAAGACCAAGCTTCTCACCTTGGGGAGCACCGGTCTTGTTCGTTAAGAAGAAAGACGGATCATTCCGTAAATGTATCGACTACAGAGAACTCAACAAACTGACGGTCAAAAATCGTTACCCTCTGCCTCGCATAGACGACCTATTTGACCAACTGCAAGGAGCGAACTATTTTTCCAAAATTGATCTAAGGTCCGGATATCACCAGTTACGAGTGCTCGAGGAGGATGTGCCGAAGACAGCCTTCCGAACTCGTTACGGACACTACGAGTTCGTGGTGATGCCATTCGGATTGACCAATGCGCCAGCGGTTTTCATGGACCTGATGAACAGAGTATGCCGACCTTACTTGGATCAGTTCATCATCATTTTCATTGATGACATCCTGATCTACTCCTGAAGTAAGGAAGAGCATGGCGATCACCTACGACTAGTTTTAGGAACTTTACGAACGGAGAAACTTTATGCGAAGTTCTCGAAATGTGAATTTTGGATCCGAAGAGTCGAATTCTTAGGACACGTGGTAAGCGAAGAGGGAATCCATGTGGACCCATCCAAAATTAAAGCCATTGAGAAATGGTCAGCACCCAAGATGCCGACAAAAATTCGTTAATTTCTAGGTCTTGCTGGCTACTACCGCAGATTCATTCAGAACTTCTCCCGAATAGCAAAACCTCTTACAACCCTGACCCAGAAAGGCGTGGCCTTTAACTGGGAAGAGAAACAAGAGAGAGCGTTCCAAACGCTCAAACGAGCCTTGTGCACCGCGCCGATACTATCTCTCCCCGAAGGGATAGAAGATTTCGTAGTCTATTACGATGCATCGAACCAAGGGCTCGGGTGTGTTCTGATGCAGCGAGGTAAGGTCATCGCCTACGCCTCCAGATAGTTGAAGACACATGAAGTTAACTATACAACACACGATCTTGAACTGGGAGCAGTGGTGTTTGCTCTGAAGATCTGGAGACATTACTTGTATGGAACGAAGAGCACTATCTTTACCGACCACAAGAGTTTACAACACATATTCGATCAGAAGGAGCTCAACATGAGACAACGATGGTGGGTCGAGCTACTCAGTGATTACGAATACGATATTCATTATCATCCGGGTAAAGCCAACGTAGTAGCAGACGCCCTGAGTCGGAAAGAATATTCTGGTCGCAAGGTCAAATCATTGTCAATAACCATCCATTCACACTTGTCTAATCAAATTCAGGCGGCCCAACTTGAAGCCATGAAACCTGAAAATGTGACGAGTGAATCTCTAAGAGGAATGGACAAGAATTTAGAAGCCAAGGGTGACGGAGCCTTATACTTCATGGACTGGATCTGGACACCGAAACACGGTGGTTTCAGAGACTTAGTCATGGCCGAGGCGCACAACACTCGGTATTCCGTCCACCCAGGTTCAGATAAGATGTATCTGGATCTTAAAAAGCTATACTGGTGGCCTAATATGAAAGCAGAGATTGCTACCTTCGTAAGTAAATGCCATACTTGCGCAAAGGTAAAAGTCGAGTACCAGAAGCCCTCTGGTTTATTGCAACAACCAGAGATTCCAGAATGGAAGTGGGAGCGGATCACTATGGATTTCATAACCAAGTTGCCCAAGACAACGGGTGGACTTGATACCATATGGGTCATCGTTGATAGATTGACCAAGTCTGCACACTTCCTACCTATCAAAGAAACCGACAAGATGGAGAAACTGACAAGAACATACATTAGGGAAATCGTACGACTACATGGTGTGCATATATCCATTATCTCCGATCGAGATAGTAGGTTCACCTCCAGATTCTGGCAGTCACTGCAACATTCCCTAGGAACAAGGCTGGACATGAGCACAGCCTACCATCCACAAACTGACGGACAGAGTAAGAGGATAATCCAGACTTTAGAAGATATGTTGCGTGCTTGTGTAATTGACTTTGGAAAAGCGTGGGATACTCATTTACCCCTCGTCGAATTTTCCTACAACAACAGTTATCACACGAGCATAAAGGCAGCACCATTTGAATCTCTCTACGGTCGAAAGTGCAGATCCCCTCTGTGCTGGGATGAGGTGGGTGATACCCAATTAGCTAGGGGGCAAGCTTCTGACAGTACTCTCACTGGTCTGGAAATCATTCGGGAAACGATAGAGAAGATCGTTCAGATTCGTGAACGATTGAAAGCCTCTAGAGCCCGACAAAAGAGCTACGTTGATAAACGCAGAAAACCCTTGGAATTTCAGGTGGGAGACCGAGTCCTTCTCAAAGTCTCACCCTGGAAAGGCTTGATACGCTTCGGTAAGCGTAGGAAGCTTAATCCTAGGTACATAGGGCCTTTCGAGATTCTCGCAAGAGTCGGCCCCGTAGCTTACAAACTTGATCTACCCGACACACTTCGTAACGTACATTCTACATTCCACGTATCTAACTTGAAAAAGTGTCTGTCCGACGAGACTCTCGTAATCCCACTCGACGAAATCGAGATCAACGAGAGCCTCAACTTCGTGGAAGAACCTGTAGAGATCATGGACCGTGAGGTCAAGCAGACGAAGCAAAGCCGTATCCCTATCGTGAAGGTTCGCTGGAACGCCAAGAGAGGACCAGAATTCACTTGGGAACGCGAGGATCAGATGAAACTGAAATATCCTCATCTTTTCGCTTAGTTATTTGTAACTTCTTGTTTGCTTAAATTCTAATTTCGGGACGAAATTCCTTCTAATGGGGGGATGATGTGACAACCCGAAATTTCCATTTGTACGAACATTATCTATTCAATAGAAGCTAGTCCAGTTTCTGTAATTTTCAGACTTGTCCGAACAAGTTTGTGTACATTAGGGTTTTACATTTCTGGACATATCGGGAGAATGGATGCTCCTGAAATTGTGAAACTTGAACATTGTAAGTTTCATGATGTTATAGTCCGACTTCCGGAATAAAAATATTTTCTGACAAAATATTTCAGGACTATAAATAGATTTCTGAATGTAATTAATTCATTATTCACAATTCAAACTAGAGAAAAACCAATTCTCTCTGACGGATCTTCGGGTTTTCATCCCGGATTGTGAGTCTACTTTCCTAAATGTGTTTTAATGTTTGTTAAATGCTTTATAACATTGTTACATGTCCAAAATCATCCAAGATCATAAGGCTTTGGAGTTTACGGCCAAGGAACTTCTTGGGTCGTAAACCCCTTTTTAAGGGACATAGATGCCCTAACTCACCTCCTTAAGC
Source organism: Lactuca saligna (assembly GCF_052625555.1). NCBI lineage: Eukaryota > Viridiplantae > Streptophyta > Magnoliopsida > Asterales > Asteraceae > Lactuca > Lactuca saligna. The sequence continues at coordinate 169,329,286 of NC_136423.1, read as the reverse complement.
CTAAGGACTTTACCCTGTAATGCTTGTGCTTATTTTGGACACCAAAACACTTCTAGATCTTAGGGTTTTAGGAGTTTACAGCCAAGGAAAGATCTTGGGCCGTAAACCCCTTTTTCTTGTGTTAAAGATGCCACAAATACCCCTAAGGCTTAAAGACAATTACCCTTGAACACATGGGACTTGAATGGGGATCAAAAGACTTCATAATCACTCCTTAAAAGGAGTTTACGGCCAAGGAACATATCTTGGGCTGTAAAATCCAAGTAATGACACAAATGTGTGCATCTTGTCCCAATTAGCCTTAGATAAAAGCATGGAAGTCATCCTACACATGCAAGGGCCTCAAATGAATTTAAAACAACACCCCATAGGATTTTACGGCCGTAAACTCTAGGGGATATGGTCCTTTGGCCGTAAAGTCCCCAAAGGAGCATTCCAAGGCCTTAAACTACTTCAAGTATTATTCCAACAAGGCTAGGCTTATTCTAGGACCAAGATAAGACCTCAAAACACCCAAAACCTCCATGTGAGGAGTTCACGGCCGTAAACCCATGGGTTCATGGCCGTAAACTCCAATGGGTAGGGTTTTTTGGGTGGTGAACTCATATAAAAGGCCATTTGTGCTTTAAACCCCTTTTGTCTTGTCCAGTATCAACTTAGATACAACCATTAGGACCTATAACACTTATATAAAGTGTATACATGTTCCTAATTGTGTTAACTAACTTTGTTAAGTTATTATGTGGCTAATTAGTTATATATATGCTTATTATATGATAATTAGGCTCGAACGTGTGAACAAGTCTCCGTTTGCCACTTAGCACGGTACCCGATACATCAATTCAATCTACTTACCACATGTGAGTTTATACCCCTTTAATCAACCTTTGAAATACTTTTAAATGTTTTAAATACTTTATGGGGGGGGGGATACAAGTCAAATACTTATAGTTATTACATCAATCACATGTGATTGCATTAATCACATGTGATTAATAACTAGAAAACCAATGATTTTACCACTGTTCAACTGTTTATCAAACTGTTTCACTTCAAATGTTTTACAAACTCTTTTTACTTATCAAATGCTTTTATTAAACTTTGTTTTACTTCTTATAAATTGCATGCCCATATATGTATATATATAAGTAATGTTTAAAGGGCTTAGGAAGGCCATCCGCCCTATTTCCTTTTCGCGCACTGAGATGTGGTCTGGTGGGATTTCGGGTGACCATCCGAGGGTCGTTTCCATATTAGTTATATATCATATATACATGTATAGACATAAAAAGTACTTCCATATTCATATTTACCAGTACATCGATAGCTAGTTACCATCGGGGTAATACAATACATATACTAGAAACAATACATATACAATGATGCTAGAAACAATACATATACTAGAAACAATACATATACAATGATGCTAGAAACAATACATATACAATGATGCTAGAAACAATACATATACAATGATGCTACAAACAATACATATACAATGATGCTAGAAACAATACATATACAACTATACTAGAACGAGAAACAGTACATATACATGAATACTTTATTATTGTGATTTAAATCGGAGCATGACTTAACTATCGTGGCTCGAGTTGTAGCCAGAATTCTCTTGAAGGGAGAGCGTGACTTTGCGTATAGATCTATACTGGATTGACAATCCTACACCTTGCTGCTAGCTACAGCCGGACCTACAGGTCTGCGGGTGCCAAACGTCATTCCGTTATTACGACCATTCATTATGTCGTTGTTACTTGTCGATAGTATGGTGCAATTTATCACGTAATGCCTTAATATAAATCCGGTTTAAGGTAGTTAGTACAACAGTAGTTCTTATAATACAAGGCTACAGTACTACAATGATTTACCCATTACATATTTTTAGTGATAACCTCACTTAAACGTTTATGTACAAACTATATTTTGTTAAATGATAGTTACATTTGGGAAATTACACACTTTTACATCAAACGAGCATACAAAACAGTTAAGCCTTGGTAGAAGGTTACTTTAATAGAAAACATAGGTTTTTCTGAGAGATTCAAACTTTTACAAACAATTGCAAACCTTTACATACATTTTACAAACTTATACTTGATACATGTTCAAACATTTTTGAATGACAAATACCGACACTAAAATACTTATGAACTCACCAGCTTAATGCTGATAAACTCTTTCAAAATAACTTGTATTCTCTGGTCATCAGTAGACAGGTACCGAGGCCAGCTTTTGAGAAGATGGAGCGCATTCAGACTCATCTTATTATTTTGATATACGTTATTTTTGGTGTCTATGCTGTACAGAACACGCTTGTATTAAAATTATATATTTAATGCAATGGATGATGTTGTTTGCTTATTTACATTTATTGTGTTGTGATACTTACATGACGTCCTCCGCCCCAAAACGTTTCCGCCGTTCTTGGTTTTGGGGTGTGACAGTGGTGGAGTTCATTTCAGTGATCCTAGAGTTCAAGCCTATCTTACGAGTTGATAGTTTCGAGGTGAGTTATCATCACTATATTAACTAGGTCTAAGGCACCAAGGCCGACCCTCTATGGATTTTATCTGGTTATGGCATGATATGTTTATCGATTACATCTTGGTAGTTTGGATGGTTATATGCTTATGCATAGTGACCTTGTTAGGTAAATTATCTGGTTATAAGATGATGCTATGTTAGTGATTAGTTAGGTCTATACCCCAGTTAGTGGGGTTGTTGCTACGATTAGTGATCTGATAGATCGGTTTGACTGTTATATGATATGAGCTAGCTTATGATATTTAGGTGCACATGTTTGTTGATTGGGGGTTGGGTTGAGGCGGTCCTGCTTTTTGTTGTTAGCCAACATACCCGGTGAGTGGTTCGGATAGGCTGTAGGCCCTGTGAGGCAGTCCAATCATGTTGAAGGCTCGAGAGCAGTCCAGATAGGTTGTAGGCCCTACGAGGCGGTCTAGTCACATTGAAAGATCATCATGCATGTTGTTCTATATTGTTATATGTTATGATGATATTGTTATGGAGTTGGTATGTTGGGGTAGCTCACTAAGATTTCGGGCTTACAGTTCCAGTTTATTGTTTATGGCACTTCTGGTGATCGAGGGAAGGTAAAGGCTTGATCGTACCGCTTCTCATGATTTGTTTATGTTTCTGGGGAAAACTGATATTTGTCATGATTTTATGGGTTGATACTGGGATACTCTGGTGATTACTATTTTGAACACAACCTTTGTAATGATTAATGATTTTTTAAATGTTTTGAAAAAGTTTTAATTTGGCATGAAATTTTTGGGTATTACAAGTTGGTATCAGAGCCTTGGTTTGAGTGAATCGGAGGAACATTCATGTGAATTTAGTCTCAAATCAAGGAAGGTTTTTCAAAATAAGTAAAGGAGGACGCAGGGTGTATAATCAGCCGGATCCAACAACTAGACACCCCCCCCCAAAATACCATACAGTTATTTGATTATGTGATATGTTAGAACAACATGCTAGTACTAGGCTAGGGATCTTCAGGGATTGCATGATAGAATTACTTGATTACATGATGCCTGCTAGCCTAGGGTTTTCTTTATATGAGCTTGACATCCATACAGTAGTTACTTGTGTATGCACCACAACTGTATATAATTAAGATCTTATAGCCTGAGAATGTTTGATTTTGCCTTATGTTCTATCCATTTAGGGCATAGGGTAGGATCAGATATTCGAAAGTCTATAGGGTCCAGCGTTATGTATTGCTAGCATACACGAGAGCTGCAGGTTGGGTGGAAGTTTCATGGACGAGTTTGTAGTGTGAGGCCGATAGGCTAGTCGCAAGACATTTAGAATTTCTCTAGGAGTAAGGATCGAGCGCTCATTATGGTTATGTGCATTGTTAGGGTGTTGTGGTGATACTTGAGACAAATATGGGTAGGTGTGGAACGTAGTATGGGCCCGTACTACTGATAGCATAGGACCTATACGTGTGGCAAGGAAGTCACAACCCATAGGGTATAGTCGGCAGTTGACTCCTAGTTATTATGTGCATTATCTAATATCGTTTAGTATGTTTCACAATGGTGATGACGAGATGCTTTGTGATGGGATCCGGCTTACGATAAGGAGTAGGAGACGGAGGCCAGGTGGGGACAACAACACCTGAGCATGTGGTGCAGATGGTTGGATGCCTGGATTCGAGAGATCCTGCATGATGAGGTTGTTGCTGTGTTTTGGGCACAACTTCTGGAAATGTTTGGTTCTATTAAGACTGTTATGGTCGAGTATTTTGATGAGCATTACGCAGCCCTTGTAGAGATGGCTACCGCAGCAGGTGCGTCAGCTGTATCGACGGCAGGGGCAGGAGCCAGTAGGGGTTTCCAGTACCAGGACATCGATAATACGAAGCCCCCTACTTTTGATGGGAGGCAGGATCCCATCAAGGCTATGAGGTGGATCTCAGACGTGGAGAGGTGTTTCTTTACCTGCTCATGTCCTACTTACCAGAGGGTCAGGTGTGCTCTAAACCTGCTAAGGTCAGGGGCCAATGATTAGTGGAGACTGGCGACTGGGTTGTACACTGATGATCAGAGAGCTGTTGTTACCTGGGAGAAGTTCAGGGATATGTTACGTACCCGATACATTCCTTGGGTCGAATAGGAACGATTGTCATAGAAGTTTTTGAGTTTGAGGCAGGATGGGGAGTCGGTGACAGAGATCACCTGTTTGTTTATAGAGAGGGCAATGTTCTGCCCAGAGTTTGCTTCTGACTAGGCTCAGATGACTCGCTATCTGAGCATGATTAAGACTGATATCTGTCAGTTTGTGTCTACTCAGTGATGTGATACTCTGTTGGAGTTGCGGGAGGCTGCTAGATGGCATGAGTAGGAGATTGAACTGCAAATGAGGGAGTAGTGGCAGTCCCCGATGCAATTGTAGCCTGTGCCCAAGCGGTCTAAGTCCGCTGATTCTAGGACTTGGATTCAGCAGAGCCGTACTTGTGGAAAGTGCGGCAAGAGTCATTCTGGAGCTTGTTGAGCGGGTAGTGGGTGCCAAAAGTGTGGCAAAACAGGGTACTATGCTAGGGATAGTCGCCATTCCGCCCCTGCATCGAATATGAGGATATGTTATCATTATCATCAGGTTGGTCATGTAAAGACCAACTATCCATAGCTCGTAGCCAAGCCGACGCAGGTTCCAGCATCGGCTACATTGAGGATTGCTGATAGGAGGCCAGTTAAGGCTGAGCCTCCGAAGGCTCAGGGGTGTGCTTTCCAGCTTACGGCAGAGGAGGCCAAGGCAGCACCGGATGTGGTTGTCGGTATATTTCTATCCTTTATCTCCTTTATTATATATGTGTTGTGCTTATCTGTTATACCTGTGACTAGGTACGTTTTTAGTAAATTCCTTGTCCGCTTTGGTTTTATTTGACTTGGGGACGAGTCGGTCTTCCGTGTCTCCGTTGTTTAGTAGGGAGTTTGGTGTGCCAGAGGGAGATTTGGAGTGTCCGTTGCGAGTCTCTATCGCCAACGAACATGGGGGAGGTGTCCTTTCTGATAGATTTGATTCCGATTTCCATAGGGGAGGTGTGTGTAATAGTGGGAATGGATTGGCTCAGTCGGTTCGGTGCTATGATTGACTGTGAGGGACAACGAGTGGTAGTTAGAACCCCAAGTGGGGGAGAACTGGTTGTATATGGTGAGGGCACCAGAATGGGATCAGGTTTCTGTTCAGCCTTCAAGGCTCGGCAGTTCATTCAGCGTGGGTGTGCGGGTTTTCCGATGTATGTGGTGGATACGCACGTCAGGGATCAGACATCAGTTTTTGAGGTTCTGGTAGTCAGAGAGTTTGCAGATGTGTTTCCGGAGGAGTTTCCAGGGATACCTACGGAGAGGCATGTCAAGTTTAGGATTGATCTGGTGCCTGGCGCGACCCCTATCGCCAAGGCATCGTACTGGTTGGCACCGCCAGAGATGTAGGAGTTATCATCACAGCTGCAGGAACTGTTGGGCAAAAAGTTCATACGAACGAGCAGTTCTCCATGGGGAGCACCGATCCTCTTAGTTAGGAAGAAGGACAAATCATACCATATGTGCATTGATTATAGGGAGTTAAACAAGCTGACGATAAAGAACCATTATCCACTCCCGATGATAGATGATCTCTTTGATTAGTTGAAGGGTGCATCTTGGTTCTCCAAGATTGATTTGAGGTTGGGGTATCACCAGGTTCGGGTTAAAGAGGAGGACGTGGAGAAGACCATGTTTCGAACTCGTTATGGTCATTATAAGTTTGTGGTAATGCTGTTTGGGCTCACCAACGCGTCAGCAGTATTCATGGACCTAATGAATCGGGTCTGTAGACCGATGCTTGATCGCTCAGTCATTGTGCTCGTAGATGACATCTTGGTGTATTCCAAGACTCGAGAGCAACACGCCAAGCACCTCAGGGAGTTGTTAGGAGTTCTGAGGAGAGAACGGCTGTATGCCAAGTTCTCGGAGTGCGACTTTTGGTTACGAAAGGTCCAGTTCCTCGGACATCTCGTCAACCAGGAGGGGATTTTGGTCAACCCGACCAAGATTGAGGCATTCATGCGGTAGGAGGTGCCGAGATCTCCCTCGGACATCAGGAGTTTGCTGGGATTGGCAGGGTACTATCGCAGGTTCATTATAAATTTCTTGAAAATTTCAGTACCCCTCACTCATCTAGCGGGGAAGGGGGTGGATTTTCAGTGGGGCCCTGAGCAGCAGAGGGCGTTTGATACCCTCCATCAGCGGTTATGCGAGGCCCTAGTTTTGATGCTTCCTGAGAGTCTGGAGGATTTTGTTATATTCTGTGACGCATCCATCACAGGTTTAGGGGCAATCCTCATGCAGAGAGAACGAGTGATAGCCTATGCATCACATCATTTGAAGCCGCATGAGACGAGATACCCTACGCATGATTTAGATCTAGGAGCGGTGGTGTTCTCTCTCAATATATGGAGACATTACCTTTATGGAGTCCGTTGCACCATATAGATGGATCACGAGAGTTTGAGACACATCATGGACCAACTGAACTTGAACATGAGGCAGCATAGGTGGCTGGATGTAGTCAATGACTACGACTGTGAGATCCTTTACCATCCCGGTAAAGAGAACGTGGTGGCGTATGCTTTAAGCTGCAAGGCAGGTAGGCCTTCCACCTTAGCAGTATGTATGAGGAGAGCGGTGGATTCTCTGCTTATGAGCTTAATTAGGGATACCAGGTTAAGGGCAAGCGATCGGAGAACTAGAAGATGGAAAGGATCAAGGGTGAAAACACCCGGTTTGTGTAGTATAGTCGGAGATTATTGACCTGGTGCAGTCGGGTATGGGTTCCGATGTCTGGTGGGTTCAGACAAACAGTCATGGAGGAGTCTCATAAGTCTCACTTCTCTATTCACCTGGGGGCCACCAAAATGTACCGGGACCTGAGTTTGAGCTATTTGTGGCCATTTATGAAGCGATAAATCGCTTGGTATCTCGAGAGGTATTTGACTTGTAGGATGGTCAAGGTCGAGCATTAGAGGCCGCATGGTATGCTATAGCCTCTGGAGATACCCGTGTGGAAATGGGAGCAGATCGCGATGGATTGCATTACCAAACTGCTGAGGACGACAAAGGGGTTCGATGCTATATGGGTCATCGTAGAACGATTGACCAAGAGTGCGCATTTCTTGGCTATACAGGAGAATTCCTCGGCCGAGAAGTTAGCCAACGTGTATGTCCGCGAGATTGTTGCTCGCCATGGGGTTCCGATATCTATTGTTTATGACCGGGGAGTTAGATTTACTTTTCGTTTCTGACAGAATTTCCACGAGGAACTGAGCACACGGTTGCATTTTAGTACAATGTTTCATCCTCAGACCGATGGTTAGAGAGAGCAAACCATTCAGTCCCTTGAGGATATGTTGCAGGCGTATGTTACTGATTTTGGTGGGAGTTTGGATTCCCACCTACCACTGGTACAATTCGGCTACAACAAAAACTATCATTCCAACATCGGTGCTCCTCCTTTCGAGCCGTTGTATGGGTGGAAATGTCGCACCCCAGTTTGTTGGGGCAAGATTGGACACATGGTGATGGGACAGACAGAGGTAGTTCTGCATACTACCGAGAAAATTCAGCAGATTAGGCAACGATTGCAGACCACTCAGAGTTGACAGAAGAGTTACGCCGACAGATGCCGATCTGAGTTATAGTTTCAAGAGGATGATATGGTACTCCTGAAGGTCTCGCCTTGGAAGGGTGTGATTCACTTCATGAAGAGGGGAAAATTGGGTCCCTGATACATTGGGCCATTCAGGGTCATTGTCAGGGTTGGCAAGGTGTCTTACAGATTAGAGCTCCCGGAGGATCTTGGTCGGATCCACAATAATTTCCACGTTTCGCAATTGAGAAAGTGCATTGTGGATCAAGAGGCAGTGGTGTCATTGGATGATATTTAGGGTGATGAAAGGCTAAATTACATGGAGAGGCATGTGGCTGTACTTGAGAGGAAGTAGAAAATTATGTGGAACAAAGAGATACCTTTGGTGAAAGTGCAGTGGGAACATCGGAGGGGATTCGAGTGGATGTGGCATCCAGAGGCAGAGATGCGAGAGCATTACCCGATGTTGTTTACCCCAGCAGACTTCAAGGACGAAGTCTAGTTCAAGTGGGGGAGAATGGTAATGCCACATTTCTCAGGTATTGATTTATGTATGAACCTTTTTACTTTTTGGATCTACTCGATGAATTGGCAACCCTACTCGTCGAGTAGTAGCGGGTTGGTCCACGTGTTTTAATGATCTACTCGCCGAGTCCAAGAACGGAGTGGATGAGTAGGAGCGTACAGATAAAATCCTAGATTTCGGGGCCTTTCACCCTATTTAAAGGATCATTGGCCTCCCGCGGCCCCCCTTTACAGTTTCTTGTCGATCCAAGACCCTAAATCGAGTGTGTGTGATCTTTTGGTGTGTTCAACATTAGAGGAGGAGTTTTTGAGGAGGAACACTTGGGGAAATCAAGCAAGTAGAAGTAAGAACTCGTAGGATTCAAGATCTACATCTGTGGACATTTTCTTAAAGGTATTACATTGTTTTCCTTGGCTGATGTTCATCTAAAATCTCTTTTGGATGGGTTTTATGAAAGGATTTTTATGCTTGAGCTAAGATCTAAAGTTGTAAGTTCAGATCTGGACTCCCTTTGACCTCTACATTGATAAAGTTATCAACCTTTCCTAGTATGAGCTTTCGCTCAATTATGAGACTTCATTGCAAGCTTTGTTTTGTCATTTAAGGGATTTAAAGCCTTGCATATACGTAAAGTTTGCAACTTTACGTGTTAAGCATGCCTAAGGAGGTTGGATCTGCAATCGGGAACCTTTGCATGGCTTAAAAAGCATTTGTGTGGATGAAGGATAGAAGGGACTCGGCGAGACGCATGGTTGACTCGGCGAGTCATATGAAGATGGTCTAAGAACTCGACGAGTTGGATAAACAGATCGGCGAGTCCGATGAAGATTGTCGAACACTTGATGAGTGAGTAGAGTAACTCGGGAAGTTGGTTGGGATTTTTCCCAACCGTTGGATGCGTGTGAGCTTGTCGAATTGCAAGGGTGAAAAACTCGACAAGTGGCCGTGGAGCTTCGACCGTGAGCCTTAGGAACTCGATGAGTCACTCCGGTGACTCAGCAAGCGGGCAAGTATTATAAGGAACTCAACGAGTAGCTGAGGGTACTCGACGAGTTGAGGTCACTATGGATTGTTGACCTTGACAGTTGACTTTGACTTTGACCATGGGTTAACCAGATGAATTGTGGAGGACATTTTGGAAAGATTGGAAATTTACAAGTATGGTTTACAATGAATATAGGTGGTGGAGTTCATTTCAGTGATCCTAGAGTTCGAGCCTATCTTACGAGTCGACAGTTTCGAGGTGAGTTATCGTCACTATATTAACTGGGTCTAAGGCACCAAGGCCGACCCTCTATGGATTTTATTTGGTTATGGCATGATATGTTTATTGATTACATCTTGGTAGTTAGGATGGTTATATGCTTATGCATAGTGACCTTGTTAGGTAAATGTTCTGGTTATAAGATGATGCTATGTTAGTGATTTGTTAGGTCTATACCCCAGTTAGTGGGGTTGTTGCTACGATTAGCGATCTGATAGATCGATTTGACTGTTATAGGATATGAGCTAGCATATGATATTTATGTGCACATGTTTGTTTGTTGATTGGGGGTTGGGTTGAGGCGGTCCTGCTTTGTGCTGTAGGGCAACATACCTAGTGAGCGGTTTGGATAGGTTGTACGCCCTGCTGTAACGAGAAGAAAGTTAAAACAAATTTTCATTTTTCAAAAAAAATAAAACTCATTGAATATTGTCAAATCTCGTGTTTAACAAATATCATCATGATGAAAACATATCCAAAGATCACAAAATAAATCTTCTGCCAGTTTGTACGGATCATGTTGGCACCTTCCCATGATCCTTGCTAGTACGTGAAACACATAACACATAACATTATAAGCATAAATGCTTAGTGAGTTCCCCAAAATACCACATACAACACATACGCCAGTCAACGCCATCGCTCTATGGGACCTTCCGGTCCATGTGTCTCAGGGGACTTCCATCCCAGCCCTGGTAGACTTTCCGGTCCATAGACTGTTGACCTTCCGGTCCATAACATGATGACCTGCTGGTCTAAATACATACTACTCATAACATAACATAACATAACACATACATATCGCATATCACCTATCAACATATATCACATACTCTTCATAACACATAAGACCTTCCGGTCACACCTAATTACCACTCTAGTAACGTATAGTGAGAAGATTCACCTTGTATGTTGTCTAGTAACTCACGTGCCCGGTATCCCTGAACCTCGTAACTATGACCTAGCCCCGCCTAAACACATAAAAATGATCTCAAATAAATAATAGCTCTCCAGGCTTGACTAGTCCTTTCCAATGTTCTCTCAGAAGGCTAAAATACCATTTTACCCTTCTAATGGTCCAAATGTCCAAGTGTTGACCAAACCCTAAAAGTCAACGAAAGTCAATTGTGGTCAATGGTCAAACTTTCACCAGGCTCGTCGAGTGCACTAGTGCGACTCAGAGAGTCCATGCGTGTCCTTATAATCCTCAGAAATCCTCACTCGACTCATTGAGTTAACCTTTCACTCAACGGGTTACCACTGGTCACAAATCACGTGGCAACCCGACTTGACTCGTCGAGTCCCTTTATGGAATCGACGAGTTCCTTCCATGGCAACACTCAAATGACCTTCTGAGGTCAGATCTATTTCTCTTACCTATAGATCTGACTTCCCAAGGCTCAATAACTACGTAAAGGTTCATCTTTACGCCCATGCAACACATACAAGCCTCTTTTGGTGAAATAGCTTCTAAAATGGCAACCTAGATTCATATCTCTAATGGAACATCATAAAGTAGGGAGGTTGGGGCTCTCTCGACCTCTCAAGGACCAGATCCAAAGTTTAACACTCAAAGGGACATCATAAGCATCATATCCAAGCCAATAAAGGGTAGAGAAAACCCTAGATTCAAGGGTTCTACACCAAAACAGAAGAAGGATCGATTTAATACCTCAAAGATGGAGTTCCTTGCTTGAAACCACAAAATAGAAATCCCCTTGACCTTCTTTTGCTGGAAACTTCCTCTTCTTTGCAAAAACCAAACCAGATCCAAAGTTTGCTCTCGAAGTCTGATTTTCCAAACAACTTTGGGTTCTCCCCTACTAGAATCAGATTTTGCTCTCGAAGTCTGATTTTCCAAACAAATCTCGAAGTCTGATTTTCAAGGGTTCCCCCCGCTAGAATCAGACTTTGCTCTCGAAGTCTGATTTTCCAAACAACTCTAGGTGCTGCTCCCGCCTCCGGCTCCCAAGTCAACTTGGACCCTCTCCGATGCTGCCACTAGACCTGAACCAGGGGTAACTTCTTGTTTCTTAGAACCTTAATCTTCTGATCCAAGATTGCGATTGGCCTCTCACGTAATTCAGGCTCGCGTCCACCTGAATATCATATAGTGGTACAACTTTAAACTCCTCGATTATACACTTCCTCAACTGAGACACATGGAAGGTATCATGTATCTGGCTCAACTTTGCAGGTAGCTCTAAACGATATACTATGCTGCCCACCCTCATGGTCACCCTAAAAGGACCAATGTACTGGGGCCCCAACTTGCCCCTCTTCCTGCATCAGATCACTCCTTTCCAAGGAGATACATTCAGGAGTACGAAGTCTCCAACCTGAAAATCAAGCTCCGATCGTCGCCTATCCCCATAACTCTTCTGGCGACTCTAGGCTGTCAGCAATCTCTGCCTGACCTACTGTACCTGCTCAGTCATCTAAAGCACTATCTTAGTGCTACCCATCACTCGCTGCCCTACCTCTCCCCAACAGATAGGAGTCCGGAACCTCCTCCCATACAACAACTCAAAGGGAGGCATACCAATGCTCGAATGGCAGCTGTTGTTATAAGAAAACTCAGCCAATGGTAGGTACGTGTCCCAACTTCCTCCGAAGTCCAACACACATGCTCGAAGCATATCCTTGAGTGTCTGAATCGTCCACTCACTCTATCTGTCCGTCTGTGGGTGGTATGCGGTGCTAAATTGCAATCTTGTACCCAACTCCTCATGGAATTTCCTCCAGAATATGGAAGTGAAACGTACGTCTCGATCCGACACAACTGAGATCGGTACTCCATGTCATGATACCACCTTCTTCACATATATCTCTACTAGCCTTTCTGCAGAAGAGCTCTCACTGATATCAAGGAAATGGGCGCTCTTCGTTAGCTGATCAACGATCACCCAAATTGCATCGACACCCCTCGCGGTTCTCAGCAATTTGGTGATGAAATCCATAGAAATTTGTTCCCACTTCCACTAGGGAACCTCAAGTTGCTGCAACTTGCCATGGGGCGCTGGTGCTCGGCCTTTACCCTATGACAGGTCAACCACCTCTCAACAAACCATGCAACATCATTTTTCATACAGGGCCACCAATAATCTCCTTTCAGGTCCAAATACATCTTAGTGGCCCTGGGATGGATCGAGAACCTCGATCTGTGTGCCTCCTCCATCAGGATGGCACGTGCCCCACTCGTGAACGACACCCAAATCTAACCCTAAAAGGTCATAAGCCCTCAACTATCGGTAACAAACTCCGATACCTGCCCAATCACTCACTCTCTCTTGCACTTTTCCGGTCTCACCACCTCTGCCTGGGCCTCTTGGATGGTATCCAACACCGGAGTCATCACCGTCATCCTCATACAAATATCTTGTATCGGGGCACTCTCCGCCCTACGGCTCAGGGCATCGGCTACAATGTTAGCCTTGCCCGGGTGGTACAAGATCTCGCAGTCATAATCCTTTATCACATCCAACCATCTCCTCTGGCGCATGTTCAGGTTGAGCTGATCCATCAAGTACCTCAAACTATTGTGGTCCGTGTATATCATACAACGAACCCCATACAAATAATGACGCCATATCTTGAGGATGAACACCATGACCCCCAAATCCGAATCGTAGGTGGGATACCTCACCTTGAGAGGCTTCAGCTGCCTCGATGCATATGCTATCACGTGCCCTCTCTGCATAAGAACCGCACCCAACCCTGATGTCGATGCATCACAATATACCACAAAATCCTCCATCCCTTCCGGAAGCGCTAATACCGGGGCTTCACATAATTTCTTGTGAAGCGTTTCAAATGAGGTCTGCTGCTCTGGACCCCAACTAATAGTCATGCCCTTCCGGGTCAACTTGGTGAGAGGAACGAAAATCTTGCAGAAATCCCTGATAAATCTCCGATAGTAGCCGGCCAATCCCAGAAAACTCCTAATCTCGGTGGGGGATTTCGGCACCTCCCATCTCCTAACCACCTCAATCTTGGCTGGATCGACCAATATTCCGTTCTGGTTAATTACGTGTCCCAAGAACTAGACCTATCATAACCAGAAATCACACTTAGAGAATTTGGTGAAAAGCCTCTCTGACCTCAATACTCCGAGAATCTATCTCAGATGCTCCTCATGCTGGTCTCTAGATCGCGAATATACCAGAATATCATCGATGAACACGATCACCGATGGATCCAACATTGGCTAGCACACCCTATTCATGAGATCCATGAACACTATCGGTGCATTGGTGAGCCCAAAAAGCATCACCACAAACTCCTAATGCCTATAACGAGTCCTGAATGTTGTCTTTTGGATATCTTCATCCCGCACTCTCATCTGATGATAACCCGACCTCAATTATATCTTGGAGAACCAAGATGCTCCCTGCAACTTATCGAACAGATCATCGATCCTCGGTGACGGATAACGGTTCTTGATCGTCAACTTGTTCAACTCCTAGTAATCAATGCACATCCTTTGTGAACCATCCTTTTTCTTGACAAAAAGGATTGGCGATAGGCTCTGCCCCTAGAAAAAAGTTGGTTGTGCCTATTTCCTAGTACCTCCTGAAGCTACGAGGATAACTCCTGCATCTCTAGCGGCGGAATGCGATAAGGCGCCTTGGCGATAGGCTCTGCCCCCGGAACAAAATTGATACAGAACTCCACCTTCCTCTCGGGAGGCACACCCATCAACTCCTCGAGAAAAACATCCGGGAACTCACACACTATCGAAACATCATAAATCAAACTCGGTCTCTCTGCGGTAACTCGTGTATCTATCACATAAGCTACAAACCCGCTGCAGCCCTGCTGTAAACTCTGTCTCGCTCTAGCAGCCGAACAAAATGCTGACCCACATCGGGTACCCTCACCATATAGAGTCAACACTCCCCCACTACGGTCTCGTATCGTCACTATCTGCCGCTTGCAGTCTATAACCTCCCCAAATTGGCTCAACCAATCCATGACCACTATAATGCAAACGTCCCCCATTGCAATAGGTACCAAATCTATCGGGAACTCAACGCCAAAGATCTCAAATATACATCCTCGAATCACATCAGTAGCATACACCGTTGGCTCGTCAGCTATCAAAACTCGTAGTGGTTGACTCAACGCCTCTCACTGAATACTGATGTGCTGACTAAATGCCAATGACACAAATGATCGACTTGCACCCAAGTCAAATAACACCAAAGCAGGTACAAAATTCACAGGAAAAGTACCTACGCATATCATAAAATAAGCACAATATTTTAACTCAACATAAATAAATGAAAGAATACGTACCATCCACGACATTGGGTGCTGCACAGACCTCTTCCGCAGTCAACTGGAAGGCTCTCCCGCGAGCCTTCGGTGCCTCTGCCTTTACTGGCCGACCCTCAGTAGCTCGTGCAGTAGCAGGGGAAGGTCCCTGAGCTGATCCTTGTAGTATCTGTGAGCACTCGGCCTTCCGATGGCCCGTCTGGTTGCAATGAAAGCAAATCATAAATCCCTTGGGGAAGTCCTTGGCTATATGCCGCTCCTTGCCACATTTTTAGTAAGCACCTGACCGACAGACTCCATCATGTCCCTTGATGCACTTCCTACAAGTGCGACCCTTCTTGCCTCCTGATCTCGTATCAGCGGGCTTATTTCGCTTGGTTGCCGGCTGAGACTGTATCGTCCGCCTATCCTTCCCCTGAGACTCAGCCTCCTCCCTAGCCTGAGTCTGCAACTCAGTCTCCCTCTTCCGGACATTTTCCTGGAGCTCAGAAAATGTTTGGTAAGTCGAGTTCACCACGAACTGCTAGGTGTCCTTCCTGAGAATGCTCAAATACCGGCTCATGCGTTCCTGCTCAGACGACACATGCTCAGGGAAAAACAACACCCTCTCATGGAACATCCGTGTAATCACAGTCATGGACTCCGTCCCTTGCTTGAGGGACAAAAACTCCTGTACCAACCGTTCCCTATCCACCAGGGGAGCATACTCATCTCTAAACATGGTGGTGAACCTCTCCCAGGTCACCTCGGAAATATATGCAAGAGTGAAGTTCGCCTTCACAACTTCCACAAGTCCTTCGGTCTCAAGCGAAGCTGGTTCAGTGCAAACCAAACCCTCAGATGATCCGAACACGAACAGGTGTAGAAACATCCCTCAATATTAGAAATCTATCTTATCGTATCAATGAGATCCTACGTCCCATCAAACTCTGGTGGCTTCGTGTTATTGAACTCCCAGAACAGCATCGAGTCACCCTCTTGAGGTCTAGCACCAGCCAAAACGGTAGTAGCTACACCAGCCGCAACCTCAGTAAACACTGCGTATCTCTCGTAAAATGTCTCAATCAAAGTGGTCTTGATAGACCCAAACATCTCTGGTATCTCTGCTCAAATGGCCACGGCCACCTCATCGTGGATCATCTGACGAAGCTCCTCGTCACTCACGTCATTGGTCTCAGTTCTATGGCATGTCCCAACCATGATGTCTCTAAAATACAACATAAAAATATCAGAGACTCGCTCGAGCATACACACTCTAGATAACTCAACCCTACTTGCCCCTGTGTACCCAAGGATTGTTACTTGGACTGCTTATTGGTCCGGTGTTTTCAGTAGTACGGGCCCTATACTACCGTCTACACTGCATCAATATTCACCCCAAGTCCTCCTCCTTGGATCCCAAATCACAAGTACTCTACTTCTTATCACACATAGGCTACTTTCCAGTAGACCTCTTGTAGGCTCCTTACCGCTACCTACTCACTCTCGAAGTATCTCCTAGTAGCAGTAATCTCCTAGGCTAAGACATCACAATCTGGTTACTCTAGTCCCAGATATGAATACCTAGCCTACTATATCATGCATAACATATCACATAATATCTCATAACACATAATGTAAGGGTATTTTGGGAAATCACCGTTCAGGCGCTGGCTGATCGTAAACACTGCTCCATTCTGCCTTTCTCAAAATCTTTTACTCTTTTAGAAAAATTGTTTCTTTTTTGAAAATTTTCCTCAAATCCTCAGTTTGAGTTCAGATACGCCCGAAGGTGCATCCGAATCCCTCAAACCAAAGCTCTGATACCAACTTGTAATGACATGAAAGTTAAAACAATTTTTCATTTTTCAAAAAACATAAAACTCATTCAACATTCTCAAATCTCATGTTTAACAAATGTCATCATGATAAAAACATATCCCAAGATCATAAAATAAATCTTCTGCCAGTGTGTACGGATCATGTCGGCGCGTTCCCGCGATCCTTGCTAGTACCTGAAACACGTAACACATAACATTGTAAGCATAAATGCTTAGTGTGTTCCCCAAAATACCAAATACAACACATACGCCACTCAAGGCCATAACTCTACGAGACCTTCCGATCCATGTATCTTAGGGGACTTCCATCCCAACCCCGATAGACCTTCCGCTCTACACGTAATGACCTTCTGGTCCATACCCTTTTGTCCTTCCAGTTCATACACTGTTGACCTTCCGGTCTATAACATGATGACCTTCTGGTCCAAATACATCTTATTCATAATATAAAATAACACATACATATCGTATATCACCTATCAACATATATCACATACTCTTCATAGCACATAGGACCTTCCGGTCACACATAATTACCCCTCTAGGTAACGTATAGTGAGAAGACTCACCTCGTATGAGGTCTAGTAACTCACGTGCTCGGTATCCCTGAACGTCGTTGTAACGACCCAATTTTCACGCCCAAAATTTCATTTAAAATAAGTGGTTTGTAAAATATTTGTAGTAAAACATCATCCAATCATATCATTTCATAAAACATATTTCATCTCTGAAAACCTAAAACATGAAAATAATAATAATGTAAGAGTACAATCCCAGAACATCTCAAATGCGGAAATCCAATGTGTGTGTATGATGTGCCGCTACCACGCCAGCTCCTTCCCCTTCGCTGAAGAGGTACCTGAAACCAAAATTGTAACTGTAAGCGCGAAGCTTAGTGAGTCCCCCCATCATACCACATACCATATAATGATATCACATACATATTGTTTGGCATTTCTGGGGTGCCCAACCTACCCGGTATGGCCATTCTGGGGTGCCGCCCTACCCATACAACCATTCTGGGGTGCCGACCTACCCATGTCGAGCTATTCTGGGGTGCTGACTACCCTTCGGTCCTAACAACCGAACCTCGGGGACTATTTCATCCCCTACTACTACTATCACATATAACATAACAAAAACATATTATCAGACATATCTGGGGTGCCTGAACTACCCTTCGGTCCTGACGATCGAACTCGGGGACTAGTCCCCTCCTATTACCTCTATCGCATATAACATAACAAGCCAACATGCAAACATATCATCACATACTGTCAGACGTACCTGGGGTGTTTGACTACCCTTCGCTCCTAACAACCGAACTCTACTACTATCACATATAACATATCATGCTAGCATATAACATATCAGGTAGTAGCAAAACTAGATGGTATCACAGAGACAATCATCTATCATACGTCTCCTACTGGTGAGTCGGCATTGTAGCCTTAGACCCACCGCTACTGGAAGGTAACTCACCTCAAAAAGCAGCTGCTGAAAGTCTGCTTGCTAAACGCCTGACTGCTGAATCGGTAATCCTCCGGCTATAAATCATAAACATAGATTAGCCACTCATACACACCCTTAGGTCAGATGACTGACCCACCCCTGGTCCAAGGTCAACTCCTTGGTCAAAGTCAACTTCCAGTTGGCTGGACTCGCCGAGTCATGGAACCAACTCGCCGAGTCCTTCTCCCACTAACACAATCCTACTCTACAAGTCCCTCTTCCCACTCACTGAGTCACCCTTAACTCACTACCTGGGACGATAGAACCGACTCGCGATCCGACTCGCCGAGTCCATACGATGAGATCTCCCACTTGCTTCCAAATCCCCACTAGAGCATCCTTTTGGAGGATTTGGGTTTCTGGGACTATTGCTACACGTTAGACTGCTAATTCCGCATGCATATACGAGTGGTTGGATCTTCAACACCTAAACCCCTCTTACTCAGTAACTGTACATCTGACTCGCCGAGTTTGAAGAACAACTCGTTGAGTACCAGGCAATCTTCATAGGACTCGCCGAGTTGTTCATCCAACTCGCCGAGTCTAAGGCCATCTTCAAAGAACTCACCGAGTTCCACTTTGGGACTCGCTGAGTCCCTCGACCCATTTCCCATATAGACCAAATTTGAGACATGCAACGCTAGAAAACCATAGATCTATGTTCCTAGGGCATGCTTATCACATAAAGTTGCAAACTTTACGTGCATACATGGCCCTACAAGCTCCAAAAGGCAAAATCCAAGCTCTTTATGAGGTCAAACACTCAATGGGGACCTCAATCACTTCATCCACATAAACTTTATGCTTCTAATACATCCGCAAGGTCTATATTTGAAGTCCTTTTGGATTATTAAGCACAAACACATGGAGTTTGGTGTTTTAGGGCTTGAAACCCACCAATTAGGGACAAAAATGGTATCTAATAAACTAGTGATCAAGGTAGGAACTTTTCTACATGAATGGAAGGTTCTCACAGTGTAGATTTTGGATCTACTCCCCTCCTTGCACTCTTCAACCTCCTCCTTCTTCTTCTAAGCTCCAAACTTCCTTCACCAAGCAAAAATCACTCACATGAACAATATGGGGGCTAGGGTTTCACTCTACAACTCTCTGGAAGTGTTAGGGACAAGGGAGGCTGAGTTAGAGTGCTTAAATAGGGTGCAAACACCCGAGTTATGGTTTTTGCCCAAACAGAGCCTACTCGCCGAGTTGGGGAACCAACTCACCGAGTCCGAGGCTCAGACCCCGCGTCTCATCCAGCTCCTACTCGGCGAGTTGGTCCTTCAACTCGCTGAGTCCAAGGCAAAATGCATGAATTAAGAATTATTAATTACACGAAATACGCATCGGGAACCAGGTGCTACAGTCATAACAATGACCTAGCCCCACCTAAGAACATAAGCAATCATCTCAAATCAATAATGGCTCTCCAGGATAGACTAGTCCTTTCTAATGATTTCTCAGAAGGCTAAAAGACCAGTTTACCCTTTTAATTGTCCAAAAGTCAAGTGTTGATCGAACCCTAAAAATCAACGAAAGTCAACTGTAGTCAATGGTAAAATTTTGACCAGACTCGTCCAGTGCACTTGCATGACTCAGCTAGTCCAGCATGTCCTTATAATCCTCATAAATCCTCACTCGACTCGTCGAGTTAACCTTTCACTCAACGGGTTACCACTGGTCACGAATTGCGTCACAACACAACTTGACTCTTCGAGTCCCCTTATGGACTCGGCGAGTTCCTTCCATGGCAACACTCAAATGACCTTCTGAGGTCAGATCTATTTCTCTAACCTACAAATCTGACTTTCTAAGGCTCAATAACTACGTAAAGGTTCAACCTTTGTACTCATGCAACACATATAAGACTCCTTTTGGTGAAATAGCTTCTAAAATGGCAACCTAGGTTCATATCTGTAATGGAACAACATAAATCAGGTAGCTTGGGGCTCTCTGGACCTCTCAAGGTCCAGATCCAGAGTTTAACACTCCAAGGGACATCATAAGCATCATATCCAAGCCAATAAAGGGTAGAGAAAACCCTAGGTTCAAGGGTTCTACTCCAAAACAGAAGAAGGATTGATTTAATACCTCAAAGATGGAGTTCCTTGCTTGAAACCACAAAATAGAAACCCCCTCGACCTTCTTTTCCTGGAATCTCCTTCTTCTTTGCAAAACCACACCAACAAGGATCAAAATAGCCCTTCGTCTCACACCACACGCTCAGGCTCACTAGGGTTTCTCTCTCTGGAATGGTAGCCACAAATGATGGCTACAAGGTCCCTCAAATAGGGCACATGACCAAGAATTTAGGGTTTCCACTCACAACATGGACTCGTCGAGTCCACCCATCGACTCGTCAAGTCTTTTCATTAATCCAGTCAGCAAATCGCGATCCTACTCGATGAGTCTAAGCGTCAACTTGTCGAGTCCCTCCTCATAACTCAAAATAAACAATTTAAATATGGTACCTGGAAATTCGTATGTTACAGAAAGAAAGTTGGGGATCATCTTATGCTTGTTCAAATATATGTTTATGATATTATTTTTGGCTCAAATGACCCTGCTTTGTTTAGGGATTTCGAAAATCTGATGAAAAGTCAATTCGAGATGAGCATGATGGAAAATATAAACAATTTTCTAGGATTGAATATCCGTCAAAGCAGAAAAGGAATCTTTATCAATTAAGAAAAATATACAAATAATCTGCTTGAAAAGTTTGACTTTGTACAATTATTCCAATGGTAGTTGGAATAAGGCGAACACCTTCTTTAGACAAACCAACTGTTGATCTTACTTTACACAGGAGCATGATAGGTTCGTTACTTTACCATACAACTAGTCGACCTGACATTATGTTTTATGTTTGTCATTATGCTAGATATGAATCGAATCCAAGAGAACCATACTTAACAGCAGTGAAGAATATTTTTCTATATCTCAAAGGCTCAATTTCGTTAGGATTGTGGTATCTTTCAAAAATCAGATTCTTCATACAATTATTTTCTGATGCTGATTTAGGAGGTTGCAATCTTGATAGAAAAATCACAAGTGGTAGATGTCAATTACTGGATGGGAAGTTAGTAAGTTGGCAATCGAAAAAGCAAACATGTGTTTTGATTTCCATAGAAGAAGCAGAGTATGTTGCTACTGCAACTTGCACTTTGTAAATCATATGGATTCAAATCCAACTGCATGATTATGCAATCAACATGAAGAAAATTTCATTGTATTGTGATTTACAAAGTGATATACGCATTTGTCACAATCCTGTGCAACATTTGAAAACCAAGCATATTGCTTTTCGTTATCACTTTATATAAGATCATGTTAAGGATGGCAATATCGAAGTTCACTTTATGAAAACCACTGATCAACTTGCTGATATTTTCACAAAGCCATTGGATGAAAATCATTCGTGAGAATTTTGGTAGGACTAGGAATGATTGAAGGCAATTCAATTCCTGGGTTAATTTCGATAGAATAACAAAAGAAAGTTGCATGAGTGTCAATTCAGAGGTGCTGAATGGTCGTATAAATAAAATAGCATGTCATTTAGAGGTTACTGTTCATGTTCAACGCTTTGACATGCTTCGTTTTCGACATTATGTAAAAATCACTTAATCACAAATTTTCATGAGTTTTGTATAAATTTTTTTGTTACTTTTATTTTAAAAATTCAAAAAGCACAAAAAGATTCTATTTTTTGTTTTGTCTTTTAATTTTTTAAAAACATCAAAAAGCATAAAAAGATTTTACTTTTGTTTTGTCTTTTAAATTTTGGAATATCAAAACTACATTTTTTTTTTTTTTTTTTTTTGGTGTTTGTATTTTCTTGCAGCTTTTGGCAAAGATCAACCATGGTTCATGCTCGCAGTTCTAGGGTCAGGTATATTTTTCGAAAAACTTTGTACTAGTTAGGTTGTCCCTAGAAGCATGCTGCAACATGTTGACTTAAGCCTCCTTTGACTCAATGCGTGTTTTCAAAGCCTTAATGAAGTTTTCATCACGAAAATTTCTTCCCAATCAAGCTATCTTAACATTAGTCCTTGAGATACCTTGCTCTTCTCAAATGAGTCAAGAGTTTACCACTTGGTCCAAACATAGCAGAGGTACAATTGTTTCAAAAAATCCATCTTTTTACTCCTAAAAATTCTTACACAATCACACACAATGACATATGTCCAAGAGATCTTTGGTACAAACCAATCAGGATTTAGACATATAAAAAATCTGTGTTTATGATCTGGATTCATGAGACCGTGATGAAAGTGAAACCTAAATTTTCTAAATTAAGAAGGAATTGATGGGGAACTATGTCCCAGATATGACGAAACATTTCCTTTAGTACCTAAATTCGATACTCAAAATCATATTCTTTTCTTGAATAGTTATCTTGATCAAATGTTCGAAACCAACGACATATGTTTCCCAACAAGATTTAGGTCTTATTTTGATTTCAAGAATATGATTTTCGTTTGAGTATCTTTCTTAATCTTCTTTACTTAATAAACTTTTCAAAGCTTACTTGTCACTGACTACACTGGTCAAATATGTAGTTTCGTTTAAAACTTGTCATACTTATGTTAAGTATGCTTTGTAACAAAATTTTAAACCACCATTAAAGCCAAACTAGAAGAAGCCCTTCAATACTTCTCCAGAATTATTCGCTTGTAATTCACGGTAAACCACACAAGTTGTTGGTCATCTCTCTTGATGATTAGCGAAGCAATCTTTTCTCGTGATTTATTTGACTTTATGTCGAAATTTTATTTTTGACATCACAAAATAATTTTTTTTTATTATGATTTTTATCTTTTTCTTTGGCACACTATACTCACGAAATCCTTGAGGTTCTGAGTATTACCAACTCAGGTTGATGATTTCGAAAGTCTGTCATATGACTTCATTTTAAACCCAAAAGTAAAAGAGCCTAACCTCCATTTCGAAGGTTTTGTTTTTATCCATCAGTACAGATGAAAATACATTTGAAGTGACGATTTGATAATTGTGCAAGCTTCTTGGAAACAGTTCTCATCACTTTATCTGACATGGGGTGTATGACAGCTAGTGGTATGAGTTTCAAGGTACACGTGTTATGCTTATTGATGGTAACCGTTTGAAATTCAAATCAGAGATACACATAAAAGGAGAAATTATGTATTCATTCCAACTTTACATATTAAAAATTACTCAAAGACAATCAATGTTCTTTTATTTCTCTAATCTTCAAAAGACTTCAAGCAAACCCTAATCATGGTCGCCGCTCTTCAATCCAACACTACTGATTATGCATCTTCTAAACCCATCATGAAGATCCAGAGTACCAACTATCAAGTCGATGGAGATGTTACTGATTACCGTGAAGAACTCAAGATGCTCATTGTTGCTTTGAAACATTCTGTTTTATCGACTATAATGTTCAATTCTTTTGAAGTACTTATGTCTTGGTTGTCCATGGCTGGTGCTACCACTTCATATAGCAAGACGATGGATATTGTGACGTTCAATTTGATCAATGATAAGAAGTTTCGTCTTATCAAGAAGTTTTTTTGTCAAGATTCTTTCAATCCCCAATTCTCCACCATTCTACAAAGTCACTAATGAACAAGTGTTACACATGTTCAATGTGAACGGTTATCAACCTACTCTCACCAAAATCAGTGAATTCAAGAAGTCTAGTCTTCCAAGTTTATCGAGTTTTCTTTTTGGAATTTATCTTCGATGCCTTACAAGTCGAAGTGTTGGTTTTGAAAAAGGACGTATGGAGGTGTATGCTATGGTCGCAGGCATTTACTATGACCTGTCTATTGATTATGCGACTTGGGTGTAGAAAGAATTTTTGAAGAGTGTTGAAAACACAAATGTAGTAGATGGGGTATCCTGTGCAAGATATTGGAGTCTAATTCTTCAATATGCTTATGAAAAGGAAAGTATTATGGTGCTTGCTGATGAGCCTAAAGCAGAATTCTTGAAGTATCATTTTGCAAAGACGATTGAAGATGATGTAAGTATTTTTCCTACAGTTGGCAGGATACCTGATGGGATGCTCAAGAAAGTTTATCCTTCGAATCCAGTGTTAGAGGTTTATTTTGTTACTATCAATACAAATGATGGTACAGGTGTGTTGTTGGCAAAAAGTGCTGAAGGTTCTTCGAAGAAATCATAAAAACAAAAGAAAGATTTTGTTGTTTCATAAGAAAAAGTTGATCAGTCACCTAAGCAGAAGGCTAGAGTAGTGATTAAAGTTTTGAAAAAGTCAGAGAAACATGTTAAGCCTGACACTGATGAACTTTCAAAGGAAATTGTTCCTTCGATAACTGGGGTATTCAAGTGTCTTAAAAAGAAAGCTCATAGATCACAAAAGTATCATGAAAGATTTTCTAGCTTTTCTCCTTCTATGGTTCGAAAGCCACATGTTACTTGGAAAGTTCTTGTTATTCGTGAAGTTCCCGTTCCTGTTTCTCCATCCTCCAAGAAGCGAAGGGCTGAGGATGTTGCTAAGCACATTTCGATGAAGAGCAAAAAGAGAAAGCTGATTATTCATGAAGATTCTATGGAAGATGTTGAAGTTCCTGAAACACCGATGGGTGATGTTTCATTCAAGAACAAATCTCCTATCAAATCGAATCTCAAGGAGATAGTTATTTCCAATAACTCTGTGGAAACTTCTATAGTGGACACAACTACTATTGTTGGTAGTTCAACAAAAGTATAAACTCCTGAGCAGACTTACATCACACCACCTGAGGATTCGTTAACCAAGTCATTTCATGAGGAGGTTTGAACCTCAGACCTTATTACACATGTATCTAATATGAATGTAAATGTTAATATGGGTAAAGGAGTCTCGAACACTGAAAACCCTGCTTCTACTCAAGGTATTTTTGAAATTGTAGTCATCACTAACAATATTTCTTTGCCACCATTTGTCACCATAGTTCCCACTACATCACACTCACCTACATTTGATTTTGTCATAAGTCAACCAATTACTTCTCTATTTCCGTCTCAATCTACTGGGCCACCCAAACCAATCATTGATGATGCTACTGATGATGGAGGGTTTGGAGGATCATTTGTTGACTTAGAATTTGATCTTGAAGAAGAAAACTTACCATATCATATGTTAATGTCGGGGAAGCAGTTCAAAATTCTCAACAAAAAACTTAACTGATTGTTGCAATCACAAGCAGCCGCAGAGGGTCGGAATACTATTTCTGGTATTGAAGTTGATGTCATGATCAAAGCTCAAGAACATTGCCTTCTAAATAAATTGAATGTGTTGGTTCAAGAATCTGAGTCTCAAATTCAAGACAAGCTTGATGTCTTGGACAAAAATAATGATGTACGAGTGAAGTCTTCTTCTTTGAATTTTAATGATGAGCTCAAGGATTTGAAATGTGTTGCTAAGGAACGTCATGTTCTTTTTGTGCAAGATGTAAAAACTATTCGTGAAAATGTGAATCACAAGCTTGAGGAAATGAAAGTGAGTGTCTCTACAGAGCTTCGTGAGTTGGTTCAAAAGTATTCTTTGACTCTTGAGAAAGTTGACATAATTGCTGATGTCGTTACTACGTTTGTTCAAACAAATCAATCTTTTGTTCCCATGTTTGATGAGAAAGTAACTGTTGATGTGAATAGCTTTGGTAAAGTTAATACCATGCTTGTCGAATTAAAGGAGCTTGTTTCGAAGTCTTTCCCTTCCTCTATTATAACTCCTGAGTTTTTAGCTCAAATGTTTTGTTTATTTGAGGATCAAGTTCAAAAAGTGTTAGCTCCATTATCACAATTAATCAATCTCTTACCAACAAATGCGCCGCTTGTTGTTACTGAGTTGCAGGGGGGAGAAAATAAAGATGTTGGTAAAGGCGAAACAGTAAAATCAACTGAAGTAACAAAGGTTGTTGGAAAAAATTTCAAAGCTCAAATTCTTACAACAAAACCAAAATTTTCAAAGACAAAACAAACAATGGTAACTATAGTTACTACAAGGCCAATTGCTAAAGGCATTGTAATTAATTCTACTGGTGAAGGAAGTTCTTCAAAACCTAAGTCTTCATAAGCTGATAAGGGAAGAGGAAAGGAGATACTTATTGGAAAATCTAAAGATGAAAGAAAAGCTGAGATAGAAGTAGAAATGGAGAAGCAACGTGAAATTCAAAGCATCATGAGACTTCGTGAAAATGATCCTCCTAAAATGGATAAAGGCGAACCAAAGAAGTTGCATAGCTTTGAAAATATTGAAGAGAGAATGTCATATAATGAAAGGTATGCATTCGAGAAGAAACCAAGAAACAACTATTCAATAGAAAATACAAATATGAATCAACATGATTTCCCAATCAATGAAATGATGTTCATCACAGCTCAACACAAGATTATTGAGAAATTCGAGAATGAAGAAGACTTTCTTCATATGAAGCTAAGGTTTCATACTGTGTTTGGAAAAGAGCAGGAGGAAGTTTGGTCCCTTATCAAGATTGTTCGTGTGATAAGCGTGACTAAGGATGTGTTGTTTGAAAACATGATTCAAAATTTTCGATTTCATGTTGTAAGGGAAAACAATGTAATGTGTGATTTTATAGTTGTTGACTTCCCATTAATGATATTGAATGATCTTATTCATGTTGCATTTATTCTCAAAGATATGGATGCTTTGAAACTTCAAGGGACAGGGAAAGAGATTTTGAGACTTGTTCTTGTTCACATCCAAATCTTTATAGATAATTAATATGATTGTCTAGCCTTAACTAATATTGAGTTGTGTACTGCATTAGGAAAGTAAGTAAAAGTTGCTCCAAAAATTGTGAGGAGTCAAGAAGAACTGGAGAAGTTTGCTGATAGGGAAATTTGTTTAAAGCCAATGGGATTAGTTTTTTCGGGAACATAGAAGAAAGGAAAAGCTAAGAGATTCTTATTTTAAGCTTTAGAAGTGGAACGGTATACTACTGCTCAATATACAAAGTTTATTGTTTGTATGAATAACTGTAAGAAAAATAATGAAGGAGATAAGGCTGAGCTGAAGAAGGTTATGAGCTGGTATACAGAGGTTCGAAGGTTAATGCATATGGCTACTCAAATACTCACAAAATGAGTTCGATAGTGATTACAAAGAGGGATAATGTTAGAGTCAAATATGTTGTAATGTGTCGTAGTTATTTGAGTTAGTTTTGAAAGTCTTTTTATCTACTTACTAAGGCATATTAGTTTCGAAGTCTTGATGTTTAGTCCTTAATATTTTTTGTATACTTTCTTATTCTCCTATAAATAGGAGTTGTACTCAGAGATAGATAGAACTTTTCCAAGTACTTCTGTCTAATACTCTCTTTGTATTCAAAAGTATAAGTGAGCTATAAACAAGATCTTATTAACTCCATGTGTTCATATTACTCTGATTACATTTATACTCGATTAAATCGCTACTTCAATATTCACTCAGCTTGGACGCCATAAAAGACTTAAAAGGAAATCACTTCTTTAAATATTCTTGAGGACGAGCAACATGAGATGACCCTTGAGTTCAGGATATATCCACAATAGATTATGCACCAATAACATATGGCACACCCCTAATAGGAAAATGACATGGTAGCCACAAAAATCTCTGGAGATGGAAGTACTGGTGCTTCCAGACGAGCATCAATCAACTAGTTCATTTCATGGCGATCCTCATCTTTTAACTCCTCAAGAAGCCTCTTTATAGCTTCCATGGTAATTAACTAGGGATTTCCACCAAAGTCCCTTCACCCTCTTGCAGAGCAACACTGTTTCTAATACGAACCATTTCTGAAATCATAGACCACTAGCATTACGATACTAATTCATGAATTTCTAACATATAAACTCATATCAATACACAAGCTAATGATCCAAAAATACTATGGTTCTTTCTTTATGTCAGATAGTTTAAGCCTAGGTAGGGACACTCTAAAATAGTTCACTCAAACTATGGCTCTAATACATGTTGTAACATTCAGTATTTTTCATAAAATATTTCACATTAAATTATGGAAAATATCAGAGTATTTCACATATTTTACAAAACCAGAGCTTCAAAGATCATTCCAAAAGTATTTCTAGAAACAAGTATAGGTTTCCCAAACTATATATTAACCACAATTCGAGCAACAAGAACTAATACACGCAATAAAAGTCCAGCCCATGTTCATGATTCTTCTAGGTCCACTCTTTCTAGGCTTGCAAGCTCAAAATGTAAACACATGGAAATATCTATCAGACAACACATCTGGTGAATTATAACATAACATAACATACATAAAACAATATTTCATCTCATTATTTTTTTAGTATCCAATTTGTCACATGAGTGACCATATGTCTTTATTATTAGTTGTAGACAACTAACCAGACTCTTACATCTGTATAGTATCCATGCAAAAACTCTAAGAGATCTCATTCTTACTAATTACTTAAAAAAATATATGTTCATATAATGACATAGCTAGCTATTCATGCATAATATCTCATTCGTTCATATCATAAGCATAAAGAACATGAAATCAAATTATTTTACCACGTAATCAAGATCATAATCTGTTATCGCATACTCATACATTCATGATCAACATCATATCTATCGCATACAACCATAATCTAACTAAAGTTATAACTCACCTATTTTGTAGACATTAGCAACCTACTTTCAAACCCTTTTCAAATCTTTTCTTTAAGAACTTCAACTCCCATTTTCATAACCTATGACATTCATAC
Organism: Lactuca saligna; assembly: GCF_052625555.1. NCBI lineage: Eukaryota > Viridiplantae > Streptophyta > Magnoliopsida > Asterales > Asteraceae > Lactuca > Lactuca saligna. Next base: position 169,299,978 of record NC_136423.1, on the reverse strand, counting down.
GTTAAGCACTATTTATTATGTTTTAAACTATTAAGAGCTTCGTAGAAATCCTTATTAAAAAACTGTAGTGACTTCAAGAACATGGTTTGGCATGCGGAATTAAAGATTGCACAATGAAAATGGTGATTTAGGTGTTCAAGAGATGAATTGAATATGTATGGTGTTACAAAAAAAGGATCTAGATCTACATCTACATAAATAGCATACACTTACACACTCAACTTTTACACCTCTTAAGCACACCTCCATAAGTGGAATAAACCCACCTTATATAAAGGTGTTTACATGTTACTCTCTCACACTATATCACATGACTCAAAAGGCTAATGAACCACATGCAAGTGGGTTTTACTAAAGTCAACACATTACAAAGTCATACATGGATAACTTTGCATCCCAACATTCTCCCCCTCAAAGTTAGGAATGGATGACCCACTTCAAATCTTCCAAAATCGAGAAACCACGGGATCCGAGCCTCAAGGGTGACACATATCGAAATGAACTTTAAATCTTCCATTCTTCCATGATTCTTCAATTTGGGTTCTAGGATGTGAGACCATACAAATGATCATCAACGAATGATCAAGAGCATCTCAAACTCCAAATAATCACCCTAAAGTTGAGCATAACAACACACCACGAAAATCTTCAATAAAACCAAACCCATTTCGAACCAAAATCACTTCCGAATCTCCAATCTCATCATTTCATAAACTTCAAAAATTCAAGGTCACTTCGGTTTTCAAATTCACGTAATATAAAATATTCGAGTTCGAATTTCCATATAAATTTCTCCCCTTTTTTATAATCGAAATTTGATTAAAAAACCTTCAAGGAAAGAGAACGTGCTCTATTCAAAAAATTTTGTGTCAAAACTCCCCCTTAACATGTGGCATAAACTTTGTGCTGTAATCCAGAAAACCGAATTTTTTTTCAAAAATGGGTAGAAATTGTCAATTTTAAAATTCTACAGTGACCCGATGCGCCCAAAACAACCAAAAATGCAAAACTCTCCCATGTTTTTGAAGCTGGGTAGAAAGCATCAATTTGCATTAACTGCAGGGGCCTGAAATGCATATTCTTCAATTTCTTAGCAAAATCAGTCTAATTTCGAGATTGGTTATCAACAGCCAATTTTTCGAAACCTTACGGACTGATTATGAAATTTCTGCGTTTTGTCCCAAAATGTCGAAAATTAACCCAACTTTCGAAGGTGGGCATAAGATGTCAAATATTCGAAACTTTTGGTACCGATTTCGAAAAATCTTCTCCACTCATCAAAATATCGAAAATATGGCCAGATTTTGAAAATAGGTGTAAAGTGTTAAATCTTCAAAACTTAAGTGACTAATATCGAAACTATTGTATCTTCTTCCCAATCTTGTTTCGTAATCTCAGACATCGACTTCAAAATTTCCCCATTCTAAACATATCTCAACTTTTGAAACAACAACCATCGACATTAAAATATTCGTTCTCAAGCCAACTTTTCGAAATCAAACTGGAATTTTTTGATATTAATATTTCAATTCGTCAAAGCAATGAGTATCGACTGTAACCCAAAATTCTTCGACAATTGAGTGTCGACTGTCGATTACATCCAAAACCTTCATTATCAACATCAAATTCTTCGTAACTCATGACTTCCTAACAACTTCAGTTATTCGAAATTAGGCCCACAAGAGATCTTCCTAGTTCGTTATCATATACCCAATATCAACCCTTCACAATCAATCCTCCTTGTAGATTCGAAATCAAAATATATCTATTCCTTATCAAACACAATCATCATACTAATTTCAAACACAAAATCAATTTCAGCAATTCCAGTTCTAAGTTCTCAAGAACACAGATTTTTACCTGTTGATGCTTGACTTTTCGATTTCATCCATTGAAACCAATTCGGATTACGTCTTTGAGATGGAAAATCATTGACCATCAAAATCAATAACCGACGAACATCAACATCATCATATCCATGCCAATTTTCAGATTAAACAAACAATTTCAACAAATCCTTTCACGTTCTTCATTTATTTTTGAGTTTTCATTCAACAGTAATCAACCCAAATATCATTAATCATCATAGAAATCTAAAACTAAACTTCCACAATGGTATGGTTTCTCAAATAAACAAACTGGTAATCTAAATAAAAGTAGATCAATCCAAAAGATTATGATGATGAAAATCAATTTCAGTTTAAGAACCAAAAAAGTAAACGAACGATGAACATTAAAAAAAATCGATAACGATCCAAATGATAAAAGTAGATCAATCCAAAAGATTATGATGATGAAAAATCGATAACTTTGAATTGAATCACATACATGGAAGAACAATGATTTTGATTTTTATTTTTGGATTTTGATCTAAACAACAATAATTGGATCAACCAAATGGGTTAAAACAAATTTCGATCCAATGAGACAAAAAGGATAAAAAAAATTCAAGAACCGAACGCGGGAATCAATGAGATTTAGAGACATCATGGAGAGAGGCTCACCATAAATGCTCCAATTGTGACAAATTTTTCCAAATCGAGAATTGTTCTTCAACAAATCACGTTGATCATTGAAGACCCGCTCTAATACCAATTGTAGTGACTTCAAGAACATGGTTTGACATTCAGAATTAAAGATTGCACAATGAACATGGTGAGTTGGGTGTTCAAGAGATGTATTGAATATGTATGGTGTTACAAAAAAGGATCTATTTCTACACCTACATAAATAACATACACTGAAACACTCAACTTTTACACCTCTCAAGCACATCTCCATAAGTGGAATAAACTGACCTTATATAAAGGTGTTTACATGTCTCTCTCACTCTCTATCTCATGAGTCAAAAGGCTAATGCGCCACATGCAAGTGGCTTTTACCAAAGTCAACACATTGCAAAGTCATACATTGATAACTTTGCACCCCAACAAAAACTCATATTGTGCATAAAACTCCAACTTGATAATACTTTGCCCAAAACCATATCAAACTACTCAAAAGAAGCTTTTTAACACTTAATCTATCAAGCTCTTAACATATAACAACCATTTCATGATTTTCCAATTTCTAGGGTTTTAAAACTATTTAATCAAAACATGGGTTTAGCCATGGAACTTCCATAAAAATCATGTATCAAACTTCTCATGACATGATTAAACATTACTAATAAGCTATTTATGGAAAATCTTGCATAACAGGTTCAAATCAACAAACAGCATTAAAGCCCAATTTTTTTTGAAAATCAAGAAGATGATACCTCATAGAGATTTTAGTGTTCAAATCCTCCCACAAATCCACTTGTTCGCCTTATGATCCTTCTTCAAACTCAAAAACACCAGACTCTCTCTTTCTCTCTCTCTTTCTTTCTCTCTCTCTCTCTCTCTCTCTCTCTCTCTCTCAAAGAAGTTTGAATTGTTTTGAGCAAGAATAAAGGCTTATTCGATCTTTAATTAGTCTCGAACCGCATTGTGTTATTGTCACAACTGGCATTTTGGGCTAGGAATTTCAGTCTAGATGAAATAAACTTTTAATGTATCTCGTCACTCCAAGTTTGATGTTACACATATTACTCATTCAAAAACAACTATTCGAATCAAAACTCACTCGTGAATCCCTAAACCTAATTTAATGCACTATATTCACTCTACATTATGTTGTAACCCTCATTTCCCGGTTTAAACTCTTATTGGACCAGGATCCTCTTATTGGGCCTAATGGGCCGAAAACTCATCATTGGCCTTATTGGGCAGAAAACCACATAATTAATTGTAATGGGCCGAAAACTCATCCTTTTATCATCTTTGGCCGTAAAAACAAATGTGGGCCCAATGGGGCGAAAAATCTATTTTAGGCTACATGAATTCGGTTGATAATCAGAATGAGCCCAATATGCAAATTTCTTTCCATTCCCTCTTGAATCTTGGTTTTTAATAAAAAGAAAAAGAGAAAATATGTTATTAACTTAAGGCTTGACACATCACTATTATTTAATAGTAATCCCTGCAAAGTCCCCCATACATCTAGGATGAAGATCAATAAACCACCATGTATTAACCGAACCTAATCACCTATCTCTTCCTCTTTTCTGTTTCTCGGCCAACCCTCTCTCCACCTCACTCACTTTTCATCTTAACTCTTACTTACATCTCTTATCTCCTCTAAATCTTCAAAGAATTCCTCTATTCTCCATCAAGAAACCATGAAGTAGTGTGGGTTTCCAACAAGTTGTCCTCAAAGTTCATTCTTCTTGGTAAGTTAATTCACATTCAAGATATTAAACTTCATCCTTATGCTAAGATCTTTCATCAAAACAACCACATCCTCGTGTTTATGCTCATAGGATCATCTTGTCTTCGAGGATCTTCATAAAGGAATACGCTAGACCAAAAACACCTTCAATCTTCTTCATCTCTTCATCACAACTGAATCCATCATCAAAGTGAGTTCATACCCCCTTGTTTTCGGTATTAATATGTTTTTGGGGGAGAATACAAGTTGCTTTTGTGTTAGATCTAAGTATTTATTCATGTATGTGTGTGTGTGTGTTTTCATGCTATATATTGTGATTATGCTATGAAAATGTTAAACCCTCACGAAACTCGAAATATCTACTAAAACTTGGTGATGTTTGGAAACTAAATCACTTTATGAAACTTACAATGAAGTTGAAAGGATTGAAAATGTTACGGAGTACTAGAAAACTAAATAAAACCGTAAAAGGGACCAAATTTGACAAATAAACAAAAAATGAAGTCTTTGTGTTAACTCACTGTTTTGAGAGGACCAAATGAGTCATTTTTAGATAAAAATGGATCTTTCTGATATTCATGATTTTAAAGGGTCCAAAAGTGTTAATTTTCGCAAAATGGGCTTCTATTTGGGCCTTCGCGGTTTTAATGGGCTAAAATGATCAATTTTCATACAAATGGGCCTTATTTAGAAATTTATGGTTTCATGGGCCTAAAACATAATTTTGGCCTTTGTGGACTAAAATGTCATTTTTATTAAATTTAGGCCGAAAATGTCATTTAGAATTTATTTGGGCCAAAATGTCATTTCTAATTTATTTGGGCCAAACTGTCATTTCCAATATATTTGGGCTGAAAATGTTGATTCTAACAAAAGTGGGCTAAAAATGTCATTTCATTCAAAATGGACCCTTAAATGTAAACTTTCGGACATAATAGGCCTAAAATGTCATTTGTATCAAAAATGGACTTATAATGTAAATTTGCGGCTTATTGGGCCAAGAATGTCAATTTCAGTAAAAGTGGACCTTTCATGTGATTTTGATATTAATTGAGCTAAAACAATGCATTATAATATCGAATAGGTTAATTATGTCATTTTCACTCCTTATTGGGCCTTGTATTTTCATTACATGTTATTTGGGCTTATAGGCCCATTGATTTTCCTATTAGGCCCACAACACATTTTATGTTAATTTGGGCTGTGACATCCCCATTTCCATGGCAAGAAAATACCGATTTTGTTTATGCTTTATAAAAATCAGAGTATCTCTTTTAATAAAAATGTTGCAGAATTTGATCCCAATAAAACATGATAAATATGTTATCAAAGCATTTCCGAAGAAAAATATTTTTATTCATTTTAAAACATTTGGAATGTCATCGTCAATACAGAAACATAAGCATAAATAGAAGTTACATTCATTATCGCTATTGATTTATATCTCCTTAGTCTCTCAGTGTAATGTGACTTCATATCAACACATGTGATAAAAATAAACTGAGTGGGTCAGGTTGGGAAACCGGATGAGTAAATAGGGTTTTCAACCCATAATAATATAATTATCATGTTTAATCTTCAATCAATTAATCAACCTAATTACCCATCCTCATTATCTTCTTTACTCTTAAGGATTTACTCTAAAAATCAGCTATTCCTCGTTCATTTATTCCTAAAGATTATCCTAAGGAATTGCCACAAAGTCCATCGTTACCGGGTTTAAGCACTAAGTCTGCATAGTCGCCAGGGTTTATACAACAAGAACTAAGTCTGCATCGTCGTCAGGATTTAGGTACTAAGTCTGCATAGTCACCAGGGTTTAGGCATCAAGTCTGCAGGATCGCCAAGGTTTAGGCACTAAGTCTGCATAGTCGCCAAGGTTTAGAGTACTCTGGGTGAACATGTCGTTCACAACACCTATAGGTTGCGGGCCTGCTAGTGTTCCATTGGACTTTTTCAAATAGTCTGTGGTTGTCATCCATACTTTACTAGATGACGGGTCCATCGTTTGGGTAATAGGCATCTCTCATTGTTCGCCTCTCACCCTTATCTCATGGTCTATATCACCTCTCATCTCATCATCCGACCCATATTTCATCTACCCAAGTTTTACCCAAGATATTTTGTAGATATAAAATACATATACAGTTTAATTCATTTGAAGCATGTATAAAATCGTTTATCCAGCATAGACAACAAGTATTCAGAGAATATGCACACGTAACACGTAATTTATAGAAAATACTTTGTATCTATGTGTAAGATGAAAGTAACTATGCACCGACAACACATAATTTATATTAAATACTTAATATCTATATGTAAGATGAAAATAACCATGCAATCACCTGATAAGGTGGTGACTTGGTACTCGGACAACACTTCGTTTACTTTAAACAACTCCTTTGACATAACCTAGTATCATTACCACTAGAGTTTAGTCTAATATTCGCCGAGACTAATTAATAGTCTAACTATTATTACTATTATATAAGCGTTAAACAATACTCTTCACCCACTGTGTACAGACAGAGGTCACCCATGGAACACCGGAGGGTAGGATCATTTTGGCATACAACACTTCTAAATCCAGCAACCCAAGGGGCCCTCCAAACCATATTCCCCATACCGCGAGTGGTTAAAAAGACATTATAACGGCACTTATATAAGTTATAATAATAGTCAAAATACTTATTATAAGTTATAATAATAGTCCAAATACTTATTATAAGGTCTTAATAACATTACTATATTTAAATAAAATCTATATTAAATATAGATTAGGCATAGCTCACTTACAAGGGTTTTTATTAAAAATCGGGCTTCGTTGGAGCAGCGTTTCTGAGTCGAAAGTTTTTCTTCTTGGAGCCGTTGGGCGCTCCGAGGCTTCCTTCTCGTGCTAGGGAGGTTCCCTAGACTTGGGAGGGGTTTAAGGAGGTTAGAGAGAAGTTAGAGAGAGAAAGAGAGGGTTAAAGGTGTGAGAAATATGAAGGATTCACCCTTTATTTATAGGGGTTTTAACGTAGAGTAGTCTCTAAGTTTCGTCCGTATCTTCCGCATACGAGCTCCATTTTCTACGTTCTTTATATCCACGTATTGGTATTTAAAAGTACTACAACTTTCAGTTAGACCTCGTCGGCTAATTCTCATTGTAGCTCAGATTTACAAAACTGTATTGAATTCACCGCGCTTGAAGAGTGGAGACTAAGTTTCATCCATACCTTTCTCATATGAGCTCTATTCTCGACGATCTTTATATCTACACATTGGTATTTGTGAGTACTGCAACTTTCATTTAGACCTCGACGACTAATTCTTATTCTATCTCAGATTTACAAATATGCATCGAATTTGTCGCGCTCGAAGATTAGAGACTAAGCTTCATCCATATCTTTTGCATACGAGCTCTGTTTCTGACTGTCTTTTTATCTTTTAGCTCCTATTAACGATATCTTCATTTCTTGTTTAGATTATTTTGGCTAAAAATCGACCGATCTAAAAGTCGAATTTTCGAGCTGTGTAGTATTATGCTAAATCTTAGTAAAATCGTAACTTCCTTATACGAAGTCAGGTTTGGCGGTTCTTTTTATGCACGCTCTTGGTTTAACGTATACTACGACTTTTGTTTAGATCGATAAGGCTAAAATGTATTTTTATCAAAAATTCACTTTTTACGTTACGCGGTGCCGTGTCGGTTTAGCCGTAAAACTTCGACGGATCATAACTTTTTCGTTATAACTCGGATTTCGGTATTCTTTTTATGTACGAAACCCTTGAGATATATTATACAACTTGGTTTGGATTATTTACGCTAAATATTCATTTGTCGAAAAGTCGTTTTCGACACTTATTTTCTCTAAATTGTCTAGCCCGGATCTACGGGCGTTACATGGGCCAATAATAAACAATACTCGACACTTTGATAAAAACAAATGCTATTTTTATCACCAATGTTTTGTAATCAAATGTATACGCGAAACATTATGTTAAAACGGTAAACAATGTGATACATTGTTCGCATAAATTTAGTTATGGTTCTTTTGCGATGTTTTTTCATTCGTAGCTACCTAGTGTACAACGTTAAATCTTGTAGTTATAATGAGAGTCTCCAAGAGGAAGAGCGAGAGTTTGTGTATAGATCTATAAGGGGTTGACAGCCCCGCACTTGAGTTGTTCGCTACAGCTAGACTAGGGTATTCTAGGCTAGTCTAGGGTGATAAATGTCTTAACTTAAACAGGTCGACGCCTAAAAAATGTCATGACATGCAGATCAGTCATATAAATCATGGTTATAACGAATCACATAGAGTTTAACAACACGATAAATTTACGGAATACCTATAGCATACTTTTGATACACGTACGAGCTATTCATTTCTATAATTACTCGGGTATTATGGTGTAAAGACTACAACTCTTTTGTAGACAGAAAATATCATATTTTCTGGGGAACAAACACGATACCTATTTACAAACAACAGAAAATATTGAAAATTTTGGAACTCTCTCTTTATACACTTTCAAAATATGAACACACATGCTATTGTTGGATAAGGTGTCTAAGTCCATAACTATTTCTGGTATGTACTTGACCCGACCCGGCATGGTCCATTTGGGTTGCATGGCACCATGCAATTGGATAAACTAAATGAGAGAAATAACGCTTGGAGATTATTAATATATTATAAGTTCTAATATATTAATAATATTATTTGATTAGTTTGATCAAGAATTAATTTAGAATTAATTAAGTGATCAAAAGATAACTAATTAAATATATGGGTTGATTAAGTAAATCATCCATATCTTGTATAGTGGGCTAAAAGGCTCCATGGATCATCAAGTTGGGTTCCACCCATAGGATGCTCCATGGATGCTCCATGGGAGTTACAAACCCATGGGTCATGGAAATGAAGAGTCATGACACATTAGGGTTTAACCCTAGATGTGTCAACACTATATAAGGAATATGATCTCTTCCCAAATCGGTTACACACATATACACACACAACAAAGAAATAGAGGGCTTGGCCGATTTGAAGAGTGTGTATTCTCTCATAAGTTCTTCCAAGAGCATTTGGTGTTGTGTGAAGCATTTGAGGCATCACCACTTGAGGTGCTAGGCTCACAAGGAACACAAGCAACAACAAGGTAAGTTATTCTATCTATACTTTATGTTAAAATTGTTCCCCATGTATGCTAGATAGGATATAACCTTGGAATTCAACTTTGCATGACAAATTAGACAAACATAGATCCAAGGTTATTAGGGTTGCATGTACACTTAGGAAGTGTTAGAATGCTCAAAACCCATCAGTGGTATCAGAGCCTAGGCTTGTTTGTTCTTATTTGTGCTTAAAAGTTGAAAAACAGAATCGAAAATTTGCTGTCTGCGATCAGACTCGTCGAGTCCATAGGGGGGACTCGTCGAGTCCACGTGTATCTTCAACCAACTCGGCGAGTCATGTTCATGCACTCGGCGAGTAGGGTCGAGTGAGTGCAGAATTTCGATTCAGTTGCTGGAAAATGAATTAGAAACATTACCCTAAACTGTTTTAGTAAATGTAAACTTGTTTTTGGTGGTGTAATGTCTTGCTAATTCATTTACAACAATTAGTTATCAAAATTACAAAGTTTTATGTAATTTTTGATTGTGTTCATATTCATGTTCTTGTTCTTATGATGTTTTAGATGATCATAGGAATTATTTGTAACCTATTTGGTAGTTTAATTCTTGATCATAATGTGTTTTAATGGAGTCCATAACTTATCCTTAAGTTATGGAAAACCAAGAGTCACACTTGAGTTAAAACCATTAAGAAAACACAAGAGTTATAAAAATGAAGAGTCTTCATTTTATGACTCTATTAAACTCATAAGTTACAAGAAATGAAAAGTTTTGAAAGTTACAAAACTTGCCCTCAAGTTTTGGAACAAGTAAAGTTAAAGTTAAAACTTTAGTTCCAACCCCTAGAATTTTAAAAAGTTAAAATTCAACCCTTATACTTATATTATGATAATTTAATAATTATATATATATATATATATATATATATATATATATATATATATATATATATATATATATATATATATATATATGTATAAGAATAAAGTCGTCTTACCGCTAGTACGCCTCATTCACGAAGCCGGTCTATAAGGTGGGTATAAGGTTGTTGCCTATAAAATGGTGACTTAATGGGTGTATATTCTCACCCACCGCTTGCTTGACTGGTGGAGGGTCGTTAGCCGAACGGGTAAGACAAGGACTTATAAATTCTCATTCAAAGTATGATGAATATATAAAGTAACTAAACGTCTATTAAATTCCCAATCTTAGTTAGTTTAGGAAAAATGTGAATAAGGTGCTAATCCATGAAATTACACTTTACACTTTGTCTGAGTCGTTAGTGGAGCGTGTGTGGTTAACCGGCACACTAACTTAGACTTAACACGGTAGGTAAAGGGTGACTTAAGGTTTATTATAGTATCGGTGGAGCGTGTGTGGTTTACCGGCACATTGATTGAGTGATAAACTTTAAGGGTACCAAGTGATTTGCATGGTTACTTCACACCTTGTTTTGTGATCCTCGGCATCCCAGTCGCAAAACCTGGAGGGCACTCCCGAGATCGAAACATGCCTTTGAAAAAGTTCATTGGATCTCAAAGAATCTAGGAATTTCTAAAACCAATAAAAACTAAATATTTAATATTTCAGTTTTCGTGGTGGAAATTGGTGAATCGTCATTCACCTACCTTTCAAATATGGTATAGCTTAGATTACGGCATACTTCTTCTAAGTTATATTATATTGTGATTGGATCCTAGCCTTAATATTACATTTGGGTGTTTTATTAAGGACGCTCTTAAATCTAAACTAAACTTGTTCTTCTTTTCAGATGTCTTCAACTAATGCTTCTGGCTCGAATCCTAATGGCTCCTTTACTCTTATGAGTCTATGTGGGAAAGTCACCTTCGATGGATCCAACTTCAACAAATGGATCAGAAACATCAGGAGCTTAAGGAAATTGACGAGTCCACTGCAACTCCCCAGGAGATCGCTAACTTTCATACTCATGAAAGAGATGCAACCAAGGTGGCTTGCATCATGTTAGCCACCATGACAGCTGAACTCCAAAAGTCTTATGAAGATTTCTACCCTTATGAAATGCACCAAGATTTGATGGAAAGATACCATCAAAGTGCACGACAAGAGAGGTACGAAGTCATCTGCTCCATGATAACAACCATGATGAAGGACGGAGAGTCCGTCACGAGCCACATGCAGAAAATGCAAAGGTATGTGGATCGTTTGCTGAAGCTTAATGTGAACTTCCCTGAGGAGCTTGCAATAGATATTATTTTGCACTCCTTACCATCGTGCTATGATCAATTCCGCATGACATATCACATGAACAAGGAAGAGGTCACCCTCAGCAAACTTCAGGGACTTCTCAAGACCGCAGAAACAGGTCTTAAGGGGAAGTCGGTTGCTATCACTCCTACTCCAGAAACAACTCCGGTCTTGGCAATAGGGCAAAGTCGAGGGAGGAAGAGAAAGAGATCATCGAAGGGTACCAAGGCTCGGACCCTTGATGGCCCTTCTTCAAGTGGAACCAAGAAAGGTTTCATTACTCCTTCTTCTGACCCAAAAGAGGCTGAATGCTTCTATTGCCACGAAAAAGCTCATTGGAAGCGGAACTGCCCAAAGTACCAGCAAGATGTAAAGGATGGGAAAGTCAAACCCAACCATGCAGGTATTTACACTATCATTTCTAATAACTCACCCCATTCGAAATCTTGGGTCCTTGATACAGGTTGCGGAATTCATATTTGTTGTGACTTGCAGGGACTAGGAAGAAGTGAGAATGTGGAGCAAGGAAGAATAAACTTAATCATGGGGAATAGGAAAGTTACACCTGTCACCAAGATTGGAGTTTATACTTTATCGCTAAGTAGTGGGTTAAATTTAGATTTGAATAAATGTTGTTATTCGCCAGAAATGGCAAGAAATATTATTTCCTTTCATGCATTGTACAAACAAGGTTTCACCTTTTCGTTTGATAATGAAGTTGGTTCGATTAATGCTTTCTTTAATAATGTACTTTATTTTAAAGCATTACCTTGTGATGGTGTGTATGAAGCTGTATCTATTGTAGATAACTTAGGAAATAATGTTTTGTGTATTGATTCTACTAATAATAATAACTTGGATAAAGCATCATTATGGCATTGTCGTCTTGGACATATAAGCAAGAAACGCATAGGCCAACTCCAAAAGGATGGAGTCTTGGAGTCGTTTGACCTAAAGTCAAATGATAGTTGCGAATCATGCTTACTTGGAAAAATGACAAAGTCACCCTTCACAGGCTCATGTGAAAGGGGTGAAGGTTTGTTGGACCTTATACACACGGATGTGTGTGGACCATTCAAACATGCCACAAGAGATGCTAATCGTTATTATTTGACTTTTACCGATGATTACAGTAGATATGGATATGTCTACTTAATCAAGCATAAGTCAGAGACTTTCGAGAAGTTTAAGGAATTTAAACAGGAAGTCGAGAATCAATTGGGCAGGAACATTAAGATGCTTCGATCCGATCGAGGTGGTGAGTATCTTAGTTCAGAGTTCCTCGACTATCTAAAGGAATGTGGGATTGTCTCACAATTAACACCTCCCAGGACACCACAGTTGAATGGTGTGGCTGAGAGGCGTAATCGAACCTTGTTGGACATGGTTCGTTCCATGATGAGTCGAGCTTCGCTACCAATCTCATTCTGGAGGTATGCCTTAGAGACTGCCGCCCATATCCTCAATCTAGTCCCTACAAAGAAAGTTGCCAAAACTCCTCACGAGATGTGGACTGGTAAAGTACCTAAACTAGACCACATCAAGATTTGGGGCTGCGAGGCTTTCGTGAGACGCGAGACTCATGATAAGCTCGAACCCCGAAGCGAGAGGTGTATTTTCATCGGCTACCCACAACATTCCTTTGGTTACCTCTTCTACAGACCTAGTGACAATGTGGTCTTTGTAGCAAGAAGAGGAGTCTTTCGAGAAAGAGAGTTTATAAGCCAAGGAGACAGTGGGAGGCAAGTTGATCTTGAAGAAATTCAAGAATCAAGTGGTGAAGGAACTTCAAACTCTAGCCCTCAACTTGAGGAGGAAACTCCTGTTGAGCCAATTGAAGAATCTGTACCTCTGAGGCGTTCCACGAGAGTTAGGAGTGCACCTGAGCATTACTATGGATTCCATATTACTGCAGAAGGTGAGACACTTATTAGTGATGAGACACTAGTAAGTCAAGATGACCCTAACAGCTACGAGGAAGCCATGGCGGGCCCCGAGTCTGCCAAATGGAAAGAGGCTATGGATAGCGAGATACAATCCATGTATGACAATCAAGTTTGGAACTTGGTTGAGAATGTACCAGGTCGAAAGACTGTAGGGTGCAAATGGTTCTTCAAGAAGAAGACCGATATGGATGGTAAAGTACACACTTATAAGGCTAGACTGGTTGCAAAGGGCTTCTCTCAAATTCCTGGAGTGGACTATGATGAGACCTTTTCTCCGGTAGCCAAGATTAAGTCTATTCGGGTTCTGTTAGCCATAGCCGCATTTCATGACTATGAAATTTGGCAAATGGATGTCAAAACCGCTTTCCTTAATGGGAAGTTGGCTGAAGATGTTTACATGAGTCAGCCAGAGGGTTTTGTCAGTAACGAGTACCCTAATAGAGTGTGTAAGCTTGAGAAATCCATTTATGGATTAAAGCAAGCACCTCGCAGATGGAATCTTTGCTTTGATGAAAAGGTCAAGGAATTTGGCTTTTCTAGGAGTGAAGATGAATCTTGTGTATATGTCAAGGCTAGTGGGAGTATAGTTAGTTTTTTGGTATTGTATGTGGATGACATACTACTCATAGGAAACGACATTCCAACCCTGCAGGAAGTAAAGTCCTGGCTTGGAAAGTGTTTCGCTATGAAGGACCTTGGTGAAGCTACCTATATTTTGGGGATAAGGATCTTGAGAGATCGGAGTAAAAGACTAATTGGACTTAGTCAAAGTACCTACTTGGAGAAGATTCTGAAGAGATTCAGAATGCAAAACTCCAAGAAAGGAGAGTTGCCCATCCAGAGTAGCGCCAAGCTGAGTAAGACACAAAGCCCTAGCACTGAGGCTGAGATAGCAGAAATGAGTCGATTACCTTATGCTTCCGCTGTAGGTTCGATCATGTATGCTATGACGTGTACTCGACCTGATGTAGCCTTTGCCTTGAGCATGGTTAGCAGGTTTCAGGGGAACCCTGGCAAGGCACACTGGATTGCGGTAAAGAATATTCTCAAGTACCTACGAAGGACTAAGGACTGGGTCCTTACCCTCGGTGGGAGTGATGACTTGAGAGTTGTAGGGTATAGTGATGCTAGCTTCCAGACTGATAGGGATAACTTCCGCTCTCAGTCGGGCTGGGTCTTTACCCTAAATGGAGGAGCAATTTCTTGGAAGAGTTCCAAGCAAGAGACAGTGGCTGATTCTACTTGTGAATCAGAGTATATTGCAGCTAGCGAAGCAGCAAAGGAGGCGTTATGGCTGAGGAACTTCATTGGAGACCTTGGAGTTGTACCAGCTATTAAAGAGCCGATGGAAATTTTCTGTGATAGTGAAAGTGCTGTTGCCTTAGCCAAGGAACCAAGGGATCACGGGAGATCCAGACACATTGACAGAAAATATCATTTCATCAGACATCGGATCGAAGAAGGACTCCTCGTGGCAAAGAGGGTATCATCAGATGAGAATCCGGCAGATCCCCTCACGAAGGGACTGACTCGAGTTAAGCATCTCCAGCATGCTCGGAGCATAGGGCTGAAGGATGATATTAGATTTAGTAGTTAGATAATCTCGAAATTTGTAAAGTGTAATTGACATTTGATGATGAATAAAAGTGTTTTATTTATGAGTAAAGTGTTGCTATCTCTTGTCGATCGTTTACTATATTTCTTTTGCATGTTTTGACTTCCAGAATAATTCTGTTTGGTATAACATATTATTCAAACCTCCACAGTCGGTCATATGTCGGAAGTAGGTATGAATCAAGACTGTCATGTTTGATTGTAGAGGTCTGGGACAAGGCTACAACAATCATGAGTGCTCATAAGTTCTGAGCATTGGACTCAACCCACGCTCACTGGAATCACTTCATGGAATTCTATCTCGAGTGATCGTGAGACGGTAATATCATATAAGTCTTTAAACCTAGAGATATGATTTGTTACTTACGAGTTGGTTATGCATTGATTGTACGAAAAACGCATTGGTAACTCGATGTTATAAAATCGTGCTCTTATGTGTAATTCAATAAGTAGTAGAACAAACATATGAGTTGAAGTTTATCTGTTCCTTCTTGGATTAGAAGCTGATATCTGGGCCCCTCGATGATTTTGTTTTGACCTATGTACCGGGCCCGGTCAGAACTAGATTGATGTGTTCAATAAAGTTCTTTGTCAAACAAATCGGAAATCGGGAAACAAATGTTGGACAATAAGTAAGACATTGTTCCATGTATTTGTCCGACTGATATCTAGAATGGAGGATTATATGATCACTTATCTTAAATGGCGTACCATCATCTTCTCAAGTTTCGAGAAACCTTGTAAAGAGCTACGATTGCCGATCGGTTCCTGAAGTCATACTTGCAGTAATAGTTACTAGACTTATCCAAGTGGGAGACTGTTGGATAAGGTGTCTAAGTCCATAACTATTTCTGGTATGTACTTGACCCGACCCGGCATGGTCCATTTGGGTTGCATGGCACCATGCAATTGGATAAACTAAATGAGAGAAATAACGCTTGGAGATTATTAATATATTATAAGTTCTAATATATTAATAATATTATTTGATTAGTTTGATCAAGAATTAATTTAGAATTAATTAAGTGATCAAAAGATAACTAATTAAATATATGGGTTGATTAAGTAAATCATCCATATCTTGTATAGTGGGCTAAAAGGCTCCATGGATCATCAAGTTGGGTTCCACCCATAGGATGCTCCATGGATGCTCCATGGGAGTTACAAACCCATGGGTCATGGAAATGAAGAGTCATGACACATTAGGGTTTAACCCTAGATGTGTCAACACTATATAAGGAATATGATCTCCTCCCAAATCGGTTACACACATATACACACACAACAAAGAAATAGAGGGCTTGGCCGATTTGAAGAGTGTGTATTCTCTCATAAGTTCTTCCAAGAGCATTTGGTGTTGTGTGAAGCATTTGAGGCATCACCACTTGAGGTGCTAGGCTCACAAGGAACACAAGCAACAACAAGGTAAGTTATTCTATCTATACTTTATGTTAAAATTGTTCCCCATGTATGCTAGATAGGATATAACCTTGGAATTCAACTTTGCATGACAAATTAGACAAACATAGATCCAAGGTTATTAGGGTTGCATGTACACTTAGGAAGTGTTAGAATGCTCAAAACCCATCAGCTATCATACAAGATTTGAAACAAAACGCTCAAACATTTTTTGCGGAAAATATCGGATTTTCTGAAAGTTTACAAATGATACAAAACTTGTCTTACAAACTTGCTTATCAACTCACCAACATTATATATGTTGACCATTTTCAAAATAACTTGTATTCTCAGGGAATCGTTAAGCAGGTTGGATAACAAGAACATGTGGATTTTTGTGTATTTTGTTATCATAATGCATTGAAATTTGGAATGTAAACCAACACATTGATGTAAACTATGATGGTTGTTATATTTTATATGTGATGATGATGTTGTCTTTGATTCAATTATATACACTGTGATGATATTACAAGATGAAGTCACCGAACCTCCGGACAAATCTAATCATACAAGATATGCAACTATAAATACATTGGGACTAAACTACTCTGAACAAAAATAAAATACACACCTGTGTGTGAATTATTAAAATTACAATAAAAGTTTTTGGAGGAACTGAACATCGTGGTTAAACCCTGACAGTTATATAGTCGTATTAGGGATAAATATAGCATGATCAACTATATTTATTCAAAATACGATCAACATGTGTTTGGGAGTAATCATGGTGGGCAATCAATCTAGAAACTTACAAACCTCGTATCTAAAAAGTTATTAAGAAACTCAAACATAAATAATTAAAATACTATAGGAGCGTTTTTGGGATATCATATAAACATCACACATGCACTATCTACACGCCTCTCACGCCTCCATATTCGTACATGCACCATGACTGAAATTCCACAAGGTGACCTTTACTACCAGGCCTTAGTGGCCAATGGATGGATTGAATGAGAGCCAGAAATGGTTCAAGAAGCAAATCCAGAAGCAAAACCCGAAGAGTATATGGAGTTGAATTATGAGGATAGCGAGTCGGATGAGGAGTTAGAGGAAGGAGAAGACATTAAGAAGACCCCTAGTGAGCTCTACCCTTTGAAAATCAGATTAGACCAGCATACAGTGTACAGGGGGCACTACTGACCATATACGATGTCTAGAGGAGGAAGTAGCCAAGCTAAAGCATCTACTCTTTGCGGCAGAAGCTAGGGCAGTTTGAGCTGAGCAAAAGGAGGATTAGATTACTCGTGAGATGAGTTAATTAGCCGAGCTTTTGGTGTGTCACTTCGGCTTCTGAGTATCATCGCCTCTATCGATAGGACCTCTATCTTCTTTTGTACTATTACATGTAGGATCGACTCTATGATTAAGTGACTACACTACTCATAAAGCCGTTATGCTGACAAATTTTATTTTCCTTATGTATTGTATGCCTTCCAAGGAAAATTTTCATTGTACTATAAAGTTTATTATTAATGAAATGGTTCTATGTTTTATTTGTGATGTTGTTATCTGCTATATGTTCTATTTTCCTTGTTTCATGATATTGTATGAATTCACTTATATGCAAAACTGAACCACCGAAACCGCTATGTGCCAAAAGAACTCGAAACCACGAACTACTATGTACTCACCATCTTTCTGTTCCATGATAGAAGATGCCTCGGAGATACATTCGTAGAAACAACAACACGCAACCGCCACGACCGCCTTCGCCGTAGGTAAACATTGCTGCATTACAGGCAGTAGTATCGACTGCGGTCACTGCAACATTGACTCATATTCATAATGGAAACATCGGTGGTAGTAATGGTCAAGGAACTGGAAGATCAAACCAAGGAATGAACGGCCTACAAAAATTTGCACCTAAAAAGATTTCTCAAATGCCAAGCCTCGAACATTCAATGAAATTGGTGGCGTGATAGCCTTGAAGTGTTGGATTAAAAAGACTGAATCTATCTTTGAAATTTGGAATGTTTGGAATAAAGCAAGGTGAAGTTCGCAGCCTGCACATTTGTTGATCAAGCCCTATCCTAATGGTCATGTGAAGGTCATGACTTTGCTAGCTGCAAACGCTATGCCTTGGGGAGAACTTAAGGAGATGTTGATGGCAGAATACTATCCCCGTGGGGAAGTGCAGAAACTAGAACAAGAGTTATGGAACCCCACAATGCAAAACTCAGACATCGAGGCGCACATCTCAAGATTCAGTGAACTAGCCTTTTTTGTCGTGGTATGATCACTTCGAAGGGAAACAAGATTGAGCGGTTCATTTGGGGATTAACTTCCCCAATCCAAGCAAACATTATTGTAGCAAACCCTAGGACTTTTGACAGTGCAAAGAGTCTAGCTCAGAATCTTTACGATAATGGCAACAAGAAGAGTAACAAACTGCTGAGATTGAGACCAAGAATGAAGGGAATACCAAGAAGAATGGGGAGAACAAACGAAAGCGGTGAAAAAACCAGGGAATCTATAAAAAGTAGCAAACCGTAGCAGTCTACGCTACTATCACTCAAGTTGCATTTGCCACAGCTGCTCCAACCTCATCTGTGCAAACTACTACCAGACCATACTCGGGAACCTTACCAAAATGTAACAAATGAAACAACCACCACAATGGCGAGTGCAGAGAAATGGAGTGTACCAACTACAACCGCAAGGGGCACACCCCCCGGTACTACATATCTTAACCCCAACAGAATCAATAGCCAAACGACAACAACAACAATAACAATAACATTGGGGTCAATCATACTTGTTATGGGTGTGGAGGAACTGGACATTTTAGGCAAAATTGCCCCAAAAGCCAACAACCAAGGATCAGGAGGATCAGGCACGGACCTGATATTGGGTCAATGAGAGGTAGTTCAAGACGCGACGGTTGATACTGGTATTTTTCCCTTCAACAACACTTACGCATGCATCCTATTTGATAGTGGGGCTAAGCGGAGTTTCGTTAGTAATAAATTCAAACACTTACTAAACAAACAAACCCAAAAGCTAAGCGAATGTAAGTCCCCAAATCTGCATGTGTATCAATCAGATCCAATTGATGGTGCGGAATCCCAATAAATTGGATGATGTCAGATCAAAATAGAAGAGAAGGAGAATCTAGGATGTATTCAATGTTGGAATGAAGCTCCTTACGCATAGATTCACACACACACACACACACACACTCTTCTCTCTAACTTTCTTTCACACCTTACAATGCACACACTTACGCTCCTTGAGAGATGTCTCTTACGTCACATGCACTCCTTACCCTATATATATATATATATATATATATATATATATATATATGGACTTAAGGCCAAAAACAAGTAAGTCCCCAACTCTGCTTGTGTATTAATAAGATCCAATTGATGGTGCGGAATCCCAATCAATTGGATGATGTCAGATCAAAATAGAAGAAAAGGAGAAGAAGAAGATTATTCTTTAAACATTTAATTTGTCAACCCCAGAAGCAAGGTGAAGCTGAAATTGAAGATTATGTCATGGATTGCATTGAAGCCTCCTCAATTAGTCTGCTGCTATCTTAAACCTGCTGAAGTGATCTAGAAGATTAGTTCTCTCGGATATTCTCTCTGAAGATTCTGAAGCTGAAAGCGCTATCTTTCAAGAATCAATACATAAAGCCTCCTCACCCAATGTGCGTTCAAAGTCAAATCTTGATGAAAAGCCCAACTGCTCAAGATGAAGTCGTTCCTAGAAGATTCGTATATTCATCCTGATGCTGTGAAGAATTTGAAGATAATAGCTGAAACAAAGCTCCCAATGAAGATTGACAAAAAGTGCCAGCTACTCTTTAAGGGGAGCTTGTTGGGTCATTTAGAAAAGAAAGCTATAAACCAAGGGGGAGATTGTTGGGTCTAATATTGGTTTATACTTTTCTTTTCTAAGCATTTCTTGTTTTATCATTTGGGCCGAAAACTAATATTATGATTAATTGTAGCTTTGACCGAGAACCCAATGCTATATCGAAAACCCATGGGTTTTTGTTCCAAGCTACAATTAATCCTAATATTAGTTTTCGGCCCAAATTATAAAACAATAAATGCTTAGAAAAGCAAATTATAAAACAATATTAGACCGAACAATCTCCCCGTTGGTTTATAGTTTTCTTTTCTAAATGACCCAACAAGCTCCCCTAAAAAGTAGCTGACACTTCTTGTTAATCTTCATTGGGAGCTTTGTTTCAGCTATTATCTTCAAATTCTTCACAACATCAGGATGAATATATGAATCTTCTATGAACGACTTCATCTTGACCAGTTGGGCTTTTCTTCAAGATTTGACTTTGAACGCACATTGGGTGAGGATGCTTTATGTATTGATTCTTGAAATATATTGCTTTCAGCTTGAAAATCTTCAGAGAGAATATCTAAGAGAACTAGTCTTCTAGATCACTTCAGCAGGTTTAAGGTAGTTGCAGACTGATTAAGGAGGCTTAAATGCAATCCGTGACATAATCTTAAATTTCAGCTTCACCTTGCTTTTGGGGTTGACAAATTAAATGTTTAAAGAATAATCTTCATATCTTGCTCCTTCGAATGAAACTTCTTCGATGCTCACGGATGAAGCCTTGGCTCAGAAAATCTTCAATACAGTCTCCACGAGTCTCATCTACGCCTAAAATCACTTTTCAAGACAAACCAAAACTAGAAGAAAAATTAGCACACAAAAAATATTTTTGGATTTTTAATATTTTCTGAAAAAAAAAAAAACATAAATAACACTATTTTTTTTAAAATTTTAAATTTTCTATTTTTTGTTTGATTTTTGAATTTTTATGATTTTTTGTTTGATTTTTGAATTTTTCTTTAATTCTCCCCCTAAATATGTGCATAGAGGAAAACTATGAACAAATTTAACAAAAACAAAAATATTTGGATCAAAGTTGTTAGACAGTCTTAATCGTTTGTCAGTACCTTCCCTTCATGAATAGATCTGGTCCATCGTTGGTATTATGGTCCACTTAAGCACGAACAATTGTGACAAATTTTGGACATGCTATAAGTGACAAGACAAGTTGATCCTAT
The DNA here is from genome assembly GCF_052625555.1 of Lactuca saligna. Lineage (NCBI taxonomy): Eukaryota > Viridiplantae > Streptophyta > Magnoliopsida > Asterales > Asteraceae > Lactuca > Lactuca saligna. The sequence continues at coordinate 169,278,304 of NC_136423.1, read as the reverse complement.
GTTTCTAGATAAAAATTCCTAAGGACCATTCATTTGACGACGACCAAGGATATTGTTGTCCACCTAAATTGAGCAGCGAGATCTATAGACAATCTAGAATTGTTTAATTTTAGATGTACTAGAACGTGTTTCCCGCTTCCTGATATACCCCAATAATCAAGAACTTCCACGATACTCCTTACTTTAGGTGAGCAGACTATTATTCATTGAGAGGATAGATTTAGATTATTATTAATTATAGTTATTAGAGGGATTGAGAAGTAGATGGTTGCATATGCTGTGTACCAGGTCGGATTGTTAATCACGCAAAGGAGACAACATATGGCTAATAGATAAAAAGAATTTCATAGATATTATATGCAGAGAAATAGATTTGAATATGTTGTAGTCCAAGTAGGATCTCTTACAATCACGTAGAGGAGACAACATATGATTGACAGTAAGAAAGAAAGAAAATAATTTTCTACAGACCTACTTTATCGAAATTCCCCAGTCACTCCATCAATACCGGAATTAAGGACAAAATCCGTACATCGAAGAAAAGTAAAACCACAGTTCTAGATACGGGTTCTTTAATGTGACTGGTGGATTCTCATGTATATCTCCCTGCTCAACCTATCCAAGCGTCGTATTGTTAGGCTAAACGGATCTATCTAGGTCAAGATTTGTCAAGTCATTTGATTGCTTAGGTTCATCTTTGCATAGTCAAGTATATTTAAATCCTTCGTGCCTACCAGAACATCGAACACAGAGCCTAGACAATTCAACTTTGGTACTTTACACAAACTCAGAGTGCCCGTTATCACTTGTTGATATCACTTCACAATAATAACTACTAACGAAAAACTATTAAGAAAATGAAGATTGTCTTTAAAACGAATCAGATTAAGATAAACTTAGGAGTATAGAGAAGAAAATTCAAACCGTAAGTCACCGATTGAATTTGCATCAAGAAGGTCTGAGAACAGCATGTATAAACTCAAAATAGATCCGAAAACTCTTCACTTTGTTAAGCCCAAACCCTATTTGTGATCCCTTGCTTTCTTTCGTTCCCACAAAGGACACATACTCTTAAACAAAGTTCTGAGTGTTGCACAGTTGAGAGATACCTCCTATCATGTGCTTGGAACAGCCACTATCAACAAACCGAAGTTTAATGATATGCCTAAATAGCTGCTCTGACATAGAGCGAGATCAGTTGGTCTTTGGAGCCTAATCCATTTTGAAACTGGGTCAACCTTTTTCATCCTTGCACGCTACTCTCTCCCATGACATATCATGTTTATCACAAACAAAAGATGTAGAAATATTAGAATCGTTAGAAGATTTGGGAGATTGAGCCTTTGGTACCCATTTGTAGTTGGGTTTGACCCATTTCTTTTTCGACCCAATGGGTGGTTCAGTACTTTCTTTTGATCTTGATGTCGGCCTTTGAGATGTCTTTGATTTTGGCTTCACGGGAGCATCTCTTGGGTTTGGCTTCTTGGCCGACATTCCCTTCTTGACCTTAGGAGTTGGATTCTTGACCTTGTGGGATTGATTTTTGGCCATCATGGCATTCCAATTACTATTGTCTGAATCTGGCCTCGAAGGGTTTCTTTTCGGGTATCTCCCTCTTGGTGTTTTCTGCCAGCCATGTGCGTAGTAGGGAACGTATGCGCGATTTGGACAATTTCTGGCAATGTGTCCACATGTTCCACAGTGAAAACATGTATTTTTCTTCACTGTGGAGTTGTTTCTTCCTGCCCCTGCTGGTGTATCCTTGTCTTGTCTCTGGTTTTTCCTACATGCACACTTACAACAAGCCGTCAGTTTCTCTTATTTTGGAGGCCTGTATTTATCAACAGCAGGTTGATCAAAAGCAACTGAGTTCGAAGCAACAGATTCAGAGTTCAAGGAATCATTGGATTGTTCAATAGTTTTCTCCTTGTTCTCATCTTCTGCTACTTTACCTGCACATGTAACATAATCATTAGAAACGTTCACTTCATCCTTTTCTGGCACAATCGCAATAGGTTTCCCATATTGGAGATGTGTCTCCTTGTCAATTTCTTCTTGAGTCATAGGGATGGATGTGTAGTTATGATTGAAAGGTGGAGGAACACAATCATACCCTAAACCCTTGTTTTGATTATCTTTAAATTTTAATTGGTTTTCAAATAAGGACTCGACTATCTTACTTGATGCAGTGTAATTTTTGAAACTAACATCTGTTTTTCCACACTTAATTTTCAAAGCGTCAAGTTCTTCAGTCACAGCAACAAGTTTTCTTTTGATGTGATCATAATTCTCACAGTTATTGCTGTAATCTTCTTGCAGTTTTCGGAAATCCTTGATTTTGGCTTCTAATTGAGCTTTCAAGGGTTTTTGTTCTTTCCTAATGGTGTATCTTTCATATTTTAAGTCCTCATTCTCTCTCTTGATTAGATCTATTGATTCTCGTAAAAATTTAATAGTTTTAACACAAGATTCAGTACATGAAACTTCATTTATCGGAATTGATGTGGAACTCATTTTCTTTATTTTATTTTATTTTTTACATTTTTTTTATTTATCTGCCCTTTGACTTAAAAACAAAACGAGAAAGTCAACCTTAAAATTCAATTTTAAAACGTCAAACTTAAAAAGTCAAACTTAAAAGTCAAACGAAAAATCTAAATCTGAAAATTTAAAAGTTAAATGAAAAAGTCAAAATTTAAAAGATCAAACTTGAAAGTCAAAGTCAAAATTTTAAGCAAAAGAAATCAAAAGTAAAATTCAAAATTACAAAAAAACTAAAATTTTTGGTTGAAAAAGTAATTTAAAATTAAAAGAAAATCAATTTTGGGCTGATTTTGACAAAAATGTGAAGGTAGGTGCGAATGGCAATGTATTTGAATTAAAATCGGAAGTGATGAACCAAGGAGGAGCATAGATGAGTTGGTAAGACTCGTGTTTGATCAACCAGAGGTCCCGAGTTCGATCCTCGACAACCCCCAAATTCGTTTCCTTTTTTTATTGAAGCGCTAATGCGAGGCTAAGACTTGGTGCGAGGATGCTGCTCACCAAGCCGTCCTTCAAGCCGTTCATCAAGCCGCTATCGAATTCCGAGACGAGGCCGCAAACTCCGGCAACCATAAAATAGATGAGAATGACAAACATGCGTGATAGAAAATAAGATCAAATCGGCTCCAGATCTGACAAACATGCGTGATACAAACCAAGCTCTGATACCACTTGTAAGTCCCCAAATTTGCGTGTGTATCAATCATATCCAATTTGTGGTGCGGAATCCCAATCAATTGGATGATGTCAGATTAAAATAGAAGAGAATGACAAGAAGAAGAAGAAGATGAATCTATGATGTATTCAATGTTGGAATGAAGCTCCTTATACATAGATTCACACACACACACACACACTCTTCTCTCTAACTTTCTCTCACATCTTACAATGCACACACTTAAGCTCCTTGAGAGATGTCTCTTAACTCACATGCACTCCTTACCATATATATATATATATATATATATATATATATATATATATATATATATGTATATATATATATATATATATATATATATATATATATATATATATATATGGACCTAAGGCCAAAACCCAATGCTATAGCGAAAACCCATGGGCTTTCGGTCCATGCTACAATTTATCCTAATATTAGTTTTCAACCCAAATGATAAAATAATAAATTCTTAGAAAATCAAAGTATAAACCAATATTAGACTCAACAGTGAAGCCTTCACGGTAGAGATGGTTAATGGGAAAACCGAAACAACCAAAGATATATTCATAGGGTGCACTCTAAAGCTTAATAATCACTCGTTTCAAATAAATTTGATGCCGGTAGATACTAGGAGTTTTGATGTGATTATAGGAATGGATTGGTTAAGCCCCCATCATGGCAACATTATATGCCATGAGAAGGTCGTTCACCTTCACATCGCCAACCATGAAACCCTAGTAATCTATGGTGATAAGCCTGGCGCCAATCATCGTCTTATCTCGTGCGTCAAGGCACAAAAATGCCTACACAAGAAAAATTACGCCTTCCTCGCCCATGTTCTAGATAAAACAAAAGAGGATATAAACATTAAAGATATCCCAGTGGCATGCGACTTTCCGGACGTATTTCCTGCAGACCTTTCAGGAACACCCCCAGAAAGACAGGTCGAATTTCGAATTGACCTAATACCGGGAGCTACATCAATAGCCAAATCACCCTACATGTTAGTTCCCGCCAAAATGCAGGAGTTATCAAGTCAATCAATCGAACTCTTAGACAAAGGATTCATCAGGTTGATTTTCTCACCCTGGGGATCCCCGGTCTTGTTTGTCAAGAAGAACGACGGATCCTTCAAAATGTGCACCAACTATTGTGAGTTGAACAAGCTCACCATCAAAAATCGATATCCACTCTGTCGGATCAATGATCTATTCGACCAGCTTCAAGGAGCCAGATATTTTTCTAAAATAGATCTAAGGTCCGTTTATCATCAACTCCGAGTCTGGGAAGAAGATATTCCTAAAACTGCTTTGTTGGGGTGCAAAGTTCTTCATGTATGACTTTGTAATGGTTTGACTTGTGTAGATCCACTTGCATTAGGTGCATTAGCCTTTTGACTAATGAGTATTTTAGAGTGAGAGAGAGACATGTAAACACCTCTATATAAGGTGGGTTTGTCCACTTGTAGAGGTGTGCTTGAGAGATGTAGTCATAGTGATTACTGAGTGAGATATATATGAAGCTCTAGACTAGATCCGGTTTTGTACTCATTTACTATGATCGAATATATCTTTTAGCACCCAAATCACCATGTTCAATTGTGCAAACTTAAATTCCGCATGTCAAACCATGTTCTTTGTCACTACAATTGGTATCAGAGTAGGAATCATTTTCTATGATCTGATTTTCATCTTTTCTAAAGTTTTTAAATCAGTTGTCTGGTTTAAAAGTTTCCACACTTTTGTGAAAAGTAAAAATTGCATTAGATCTCTTTATGTGATTAGATTTTGCTATTAAATCATTGAATCAAGTGTTCTACTAGTGATTTCGACTTGAATCATATAGTTTGTTGTTAATTCCTCAAAGTTTTCTTCAAAATCTCAAAGTTTTTCTTCAATACATCAATGGCGTCCTTCAACTTGAATTATATGACTTCATTCTCTCATCTTCTAGGGTCATCCACTAAAATTCCTATGCTAATTCCTGAATATTACGATCAATGGGCTGAGCGTATGCAAGATTATCTTAATGGTCTGGATGAAGAACTATGGAATTGTATTTCTAGTGATCGAAATCCTACATCAAATGTTCAACCAATTGGTGCTTCATCTGGAAGTTTCAAGGTAGAAAATCAATCCACTCGTCTTAAGCAACTAGAGAAAAGATGTATGAGGGAGTTGCGAGGTGCTTTGCCTCCTGTGGTGTACTATTATGTGAGATCATGTACTATTGCAAAGGAAATCTGGAACAACTTGAAGGATAAATTCCAAGGAAGTGAAAAGACTAAAATCACTTCATTCAAACAATGTCTGGTGGAGCTAAAGGATTTTAAGCAAAAAGATGGTGAAACCATACAAGTTTAATATGATCGTCTTAATGAACTGATATATCGATGCAATCGATATGGTATCACCAGGTCAGCCATGGAGTTCAATTTGATTTTTGTGATGGGTCTTCGTAAAGAATGGCGTAGTGTGAGAATGATGGTTAAGAATCAGCAGAGCTTTGATACGTTAACTCTGAATGACGTTTACAACCAACTGAAGTCACATGAAAGTGAAGCGAATGAAATTGCTGAAGAATCAAAGGCAAGCCTAGGAGGTCCACTAGCATTGGTTTCGAAGATCTCTGAAAGGGAAGCTGAAAAAGACGGTTCTGATGATGGCAAAGGGTTTATCATGAACTCTGATGATGAAGCGATTGCTTTCTATTCTGACAATCGTGTGAAAAAGTTTTTCAATAAGCCATTCAATTCAAAGGTAAATTCATCATATACAAAAGGAAACTTCGCAAGTAAGAGTGTTATGGATGAGAAGAAGAAAGAGGAAAAGATTGATACGAAGCTTACTGAAGGAAAAAGTGGGAAAAAGTTAAAGGGAGATACAGGGTTGGATTGTCATTATTGCAACGACCCTAATCATTTAGCAAATGACTGCATGTTGAGGAAGAGGGAGGAGAAGAAGAATAAGACGAAGGATGAAGCGTACTATGTGGAGAAGCTTGAAGAGTTGCGTACTAAGGCAAATAATCTTTCATTGGTTGCTTATGGCGAACAAGAAGGGGATGGAACATACCAAAGTGAAGTGAATGAAATTTGTTCCAAACTCAATACGACCATTATAAATTCATTGTTATGCCCTTCGGTCTGACGCATGCTCCTTCAACATTTATGGACCTCATGAACCAAGTTTGCTGCCCTTTCCTGGATAATTTTGTAATCCTTTTCATTGATGACATACTCATATACTCTCGAAGTGAGGAGGAGCACGGTCAGCTTCTACGTCAGATCTTGGAAACTCTTTGAGTTGAAAAGCTATATGCAAAACTCTCCAAATGCGAGTTCTGGATTTGTAGTGTGAATTTCTTGGGTCATGCAGTCACTGAGGAAGAAATTCATGTGGATCCTACCAAGATCAAAGCTACAGAAGGTTGGACGATTTTGAAAATGCCAAAAGTAATCAGGCAATTCTTGGGTCTTGCTGGTTAGTATAGAGGGTTCATTCAGAATTTCTCCAAGATTACCAAACCCCTCACCACTCTAACCCAGAAAGGCGAACCCTTCAACTAGAATGAAAAATAGGAAATTGCTTTTCAAACCCTAAAACGAGCCCTCTGCAGTGCTCCGGTACTGTCTCTGCTAGAGGGAACAAAAGATTTCATGGTATATTATGATGCATCCAACCAAGGGTTAGGTTGTTTCCTGATGCAGTGTGAAAAAATAATAGCATACACATCCATACAATTGAAAGCTCAACAATTAAAATATACTACTCATAATCTCGAGTTGGAAGCCGTGATCATCGCTCTAAAAATTTGGAGGTAGTTCCGTTATGGTACCAAATGCACCATTTCACAGATCACAAAAGCCTCCAACATATTCTAAACCAAAAGGAACTGAACATGAGGAAACGACGATGGGTCGAGCTACTAAATGACTATAAATGTGAGATCAAGTATCAGCCAGACAAGGCTAACATGGTGGCAGACGCCTTAAGTAGAAAAGAATACTCAGGTCGCCATGTGAAAACATTATCAATGATCATCCACTCCCATCTAACTTCACAAATCAAGGAAGCTCAATTGGAGGCATTGAAGATGGAGAATGCTGCGAATGAAACGCTGCATGGAATGGATATGAATCTTGAAGTCAAAGAAGACGAAGCCTACTACTTCATTGAACGTATCTGGGTCCTAAAATATGGAAGATTCGGGGATGTAGTCATGAAACGAAGTGCACAAAACACGATACTTCGTCCATTTAGGTTCCGATAAGATGTACCTGGATATTAAACAACATTATTGATGGCCAAACATGATAGCAGAAATTGTCACTTACGTGGGCAAGTGTCTCACTTGTGCCAAAGTTAAAATGGAAAACCAGAAGCCCTCGAGATTACTATAACAACCTGAAATTCCCGAGTGGAAATGGGAAAGGATTACAATGGACTTTATAACCAAATTACCTAAGAAAGCGGACGTATTGGATACTATCTAGGTGATTGTCGATAGATTAACCAAATTTGACCATTTCCCACCAATAAAGGAGACGTACAAAATGGAGAGGTTAACACGAATTTATATAAAAGAAATTATAAGACTACATGGGGTTTTGATATCTATTAACTCATATAGAGATAGTATATTTACCTCTCAGTTTTGGCAATCGCTCCAGAAAGCATTGGAAACACAACTAGATATGAGCACTGCCTACCACCACCAGACTGACGGCCAAAGTGGGCGAACCATTCAAACGCTAGAAGATATGCTCCAAGAATGTGTGATTGATTTTGGCAAGACATAAGATACCCACTTTCCCTTGATTGAGTTCTCGTAAAATAAAAGCTATCACACAAGCATTAAGATTGCTCCTTTTGAAGCGTTGCATGGCTGGAAATTCAGATCACCTCTTTGCTAGGCTGAAGTTGGAGACACTCAGCTTGCAAGAGGGAAAGTGTCGAAAAACACTCTTACAAGCCCCGAGATCATTCGAGAAACGATGGAGAAAATAGCTCAAATCAAGGCACGACTCCAATCATCGCGAGATCGACAAAATAGCTATGTTGACAAATGGAAAAAGCCCCAGGAATTTCAAGTTGAAAATCGAGTGCAATTGAAGGTCTCTCCCTGGAAAGGGATGATCCGATTTGGGAAGCGGGGAAAACTAAATCCACGATACATTGGACCATTCAAGATTCTTGCTCGGATTGGTCTGGTGACTTATAAGATACAACTACCTCCGGAGCTCAACAACATATACCCCGTGTTCCACGTGTCGAATCTGAAAAAGTGTTTATCAGATGAAACTCTCGTTGTTCCCTTGGATCAAATTGAAGTGAAAGAGAATCTCTTGTTCATCGAAGAACCCGTTAAAATCATGGACAATGAAGTGAAGCGTACAAAACAAAGTCACATTCCTGTTAGAACAATGTTCTATCAGGATCGTATGATTCTAAGCAAAACATAAATAAGAACGTAATGAAGAACACAAGTATTGCACTTAATATGTCGAATGATTAATGCAAAATACCCCATAAGAGCTCGATAAAGAACTTCAATCTGTAGAGGTATATTAGGGTTACAAGAATCAACGTAATCGACTATTCTATTTTAATACGCATACATGCATGCATATATTTATAACAAAACCCTAACAACTTATCTAGATAAAAGGAAACTATTCTAGATAACTACGGATGGACAAGCCCAATCCAATTACAAATCAAAAAGGCCAAGACGCAACACTAAAATACTTAACAATCTCCCCCTTTGCGTCTTTGGAGCAGAAACTTCATTCCCTTTTCACAGCAGAGGGATTTTTCACCATTTCAAATATCCTTGGTATAATGGCCAGAATGTGTTGTCTAAACGTTATGTACCACCGAAGCATATCTGTGAAGTTCTTTTTGTCTGCTGCTGAGTTCTGCTTGCATCGATGAATGATGTTGATTATATGCTCCAGACAGTCTGTTGAAAACAGATGCTTGTCAACCAATGCAAACAGAAACTTGTGCCTTTCACCCTTAGTGAACATGACAGTCAAGTTTGTTGAATCAATCTGCCCCAACTTCATTTTATTCACATCACCGGGCTTAGACGTTGGCTTGACTGTCGGTTTCTTGTTCATCACTTTTGCTATCTCCTGATCCATAGTGGCAAGCTCATGGACATATGAGGCCAACATTCTTTTCAGATGTTTCAGAATCGGCTCATACTCCCTTTGATTTGAGAGCAGAATGTTTTATAGCAAAATCCAATCATGTGGATTAAGATCGGGAAGATCTGCCAGAGAAATGAAATATTTCGTGTTTGCAGTACCACGGTTGATCTTGAAGTTTACATTCACAAATCTCCCAGCAGGTGATGATTTCAGTACCTTGACTCTTGTAATTTTCTGTGCACTCCAAGTCAAGTACTGCGGTTGACCATTCTTTAAATAAAAATCAACTAACTCTCTGTCAACCTTCAGATTGGGAAAAGGAACCTCAGTAGTGACTTCAAAGCACTGAAAGGTAAATGCTCTTTTGTAATTGGCATGTCAAACTGCGAGTCCTTTGAATTGTCACAATCAAACGAAGCAATCAGTTCCAACCAGTACATATAAGGAAACTCAATCGCCTGAGTGATGAGTGTGTCTCTGTCCCACTCTGGAAACAGAGTCTTCTTGCATTGCAAGACATCCTCCTCTTCCTTATTCTTTCTCTCTTTCTCTTCTGCCTTTTTCGCCACCTTCAAAGTTTCAGCAAGCTCTCTGTCTCTCTTTTTTCTTTTGAGGGCTTTAGCAATAGTCTCTTCAGTATCAGACTCACTATCAGCTTGAACTTGCTTTCCAGAAACCGAAGCTAAATTAACCTTCGGTTCTGTTTTGACTGTACTCTCTTCTCCCCCTTGTTTCGTAAGAAAGACCTTCTAAGACACCCTTCATTTCACTTAGAATTGTAATTGCAGGAAGGAGTTTGGTCTGGAGATGCTTCCGGATAGTCAAGGTCATGATGGGATCATGAGCTTCAAGAAGAGTAGTCAGGATATTTTTCACATCACCAACACAACTTTGATAAACTGCCCTTTGAGTTTTGAGCAGAGAGATCTATTTTTCATCCTGGGCCAGTTGAACTTTCTGTAGATCAATAGTTGCTTGGTGTTTGATCAGGTCCTCCTTCAACGTACTTTCTGCAGTAATAGAAGCAAAACGAGAATCCAAAGATTGAAGAAAAGATGTGGATTCTGTTTTGAGATCAGTACGAAGGGCTTCAAATTTGGTAGTTTCATTCTGAAGAGTTTGAGAAAAGGAGTCCACCGAAGCTTGATATTTGGCCGTATTTGTATCAGCATGAGCTTTAAGCGAATCAAGGAAGATCTGAGTTGTGTGAACAACCTCAGTAACCTCCTCTGTGGCCTTTGAACAAGAAGCGGTTGATTTATCAACTGCAACTATTGATTTATCAATGGCTTCTGTGTATTGCTGAATAGCAGTCTCCACGAAAGCTTTTAAAACAACACTGCCATAAGCTTTGCTATCTGCAAGCAGTCGGTCCAACTTTTCATTGATGTCCTGGAGATGTTGACTGGTGACAGGAGCATCAGCATCATTATCAGTTGGAAGCCGGTAAGGACTGAAATACAAAGAATCATAATCTTCATCATCTCCACCAAGAGTAGCACCAGAGGTAGAGGATGGGGTTGGGGATGGTGGTATATTGATAACAGGAGTATCAATCACAGTAGTAGCCCCTGTATCAGATACATTGACTTCGACTGGGATTTTGGGAATGGTGGTGGTGATGGATTCGGTTGGAAGAGGAGTTAAGATAGGTATAATTGAGACAGGAACAGAGGTAATGATGGTTGAAGTGGGTAGAGAAGTTGGTTCAGTATGAATGGGTGGTATATCGGTAGGAACAGCAAGTGGAGCTTTCTGTTTTGGTGATGGGGGTGGAGTGGAAATTTTAGTGAGTTTAGGAGATGGTGGAGGAGTTGGAAGTTTAGTAGTTTTGGGAGAGGCTGGTGGAGTTGGAAGTTTAGTAGTTTTGGGAGAGGCTGGTGGAGTTGGAATTTGGGTATCTTTAGGAGATGGAGGTGGGGTTGGAGATCTTGGAGGTGTGGGCTCTCTGGTGGAAACCTGAGGATTCTCGGCTTCTGCTTCTTGGTCTTCAACCGTGTCAGGTCCAAGAGAAAGGTTCCCCTTGGGTCTGTTAGCCATCTTCTTTATCTTATTCGGCTTTGATTGAGAAGAAGCTCCTTCAGCAGACTTTCGTTTTGAAGACTTTGGCTTTTTCTCCTTCGTTTCTTCTTTTTCTTTCTTTACAACCCGCTTGCCTCTATTAGCAGGCTGATCCAAGGCATCTAGTGCAGCTTGTTGTTCTTCAGACAGAACCCTTGGACCAACAGGAGAAAGTTTTTGGTAATCTTCCATCACTTTGCTTTGTGCCGAAACACACCTATACATTGATTCTGGAATCGATCCATAGTGAAGAAACTTACATGGATCGGATAAGATGATCTTCTTTGTGTGGAATGAGGCGATAGATGCAAGAAGAGCATCCTTCATGACAGGTATCTCCAAGGAATCCATGGCCTTCCTTGTAATGAAGGTCCAGAAACCACCACAAGAGATCTCAGAATGACGGGTCGTTGTATTTAAACTCTGCACCACTTGGGACCAGATTATCGTGCCATAATCTAGGTTGATCCCGTTGTATAAACCATAAAGAATGGTAAGAAAGCCTGTGCTTGTTGTGTGTGAACCACCACTTCTTTCCGCCAAACCCTTGATTAGCAATGTCAGCAAGCCATTCCACTGTGATGCCAAACACGAATTCTTGACCTTCGCAATCGATGTAAGCACGTCTGTGTATCCCATCTCATACATCATCGTGAAGAGTTGGGTTGTAGTGATGAAATCAGGCGAGATGATTGAAGAATCAACTACAAGCCCTAGAAGTGAACAAAACTTCATCTTAGAAATCGAGGATTTCTTATGGTGAATGGTGAAGTAGATGCGATCTTTATTCTTGTCATAAGTCGCTGATGAGTAGACTTGAGATAACAACGACATTGGAACCTCTTCGACCTAGGCTAGGGCCAATAACAGAGGGGAATACTTCAGACATTCCACAACGTGCAGCATATATGAGTCATATAAGAATGGACTCATTTTGATTATCATGTTTTGGTTGGGTTTGATTGTAAGCAAGGAGGATGTTGCAGTTTGATCATGTGCAGAAGATGAAGTCGCCATTGATGAACAAAGAAGAAGATGAACAGTTTGAAGTTGTATGAGAGAGACAATCTAAGATTGGTAAATGACAAATAAAATGATCACCCTTATTTATACTGTTGCCTGGAGAGAGAAAAACGTGATGATGAGGTTGCTCAAACGTCGCCTGAAAAAGCGCGATTTGATAGGGTGGTTAATCCCAGGAAAACGTCAGCACGCGTGGGTTTGAAACGGATCAAATTCACGCGCCTAAATCTTATCTTCGTACCGTTTGAAATTCCAGATATCCCCTTGTTTGGTCACAACCGATAACCAAAACTTATACCAAACAACATAAAGTATTAATTTCTGTGCATAAGAGTGTGAAAGATAAAGAAATAAAGCAAGTGTGTATTGAACATGAGTGATGTCCTTTTAGAAGACAAAAAGCAGAGGATTCCGGGCAAGAATCACTTCCTTCAAAGTCAAGAGAGACTTGAAGTGCTTGTGTGGTTTCCCAAAAAATACGATCAACTGTTTGTTAATAAACAGTGAAAGGCTTCTTTTGATCATAGGCATTGGGTGGCTGTCCTCCAACCGAACATCGAGTTTTAACATAAAATCGATTGTTGGTAGAGGTACCTGTGAGACCGATGTGATCTATTGAACAGGTAGGTGGGATTTATTATGTTAATGACTTATAGGAAGCAGAAATCTCAAAAAAAAAAAAAATAAACTGGACCTCTTTGGGAAGAAATGTTTTAGCTGTTGACGATTTCATAAAAGATCACGCAAAATAAAAAGAGATTTCCTTAGGTAACCAGTTAATGCTTGAGTATATCACTCACCGTCAATTCATTTTTGGTGTCGGATTTTGGGTTTCACTTAGAACATGGTAATTGTATCCAAGATCATAAACACAGATGTTGTGTAACCATAAACCTCAGTGGTAAAGACCGAGAGTCTCAAGGGTTACGTTAGTGAACCGAAGGTAGATGGGGAATATAAGAAGGTGGTTAAGGAACCGAATGTACCTTCTGTTAGATAAGCGTGACAGAGCAGAGAAACTCTTTACTCAAATGAGAAGAGTAAGGTAGCTCTAGACCGAGTGAGGTAAAACAGCCTTATTTGAAAGAAACGATGGGTATCGATCGAATCATTAAGGCTTACTCGAGATCATAGAGGCTTTATGACAACATACAGCAGCATGCTTCTAGGGACCCTTAACTAGGTTGTGTGAAAGTTAAAACATAGTTGCTTTAGATCTATCGACGGTTACACTTTTGTTTACCTATTAATGACAGACACCAAACAAAACAAACAAGCAATTGAAACAAATAAAGTAATTTTCTGAAAATTAATAAAAACAGAAATAAAAAATATTTTTGGATTTTTGAAATTTTCTGAAAAAGAATAAAAACAGAAATAAAAAATATTTTTGGATTTTTTGAAATTTTCTGAAAAAGAATAAAAAACAGAAAAAACTTAAAATATACAACCGAAACCTTATCTTATTAATGAGAGTAGACAGAGCGGAGCTGAGATTTACGGAGCCGAGATAGACATAGTGGTCTGTCCATGTCGGTTCCTCAAAAATCTAGAGCAGAGATAGACCGAGCGGTCTGTCTATCTCGGTTGTCTTAATTTTAAAGAGAGATTTGAGGATTCGGTACCGACTCCCCTTCCATCATACCCAAACCTTGTAAGATTTTATTGAAGGTTAATTCTGGTAAGGCTTTGGTAAAGATGTCAGCCAGTTGATCAGCAGAACGAACAAAATGTACTTCTACGTTCCCGTGTTCTACATGATCCTTAATGAAATGATATCTAAGTGCAATGTGCTTGGTTTTCGAATGTTGCATTGGATTATGACAAATCCTTATTGCACTTTCAGAGTCACAATAGAGAGGGATCTTTTTCATACTCAGCCCATAATCTCTTAACTGACTTTGAATCCAAACAACCTAAGAGGTACATGATGCGACAACTATATATTCTGCTTCTACTGTGCATAAGGAAACACAGGTTTGTTTCTTTGATTGCCAACTAACAAGTTTTCCGTCAAGGAATTGACATCCTCTAGTAGTTCTTTTCCTGTCCAGTCCACATCCTCCAAGATCAGCATCTGAAAAGGCTTGTATGAAGAATCCAGATCTTGTAGGATACCAGAGACCGAGAGATGAAGTCTTCTTCAGATATCGAAAAATATTCTTCATAGCAAGCATGTGGGGTTCTCTTGGATTAGCTTGAAACCTGGCACAATAACAAACAGAGAACATGATCTCTGGTCTACTAGCTGTTAGATACATAATTGATCCTATCATTTGTCGATAAAGAGTTATATCCACAGTCGGTTTCTCCAGGGATGGAGTTAGCTTGGTGTCGAATGCCATAGGAACCTTTACTTTTGAATCACCCTTCATCCCAAATTTAGTCAGCAGATTTTTAGTGTATGCTTCCTGGTTTATAAATATACCCTTGGTCCCTGTCTAATATTCAAACCAAGGAGAAAGTTAATTGGACCCATTGTGTTCATTTCAAATTTAGTCTCCATCAACTTTCTGAATTCAACGGTTAAGCTAGGATTCGTGGAGCCGAAGATGATGTCATCGACATAAATCTGAACAATCATCAAATGTTCGCCTTCCTTCTTTCGAAAGAAGGTTGGGTCAACCGAAACTTGTTTAAACTTTGACATTTTTAGAAAGCGAGTAAGAGTTTCATACCAGGCTCTTGGTGCTTGCTTTAGCCCATAGACAGCTTTATCCAGTAGATAACATTGATTCGGGTACATTTTTATTCACAAAGCCAGGTGGTTGCTCAACGTAAACAGTTTCTTCTAATTCTCCATTCAAGAACACACATTTGACATCCATTTGGAAAACTTCGAAGTTCTTGTGAGCAGCATATGCTAAAAAAATTCGAACAGACTCTAACCTTGCCACAGGAGCAAAAGTTTCTTCATAATCAATCCCTTCTTCTTGACAATAGCCTTTTGACAACCAACCAAGCCTTGTTACGAATGACATTACCTTCTTTGTCCAACTTATTCCTAAACACCCATTTCAAGCCGACAACAGAGGCATCTTTCGGTGTAGGAATAAATCTCCAAACTCTGTTTCGTTCGAATTCATTGAGCTCATCCTGCATTGCTTGAACCCAATCAGAATGATCAAGTGCAACATTTACGGTTTTCGGCTCTATTTGGAGATAAAAGAGTTAAACATGCAAAATTCCACTTTAGAGAATAATGCTGTTTGTTTCGCCTTCAGTTGAGATCTAGTAAGAACACTTTCGGAGGATTCACCAATAATTTGCTCTTTGGGATGGTCTTTTGTCCATTTTACTAGCGGAGGATAGCTTGGATCATATTCTGGATTTAGTTCTGCTTCAACTTCAACTTCAACATCTGACTGATCCCCTTCACCTTCGTCAGTAGAACTATCACTTGTTTTCTCCTTCTCCCCCTCGACTGGCGAAGTGAAGCCTTTATCTTTACCAGAATCGGCAGTGGGTATCTCCCCCTCGATTGGACTATCACTTGTTAATTTCAGTTCAGTTGTTTGAGTATCAGTTGAACTATTAGATTTTGGGGCGGAATTGTGATTCTCCCCCTCAACAGGAACTCCAAATGGTTTGAAAGTGGTAGAGTTATCCCCCTGGAATGTTGAATCGGTGTTTGAGGTACTAGGTGATGGTTGAGGAGTAGGTGTTTCGGTTTCCATTGATTTGGCAGCTTCGTCTATTACTTTCTTCAGATTACCTACCTTGTTGTCTGCTGCTGTTGCCTCCGAATGTATTGCCTTTTCTAGTTCATCGAACAACCGAATGTATTCATCAAACAGATTTGATATTGGAACCGAGACCTGTCCAGATGTTGGAAATATGTCTCCAGAAGCATCTTCTGTTCTTTGAACCTTCTTCATGTAATTGTCGTCAAAGGTGACATAATAAGTCTCTTTTATTCTTTTGGAATGCTTGTTCAACACCCGGTATGCTTTTCATGACAGAGAGTAACCCTGAAAGATCCCCTCATCGGCTTTAACATCAAACATATTTCAGTGTTCTTTTGAATTAAAGATAAAGCACCTGGAACCGAAAATGTGGAAAAACTTGATGTTTGGTTTCCAATTGTTTAAGATCTCATAAGGAGTTATCGAGAATCTCTTGTTGAGCAAGGACCGATTCTGAGTATAACAGGCATCAGCAATGGCATCAGCCCAAAAGTATAGATGTAACGAGGCATAACTGAGCATGGTTCTAGCTGCTTCACACAACGATCGGTTTTGTCTTTCAACAATCCCGTTTTGCTGTGGTGTATAAGGAGCCGAAAAATTGTGTGTTATCCCCTTATCAGCCATTAAATTCTTTGAAATCCTTGTTTTTGAATTCCAGCCCATTGTCACTCTTGATGTTTCTCACTGTCTTCTTTAATTGAACTTCCACTTGCTTGATGAACATCTTCAGCTTGGGAGTTGCATCTGATTTCTGTTTAAGAAAGAAAACTCACGTGAAGCGTGAAAAATCATCTACAATAACTAGAATGTACTTATTTCCACCGATACTCTCTATAGTAGATGGTCCACAAAAATCGATATGTAACAGTTCAAGTGCTTCTACGATCTTGGTATTGATGCGTGTAGGGTAGCTTTTTCTGCTCTGCTTGCCCATTTCACATGTTGCACATAAATGCTCCTTTTCGAACTTGAGAAGAGGAAGACCTCGAACATGATCACCAATCACTAATTTGTTGATATCTTTGAAGTTCAGGTGAGATAGACGTCGATGCCAAAGCCAACTTTCATCAGTGTTAGCCTTTGATAGCAGATAGATAGCTAGTGTCCCTCAAATAGGATTAAGATTCAGAGGATACATTTCTCCTTTTCGTGCAGATTGCAGCAGAACTTTCTTGGTTTGTTTTTCTCTTATCTCAGATCCTGCATCATCAAATGATACCTTCAAGCCTGTGCCCACAACTAATTGCGAGACACTGATGAGGTTGTGCTGCAATCCCTCTACATAAGCCACCTTTCTGATAGAGAAGTCTCCATTAGTTATCATCCCGTATCCTTTGATTGTTCCATAGGAGTTGTTTCCAAACTTCACAGAACCACCATACTTTAGAGACCGAAACTCCCTTAACTCCTACTTTCTTCCTGTCATGTGATGCGAGCATCCACTGACTATATACCATGCGTCGTCAAACTGCTCGTCACTGATTACCTGCAAATTCAAGCGGATTTAGGAACCCAAAGTTTCTTGGGTCCTGGTGAGTTTTTCACAGAGAAAGGAATAACAATAGAAGCATCAACAATATAAGTTCGTTTAACAAGAGTTGTTTAATCTTTTCCTTTGATGGTAAACACCTTGATTTTTGTTTTATCTTCTTTATATCTTAATGTATCTTCATTAGATGGTTTAGTGTTTTTCGTTTGATTCTTAGGTTTAGTGGACGATCTTTTATGTTCATCTTGGAACCTGGAGGATCCATGTCTAAAATTGGAGCCGAAACTGGTGTTAGGACCGAATCTGGATCGAGAGCCGAATCTGGATTTAGGACCGAACTTGGGTCGAGGACCGAAACTGTGTTTAGGACCGAACTTGGGTCGAGGACCGAAACTGGGTTGATGACCGAAATTGGGTTTAGAACCGAGACTTGACTTTCAGTTTTGGGATTTGGAATAATAGGAATTAGGACTGAAATATTCCTTTGACTTTTCCTTTCGTTTATCCATGGATTCTTTCCTAGGAGGCTCATAGTTAGGATTTTGAGAATTCCAATGCCTTTTCCGTTCATTCAGATTCGAGGCATATCGTTGATTTCTGAGTCTTTTCTGTTCAGCTAGCTCCTTCTGAGATTTGTGAACATTGAAGCTGGCCTTTGATTTCTCCTTATGAGTTGCAGTTGACTTGTCTTCCATTCTGGTTTCGGTGCGTTCCTTAGTTTGAACTTTCGGTGCTTCCTGTCTCTTGAGTGGACCTTTCGGTTCTTTCCTCTCGATTGGAACATCAGGTTGCATTAATGGTTCTTCAGGAACATCTTTAGTTCCGCTTGTGCTGGGAATATTGAAACTGGAAGGTTTATTGATGGGTTCTGGTATGTATCGTCCTTTGACTCTCCATGTGGTTTTCTCAGACAGGCCCACAGTTTCATCTGCATTGTCAATAGGAGCAGACCAGAAATAGTCTTCACATCCTTTAGTGTTATCTTTGTCAACTATTGTCCTTAATTCTATTGTTTGTCTTTGAGTGACTCTAGTCACAACATAAACTTGGTTTGGTACTATTTGTACCTTCTGATAGACCAAGGCCTTTTCTTTGAGTTTCGGTTTCTGTTCCTTTGACAGACGAGCAAACTCAACTGAATTTTCTGAAATAAGAGTTTTTTCGCTCTTGGCTTCATTTTTCACAAACTCAGAACAATCAACAACATCCTCTACTGATATTTCACTCATTTCACTCTCCGTTTCAAATTCAGAAGAATTATCTATGTTTATTTTATTATCCTTGACAATTTTGGCATTTGATTCATCGAATGTTTGTATAGTTTTGGTTTTAATTTTCAGCCTATCATTTTCATCTAAGATATCTTTTAACATACTTTTATGTTCCTTAGAATCGATGAAAGTTTCTATCTTATCTAAACCTAGCCTATATGACATGGATGTTTCTTCAGAGGATACTTCTGATTCACACTCAGCTATAACATCATCTTCCTTAAATTCAAGAAAGGGCAAAATCATTTTATGTATTTTCTTTCCAATTTCACAATTAAGATGTAATTGAGCAATATTAGTATAAAGACACTTAGCAATTAAACAGAAAACATTTCTTTGTTTTAACAATTTTAAATTGTCTCTTTGCAAATAAATACTATCATACTTAGCCCTAACTAACTCTGCTTCCTTCTACTCGATTCAGATCCTTCTTTCCTCACTTTTTGAAGACACCCTGCCGAGTTGGTCAGTTAGGTTAGAGTTTGCTAAGCGGGTTTGCATGAGGCTACTACTTAGGTTGGAAAATTTAAAGTTTAGTTCATTTAATTCTTCTAGATATTCAATTTTGGGAATTTTAAGAGATTCAAGGATAGAATGTACCTTTTTGATCAATCGATCGCAATCGTTGATCTTCTCACTCACCGGCTTGGCTGCAAAACACTTGTTTTCAGTCATGTTCGGTTCTGTGTCCGCACTTTCGGTTGATGGACAAGTAGTGACGATAAAGCATTTTCCACCAGAACCTTCATTCTTTACTACAAACGCCTTTCCATGAGTGGGTCTTCTAACCTCTTCATCTTCAGAGTCTGTTGACCAGACTTCTACACCCCCGAACTCATCTTCCCCTGCATTTTATTGTACAATCAGTGCATTCATCGAGCTGTTGGAAGCCTTTTTCTTCTTGACTTCTTCAAGTTTACACATGTAATACGCTTCATCATCTTCACCCTCTCTCTTCTCAGCCATCTTTCTTAACATGCAATCTTTGGCAAAGTGGTTCTTGCCATGACAGTAGTTGCAGTCGTATCCAGAATCTCCTGCAAGCTTGTTTCCCTTTTTCTCTTCCACCTTTTGAGAAGAGACTTTCGGTTCCTCTTTTGCTTTCTCAAAACTATAATTTCCCTGCCAATTTCGGTTCTTATTGGTGGGAAATTTTCTTCTTTGGAATTTCTTTGGATTTTTTATCATTAAAGCATACTCCTCACTTGTAAGATCACATTCTGACATGTCTGACTCTTCTTCTTCCTCAACAACACTTTTTCCTTTAGAGACAAGAGTCAGCGATCCCATGCCAGAGACGACTTTCGCCTCCTTAGTTACAACACTTTCATGTGACTTTAGTATCCCAACTAGTTTCGCCTGTGAGTAGGATTTGAACTGTTAATGCGCCTTCACAGTGGAAACCACAGCCATCCATTCTGGTCTGAGCCCGTTCATGAATGTAAATTTTTGTTTGATCAGCTTCCTCTCAATTCCATGCTTGATCATCTTACTTAAAAGATGATTGAACCGATCAAAGGTCTGAATGAGCTTCTCTTCAGGTTTCTGTTCAAAAACTCCAAATTCTGACAACAACAGAGTTTGAATGGAGTGTTCCAGATCTTCATCAGTTGAGTACAGTTCCTTCAACCTATCCCAGATCTCCTTAGCAGTTGTGCATGAGCCTACAAGCCGAAATGTGTCAGATTGTAAGGCGAATCTTATCATTCGCATGGCTTTAACATTACACAGGATCTTTTCCTTCTCATCTTGTAGCATCTTCTGAACATTCGTCCCCAACTTGTTATAATCTTTCTATGTCTTGACGATTGTGTTTGTTTCTGAATGCACAAACGGTCCAAGAACGATAGCTTCCCAGATGAGATAGCCATTATCTTCAGATCCAATGTAATCTTCAAAGTGATGAGCCCATACTTCGTAGTCTTGAGTGTAGAGTATGGGAACTTTAGTTGTAGATCCGATGCTGTTTGAGATGTTAATTGGGTTTGTATGCATATCGTCGTGAGACATGGTGAGCTGCTAGAATCTTACCTGTAAACTTGAGATTAGGGTTTTATCAAAAGCTGAGTAGTCGTCGTTAAGAAGACGACGACTTCGATAAAAGTGGAAACCCTAAATATTTGTGAATACAGAAGAAAAGTGTATTGATCACACAGTCTCCTGCTCTGATACCAATTGTTAGAACAATGTGTTGGGTTTTGAGCATTCTAACACTTCCGAAGTGTACATGCAACCCTAATAACCTTGGATCTATGTTTGTCTAATTATCATGCAATGTTGAATTCCAAGGCTATATTCCTATCTAGCATACATGGGGAACAATTTTTAACTTGAATGATAGATAAAATAACTTACCTTGTTGTTGCTTATGTTCCTTGAAACCTTGTGAGCCTAGCACCCCAAGTGTGATGCGTCAAATGCTTCACACAACACCAAATCCTCTTGGCAATACTTTTGAGAGAATACACACTTCTTGAAATCAGCCTAGCCCTCTTGTTTCATATGTGTAACCGATTTTGGTGGAGAATATGATTCTTATATAGGTTATGACACATCTAGGGTTACACCATGTAAACCCTAATGTGTCATCACTCTTCATTTCCATGACCCATGGGTTTGTAACTCCCATGGAGCATCCTATGGGTGGAACCCAACTTGATAATCCATGGAGCCTCTTAGCCCACTATACAAGATATGGATGATTTACATAATCAACCCATATATTTAATTAGTTATCTTTTGATCACTTAATTAATTCTAAATTAATTCTTGTTCAAACTAATCAAATAATATTATTAATATATTAGAACTTATAATATATTAATAATCTCCAAGTGTTATTTCTCTCCTTTAGTCTATCCAATTGCATGGTGCCATGCAACCCATATGGACCATGCCGAGTCGGGTCAAGTACATACCAGAAATAGTTATGGACTTAGACACCTTATCCAACAGTCTACCACTTGGATAAGTCTAATAACTATTACTGCAAGTATGACTTCAAGAACCAATCGACAATCGTAGCTCTTTTCAAGGTTTCTCGGAACTGAGAAGATGATCGTACGCCATTTAAGATAAGTGATCATATAATCCTCTATTCTAGATAGCAGTCGGACAAATACATGGAACAATGTCTTACTTATTGTCCAACAATTTGTTTCCCGATTTCCGATTTGTTTGACAAAGAACTTAATTGAACACATCAACTTAGTTCTGACTGGGCCCGGTACATAGGTCAAAACAAAATCATCGAGGGGCCCAGATATCAGCTTCTAATCCAAGAAGGAACAGATAAACTTCGACTCATATGTTTGTTCTACCACTCACTGAATTACACACAAAAGTACGATTTATAACATGGAGTTACCAATGCGTTTTCGTACAATCAATGCATAACCAACTTGTAAGTAACAAATCATATTTCTAGGTTTGAAGACTTATATGATATTACCGTCTCACGATCACTCAAGATAGAATTCCATGAAGTGATTCCAGTGAGCGTGGGTTGAGTCCAATGCTCAGAACTTATGAGCACTCATGATTGTTGTAGCCTTGTCTAACACCTTAGACCTCTGCAACCAATCATGACAGTCTTGATTCATACCTACTTCCGACATATGACCGACTGTGGAGGTTTGAATAATATGTTATACCAACCAAAATTATTCTGGAAGTCAAAACATGCAAAAGAAATATAGTAAACGATTGACAAGAGATAGCAACACTTTACTCATAAATAAAACACCTTTTATTCATCATCTAATGTCAATTACACCTTACAAATTTCGAGGTTATCTAACTACTAAATCTAATATCATCCTTCAGCCCTATGCTCCGAGCATGCTGGAGATGCTTAACCCGAGTCGTCCCTTCGTGAGGGGATCTGCTGGGTTCTCATCCGATGATACCCTCTTTGCCACGAGGAGTCCTTCTTCTATTCGATGTCTAATAAAATGGTATTTTCTGTCGATGTGTCTGGATCTCCCGTGATCCCTTGCTCCTTGGCTAAGGCAACAATGCTTTCACTATCACAGAAAATTTCCATTGGCTCTTTAATAGCTGGTACAACTCCAAGGTCTCCTATGAAGTTCTTTAGCCATATAGCCTCCTTTTTCGCCTCGCTCGCTGCAATATACTCTGATTCGCAAGTTGAATCAGCCACTGTCTCTTGCTTGGAACTCTTCCAAGAAATTGCTCCTCCGTTTAGGGTAAAGACCTAGCCCGACTGAGAGCGGAAATTATCCATATCAGTCTGGAAGCTAGCATCACTATACCCTACAACTCTCAAGTCATCACTCCCACTGAGGGTAAGGACCCAGTCCTTAGTCCTTCGTAGGTACTTGAGAATATTCTTTACCGCAGTCCAGTGTGCCTTGCCAGGGTTCCCCTGAAACCTGCTAACCATGCTCAAGGCAAAGGTTACATCAGGTCGAGTACACGTCATAGCATACATGATCGATCCTACAACCGAAGCATAAGGTATTCGACTCATTTCTGCTATCTCAGCCTCAGTGCTAGGGCTTTGTGGCTTACTCAATTTGGCGTTACTCTGGATGGGTAACTCTCCTTTCTTGGAGTCCTGCATGCTGAATCTCTTTAGCACCTTATCCAAGTAGGTACTCTGACTAAGTCCAATTAGTCTTTTACTCCGATCTCTCAAGATCCTTATCCCTAGAATATAGGCAGCTTCACCAAGGTCCTTCATAGCGAAACACTTCCCAAGCCAGGACATTACTTCCTGCAGGGTTGGAATGTCGTTTCCTATGAGTAGTATGTCATCCACATACAATACCAAAAAGCTAACTATACTCCCACTAGCCTTGACATACACACAAGATTCATCTTCACTCCAAGAAAAGCCAAATTCCTTGACCTTTTCATCAAAGCAAAGATTCCATCTGCGAGGTGCTTGCTTTAATCCATAGATGGATTTCTCAAGCTTACACACTCTATTAGGGTACTCACTGCTGACAAAACCTTCTGGCTGACTCATGTAAACATCTTCAGCCAACTTTCCATTAAGGAAAGCGGTTTTGACATCCATTTGCAAAATTTCATAGTCATGAAATGCGGCTATGGCTAACATAACCCTAATAGACTTAATCTTGGCTACTGGAGAAAAGGTCTCATCATAATCCACTCCAGGAATTTGAGAGATGCCCTGTGCGACCAGTCGAGCCTTATAAGTGTGTACATTACCATCCATGTCGGTCTTCTTCTTGAATATCCATTTGCACCCTACTATCTTACGACCTGGTACATTCTCAATGAAGTTCCAAACTTGATTGTCATACATGGATTGTACCTCGCTATCCATAGCCTATTTTCCATTTAGCAGACTCGGGGCCTACCAGGCTTCCTTGTAGCTGTTAGGGTCATCTTGACTTACTAGTGTCCCATCACTAATAAGGGTCTCACCTTCTGCAGTAATATGGAATCCATAGTAATGCTCAGGTGCACTCCTAACTCTCTTGGAACGCCTCATAGGTACATATTTATCAATTGGCTCAACAGGAGTTTCCTCCTCAAGTTGAGTGCTAGAGTTTGAAGTTCCTTCACCACTTGAATCTTGAATTTATTTAAGATCAATTTGCCTCCCACTGTCTCCTTGGCTTATAAACTCTCTTTCTCGAAAGACTCCTCTTCTTGCTACAAAGACCACATTATCACTAGGTATGTATAAGAGGTAACCAAAGGATTGCTATGGTAGCCGATGAAAATACACCTCTCGCTTCGAGATTCGAGCTTATCACGAGTCTCGCGTCTCACAAAAGCCTCGCAACCCTAAATCTTGATGTGGTCTAGTTTGGGTACTTTACCAGTCCACATCTCGTGAGGAGTTTTGGCAACTTTCTTTGTAGGGACTAGATTAAGGATATGGGCGGCAGTCTCTAAGGCATACCCCCAGAATGAGATCGGTAGCGAAGGTCGACTCATCATGGAACGAACCATGTCTAACAAGGTTCGATTACGCCTCTCAGCCACACCATTCAATTGCGGTGTCCTGGGAGGTGTCAATTGTGAGACAATCCCACATTCCCTTAGATAGTCGAGGAACTCTTAACTAAGATACTCACCACCTCGATCGGATCGAAGCATCTTAATGTTCCTGCCCAATTGATTCTCGACTTCCTGTTTCAATTCCTTAAACCTTTCGAAAGTCTCTGACTTATGCTTGATTAAGTAGACATATCGATATCTACTGTAATCATTAGTAAAAGTCAAATAATAACGATTAGCATCCCTTGTGGCATATTTGAATGGTCCACACACATCCGTGTGTACAAGGTCCAACAAACCTTCACCCCTCTCACACGAGCCTGTGAAGGGTGACTTCGTCATTTTTCCAAATAAGCATGATTCGCAACTATCATTTGAATTTAGGTCAAACGACTCCAAGACTCCATCCTTTTGGAGTTGGCCTATTATATGTCCAAGAAGACAATGCCATAATGATGCTTTATCCAAGTTATTATTATTAAGAGAATCAAAACACAAAACATTATTTCCTAAGTTATCTACAACAGATACAACTTCATACACACCATCACAAGGTAATGCTTTAAGATAAAGAACATTATTAAAGACAGAATTAATCGAACCAACTTCATTATCAAATGAAAAGGTGAAACCTTGTTTATACAATGCATGAAAGGAAATAATATTTCTTGCCATTTCTGGCGAATAACAACATTTATTCAAATCTAAATTTAACCCACTACTTAGCGATAAAGTATAAACTCCAATCTTGGTGACAGGTGTAACTTTCCTATTCCCCATGATTAAGTTTATTCTTCCTTGCTCCATATTCTCAATTCTTCTTAGTCCCTGCAAGTCACAAAAAATGTGAATACCACAACCGGTATCAAGGACCCGAGACTTAGAATGGGGTGAGTTATTAGAAATGATAGTGTAAATACCTACATGGTTGGGTTTAACTTTCCCATCCTTCACATCTTGCTGGTATTTTGGGCAGTTCCGCTTCCAATGTGGTTTTTCATGGCAATGGAAGCATTCAGCCTCTTTTGGGTCAGAAGAATGAGTGACGAAACCTTTCTTGGTGCCACTTGAAGAAGAGCCATCAAGGGTCCTAACCTTGGTACCCTTCGAAGAACTCTTTCTCTTCTTCCCTTGACTTTTCCCGATTGCCAAAATCGGAGTGGAGTTTGGAGCAGGAGTGTTAACAACCGACTTTCCCTTAAGATCTGATTCTGCGGTCTTGAGAAGTCCTTGAAGTTTGCTGAGTGTGACCTCTTCCTTATTCATGTGATATGTCATGCGGAATTGATCATAGCACGATGGTAAGGAGTGCAAAATTATATCTATTGCAAGCTCCTCAGGGAAGTTCACATTAAGCTTCAGCAATCGATCCACATACCTTTGCATTTTCTGCATGTGGTTCGTGATGGAATCCCCGTCCTTCATCATGGTTGTTATCATGGAGCAGATGATTTCATACCTCTCTTGTCGTGCACTTTGATGGTATCTTTCCATCAAATCTTGGTGCATTTCATAAGGGTAGAAATCCTCATAGGACTTTTGGAGTTCCGCTGTCATCGTGGCCATCATGATACATGCTACTTTTGTAGCATCCCTTTCATGTGCCTGAAAGTCAGCGATCTCCTGAGGAGTTGCAGTGGTCTCATCAATCTCCTTAAGCTCCTTGTCAAGGACATATTCTTTGTCCTCGTAGCGGGTAATCATCCTGATGTTTTTGATCCACTCATTGAAGTTGGATCCATCAAAAGTGACTTTCCCGCACAAGTTCATAAGGGTAAAGGAGCCATTAGGATTAGAGCCAGAAGCAGCATTGTTTGAAGACATCTGAAGGAAGAGGACAAGATTAGTTTAGATATGGAGAGTCCTTAATAAAACACTAATATGTAATATTAAGGCTAGGATCCAATCACAATATATTATAACTTAGAAGAGGTATGCCGTAATCCAAGCTATAACATATTGGAAAGGTAGGTGAATGACGATTCACCAATTTCCACCACGAAAACTGAAATATTAGATATTAGGTTTTTGATTGGTTCTTAGAAATTCCTAGATTCTTTGAGATTCAATGAACTTTTCAAAGGCATGTTTCAATCTCGAGTGTGCCCTCCAAGTTTTGTGACTGGGATACCGAGGATCACAAAACGAGGTGTGAAGTAACCATGCAAATCACTTGGTACCCTTAAAGTTTATCACTCAATCGATGTGCCGATAAACCACACACGCTCCACCGATACTATAATAAACCTTAAGTCACCCTTTACCTACCTTGTTAAGTCCATGTTAGTGTGCCGGTTAACCACACACGCTCCACCAACGACTTAGACAAAGTGTAAAGTGTAATTTCAGGGATTAGCACCTTATTCACATTTTCCTAAAGTAACTAAGATTGGGAATTTAATAAATCATTTAGTTACTTTACAATATTCATCATACTTTTAATGAAAATTTATAAGTCCTTGTCCTACCCGTTCAGCTAACGACCCTCCACCAGTCAAGCGAGCGGTGGGTGAGAATGGACACCCATTAAGTTTCCATTTTATAGGCAACAACCTTATACCCACCTTATAGACCAGCTTCGTGAATGAGGCGTACAAGCGGTAAGACGACCTTGTTCTTATACATATATATATATATATATATATATATATATATATATATATATATATATATATATATATATATATATATATAATTATTAAATTATAATAATATAAGTATAAGGGTTGAATTTTAACTTTTAAAATTCTAAGGGTTGGAACTAAAGTTTTAATAAGACTTTACGTGTTCCAAAACTTGAGGGCAAGTTTTGTAACTTTCAAAACTTTTCATTTCTTGTAACTTATGAGTTTAATAGAGTAATAAAATGAAGACTCTTTATTTTTCTAACTCTTGTGTTCTTTTAATGGTTTTAATTCAAGTGTAACTCTTGGTTTTCCATAACTTGAGGACAAGTTATGGACTCCATTAAAACACATTATGATCAAGAATTAATCTACCACATAGGTTACAAATAATTCCTATGATCATCTAAAACATCATAAGAACAAGAACATGAATATGAACACTTTCATAAATCAAAATTACACTTAAAACTTTGTAATTTTGATAACTAGTTGTTGTAAATGAATTAGCAAAGACATTACACCATCTAAAACAAGTTTTCAAGTACCAAAACAGTTTAGGGTAATGTTTCTAATCCATTTCCAGCAACTAAAGTCGAAAATCTGCACTCTGTCGACCCTACTTGCCGAGTGCATTAACCTATTCGACGAGCAGGTTGAAGATACAAGTGAACTCGATGAGTCCCCCCATGGACTCGACGAGTCCAGCAGTCAGACAGCAAGTTTTTCAACTTTCTTCAACTTTTTAGCACAAATAACAAACAAACAAGCCTAGGCTCTGATACCACTGTTGGTTTTTGAGCATTCTAACACTTCCTAAGTGTACATGCAACCCTAATAACCTTGGATCTATGTTTGTCTAATTATCATGCAAAGTTGAATTCCAAGGCTATATTCCAGTCTAGCATACATGGGGAACAATTTTAACTTGAATGATAGATAGAATAACTTACCTTGTTGTTGCTTATGTTCCTTGAAACCTTATGAGCCTAGCACCCCAAGTGTGATGCCTCAAATGCTTCACACAACACCAAATGCTCTTCGAAAGACTTTTGAGAGAATACACACTTCTTGAAATCGGCCTAGCCCTCTTGTTTCCTTAGTGTAGCCGATTTTGGTGGAGAATATGATTCTTATATAGTTTTGAGACATCTAGGGTTACACCATGTAAACCCTAATGTGTCATGACTCTTCATTTCCATGACCCATGGGTTTGTAACTCCCATTGAGCATCGATGGAGCATCCTATGGGTGGAGCCCAACTTGATAATCCATGGAGCCTCTTAGCCCACTATACAAGATATGGATGATTTACATAATCAACCCATATATTTAATTAGTTATCTTTTGATCACTTAATTAATTCTAAATTAATTCTTGATCAAACTAATCAAATAATATTATTAATATATTAGAACTTATAATATATTAATAATCACCAAGTGTTATTTGTCTCATTTAGTCTATCCAGTTGCATGGTGCCATGCAACGCAAATGGACCATACTGAGTCGGGTCAAGTACATACCAGAAATAGTTATGGACTTAGACACCTTATCCAACAACACACACACTTGTCCCTAGTCATGTACCACATATTTGACAGCATTCGATATGACAACAAATCCTTCCCTGCTGCAATCCACGTACCTAGAAATCCCTCTAGATGCCAATACCCGAAGGGCCTCCACTAGGACTGTAGGTACTTGATACTCCGTTTGCCATCTCCACTCAAGACCCAAATAATCCTGAATTTAGGGCATTATACTCGGATACCTCTGAACATCATCACCAAAGATCAGGATGTCCTGCCTCAACCATTGATCTCCTTCTTATGGTATCATACATAGATACCTCAAGCACTCTCTCAGAATCTCATATTATCCTTCCTTCCGACAATGCGCAACTTCGGAATATTCCAACTCTCCATTGAAACACGGAGGGATCGGCAATGACTCGGGATATGTTGCCAAACTCTCTTCTTCCCTTCCCAAACTGCATAACAGTCCAAACATTGGGACATAATTCTTCCACCTCAGAACTAACCTTACGAGCCAACCACCTTGAAGAACTCCTATCCATCCCAAGGTCTCCGACCGATGGCCACTTTTCGTGGAGACATTCATCCTTTACCATACGTATATCACATGCATTATCTCGCTCTATACCTCGCTTCAATCACCAATAACCCTGATCCCATGAATCCGTATTGCAGGTCTTTATATCCAGATCTCCAACTGATATCGAATAGATTTCTGATATTCTCCACACAATACCTGGTTCTCCCCCACTTAGGGTTCGAACCATCACTAATTAGCGCATCAACAATCTATCTCCCAGACTATTCCCACCAGCGACACCGCAACCACTCTTGGAAGGTGCTACGCAACACTCAATGATCCACCTGATAGAGATCGAGCAAC
The DNA here is from genome assembly GCF_052625555.1 of Lactuca saligna. NCBI lineage: Eukaryota > Viridiplantae > Streptophyta > Magnoliopsida > Asterales > Asteraceae > Lactuca > Lactuca saligna. The sequence continues at coordinate 169,248,343 of NC_136423.1, read as the reverse complement.
TTCAAAAACCCTAAATCGCATATGAAATTCTCATAACTCCCCATCATGATTGCCTCTTAATCAATTAGAACCTCACACCATTCCATCACCAGACCTCCCAATTGTCCAGTACTAACCCTGACTCTTAGTTTGGAAATAATGAACTATCATTCTCCTCATCCTCGACTCCTCAACCAATGCTCCATCACATCACTTATCATAAGAGCAGAAGCCACATTTCCATTCTCGATACCCGTTAAAGATAATAAAAGTCATCGCCCTGATATACTCCTCTTGACCGTCCGACAATGCAGCTAACACATGCTCTACCATACTCAAATAGGGTGTATCTTGTTCATTGACCATCTCAGTCCTCACTGACGTCCTGATCACCCTGTACTTATACCTCACAACAACATGTTGCCATATACTCTGATTGAAGATCACCATCAATGGAATCCCACAGGGCTCACTCCCACACACAGAGACCGCAATCTCAACACCTCTTACGTCGTCCACACGAAACAGACTTTGTACTACTGGGGCCACTGAAAGTGACATCTTCATTATCGGCCGACCGCCCAGCCCAGACCGTTCTCTTCCATAACGCACCATACCTTCCCAACCCAGAGTCTTGCAACCCTGCTGGCATATCACTAACAATCCCTTGGAGCTAACTCGATTTCCCTCATCAGGGGTGCTCCACTAAAACTCGTTCATCTTGGCCTTCAGGCCCCACACCCTTCCACATTCGACCTTGGTCTAGACAATCACCACGAAATAATAGGTAAAACAGAAGCACTAATCGCCACACATCACAGTACTCAACCTATATGACCACCTCCCGATCCACTATGAATCATGGTACTTGTACCATGTTACCTCCTATTAATCTCATGGTACTCGAACTATGATCTCTCTTCTCAATCTGCCTCAAATCATGGTACTCGAACCAGGACACTACCTCTCGATCTGCTACTTATCACGGTACTCGATCCATGATATCACCCTTCGATCTGCTATCAATCATGGTACTCGATCCATGATATCACCTTCCGATATGCTACTTAGAACCTCTAGGATCCTCGCTGCATTGAGTATGGGTCCTCTGCTTTCAGTAGTACGGGCCCATACTACCTGACGCATCTACCCATACTCCCTACACGGACCATCCCAGATTCACTAAGTAGCTGCTCAACCTCCTCACTCACCAATCGTGATACGCACTGCTTACTCCTCAGCGAAATGCTCTACTCTGTCAGTGTACTCATCTGGCTAAGGTCACTTCCTCGGATCTTCCTAGGTGCTCACACTTCTCTACCATCAGTTGCTGAGAAACTTCTTATGATGCTAGTCATCTACCTCCTGAATATCATCATATTCACTTAGTAGCTGACTCCCATCACCAAGAGTTCCACAAAGCATGAAGCAAGCAACATGTAGCACCTGGTTTCAGGTACGTAAATTTATCTTTGTATTTTCATTTTTAGCTTTGGACTCGGCAAGTTGTAGGTACAACTTGTCGAGTAGAGACGGGATCCAGAGTGTGTTTAAGTTGGCGACTCGGCGAGTCCATATTCCGGACTCGGCGAGTCACCGTTGTCTGATGAAACCCTAATTCTAAGGGTTTGCGCCCTATTTAAGCTAGCTTGTGCGGCCCAAGCTCGCCCCCTTTCACCCTCAGAGTGCCCTACATCAAACCCTAACTCGTTTCTTGTGAGATTGAAATGATTAGAGTGATTCCTTGAAGTTTTTGGGAGAAGAAGGAGAGTGGATCAAGAAGAGGAGAAGGAGACCAGATATCTTGGTGCTATTTCAGAGTTTTCTGAGGTATATCTCTACTCCATTCTATTTGCATGCTTAAAACCCCATTAGAGCACCTTTTGAGCTCTTCTTGAACCTTTTTCCTAGCTTGTGCATGAAGTAGAATTCGTAATAGGTTGATTATTCACTAAAACTAGTCATGTTTGAGCTCCAGAAGCTCAGATCTATAACCTTTATGGGAGTAAATTGCTTAAATGTCCTAGATCTACCTTCTTAGCCATTATTTCGCACCTAATCTCCATTCTATGCATTTCTACACGTAAAGTTGGAAACTTTACGTGAAAATCCTGCCCTAGAAACCAAGATCTATGAATGGCATGAGCTGGATCCAAGCAGAATCGTGTGTATAGTTTTTACATGTGGCTGACTCGGCGAGTCGTTCATCTGACTCGGCGAGTCCAGTCGCGAGTCCCAGAGTTTTCCCCCTTTTCGCATTTGCGGGTTGAGAGTAGTGAGTAATTGGGTTTGACTTAGTGGGTCGGAAGCCAGACTCACTCATGAAGTCACTCGGCGAGTCAATGCCATGACTCGGTGAGTTCAAGGCAACCTTCTTGTCTCAAGAACAACTCGGCGAGTTGTTCATAAAACTCGGCGAGTCACAACTTAGACTGTTCATTGGATGAAGATGAACTTGGCGAGTTGTTCATACAACTCGGCGAGTAGGATGAAGGACTATTAGCCTTGGGTATAGAAGGAAAACTCGTCGAGTCTACGTCTAACCCGACGAGTAGAGACGAAATTATGGTCGGACTAAGGGAAAGGGACTAGGTGAGTTGGCAAGCCAACTCAGCGAGTCTGGTTAACTGGCAGTTGACTGTGACTTGACTCTTGATTTGTAAGGGTAAACGGTCAATTTACCCTGAAGTCGGTTAGCAATATTTGACTAAGGGTTTTGTTTAAATTATAGTCGGAGGATTTCCGGAGCGGCAGTAGCAGCAGACAGTCAGTTCCCATGCAGATCGATAGTCACTTTGAGGTGAGTTTCCTACCAGTAGGAACGGTCTAAGGCACCAAGGCCAGCCCGTATAGAGAAGATATTAGTATTAGAGTGTGGGCTGAGCCCGTATCTCTTGGTTGAGTTGATTATGATATATGTCAGTATGATAGAGTTGTCTATACTTGTTGTCTGTGTGATACTTGTATATTATGGGATAGGGCGGAGTGTGGGCAAGGCCCGTATCTCTCCGAGAGTGGAGTGTAGGCGAGGCCCGTATCTCTTAGATAGTGGAGTGTGGGCGAGGCCCGTATCTCCCGGTTAGTGGAGTGTAGGTAAGGCCCGTATCTTCATGAGTGTGGGCGAGGCCCATATCTCCTAGTTGTATGTTGTATGCTTGCATGGTATGCGGTATTATGGGGGAACTCACTAAGCATCGTGCTTACAGTTTTCCGTTTTGGTTTCAGGTACCTCTTCGTCGAAAGGGAAGGAGTTGGCGCGGTAGCGGTACATCACACACACACACACCTGCTTATATTCCGCATTATGACATCTACCTGGGAGATTGTACTCTGACATTTTTATGATTATGACAATGTTTTCTGACATGCAACATCTTTTGTGAAATGAAATGGTTGTTGAATGATTTATCTCTAAATGTTTTGCTAAGTACATGTTTTAAAAACGAAATTTTTGGCTCGTATATTTGGGATGTTACACAACATTCAGGCATCGAATAATCTCTATCAACATGTAAAACCCACTCTAGGTGATATCTCCACTCATTCTACTCATATTCAAAAGATATCACCAAACTATGCCACCCTACCCCCGCGAGTATCTAGCTACTCTATTGATAGGCTCCACAATGCTCATCTAGGTATCTCTCCTAGATTACTCCACTACTCAATTCCCTCTCTCTACAAGGGTTCCTGCTGGATACTCTCACTCAGTACATACTCGAAAGTGAAACACATGTAACAACAACTCCTAGTCTAAGGCATCACAAATAAGGCCACTCTAGTCCTAAAATATGAAATACCTAGCCTATATCTATCATGCATAATATCTCATAATATCTCATAACACATAAGGTAAGGGTATTTTGGGAAATCACCGTTCAGGCTCTGGCTGATTGTACACACTGCTCTTCCTCGTTTTCTTTTATAAACTCTTTCTCATTTTAGAAAAATTACTTATTTTGCAAATTTTCCTCAATTCCTTAGTTTGAGTCCAGATGTACCCGAAGGTGCCTCCGAATCCCTCAAACCAAGGCTCTGATACCAACTTGTAATAACATGATAATTTAAAACAACATTTTCATTTTTACAATGCATATTTTTCATAACACTTTGTATAACAATCTCATTTGTTCAATTTTCAAAACATAACTTTATATTTGAATAATAAACCAGGATCGTTAAAACACAACTCTTCCTCTAGTGTGTACAATCAAGTCAGCGTCGTCCCGCGATCCTAAGAAGAAAACCTGAAACACATAACACATAACACGGTAAGCACGAAGCTTGGTGAGTTCCCCAAACTACCACATACAACACATATTTGCCACTCGAGGCTATAACTCTGTATGACCCTCTGGTCAAAGTGTCCAAGTGGGACCCTCCGGTCCCATAAATCTGTGGACCCTCTGGTCCTAACTCTATGGACCTTCCTTTCCTAACTCTGTAACTCTGAATCATACATAGCATAAATCACATAGAAATAATGCAGTGTATCACATTATATAAATAACATACAACATACTCTATCACATAACTCTAATTACCACTCTAGGTAAAGTATAGTGAGAAAACTCACCTCGGATGAAGAACAACTCCTATATATACAGTTGATGTGCACCGGCCTCTATCTTTGTGCCAAACCCACAATTATCTAAATTAGAATTTAGGTCCAACCTCTCGCTTATTTGGTCTAAAGATAGACTACCTACCAATCCATCAATGCCCCACCCATTGGGCCCACCAAGTCCCAATAATAAATGGGCCCATACATAGCCCACTTCCCAAAAAGGCAATCCAAACCCAAGGGCCCAAAGCACATATATACACTTCTCTGGTTCAAGACTCTATTGCGTGAACATCATACAAACCAATTGACATACAAAGGACCGGATAATAACACTACTTCTGACATACTGATTATCCAAATAAACAAATGAAACGTGGTCCTATGAAATGTTACATCAAACAAAAGACAAGAATAATTAATGCATAGAATGACACATGATCTCAGATCATTTATTAATCTCGGCACATACTCCACTCTGGACTCAACAATCATCTCATATCACAACCATTTCAGACTCAAGACTGACTTTGGATCTTCAAGAATTAGAGATTGCTAGCAGTTTAATTTCAGGTTCCAACAACCCACTCCATAAATTAACTCCCTAAAGGGTAAAAACCTATCTTACCCTTTTCTTACTTATTGCATAATCAAGGCCCAACCCAAAATGCACAAAAGCCCGAAACCTAAAATGGCAAAGAAAAGCCCAAATAAAAAAAGCCTATTATGGCCCAATAATTTGATTGGGCCCCAAAACCATCATGGACCCACTTGCAAGAAATCCCTAAGTCTATCCAAGGCCGAAAGTTAGAAGCCTAATGGCCCAACAAGTCCCAAACCTCAAAAAGCCCAAAATGACACTCTGGGGAGTACGCCTCGTGTACAAGAATGGTACACCCAACATACTCACCCTTGAAGCACAACGTACAAGTCCTTGATGCATAAAATATGAATTACGTTAAGCGTACACATGTGTACGCCCAACATACTCGTCCAGGGTACAAAAGTACAAAATGAGCTCTTAATGCTTAAGACAATGATTTCCAAATTTGATATGACCCTAATGAGACGTCTTAACAACTAAAGTTGGAAACTTGACTCCTTTGCAAGGCTTAATGGCACCAAAACCTTAATAAAATACATAATAATCATACAAACTCATGCATGCACCATAATAACTCTTCAAGATGACATGTTTACAAACAAACGACATTCCAAAGGCCAAGATCCATCATTCTAAGCTCTTGGAGTAGCTCATACTCATAAGGATGACTCTAAGGACCAAAAAGAACCCAAATTACTCCTTGAACTTGATCTAATATCTACAGTCATCAAGATAGAAACTTTATACCTCCAGAAGATTGATCAATGTGCACAAAGGTTCGATCCAAAAGCTCCAAGCAATCTAACACTTTTCAAGAAGATCCTTATTCTTCAAAGTTCACCAAAATCCTTGAAATACCACCAAAAGCTAAAAAAAACAACTCAAACGAGGGCTATGTTTTCATTTCTAGGGTTTAGAGGATGAAGAGAATAGGGTTTGGTGGTGAGTTAAGGAGCTTAAATAGGGTCCAAGACCCTAAATTAGGGTTTGTGTGTGGGTAGAGTACGCCCAACGTACTCCATAAGGCATGAAATATCACACTACTTATACACCATTGTATGCCCAGCGTACTGGTCTCCTCACTAGTACGCCATGCTTATACATGTGTTCGTCCGAAATACTCGATTGAACCCTAAAATCACTAAAAATCCGAAGGCCATAACTTCTTCATTGTATGTCCGTTTCCAACGATCCTTATATCCACGAAGAGGTAGTGAGAAGATCTACATGTATATAAACTCATAATATCCTTCAAAATTCCCGAACAAACATCCAATTTCAATAAAAGCCCGAACTGACACTTTACCGAAATACCCCTTGGCTCCAAAACACGAACCAAACTCCTGGATCATCCAAATTATATTACCCACACCTAAATAGGTATAAATCTATTTCATTCAAAGGCCCTAAGCCTAATGATACTCGGTCCTTGAGTCACCACCCCGTATTAAAAACAGTTTGGAACAGGGCGTTACAACTCTCCCCCACTTAAATTAGATTTCATCCTCGAAATCACTCCTTACCACCCTCCTAAAAACCAATGCTCCAATCAAAACCTTATAGTGATGAACAAATCATTGGTCCCATAACGGTTGATCTAATACGATAGTGCTAGAATTTCTGAAATCCCATCACTTTCCTATCGTCCACACTAGAGGAACCAATCTGAAACATAATCACAAGAGACCTGACCAAAAGCCAACTTGATACATAAATGATAATCGGAAATCCAAGGATTTAAACTTGGATTTCATCTAAAATCGTTTGATGCACTGTATTCATTAGACCGGGATATAAAATCCCCAACCACCTCTAAGACTACCAGTGTCACACCTGGTCCGATCACCAGGTTATTGAGAGTCTATCCGATGTGGCTACCCTAACCTATGCACCGTACTATGCTACTCCTGGCCACATAATCATCCTACTAAAGTCATAATCCAATTCCTTGACCTAAATGGTCCCTACCAGGTCTCACCTGCATTGCCATAATCGTATGGGCCTCGCCTACGGGTCTCACCAGTCTATACCAACGAACGAGCCATGCCCATGGGTCTCACCTCATCAAGATCTACATATACCCAATATCTCCTTAGACCCCAATGATGGTCTACTTCAGTCTGGTGAATGCTACGATCCCATCGCAGACTTACAACACCTCCATACTATCCGTCAATCCAGTGAATTCTACCACCACCCTATAGTCTTACGACACGTTTATCCCTCCATGGTCACCGCCGATAATCTTAACACACCTCTACCATATCATCCACATCCATCCTACATAGGACCCACATCTGACTAGACCCCGATCAAGTGTTTGGGTCTGGCTTTAATCCCCAATGTCTTTATCAAACAAGAACAGGCAGCGAGGCTCTAACACTACCCTCAACCTAGATCTACCCACATGCCTGCTATCCATCACAAAGAAGACACCAACTAGCTATTGGAAGTTTCTTGAACTCCAATCTTACAAAATCTTCAATCCAGACGGCCAGTTGAACCGTCTTCCCTCCCAACTGGGATGTGAAACTCACCCTTCTTTCACACCTGAGTAAGATCCTAGAAATTTGAATGATTTTCCTTCAATTGGATTCGTTGAAGCTCTCCAAACCTATAAAATTATATGGATTCCCAACCCATCTTACCTCCTTATAACTCGAACCACTGACGACCTGAGCTTACCAATAACTAGCCTATCCCGATGATCGCACAACTCTTGAAACACAGATCAATACTCCCTGAAATCTCAGCAAGCCCGATAACCCCATTTGATTCCCATGGTACAACACCCAAATCGTTAAGTCATTTATGCTGGTGAAGAAGACCATTTCTCTGAACTAGTGAACCTTCACTCTAACTTCCCATCCTCAAAACGAATATCTGAATTTTAACCATCTTCAACCTTTACAGTAATAAAATTCCCCTAGCACTTCCAATGACCAAACAAACTCATGAGGTTTCCACCTTCATCTTCTCTTCCCGTTCATTCCCTAGCAATGGTAGAGATTGGACCTAAAGGTCCTACCATAGACAACTGCTAATCCTATCCGAACAAATGCTAACACGACTGAACTATAACTTCATTGGATAACTAACCATCTAATCTGACCATAAACCTTCCAAACGATACCCTTGAATTGACCCCGTAAAAGAATCGGAGCAATAACCAAACAAATTGAAACCTGCTCAGTAAGATACGACCCACTAATGACTATTCGCATGAAAAAAGGCATATAACTATTCTTGATGACATAACCTGTAACATCCCCCTCTAGAACATATCACAATATTAACCTCTTTGGGCCTCTCGGCATGAGGACTTCCCATGGGGTCACCCGTCCCAGTGCTACTCCTGCCCGAGCACGCTTAACTGCAGCAGTCTTATGGGATCTGCTACCATCACGGCTTGTGATTGGGAAGGTATCCACACCCTTTATAAGGAATGCTTAGTTCTCCTTCCCATCCAATGTGGGATCAGGTGCAACCCACTTTCACCCCCATTATAGGGTCCGACGTCCCTATCAAACACATCAACCCGTGCGCTAGCTCCAATACCATTTCTATCATCCCCCTCTGGCACGTATCACAATATGGACCACTCGGCACGAGGACTTCCGAGGGGGTCACCCATCCCGGTACTACTCTCGAACAATCACGCTTAATTGCAGAGTTCTTATGTGATTTGCTGCCCTCACGGCTTGAAAACGCGTTATGATAAGGAAGGTATACACACCCCTTTATAAGGAAATGTTTCATTCTCCTTTGAAGCCGATGTGGGATCAGGTGCAACCAACCTTCACCCCCATTATAGGTTTCAACGTCCCTGTCGAACACATCAACCCATGCCCTACCTCTATTACCATTTCTAACATCCCCCTCCGACACATATCACAATATTGTCCGCTTTGGGCCTCTTGACACGAGGACTTCCTAGAGGGTCACCCATCCCGGTACTACTCCCGCCTGAGCACGCTAACTGCAGAGTTCTTATTGGATCTACTACCCTCATGGCTTTAAAACGTGTTGTGATAGGGCAGGTATCGACACCCTTTATAAGGAATGCTTCGTTCTCCTTCCCAACCGATGTGGGATCAAGTGCAACCGTTGCACATAATCCCACATCGATTGGGAAGTTTTCGTGTCGAGAGTCTAAAGCAGACAATATTGTGATACATGCCATAGGGGGGGTTATACAAATGGTATCAGAGCTATGGCACGAGTGCATGTGTTCGATAGGGCATTGCAACCTATAATGAGGGTGAATGTGGGTTCCACCTGATCCCACATCGGCTTCGAAGGCGAACGAAACATTTCCTTATAAAGGGATGTGGATACCTTCCTTGTTACAACGCATTTTAAAACTATGACGGTAGCAGATCCCATAAGAATTCTACAGTTAAGCGTGCTTGTGCAAGAGTAATATCGGGACAATTGACCCCTAGGAAGTCCTCGTGTCGAGTGGTCCAAAGCGGACAATATAGTGATACGTGCCAGAGAGGGATGTTACATAACCCACGCATAAACCGAGAACTATACCAACTATAATGCTTACCAAAACCAATACAATATTCCAAAGCAATATAAATATTGATAATAATCAAGAAGAAAGCATAAGATTCTTGGATATAGTGTCTAAGTCCACAACTTGATTTGTTATGTACTTGACCCGACCCAGCATGGTCCATTTAGGTTGCATGACATTGCAATACTTGGATAGACAAAATGAGAGAAAGTACAGTTGTGATTATTAATATATTATAAGTTCTAATATATTAATAATAGTATTATTTAATTCGTATTGATTAAGTATTAATCTAGTATTAATTTGGTGATCAAAGTGAGACTAATTAAATATATAGGGTTGATTATGACAATCATCAATTCTTTTATGGTGGATTAATGATCCATGGTTTATGGGTTTGGTTATAACCATATGGAGCTACATGGATAGTCCATGGGAGTTACAAACCCATGGGTCATGAGAAATGAAGAGTCATGACAATTAGGGTTTACACTTGTAACTCCTAATTATGACACACTATAAAAGAAACCCTATAGCATGCAAAATCGGCACTAGAGTATTCTTGTGAGGGCATAACCGATTTTGAAGTGTAGAAGTATTCTCTCAAGTTATTCCAAGTTTTGTAGTGTTGTGTGAAGCATTTGAGGCACAACATTTGGGGTGTTAGTCTAACAAAGTCTTGAAGGAATCCAAGAAACAACAATGTATGTATTTCTACTAGTTTTATGTTTTATATATTCCAAATGTCATGCTAGTTAGGAAATAAACTTGAAAAGGAATTTGCATGTATATAGAGAAAACATAGATTCAAGGTTATTGGGGTTGCATGTACACCTAGGAAGTGTTAGAATGCTCTAAACCCATCAGTGGTATCAAAGCATAGGATTGTTTTCTGTATACTTGATGCAAAACTGCTTAAAAAATCAAAAATTCTGCACTCTGATGACTGGACTCGCTGAGTTCATGGGGAGGACTCGCCGAGTCCATGAACAAATTCATCCTATTCATCGAGTAGGTTCTTGCACTTGACAAGTAGGAGCGTGTTGGGTTGTTTTTCGTGTTTTGTTGCCGGAAATGGATTAAAACCATTATCCCAATCTGTTTTGGACTTGTAAAAAAAATTGATTTTCAAAGTGGTAATGATTATGTTAACCCATTTAAATGACTATTATCAATTTTCAAGTTTTATATGTGTTAATATGATTTCTTGAAATTTTTTGATATTAATATTTGTTCTTATGAGTTTTAGAAGATAATAGGAAATGTGTGTAGCCTACATGTTTGTTTAATTCATGATCTTAATGTTAATGATGGTGTCCATAACTTGTCCTCAAGTCATGGATAACCAAAAGTAACTTCTTTAAAAGTTGTCATTAAAAAATAGTAGGTTACATAAAATGAAGAGTCTTCAACTTTATGAACCATTAAAACTCATAAGTTACAAATTTGAAGAGTCTTGAAATAGTTTAAAAACTTGTCCTCAAGTTTTGGAATTTGTAAAGTCTTACACTTTAATTCCAAATTAATTTTTTTTAAAGTTAAAAATAATTCAAACTTTATGGACTTCATTAAATTAATTAAAGTGTTTAATTAAAATAGTTAATAATTCCATAAAGACATGATTTAAGTTTAATTAAATTAAGAGTATAGTTTAAATAATAGATTAAACCACCAAGTATTTTAATTGTTTAAAATACACCCTTATACTATTATTATAATTTTAATTATATAGATATGTATAATATTGTGTCATTCTTACCGTTAGTAGGCCTCATTCATGAAGTCGGTCTATAAGGGGGGTATAAGGTTGTTGCCTATAAAATTGTGACTTAATGGGTGTCCACTCTTACCCACCGCTTCCTTGATCGGTGGAGGGTCATTAGCCGAACGGGTAGGATACGACTTTAAATACTCATTAAAAGTATAATGAATTATAAAGTAACTATACATTATAAATTCCCAAACTTAGTTACTTTAGGAAAATGTGAAATTGCTGCTAGCCCATAAAATTACACTTCGTACCTTACCAAGTCGTTAGTGGAGCGTGTGTGGTTAACTGGCACACTAACATGGACTAGTAAGATTGGCAAAGGGTAACTTGACTGTATTATAGATCGGTGGAGCGTGTGTGGTTAACCGATACATCGATTAGGTAATATTGTTGAGGGTACCAAGTCAATTTGTATGGTTATTCACACCTTGTTTGTGATCCTCGGCATCCCAATCACAAACTTGAGAGGGCACAATCGAGATTCAAACATGCCATTGAAAGTTCAATGTATCTCAAAAGATCTAGGACTTTCAAATCCAATTAAAACATGATTATATTTTGTTTTTCATGGAGGAAATTGGTAAATCGTCATTTACCTACCTTTAACTATTTTATAATTTGGATTACGGCATCCCTCTTCCAGTTATAAATAGCTTATTGAGTCCTAGCCTTAATATTTCATATTGGGTGTTATATTAAGGACTTTATATCAACTAACTTGAATTTCTCCCATTATAGATGTCTAGTTTAGACAGCTATGGTCTTCCCAAATCTTTAGGAAGAAGCTTCCGAATGAAGATGATATCCCAAATGGCAACCAAGGTGAAAGATCAATCCCTTCGTTGTGCATTAGTGGGACTGGAAATCATACTTCACTTCCTCCACCTCCTCCAATAAATCTCCCTATCCCACAAGCTTCAAGACCTGATAAGTTCTAAGTCACTCAATCCCTATTAGCAAACAAAGTCTATATATTCTTAGGCCTTGGAGATTAAGTCCCATATTGACAAGTAAGGAGAGTTGTGTGTCGAAGTCTCAAGGTAGCTTGCTGTTAGCTTGGTCGCTCCCTGATGATAGATCATGACATGACCCTTAATCATCTTACCTATTTGCTTGATGATGCTAAATCAGCAACGATTTGTAGCATTGGTAAAGCAAAATTTTGATTGGAAGATCAACTTCCTAAACTTCCATGGACATTGACTATGGTAACATTGGAAGTCCAAAAAAGCTTTCTCTTCCCAATTGAAAGGGATTGGCCATAGTCAACTCGCCTAACCAAATGGTAAAGAGAAAGGCTAAGTCTGTGATAGTCCCGTGTACCGTTTCCAAAGAGTCCATATGTTTCGGTTGCCAAAGGAAGGGCATTGGTTGTGAAGCTGCCAAATTTACCTAAAAGTCCATAAGGATAGTAAAGTCAAATGTTTGACTCTACTTCAGGTAAAGTCCATTGTCTAACTTTATTAAGTTTCTATTCTGAGATTCTTATTGCATTATGTGACTAGGTAACATGTTGATGTTTTAAGAATCAAAGAAAAGTGAAGAAACTTAAAGGAAGTATATGTTGATTCTGACCGCGAAGAGGGATTTTGATCGCATGGTTCGGTGACCAGAATTTTGAGCTATTACTTAAGAGTTGAGACATATTGCTTAGGAATAGATAACAACAAGGTTTTCATATGGGTTGTAAGGATAAATTTTCCGCAAAGTTTTAAAATAAAGAAAAGGTTTGATTTTATTTATTTTAAGTATCCTTACAATGGCATTTATGAAAATTTGTTGATTATATGTTTCCATTAATAGCAATATTGGAAAATGGATTTGATTCTTTCATTTGTGGTAGTATCATAATTTACCAAATAAGGAAAGATTCTCATCACCCAAGTTTCAGTTAGATAGAAACTTGGAATCATGCAACTTGTATTGTATGATGAATGAGAAGTTTTCGTCTTTGGGAAATTAAGACTAATTCCTTGTTCATATGTACATGTCAGTCAAGTGAAGGACTAAAAGATTGGGTACACTTGGTTGTGTGTTTGTCAGGTCCACCACAAAGGTTGATAAGATTATTCATTATGATTTACTAAAGTTTAGTAAATATGGTTATACTTACAAGTTTAAGTATAATTATGGATCATTGAAGAGTTTTAATGATAGACACAATGAGTAAGAAGAATCAAATAAGGCAGAAAGATAAAAACTTCTCCAATCTGAAGAGATGGGAGAGTACTTGAGCATTTTGTTTTATGATTATCTTAGTGATTATGAAACCATATTACAATTGATCCTCTAAGGACACCTTAGTTCATTTGTTTGCCTAAGGAAAGGAATCATGAGTTGTTGAAATGGTTAAATCAAAAGATAAATCATACATCAAAATCAAATCTTAGAGTCATACTCCATGATTGAGCCATTGAGTGACATAATCTTTAGAAAGCTTATAACACTTATCAAATGCAGAGTAAGATGTGTCCTACTCTTGTACATTTGAGATTGGTTAGTTGTGATGTTTTCGATAAAACAAAGACCAACTAGGTCCAATTATGGGAAGTGTTTAACTTCATAAGAATCCGCATTAACTATTGAATACTTGTTTTGTCAAGGAATGGTTCTTGACAAAGAGAATCATATATGTCAAGAGGTCAGTGGGAATCTTAAAAATATCTTAATCAAGAGATTTGTTAATCACTAGCCCACGACTTGAGGTTTGTAACCTATCATGTTGACATATTATGTGCTCATCCCAATTAAGGTTGGCTTTGCATTGGAGTTCTAAGAGTTCTCGACTGTTTGCATAACAACCTGGAAGCAATGGTAGGCCCTTGTGCTGCCGGGTGGCAAGAAATTAAGATTCCACAAGTTCAGTCCATATGAATTTCGAAGTGTCACTAACATAGTCCTGTGATTATGGTTTTGACAAAATTCACATGGAAAAGAACACATACACCATAAAATATAAGTGTCATACGTTTTCTCTTCGATTCATGAAAATGATGGTGAGGAAATGCTTCCACTAAGAAGATTTTAAGTAGATAGCGGTTGTGATATTTGCATTCTCATATAGTTAGTGAAGCGTGTGTGGTTAACCGGCACACTAACTAGTGAGAATTGCAAAAGGTCTAGACAAACATGTGAGCTATCTAAGGAAAGGTGTATGTTTTTGATAAAGTCTTATCAAAGCAATCTAGTATCAGAAATATGAACTTTGGTAAGAAAGTCAATAAAGTATTGATTTCTAGAAGTCATGGTTATTTCTTAGTACATGTCAAAGCTAGTGGGAGCATAAAGTGTTATGCTAGTAATCATTATGCTAGTGGGAGCTTGATGATTATGTTAAGTATTGCAAGTTAGCAATTTTAATTATAGAAAACAAAGGTTTCAATTTGCTTTGAAAAGTTGTTTTGCTATAATTAAGGGAGAGGATTTTATACTTAATTCCAATTCTACCAGCTTAGATTGAGTTTTATAAACTTTAGTCAATGATATATATGAATGTTATGTTGGAATTGTTCAACATAAGGAATTTTCTATATATTTTGCGTTCTCAAAATTCAATTATGATTACGACATACCTCTTCATAGTTCGAATTGTGAGAACATGGCAAATAAAAATTTTATAGCATGAATCGTGTCCCATATGCTTCGGATATAGGATCGATTGCATGTACTCTAATATTCATCCATTTTAAATTTTCCTAATGCTTAGGACATTAAGAAGGGAAAAGGGATTAGAACTGGATATGACTATAATGATTAAGCAAAATTGTCGAGGACAGTATGAGGTTTACCAAAGATTGGTTGCTCATGGACAATTAGAAGTATAGAGTAAGGACCATATTGACATATTTTGAAAAGAGGTACCTCTTATTCATAAGTGATGGTCAAAATGGTAATATGGAATTGTCTCCATAGGTAGAAGTTATTCTTTGAATATGTGTAAGATTAAAGAACTTAATGATAAGAAGGATGCTCAAAGGAATGTACTTTGAATTTGAGACTTCATTTCCATGGAATTTTTTTCCATTGGAATACTTTGTAATGTATGTTGACAAGTCTTTGTGAGTTATATGCATAGTCGTCACAAGGGGATCATTGCATACAAGTTTAGAATCTAACAGATTACAATAAATGGCAAGAGTTTGGTATTCTTGCATTTACAACAGGGATTGGAATTGTGAAATGAGCATCATTGGAATATTGTCAATTGATCTATTTCACAAAGAGAGGACCATATGTAAACATAGTATGCATACTTGGAGTATAGCATAACTGTTTTTTGGAAAAAGATAGTGTACATGCTTGGAGCATGGGACAACTAATGTCTTAATTCAAGCATAAAGTTGATTAATCGAAACGTAAATAATGAGTAATCAATATGGTGATTAAATAAAAGGTGTTTTTATTTACACTCAAAGTGTTGGGGCATATAAGATTAGTATTATTCTTGTATTTCACTTTGTATGTTTTAACTTCCAGAATACTGATGTTATGGTATATATCATATTATTCAAACCATCCACAGTCAGTCATATGTTGGAAGTAGATATGAATCAAGACTGTCATGAATTTGGCTTGTATGATTTGTCTAAAGTGCTTTAGACAATGAAATGGTTGCTACAACATTCATGAGTACTCATAAGGGCTGAGTATTGGATTCAAACCATTCTCACTTGCATCACTTCACGGAATTTATCTCGAGTGATCGTGAGACGGTAATATCATATACATCTTCAAACCTAGAGATATGAGTTGTTGACTATGAGTTGGTTATTCGTTGATTGTACAAAAATGCATTGGTAACTCGATGTTATAAAACGTGCCTTTGTGAATAATTCAACAAGTAGTTAGTACAAGCATATCAATCGAAGTTTATCTGTTCCTTCTAGAAATAGAAGCGATATTTGGGCCCCTCGATAATTTGGTTTTGACCTATGTACCGGGCCCGGTCAGAACCTAATTGATGTGTTCAATTTAGTTCTATGTCGAAACAAATCAGAGATCGAGAAACAAATGTTGGACAATAAGTAAGACCATGTTGCATGTATTTGTCCGGCTGATATCATGAGAACAGAGGATTATAGGATCACTTATCTTAAATGGAGTATCATCATCATCTCAGTTCCGAGAGACTTTGAAAGAGCTACGATTGCTAGTCGGATTTTGAATTCATATTTGCAAATATACTTATTAGACTTATCCAAGAGGGATATTGTTGGATATAGTGTCTAAGTCCATAACTTTATTTGCTATGTACTTGACCCAACCCGACATGGTCCATTTGCGTTGCATGGCATTGCAATACTTGGATAGACAAAATGAGATAAAGTACACTTGTGATTATTAATATATTATAAGTTCTAATATATTAATAATAGTATTATTTAATTAGTATTGATCAAGTATTAATCTAGTATTACTTCGGTGATCAAAGTGAGACTAATTAAATATATAGGGATAATTATGACAATCATCAATTAATGATCCATGGTTTATGGGTAAGGTTATAACCATATGGAGCTCCATGGATAGTCCATGGGAGTTACAAACCCATGGGTCATGAGAAATGAAGAGTCATGACAATTAGGTTTTACACTTGTAACTCCTAATTATGACACATTATAAAAGAAACCCTATAGCATGCACAATCGGCACTAGAGTATTCTTGTGAGGGCATAAACGATTTTGAAGTGTAGAAGTATTCTCTCAAGTTATTACAAGTCTTGTAGTGTTGTGTGAAGCATTTGAGGCGCAACATTTAGGGTGCTAGGCTCACAAAGTCTTGATGGAATCCAAGCAACAACAAGGTATGTATTTCTACTAGTTTTATGTTTTATATATTCCCCATGCCATGCTAGTTAGGAAATAACCTTGAAAAAGAATTTGCATGTATATAGAGAAAACATAGATTCAAGGTTATTAGGGTTGCATGTACACTTAGGAGGTGTTAGAATGCTCAAAACCCATCAAAGATTACATACCCGCCATAGAACCTGCTGAAACCCTGGCCTCCCCTGACTAAAACTTTAATGCTCGACTCCTTGCTGCTGGAGCTCTTGCCCTACCCTCACGACCGTCAGTGATCCTCAAAGTAACCAATGCAAGTGCACTCACTACTCTGCCCCTCAACATTGGACAATCGGCCTTCTTGTGGCCCACCTGATTGCATTGAAAACACATTGGACACAACCCACGGGGGCAATCCCGACTAAAATGACCCATCTGACCACAACTGAAACATCCGCGGCCTGTCGCCCGACATCCTCCCTCATGAGTCCTCCCACATTGGGCACAACGGCCCCGACCTTGATGGCCTCCCAATAATGAGTCCTTAGTCTTAGGCACTGAAAATCGGGTCTGCTCTGGCTTCCTCTTCCTGAGATGCACCAAATCAATCTCACGCTCTCGGGCTCTAGCAATGATATCATTCAGGGTCTCTCACCCTGATAAACCCACAAACTCACTGATGTCATCTCTCAACATTCCATGATACCTTACCCTCTTCATCTCCTCATCCGCTGCATATTGCGGAACCAACAAAGCCTTCTCCCGGAACTTGCCAGTTATCTCTAACACAGGCTCAGTCGTGTGGAAAAGGTCCTGAAACTCCCTCACCAACTACTGCACCTCAATAGCTGGTGCAAATTCGACTCTAAACCGGGTCACAAACTCATCCCTAGTCATCGTCTCCAGAGCTTCACCACCTAAAGCGAAGTCTACCTCCTCCTACGAATCTCAAGATCTATCCTTTAGAAGACAGGAGGTAAATTTGACCTTTAACCCCTCGGGACAGAAAATCATCCTGAATGATTAGCCATATCTACTAACCATCTCCTACTGGAAATGGGTCTTTCTACTGAAAGAATACGAGAGCTCCACAAGCACGGAACTTGCAAAAAGAAAGTCTACGAGCTCCAACAATAGCGATAACCTCAGTGCAAAATGTGCCCAGACACACATCCCAAATCTCCAAAATCCCCTCCTTGACCATACCAAAGATCACAAGAGTCATCTCCAAAATACCGTGGGTAATCTCCAACGAGATGAACTCCCGCATCCGATCATTGTTTGGATCAGTACCTGCACCTGAGCCAGAACCAGAACCTGAACCCCCTTCATGAGTTCTCATCACCATACTAAAAAACAGCATGCAAAAGATCAAAATATACCCAAGAATCCTCATTCCACAAGCTTCCTAGATTCTCCACGACTCTCCATGATTCGAGTATGTATCGTGTGCTTTCAATAGTGCGGGCCCAATACTACCTTCCACACCTATCCATACTTTCCTCAAGAATCATCCTGAATCCTCCAAGTCACCTTCTCAAACTAAAACTCCATGCACTCGCTAAACAGCGCAACAAAACCCACTTAGGCTTTTCCTAGGCTTTCCTAGGTTTCCGACCTCACCCTGCCATCAGTTGCTGAAGAACTCCCTATAATGTTAGTTAGCTACCTCATCAATACAATCGCATGCAACATATCTCAGATAATTCTACAAGTAAAAGACACATCCCTACAATGATTAGACTCAAACGAGAGTTGTGCAATAGGGTCAAATCCATCACTATTAGATTATTCAACCTTTATGAATGTAACTTAACATATTCACTTAATAGCTAACTAGCACAGAGCTATCAATATTCATGCAGTAGCACTCCAACCCATAGAATAACCAAAGAAAATTCAAATTCACATACTACAACTCATGCTAGGATACCAACTTGTAACAAGCCAAAACTATGAGGTAAAATATTCTTTTTTAATCCAACCAAAACATTAAGTATCTTTAAGTAAACATTCAATAATTACTTATACAAATATTCAAAAGTACTTCTATATGAAAACAGCTATCAGAGTACAATCCCAAATCATCATAATGTTCAAACATGGGTGGATACACTGCGATGAAGTCGATCCCTTCCCTTTCGAACCGAAAGTACCTGAAACCATAACCATAAAAACCCTAATCACAAAGATTAGTGAGTTCCTCAAAATACCACATACCATACAGACCTTTGGCCCTAGCCCATATATTGGGCCCAACCCACCATAATCGGCCTAGCCTGATCCTACAAATGCAAAAGTCACAAAGATAGTTAGCACCTACATAACATATAATGGGCCTAGCCCTTCCTGTTCCATGGGCCTAGAACAACATACAAATTGTCCTAGCCCGTCATACAATGGGCCTTGCCCAACATACAAATAGGCCTCACCCAAGATACCATGCAAGAGTCACAAAGACAATTAGCGTAACCAAAACATAACGGGTTCGCACTGGTGCCTTTCACCCATGGGTATAGTGAGGAGACTCACATCCACTGGTTGTTGATCAAATAACTGCTCGAACCGAAGAACCGGATACCTTCGCTCCAACTAAAAATAAATACAATCTTAATCAGTAATTAACCCGATAACCCAAAATCCTAGGCCCACTCAATAAAGAAACTCCCTAAAGGGTGAAAACCATTTTACCCTTTTCATAATTGTTCCATAATCAAGGCCCAACTCAAAATGCACAAAATGTCCAAAACACAAAATGGCAAACCAAAACCTAAATCAAAAGCAACAAATGCCCATTATGCCCAATTAACCTGATTGGCCCTCAAAACCATCATGGACCTACTTCCAATAAAACCCTAAGTCTATCCAAGGCCCAAATTCAGAAGCCCAATGGCCCAACAAGGCCCGAACCTCAAAAACCCCAAAATGACACTCTGGGGTGTACACCCTGCGTACCAGAATGGTACACCCAACATACTCACCCTTGAAGCACAGCCTACAAGTCCTTTATGGACAACATTAGAATTGCGTGAGCATACACTTGCATACGCCCAGTATACTCCTTTAAGATACAAAAGTCAAAAATAAGCTCTTAATGCTTAAGACAATGACTTCCAAACTTGGATATGACCCTAATGAGATGTATTAACACGTAAAGTTGGAAATTTACTTTTTTTCAAGGCTTGATTACACCAAAGCCTTCATAAAACCCATAATAGTCACAGAAACTCATGCATGCACCACAATAACTCATCAAGATGACATGTTCACAAACAAGAAACATCCCAAAGGCCAAGATCCATCATTCTAAGCTCTTGGAGTAGCTCATACTCACAAGGATGAGTTTAAGAACCAAAATGAACCCAAATTACTCCTTAAACTTGATCTAACACCCACATTCATCAAAATAGAAACTTTATACCTCCAAAAGATTGATCAATGCGCACAAAGGTTGGATCCAAAAGCTCCAAGCAATCTCGCACTTTTCCAAGAAGCTCCAATAAAAACATATACTTAAGCAAGGGAACTGAACTTCGACCTTTGTTGGTTAAAGGTGTTAGTATAAAGTGAAATGACTATATAAGCTCTCATGGATACATTTCTAGTAGACGACATTAAACATGTTATATCCCTCAAACTACTCAGGCTTGCATTTTTGTCACATGATTTCACTAAAACTGGGAAACCACAAATATACTGTAACATATTTGCTCAACTTAATCTTAGGGTTCGCATCTAATCATCCCAGATAATACTAGAAAACTAGCCTATATGCAATAATATCAAAACTTTTAAAAAATACTAGGTTTTTAGACTATTTTTTAAGCCTATTTTTAAAAAATTCATAGCATTTTTATAATTAATAATTATGATGCTTGATTATCATTTTTTTTCGATCCCTTACCCCACACTATTTCATACAATGCCCTCATTGTAGCTTAAAATAATTACTTCGATAAAAAGAAAATAAAATGGAGAAGAGGGAACAGACTCCCCTAGGGTAGTAGTGGCGAGATAAAAAATGATCGTTGGTGGGAAAGCTCGAACATCTTGAATATTTTGTTGGAACTGGACTTTTTTTGGTACTCATAAATGTGCTGAATAAAAAAATGTAAACCAAAGACTTGCATCTTCAACAAGTGTGGTGCATAAAATCCTGAAAGTAATGCATCATAATGTGGGAAAGCATACGCCTCATTTTATAGCCAAAAGAAATATAAGAAACATGATTGTCGATATCTCACAACGTGAGAGTAGATGGTATGATGGGAGTCTGGAATAGAAGTCTTCATTAATCATGAAAATATGAAGCTCATGACGCGAGGAATACGGCTTATGTCATGAGAACTAATATTTGACGGGATGTATTCCTTCTTTAAAGTCTTCATGTTGTTCAAAATCTATTGCCAGTTTAAGTCATTAAGAGTTGTTTTAAACCCATTGTTTTTCTATAACTCTCTCTTTTCATATCTCTTATCGCACACGATTTTCACCTTACACTTATTAAAAACTATGGTCTGCGGTTTTAAAACTCTAACTCTCTCGGCTCTCACTTTTTTTACTGAATAACTCATCCATTCTACAAATAAAACAAACTCCTTAGGTTGCAAAAAGAAAACAAAAATTCAACATTCTGTTACATAAATTTAAATAATCCAAAGAAAAACAAATGCAAAAATAACTAAAATAAAATAAAAAAATGCAAAACGAGCTTTGGTTGCCTCTCGAGAAGCGCTTCTTTTTTAGGAGTCATGAGTCACACTCCTTCCCGCTTTATGTTGCATTGGTTGGGACTAGAATCTCCATCTTCTCCTTTTTCTCCTTTCACATTCTCTTATAAGCTTAAACTCTCCTTATATACACTTTCTTTGAATTTTATTTTTTCGTTCGGTGTTCATAGGCCTCATGCTTTCTTTTAACTATTTGGGATTTTTGACCATTCAAAATCTTCACTTTATTTTCAACTAACTCCTTCTTGTCTAGCTCTATCATCTCAAACATGGTTTCCTTTCTTGTGGGACCCTCCTCTCCTTCTTAACTATAAACTTTTATTTCACTTATTTCCTCATCTTGAACTTTGGGTGTAGTATACATAAAAACTTCAAAGATCACTGGGATTGCGACCCTTAGCTTAGTGAGCTCGACTTCTTCTTTTGTTTTTTCTCTAGTTTAGACTTCTTCTTCCATCAATTTCTCTAATTCTTCAAGCTCATTTTCTTTATCCATAAAGTACACTTCATCTTTTTCCCTAGAGTTCTTGAATTTTTCTCCAACCCCGAATGTCATCTCTTCTTTTCTAACTCAAAGTAAGCATTGACTCACAAATATGTACCTGTTAGGTTTTTATTCAAAAACCTAGTTCTACAAATGATAAAAACGACAACAGAAGCTTTCAAATTGTTGAATAAAACTAAGACTATTTTATCCACCAAGGATCTTTTTCCAAACAAAGAAAGATTAAAACAACCATATAACGAAAGTGTTACAACATTTGAAGACTTTGGTTTCTTTAGGATGTTATGAAGTTCATGAAGAAAGTGGATGTAGAAATCCACCTCTAGAAGCAAAATCAACAGTAAATCAACTTGATGTGGATGCTAGTTCTTCTTGTAATAATTAGAACACTCTCAAGATTTAAGTTAAAACCCAAGTATTAACTTAAAGAGAGTTTGCAAGTATATTTTTCATATAACTTTTTTCTTAGCTAGTTAAGACATTTAGAGGTGGAGAGGAAGGTATAAAATGTATCAGGTTTCACTAGTGAAAGTAATGAATCAAAAGCACTCTTAAAACACTTTCAAGGGGACATTTTATCCATTGTCGTTTCTACCTTTTAGATACCATGTCCCTATAAACAAAAGGCTATGAATAAGAGGCATGACTTTTATTATTAAACTATAACATCCCGATTCGTAGGTATGGAATTTTGGGGTTTTATGCTTATTGTAGGACATACTCGACGGGTTGGGAGGCCCCAACTCATTGTGTAGAAACCAAGGAGGTCGCACAATTTTACAAATATGCTCGATGAGTTGCAGGGCTCAACTCGACGAGTTGGATCTGAGTGTGAAAACCCTAATTCTTAGGGTTTGGACCATATTAAAAGGACCTTAAGTCTGTGTGTAAGGCTAATCGAGTTACTTTCCATCATGAGAGTGTGTAAGGCTAAGACTGTGTGTTTTGGTGCATTCCTTGAAGAGTGAAGATCTTGGAAAAAGAAAAAGTCTATCGATCTGGCATCCATTCAGTTGTAGCATCCATTTGAAGGTAAAAACCCATTGCCTTGATCACTTGTTTGTTAGATCTTGCTATTAGAGAGTTTATGACCATTTCTAGCTTCTTATTGAGTCATTATTGGTTTTGAGCATGCTTTGAAGCTGAGACTTTAGATATGGACACTATTATGTCCTTTAGACCTAAGGACTCAAGTTTTATTATGCTTTGACCAATCTTCATGCCTTAAACCACTTGTTGATCGTTGTTTTGGCAAGGTTAGCCCCTAAATGCCATGCATAGATGTAAAGCTTGTAGCTTTACATTGTATCTCAGCCCTAGAAGACTAGATCTAGAGTTTGGGGCCTTAGTCTCGCTTAAAAGCGTCTGAATGAGAGAAGGAGTTGAAGGAACTCGAGGAGTTGCAGAGGGTTTTCCCCGATATTCTGGGCACTATGCAAACTCGACGAGTTGGTGACACAACTCGACGAGTTGACTCGAATTTTCTGATTTTCTGAGAACAGAAGGAACTTGACAATTCGTATAGATGCACTCGACGAGTTGAGTCAACATGGAATGTTGACATCCATTGAGTTTTTAAGGTTTGGTGAAATTGTGGACTTTGGAGACCATTAGGTGGGGGGTTTAAAATGGTCTTTCATCCTTTCAGAGAATTAGTAGAGGAGTTAGCTTAACATCTTTGGGAGTTGTTAATGCGAATTGTTAATTAGATATGATTGTGACATATGTAGGCGGAATCTAGACCTAGAATTTGAGTACGAGACATACTTGATTTACTTACAAGGTGAGTCTTCTCACTATACTTACCTGAGTGGTATTTACTGTGCGACTGGAGGGTCTTATGTGCTTATATGGAGATATGTCTTATTATGCATTTTGTCTTTGTAATTTATGTTGTGTATTATTATGTGCTTCTATTGAGATAGGACCGGAGGGTCTTTACTAGGATAACTGATTGGAGGATCCACCCGGTCCTTAAGATCAGAGGGTCTTCACTGAGACACATGGCTGGTGGGTCCTTATCAAGATATAGCCTTGAGAGGATAACTATTTGTGTGTGGTATTTTGGGGAACTAACTAAGCTATGTGCTTAAAGTGTTGTGTGAAATGTGTTTCAGGTACATCTTAGGATCGTGGGAAGGCGCTGACATGATTTTACACAATAACTTGTTGATTTATGTTTTGAGGATTATGGGATATATGATAAACAGATTTTTTGGTTGTGTTTTGAAACAATTATAATTTAAGTATGAGATGTTAAAATATGTTTTGTGTGGGTTTAAAAATGAAATTCTTGCTTGAAAATTTAGAGTGTTAGAAGTTGGTATGAGAGCCTTGGTTTGAGGGATTCAATGTAACCTCGGGTATGTCTGGACTCAAATTGAGGATTTGAGAAATTTTTTCTAAAAAGAAATGATTTTCTAAATGAGCAAAAGATTTTAAGAGGAAATGAGATGAAGCAAAGCCCGAACAGTGATTTACGAAGACACCCTTAATTGTTTATTTTATGAGACGAGACACTTATGAGATATTAGAGTTGCATGTTACATGGTAGGCTACGTATTTTAGGAATTTAGAGTTAGAGTTTCCTAATTCATGATGCCTTAGCCAAGCAGGATTCTATTGATTAACATTATCTGCTATTTGCTCTTTGTGTGTGCTGAGTACAGATAAATGGTAGGAAATCTTTGAGAGATAGTTTAGATTCAAAGTGTAATCTAGGAGGGATACCTAGATGTTCATTTGAGGAATCTACTGAGAGAGTAGTTTTATGTCCATAAGCGATAGAATACTTATGAATTAGGATCCTGGGAGGAGAACTTAGGATAACTACATGTTGGTGTTGAAGGTAGTATTACGTCCGTACTACTTAAAGCACCGGATTTGTACGAGACTCATGTAAGAATTCCAGATGTTCTAAGAAGCGGACTAAGGGGAGATAACAAGGTTTGGGTACCATGATTCTTGGAAGAGGGTGATTCTATCTTTACCAGCTGTCTTCCTACGATTTTCCAGACTGAGAGTGGATACGGTAGATTCTAGGGCCAGAGGGCCATGTTGGTCGAGCTTATATGGAGTATACCTTACAAGAAGAATTTAGTTTAGGACTCGAGGGATGTCACTGGTGAGGTTCCAATTGGGGTCACAGGACTCAAAAAGGAGATGAAGGTGATGCGTTGTTAAGGATTTTCAGTCAGAATAGAGTGATCATCCAATGGTTGTGATGTCATTTGCTGTGACGAGAATTACATTATCTCCACTTTCCACGTGGAACGGAAGGGATAGCGAGCTTGTAACAACGCAAATTTTCAAACAAAATTTTCATTTCAAATAAAGTGATTTTATTCAAACTAGATATAATTATTTCGAGTTTTATGTCAAAATACAATCATAAAGTTCCCAAGATCTCAAAATATCAAACAGTGTGTCCGCATCACGCTGACGCCTTCCCACGGTCCTCGCTAGTACCTGAAACACATACATAACAACTGTAAGCATAAATGCTTAGTGAGTTCCCTAGTATACTACTTACACATATACGCCTTTCCAGGCCCCGACCTTCCGGTCTACAACACAACGCCTTCCGGCCCATAACACAACGCCTTCCGGCCCATAACATATTCGCCTTCCGGCCCATAACATATTGCCTTCCGGCCCATAACATATTGCCTTCCGGCCCATAAACATACACAGCACATAATACATTTAACTTACCATATATATGATATATATCATATATCATATCCGACCTTACGGTCACATAACATATTGCCTTCCGGCCCATATAAACATACATAGCACGCATAGCAACTTCCTTACCATTTATAGCACGTATAACACATATCATATCCGACCTTCCGGTCACACAGTCAAACCCTTTCGGGTACAGTATAGTGAGAAGACTCACCTCGTGAATATCGAAAGCTAGCAAATCCCAAAATCACTCGTGCTCGATCCGCCGAGCTACAGACTCCCTATAATATCATAAATCCCTTATTAACACTTTTATCTTTCAAGACAACTGACCCTAAGAAATCACATGTAGGTCGACTCTGGTCAACGGTCAACGGTCAACTTGACCGGACTCGGCGAGTGCTATGGCGACTCGGCGAGTCTAGACGTCCTCACCAATTCCCTGATGTTCCCTTTCTACTCGTCGAGTATCTCTCTTGACTCGACGAGTTCCTCGTGGAAGAATCGCAGGGCCACCCCGACTCCACTCGCCGAGTCTGAAGAACAGCTCGACGAGTCCCAGTTATTCTCCAAGCTACTCGCCGAGTCTGTTCATTGGACTCGGCGAGTCCATGCCATGCAGTCGACCAAACTGCTTCCTAAGGTCAGAATTGTTCCGACCAATCATGGGTCTGGTCCTCCTAAACTGGTCTATCACATAATGTCTTCATTTAGGTGCTCATGCTATACCCCAAGACTTATAATTTACAATTTAACTTAAGGCATAAGGATTCCAATCCAAAACCTCTCTTAATTCCCGAAATGCACAGGCATGGGACATTCTGGACCTCTAAAGGTCCTAATACAGGGTTATAATCGTTTGGGGAACAAGGGTAACAATCAATCTAGCCACAAAAGGGTTGCATAAACCCTAAATCCATATACACATCAACATGGAAGAGTGTAATTCGATTATTACCTGAATAACGTGTTCTCTGCGTCCCCAAACCTTAGAATGTGATTCTCTTGCTGTTCCTTTAGCCAAGCCCTCCTCTTCCTTGCACAACAACTCTTCCAAACTCAACAATGTCTTCAATCCTTGCTCCATATGCACACAAACGGTTTAGGGTTCTTCTCAGTAGACTAAAACGGACAATGACGGCCTATAAGTCCATTTTATACGTCCCAAAACCAAACGGCTAGGGTTTCCGCTGAACAGCGCAGACTCGCCGAGTCCATATCTAGACTCGTCGAGTCCAGTCGCGAACCCGCGACCAGGTCTGTGGTCCTACTCGGTGAGTCTGGCTCCAACTTGCCGAGTCCCCTCTTAAAACACCCCAAGAACATAATTATAACAATACCTGAAATTCCGGGCTGTTACAACTCTCCCCCACTAGGACTAGACTTCGCCCTCGAAGTCTCACTCTGTAAATAACTCCGGATGCTGCTCCCGCATCTCACGCTCCGGCTCCCAAGTCATCTCCGTTCCTTTCCGGTGTTGCCACTAAACCAACACCATAGGTACCTCCTTGTTCCTCAGAACCTTGATCTTCCGATCCCTGATGGCCACTGGTCTCTCAGCGTAATTCAGACTCGCATCCACCTGAATATCCTCTAATGGAACCACTGCCGATTCATCGGCTATACACTTCCTCAACTGCGATACATGAAAGGTATTGTGGATCTGTCCCAACTCTGCTGGCGACTCCAACCGATAGGCTACCCGGCCTACCCTTGCAATCACACGAAATGGACCTATAAACCAGGGCCCCAACTTGCCCCTCTTCCTTAACCGGATCACTCCTTTCCAAGGAGAAACCTTCAGGAGAACGAAGTCGCCAACCTGAAATTCAAGCTCGGACCGGCGTCTGTCCGCATAACTCTTCTGTCGGCTCTGGGCGGTCAATAACCTCTGTCTAACCTGCTGAATCTGCTCTGTCGTCTGAAGTACGATCTCTGTACTGCCCATCACTCTCTGTCCCACCTCTCCCCAGCAAATGGGGGTCCGACACCTCCTACCATACAACAACTCAAAAGGTGGCATACCAATGCTCGAATGATGGCTGTTGTTGTAGGAAAACTCTGCCAAGGGTAAATACGCATCCCAGCTACCCCCGAAGTCTAACACACACGCTCGAAGCATGTCTTCCAATGTCTGAATCGTCCGCTCGCTCTGACCGTTTGTCTGGGGATGGTATGCGGTACTAAAATGCAGTTTAGTACCCAGCTCCTCATGGAATTTCTTCCAGAACCTGGAAGTGAAGCGTACATCACGGTCCAAAACAATCGAGATCGGCACTCCATGCCGAGATACTACTTCCCTCACGTATATCTCCGCCAACTTCTCTGCTGATGAACTCTCGCTGATGGCAAGGAAGTGTGCACTCTTCATCAACCTATCCACAATCACCCAAATTGCATCGACTCCCCTGGCAGTTCTCGGCAATTTGGTGATGAAATCCATAGTAATCTGTTCCCACTTCCACTCAGGAATCTCCAAAGGCTGCAACTTGCCATGCGGTCTCTGGTGCTCGGCCTTAACTCTACAGCAGGTCAAGCACCTCTCAACGAACCAGGCGACGTCTCTCTTCATACAGGGCCACCAGTATTTCGATCTGTGAGCCTCTTCCATCAAAGTAGCACGCGTACCGCCCACGAACGGTACCCAAATCCGACCCTGAAACGTCAGAAGTCCTCGTCCATCCTTAACGAACTCTGAAATTAACCCAACGACTCGATCTTTCTTCTGCATCTCGGATCTTACAGCCTCGGCATGTGCCCCACGAATAGTATCCAATACCGGAGTCATCACCGTCAGTCTCAGACATACATCTCGCAATGGAGTGCTCTCCGCCCTGCGGCTCAATGCATCGGCTACCACATTAGCCTTGCCCGGGTGGTATAGGATTTCACAATCATAATCCTTGACCACATCCAACCACCTCCTCTGACGCATATTTAGGTTGGGCCGATCCATCAAATACTTCAAACTCTTATGGTCCGTGTATATCGTACATCAAACCCCATACAGGTAGTGACACCAAATCTTGAGAGCGAACACTACTGCCCCCAACTCTAAATCGTGCGTGGGATATCTCGCCTCATGAGGCTTTAGCTGCCTCGATGCATAAGTTATCACATGACCTCTCTGCATCAACACTGCACCCAGTCCCGAAATCGATGTGTCGCAATATACGACAAAATCTTCCATCCCTTCCGGGAGAGCTAATACCAGGGCTTCGCACAGTCTCTAGCGAAGTGTCTCGAAGGAAGTCTGTTTCTCGGGTCCCCATGAGAATGCAACACCCTTCCGGGTCAATCTGGTGAGCGGCACTGCGATCTTGGAGAAGTCCCTAATAAACCTCCGATAATACCCCGCCAACCAAAGGAAACTCCTGATCTCAGAAGGTGACTTCGGTACCTCCCAACTCATCACTGCCTCAACCTTGGCCGGATCGACCAATATCCCTGCCTGATTAACAACATGTCCAAGAAATTGGACCTCCCGCAACCAGAAGTCACATTTGGAGAACTTTGCATATAGCTTCTCCGACCTCAGTACCTCAAGGACCTCCCACAAATGTCCCTCATGCTGATCTCTAGATCGCGAATACACTAGGATGTCGTCGATAAATACAATCACATACCGATCCAGCATCGGCCTGCATACCCTGTTCATGAGGTCCATGAACACCGCTGGGGCATTGGTGAGCCCGAAAGGCATCACCACAAACTCGTAATGCCCATATCGCGTCCTAAATGCTGTCTTCTGGACGTCCTCATCCCGCACTCTTACCTGATGGTACCCTGACCTTAGATCGATCTTGGAAAACCAAGATGCCCCTTGCAACTGATCGAATAAATCATCGATCCTCGGTAACGGGTAACGGTTCTTGACTGTCACTTTGTTCAACTCCCGGTAATCAATGCACATTCGGTGTGAACCATCCTTCTTCTTGACGAACAGAATCGGTGCTCCCTACGGCAAGCTGCTCGGCCGAATAAATCCCTTCCCCAGCAACTCCTGGAGTTGCGAGGACAACTCTTGCATCTCTGGAGGTGCGAGACGATAAGGCACCTTCGCAATAGGCGCAGCCCCCGGAATCAGGTCGATACCAAACTCTACTTGCCTCGCAGGAGGTACTCCCGGTAGCTCCTCGGGAAAAACTTCTGGAAACTCACGCACCACTGGGACCTCCTCCACTGACCTCGGTCTCTCGGAAGCCTCCCGCGTATCCATCACATACGCCACAAAACCCTTACATCCTTGCTGTAGACATTACCTCGCCCTAGCGGCCGAACAAAAAGCTGATCCTGAACGGGTACCCTCGCCGTACACCGTAAGAACTCCCCCACTAGGGTCTCGTATAGTCACCAGCTGACGCTCACAGTCGATGACAGTGCTGAATCGACTCAACCAGTCCATTCCCACGATGACACAGACATCACCCATCGCAATAGGAATTTGGTCAATCGGAAACTCAACCCCGAAAATCTCTAGTACGCATCCCCGAAGAACCTCCGTGGCACAAACCACCTTCTCGGCCGCTATAGAAACGCTCAGAGGCCGACTTAGCAGCTCACGACTAATGCTGATATGCTGACTAAAAGCTAAAGATACAAAGGACCTACTCGCACCCGAGTCAAATAACACTAGAGCAGGCATAGAGTTCACAAGAAAGTACCTACACATATATTAACATAAGCATAACATTTCGACTTTAAATAAATACATGAATTACAAAATACCTGCCACAACATCGGGCGCAGCGCGGACCTCCTCCGCAGTCAGCTGAAAGGCTCTCCCGCGAGCCCTCGGGGCCTCGACCTTCGCCGGTCGAGTCTTAGTAGTCCTGGTAGTAGGTGTAGATCCCTGACGAAGCTGAGGGCACTCGGCCTTCCGATGGCCTGTCTGGTTGCAATGAAAACAAACCATAAACCCCTTAGGACAATCCCTGGCAATGTGTCCTTCCTTGCCACACTTGTAGCAACCGCCAGCTCGACACGCCCCATCGTGACCCTTGCCGCACTTTCCGCAAGTGCGGCCCTTCAGACCTCCCGTCCTCAAATCGGCGGACTTGGTCCGCTTGGCTGCCGGCTGAGACTGAGCCGGCCGCCGATCCACCTGCCGAGACTCGGCCTCCTCCCTGGCCTGGGTCTCCAACTCGATCTCGCGCTTCCTGGCGTTCGCCTGAAGCTTAGTAAAAGTACGATAGGTGGAGTTTGACACAAACTCCCGAATATCCCTCCTCAAAACACCCAAGTACCGGCTCATCCGCGACTGCTCTGTAGACACCAGCTCGGGGCAGAACATCGCCCTCTCATGAAACTTGCGCGTGACCACCGCAACCGAATCAGTACCCTGCTTAAGGGTCAAGAACTCCTGAATCAATCGTTCCCTCTCCACTGGGGGAACGTACTCGTCCCTGAACATGGCAGTAAACCTCTCCCATGTCACTGCTGTAATCTCCACCAAAGTGAAGTTCGCCGTCACGAACTTCCACCAATCCTTCGCTCCCAGACGGAGCTGGTTCAAAGCGAACCGTACCCTCAGGTGCTCCGGGCATGAGCAAGTATAGAAGCACCCTTCAATATCGGCGATCCACCTCATCGCAGCAATCGGATCCTACGTCCCATCGAACTCAAGGGGTTTCGTGTTGCTGAATTCCCGGAATAGCAACGAGTCGCCCCCTTGTGGCCTGGCAGCGGCCACGGCTGCGGTAGCGGCAGCGGCTGCAGCTTCAGTCAGTGCGGCGTACCGCTCTTCGAACGTCTCCATCAGGGTGGTCTTAATAGACCCAAACATCTCCGGGATCTCATCCCGGATCGCTGTGGCTACCTCCTCCTGAATCATCTGACGAATATCCTCGTCGCTCACACTGCTCGAACTCGCCCCGTGGCGTGTTGTAACCATGATGTCTCTGAAATACAACATAACATTATCAGAGACTCCATCAAGTACAATTGTACTCGATAACGCAACCCTACTCAGTCTCCGATATCCAGGGATTCTTACTTGGGTCTCCCACTGACCCGGTGTCTTCGGTAGTACGGGCCCAATACTACTGACCACACCGTATCAGCATTCGTCCCAAATCTTCCTCCCCAAACCCCGACTAGTGAGTACTCTACTTTTGATATGCACTATCTACCTGCACGCTATCAAATATCTAATATCGGCAAACTCCCTAGACTAAGGCATCACAAATCAGGCCACTCTAGTCCTATCATGAATACCTAGTCTTCTAGCATGCATAACAATTCATAATTCATTGCATAACATAACATTGTAAGGTATTCTGGGGATCTTTACCGTTCGCGCGCTGGCTGATCGTACACACTGCTTCTTTCTTGTTTACCACATTATCATTTATAAAAGTTTATGCCTTTATTTTTAAAAATTTTCCTCGAATCCTCAATTTGAGTTCAGTTACACCCGAAGGTACACCCGAATCCCTCAAACCAAGGCTCTGATACCAATTGTAACAACGCAAATTTTCAAACAAAATTTTCATTTCAAATAAAGTGATTTTATTCAAACTAGATATAATTATTCCGAGTTTTATGTCAAAATACAATCATAAAGTTCCCAAGATCTCAAAATATCAAACAGTGTGTCCGCATCACGCCGGCGCCTTCCCACGGTCCTCGCTAGTACCTGAAACACATACATAACAACTGTAAGCATAAATGCTTAGTGAGTTCCCCAATATACTACTTACACATATACGCCTTTCCAGGCCCTGACCTTCCGGTCTACAACACAACGCCTTCCGGCCCATAACATAATCGCCTTCCGGCCCATAACATATTCGCCTTCCGGCCCATAACATATTGCCTTCCGGCCCATAACATATTGCCTTCCGGCCCATAAACATACACAGCACATAATACATTTAACTTACCACATATAGCACATATATCATATATCATATCCGATCTTCCGGTCACATAACATATTGCCTTCCGGCCCATATAAACATACATAGCACGCATAGCAACTTCCTTACCATTTATAGCACGTATAACACATATCATATCCGACCTTCCAGTCACACAGTCAAACCCTTCCGGGTACAGTATAGTGAGAAGACTCACCTCGTGAATATCGAAAGCTAGCAAATCCCGAAATCACTCGTGCTCGATCCGCCGAGCTACAGACTCCCTATAATATCATATATCCCTTATTAACACTTTTACCTTTCAAGACAACTGACCCTAAGAAATCACATGTAGGTCGACTCTGGTCAACGGTCAACGGTCAACTTGACCAGACTCGGCGAGTGCTATGGCGACTCGGCGAGTCTAGACGTCCTCACCAATTCCCTGATGTTCCCTTTCTACTCGTCGAGTATCTCTCTTGACTCGACGAGTTCCTCGTGGAAGAATCGCGGGGCCACCCCGATTCCACTCGTCGAGTCTGTTCATTGGACTCGGCGAGTCCATGCCATGCAGTCGACCAAACTGCTTCCTAAGGTCAGAATTGTTCCGACCAATCATGGGTCTGGTCCTCCTAAACTGGTCCATCACATAATGTCTTCATTTAGGTGCTCATGCTACACCCCAAGACTTATAATTTACATTTTAACTTAAGGCATAAGGATTCCAATCCAAAACCTCTCTTAATTCCCGAAATGCACAGGCATGGGACATTCTGGACCTCTAAAGGTCCTAATACAGGGTTATAATCGTTTGGGGAACAAGGGTAACAATCAATCTAGCCACAAAAGGGTTCCATAAACCCTAAATCCATATACACATCAACATGGAAGAGTGTAATTCGATTATTACCTGAATAACGTGTTCTCTGCGTCCCCAAACCTCAGAATGTGATTCTCTTGCTGTTCCTTTAGCCAAGCCCTCCTCTTCCTTGCACAACAACTCTTCCAAACTCAACAATGGTCTTCAATCCTTGCTCCAGATGCACACAAACGGTTTAGGGTTCTTCTCAGTAGACTAAAACGGACAATGACGGCCTATAAGTCCATTTTATACGTCCCAAAACCAAACGGCTAGGGTTTTCGCTGAACAGCGCAGACTCGCCGAGTCCATATCTGGACTCGTCGAGTCCAGTCGCGAACCCGCGACCAGGTCTGTGGTCCTACTCGGCGAGTCTGGCTCCAACTCGCCGAGTCCCCTCTTAAAACACCCCAAAAACATAATTATAACAATACCTGAAATTCCGGGCTGTTACAGAGCTTCCGACTTTAGAGATTGGAGGTAAACCCCATGGGACGGCAGGGAATGCTAGAGTATTTTGTAGTATGTCTGCTGCGATGTATTTCTTATACTATAAGAGAGTCATCGGTGAGGACTGGGATAGATGAGGACAAGGGTATTTCTTAGTTAAGTATAGTAAGGCATATTTTAGCAACAGTTCCAGGTAATCAAGAGGAGTATATCAAGGCGATAGCCCTCGTTGTCCACATTGTGTATCAACTATGAGAGTGAGGTCTCTTGCTTCTATGATGATTCACACGATGGAATGTCAGTTAAGGAATTTGAGATGAGGTGTGTGATAGTCCATTATTTCTAGATTGAGAGTGTAACTAATCTGGGACAGTCGAGATGTCCGGTGGTGTGTCGGTATGAGATTTTTGGTGATTAGAGGCAGCCACATTGAGAAGATTCCAAGGTTTCCATCTAAGAATCGGAACACTTGTAGTTGCTTGGTACGTTCCAAGAGTCAAGCATGGTAGATCTGGTGAGCCAGTCTGTAGTGTGGCCTGTGTGGTATGTCAATTGGCGATGGTTCGAAACATAAGTGAGGGAGAATTGGGTATGATGTGAGGATCATCAATCTGTTAAGTTGTGATTCAGAAGATTAGGTTATGTAGAATCTCTGGCCTGGGTATATGAGACTTGTGTCTAGTGATAGTCAAGGCATTATACAGAGAGAAATGATGCATGTTGTAAGTGCTCAGGAAAGAATGAGTGTCTGCATGGCAAGTAGTTGTTGGTTAGAGATCTTATTGTGGTCAGTGTTTCTTCAGGTTTGCCAATGTTCGAGTTTCGAGACAGTTGGGTCGTTGAGGGTAATTTTTGACTGTTGAGATATTTGTTAGTTCGACGTATAGATCGTTATCTGTACTCCGGGAAGGGCAGCAGTTGATTTGTCATTCAACTTCAGAGTTGGTATGTGTAGTTTCGCATGCGTCTTGATTAATAGAGGATGGGGTTTTGTATTTTCATCAATGTGTTCTCAGTCATTAACGATTCCTCCACACTTCAAATTATGACTTGGAGTACTTCAAAAGTTTCGAGTTGTGTAAGTTGAAGATCAATGGTGGTGGCAAGCTATCATGAGAGTATGTGATGGTGTATTGAGGTATCCGAGTATGATGCGCTAAATTGTTGGATTATTATGAAACTCAGGTTTGTTAGACGGTAAGTGGAGTATCGAGCGACTACTATCTATATTAGTTGTAGATCCATCAATTAATTGTCGACAGATGGGAATTTTTCCAAGGGCATAGATTTGTATTGAGGAAGATATTTTGTATTCAACCATCTTCATCAAGAGTAATAATGCTTGATCTGAGTAGGTGTGTGCACCTATTCAGGTTGGGTCGTGGAGTATGAGCTCAGTGAGCTCGGTATTGTGATAGCTTAATAGTGAGATTGGAAGATTTTTAACGACCCAATTTTCAAATGAAAATTTCCATCTTTAAATTGTCAAAAAACATTGTTCCATAAACCATAAAATGTCAAATGCATTTGTTTTCAAATTCATAACATTAACAATATTATTCCAACCATCAGAGTGTCCCATATAAACACCTGAGAGAGAGTGTATTCCATGTCATCAAGCCTTGCCCTTGCCCTTAGGATCAGATGTAACTGAAACAAATCCACAAACTATAAGTTAATGCTTAGTGAGTTCCCCAGAGCATACCCCATACAATCCACATTATCACATAATCATATTAGCTATAAAAGCTACATAAACCACATAAGCCATGCATACAAACATATAAGGTTGTCGTGGGCTCCTCCCAAGGTCTTACTCTAGGATGCCATGGGCTCCCCTATGGTCTTCAGCTAGAAAGCCATGGAATCCCCCCACAAAGTCTTACATGCAAATGTCATGGGCTCCTCCCATGGTCTTTACTTGAAAAGCCAAGGGCTCCCCCACATGGTCTTACATCCAAGTGTCATGGGCTCCCCGATGGTCTTCCCTGCAAGTATAATATAGATAGCTAGCATAATACTTAACATAACTAACTATCATACCACATATATCTACAATAAACCAGTACACCGCATATCACAAAATGGGTCGGCCCTGGTGCCTTTGACCCACTGGTATGGCGAGGAGACTCATCTATCGTGAATGCTGAACTGACAAGATAAGATCATATAAATCCCAATGCACAGCTCCAATTCAACTGCCTACAATCATCATGTGATTAACTTGTCACAATCTTGAAATACCATAAATGCCCTCAAAGTCAATCCTAGTCAAAGTCAAGGTCAACAGCCCATGTTGAGCTCAACTCGTCGAGTGCATCTAGAAACTCGGCGAATTACCTAAGTTACTCATCAACTCGCTGAATTACCTATGTAACTCGTCGAGTTCCTTAATGTCCAGAAGACTGAAAACTCATGTAGGCCAAAAACCCTAATCCTACACCGAAATCACTCAGAATCTCAAAAACGGGTAAACCCTACCCGACTCGTTAAGTTGCCTAAGGGACTCAATGAGTTCCTTCAGTCCTTTTGTGTTCAGACGTTTTTAAGCTACCCAAAAGCTCCAAATTACAGATCTAGCCTCCTAAGGCATGGTTTCCACATAAAGTTGCAAACTTTACGTGCATGCAAATTGTTAAATACCAAAATCAAGCTAAGGGAGGGGTTTTAGCCAAAGATAAGGGCCAATGCTTGATAAATTCAGTGACTTTATAACTCTAAGAACTTAGAGGAGTCCAGATCTGAAGTTACAACTCCAAATCTTACCCAACACCCGAAAAGCTTCACAAATATACTAAAAATGGCCTAAAACCCAATAAAAAG
The DNA here is from genome assembly GCF_052625555.1 of Lactuca saligna. NCBI lineage: Eukaryota > Viridiplantae > Streptophyta > Magnoliopsida > Asterales > Asteraceae > Lactuca > Lactuca saligna. The sequence goes on along the minus strand of NC_136423.1, from coordinate 169,211,196 downwards.
GGTATCTAATGCTAGAATGATCAAGGTAATGACTTGTTATCTTCAAATGGATACCCAAATAGTCTAGATGTTGGATCTACAATCTCCTCGTTCTGAGCTTCTCAACCCTCAAACTCCTTCAACAAAATGCACCAAAGACCTTCTCTTAGCCTCTCAAGCACAAGGAACAGCAAAGAACAGCTTACAGTTTCTCCTCTGGGTAATGAAGTGGTAAGGGGGCCACAAGAGGTTGATTAAGTTCTTTATATATGGTGCAAACCCTAAAAATTAGGGTTTTACTTTACAGCGCCTACTCATCTAGTCGGGGCCTTTCGACTCGTTGAGTAGGATCTAAATCTCGTATCCACATAAATGATCTCTACTTGACGAGTTGGAGCTCCCCAACTCGTCAAGTCCAAGCACAAAACCCTAAAAACTTAGAAAAATTAAATGATACCTGGAACAGGTGTTACAAATCTCCATTACTTAAACTAGACTTTATCCTCGAAGTATGTTGTTGCGAACAAGTCCGGATAGTGATCTCGCATCTCCTCTTTAGGGCTCCCATGTCCATTCGGAGCACCATTGGTGCTACCATTACACCTATACTAGCTTCACTTCATTGTTTCAAAGAGCTTTGGTCTTCCTATCCAAAATCACAACGGGCCTCCCAATGTAGTTCAGGCTCTCATCTACCTGAATTCCATCCATAGAAACGACCACGGCCTCGTATGTGACACACTTTCGGAGTTGAGACACATGGAAGGTGTTGTGTATGTGGCTAAGCTCGTCCGACAAATCCAATCGGTAAGCCACCTTGCCCACTCAGGCCGAAATCCTGTCCAATCTATCGGGGCGCTAGCTTACCTTTCTCCCGGAACCTAATGACTCCCTTCCATGGGGAAACCTTTAGTAACACAAAGTCCCCCACCTCCAACTCAAGATTTGATAACCGCCGGTCAGCATAGCTTTTCTACAGGCTCTGTGCGACTCACAGTCGATCACGCACATGCTGAATCAGCCAGGTAGTCTTGAGCACTACCTTGGTGCTTCCCATGACTCGGTGTCCCACCTCGCCCCAACAAACCGGGGTCCTACATCTCCGACCATACAACATCTCAAACTGAGGTCTGTCGATATTGGCATGGTAACTATTGTTGTATGAAAACTCTGTTAAGGGGAGGAATGTATCCCAACTACCTCCAAAATCCAACATGCATGCCTGAAGCATAACCTCGAGTGTCTGGATTGTCCTCTCACTTTTGCCATATGTATGGGGTGATATGCTGTGATGAAATGCAACTAAGTGCCCAGTTCCTTATGGAACTTCTTCGAGAATCTAGATGTGAATCGAACATCCTGATCGGAGACTATTGACATTGGAACATCCGTGTCTAACCACCACCTCTCGTACATAAATATCCATCAATTTCTCAGTGGAGATTGGAATAAAGTGGGAACTCTTTGTTAACCTGTCCACAATCACCCATATGGCATCCACATCCTCATTTTTCCTTGGTAACTTTGTGATGAGGTCCATAGTGATCTCTTCCCACTTCCACATGGGAATGGGTAGCAGCTAAACCTTTCCATGAAGCCGTTGATGCTTGACGTTAACCTTCCAGTAGGTCACACACTGCTCCATGAACCAAGCGATCTCCCGCTTCATACAAGATCTTTATATATTTTTAGCCCCCAGATGTATAGAGAACTTGGACTTGTGTGCCTCCTTCAATATCTTATGTCTCACTCCCCCAGTCACCGATGCCCACACCCGACCACACTGTGTCAGAAGACCTTGACTATCCCGAACAAACAAGGGATACTGAAACCTAAATACGCTATATCCTCGAATTCTCCTTCTTCACACCCTTGACCTAAGCTTGTTTGATCATATCTAACAATGGTGAGATCATCGTCATCCTCAAGCAAACATTCCTAATCAGGGAACATGTCATCTTGTGGCTCAAAGCATTGACCACCATGATGGCCTTCCCTGGATGGTATAAGATCTCACAGTCATAATTTTTCAGCACATCCAACCACCTCCTTTTTCGCATGTTGAGGTTCTATTGGTCCATCAAATACTTCAAACTCTTATGCTCAGTACAAATAGTGCACCGAACTCCATATAAGTAGTGTCTCCAAATTTTGAGGGGAAGCACCACTATCCCTAATTCCAGGTCTTGAGTGGGGCAATTCACCTCATGAGGCTTCAACTGCCTCAAGGCATACGCAATCACATGCCCCCTCTACATCAGTACCGCCCCTAACCCTGAGATCGATGCATCACAATTCACTACCAAATCATATAGCCCCTTTGGTACCACTAGATTCGGTGCCTCACATAACTTCCACCCCAGGTTCTCGAAAGCCAACTGTTGGTCCGGGCCCCATCGAAATGTCACATTCTTCTTGGTCAAGTGGGTCAAAAGCACGACGATCTTGGAGAAATCCTGGATGAATCTCCGATAGTAACCCACTAGACCTAACAAGCTATGAATCCCAGATGTGTTCTTCGGTGCTTCCCAGCGCATCATAGCCTCCACCTTGGCCGGATCCACCAAAATGCCTTCGTGGTTGATGATGTGCTCCAAAAACTGCACTTCACGCAGCTAGAAATCACACTTTGAGAACATGGCATACAACCCTTCCTTTCTCAATGTCTCCAATACCTCCCTCAGATGCTGCTTAAATGGACAGTAGATCAAAAGATTTATCAAACAATGACTATTAATAAGAACAATGAAGTTTCACAAAGAACTTTCACTAAGAATGATAATCTCACAAAGAGATTATTGTTCGTGCAAAGCAGCTATTAGGGTTTGTGAAAGACAACGTCTTCACAAACCTATACAAAAGACAATATACAACAATTATAGACAATCCCTACAAATCAGAGACGTTCCAGCTAACTAATAAACGATAACTATGGAAACAAGATAAATACTAAATCTGTTACATTAAAAAGATATACACTGAACAACTTGTATGCTGACGCTGGATTACGTGCTGATGCTGAGTGATCAGTTTGAAACATCATCATATTATAAGGTTCGACCTTACAATCTCCCCCAATATGATGATGTTCAAAACAACAGCTATACTAGAACACCTCTGGACAAAAATTCTTCATACTCAGCTTCAGCTTCTACTTTCACAAGCCAGTAAGGACTATCCAACAGCTCATGTCTTCTATTTAGTAACTCCATAACAATCAGTATGTGAAACTCTCCAGAGAGATCTTGATGACTCATGCACATTTGTCTTAAACCAACAAGATGTGTTGTTGGAGCTCTTGGAATTTATGTGGTGCACTGAAAACACATTTTCCTGTTTTTATCAAGATAAAACATTCCATGTTCAGGAATAGAGATGAACTTATGTTGAACCGGCTCAACACCGATAGGAAAAGAGTTGTTTATTCCTTCAGCACCAAAATTTAGAACCAATACATCTTCACTATCAACTTGAAATCTATTTCTTCTGATTCTTGGAACTGAGGAACTTGATCCTTGCTGCTGAGGACGTTGTGTAGGAACAAGATCCAGACGCTAAACTTTCTTGATCAGTAGATGAAGAGCACAGGTCAGTTCTGAAGAGAGAGCTGAAGTTTGCTTGGATGCTAATTCGAGCAATTCCATCCATTCAGAGTATGCGTAACTAATCAGCTCATCCCTCTTGACAACTTCAGTGTATGGATGTTGAAGACCTTGACGAGTGATCAGCAAAGTAAGAATTTTCTCGTTACGAGGTTTTGAGGCTTTAACTTTGATGATCTTATCATTACTCACTCGTCGTTTAAGAACATCTTGAAACCTCTTGCGATCAATCCTGTCGAGAACACTATCAGTTCTTGACTTGCTGCTACTGGGAGGAGGCTGTGAAGATTTAGATTTGGACTGATATTCTAACAACTTTTGCATCTGAGCTTCAAAGTATCCTTTGGCCTGAAGTTTATGTTGAATGACAGATTCATCAGCTTGAGCAATATTTTTTAGAAGCTGAGCTTTATTGGCTTCATCAAGAATTTTCTTAACTTGATCAGGAGACATGTTCCATGCAGCTGCCAAATTGGATATGCTGACGCTGGACTTAGGTTTCTTGCTAGGAAGAGAAGTATCTGTATGTGAAACAGCCAATTCAGTATCTGCTGCCTTGCGCTTGCGAGATAGAGGTTGAAGATCCTCGCTAGCTACGTCTGAGTCTTCTCCTTGAACTGGCACAGTAGGATCAATGAAGTTCATATCTAGCATTTGACACTCATCATCATGTTCATCTTCATTATCATCTGAGGCTTCTTCTTGAATTGGCACAGTGGGATCAATGAAGTTCATGTCAAGCATCTGACATTCATCATCATGTTCATCCTCATCATCATGCTCACTATCTTCAGCAAGCTTTTCAGTATCTACTGGTCTATCAGACTCGTCAGTAGGCTTTTCAGGTTCTGCTATTTTATCAGACTCGTGCACAGGCTGTGGTGGCTCGGTCTGGTTTAAAATGTTATCTTCAGATCCAAGCTCAACAGAGCCAGTTTCTCCCCCTTTTTGATCATCATCATGTTGTGGTCCAGGGGAAGGAGTTGGCAAAAGAACTCCCTTCAGTTGGTGGACATCAGCCTCAATTCGTAGAGGACGCCGACTCATGTCCCGAGTCAGTGTAAGAAGCTCATTAAATGGTGAGGTCGGTATATGAATGAACTGAGTACCTGGAACATCTTGTGACCGATGTTGCTCCCCCTGGGATGGTTGCTCCTTCTGAGATGGTTGCTCCCCCTGAGATGGTTGCTCCCCTTGAGCTGAGTGAACCCTCTCAGTGACAGAAAGAGTATGATGAGAAAGTTGAGGGGAGAGATGACCACCGTCCTGCGTTTCAGCTTGTTAATCAACATGATTTTCGTTGTTACCATAAGCTCCTTCATCAGCATCAGTGGTTAGTGAAGGAACAGTATATGGATTTGCGATCCATTCTCTCATTCAATCAGTTGATCACCACTGCGAGATTTGTGACCCACACATTTGCACAGTGCCCTAGTGAAGAACTTCCATCCTGGAGTCACACATTGACGTAGAATTAGAGTTGATCGAGCACCAGCCTTCGATTGATCATAGCCCAGTTGATCAAAGAGGCATCGACAGCGTTCAATAGGTGGAAGCTCAGAGAATGATTCAAAAATAGGTAACCTGAGCGCAGCAGTGAGCAGATCAGCGGTGATAAAAACTGAGCGTCGGCCACACCCAATAATCCCGGTGATGACGTTGTTTTCATCATTAACCGTTGCAGTGTAGTAGAATTCACATACTTGTTCTGGAATGAACTCTGATGGAACCTCACTGGTTGCGTATCGAAGTCGGCGTGAGACTAAGAAATTGACAAAATCATCAAGTCCAAGACCGCGATGAACATCTGGTATATCAGGGTTGAAAACAACATTTATGGCTTTGAAGAGAGGATTGTTGCGTGTGATAGACCTTGGTGTTTTGGTCTAACCATCAGCAAAGTCTGTTAGATTCTCATCAGCATGTGTTTTGTCACACCGAATCATAGAATCAGTGTAAGATTGGTATGAGGGGATAGTTGTGTGTGACAGAACTTGGTGTTTTGTCTAACCATCGGCAAAGAGTTTCAAGTTGTTATCAGTGTATGGTTTAATACAATGAATCATTCAACTTTAGTTTAGAAGATTTGTAGAAGAGATAGAGATAAGAAATGATACAATGTACTCATCATGCTAAACATTATCAGCACATCATCATCAGCAAAAAAAAAAAACATTAGTTTATAAGACAATAGCAAACATTAGTAAAACATTTTCAATCCAGAGTGATCATTCCAAGTTCGCCAATAATGTGAGCATTAGTTTGAGTATCCAGGGCCTTGGTGAAAATATCAACTAGTTGATCGGAAGTCTTGACATGTTTTAGAACAACCTTGCCCTTCTCAACATTGTCTCTGATGAAGTGATGTCTGATCTCGATATGCTTTGTCTTTGAGTGCTGAACAGGATTCTGTGTGATCTGAATGGCACTGGTGTTATCACAGTATATAGGAGTCTTTGTGAATTTAACCCCATAGTCTAAAAGTTGATTTTGAATCCATAAGATTTGAGCACAACATCTCCCAGCTGCAACATACTCAGCTTCTGCAGTGGAGATAGCTACTGAGGTTTGTTTCTTGCTGGACCAACTGATTACTCGATTTCCAAGGAAATGACATCCACCTGATGTGCACTTCTTGTCTAAGTTGCATCCTGCATAGTCGGAATCAGTGTATCCAAAGAACTTCCATCCTGGAGTCACACATTGACGTAGAATGAGAGATGATCGAGCACCAGCCTTCGAGTGATCATAGCCCAGTTGATCAAAGAGGCGTCGACAGCGTTCAATAGGTGGAAGATCAGAGAATGGTTCAAAAATTGGTAACCTGAGCGCAGCAGTGAGGAGATCCGCGGTGATAAAAACTGAGTGTCGGCCACACCCAATAATCCCGGAGATGACGTTTTTTCATCATTAACCGTTGCGGTGTAGTAGAATTCACATACTTCTTCTGGAAAGAACTCTGATGGAACCTCACTGAATGCGTATCAAAGTCGGCGTGAGACTAAGAAATTGACAAAATCATCAAGTCCAAGACCGCGATGAACATCTGGTATATCAGGGTTGAAAACAACATTTGTGGCTTTGAAGAGAGGATTGTTGCGTGTGATAGACCTTGGTGTTTTGGTCTAACCATCGGCAAAGACTGTTAGATTCTCATCAGCATGTGTTTTGTCACACCGAATCACAAAATCAATGTAAGATTGGTAAGAGGGGATACTTGTGTGTGATAGAACTTGGTGTTTTTTCTAACCATCAGCAAAGAGTTTCAAGTTGTTATCGATGTATGGTTTAATACAATGAATCATTCAACTTTAGTTTAGAAGATTTGTAGAAGAGATAGAGATAAGAAATCATACAATGTACTCAGCATGCTAAACATTATCAGCACATCATCATCAGCAAAAAAAATAATAATAAAAAAAAAATAAAAAAAAAACATTAGTTTATAAGAAAATAGCAAAAATTAGTAAAACATTTTCAATCCAGAGTGATCATTCCAAGTTCGTTAATAATGTGAGCATTAGTTTGAGTATCCAGGGCCTTGGTGAAAATATCAGCTAGTTGATCGGAAGTCTTGACATGTTTTAGAACAACCTTGCCCTTCTCAACATTGTCTCTGATGAAGTGATGTCTGATCTCAATATGCTTTATCTTTGAGTGTTGAACAGGATTCTATGTGATCTGAATGGCACTGGGGTTATCACAGTATATAGGAGTCTTTGTGAATTTAAGCCCATAGTCTAAAAGTTGATTTTGAATCCATAAGATTTGAGCACAACATCTCCCAGCTGCAACATACTCAGCTTCTTCAGTGGAGATAGCTACTGAGGTTTGTTTCTTGCTGGACCAACTGATTAGTCGATTTCCAAGGAAATGACATCCACCTGACGTGATCTTCTTGTCTAAGTTGCATCCTACATAGTCGGAATCAGTGTATCCAAAGAGTTCAAGTGCTAAGTCACGAGGGTACCACAGTGCCAAGTTCTGGGTGGCCTTTAAGTATCGAAAAATGCGTTTGACTGCAATGAGATGAGACTCCTTGGGATTAGCTTGGAATCTAGCACAGAGAATGGTTCCAAACATGATATCAGGGCGACTTGCAGTGAGGTAGAGAAAAGATCCAATCATTCCTCGATAAAGAGAGTGATTAACATCAGTGCCGGAAGGATTAGCGTGTAGCTTATCAGTCTTGGACACCGGAGTAGAAGCTGGTTTGCAGTCGCTGAGAGAGTACTTAACTAGCATGTCAGCAATATATTTACATTGACAAATTGAGATACCTAATTTTTGTTGCTGAACCTCAAGACCTAAGAAGAAAGTCATCTTCCCCATCATGCTCATTTCAAACCTTTGAAACATGATCTCAGCGAATTCTTTGCTCAGCTTCTCATTTGGAGATCCAAAGATGGTATCATCGACATAGATTTGAACAAGAATCATTTCTGAGGCTTTCCTTTAGATGAAGAGAGTATTGTCAATTGCTCCTCTTTTGTAGCCATTTTCAAGAAGATATGATGTCAGTGTCTCATACCAGGCCCTAGGAGCTTGCTTCAGTCCATATACAGCTTTATCTAGTCTGTACACATAGTCAGGTTGCTCTTTGTCTTCAAAACCTAGGGGTTGTTTGAGAAATACTTCTTCTTGTAACACACCATGAAGAAATGTTGTTTTGACATCCATTTGGTAGACAATGAACTTCATGTATGAGGCATATGCGAGAAACAGTTTGATTGCTTCAATGCGGGCAACTGGAGCAAAAGTCTCCCCGTAGTCGATAGATTCAATTTGAGTGAACCCCTGAGCAACAAGTCTTGCTTTGTTGCGAGTAATAATACCATCTTTATCAACCTTGTTGCGGTAGACCCAGCGTGTTCCGGTGATGGTCTTTCCTGATGGTCTGGGAACAAGGGTCCAAACCTTGTGCCTTTTGAACTCGTTCAGCTTGTCTTGCATGGCTTTAATCCATCCAGTCAGCATCTTGAGGAGCTGAGTGTATCTTGTCAGGTAAAATCATTGAAACGAAATTAACATACATGCAAAAGTTATTAGATACACGTGATCTGGTTCGGACACCATCATGAAGATTCCCAATAATTTGATCAACAGGATGATCTCGATGTCCGGAAGCTAATTCCAATGGATTTGACACTGAAGTGTTATTGCTGAAAGGAACATCAGTTGCAGGAGAATATTCAGTCTCAGGGGTTTATTCAGCATTGGAAAAATGAGTTGTCGAGCTGACCGCAGTATCTTGATTTACAAAATTTGGATCTGGAACGATAGGATCAGGAATAATAGCTTCTTTTTCGGTATGAGAAACTTCATCATATGGGCAAGAGAGAAGCTCTTGAAAGATAGAGGAGGAATGAGCTGCTTTTTCATGAGTGTATGATTCCTCATCAAACTTTACATGAATGGATTCTTCAATGCACTGCCTGTTCACATGAAAAACACGAAAAGCCTTTGAAATAGATGAATATCCAACAAAAATACCTTTCTCAGCCTTAGGCTCAAATTTTGAATTGGGATCGCGTTGATTAAGAATATAACATATGCATCCAAACACGTGAAAGAAGGATACATCCGGCTTTCGACCTTTCAGCATCTAATATGGAGTCTTCTTGTGAACCCTGTGAATTAGAGATCGATTCTGAGTATAACATGTTGTATTAATAGCTTCAACCCAAAACGACATAGGAAGACCAGCATGAATCATTAAGGTCCTTCCTGCCTCAATCAGTGTTCGATTTCTTCGTTCAGCAACTCCATTTTGTTGAGGTGTGCGAGGAGCTGAAAAGTTCAGCCCAATGCCTTTATAATCACAAAATTCTTCAAGAGCTGAATTCCGGAACTCAGTGCCATGATCACTCCTAAGCTGCTTAACTTTGAGACCAGTCAGTGTCTCGTTTTGACGAATCAGGGAGATGATTTCCTGTTCAGCATGACTTTTCTTCTTCAAGAAAACCACCCATGTAAATCGAGTAAACTCATCCACAACCACCAGAGTATACTTGTTTCCTCCTTGGGAACGAACAGGAATAGCTCCAAACAAGTCCATGTGTAGTAAATGAAGAGGAACAGCTATGCTAGAACAAGACTTGGGTTTGAATGACGACTTGGTTTGTTTTCCTTTTTCACACGCTGAGCACATCTTGTCTTTGACAAATCTGAGTTTTGGGAGACCTCTAACTAGAACTTGATTGGATATTTTAGATAGATTCTTAAAGTTCAAATGAGAGAACCTTTTGTGCCAAATCCAGCTGAGATTGGTTTGAGACTTTGTAAAGAAACATTGCATCAGCACCTTGTCACTTGAGAACATGTCAAGAACATATATATCATCTTTTCTACTTGCTGAGAGTACAATGTTCTTGTTAGTGTTAATGACTCTTCCTTCCTTCTTTGTAAAATGAACTTCATAATCAGCATCACACAATTGGCTGATTGAGATGAGATTGTGTTTGAGACACTTTACATATGTAACATTCTGAAACACCACATTATTGCACTTGATGTTTCCATATCCTTTAGTAAACCCCTTTCCATTGTCTCCGTATGTTACTGCAGGACCAGTGTTCTTGACATAGTCTTCCAGGATAGACTTGGATCATGTCATATGTCTAGAGCAACCGCTATCTAAGTACCAAAGATGCTCCTGACCCTGCAATGCTGAGAAACTAGTTAGAACACACTGACCCATTGTAAGATGGGTCATTCACAAAGTTATTTGACAATATATTATAGCACTCTTTAGGAAGACAGTTTAAAGAATTTGATTTAAGAGTCCATCTTTCATTTCTAACTTTGATGTTATCAGCTCTTAATGATGTTTTACCAAACTTGCACTCACTGATTTTGTGAGTCGTGTCACCACATCTGTAGCAAATTCTAGTACCAAAGTTTTTCTTGGTAAGCACATTTCTAGATTTAACACATTTATATTTGAAAGATTCACCAAGTGAACTTTGAGTCCTTTTATTTGACATTGAATTACTACATAATTCAGTGTCAGAAGAACTATAATCAGTGATGGATAAGGAGCTGACATCAGTATCAGATTTAGACTTATGTACTGCAACACTGCAATCAGGATATTGTTTAAGTTGTTCATGAACAGCATGAAACACTCCGTTTGAGATAGTAAATGCGATAATATTTTCAGTGAGAGGAGTTGGTCTCTCAAGATGTGCATGGTAAGAAGTAGGATCAATTCCGGTAATTTCAATATTACACTCAGTAACACCATTAGAATCAGTAACACAGTGTTCATCAATAAAACTCTGATTAATAAAAGTGTTGCTGATAAATTTGTTTTTGAAACTATCTTTTAATTCATTCATGGAATAAAATTCAGATTCCTTTTCTTGAGATTTAAAAACCTTTTCAGCTTCAGCAAAATTTACCCCAAGGATTTTCTCACATGAATGAGGTATTTGAGCCGAAATAACATAATTAGCATTTTTGTGAGATCTAGCCCAAAGTTTTAAAACAGTTTGTTCTTTGTTCAAGAGATCTTTAACTTTATCAATTTCACCAGATAGTGAAGAATTTGATAAACTAGTAACTCTTAGATTTTCCTGAGTAGTTTCAATAATGTTATTTTTCAAGGATAGTTCAGCTTTAAAAAGATCAATTTGATTCTACATATCTCATATGATTTGATACTTCTTAGAATTAAGAACACCCAAATACTCAAACATTTTGATTTTTTCATTCATTGAATAGGAAACAAAGTTTTGAACCTGATACACTGAAGGAGAATCAGTGTTGTGCTTCCTGAAGTTTTCAACTGCATCAGACATATCAGCATCAAACGAACTATTGCTGACTTTACATTCATCAGTGTCTTCTATCTTGGTCATCAGACATTTAAATTCATCATCTGATGACTCCTCATCAGTCTTCCAATTTTCTTCTTCAGCGACAAGAACTTTATGTTCCAAGTTCTCTACTTTCAGTTTCTCAACCAACTTGTTGTACTTCTGCTTCCAGTATTCATCCGAGCATTGGGTTCTTTGCTTGCATTCTTTTGCAAAATGATCAGTACTACCACAGTTAAAGCACTGAGCTTTCCCTTTCCTTTTAGTAGCATGTTTCTTGTCAGCATCTGATCTTTTTGAAGATTTCCCACTCATCTTTTTTTGAAACTTTGAGAAATTTCGGCCTGATTTCTCAAAATTCTTCACAATTAAAGCCGCACTAGCAACAACTTTTCCCAGATCATCAATCTCAATTTTAGAAGAATCAGTGTCTAAATGGTTTTTAGTGTCTGACTCTAACACTTGCTTTTTGTTTGAGAATAATGCCACAGATGACTCACACTGAGCATCCTGCATCAGGTCCTTTCTCTGAAGTTTGGATTCCTCATAGTATCGAGGATTTCCACAGAGACTTTGTAAGTCCATTGTGTTGATCTTCTCACTATTTTTTAGCACATCAACATGATTCTCCCAACCTGCACCCAGAGAATCCAAAAACTTCTGCACTAGAACAATTTGATGCTTCAACTGATCTAGTCTCCGTAGATCATTAACAAGTGTATTAAACATGTTAAATGTTTGAGTCATGGTTTCACCTTTCTTTGCAAAAAAATGTTCATACCTTCTGTTTAGATCATTGATTTGAGTAGCCTTGACTACTTTAGTGCCTTCAAAAGAGATAGTCAGCGTGTCCATCATTTCTTTTGCTGAGATGCAATTCTGAACCAGCCCAAAGATATTGTATGGCAAAGCATAGCTGATTGCAGCCCGAGCACGAACATCGAGACCATTCTTTATTTTGCCATCTGCTGTCCGGTTTTCTCTAGGTGTTTTCTTCATGGCACCATTACCAACATTGTTTTTCAAGGGCTGATACATCTGAACATATGGACCTTTTTCGATGATATCCAACATGTCTTCATCTACAGATTCTAATGAATAGAGAGCCTTTATTTTCCACATAGCAAAGTTGGTTTCATCAAACGGAGGAATTTTAGCAGAAGGATGATTTGATGAGTTTGAAGAGGAAGATGACGAAGCCATTTGTTTGATAAAAGAAACCTACTTTGATACCAATTGAAATGACCTTAGATCAAACGATTTATCAAACAATGACTATTAATAAGAACAATGAAGTTTCACAAAGAACTTTCACTAAGAATGATAATCTCACAAAGAGATTATTGTTCGCACAAAGCGGCTATTAGGGTTTGTGAAAGAAAACGACTTCACAAACCCATACAAAAGACTATATAGAACTATAATAGACAATCCCTACAAATCAAAGACGTTCCAACTAACTAATAAACGATAACTATGGAAACAAGATAAATGCTAAATCTGTTACATTAAAAAGATATACACTGAACAACTTGTATGCTGATGTTGATGCTGACGCTGGATTACGTGCTGATGCTAAGTGGTCAGTTTCAAACATCATCATATCATAAGGTTCGACCTTACACTACTCATGTTGCTCCTTGGTCTTAGAATAGACTAGGATATCATCAATAAAAATTATCACTGACCGATCCATCATCGATCTACACACTGTATTCATGAGATCCATGAACGTTACTGGGGCATTGATGAGCCCAAATGACATCACCACAAACTTATAGTGCATGTACCGGGTCCTGAAATTTGTCATCGGTATATCCTCGTCCCGAAGCCTCATCTGATGGTATCCCGACCGAAGATCAATCTTTGAAAACCAAGACGCACCCTACAGCTGATTGAACAAATCGTCGATCATTGGTAGCGGATAATAGCTTTTCACTGTTAGTTTGTTTAGCTCTCGATAATTAATCCACATCCTGTGTGACCAGTCCTTCTTTTTCACGAACAGGATCGGAGCTCCTCACAGGGAACTGCTTAGAAAGATAAATCCTCAGTCTAGTAGCTCCTAAAGCGGCGTAGATAGCTCCAGCATCTTGGGAGGAGCTAGCCGGTATGGTGCCTTGGCTATCGGAGCGGTACCCGACACCAAATCAATGTGAAACTCCACTTGCCTCTACGGAGGCACTCCCGATAACTCCTTGGAAGAGACACCCCGAAACTCCTATACAAACAGTACACTGTCCAAATCCCTCGGGGTCTCAACCCTCATAACTGAGATATATGCCAAAAATCCCGTACAACCCTACTGCAAAAATCTCCTAGCCCTCACAGATGAATAGAGGGTTGGCCCCTATGAAACCCTTTCTCCATGAATGACTAATTCTCCCCTAATTGGGGTCGAAACCTTACCAATTGGCTCTCTAAATCTATCATGGCCCCATTGGCCCCTAAACAGTCCATCCCGACAATCACCTTCAGCCCTCGCAACGGCATCGGGACTAGATCAACACGGAACCTCTCCCTAAGCACATTCAGGACACAATTCTGATACACCCTCGCAGCACTCATTGTGCGGTCGTCCGCAATGTCAGCTTCAAGCGGGGAGTCCAAGGTCCCCGGTACATCCTGAAACTTCTTACTAAGCACAAGAGATACAAAACGATCGGGTAGCACTTGAATCGAATAGAACGTGAGCCGACATACCACTGAACAAAAAGGTCCCTATACATAAGCATAATATACACATAAGCAATGCAAGTAAATATAGAGCAGTAAGATAAAATACATACCAACCACAATGTCTGACATTGCCTAAGCCTCCTCGATGGTCAACTGAAATGCACTACTCTTCACCGTAGGAGCATCCACCTTAGCAGGGCGGCCATTTGTAGCATACTGCGGGGATCAATAGTGCTCATTCCTGAAACTTGGCGGTGATCTCCACCATAATCTTGGTGGTCAGATGAAGCTCCTGAAACCCCCTCACTAACCGTCGCACCTTGATAGGTGGTGCAAACTCCAGGTCAAATTGCTTGACAAACTTGGCTCATGTCATCTCAGCCACATCGGCTGGCCCCACCTAGCTAGTCACCTCTCCCCACTAGTCTCGAGCTCAATCTCTCACCGTACATGAAGCAAAACCCACCTTTTCCGCATCAGGGCAAGAACCTATACGCTAAGCGTTCTCTATGTCTGCCACCTAGGGTCGACTAACAATGTAGTCCCTAACCCCGAAAAACTCTGCTGCCCCGCACTCCTTGAACTCCCGAAACGAGGGAGTTCAGACTCAGACCTGGCCCGCAGCAATCTCGGCTCTAAATTCGCTAAGCCTTTCCTCCATGATCCCCATCATACCCTCCTTGACCGTCCCAAAAATCACTGGGGTGGCATCAAGGATGCCCATTATCACCTCAGCTGCAATAAGCTCGCGCAGCCTCTCATCAATGGTCTCAGTAGTGTCACCTGACCCAGCCCCAGATCCTGATCCCCCTACTCCAAACCATGTCACCACCATATTGTAATGTAGTACCACAAAAAATAAAGATCAGTATGTCCATAGAGGGCATCCTCCCACGCCGGTCCTCCTTAGAGCTTCCAGATCTAACATTGGTTCGGGTATGGGTCCTGTGCTTTCAATATTACGGGCCCAATACTAACTTCCACACCTACCTATACCTTCCTCCAAGCTCTACCTGATAACTCTAATTCGTCCCAAAACAAATCATATCTCACAGGTGACCGCATAGCTCAAATCCTAGGCTAACCTAAGATTTCCTCCATTGATATCAAACCAGAACTCAATCATACTAGGTTGCCTTATGCATGAAAATTATACACAGAACAAGATCAGATAGACTTTCAAATAATAGATTCTACCCTAAGACCACCACCAAACAAGGAACATAAAATAAGGCTAAATCAATCATTCTGAGGCTATAAGACAAGGAACAGAAAATAAGGCCAAATCAATCATTTAGAGTGTCACATAAAAACTGCTGAGAGGGAGTGTATGTCGCATCATCAAGCATTGCTCTTGTCCTTAGGCTCAGATGTACCTGAAACAAATCCACAAACTATAAGCTAAAGCTTAGTGAGTTTCCCAGAGCATACCCCACACAATCCATATACTCACATAATCATATTAACCATAAAAGTTACATAAACCACATAATCCATGCATACAAACATATAAGGATATCGTGGGCTCCTCCCAAGGTCTTACTCCAAGAAGCCATGGGCTCCCCTACATGCTCTTACACCTAAGTGCCATGGACTCTCCCCATGGTCTTGAGTTGGAAATCCATGGGCTCCCCTACATGCTCTTACATCCAAGTGTCATTGGCTCCTCCCATGGTCTTTACTTGAAAAGACATGGGCTCCCCGACATGATCTTACATCCAAGTGTCATGCTCTCCCTCATGGTCTTCCCTTCAAGTATAACATATATAGCTAGCATAACTAACTATCAATCCACGTATCTCTTCAATCAACAAATGCACCACATATAAAAAAATGGGTTGTCCTTGGTGCCTTCGACCCATTGTTATAGTGAGGAGACCCACCTCTCGTGAATGTTGAACTGACGAGATAAGATCAGATAAATCAAAGCGCATAACTCCAATTCAACTACCTATAATCATCATGTCATTAACTTGTCACAATCCTGAAATACCATAAATGCCTTTAAAGTCAACCCTAGTCAAAGTCAAGGTCAACAGCCCATGTTCACCTCAGCTTGTTAAGTGCATCCAGCAATCTGTTGAGTTAGCAGAGTAACTCGACAACTCAATTATTTACTTGTGTAACTTGTCGAGTTCCTTAATGTTCAGAAGATCAAAAACTAATGTAGGCCGAAAACCCTAATCCTTTATCGAAATCACTAAGAATCTCAAAAACTAGTAAAACCTACCCGATTCATCGAGTTGGCTAAGGGACTCGACAAGTTCCTTCAGTCCTTTTTGTGTTCAGATGTTTTCAAGTTACCCCAAAGCTCCATATTGCAGATCTAGCCTCCTAAGGCATGGTTTCCACGTAAAGATGCAAACTTTACGTCCATGCAAGCTCTTAAATGGAAAAACCAAGCTAAGGGAGGGGATTTAGCAAAAGAGAAGGGCTAATGCTTGATAAATTCAGTGACTTTATAACTCTAAGGACTTAGAGGAGTCCAGATCTGAAATTGCAACTCCATATCTTACCGAACACCCGAAAAGCTTCAGAAATATACTAAAAATGGACTAAAACCCAAGAAAAAAGGGATGTAATGCTAGAATGATCAAGGTAACAACTTGTTACCTTCAAATGGATGCCCAAACATTGTAGATGTTGGATCTATAATCTCCTTCCTGTTCCAAGCTTCTCAACCCTCAAACTCCTTCAACAAAATGCACCAAAAACCCTCTCTTAGCCTCTCAAGCACAAGGAACAGCAAAGAACGGCTTAGGGTTTCTTATGTGTGTAATGAAGTGGTAAGGTTAGCCACACGAGGTGGATTAAGTTATTTATATAGGGTGCAAACCCTAAAAATTAGGGTTTTCCTTTACAGCGCCTAATCGTCAAGTCGAGGCCTTCCGACTCGTCGAGTAGGATCTAAATCCCGCATCCACATAAATGATCTCTACTCGACGATTTGGAGCTCCCCAACTCATCGAGTCCAAGCACAAAACCCTAAACACTTAGAAAAATAAATGATACCTGGAACAAGTGTTAAATGATTATTCGGTAATCTAGCAGTTCCAGGGTTGTAAGAGAGAATGGATGAATCCAAGTGGGAGTAATCACTTAGGGCTATCGGGAAGGACCGTGGGGTGAGCCCAAGGCAAGTATGGGAGTGTTCTAAGACTTCGAGGAGCCGTAGCATTCACTAGTCAATGAGAGTGTGTTGTAAGACTGAGGAGAGTCGTAGCATTCACTAGTCGGTGGGAGAGTGTTTTAAGGCTACGGGGAGCTGTATCATTCACTAGTTAGTGAGAGAATGTTGTAAGACTGCAGGAAGCTGTAGCATTCACTAGTCGGTATGTGACGCATAAGGGCTCTTAGGCTGGGTAGCCTTGCCATTTGAGTCGTTAGGAGTCTGGTGGCCAGACCAGGTGCGAGACTAGGTCTCAACGATGGTCAGGAACAGTTATATCCCGATTTACGGAGGCGTTGTCGCAAGTCAAAATGATTGGAGTGTAATGCATGGTTAGAGACGCAAACCTCGGGTATTGAGTTGAGTATCAGATTGGATATGAGTGGGTTCAATTTTGCTGTCAGACCAAAATCTTGTGTTTGAGTTCTGCTCTATTTGTGTAAAGGATGAGCAGGTTGGGGTTTCGGAGTTTCAAATTGATTTCATTTTGAGTAGTTATTGTTTCCATCTGGTGTGTTAGACCTGAGTGGGTTGGTTTGTTTGGCTTGGGGAGGACCACAACACTCATGGAATTAGTAAGTCATAGATGACAGAGGTCGGAGGTGATATGTGACTATAGATTGATTGTAATATTATTTGGGGTAAGGAGAACATAGTGATTGTGTGTACTATGTGATTGGTTGAGGTACCTCTATTGGATTGAACGGATGCGAAGTCGTGTCGCTTAGTGTGCTATGGGTAGCCTTGGGCGGTTTAAGTTTTGGGTCGGGAGTCAACCTTGCATTTGGATTTGGAAAAAACATGGGAAGGTAGTTGGGGATTATGCTTGTGGATATCAGTGAATAGTTCGTGTCAGTCATGGTCATTCAGCTCGGGGTCGAAGCTTAATCGTCCTAGGCTTGGTAGTAGAGTGGTTCTGTCTGACGATGGGTCGGAACTAGTGTAAAATTTCAGCTTCCATGCGGATTGGCAGGTCATTCTTTTAGAATATACGGGCAGAGTGTTGATGTTCATCTTTAGATGGGTTCTGATAGTAGTATCGGTGGTTGGTCTTCGGTGCGAGGTGACCCCTCCGTTTTTTTTGGGTTTTGGGTCAGGATCAATTGGTATGACGAGCATAAGTGTTCAGCAGTTGATTATTGCGAAAGACTCGTTTCCATCAGTCGCATCAAGTTAATCATAGTTGGAAGTGCTTTGTCAGGATGTCTATTTGACGAGCGGATGGCATGGTGACTTTGCATGGGCGGTCTATCGAGGGAACAAACTGATAAAGATTCCAGGTTTTGGAGAGGCGTAAGTGGTTATGCAACTGCAAAGGATTCGTTCTTCTTCGGACTGAAGGGTTCTGATTGATTTCCATTGACTTGTGGAAAGTAGTTTTATGTTCTGATTTTCGGATGCACTTCTAGGGGTGTTTGATTTGATCTGAGTCTTGATAAGGAACGCAGAGATAGTGCTCAAGATGACAGATCATATCCAACAAGTCAGACAGCGGTTGTTGACGGTTCAGAGTCATCAGGAGAATTACATAGAGCGAAGGCATTCCGAGCTAGAGTTCCAGGTCATCAACTTTTTTCCCCTGAAGGTATGCCTATGGAAAGGGGGGATCCAATTAAGGAAGTCGGGAAAGCTAGGCCCTAGATACATTGGTCCTTACAGGGCAAGTGCTCAAGTGGACAATCAAGCTTATTGGTTGGAGCTACCTGAGGTGTTGAGCTAGATTCGTGACACCTTCCATGTGTCCCAGCTGAGAAAGGGTGTAGCCGACGGGACGACAATGGTTCCTTTAGAGGAAATTCAGGTTGATTATCGCCTGAACTATATTGAGAGGGTGGGGCGATATTGGGTAAGAAAGTAAAGATCTTGAAAAACAAGGATGTGCCCTTGATTAAAGGTGTGTGGCAACATCGGAGGGGACCTGAGTGGTCTTGGGATTCGGAGCCTGAGACGCTCGAGCAGTACTCAAAGATGTTTCTAGAGAATAACTTTGAGGGCGAAGTTTGATCCTACTGGAGGAGAATTCTAGCATCCCGATTTTCATATATGGATATTCGGGGTTTTATCCTTATTGTAGGAGCTACTTAACGAGTGTGGAGGCCCCAAATCGTCATTTAGAAATCAAGGAGGTTGCACAATTTTACAAATCTACTCGACGAGTTGTACAGCTCAACTCGACGAGTTGGAGCTGAGTGTGAAAACCCTAACTTTTAGGGTTTGCAACCTATTTAAAGGACCTTAATTCCTTTACCCCCACCCTCCCTCATCACCTTATCACCCAAAGACAAACCCTAATCGAGTTACCTTCCATCTTTAGAGTGTGTAAGGCTAAGAGTGTGTGTTTTGGTGCATTCATTGACATGTGATGAGCTTAGAAAAAGGAGTCTACAGATCCAGAATCCATTCAGTTGTAGCAGCCATTTGAAGGTAAAAAGCCATTACCTTGATCATTTGTTTGTTAGATCTCTCATTAGAGAGTTTATGGCCATTTCTAGCTTCTTCTTGAGTCATTATTGGTTTTGAGCATGCTTTGAAGTCGATACTTTAGATTTGGACACTATTATGCCCTTTAGGCCTAAGGACTTAAGTTTTATCAAGCTTTGGCCAATCTTCATTCCTTAAATCACTTGTTTAACCTTGTTTTAGCATATTTAGCCCCTAAATGCCACGCATAGATGTAAAGCTTGCATCTTTACATGATATCTCAGCCCTAAAAAGCTAGATCAAGAGTTTGGGGCCTTACACTTGCTTAAAAGCGTCTGAATGAGAGAAGGAGAAAAAGGAACTTGACGAATTGGTTAGCCAACTCGACGAGTTAGTTAGGGTTTTCCCCAATATTCTCGGCACAACATTACAATAGTACTTTAGGTGAGCAGAATAGTATGTTAGTACTTTGGTCACAACACAACAGGTCACAACTTATTATTTTGCATAACCATTTACTAACTTATCACAGCCCCTCAATACTTACTTTACACATCCCTTTATTAGCCTATCACAACCTCTTATTCATTTTTCTCATAGGGCCCTTCACTATGCAATCATATTTTAAGTATTATATATATATATATATATATATATATATATATATATATATATTAAACACAACTAAACAACACATGTAATATTTAATCATTTAGAATACCTGTATTTATGTGTAACTATACACTAACTTTGTTACAAGTGGATAACTAGAAAGTTGGGCAGCACTGTGCTTCAACACTTATCTTTTCCTTTGATGTGCCCTAGGTTCATATCACTAAGTCTTAGTCTTATATTCCTGGCGACTACTGATAGTCAAGATTCCTCATTAATGCAATGTTTACATCAATATCTATCAATTAAGGGACAACCAAGTAGGATCATATCGAAGGTAGGGTCCGTTTGGTATACATAATATACTATTTCGAAATCCCACTTTAAACACCTTACTAAATCAAGCATATACATCATTCCTGTAAGTAGACCAATCAGTTTAATGACTTGGAATAACTGATAAATCTTATTTATAGGTTCATAATAACAACTATGAACATAAATATAAGTTACACTTGAAATAAAATAAGTGCAACTTAACTTACAAGAACTTTAGCAAAAACCAAGAAATTTAACGGGTAGAACCTCAACGTGAAAGCTCTATCATTTGGATGCTCCAGGGGCTCGCTAAAGTATCTGAAAACTAAAAATTTTATGGCCATTTCTAGCTTCTTCTTGAGTTATTATTGGTTTTGAGCATGCTTTGAAGTCGATACTTTAGATTTGGACACTACTAGGCCTAAGGACTTAAGTCTTATCAAGCTTTGGCCAATCTTCATTCCTTAAATCACTTGTTTAACCTTGTTTTAGCATATTTAGCCCTAAATTTCATGCATAGATGTAAAGCTTGCATCTTTACGTGATATCTCAGCCCTAGAAAGCTAGATCTAGAGTTTGGGGCCTTACACTTGCTTAAAAGTGTCTGAATGAGAGAAGGAGCAAAAGGATCTCAACGAATTGGTTAGCCAACTCGACGAGTTAGTTAGGGTTTTCCCCAATATTCTCGGGACAACATTACAATAGTACTTTAGTTGAGCAGAATAATATGTTAGTACTTTGGTCACAACACAACAGGTCACAACTTATTATTTTGCATAACCCTTTACTAACTTATCACAGCCCCTCAATAATTACTTTACACATCCCTTTATTAGCCTATCACAACCTCTGATTCACTTGTCTCACAGAGACCTTCACCACGCAATCATATTTTAAGTATTATATATATATATATATATATATATATATATATATATATATATATATATATATATATATTAAACACAACTAAACAACACATGTAATATTTAATCATTTAGAATACTTGTATTTATGTGTAACCAAAGAGTAAGTATACACTAACTTTGTTACAAGTGGATGACTAGAAAGTTGGGCAACGCTGTGCTTCAACACTTATCTTTTCCTTTGATGTGCCCTAGGTTCATATCACTAAGTCTTAGTCTTATATTCCTGGCGACTAATGATAGTCAAGATTCCTCACTAATGCAATGTTTACATTAATATCTATCAATTATGGAAAATCCAAGTAGGATCATATCGAAGGTAGGGTCCGTTTGGTATACATAATATACTATTTCGAAATCTCATTTTAAACACCTTACTAAATCAAGCCAATACATCATTCCTGTAAGTAGACCAATCAGTTTAATGACTTGGAATAACTGATAAATCTTATTTATAGGTTCATAATAGCAACTATGAACATAAATATAAGTGATACTTTAAATAAAATAAGTGCTACTTAACTTACAAGAACTTTAGCGAAAACCGGGAAATGTAACGGGCAGAACCTCAACCTAAAAGCTCTATCATTTGGATGCTCCAGGGGCTCGCTAAAGTATCTAAAAACTAAAAAGTAAAGAGGCTAAGGGTTGGAATGTATTCCAGAGGATTATGGGAGAAAGGGATGAGAAAATTAGTTGAAATCGACTAGTATTAATAGGTGAAATCTGAGTATGTGTTGCGCACAAGGTTGGTGTGCGCCACGACTCTGATCAAAGCTTCTTATGTGGCTCCAGTAAATATGTGATACCTGGAGGTTGCTACGTGGAGTTTCATATGTGTGTCGCACGCCTGTGTGTGCAATTTAGCAAAATTTTCAAAAGAATCATATTTTATTCATACGAGCTCCGTTTTCGATATTGTTTATATCCATGCGTAGCTATTGACGAAAAACTTTCATCTAGACACCATTAACAAATTTTCATTTTATTTTTAAATATATATTTTTAATAGGATTAGACAGTCAAAGTCCATATAAAAATCACAAGTCTCTTATACAATATCTGTTTTCGACTGTTTTTATATCGACGGATAGGTAATGAAGAGATCTTCAACCCTTGTGTAGATTGTTTTTGCTAACAATCGATCAATTTTAATTTTAGTTTCTAGGTCGTATCCTGCTGTGATGAAACTTCTAAAAATCATAATTTCCTCATGTGAAGTCAGATTTAGGCATTCTCTATGTGCACGCTCTCAGTTTAACAAATACTATGAATTTTGTTTATATTATTTATCCGAAATAACCTTCAATTAAAAAAAATTATTTATCATCATGACGAATAATTAACTATTTATTCTTTAATCATCTAGCCATATCTTGCGGACGTTACATAGCCCATGACAATCACAAAGAGTGTTGTAAGACTACAATCTGGCCCGTAGTATTCACTTGGTTGAGTTAGGCCATTGTGATGGTGATTGTAAAATTTGTGGGAGGACCACAATGTTTGCTTGGGTTGGCTCAGACTCTTCATTATGTTATCTTAGATGAGACACATGGGTGAGGCCCATTTAACTATGTTATCTTAACTGAGACTCGTGGGTGAGGCATGTTTGTATATAATATCTTGGGTGACTCTTGTGGGTAAGACATGTTTATATGTTGTTAGTATTTGTTTAGGGTTTGCTTTTGCATCGATGTGTGAGGTTTTCGGCTCATGTAGTTCATCGTGGATTTCATTCTTCAGTTTATCAGTAGGCGGCTTGAGGCTGGGGAGGTTTTGAGCGGATCAGATCCACGAGTTTTTGGTTAGCATGGTTTACGTATGGGGTGTCGTTGTCTATCTGAGGGTTAATCATCTTCTTGGAGTCTTGAGGTTATGTTCAAGGGAGTTAGCTCTTCTCGAGGTCAGTTAGTCGTGATGCATTGGTTTTTTTTCTTTGTCAGGTCGTGTATTTCTCGCTAAGGATTTATTCATTTTTTAGGTTTGAATGAAGGGTTCATATAGAACATTGTTTCGGTGCTTCAGTGGATTTGATTTCAACCTTAGGAGATTTCCGCTCATGTTTAAGTTATACGTCTGGTTTTCAAGATCCTTTTCATTATAGTTATGATTTCTGGCATTCAGAGTGGATTCAGCTTGTTTTAAGGAAATCAGCCTTGGAAACCCCACAAGGGGTATGAAGGGTGCTATAAGAATAAGTTGTTAGGACCGACTTCCTGGATGAAATCTATTTGAAGTGGAAGAGAGTAGTAACTCCCAGTTTCTAGAATAGATCAACTGAAGGATCAGAAGGATCAAAGGTAAGGTTTTTAGGAAAAACTTTGTGTCACGATGTGTTGAATGGAGTGCCACAATGTGGCAAGAGGTAGGCCACGATATGGGTTGTTGATTGAGAATTTATCTCTTTTAGTGTTAGTCGGTTCATGCGATTTATCAGTGCATGGGGTTAGAGTGTTGTTGTGCTTCTCCAGTTCTTCAGTTTAGGTGAGTTTCTCACTATGTCACGTATCCCATTATATATCCATTGTATGGTAGGATTGAGGTACTGTAACGCCCACAGATTTGAGCTAGTCGATTTAGAGACAATAAGTGTCAAAAATGACTTTTCGATAGTAGATTATTTAGAGTAAATAATCTTAACCGAGTTATAGTATATTTCACAAGGGTTACGTACATATAAAGAACGCCGAAATCCGAGTTATAACGAAGAAGTTATGACCTGTCAAAGTTTTACGGCAAAACCGACACGACACCAGAAATCGTAAAAAGTGAGATTGTAATAAAATACCTTTTAGCCTTAGTAATCTAAACGATAGTCATAGTATACATTAAACTGTGAACGTGCATAAAAAGAACGTCCAAATTTGACTTCGTATGAGGAAGTTATGATTTTTCCAAGACTTAGCATAACAATGCACATCCCAGAATTCAAACTTTAGATCGATCGAATTTTAGCTGACACAGCCTAAATGGGAATTGAAGATCTTGTTAATAGGATCTCAACGATAAAAATACAGTCGAAAGCGGAGTCTATATGTAGAAGTTATGAATTTTACACCATCGTTAAACATTGTAACCTTCCCATACTATAAATTTAAAATCGGTCGAGAGTTAGCCGATGGAGTCAAAACGAGAGTTGTAGATCTTGTCAATACCTGTGTGTGGATATATAGAACGTCGAAAACAGATCTTGTATGCGGAAGTTACAGAATTTAAAACTCGGGATGGGCTGATGTGAAGTGGGTTATGTGGCGCGATCTGAGCCATTGCTTCCTCCCCACGCCTTGCCACCTGAAGGTGACACCTGGCATCCAACTCGACGATTTGGAGGCTCAAACTAATCGAGTTCAGCCATATTTCAATCTATAAATACCGTGCGAAGCTCACCCTTTTTCCTCACACCATAACCCTTATCTCTCTCTCTCTCTAACTTCTCTCTAAACCCCTCCCAGCCCTTAGTACTTCCCCAGCGCTAAGAGGCGAGTCCCGGAGCTCTACATGGCTCCAAGAAGAAGAGCTTTCAGCTTGAAAGTTTTGCCCCCGCGAAACCCGGTTCCTAGCCAAACCTCCCGGTAAGTGAGTTATGCTTACCCTACTTCAAGTATAGCTTATGTTTAAGTTCAATATCGTTATTATGAACTTATAAACAATAGATATATTATCAAATATAATATACAAATTATTATTATAATATCTTTTAACTACTCGCTATACGGGGAATCTGGTTTGAAGGGCCGCATAGGGTTGTTAGATTTAAGAAGTGTTATAATGCCAAAATTGTCCTGCCCTCCGGCATTTCATGTCTATCCCTGTTTGTACATAGTGGTTGAAAATTATTGTTTAACACTTATAAAACAATATCACTCATAATAGTCGTGATAAAATTAAGACTAAAATCTAGTGGTAATGATACTAGGTTTCGTCGAAGGAAAATATAATTTTTAGAATCGAAGCGTTGTCCGAGTTGGGAATCATCACTTTAACAAGTGAGTGCATAGTTACTTTCATCTTACACATAGATATGAAGTATTTAATATAAATTATGTGCTATGTATGCATATTATCTGTGTTCTTGATATCCATTATGGATGAACAAAATATACATGTTTTATTTGATTTAAACCGTATATGTATTTTATACCTATAAAATATTAGATAAAGATGGGTAGATGAATGATGAGAGATGAAAGATGATATAGATGAACATTGGCAGCTATAGACTTAATGCCTTACAAATGAACATTGGCATCTGTGGATTTAGTGCCCTATAGATGAATATTGGCAGCTATGGACATAGTGCCTTACAAATGAACCTTGTCAGCTATGGACTTAGTGCCTCATAAATGAACATTGGAAACTATGGACTTAGTGCCTAATAGATACATCAACAACTATGGACTTAGTGTCTGTTAGATAAACCCTGCCAGCAATGAACTTCGTGCCTATGGCTTAAGGTAGATCCTTAAGAATAAAGAAGATAATGGGGATGGGTAATTGGGTTGATTGATTGATGATTAAACGTAATAATTATATTATTGTGGGTTGAAAATCATATGTATTCACCAGGTTTCCACACCTAGCCCACTCAATTTATTTGTACCACATGTGTCGATACGAAGCTACACTACACTGAGATATTAAACTAGATGTAGATCACTAGAGTAAATGAATGTATGGTCTTTTTATGCTTATGTTTTTGTATTGACAATGACATCCCAAAGTTGTAATAAAAACAAAATACATTTCTTCGAAAATGCTTTGATAATATATTTATCATGTTTTTCTAAGAACAAATTACGCAATATTATTCTTTAAAAAGGATAATCTGATTTTCAAATAAGAATAAATAAAAATTTTAAAATGATCGTGAATTTGGGGATGTCACAGGTACCGTTAGAGTACAAGTACTAGTTGACTAGGATAACTCCTTGTTATGCATGTGTAACATTGGAAGCTTGGTGTCATGATATTTTAGGCTGATAGGGTCTTGCCTACTAATCGTATGTGTAAAGCCTTGTTATGAATCGTTTCCTCATGCAGGGTAGTGACCGAAGAATGGGTATCATCAGGCTGAGGGCCTTTAAGGAATGGGGATTTAGACCTATTTGAGTGTAGGTAATGTAATTTAGATGATCCAGGAGTTCAGTTTGTGTTTTGGAGCCAAGGGGTATTTTGGTAAATTGTTAGTTCGGGCTTTTATGGAAATTGGATTTTAGTTCGGGAAGTTTTAAGGTAAGAATGAGTTGATAGAAGTTTAGAGCTTCTCGTTACCTTTTATAGGATATAAGGATCGTCGGAAACAGACTTATAATGAAGAAGTTATGTCCTTCATAAGTTTGGTGGTTTTAGGGTTTAACCGAGTACGTAGGGCGTAAACAAGTGTATCCATGGCATACTACTAAGACGGCTAGTATGCGGGGAATACATTGGCATGCGTTGGGCGTACTAAGGAAAATTATCACACATGCCTTATGGAGTACATTGGGCATACCAGAAGTACGCAGGGCGTACACCAGTCACACCTAAAACCTAATTTAGGGTCTTGAAACCTATTTATGGAGTACATTGAGCGTACCAGAAGTACGAAGATCACGAGAAGCCCGAAAATTTTATCTTTTCGGTTTTGAAGCCCTACCTTCGCAGAGCCCGGTTTTCAATTAAGCTCTCGGTTTTCAACATAGAAAGTCATATTTAAAGCCGAAGTGTTGTCCAAATTACTATTTTAACCCCCAGTTAACTTAAGGTGAGTTCAATATCTAGGAACAATTGTATGTTATGTGTTATATGTGCTATGTGCTTTTCAGTGTTATTATTCTGAGTTATTTTCCCGTGTTATTTTATTCGCTATGTTTATAGCAAATGTAATACCTTTAACCATGTGATCAATGAAAGGACTTAGATTCTCATTGGTACTGGTACGTACCCTTTGGCCATGTAGAGCATGTCTCCGTAAGAGAATGACTTCTATTCTATGGCCTTGGCAAATTGTTAGACAGGAAGATAAGCCTGAAATCTAATAAGATGTTAATCAGAAATTGCATGTCTTCTATGCCATTTGGGCCAAAGTTTTATTGATGTATATCAAGCATTGAAAAGTATATCTTTGAATAATGTCTTTGATTGATATGAACGCTTGTCACATGATTTCACATATGTCTTGTTGTTCCTCTTTGCTTTTGCCACATTGAAGTATATATATGGCATAACGTTATATTGTATCCATTATTGAACTCACTAAGCGTCACCGCTTACCCTATCAATGTTTAACAATTGCAGGTGATAAGTAACTAGTATGTTCACATACTGTTGAAAGATTTAGAATAGTTTGTAATAGTACTTGTGTACTTCATTTAATGTTTATATAAATTACAATATCCTGGGTAGTTATGTTATATATAACACTTTGTATTAGATGGTTTGTATCCAGTAGTTTGTAATCCATTTATCAATGTAAAATATTAGTTTTATGAATATGCAAGTAGCATGTTTTGGAGTAATGATATTGTGAACTGTGAAAGTTTGGGTCTTTCAAAAATACGAAAGTTGGGGTCTTTTAGTTTTTATAGAAAACCAGTATTATGAAACATCAATAGTGTCAACTCATTTAATAATCAAAAACCAATATTTCAAATAACCCAAAACATGTCATAGAAAAGTAATATCATAGTACAACTCCCAAAGATCTCATAATACAGAAATCATAGTGTGATGCATTGCAATCATAGCAGTTCCTTTCTATTTGAAGAAAAAGCACCTAAAACCAAACTGAAAACCATAAGCACGAAGCTTAGTGAGTTCCCCCATCATACCACATACCATATAATAAACATATTTCCTAGCATATCTGGGTGCTGGCCTACCCTTTCGGTCTCTTTCAACTGGTACTGCCGAGCATATCAGGGTGTTGGTCTACCCCTAAAGTCTCTTTCAACCGGTAACCTCCTAGCATATCAGCGTGTTGGCCTACCCCTTCGGTCTCTTTCAACTGGTAACTGCCTAGCATATCAGGGTGTTGGTCTACCCCTTTGGTCTCTTTCAATTGGTTACATGGTCTATATATATGGGTGTTGGCTTACCCCTTCGATCTCTTTCGAACGACTACAGAGTCTACTAAACCCCCTACCACTACCACATAATAACATAGCATACAAGCACATAAATCTAAATAGATAGTAGCATACCATAAAATTACCAAAAAGACAAGTGTCTCTACCATAAACAACTACTAGTGGGCCGTCATTGGTGCCTTCGACCCACTTATACCGAGAAGGTAACTCACTTGAAGCGACAAGCACAAAATAAAACCACATAAGTGGCTAAGATGGATTCCTAGATCTCTAAACACCTACAACAATAGCAATAACCCTTACTCCAGCGAAGCCTTTCTTCTCCAGTGGGGCCATCATCTACAACCATCCCTCTTAATATTTCCCACCTCTCTATACCAACATTACTCTCTAATTCACTCTCTATGATTTCTATTTCTTGTACAAAGTATATAACTTCATATGAACCACATCGTTGCCTGCCTCGTGATATCTTCATTGTGACTTCCAGTTCCAAGATTACAGAAAATAGTGCTGGAAACTTCTCACAACTCCTCGAAATGCAAATGCTTGATATAAAACGGATTTGAAGCATTCAGGATCAATAACTTACCAATGCAACTTCTGGATTGCTACCTTGTTTCTAAGTCACCGGAACACCTTTAGACCACCACTGAATTGGGATCCTTCTCTCATATATGATATGGTGGTTACTAAATGGGATTCATTAGAGGAATCTCTTTCTTTCCTCTTCTTCTACACACATATCTCACACACACACAACTTCGAGTACAACAAACCTTTCATCCCACATTTGATGACCTCCAATGATGAAACCCGGTGACCCAATTGCAACTCTGGCTATGGCAGACTCCTCCTCATCCCTCTCTCTCTCTCCCTCTCTCTCTCTCTCGCTACCACACACACACACACACACACTACGCACACAATCATAATTGGGACTCCATTTAAAGAGAATAACAATCACAATTGGGACTCCATTTAAGGAGAATAGTGCAGGATCGAAGGGTAGCAAATTTTGATACAGGCCATGACAATAATCCCTCAGTGAAGCTCCATTCACACTTGTCGGCTAACAGAGGTAACATGGAGTTAATTTCGAAAATTGGCAGAAGTGACCCTTTAGGTTTGGCGTTATGACAACGTTTCCCCAGGCTTGATTCCCTCTTCGAAAGAAGTTTCCCATAATTACTATGTGGACCCTCGAGTTAAATATATTTACCATTTATTGATATTAATAAATCTCACTTATTTACTTTATTAATTACTACAAAGCATTAATCTTATAAATACCCCCCCTCCTCCCTTTAAAATAAAAACCTAATGATTGCCTATATATATATATATATATATATATATATATATATATATATATATATATATATATATATTAATTTATTTGCTTATTTTATTTTAAACAAGATGTTACATTTACCCTGCACTAAAGTTGAGAGTTTTATGGGGGTTCATTGTATGTATGGTGGAATATGTGGTATACCAGGAAACTCACTTATGCTTATATTTTAGGTCGTTCGTGAGAAGATGTCGGTGGGACTGTACACACGCATCGAAGATATTTGTTTCCACGGTTTTGTAAACTTAACTAGGATCATGTGTGGTTTTCAACCAATCAAATGTTATTCAAGGGTTTTCGAAATAAATGTTTAATTGGTTATTCTGTTTTATGAACAAAAAATTCTTTGTAATTTTTAGGAGGTTACATTTATCTTAATCATGTGCATGGATTGTGTAGTTTCACTATTGTGAGCATTATTATGTGCGTTGTCATAAGTAATCATGTGCATCAGGGGCGGAGCTAGAATTTTAGATTAGTGGGGGCTAAGACATACATCGTAAAAATATAGAGGTGGGACTTTAACTAATAATACACTAATACCAATGGAGTTAAGGGGGGCAAAACACCCACTAGTCCCCCTACTGGCTCCGCCCCTGATGTGCATGCACACGTATTTATGTTAAGAATATCATTTAATATCGTCATTTTTTGTTACGAACGAATCTTTTGAGTTGTTCTCTATTGGTTTTCGCTATCTTTGACTCCGTAGAGTGTAAATATATATTGTTCAACTAAATAAATGATTGAATGAAAGGTTTCACATACTATCAATCATTCCATCATCTTTACTTATTGTACAACTGCATACGTTAATTATGTGGTCTTGGAGCATATTGAGGGATGTTATTGGAAATTTAAACAAATTTAAAAGCTCATAAACACCTCAAACAAAGTTTCTAGATATAAACATTATAGTACGATTAATATAACAATAAAATACCAAGTTGTTGTACATTTGCGGAAGCATTAACCTAATAATTATGGAAGAAATATAGAAGAAATTAACAAAGAATGATCCAAAGAAAGATTAAATCAATCAATTGATCTTTCTTTATTGATTTCTTTTATATTTCTTCCATAGCTAATTGGTTAATGCTTCTATAAATGCACTACAAGTGGTACCAGATCTGGAGAAGAGTTATGTTGATCGATAGAGGGTTTTAATTAAGGAAATATTAGCTTCATTTTTTGGTGAAAGATAAAGGGTTTAGGTGAAGATCCAAATCAATTTTCATAAAGGTTTGATCAAGAGTATCAGGTGAAGAAACGTGAGTCGTTTTTTTGGGTGCGCTTGTCGGGTAATATTCAATTTCAAATTCTAGTAACAAATAAGGTACCCATTGTTTTGTTTTGTTAAATTCCACTAGTTTTGGTGATTTGAATAAAAAATGGGGTTTATCCATAAAGAGATTATCTTTTGTTGAGGTGGAGTATTAAAGATCGCATGTGGAGTGTTTGATAAAAGTGTCAAAGAGGTCCAATAGTGTTCTTAGGGTTCAATATCATGGGTTTGACTACCATTTCACAGGGATGGAATAAAGGGTGAAAGATTTTCATTTGGATGATCGATCAACTGATTTTCATGTGGGTTTTTAGATCAAGGAAGTGGTATTTTGTTTCGTTTATTGGGAAACAATTTTCTTATATTGATTAAAGGTTGAATTAGCGACAATTGGGTGTTGGTTAATCGAGGTTTTCACAACGTGTGATTATCAAGAAAGAGGCATTGAAGAACGAATCCAATGTTTCTAAAGTACAAACAAATTTTATGGAAGAAAGTTGCAACGATCTTGATTATTTAACATCATATAAGGTGGTTCTTCAGGTGATAAATTGGCATGTTTGCAAGGAAGAATGGCCTATGGCGGTTCAAGTTTTGGTTCAAAGTGTAGTGGTTGCTAAAGTAATCAAAAATATTGTTTTTATTTGGAAAAAATAATCTTGGAACCACGAGTGAGATGGTGTAGATGCAAAGGAGATGAAGGTCAAGAATCGACTATGGTGGCAGTATCAATGGACCTGATTTTGGTCCTTGTCCGAGAGGCATGTCATGTTGATCTGGGGTACCAGGTTTGATAAGAATTCGATGGTCCACTGAGACGGTTCTTCAGATAGGGTGGAGAAGGTGCAAAGTATCAACAAATGGTGTAAGATGGCAATTTCAAGGTGATATCATACATTATAAAGTATGTTGCTCATAATTATACGTGCATAGTCATAGGTTTATCAACATAGCCTTAGGTCTTTAATGATGGACTTGTATAAGGATGTTCCTTAAGGTGTAGTCGAAGAGGTTTGTCCTTCGATTATTCGGGATGAGTCCAAAAGATGGGTTAGAGTGGTGGGTAAGGACGTAGGAGCCTACACGGTCCAAGTGGTTGGTGTTACTTGTTCGGAGGCGATTGTCTCAATAAAAGTAGGGTTATGGATTAAGTTGATGGTTGGAAAAGTAGATAAGTTGTTTGTTCGATTTATGCCTTACGTGTTTAGCTAGATGGTTAAGGTCAACTCAAAGGAAAAACTTTCACCCGTAGTGCAAGAGAAGAAGTTTCTTCATGATGGTCTCATTGAAGGAAAATTAATGGCTCAACTGGGTGGTTTTTTTTTGTTTATTGGAGATGGATCACATGGGTCGACATTTTAGGTCCATGTATAGTTTGGAGCACTCACCAAAGAAACAAATACATTTACAAGGTCCGATAAGTGTACTTGGGTGGCGAGAGGTTTGGTAGAGATCAAGGTGGAGTTAGGAGAGCTTGAAGGTGTTTGGTTTTGGTGAATCGAAAGTTTTGGTTGGATACGTATCAACTATCCAAAGTTGTTTCGAGTTTGTTGTAAACGCTTTACTTTCAATTGTAAATTACTTTGAATGTCAAGGTGGATATTGTTGTAAAATGTGACATTAAAATAAATATAAGGTTATACATTTCCATAGAGTAACTAGAGTAGGATTTTAAAAGAATGTTCTACTACTTTATAGATTATACTTTTAATGATTTATGTCATATCGAAACCATTCAGCTAACAACACTTCACCATACAAAGGAGTGGTAGGTGAAAAGGACACTCATCCAAAGGTCATTTATAGGTCGTTTCCATCTACTCCTCTTATAGTATAGCCTCGTGAATGAGACGTATAATAGATCCGACTGAATTTTCTTATTTATATATTAATTAAACATTTTATATATGTAAATGGTGTATTTTAAAACTTTTTAAAGCACGCAGTTTAAATATTAATTATCTAAATTAATCATATAATTATTTAATCGAGTTAAACCTATCATGTATCTAGTCAACTATCGTTCGGTATTCGAGGTGAGTCTTCTCACCAGACTCATGGGTCGAAGGTACCAAGGATGGCCCATTAATTTTTATAAAATGTTTAGTCGTGGAATATGTAAAGGTTGCTAGTGATTTATATGTGAATCACATGAAGACCATGGGAAAATCCCATGGCACTTGGAAAGACCATGGGAGGAGCCTGTGGCTTGAGGATATAAGAACATGGGGGTAGCCTATGGCATTCCAAATGAAGACCATGGAGGGAGTCCATGGCAAACTTGTATGTATGTGTGTGTGGCATTATGTGATTTTATGTTACGTGTGTTTGGGGAAACTCACTAAGCGTGTGCATATAGTTTTGTTGGATGTTTCACGTACTTCTAGCTCTAAGGGCAAGGGCCCGGCTTGATGGCGCAGCGTGCAGTCTCCAAAAAAATTCTCCGTTAGTTATTATGGACACTTTGATCTTTATAAATAATATGTTGATGTATTGGATCTTTGGAAACATTGTATGATGGAAATTTCTAATCATTAAATATGGATTGTTAGTATTTAGAATGAAAATGTTTACTTGAAATTTTGGGTTGTTACAAGTTGGTATCAGAGCCTTCGTTTAAGAGATTCGAGCACACCCTTGGGTGTGTAATGACTCAAACTGAGGGAAATGGTAAATTTTGTTTTTTTTAACAGAAATCAAAAAGTTAAAATTTTCTTGAAGTCAATTTTTATGAGTAAAAGGGGAGAGTGTAATGTGTGTAATCGGTCGAGCTCAAGTAAGTGTTCCCAATGTTTTAGCCATGTTATGATATATATATATATATATATATATATATATATATATATATATATATATATATATATGTGTGTGTGTGTGTGTGTGTGTGTAAATTGAGGTCAAATGGATTATTTGCTAAGTGTATGCTTTCAAAGTTATACATGCTTAGAATTGCATAATCCTAGAATGAGGAAATCTGCCTTATTCATGTTCCTTGTATGGTTGTGGTTTAGGGCAGAATCTTTATTTCACAGTCTATGTGATTCTCTTTGTGTATAACTTGCATGCATATGGAAACGTGTTATTATTGAATTGAGTGTTGATTTGATGAGATTTGAGAATCTTAGGATAGTTTAGGATTTGAGTTAGATTTGTATTCATGGTGGATAATTTAGGGATATTAGGTATGGCCTTGGGGAAGGTACAGGTAGGTGTGGAAGGCAGTATTTGGCTAGTACTACTGAAAGAACATGACTTGTACCCGAATCAATGACAAATCTGATAGCTCTTAGGAGTCCGGTGAGTAGGAATCCTTTCAAATTCTTCATTATTGTAATTTATGATATTTTCAGTTGAGAATGGTGATGATCACATAAGGTTCAAGATCGGGATCAGGATCAGGTTTAGGCTCTGGTGTCAAGTACATTCATGAGTGGTTGGACGATCTTATCACAACTGAGGTTACTCGTGGCATCCTTGACGCTACCCCAGTGATTTTTGGTATCATCAAGGAGGGCATCATGGAGATCATGGAGGAGCAGCTCGGTTCTTTCCGAGCCAAGATTTCTACGGGGCAGATTGGGGCTGTTGGGTCAAAATATGGTTTATACGGGCCGTAAACACCTTACGGTCGTAAACCCATTTACGGCCCATGTCCACCAAGCCCATGTTCCCCTTGCATAAATATAGGTGTTAGGGTGTGAGGAACAGATTGATGAACCCTAGAGAGTTGACGGCCACAGAGAGAGAAAGGAACGTTTGTGTGTGTGAATTTTGTGTAAGGAACTTAATTCATATTATCAATACATTCAAGATTCATCATATTCTTCTTCTCCTTCTCTTCTATTTGATCTGACATCATCCGTTTGATCGGGATTCTGCACCATCAAACGGATCTGATTGATACACGGGCAAATTAGGGACTTACAATTGGTATCAGAGCCAAGTTGTATCAGTCAATTTTGTCAGATTTGGGCCATGATTTGATCTTATTTTCGAAATATTTTCATGTTTTTGGATAGATCTCGCAAAAAAAAGGGGGGTTGTTCTTCGTGTTTTTCATAAAAACGGGTTTTTGATCCAGTTTTGGAGCAAAAAAGGGTAAAAAACGGTGTTTTTAGTCGTAAACTGCGAGGGGGTGGCGGCCAGCAGCTAGGGTTTCCGAGGAGTTCACGGCCCGAGGTTTGCGGCTCGGAGTTTGCGGCCTCAGCTCGGAGTATACGGCTCCGCAGCGTTTACGGTCTCGCATCTCGCAATAGGTCCCCGCTTCGCATCGCATCGCATCGGCTCACATGCTCGTCCTCGCTGCAGCAACGTCGCTTCGCATACACTAAAAAAAATGGGAAACGGATTTGAGGGTTCCAGGGTTCGAACCCGGGACTTCTAGTTCACAGAGCAGCGCATTTAACCAACAGAGCCAAGCAATCCCTAGTGATTTAACTTCGAATATTTGAACTTAACCCATCCCTGTCGATTCCAACTTTCATTTTTTAACACTTTTAACTCCAAAACTAAATTCCTTTTAATTTTAAATTTCTTTTTCATCCAAAATAAATAAATAAATAAATAAATAAATAAATAATAATAATAATAATAATAATAATAATAATAATAATAATAATAATAATAAATTAATTAAATTAAAATTAATAAATAAATTATATTTTAATTTTTGACTCTTATTTGTTTAATCTTTGATTTTAAATTTTGACTTTGACTTCCAAGTTTGACCTTTGACTTTAAACTTTGACTTTTTCGTTTAATTTTTAAAATTTTCAAATTTAACTTTTCGGTTTGACTTTCAAGTTTGATTTTTTTTAGTTTGACTTTTTCAAGGTTGACTTTTTCATGTTTGACTTTTGAGTTTGATTTTTTTTATTTGACTTTTAAGTTTTATTTTAGCTTCTAGTTGTGTTTTTTTTAATTGATTTTAAGGTCTACGAGGGACTTGAAAACATGAAAGAGAGTCGTCAGGATATGTTAAGACAAAATTTCAACATTTTTTTATTATATCCCTGGAGAAACCCTCGAAACTCAGTTGCAGCGATTTACTACACTTATTACCGAGATGAATATAGCTGGGATCTTCTTGTCTAAATCTGAGATAAACAAAAAGCTATTGAATTCACTTCCAAAATCGTGGGATATGGACGTGGCTGACATCAAGCAGACAAAAGATCTCAATCGTCTTAGTCTGGCTGATATAATTGAAGAAATTAACGCTTTGAATTGTCGAAAAACAATGAGTTCAACAAACCTTCCGATCAATGAAATGTCGTGTTCTCATTCATGTGAAGTTTCATGTTCTCAATCATGTGAAGATACAATTAAATTTCTTCGGGAGCAAATTGATTTATTAAAAGGGGAAGTTGAGGACCTGAGATATAAAGGATATCAACTCAGGAAAGGACAGACCCCTGAAGGCTGAATTAGAAGCAAAAACCAAGGACTTTAGGAAACTTCAGGAAGAGTATAGCAACAAGTGTGAAAATTATGATTATATTAAGAGACAACTTGCTGCTGTAACTGAAGAACTTGACGCTTTAAAAATTAAGTGTGGAAAAACAGATGTCAGTTTCAAAAATTATACTGCGTCAAGTCAGACACTCGAGTCTTTATATGAAACCCAATTAAAATTCAAAGAAAATAAAAACAAGGGTCTAGGGTATGATAGTGTTCCTCCTCCTTATAATCATAACTACACATCCATCCCAATGACACAGGACGAAACTAGCAGGGAGGCACATCTTCAATATGGAAAACGAGCTGGATTTGTGTCAGGAGGAGTTATTAATATTGAAGATACTAATGTTGCTACTTCTTGTGCAGGCAAAGTAACAGAGGATGAGAACAAGGAGAGTTCTTCTGAACAAACAAACGACCTCGTGAACTCTGAATCTGTTGTTTCTAATCAACCTGTCATTGGTAAATACAGGCCACCATTTCAAGCTAATCAGAGTGACTGTGGCAAGTGTGCATGTGGGAACAACAAGAGACAAGGCAAGGATACACCACCAGGGGCAGGAAGAAATAACTTCACGGTGAAGAAAAAGACTTGTTTTCATTGTGGAACACCTGGACACATTGCCAGAATTTTTCCTAATCGCGCTACGTTCCCTACTATGCACAATGGTGGCAGAACGCGCCAATAGGGAGATACTCCAAAGGAAACCCCTCAAGCTCACGTTCAGACAATGTTCATTAGAACGCGCAGAAGGCAAAGAATCAAACCCACAAGGCCAAGAATCCGAATGCCAAGGGCAAGAAGGGAGTGTCGGCCAAGAAGCCCAATCCAAGAGATGCTCTAGTGAAACAAAGACCGGCTAAGTCAAAGACATCTCGAAGATCGGTTTCAAGTTCCAAAGCAAGTGCCGAGGCACCCATCGGATTGAACAATAAATGGGTTAAACCCAAATATAGATGGGTACCAAAGGTGAAAACTCCCAAATCTCCTAATGATTCTAACGTTTCTACATCTTCTGTTTGTGATAAGCAGGATATGTCATGGGAGAGAGTATTGTGCGTTGATGACAAAGGTCGACCCAGTTTCAAAATGGACTGGGTTCCAAAGACCTACTGACCCTGCTCTATGTTGGAGCAGCTATGGAGGCATATCATCAGACTTCGGTTTGTTGGTAGTGGCTGTTCCTGGCACTTGATAGGAGACATCTCTCAACTGTACAACACTCAGAACATTGTTTGGGAGAATGTGTCCTTTGTGGGAAGGGAAGAAAGGAAGGGATCACTCATGGGGTTAGTGCTTAATGATATGAAGAATTTTCGGATCTGTTCTGAGATTATGCTTGCTATTCTCAGACCTTCTAAATGCAGATTCAATCGGTGAATTACGGTTTGCGTTTTCTTCTCTATACTCCTGAATTTTTCTTAAGTTGATTCGCTTTAGAGACTAATTTTTGTTTTAGGATGGTTTAAATTTGCGCATTTACTTTCGTTTCTCTCCTATGCACAAATTTAGGGGGAGAAATAAAAACAAAACAAAAAATTAGAAAATTTTAAAATAATCCAAAAACATTAGAAAATCAGAAAATCAAAAATGTGGTGTTAATGGAATGTGCTTGCGGGAGATGTTTTGGGAAATGAAATCAGCAAGTGATAACGGGCAATCTGAATTGGCGTAACGTACCTAAGTTGAATTGTCTACGCTATGTACTCGATGTGCTGGTAGGCACGAAAGATTTTAAATGGACTTGACTAGAAAAAGTTGAACCTAATGAATTTATGGGCTTGACAAACTTTGACCTAGTTAGATCCGTTTAACCTGATGTCACGATGCTCGGATAGGTTGAGCAGGGAGATATACATGGGAATCTACCGGTCACATTAAATAACCTGTATCTAGAACTGTGGATTCACTTTTCCTCGATGTGCGGATTCTATCCTTAATTCTGGTTGGATGGGGCAACTGGTAAATTCCGATAAATTAGGTCTGTAGAATATCATTTTCTTTCTTTCCGTCTGTTAGTCATATGTTGCACCCTTTGCGTGATTGGAAGAGATCTGACCTGGATTGCAACATATGCAACTCTATTTCTCTGCATATTATATCAATGAAATTCCTCTTATCTGTTAGCCATATGCTATCTCCTTTGCGTGACTTCAAATCCGACCTGGTACACAGCATATGCAACTTTCTACATCTCAACCCCTCTAGAGTAATTAGTTATAGAATTCTAAATCTATCTTCTCTCTGAATGGTTGTCTGCTCACCCGGTGTAAGGAGTACTCTGGAAGTTCTTGATGGCTGGGGCATGTCAGGAAGTGGGAAACATGTTCTGGTACACTTAAAATTGAACACATACAGAATGTCTGTAGATCTCGCGGCTCGATTTAGGTGGACAACAATATCCCTGGTTGTAGTCAGTTAAATGGTCTTAAGAAAAAGTTATTTAAGAATTAGGGCCAATCATGATAATAAAGTTACTATTAGATATATGCATATGTCATGTCATTGGTAAACTGTCCAAATCTGTCACAAATTTTTCGTGTTTAAGTGGACCACAATACTGGTGATCGATCAGACGAAGATGTGAAGATTAGGGTACCGACAAGTGGAATAAGGTTGTCCAACAACTTTGATCCCAAATCACTCTTAAAGTTAGCTATTATTTTTGGTTTTTGTTAAGTTTGTTCATAGTGTTCTTCTAATTTAAATATAAGGGGGAGAACTAAAAATAAAATAAAAACAAAACAAAACAAAAAACAAAAAAACAAAAAAACAAAAATCAAAAAAAAAATTCAAAATCAAAAATAGTGTTATTTTTGTTTTACATTTTCTTCTAAGTTTTCTTTTAGTTTTGTTTTGTCTTGAAAAGTGATTTCAGGTGAAGATGAAACTCATGGAGTTTGTGTTGAAGATTTCTGAGCCAAAAGCTTCGTCTGTAAGCATCAAAGAATTCTCATTCAAAGGAGTAAGAAATGAAGATTATTCTTTCACATTCAATCTTTCAACCCCAGAAGCAAGGTGAAGCTGAAATTGAAGATTATGTGATGGATTGCATTGAAGCCTCCTCAATCAGTCTGCTGCATTTTAAACCTACTGAAGCGATCCAGAAGATTATTTCTCTCTGATGTTCTCTTTGAAGATTCTCAAGCTGAAAGCGCCATCGTTCAAGAATCATTGCGTCAAGCCTCCTCACCCAATGTGCGTTCAATGCCAAATTCTGAAGAAAACCTCAAGTGCTCAAGATGAAGTCATTCATTGAAGGTTCATATGTTCATCCTGAGGCTGTGAAGAAATTGAAATATAAAGCTGAAGCCAAGCTCCCATTGAAGATTGACAAGAAGAGCCAACTACTTTTTAGGGGGATCTTGTTGGTTCAATTAAGAAAAGAAAGCTACAAACCAAGGGAAAGATTGTTGGGTCAAAATATTGTTTATACTTTGCTTTTCTGGGCAATTATATTTTTTTGTAATATTTTTGGAGTTTATGGTCATGTTTACGGTTGAGTTTACGGCCGTAAACCCATTTACGGCCCATGTCCACCAAGCCCATGTTCCCCTTGTATAAATATAGGTGTTAGGGTGTGAGGAACAGATTGATGAACCCTGGAGAGTTGACGGTCACAGAGAGAGAAAGGAACGTTTGTGTGTGTGAATCTTGTGTAAGGAACATAATTCATACTATTAATACATTCAAGATTCATCATATTCTTCTTCTCCTTCTCTTCTATTTGATCTGACATCATCCGTTTGATCGGGATTCCGCACCATCAAACGGATCTAATTGATACACGGGTAAATTAGGGACTTACAGGGGCCCGAGCTCCCATGTTCAAGGAGTTCAAGGAATGTGGAGCGCTTGAGTTCTTCGAGGTCTGGGATCCCATCACCAGTCGACGCTGGGTGGCAGACATGGAGAATGCCCAGCGCACGAGCTTTTGCCCCGAGGTAGCAAAGGTGGGGCTCACATCACGTATGTTGAGGGATCAAGCACGAGCTGGTGGGAGGAGGTTACCCACGAGGTGGGATCGGCAGGTGTGGATGAGATGACTTGGGAGTAGTTTGTGAGGAGGTTTTATCAGGAGTTTGCACCATCCATCAAGGTGCAACGTTTAGTGAGAGAGTTATAGGATTTACATCAGCCTACCGAGACTGTGGCAGAGATCACCACCAAGTTTTGGGAGAGGGCACTATTAGTTCTACAGTGCGCTGTAGATGAGGAGATGAAGAAGACAAGGTATCATTCCATGTTGAGGGATGACATTCATGATTTTGTGAGCTTTTCGGGGTGCAAGACCCTGAATGACATGGTGGAGAAGGCCCGAGAGTAGGAAATTAAGATGGAGCTCTGAACCAAGCGGAAGTCGGATTAGGTTTAGGCAGCTGTAGGTCAAGCCAAGAAGCTTAAGACCTCTGATCCTCCCAACATGGCCGTAGCCGGAGTGCCAAGTGCAGTAAGCCACACAGTAAAGCTTGTCGAGCTGTAGGCTCAGCATGTTATGCATATGATCAGTTGGGTCACATGAGTAAGGATTGCCCAAGAAGGGCTTCATTTGTTTCCACTGCAATCATATCGGTCATAAAAAGGCTGATTGTCGGAGGTTGGTTAGAGGAGGAGGAGTGGTGACGACGCCTGCGCCCGCCACACTGAAGATTACTGATGTCTGCCCAATCAAGGCGGAAGCTCCTGCGGTGAAGAGTCGTACATTTCACTTAACTACCGAGGAGGCCCGAGCAGTACCAGACGTCGTGACTAGTATGTGATCTATTTATGCCTTGTTTATCTTATTGTTATTCTTATGTTGTTATGATTTCATATAGGGAACTTTTTGGTCAATGGTCTATCGGCTCACATTCTGTTTGATTCAGGGGCTACCCAACCAATTGTATCTCTTGCGCTGAATAAGAAGTTCTGAGATGCTCCAGAGACTTTGGATTCCCCACTCGAGGTGGAGATTGCGGATGACCGCACAGTGAGAGGTGCGAGGGTATTTTCGGGGTGTATTTTGAATATGTTCAGGGAGAGGTTTCCTAACGATATGGTTCTGATCCCCTTATGAGGATTGAAGGTAATGTTAGGTTTTAAGAACTATAACATCCCTATGGTGCACATACAACCATAATGCTTTGGATCTAAGTTTTCTCTAGTTATACATGAAATATTATTTTTCCAAAGCATGAAGCCTAACTAGCATACAAATTTGATATTTGAATCACAAAAACTAGTTAGCTGATCACCTCTTGTTTTAGCTTGTAGAAGTTGGCCTTTCAAGAGCTTAGCACCTCAAGTGTGATTCCTCAAATGTTTCACAAAACACCACCAAAAATTGGATGACAATGAGAGAGATCTTGGAGCACCAAAAATCAGCTATATCCTCTTAGAATACTCTTGGTCCCAATTTTTGGGGTTTAGTGGTTACATATATAGTGTAGAATTCCAAGAGTCACTTGTAAACCCTAATTCTTACACTTAGGCTTATGATCCAACAATTGATTTGGACTAACACTTCACGGACTATCTCATAAGCTTATTCCATCACAAATCAATGATGGATCATTAACCCAAACCATATGTATCACTGATTTACATAATCAATCCCTGTTAATTTAATCAGTCTCTTTTGATCACTAAATTAATTTCAAATTAATTATTTATCAATACTAACTAAATAATATGATTTCTAAATTAATATACTATACTTATAATATATTAATAAATCACAAATAACCTCTTTCTAAAATATCCATCCTATCAAATTGTTCTAGTGAATGCAACCCAAAATGGACCATCCTAAGTCGAGAGGAACATCAAAGAGGTAATGACTTGTCAACTGGTTAAATAGGAGTTTCCTCCTCGGGTTGAGCGCTAGTATTTGAGGTTCCTTCATCACTTAAATCTTGAAGCTATTGAAGGTCATTTTGCCTCCCGCTGTCCTCTTGACATATGAGTTCTCTTTCGCAGAAAACCCCTCTCCTGGCAATGAAAACAACATTCTCATTCGTTCTATAGAAGAGATATCCAAAGGACTTCTGTGGGTAGCTGATGAAAATACAATGCTCAC
The DNA here is from genome assembly GCF_052625555.1 of Lactuca saligna. Classification (NCBI taxonomy): domain Eukaryota; kingdom Viridiplantae; phylum Streptophyta; class Magnoliopsida; order Asterales; family Asteraceae; genus Lactuca; species Lactuca saligna. The sequence continues at coordinate 169,168,442 of NC_136423.1, read as the reverse complement.
TACGAGGTTTGATCTTGTCGTGAGTCTCTCTTCGTACGAAAGCCTCGCATTCCCAAACCTTGATATGTGCCAACAAGGGAACCTTCCCTATCCATATTTCGTGAGGTGTTTTGGCAACCTTCTTAGTTGGGACTAGATTAAGGATATGGGCGGTAGTCTCTAAGGCATACCCCCTGAATGAGATAGGTAATGAAACTTGACTCATCAAGGAACAAACCATGTCTAACAGGGTTCGATTGCGCCTCTCAGCCACACCATTTAGTTGCGGTGTCCTACGTGGCGCCAATTGTGAAACAATTCCACATTCCTTAATATACCCGTGGAACTTAATACTAAGATACTCACCACCTCAATCGGATCAGAGCATCTTTAATTTCCTACCCAGCTAATTCTCCACTTCTTGTTTAAACTATTTGAACTTTTCAAAGGTTTCTGACTTATGCTTGATTAAGTAGATATACCCATATCTGCTATAATCATCGGTAAAAGTCTCATAGAAGCGGTTAGAATCCCTTGTAGCGGATCTGAGGGGCCCACACACATCGTTGTGTATGAGATCCAACAAACCATCACCTCTTTCACAAGTACCAGCGAAAGGTGACTTAGTCATCTTTCCAAGAAAACAAGATTCGCATGTATCATCTGACTTTAAGTTAAATGACTCCAATTCTCCATCCTTTTAGATTTGGGCTATGCGATTCTTGTTAAAATGTCCAATACGACAATTCCACAAGCATGCTTTGTCCAAACCATTGGACAAATCAATATGCAATACACTATTTCCTAAGTTGTCTACAACCATCACAATTTCATATATATCATTACAAGTCAATGCTTCAAAATAAAAGATACCATTATAAAAAGCATTTATAGAACCAATTTCATTATTAAATAAAACTCTAAAACCTTGTTTATACAAACCATGAAAAGAAATAATGTTTCTCGCAATATCTGATGAGTAGTAACAATTATTCAAATCTAGTTCTATAACACCCATAAAATTCGAGCCAATTTAAAACTTTTTAAATAATTTAAAACCATTCAGTTATTAAAATTTGTTTTCAAAGTAGTTTAAACATCAAAGTTCCCAGAAATCATAATCATCAATCAAGGAAGTGTACGTTCACGCCTTCCCCTTCTCGCGGTCATCCGCTGAACCTGAAAAAACATACTAAAACTGTAAGCTCGAAGGCTTAGTGAGTTACCCCCAAAATACCCATACACACAACAATACACATACAATAACAAACAAGATACTATAGGTCCAATCATCCATCGGGATGGAATACCCCATGCCCTCAACCATCGGGTTGGAATGCCAACATATTATGGGTCTAATCAATCATCGGTTATAATACCCCAAGCCCTCAACCATCGGGTTGGAATGCTAACATACTATGGCTCCAATCAACCATCAGGTTGGAATACCCCAGGCCCTCAACCATCGGGTTAGAATGCCAACATAACCAATCAAACATGTGCACCTATATCAGATAATCATATAACAGTCTATAAAGACAACATACTAGGGTCCTATCATCCTCGAGATGGAATAACCTCAACTACCAATCAATCATGTGCACATATAACAGGTAATCTCCTACCAGTATATAGACAATTAGACCAAACTATAGGTCACTAAGCATAACCACATTCGATCTACCAGGATACTGATCTAACAAATCATACTAACATATAACCATCCTATCTACCTGGATACCGATCTAACATATCATATAACCAACCTATCTATCAGGATACCGATCTAACAGATCATACTTGCATATAATCGTCCAATCTACTAGGATACTGATCTAACAGATCATACTAGCATCTAACCATCCTATCTACCAGGATACCGAGCTAACAGATCATACTAGCATCTAACCATCCTATCTTACAGGATACCGAGCTAACATATCATACCAGCATATAAACATCCTATCTACCAGGATACCGATCTAACAGATCATAACAGTAACAATCCCAAATAACAAATTAAAGGGTCGGCCTTTGTGCCTTACACCCCTGAGTACAGTGAGGATAAGTCACCTCTCAACTGTCGACTCGAAATATAGGCTCGAACTCTCAGATCACCACCACAAACTCCACCACCTATATTCACCATAGAACCATACTCATAAATTTCCAATTTCCCAAAATGCCCCAGAATTCAATTACCCAACCCTTTTTCAAGGTCAAATTCAACGGTCAAGGTCCACATTCCATGTTGACCCAACTCGTCGAGTCCTTGCAGAACTCAAGTAGTCTTGAAATCCCCCCACTAACTCATCAAGTTTCCTGTAAGTCGCCGAGTCCAAGCGTGTCCAAATATCGGGAAACCCCTAGTTGCCTCGCTGAGTCACCCCCTCTGACTCGCCGAGTCCATGCAAAATTCCTTGCATGACAATCATCATCGGACTCGCCGAGTTGACCATGCAACGCGCTGAGTCCCTTCAATCCATTATCCATTAATATGCTTTTTAAGCCATTTTAAGGTTCCATATTGCAGATCCGGCTTCACAAGGCATGATTATCACGTAAAGTTGCAAACTTTAAGTGCATGCAAGGCTCTTAATGTCAAAACCAAGCTTGCAATGGAGTTTTACACTTAAGGAGAGGTTCATACTTGCTAAAGCTGAAAGCTTATGGACTTAGAGACCAAAGAGAGTTCAGATCTGAAGTTACAATTTCATATCTTATCTCATACCCAAGAATAGCTTCTTAATATGCTAGAAAATACCAAATCTTTAACCAAATGAGATCTAGAAGGAAATAAGGTTAAGGTAATGACTTTATACCTCCAAATATGCTAACTGAGGTAGATTTCAGATCCCCACACGTTCCATGCTTTTAGCCACTTGTTCTCCAAGCTCTTCTTACTAAGATCCACCTTCCAAAGCTTAAAACACCCAAGAATGGAGCACACACATGGATTAGGGTATACTGGACTCTCAAGAGGATGTAAGGGGGCTAAAGGAGGCTAGTGATCCTTTAAATAGGGTGCAAAACCCCAGAAATTAGGGTTTCATCCTCTAGCTTCTACTCGGCGAGTAAGTCACTTAAACACGTGGGCCAATCCGCTTATACTCGACGAGTCAGGGCATCCAACTTATCGAGTAAACGCCATAAAATTATTACCTAAGATTTGGGTCATTACAATTCTCCGTCACTTGAACTAGACTTCGTCCTCGAAGTCTGTTGTGGTGAAAAACGTGGATAGTGTTCCCCAATTTCAGCCTTCGGTGCCCATGTCCACTCGGACCCTCTTTAGTGCTCCCACTGTACCTTTACCAAAGATATCTCTTTTTTCCCCAGAACCTTCACCTTCCTCTCTAGAATGGCCATGGGCCTCTCAACATAATTCAGGCGCTCATTGACCTGAAAGTCATCCGATGATACTACTGCCTCCTCATCCAAAATGCACTTTCGTAATTGCGAAACATGAAAGGAGTTGTGAATCCAATTTAACCTTTTCAAAAGGTCTATCCTACATGCCACTTTGCTAACCTGACAAAATCTTGATGATCCAAAGTACCAGAAACCTAACTTTCCCTCTTCCTGAAGCAAACCCCTATGTGTTGACAGGATAATGTGTCCTTCAACTCCAAAAATATCATACAAAATCAATCCACTAATAAACAAGAACACTCATGCCTGGCCCAATCAGCCTCGGGCTGGAATACTAGGCATGCCTACGACAGGTCTAGTCATCCCTAGGATGGAATACCCTCATATCCCCACACATGTTTAGCCAATTCAACCCTCAGGTTGGAATACCACACATATCAGGTCCAATCAATCATAGGGCCTGGTCATCCTCAGGATGGAATACCATAGATTGGAATACCTCTATGAACATGAATCGGGTCTACTAATAACTTGAGATCCAAGGATCTATCCTTGCATCTCATCGACCATCCTCTGATTCATCACAACTAAGTACAACTCCCCCGAATCTCAACAATACATCCAATCAGAACGCGCTCCTACCAGAGACATAACCAACACAATCTCTATGTGCATAGCCTATGATTGGAATATCCTTACATGGTCCTCAGCATAGGTGTAGATTGCCTCTGAGCACACAACGTGAGTCTAGTATGCCCTTTCTGGCCCTCAACTCATGACTGTAATGCTCCTGATAACCTATCGGCACCGCTGTCGTCACTTAAGATGCTCAACACTCCATCCTGGAGGTACTGACCTCCTCCATTGCCTATGGAGGCCTAATCAATGTCATTAACAACACAAACAAGTGTCACAGTGCTGAAACCTTACCCTACACTATCCATTTGCAGAACAAGTTCCTAGCCCATAACACATATATACTCAGAACCTGATCATATAACTAACAAAATCTATACAAAGTCTTCAGCGTACTCCATCAGCATGTTCAATACTTGGGGACAGACCTATTAATTGTTATAGCATAGCAACATACTCAATACCCGCACATAGATCTACAAACACATACAGAGTCTTCATCATGCCTGGACCACCTCACCAAGCCTTCAGTCTATCTAAACCACTCTCAGAACATTTAGCATGTCTGGACCACCTCTCTTGGCCTTCAGCCTGTCTGGACCTTTCTCCAAACCTTCAGCATGTCTGGACCGCCTCTCTGAGCCTTTATCCTGTCTGGACTGTTCTAAATTATTGAGCATCTCCCTAGACCACCCCTCCTGGTGATCTTTCCTATGCAGACTGTTCTCACCCACTTGTGGTTCCGAACTCCTGATCCACTCCGTGGACTCTAACCTCGGCCCAACCTAAGGCCTCATGTCGATTGTCCATCCTCACATAAATCTATGGTATGTTCCCTGGCCCACGTGTCTACCACATATGCTAAATAACCCGCACACCCATGTTGAAAGTACTGTCGAGCCCTACAGCTAACAAAACCATCAATATATCAATCAAAAACCCTTAGAGTCGAGCACACCCTCGACCGAATACTCGAACTGAACTCAATTCATGACTAGATCTCCAACCTGATTCCCCAACTTCTACTATCAAGCACCAAGAAGACGTGATACACATCCTGGGGAGTTTTACCGAACTCCAAACTCATAAAACCCTCAAACCAAACAGCCACTTGGGTTGTCTTCCTTCATAACCACGACGCGAAACTAAACCCATTTTCAACACTGCTCCTGCTTTTGTATCCTAGGACGATTATCCCCCACTTATATTTGACTAATTCTTCACAATACATGAAAATTGGAGAATTCCCAATCTTTCTCACTTCCCAACGATTAATCGATCACAATTAACTAATTACAACTAGTACTCCATTACTAGTCAATCCCAATGAATCCCACACTACTAAGAACCATATGAACACTTCCTGAATCCCAGTGAAGCCGACAACCACTAATGCTTGAATGACCCCACACTCAAGTCCTGAAGGCCAAAAGATAGATGCTCCAACTAATACCTCAATGACGAGCTACTTCCCTTAATGATTTCGTCCGTTAATCACAAACGGTTGCTAAACCCACTAAATCCCGATAGCGTTGAATAACCTTTCTATGGGACCCTATCCACAGACCTCCCACATAAATACGCTTTTTCCAAAGTTGTTCCAAATAAGTTTCTCGCTCTCATGCTCTAGAATCATTCAATTCAAGGTTTGCACCCTGACTCACTTACCCAATCAAACGTCCACATCTGAACCGCAGCAGATGAAGGAACCTCTACCCTAAACCGGGCTACAAACTACTCCCAAGAAATAGTCTACAATCCCAAAAACGCTATAGACTGCACTATCAATCCTTACCGCCTAATACAATAGATCTAAGGAAAATTGGACCTCACAAAATACTTACGCCACATCGACCCACCTGCGCTCATCGGTGCTTAAATAATATCGCCAAACACTGCGACTAACTGACCCTAAGTTTGAATTCAACCTGATCGTGGGGTAACATGCCTGATCACTCCTTCGAGCTCGAAAATTGAAAGGGCACAATCCTTGCCCTATTAAACGATAGTCCAATCCATCAATTAACCATTCTACTTCCAGTTGAAAAACTCCAGCTCAACATAATCATCACTCATTTCCGGAGTCCCCGCGACTCACATTCCGGCCTCGGGCAAAACCCCTGAAGCCTCAAATCCAGACACTCCTATGATAGCCACTCCCGCTCATCCCACGGAATCTAATGAGTATAGAATATCTCCCTGATCTTAAGTAACTGCATTCCTCTCCTCATTAGACAATGTCCTAGCACTGGAAAGCTCGACCAGCTCCTCCCCTGCCATCGATACAGCTGTTGTGGCAGCCGTCTCAACAAGGTTTGCATAGCGCTCATAGAAATACTCAACCATGGAGGTCTTAATAGACTCGAACATCTCCGGAAACTGTGCCCGAACAATCTTGATCACCTCCTCCCGGATGATCTCACTAGCACGATCCTCTAAAAGTGTTGTCCTATCCTGGCTGCCACCTCCCGATCCTAAACTGGATTCGGTCTCAAGACATCTCGTAACCACCATTTTGGTCAGACACCATAAAGATCTCTGATAATCCATATAATGACAAGGAACCAACTCCTAACCCAACCCTAGGGGTTTGACTTCCTTGCTACGCATATGGGTCCTGTGCTTTCAGTAGTACGGGCTCATACTACCTTCCACACCTACCCATATTTGTCTCAAGTATCATCATAACGCCCTAAGAATGTACATAATCATAGCGAGCACTCAATCCTCACTCTAGCTCCTACTCGTCGAGTCCTATCTTGGACTCGGCGAGTAGGTCACTTAAACAAGTGGCCCAATCCGCTCTACTCGATGAGTCAGGGTATCCAACTCGTCAAGTAGACCTTGCAAATTATGAAGATTAATGCCATAAAATTAATACCTAAGAGTCAGGGCGTTACAAATTCTAACCCACTACTAAGTAATAAAGAATAAACTCCAATCTTGGTGACAACCGACACTTTCCTATTCCCCATGATCAGGTTCATCTTCCCATGCTCCACATCCCAACTTCTTTTTCAACCCTGCAAATCAGAACAAATGTGAAACCCACATCCTATGTCCAGGACCCAAGGATTAGCTTGTGATGATTTATTAGACAAAATAGTATAAATACCTAGAAGGTGGGCTTTATCTTCCCATCCTTGATGTGCAGCAAGTATTTGGGGTAGCTTCGTATCCAGTGCCCTTTATCATGACAATAGAAGCACTCTGCTTCTTTCGGATTGGAAGATGGAGCAACAGAACCACCTTTGGACCCACTAGAAGAGGATCCATCACGAGACTTTCCCTTGCGATTCTTTAAAGGAGCTTTCCTTTTCTACCATTCACCACGTCCAATTTCTAGGACTAGGGCAACAACAGTAGGAGTAGGTACAATAGATTTCCCTTTCAAACTACTTTAAGCAATTCTGAGAAGGCATTGAAGCTTATTAAGAGTGACTTCCTCCTTTTTCATATGATAATCCATACGGAACTGATCATAACAAGAAGGTAAGGAGTGTAGGATAATGTCGATAGCCAACTCTACATCAAAATTGGCATTCAACTTTAGCAAGCAGTCCACATATCCTTGCATCTTCTGCAAGTGGGTCGTGATGGAGTCTCCATCCTTTACTTTTGTTGTTATCATGAAGGAAATGATTTCATATTTTTCCTATCGAGCACGTTGATAGTACCTTTCCATCAAGTCTTGCTGCATCTTGAAAGGATAGCAGTCCTCATAGGACTTTTGGAGATCAACTGACATAGTGTCAAACATGACACATGACACCTTTGTCGTGTCCTTCTCATGAGCCCTATATTTAGCAATTTATATAGGAGTAGCAGTCTCTTCATCAACCTCCTTTAGCTCTCTATCGAGGACATATTCCTTATCCTCGTAACAAGTGACCATCCTTATGTTTCGAATCCAATCATTGAAATTCGACCCATCAAAAATCACCCTCCTACATAAGTTCAGGAGGGAGAAAGAGTCGGATGGGTTGGCACCAACAGCGTTTTGGGTAGACATCTGAAAAGAAAGACAAAGTTTAGAATATATAAGAATCCTTAATATAACACCCAGATGAATTATTAAGGCTACGACCCAACACAATATTTCACAATTCGAAAGAGGGTAGTCGTAATCCAATTGAAAATATTTGAAGGTAGGTAAATGACGATTTACCAATTTCCACCATGAAAAATGAAATTGCAGATTAAGTTTTAAATGAACTGAAATTCCTAGATTCTTTTGAGATTCATTGAACTTTTCAATGGCATGTTTAAATCTCGATTATGCCCTTCAATTTTCTGACTGGGATACCGAGGATCACAAACAAGGTGTGAATAACCATGCAACTATGTCTGGTACACTCGATGTCATTTATCACCTAATCAATGTGCTGGTTAATCACACACGCTCCATTGATCTATGATAAACATCAAGCTACCCCTTGCCACCCTTGCTAGTCTATGTTAGTGTGTTGGTTAACCACACACGCTCCACTAACGACTTGGCAAGGTGCAAAGTGCAATTTCATTTAATGGCACCAATTTCACATTTTTCCTAAAGTAACTAAGATTAGGAATTTATAAAAGTTTAGTTATTTTATAATATCGTTATACTTATTAATGAAAATTAATGTACCATCCTACCTGTTCGGCTAACAACTCTCCACCAGTCAAGGAAGCGGTGGGTGAGAGTGGACACCCATTCAATTGTCATTTTATAGGCAATTTCCTTATACCCCCTTATAGACCAGCTTCGTGAATGAGGCCTACTAATAGTAAGATTGACTTGTCTTATACATACATACATACACACACACACACGCACACATATATATATATATATATATATATATATATATATATATATATATATATATATATAAGTATTAATCCTTTAATATTATAATAGTATAAGGGTTAAATTTTAGACTTTTTAAGATCCTAGGGTTTAGAATTTAATGCTTCATAAATGAGCCTTTTTCAATTTCCAAAACTTGAGGGCAACTTTTTAAACTCTTCAAAACCTTCTTGAATTTTAGAATTGAATGTTTCATAAATGATACTTTTCAAATTCCATAACTTAAGGGCAAGTTATGAAACTCTTCAAAACCTTTTGAGTTCTAAAACTTGAAGGCAAGTTATGGAACTCTTCAAGGCCGTTTGAATTCCAAAACTTGATGGCAAGTTTTGTAACTCTTCAAGCCATTTACATTAAATTTTAAACAAGTAAAATAATCACATAATTTATCTCTTACTAATTTGATCTAATTCAACTCACATAGAAACATAATTCATATCAAATAATACTAATGATTAACTTATTATCTTAAAATTTGATAATTGTCATTTAATTAGATGATGATAATTATCACCATATCAAAAAAAAATGAATTTTATGATACAAAACAATTTATGACAATGTTCCTACTCCAATTTTGGCCAAGAAACTCAGAAATCTGCCATCTGATGATCCAACTCGTCGAGTTCCCTTATGGGACTCGACGATTCCAACAGTCAGTGGCCAAAAAATATGATGAGATTAAAGTATCTTTTAATCTATGAAGATCGATAAGATCTTGAACAAGTTATGAAGACAATGACGATATAAACACAGTAAAATTATAGAACAAGAATGAATCAAACGTGTCGAATGATTAAAACAAAATCCTCAGAAGAGCTCGATTAAGAACATCAACTATAGAGGATTGGAAGGTTACAAGTATGATCAAAGAAACCTTTAGTCGTATGGAAAATATCGTATTCTCAGATCTCTAAAACCTTTACCTAATATGCATGCAAGCATAAGCTTATATACAAAGCATAAAAGACACACGGTTGGACAGGCCCAAACCGCAATACAAAAAATTATAAACAAACAAGCCCAAAAGACGCAATCTTCTAAGCCCAACAAAATACAATTTTTTCATCTTTGAAAAACAAACAGTTGCATCAATATAATATAAAACACCCTAGTCTCTGATACCACTGTTGGGTTTTGAGCACTATAACATCCTCATGGTGCACATACAACCCTAATGCTTTGGATCTAAGTTTTCTCTAGTTATACATGTAATATTCTTTTTCCAAAGCATGAAGCCTAACTAGCATACAAATTTCATATTTGAATCATAAAAACTAGTTAGATGATTACCTCTTGTTGTAGCTTGTAGAAGTTGGCCTTTCAAGAGCTTAGCACCTCAAGTGTGATGCCTCGAATGTTTCACAAAACACCACCAACAATTGGATGACAATGACAGAGATCATGGAGCACCAAAAATCGACTATATCCTCTTAGAATACTCTTGGTCCTGATTTTAGGGGCTTTGTGGTTACATACATATTGTAGAATTCCAAGAGTCACTTGTAAACCCTAATTCTTACACTTAGGCTTATGATCCAACAATTGATTTGGACTAACACTTCATGGACTATCTCATAAGCTTAGTCCGTCACAAATCAATCATGGATCATTAGCCCAAACCATATGTATCATTGATTTACATAATCAGTCCCCGTTAATTTAATCAGTCTCTTTTGATCACTAAATTAATTCCAAATTAATTATTGATCAATAATAATTAAATAATATCATTTCTCAATTAATATATTATACTTATAATATATTAATAAATCACAAATAACCTCTTTCTCAAATATTCATCCTATCAAATTACACTGATGAATGCAACCCAAAATGGACCATGCTACAATCGGGTCAAGTACATACCAATTATAGTTATGGGCTTAGACACTCCATTTAGGGTAAATACCCAGCCGGATAGAAAATATCCAATGGCAGAAGCATATGGTACTCGACTCAATTCTGCTATTTCCACATCGGTACTCGAACTCTGAGTCTTAAGTTTGGTATTGCTCTGGATAGGTAATTCTCATTTCTTGGAATTCTCCATGTTGAAACGTTTCAACACCTCGTCCAAGTAGGTACTTTGACTAAGTCCTATTAGTCGTTTACTCATATATCTCAATATGCTTATCCCTAGGATGTAATCAGCTTTGTCGAGGTCCTTCATAGCGAAACACTTCCCAAGCCAGGACTTAACTTTCTGCAAGGTTGGAACGTCGTTTCCTATGAGCAGTATGTCATCGACATACAATACCAGAAAGTTAACTATACTCCTGCTAGCTTTGACATATATGCAGCACTTATCCTTACTTCTCGAAAAACTAAACTCTTTGACTTTCTCATCAAAAAAAAGATTCCATCTACGAGATGCTTGCTTTAATCCATAAATGGATTTCTCAATCTTACACACTCTATTAAGGTACTTCGCATCTACAAAACCCTTTGTCTGACTCATGTAAACATCTTCAGCCAACTTCCCATTAAGGAAATCGGTTTTGACATCCATCTACCATATTTCATAATCATGAAACGTAGCTATGGCTAGCATAAACCTTATAGATTTAATCTTCATTACCGGTGAGAAGGTCTCATCATAGACAACTCCAGGAGTTTGAGTAAATCCCTTCGTAACCAATCATGCCTTATATGTGTGTACTTTCCTATCCATGTTGGTCTTCTTCTTGAAGATCCACTTGCACCGGACCGTCTTATGACCTGGTACATTGTCAACCAAATTCTAATCCTGATTGTCATACATGGACTGAAACTCGTTGTGCATTGCCTCTTTCTACTTTGCATACTCTTGACCTGCCGTAGCTTCCTTGTAGTTGTTAGGTTCATCCAAATTTATTAGTGTGCTATCACTGATAAACGTATCACCTTCACTTGTTATATGAAAACCATACAACACAGGTGAAACACTAACTCTACTGGAACGTCTCAGAGGTACGAAATCATCAACTGGTTCAACAGGAGTCTCATCCTCAGGTTGATTGCCAGTGTTAGGGGTTCCTTCATCGCTTTACTCTTGAAGCTCATCTAGTTCAATTTGTTTCCCACTATCCTCTTAGCATATGAGTTTTATTTCACGAAAGACACCCTTTTGTGCTACGAAGACCACATTCTCACTAGGTCTATAGAACAAATATCCAAAGGACTTATGTGGGTAGCCGATGAAAATGCAATACTCACAACGAGGTTCGAGCTTGCCGTGAGTATCTCATCTTACGAAAGTCTGGCAACCCCAAACCTTGATATGCACTAACAAGGGAACCTTCCCTGTCCAAATTTTGTGAGGTGTTTTGGTAGTCTTCTTAGTTGGGACTAGATTAAGGAAATGGGTGGCAGTATCTAAGGCATATCCCAAAAATGAGATAGGTAAAGAATCTCGACTCATCATGAAACGAACTATGTCCAACAAGGTTCGATTACGCCTCTCAGCCATACCATTAAGCTGTTGTGTCCTAGGTGGCATCAATTGTGAAAGAATTCCACATACTTTAAGATAGTCCTGGAACTCAATACTAGGATACTCACCACATCGATCGGATCGGAGCATATTTATCTTCTCGCCCAAGTGATTCTCCACTTCTTGCTTAAATTCTTTGAACTTTTCAAAGTTTTCCGAATTTTGCTTGATTGAGTAGATATATTCATATCTACTATAATCATCGGTAAAGGTTACATAGAAGCGGTTAGCATCCCTTGTGGTGGATCTAAAAGGCCCACATACATCAGTGTGTGTGAGATCCAACAAACCCTCTCCTCTTTCACAAGTACCAGTTAAAGGTGACTTGGTCATCTTTCCAAGCAAACAAGATTCACATGTGTCAACTGACTTTAAGTCAAATGACTCCAACACTCCATCCTTGTGGAGTTGGGCTATGTGCTTCTTGTTGACATGTCCAAGACGACAATGCTACAATAATGTTTTGTCCAAACCATTGGACGAATCAATATACAATACAATATTTCCTAAGTTGTCTACAACCATCACAGTTTCATATATAGCATTACAAGGCAATGCTTCAAAATAAAAATTACCATTATAAAAAGCATTTATAAAACCAATTTCATTGTTAAATGAAAATCTACAACCTTGTTTATACAAACCAGGAAAATAAACAATGTTTCTCGCCATATCAGACGAATAACAACAATTGTTCAAATCTAGTCGTAACCCATTACTAAGACATAAATAATAAACTCCAATCTTGGTGACAAGCAATGTCCTATTCCCCATGATCAAGTTCATCTTCCCATGCTCCACATCCCTGCTTCTTTTTAGACACTGCAATTCATAATCTGAAAACCACATCGTGTATCAAGGACCCAAGAACTAGCATGTGATGAGTTGTTAGATTGAATAGTGTAAATACCTGCAAAGGTAGTATTTATCTTCCCATCCTTAATGTCTTGTAAGTATTTAGTGCAGCTTTGTTTCTAATGCCCTTTTTCATGATAATGGAAGCACTCTGCTTCCTTTGGATTGGATGAGGGAGCAGCAGAACCACCTTTGCACCCACCAGAAGAGGATCCATCATGATACTTTCCCTTGTGATTCTTTGAGGAATCTTTTCTCTTCTTTTCCTTCCAATGTCCAATTGCCAAGACTGGGGTAGCAGTAGGAGTGGGTACAACAGACTTGCATTTTAAACTACTTTCAGAAGTTCTTAGAAGGCCTTGAAGCTTGCTTAGAATGACTTCCTCCTTGTTCATATGATTAGTCATTCTGAACTAATGATAACAAGGAGGTAAGGAGTGTAGGATAATGTCAATAGCCAACTCTTTGTTGAAAATTGACATTCAACTTTAGCAAGCGGTCCACATATATTTGCATCTTTTGCAAGTGGGTCGCGATGGACTCTCCATCCTTCATTTTTGTTGTTATCATGGAGGCAATGATTTCATACCTTATTTGTCGAGCACTCTGATGGTACCTTTCCATCACGTCTTGGTGCATCTCGACAGACCAGAAGTCCTCATACGACTTCTGAAGCTCAGAAGTCATAGTAGTTAGCATGATGCACAACACCTTTGTCGCGTCCTTCTCATGAGCCCTATACTCTGCCAATTGCTCTGGAGTAGCAGTTTCTTCATCAATCTCCTTTAGCTCTTTGTCGAGGACATATTCGTTTTCCTTGTATCGAATAGCCATGCGAATATTTCAAATCCAGTCATCGAAATTTGACCCATCGAAAATGACCCTGCCACATAAGTTGATGAGGGAGAGAGAGCCAGAAGTAGTTGAGTTTGAAGCATTGTTTGAAGTAGACATTTGAAAAGAAAGACACGTTTCATTAGATAGAAATTCCTTAATATAACACCCAAATGAAATGTTAAGGCTAGGACCTAACACAATATTTCATAATTCGGAAGAGGGATGTCATAATCCAATTGCAAAATATTTGAAGGTAGGTAAATGACGATTTACCAATTTTACCACCCAAAACTAAAATTTTAAAGAATTAAGTTTTATGAAATTCCTAGTTCTTTGAGATTCATTGAACTTTTCAATGGCATGTTAAAATCTCAATTATGCCCTTGAAGTTTGTAACTGGGATACCGAGGATCACAAACAAGGTGTGGATAACCATGCAAATTGCTTGGCACTCTCGAGTCATTTAGCACCTAATTAATGCGTCGGTTAACCACACATGTACCATTGATCTATGACAATTCTTGAGCTACCCTTTGCCACCCTTGTTGGTCCATATTAGTGTGCCGGTTAACCACACACGCTCCAATAACGACTTGGCAAGGTGCAAAGTGAAAATTCATGGAATAGCACCATTTTTACATTTTCCTAAAGCAACTAAGATTGGGAATTTGTGAAAAACATTTACTTACTTTTATAATTATCATTATACTTTTTAATGAGAATTAATGTCTTATCCTACCCATTCGGCTAACGACCCTCCACTAGTCAAGGGAGCGGTGGGTGAGAGTGGACACCCATTCAATCTCCATTTTATAGGCAATTTCCTTATACCCCTTTATAGACCCGCTTCGTGAATGAGGCTTACTAACTATAAGATTGATTGTCTTATACATATACATATACATATATATATATATATATATATATATATATATATATATATATGTATATAAGTATTAAGCTTTTAATATTATAATAGTATAAAGGTTGAATTTTACACTTTTAAAACTCTAGGGTTTAGAATTTAAATATTTCAAAATTAAAACTTTTTAATCAATTTTTAAATTCCAAACTTACGGGCTAATTTTTGAAGCTTTTCAAAACTCATGGATCAATTTGAAAAACTATTAAATTAATCATATAATTAACTATATCACAAAATTGACCTAATCTAATTTCATATAAAAAGATTATTCAAATCAAATTCTACAAATAATTATTTTTTTCACAAAATCAAGTAATTATCTTAAAATTTGACAATCATCATTTAACTGGATGAGGATAACATTACCTTATCAGAAAAATCGAATTTTATCAATCAAAGCAGTTTGTGGTAATGATCCTGATCCAAAACTGACCAAAAACTCGAAAATTTTGCCAACAGATGATCCAACTCATCGAGTCAGGCAATGGACTCGCTGAGTTGGCTCAACTCGTCAAGTTCCTTCATAGGACTTGTCGAGTCCAGCAGTCAGAGAGCAAAAGTTGAAAATTTTTCAACTTTGAAAACAATACAATTGCATCAATATAATAAAAAAAAACACCTTAAGCTCTAATACCACTGATGAGATTTGAGCACTATAGCAATGCTATAGTTCACATACAACCCTAATGCTTTGGATCTAAGTTTTCTCAAGTTATACATGCAATTTTCATTTATCCAAAGCATGAACCCTAACCAGCATACAATTTGAGATTCACAACATAAAAACAAGTTAGATGAGTACCTCTTTGTTGTAGCTTGTGGACAAACTCTTAAGTATTTCAACACTCCGTATGATATGCCCTTTGGACAAACTCTTCATGGACTCTCACATAGATTTAGTCCACCACTAATCAACATGGATCATTAGCCCAAACTATAAGTATTACTGATTTACCTAATCAGTCCCTGTAAATTTAATCAGTCTCTTTTGATCACCAAATTAATTCTTGATCAATACCAATTAAAATAATATGATTTCTAAATTAAAATATTATTCATATAATATATTAATAAATCATATATAACCTCTTTCTCAAATATCCAACCTATCAAATTACTTCGGTGAAGGCAACCCAAAAGGACCATGCTACTCTCGGGTCAAGTACATACCAATTATAGTTATGGGCTTAGACACCTAATCCAAAAGTTTAATGAGGAGTTAGGTACTCAATTCAATTTCAGCACCGCTTACCACCCCCAGACCGATGGTCAGAGTAATTGGATGACTCGGATGCTCGAGGATATGCTTCGGGAATGTGTATTACACTTTGAAGGGAGTTAGGATACTTACCTTCCACTAGAAGAGTTCTCATATCAAAATAGTTATCATGCAACTATTGACCGACCCCCATTTGAGATGTTGTATAGTCGGAGGTGTAGAACCCCTATTTCTTGGGGTGAGGTTGGGCATAGAGTTATGGGAAGCACTGAAGTAGTGCTTAAGACCACTGCGTTAATTCAGCAGGTGCGTGATAGACTAAGAGTTGCGCAGAATCGTCAAAAGAGCTATGATGACCCGCGTCGATTAGATCTTGAGTTCCAAGTGGGTGATTTTGTATTGCTAAAGGTATCACCTTGGAAGGGTGTCACTCAGTTTCAGAAGACGGGCAAGCCGGGGCCCCGATTTCATTAGACTGTTCCAAATTTATGCCTGAGTCGGTAAGGTCACTTATCGATTGGATCTTTCATATGAATTGAGTCAGATCCATAACACTTTCCATGTGTCTCAGCTCCGAAAGTATGTATCATATGAATTTGCAGTCATTTCATTGGATGACATTCAAGTGGATGAGAGCCTAAATTATGTTGAGAAGCCCATTGCATTCCTTGATAGAAAGACTAAGGCACTTCGTAACAAAGAGGTGAAGCTAATGAAGGTGCAATGGGAGCATTGGAGGGGCTCTGAGTGGTCCTGGGAGTCAGAGTCGGAGATGCAGGAGCATTATCCAGATTTGGTCTCTGCAACGGACTTTGAGGATGAAGCCTGATTCAAGTGGGGGAGATTTGTCACACCTGGTTCTAGGTATGGTATTATTTTATAGTATGTATGGTAATCCTCTTTGGAAGCCACGACATTGTGAAGCCTCACCATGACGTAGCGATGAGCTTCGGCCGCGGGGTTTAATGAACCACCACAACGTGGTGATTGCGCCACGACGTGGTAGTGGCTATTGGGGGGAAACCCTAAAGTTTAAGGGTTGAGCCCTATTTAAAGATCCTTATCCCCCTTTTAGCCCCCTCCCATCAGCCTTCATCTCTCCAAATAGTCCCTTGCAACCCTAGAACCATTTTGTGAGTATAAGCCTTAAAAGTGTGAGTTTTTGGTGCTTGTGAAGGAAAAAAGTTGTGCAATACTTCATTGGGAGTCCAAGGCAAAATAGATCTAGGAGTTTACCTTCCTCTAGCATCTCAAGGAGGTATAAAGTCTTCATGTTGATGAATTTATGATTAGATCTATGGGTTTTTTTCCCCTTTTTTCTCTTTTTCTTGTTGCCTTGGGTGGTTGGACTTCATAAAGCTTGCAAGTTTATGAGTCTCCAAGCCATATGGAGCATTTGGCTCTTTGGATCTAGTCTAGATTTGAGTTTTGAGGGTAATACATGGAATCTTAGCCTTTTTGCCCTATTTTGACCTAATAAGAGTTAAGACATGCATTGTGTAACATCCCAAATGTTGAGCCAAAAATTACTTTTTTAATTAAGAGATTCATAACATAGTTTACCAAACATTACCAATGTCATATCAATTTATAAAAACCATCACAACATGTTTGAAAACCATATCATCAAAAGTAATGAAAATCAGAGTACAATCCCAAAAAACTTGATGCGGAAACCATAAGTGGGTGTGAGTGTGTGATGCGCTGCCACACCGCCGGCTCCTTCCCCTTGGACGAAGAGGTACCTGAAACCAAAACTGAAACTGTAAGCATGAAGCTTAGTGAGTGCCCCCATTATACCACATACCATACAATCACATAGCATACATACTGTCAGACAATTCTGGGGTGCCCAACCTACCCATGTCAAGCCATTCTGGGGTGCTGACTACCTATGTCAAGCTATTCTAGGTTGCTTACTAACCATGTCGGGCCATTCTGGGGTGCCTGCCTACCTGTCGATCTATCCCACCCGGTCTCGGGGACTATTTAACCCCCTACTACTATCACAAAATAACATATCATAACATATTATCAGACATATTTGGGGTGTCTGACCAGCCCTTCGGTCCTAACAACCGATCGGGGGACTATTCCCTCCTACTATCACTATCACATAGAACATAATATACTAGCACATAGAATACATCAAGGGATAGCAAACCAGACAATTATTACAAAGACAATCATCTCAATTGTATTCAACTACTAGTGGGTCGGCCTTGGTGCCTTAGACCCACTTCTACTAGAAGGTAACTCACCTCAATGTCGAGTACTGTCTAAATTGTCCTCGGCATGCAAATCGAGTCTTCTCGACTCCTCAATCCTTACATGACAACGCTTCTAAGTTATCAATCTAAATATGCAACCCTAACCAGGGTCAACTCAATTCAGTCCAAGTCAACATTGGACAAACTCAACATCCAGTTGACCTAACTCGCCGAGTTGGTCTACCAACTTGTCGAGTCCATACTCCTATAACCCAAACCAAACTACGACTCTACTCGTTGAGTCTAGCAAGAACTCGACAAGTTCTCCTTCAATCGTAACATCGAGACCATATTCATCCGACTTGCTGAGTTCCACCTTGAACTCGTCGAGTTCATCTCCCTCATAAGAATGCGTCCAGTCTATGACTCATCGAGTTGTATGAACAACTCGTCGAGTTCATCTTCAAAGATTGGGATATTTCCTTGAACTCGCTGAGTTTTCTCGAACACTCATCGAGTCCCATGATTCCCAGGTCCCTTAAGAGCCTAAACAAGTGAGGGACTTTCCACACTATCATCTGGTTCGTCGACAAAAAGGTTTGGTGGTCATTACACCCCGACTCGCCGATTCCAAGAAAGACTCATCAAGTCCATCCTTGATCATTACTATACAGTCAATTTAAATGGGTCTTATCACATCAAAACCATAGATCTGGCCTCCTAATGTCCATTTTACACGTAAAGTTCCAAGCTTAGTGCACATGCAAGGGGTCTTTGGCTCAAAAAGCCATAAAAGATGTTCAACAAAGTACATGGGGATCCCATGGCCATAGAGTTGGCACCTTTATGCCATGAGACCCCTCCAATGACCCAGATCTGAAGTCGAGACTCCATATAACCCTTCACAAATCCGAAAATGGCTTAGAAAGCCCTAAAGATACTCAAAATCCAAGCCCTAAGGATGAATAAACAGATGGAAGACCAAGATAGGGGTATTTTACCTTGAATGAGCTGGAAATGGAACAAAATCTATGGATCTCCAAGCCCCAACTCGAACTCTCAAGCTTCCTTCCTCTTTTCAAGCTTCACACAGTCCACCAAAATGCACCAAAATGGCCTTAGGACACTCACACAAGGCTAGGGTTTCGAGATAATGCTTTCTGAGAGTAATAGGGACTATGGAGGCTGCGATAAGTTATTTAAATAGGGCACACACCCACAAAATTAGGGTTTCACCCAAACAGCACCTACTCACCGAGTCAGTCTCCCAACTCGTCGAGTAGGTCATTTAAACACCCCGCGGATCATGACTCTACTCGACAAGTTGGGCCACCAGCTCGTTGAGTCCCATAGAAAAACATAAGAAATACTTTAAAGGAAGCATATCAGGGATCGGGTGTTACAAATCTCCCCCACTTATTTTAGACTTCGTTCTCGAAATCTGTTGCTGGGTCCTGAAAAAGCTCGGGGTAATTCTCCCTGATCTCGTCCTCCGGATCCCAGGTCCATTATAAGCCCTTGCAGTGCTACCATTGCACCTTTACCAGCTCCACTCTTTTGTTCCTCATATCCCTTGACTTCCTGTCAAGGATTGCCACTGGTTGCTGGATGTAATTCAGGCTGTCATCAACCTGAATATCCTCTAAAGGCACCACTGCTGATTCGTCTACCAGGCACTTCCGCAACTAGGAGATGTGAAAGGTGCTATGAATCTGGCTGAGTTTGGCTGGAAGATCCAGCCTATATGCCACCTCACCCACCCAGGCTATAACCCTGAAAGGTCCAATATACCTGGGGCCCAACTTGCTTGGCCTCCAGAATCATATGACGCCTTTCCAAAACAACACCTTCAGGAGCACCATATCCCAGACCCAGAACTCCAGATCCGATCGACGCTTGCAGGCTTAACTTTTCTACCGAGTCTGAGCAGTCTGAAGCCTTCTCCGCATCTGTTGGATCCTCTCTGTAGTCTTGAGTAGCACTTCGGTACTCCCCATAACCCTCTGACCAACCTCACCCCAGCATATCGAGGTCCAGCACTTCCTCCCATACAACATCTCAAAAGGAGGACGATCGATACTCGCGTGATAGCTATTATTGTAGGAGAACTCTACCAGAGGAGGGTAAGTATCCTAACTAGCTCGGAAGTCTAAAACACAAACTCGCAGCATATCCTCTAGAGTCTGGATGATCCGCTCGCTCTGGCCATCCATCTGTGGGTGAAAGGCGGTGCTAAAATGCAGACAAGTACCCAGCTCGTCATAAAACTTCTTCCAAAACCTGGAAGTGAACCGCACATCCCTGTCAGAAATAAAATGGGCGGTCTTGCTCAATCGATCAATGATGACCCAAATCGAATACACTCCCCACGCAGTCCTGGGAAGCTTTGTGATGAAATCCATAGTAATATCTTCCCATTTCCACAGCGGGATATCCAATGGTCGGACCTTGCCGTGAGGTCTCTGATGCTCAGCCTTGACCTTCCTGCAGGTCAGGCATCTGTCCACAAACCAAGCTACATCCCTCTTCATACATGGCCACCAATAATCAAGACGAAGATCCGTGTACATCTTCCTCGCCCCAGGATGGATAAAAAACCTGAATTTGTGTGATTCCTCCATCAATACATGTTGCACACCTCCATGGTATGGGACCCACACCCTATGGTGAAGAGTCAACAATCCACGGCTGTCATAGTTGACGGAGGAAACCTGACCCACAATACGCTTGCTCTTACAATGTTCCTCCTTCATGGCCTCCCGTTGGGCCTCCCGAATCCGCTCCAACAGTGGAGTCGCAGTTGTCATCCTCATAAAGACATCCCTGATTGGCACTACCTTGCGGCTAAGTGCGTCAGCCACGACACTAACCTTCCGGGGTGGTAGAGGATCTCACAATCATAATCATTTACTGCATCAAGTCACCAACGCTGCCTTATATTCAGATTTGGCTGGTCCATGAGATACCTCAGGCTCTGGTAGTCCATGTAAATAGTACAACAAACCCCATAGAGGTAATGACGCCAAATCTTCACGGAGAAAACAACAACCCCCAGCTCCAAATCATGTGTCGGATAATTCACCTCATGAGGCTTCAACTGCCTCAAGGCGTAAGCAATAACATGCCCTCTTTGCATCAATATTACGCCCAAACCCTAGACAGACGCATCGCAATATACTACAAAAACCTCCATGCCCTCTGGCAGGGCTAAGATTGGCGGCTCACACAATCTCTGTCTCAAAGTCTCAAACGCAGCCTGCTGCTCAGGCCCCCAGCGAAAGACCACAACTTTCCTCGTCAACCTAGTCAGGGGTACGACTATCTTGGAGAAGTCCTAAATGAATCTCCGATAATAGCCTGCTAGTCCCAGGAAGCTCCGAATCTCGGATGGAGACCTCAGAACCTCCCATCTCATTACGGCCTCCACCTTGGCCGGGTCAACCAAAATCCCATCCTGATTGATAAGGTGCCCCAAAAACTGCACCTCGTTTAACCAAAACTCACACTTGGAGTATTTAACATACAAGCTCTCCGTCCTCAAAGTATCCAGAACCTCCCGCAAGTACTCCTCATATTGCTCTAACGTCTTGGAATAGACCAAGTGTAACACCGTGATTTTCAAGGCAAAATTTTCATTTAATTAATCAAATTAATATTAAATCACTTGTTTAAAATCTCATACACATTTGAATTACAAAAACATAGTTCCATTTTCACTTAGTAGAAAACCAGGATCCTCCAGAATACAACTCTTTCTTTGGTGTGTACAATCGAGCCGATGCCATCCCGCGTTACTGAAAGAACCTGAAACAACATACATAAAACACTGTAAGCACGAAGCTTAGTGAGTTCCCCAATATACACCTTACGCACATACACCTTTCCAGACCCTGACCTTCCGGTCCACTGCACAATGCCTTCCGGCCCATGAGATAATCGCCTTCCGGCCCATAACGTGTTGCCTTCCGGCCTTAGTACATTGCCTTCCGGCCCATAACATATTGCCTTCCGGCCCAAAAACATATACGGCACATAATACATTTACTCTAACACATAAAGCACATATATCATATATCATACCTGACCTTTCTGTCACATAACACTTTGCCTTCCGGCCCATATAAACATGCATATCACGCGTAGCAACTAACTTTCCATTTAGAGCATATATACATAACACATAACATATTCGACCTTCCGGTCACACAATCAAACCCTTCCGGGTACAGTATAGTGAGAAGACTCACCTCGTGGATGCTGGAAGTTAGCAACTCCTGAAATCACTTGCACCTGATCCGCCGAGCTACAAGCTCCCTATAACAATATATCTCTTATTAATACTTTTATCTTCCACGTTAACTGACCCTAAGAAATCACACACAGGTCAACTCTGGTCAACGGTCATCTCGACTGGACTCGGTGAGTGCCCTGGCGACTCGACGAGTCTAGTCGTCCTCACAAATTCCTGGATGTTCCCTTTCTACTCGTCGAGTATCTCTCTTGACTCGACGAGTTCCTCGTGGAAGAATCGCGGGGCCACCCCGACTCCACTCGCCGAGTCTGAAGAACAACTCGGCGAGTCCCAGCTATTCTTCAAGCTACTCGCCGAGTCTGCTCATCCGACTCGGCGAGTCCATGCCATGCAGTCGATCAAACTGCTTCCTGAGATACGTATTTTTCCGAATACACAAACATGGGACCTTCTGGACCTCTAAGGGTCCTAATACAGGGTTATATTCGTTTGGGTAACAAGGTAATAATCCATCTACTCATCAAATGGGTTTCATAAACCCTAAATCCATATACACATCAATCACAGAAGAATGTAATCCGAGCTATTACCTGAATGATGTACCTTCTGTGTCCCCAAACTTTAGAACTCGAATCCCTTGCAGTTACTTTAGCCAAAACCCTTCTCCTCCTTGCACAACAATTCCTTCACGGTCACCAATGGCCTACAAGCTTGCTCTAGATGCCACAGCCGCTTAGGGTTCTTCTCAATCGACCAAAAGACGAGCAATGACGGCATAAGATCCCTTATATACGACCCAAAACTGAACGGCTAGGGTTTTCCGCTGAACAGCGTCGACTCGCCGAGTCCATATCTGGACTCGTCGAGTCCAGTCGCGAACCCGCGACCAAGTCTGCGACCCTACTCGGCGAGTCTGGCTCCAACTTGCCGAGTCTCCCCTTTAAAACACCCCAAAATGCAATTTAACAATACTTGAGATTTCGGGCTGTTACAATTCTCCCCCACTAGAAACAGACTTCGCCCTCGAAGTCTCACTCTGAAAATAGTTCCGGATGTTGCTCCCGCATCTCACGTTCCGGCTCCCCAGTCACTTCCGATCTCTTCCGAGGTTGCCACTGAATCAATACCAGAGGTACCTCCTTGTTCCTCAGAACCTTAATCTTCCGATCCCTGATGGCCACTGGCCTCTCGGCGTAACACAGGCTCGCATTCACCTAATTGTTCTCTAGTGGAACCACTGCTGACTCATCTGCTATACACTTCTTCAATTGCGACACATAAAAAGTGTCATGGATCCATCTCAATTCCGTTGGCAGTTCCAAACGATAGGCCACCCGTCCTACCTTCGCACCTTCACGAAAAGGCCCAACATATCGGGGCCCCAACTTGCCCCTCTTCCTGAATCGAATCACCCCTTTCCAAGGAGAGACCGTCAGAAGTACGAAGTCGCCGACCTGAAACACATGCTTGCAATGGCGTCTGTCCTCATAACTTTCCTGACAACTCTAGACGATCATTAACCTCTGATTAACCTGCTGCATCTGCTCTGACGACTCAAGCACGATCTCTGCACTGTCCACCACTCCCTGTAACCGAGAATTACCCAAGATGCAACTCTGCTCTAAATCTCAACGATCACTCGACCCATAAGGATTAGGAAACCATGAATCACCGGATCCCCGATCCTAAGCCCACTTTATCCATTTCGGAACAACTGAGGGACCCATTCTCAATTCTCAGAGCAACTCTCCCGAGTTCTCCTCTTGCAATCGCATGCACATGCTGCACTAGCCCCAACATACCTTCTTCTTCCTTTATCTAGGGAAATCCTCTTGACGACCTTGCCACTACTCTATGTATCGCACATGCTCTGGATCTGCTCGCAAAGACTCTCGGGTCCATGCGTTACCTTTCCTCAGCAAATGAGGATCCGACACCACCTCCTATGCAACAGCTCAAAGGGCGGCATACTAATGCACTAATGATGGCTGTTGATATGGGACAACTCAACCAAGGATCAACACGTACCGCGGCTTCCTCCGAAATCTAATGCACATGCCCGAATCATGACTTTGAGCGTCTGGATCGTTTACTCTCTCTAAAGTGTCCTCAGATGTCATCATGGTAAGCTCATTTCCATATTCCTCTTCAAGACTGGGTACCAGATCAACTTTTGGCTCCACGTCTGAGCCCCCAACGGTCACCCATATCACGATCCAAATATCCCACTAACTTTCTCCCCGTGACCACTATCCCGACCCAGTGACACGTAAGTCACAAAATCCTCTTTTCCTCATGCGAGAAAATACAATCCAACCAAGGATCGTCTCAACTCTAATCTCTGGTTTCTGCTGCGCGTATTCCTTGCGTATCTCACCGCATCTCCCGACAGAGACGGAGACCCCCGTCTCGCCCCCGACCCAATATCCAGGCTCCAAGACTCAATACCAGGCTACTCAAACCCAAAACTCTTCCACGTCATACACTGCTCGAAAAACATTCTAACATCGAAATTCTCTTGTCATCTAGTGAGTACTGCGACCCGAATATCCACCCCAGACTCTGGAGACAACCAACATAACAACTGCCCATCTCTGCGAATATCCACTCTCTCAAATAATCTCCCTGAATACCCATACTCGAAGGCCTCCCACTAGATCCACAGATACTTGATATGCCACACGTCGATTCAATTCCGGATTCACGAGTAACTCCGAAATAGAGATATCATACCTGAATAGCCCAGAATACTGCCACAACCACTGATCTCCTGCCCCAAACATCACGTAGACACAATAATACATTTCCTCTGAACCCCATAATTAGATCTACCTTTCCCACCTTACAACTTCGGTGTATCTAATTTCTCGATTTGGGAAAACAAGAAAATGCTGACGCTACGAAATTTGCTGGTAATTCTCCGAAACCCTTCTTCCGATGCTCAAAATCCAAACAAGGATGCGCATACCGACCCAAACATTCTTTATCTACTTGTAACGACACTAGACACCTGCCATGGATACATTTGTTCTCCTCCTCGAGTACTTCCCACATTAACTCGCTCTGACCCTCTTCCTCAATCACCGACACCTCTGGTCTCATGATTTCTTATAGCATATCTCTATACTTCACTTATAACCACTCTTGGAAAATCCTTGCTTTCCTACATACTGCACCCGGTTCTCCCCCACTAGGGTTCGAACCATCACCAATTAGCACACACCCAACCCACAACTATTTTTCACCAGTGAAATCGCACCTGCTCCAGGAAAGTGCTACACAACGCTCGGTAATTCCCCCTTAAGGAAATCAATCAACCCTCTATACTCTGAACCTCTGATTAACTCTCCAAGAACTTCTCATCACAAACGCCTCTAATCGATCCAAATCCCATGCCACTCTAGCACTAAGCATCTAAACTATTCAATAACATCCCTGGCTCATATACTGCACCGCTAAATCGTCGTTCCTCTCACCTCGACTCATCAACCAATGTCCCAACACCGGAATTGTCCCAAGAACAAGGACCCACTCCCAACATAGACGAAAACTCTCTGCACTGCAAAGCTCGACTGAACTCCCCGTTGCTACCATAATAACACAACCTACTATTCCCAATTAGGTGTGGTGTGGTTCTCGACTACCTCAGTCCCCAACTGACTGTCTGCTCTCGATAAGTCACTGCCTCGTGGCACACCTGCTACCTGATACCCTGAGGGAAATCATTATCGATAACTACCTGCAGGATGTACTCCCAAATCCAAAACTGAAACATCAGACTCCTCGTGTCGTGCTCACGAACATAAATGGCACCACCCACCTAGAAGGTGACCTCTCCCCTATCGCCTGGTTGTTTGACTCAACCGAAATTTTCCTCTGACTTTAACTTCTTACCAAAATACTCTGATGGGCACTCGCCTTTCCCTTCGAGGAACGCCTCTCCATACTCAATCATGGTCTACAGGCCTAAAACCCATAGCGTCCGATCCCTACCTCATCGACCATGACCGGATAACAAGATAGTCACAAGCATCATCCGCTACGAACCATGCTACTCATCCCCTGACATCCCTTCTCAATCTACTCCGGTGTATGGTACCCGGACCATATCATCTATCCTTAATTTGTTCAGATGTATGGTACCCTGACCATAACATCACTCCGTACTCCGCTCCGATGTATGGTACTCGAACCACAGCATCTATCCTCAATCTGTTCCGATGTATGATACTCGAACCATAACATCTATCCTCGAGCTGTTCCGATGTATGGTACCCTGACCATAACATCACTCCGCACTCCGCTCCGATGTATGGTACTCGAACCACAGCATCTATCCTCAATCTGTTCCGATATATGGTACCCTGACCATAACATCACTCCGCACTCCGCTACGATGTATGGTACTCGAACCATAACATCACTCCTCATCCCGTCCCTTAGGACCTTCAGAATGCTCCCTGTATCAAGTATGGGTCCTCTGCTTTCAGTAGTACGGGCCCATACTACCTGCCACATCTACCCATACTTTCCACACGGACCATCCCAGAGTTCCTAAGTAGCTGATCGACCTGCTCTTTCACCCATCTCATCGTGCATGCTCGCTCCCCAGCGAAATCCTCTACTCTACCAGCGCACTCATCTGGCTAGGTTTACTCCCTAGCCCCTTCTGCCGTCCTCCCACTTCTTTGCTATCAGCTGCTGAAGAGCTCCTAATGATGCCAGCCTTCTACCTCCTGAATATCGTCATACTCACTTAGTAGCTCCCATCATCGAGAATTCCACAAAGCACAAAGCAAGCAGCATTCAAGCATCGAAGATTACATAGGACTCCCTATCTGTGATAGCTCCACCTTCTCGGCTCATCCTCGGAAGTACCACTGAACTCTGTAGCTCTACCCCTCGTGCGTCCTAACTGGATATTCTCGCTCATCACGTACACAAAAGCATAACGCACATATAACAACAAACCCTAGGCTAAGGCATCACAAATCAGGCCACTCTAGTCCTAAGATATGAAATACCTAGCCTGTCTCTAGCATGCAATAATATCTCATAAAGTGCATAATAGATATTTCATAACACAAAAGTAAGGGTATTTTGGGAAATCACCGTTTGGCTCTGGCTGATTGTACACACTGTTCTTTCTTGCTTTCTCTTTGAACTCTTATCCACTTTTAGAAAACTATTTATTTGAAAACTTTTTCTTATTTCCTCAGTTTGAGTCCAGATTTACCCGAAGGCGCATCCGAATCCCTCAAACCAAGGCTCTGATACCAATTTGTAACACCGTGATTTTCAAGGCAAAATTTTCATTTAATTAATCAAATTAATATTAAATCACTTGTTTAAAATCTCATACACATTTGAATTACAAAAACATAGTTCCATTTTCACTTAGTAGAAAACCAGGATCCTCCAGAATACAACTCTTTCTTTGGTGTGTACAATCGAGCCGGTGCCATCCCGCGTTACTGAAAGAACCTGAAACAACATAAATAAAACACTGTAAGCACGAAGCTTAGTGAGTTCCCCAATATACACCTTACGCACATACGCCTTTCCAGGCCCTGACCTTCCGGTCCACTGCACAATGCCTTCCGGCCCATGAGATAATCGCCTTCCGGCCCATAACGTGTTGCCTTCCGGCCTTAGTACATTGCCTTCCGGCCCAAAAACATATACGGCACATAACACATTTACTCTAACACATAAAGCACATATATCATATATCATACCTGACCTTTCTGTCACATAACACTTTGCCTTCCGGCCCATATAAACATGAATATCACGCGTAGCAACTAACTTTCCATTTAGAGCATATATACATAACACATAACATATTCGACCTTCCGGTCACACAATCAAACCCTTCCGGGTACAATATAGTGAGAAGACTCACCTCGTGGATGCTGGAAGTTAGCAACTCCTGAAATCACTTGCACCTGATCCGCCGAGCTACAAGCTCCCTATAACAATATATCTCTTATTAATACTTTTATCTTCCACGTTAACTGACCCTAAGAAATCACACACAGGTCAACTCTGGTCAACGGTCATCTCGACTGGACTCGGCGAGTGCCCTGGCGACTCGGCGAGTCTAGTCGTCCTCACAAATTCCTGGATGTTCCCTTTCTACTCGTCGAGTATCTCTCTTGACTCGACGAGTTCCTCGTGGAAGAATCGCGGGGCCACCCCGACTCCACTCGCTGAGTCTGAAGAACAACTCGGCGAGTCCCAGCTATTCTTCAAGCTACTCGCCGAGTCTGCTCATCCGACTCGGCGAGTCCATGCCATGCAGTCGATCAAACTGCTTCCTGAGATACGTATTTTTCCGAATACACAAACATGGGACCTTCTGGACCTCTAAGGGTCCTAATACAGGGTTATATTCGTTTGGGTAACAAGGTAATAATCCATCTACTCATCAAATGGGTTTCATAAACCCTAAATCCATATACACATCAATCACAGAAGAATGTAATCCGAGCTATTACCTGAATGATGTACCTTCTGTGTCCCCAAACTTCAGAACTCGAATCCCTTGCAGTTACTTTAGCCAAAACCCTTCTCCTCCTTGCACAACAATTCCTTCACGGTCACCAATGGCCTACAAGCTTGCTCTAGATGCCACAGCCGCTTAGGGTTCTTCTCAATCGACCAAAAGACGAGCAATGACGGCATAAGATCCCTTATATACGACCCAAAACTGAACGGCTAAGGTTTTCCGCTGAACAGCGTCGACTCGCCAAGTCCATATCTGGACTCGTCGAGTCCAGTCGCGAACCCGCGACCAAGTCTGCGACCCTACTCGGCGAGTCTGGCTCCAACTCGCTGAGTCTCCCGTTTAAAACACCCCAAAATGCAATTTAACAATACTTGAGATTGCGGGCTGTTACACCAAGATATCATCGATGAAAACTATCGAGTACCGATCCAACATCGGTCTGCACACACGGTTCATGAGATCCATGAATGCAGCAGGAGCATTGGTGAGCCCGAAAGGCATCACCACGAACTCATAGTGACCATAACACGTCTGAAAAGCAGTCTTATGCATATCCTCCTCTCTGACCCTCATCTGATGATATCCTAAATGCAAGTCAATCGTGGAGAACCAAGATGCTCCTTGTAGCTAGTCAAAGAGGTCATCAATCCTTGAGAGTGGGTAACGGTTCTTCACCATTACCTTACTCAGCTCCCGGTAATCTATACACATCCGGTGCGACCCGTCATTTTTCTTCACAAATAAAATGGGGCTCCCCAGGGTGAACTGCTTGGTCTAATGAATCCTTTTTCTAACAGCTCTTGTAGCTATATAGACAACTCTTGCATCTCAGGACAAGCCAATTGATACGGTGTCTTGGCTATCGAAGCCGCACCATGGACTAGGTCGATCCTGAACTCTACCTGCCTCTTCGGAGGTATCCCAGGAAACTCCTTGTGGAATACATCTGCGAACTCTCGCACTATTGGCACATCTCCCACCATCGCCTTTCCTGCCTCCCGGTATCCATGACATAGACGACATATCCTACGCAACCTTGCTGAAGGTAGAGCCTAGCTCTTGCTCCTAAACGTAAAGTTGACCCTCATTGTGGCCTCTCGCCCTGAACCACCAGTTCTACCCCACTTGGGGTCCTTATCTGCACCAACTGCTGTGTGCAGTCAATCACCACCCCATTAGGGCTTAGCCAATCCATACCAATAATAACCTTGTTCCCCCGCAAGGGTATGGGAACCAATTCTACCAGGTAATGCTCCTCGAACAACCCCAAAATACAATCTCTGTAGACCTTTGATGCTTGCACTGACCGGTCATCCACAATCTCGACCTCTAGAGGGCAATCCAACATGCCCGAGGACTCAAGAAACTTCTTGCTAAGCGCAAGAGAAACAAACGATCGGGTAGCACCGGAATCAAACAACACCTGAATTGGGATGCCGTTCACATGGAGCGATCCTAAACATATCATACATATATCATATCAAAATCACAGTGACATAAAATAAAAAAGCAAAGAGAAGAAATCATCCCCGTCACCACATCGGGTGCGGCGCGTGCCTCCTCGACTGTCAACTGAAACGCTCGGCTCCGCACCACTGGAGCCTCTAGCTTGACCTTTCGGCCATCCACAACCCACATTGTTGCTAGAGTCAGCACCACCACTGGCATTGTTGCTATCGTTGTGGACAATCTAGGACAGTTGGCTTTCTTATGGCCCCTCTGATTGCAGTGGAAGAAAATCAGGTCTGACGTCTGAACTGTGGGTCGGGGGCAGTACAATCCCTGCCAAAGTGACCCGTCTTGCCGCACTTGTAGCAACCCGATGATCCTGCCCTCCAAGCTCCCTCATGCGGCCTGCCATATTTCCTGCAGCGGCTCTGGCCTGGCTGGCCCTTCGACCTAACGTCGGATCCCTTGGGTTTCTTCCATGAAACCCCCGTAACATGCTCAATCTTTTCCTTCCTCTTCCTGAGTTGCTCCAAATCAATCTCCCTATCCTACGCCCTGGCAATCATGGACTCCAAGGTGGAGCAAGCCAAATAGCTGACATGCTCCCGGATATCAGCCCTCAACATATCATGGTAGTGGGTCTTCCGCATCTCCTCATCCCCCACATACTGAGGTACCAGCACGGCCCTCTCCCTAAACTTGGCGGTGATTTCCGCCACTGTCTCTGTCATTTGTCTCATATCCAGAAACTCCCTGGCCAGCTGCTGAAGCTCCACAGCTGGCGCGAACCAGCCCTGAATCTAGTCACAAAATCTGACCAAGTCATAGCCTCGATGGTCGGGGCTCCCAGCGAGTCACCAACTGATTCCCACCAATCTCTAGCTCTATCCATCAAACATCCCGCAACAAAGCAGATGTTCAACCCCTCCGGGCAGAAGCTCATCAACTGCACAGACTCAATGTTTGTGATCCATCTCCTAGCAGCAATGGGGTCCTTCACCCCGTGAAAGTCCGGTGCACACTCCCTCTGAATTCCTTAAAGGATAGTGTGCGGATACCCGACTGGCTGGACACCGAGTCCCTCCGGAATGCATGTGGGCAATCCTCCATCAACTCGATAATCCCCTCCTTGATCAACCCA
Organism: Lactuca saligna; assembly: GCF_052625555.1. Lineage (NCBI taxonomy): Eukaryota > Viridiplantae > Streptophyta > Magnoliopsida > Asterales > Asteraceae > Lactuca > Lactuca saligna. Next base: position 169,136,729 of record NC_136423.1, on the reverse strand, counting down.
AAGATGATATGGGTTAACTCAAGGATACATCTAGTGATCTCAGACGCGATGAACTCGCGTAAGCTGTCATCGACCTGCTCAAACCCTGCACCCGAGCCTGATCCTAACCTGATCCAAATCCTGAACCTCCTGCTCCATGTCGTGTGACCATCGTACTGAAAATAAAACATGTAAAGGTCAGGACCATACATACTTTCGAGAGATCTCACACATTCCCCAAGTTTCTTGGTTCCATCTTGGCCCTCCTTGACTCGAGTATGGATCCTCTGTTTTCGGTAGTACGGGCCCATACTACCTTCCACATCTATCCGTACTTTCCTCAGGGATTGCCTCAACTTTATCAAGTCCCTTAACCATTATCCCTTTCTACTGATCTCATCCTAGGCTTTCCTAGAGCATGCTCCGAAATACAGTCCGCTATCAGCTGCACTTGGGGTCCCTACCACCTTTCCCTAACTAGCTTGCAATTACTATTACATATTCACTTACTAGTTAGTTAAAGTTAGCCAGAACCCCTATAGCACAAAGCAATCAGCATTCGTGCATTGAGCAACCAAATCGAGCATAACCTAATCAGGCTATCTCACTGCTGACTAACAACTCTAACACACGGCACAAAGAGCTCCTATAGCAGGCATGCAAGGCATCCTTCCTAGATCCTTAGCCCTAATCTAGCATGCAGTTCTCATAATCATATCATATAACATAACAAGTATGGTATCTTGGGGAAAACTTACTTGAGCTCGGCCGGTCGCACACATCACACACCTCGTTCTTTCTCAGAACTCTTTAATTTAGATTTTAGAAAAACTATTTCCTTGTAAAATCTTTCAAGCCCTCGGTTTGAGTTCAAACACCCCCGAGGGTGTGTCCGAATCCCTCAAACCAAGGCTCCGATACCAACTTGTAACATCCCAAATTTCGAGGCAAAAAACTTTATTTTTAATTAAGAGATTCATAGCACAGTTTACCAAACATTGCCAATGTCATATCAATTTATAGAAAACCATAACAATGTGTTTGAAAACCATATCATCAAAAGTAATGAAAATAAAAAGTACAATCCCATGAAACTTCATGCGGAAACCATATGTGGGTGTGAGTGTGTGATGCACTGCTACACCGCCGACTCCTTGCCCTTGGACGAAGAGGTACCTCAAAACCAAAACTGAAAATGTAAGCACGAAGCTTAGTGAGTTCCCCCACTATACCACATACCATACAATCACATAGCACACATATTGTCGGGCAATTCTTAAGTGTCCGACCTACCCATGTCAAGCCATTTTGGGGTGCTGACTACCCGTGTCAAGCCATTCTGGGATGCTGCTTACCCATGTCAAGCCATTCTGGGGTGCCTGCCTACCCGCCGGTCTATCCCACCCGGTCTCGGGGACAATTTCACCCCCTAATATTATCACAAAATAACATATCATAACATGTTGTCAGACTTATCTGGGGTGTCTGACCTACCCTTCGGTCCTAACGACCGATCGGGGGACTATTCCCTCCTACTACCACTATCACATAGAACATGATATACTGGCACATAGAATACATCAAGTGATAGCAAACCAGACAATTATCACAAAGACAATCATCTCAACTGTATTCAACTACTAATGGGCTGGCCTTGGTGCCTTAGACCCACTTCTACTGGAAGGTAACTCACCTCGATGTCGTGTGGTGTCTGAACCGTCCTCAATGTGCAAATTGATTCTTCTCGACTCCTCAATCCCCACACGACAACCCTTCTAATTTATCAATCTGAATATGAAACCCTAACCAGGGTCAACTTAATTTAGTCCAAGTCAACATTGGTCAAAGTCAACATCTAGTTGACCTAACTGACCGAGTTGGTCTACCAATTCGTCGAGTCCATACTCCTCTAACCCAAACCAATCCCCGACTCTACTCATCGAGTCTAGCATGACTCGATGGGTTCTCCTTTAATTGTACCATCCGGACCATCTTCATCCGACTCGTCGAGTCCCACCTTGAACTCGTCGAGTTCATCTCCTTCATAAGAATGCGTCAAGTCTATGACTCGCAGAGTTGTATGAACAACACATCGAGTTCATCTTCAAAGATTGGGAGATTGCCTTGGACTTGCCGAGTTTGCTCGAACACTTGTCGAGTCCTATGATTCATAGGTCCCTTATGAGCCTAAACAACTGAGGGACCTTCCACACTATCATCTTGTCCATCAAAAGAAAGGATTTGGTGGTCATTACACCCCGACACGCCGAGTCCCAAGAACGACTCACCGAGTCCATCCTTGATCATTACTGTACAGTCAATTTAAATGGGTCTTAACACATCAAAACCATAGATCTGGCCTCCTAATGTCCATTTTACACATAATTGATGGGTTTTGTACATAAGAACATTCCTATGTGCGCATACAAATGCTAATGCTTGGATCTAGGTTTCTCTAATTAAACATGCATTGAATCCAAGACTCCTAATGGCTAATTAGGTATAAGAACAATACAAAATCAGAGTTAGAAGCATACCTTGAAACACTTGTTTGATCTTCTTGTTCTTGGAGCTTTAGAGTCACAATTGTCACTCCTCTAATAGCTTACAAACACCAACTAGCAAAGAGAATGATTTGAGAGAGAGAGGAGAGAGGAGAAAATCGGCCAGGGTATCCTTGCTGTAGAGGAGGTCCCGATTTCCTATCCCAAGGGGTCTATTTATACTTGTAAGGCTCCTAGGGTTTCACCCTTAAACCCTAATTGTAGGGGTGAGCATGTTGCGGTTCGGTGCGGTTTTTGGCCAAAACCGAACCGAAAACCGCAACTTCGGTTTTTTGAAATTTAGAAACCGTACCGTTCGGTTTTATGCGGTTCGGTTTTTGCGGTTTTCTCTTGTGGTTTTTTGCGGTTCGGTTTTTTGCGGTTTTTTGTTAGTTTTTTTTTTCGTTTTGCCTTTTTACTCAAACTAAAGTAACTCAGCGAGTTGCCTTGACTCAGACGAGGAGTGCTAATCATTAATTTGAGATAAACCGATACCACCGCCTCTTGGTTTGAAATCAAATTACATAACCACTCATCCAACATGTTTATAATGCTTCAATATAATACGAATTTAATATAATATTTGTTTCACAAGTACGTACGATAATATCAATTAATATATTCATAAAAATGATACTATATCACTAATACTCTTTATATTTGAATGTTTAAAAAAATGTCATAAACATTATTTGTTATTGTAAATACCACTGAATGTATGCTTAAAAATATACAATCATCCTCCGATAGATAAGATAGATATTTATGTTTATAGAAATTTTAATTGTCATAAGTTATTGTTTCTTACAAATATCAACACCATATATATATATATATATATATATATATATATATATATATATATATATATATATATATATATATATATATATATATATATATAAATATATATATATATATATATATATGCGGTGCGGTTTTTTGCGAGACTAGAAACCGCACCGCACCGAGTATTTTCGGTTTTTGCAAAACTAAAAACCGCACCATCGGTTTTCATTTCGGTTTCGGTTTTTCGGTTTCGGTTTATGCGGTTTTTTCGGTTTTTTTGGTTTGCGGTTCGGTTTTTGCTCACCCCTACCTAATTGGATAGCTTAGACTCTAAGCAATCCCAATCCTTTCCATAGATAAGCCATGGACGAATTTGAGGCTATCCCAAGCCCTAGAATTCGTCCAACCCATATCCTATAAGGATTTACAGCCCAAAGTGTAACTATCAAACAATTGACAGTTTATACCCTCTTATTTAATTAATCTCTTTAAGTCACCAAATTAATACTAATTAATCTATGACTTATATTAATCAAATAACAATATTATTATTCATTATATTATTCTCATAATATATTAATAATATCTATTCTCTCATAATAAATCATCCTACCAAGTTGCTATGTTGAAGGCAACCCAAAAGGACATGCACAATCGGGTCAAATACTTGCCTAATATAGTTGTAGCCTTAGACACTATTCCAACAGTCTCCCACTTGGATAAGTCTAGTAACTATATGCACAAGTATAATCTGATTTGCAATCGTAGCTCTCAAAGACGCTGTCAAACTCTGATCTAATCAATCTTGTCCTTTAGATAAGGGATCGTACAGTCCTCTGTTAGATATCATGCTGACAATTCAATGGAATGATTAGTCTAGCATTTGGTTTCTCGATCTACGATTTATTTGACATAGAACTTAATCGAACACATCAATTCAGTTCTGACCGGGCTCGACACATAAGTCAAATCAAATCATCGAGCGGTCGAGATATCACTTTTTCCTTCTTAGGATAAAAGTTACAGATAAACTTCGACTTATATGCATTTACTTATTCATTAATCAACTATACACAACAATGTGTTTTATAACATCGAGTTACCAATGCGCTTTCGCATTATCAATGTACAATCAATTATCAAATAACAAACCATATATCTAGGTTTTAAGACTATATGATATTATCGTCTTGTGATCACCCTTTTTATCACATTCCATAAGGTGATTCCAGCAAGCGCGGGTTTGTTCCATTGCTCAAAACTAGTTCATAAGCACTCATGAACGTTGCAGCAATCTTTTGCTATGTCTAAAACCATTTAGACGCTCTACACACCTATTCATGACAATCTTCATTCATATCTACTTCCGACATATGAACGATTGTGGACAATTTGAACAATTCGATTATTCTTAATAAACTCCATTATTCTGGAAGTCAAAACATGCAAAATGAAACAATAGTTAAACAATTAACATAAGACAGTAACATTACTTATAAATAAAACTCCTTTATTTAATCATCAAATGTTAATTACATTTATCTATTATATGTTTCTAATACTATCTAATCTATGCTAATATCATCCTTCAGCCCAATACTCCTAGCATGCTGCAAATGCTTAACCCTACTCATTCCCTTCGTAAGCGGATCTGCTGGGTTATCTTCTGATGATATCCTTTTCACTACGAGTTGTCCTTCTACACAATGTCTAATAAAGTGATATTTTCTGTCGATATGTCGTGATCTACCATGATCTCCTGGTTCCTTGGTCAAGGCAACCGCTGCTTCACTAACACAGAAAATCTCCATGGGCTCCTTTATGGCAGGTACAACTCCAAGATCACCAATGAAGTTCTTCAGCCATATTGCCTCCTTCGATGCTTCGCTCGCTGCAATGTACTCTGATTTGCACGTTGAATCAGATACGGTTTCATGCTTAGAACTTTTCCAAGTTATTGCTCCTCCATTCAGGATAAAGACCCAGCCCGACTGCGAATAGTCGTTGTCCCTGTCGGTCTGAAAACTAGCATCACTATACCCTCGCACCTTCAAGTCATCACTCCCTCCAAGGACTAAGAACCATTTCTTCGTCCTCTGAAGGTACTTAAGGATATTCTTCACCGCAATCCAATGTGCTCTGCCAGGGTTCCCTTGATATCTACTAACCATGCTCAAAGCAAAGGCTACATCAGGGTGAGTACAAGTCATAGCGTACATGATTGAGCCAACTACGGAAGCGTATAGAACTCGGCTCATTTCAGCTATCTCAGCTTCGGTACTCAGACTTTGAGTCTTACTCAACTTGGCATTACTTTGTATCGGTAATTCTCCCTTCTTTGAGTTTTCCATACTAAAACGTTTTAGTACCTTCTCTAAGTAAGTTTTCTGACTAAGTCCTATTAGTCTCTTACTTCTTTCTCTTACTATCCTTATTCCCAAAATATAGGAAGCCTCTCCGAGGTCCTTCATAGCGAAGCACTTCCCGAGCCAGGACTTAACCTCCTGCAGGGTCGGGACATCGTTTCTTATGAGTAATATGTCATAAACATATAGAACGAGGAAGCTTACTACACTCCTACTGGCTTTGACATATACACACGATTCATCTTCTCTTCGTACAAATCCAAACTCCTTGACTTTCTCATCGAAGCAAAGATTCTATCTGCGAGACGCTTGCTTTAGTCCATAAATGGACTTCTCAAGCTTACACACTCTATTAGGATGCTTCGGATCCACAAACCCCTCTGGCTGAGCCATGTAAACATCCTCAGCCAACTTCCCGTTAAGGAAAGCGGTCTTGACATCCATTTGCCAAATCTCATAATCATGAAATGTGGCAATAGCTAGCATTACTCTAATAGATTTTATCTTCGCAACTGGTGAGAAGGTCTCTTCATAGTCAACTCCGGGAGTTTGAGTAAAGCCCTTTGCAACCAATCGCGCTTTATATGTGTGTACCTTTCCATCCACGTCGGTCTTTTTCTTGAAGATCCATTTGCACCCAACAGTCTTACGTCTAGGCACATTATCAACCAAATTCCAAACTTGGTTATTATACATGGATTGGATCTCGCTATCCATTGCCTCTTTCCACTTTGCAGACTCCGGGCCTGCCATGGCTTCCTTATAGCTATTAGGTTCATCAAGGTTTATTAGTGTACTATCACTAACATACGTGTCCCTTTCGGTAGTAATATGAAAACCATACAACTGAGGTTGAACTCTAACTCTTTCGGAACGTCTAAGAGGTAATGATACGTCAATTGGTTCAATCGGAGTTTCCTCCTCGGGTTGAGCGCCAGCGGTAGAGGTTCCTTCATCTATCGACTCTTGAATCTCTTCAAGATCGATTTGCCTCCCACTGTCTCCTTGGCTTATGAGTTCTCGCTCTCGGAAAACTCCTCTCCTCGCAACAAAGACAACATTGTCCTTCGGTCTATAGAAGAGATATCCAAAGGATTTCTGCGGGTAGCCGATGAAAATACATTGCTCACTACAAGGTTCGAGCTTGTCGTGAGTATCTCGTCTTACGAAAGCCTCGCAACCCCAAACCTTGATATGTGCTAACGAAGGAGCTTTCCCTGTCCACATCTCGTGAGGTGTTTTGGCAACCTTCTTAGTAAGGACTCGGTTAAGGATATGGGCGGCAGTCTCTAAGGCATACCCCCAAAAGGAGATAGATAGCGAAGCACGACTCATCATAGAGAGAACCATGTCCAACAAGGTTCGATTACGCCTTTCTGCCACACCATTCAATTGTGGTGTCCTAGGTGGCGTCAATTGTGAAACTATTCCACACTTCTTGAGATAATCGTGGAATTCAAGACTTAGGTACTCTCCTCCTCGATCGGATCGAAGCATCTTGATCTTCCTGCCCAATTGATTCTCCACTTCATTTTTGAACTCTTTGAACTTTTCAAAATTTTCTAACTTTTGCTTGATTAAGTAGATATACCCATATCTACTATAGTCATCGGTAGAAGTCACGTAGAAGCGGTTTCCATCCTTCGTGGTAGATCTAAACGGTCCACACACATCGGTATGTATGAGGTCCAATAGACCCTCACCCCTTTCGCACATAACAACGAAGGGTGACTTAGTCATCTTTCCAAGTAAACAAGACTCGCATGTGTCATCTTCTCTAAGGTCAAATGACTCCAACACTCCATCCTTTTCGAGTTGGGCTATGCGTTTCTTGTTGACGTGTCCAAGACGATAATGCCATAAGGATGCCTTATCCATACTATTGGAAGAATCCATGAATAAAAAATCATTTCCTAAGTTATCAACAATCATAACAGTTTCATAAATTCCATTACATGGTATAGCTTCAAAGTAAAAGAAACCATTCAAATAAGCTAAAATAGAACCATTCTCATTATTAAAAGAAAATCTAAAACCTTGTCTAAACAAACCATGAAATGAAATGATGTTTCTAGCCATTTCTGGCGAATAGCAACAATTGTTCAGATATAAAGATAAACCATTCCTAAGCACTAAAGAATAGACTCCAATCTTGGTCACAGGCGACGATCTTCTGTTCCCCATTAATAGATTTATTCTTCCATGCTCCACGTCTCTACTTCTTCTTAGTCCCTGCACATTAGAACAAATGTGGTAACCACAACCGATATCAAGAACCCAAGAAGTATCATGAGATGAATCGTTAGATTTAATTGTGTATATACCTGCGAAAGATGGCTTGATCTTTCCTTCCTTGATGGCTTGCAGGTACTCCGGGCAGCTTCTCTTCCAATGTCCTATCTTGTGGCAGTGGTGGCACTCTGCCTCCTTCGGGTTAGGGCATGGCTTAGCGGGATCAACATTGGTCCCACTATAAGAGGCACCATCTCGGGCTTTCACCTTGCGATAGTTCTTTGAGAAGCCTTCCTCTTATTCCCCTTTCCTTGTCCAATTGCCAAGACAGGAGCGGCGGGCGGATTGGGAGTTGGTGCAACAAACTTCTCCTTGAAGTTGCTCTCAGCGACCCTGAAGAGATCTTGGAGTTTGATTAGGGTGACCTCTTCTTTGTTCATGTGATAGGTCATCCTAAATTGATTGTAGCTTGGAGGCAAAGAGTGAAGCACCATGTCGATCGTCAAGTCTTCCCCAAAGTCATCGTTTAACATGCGAAGGCGGTCGACATACCTTTGCATCTTTTGCAGGTGCACGGTAAGAGACTCTCCATGACCCATCTTAGCGGAAATCATGTTAGTGAAAATCTCATAACGCTCTTGTCTCGCATTTTGATTGTATCTCTCTAATAAGTCTTGGTGCATTTCGTACGGATACATGTCCTCGTAGGACTTTTGGAATTCGGGGTTCATAGTTGCGATCATGATGCAATGTACTTTCGTTGCATCACGCTCGTGAGTTTCGAAAGCGGTCATTTCGGCAGGAGTAGCGATTTCGGGGTTGATTTTCTCGAGCTTCTCATCGAGGACATACTCCTTATCCTCATAGCGAGCAATCGTGCGAATGTATTTTATCCATTCGCTAAAGTTCGTTCCATCAAAGGTGACCTTTTGATAAAGGCTCATCAAAGTGAATGAACTAGCAGCAGCGTTGTTAGCGTTCGACATCTACAATAGAATGGACAAAGATTGATTAGAATGTGAATCCATAATTATCACCCAATAAGAAAAATTAGGGCTAGGATCCAACAACAATATTTACACATTAGAAAAGGGATGTCGTAATCTAACATGCAAACAATTTGAAGGTAAGTGAATGAGGATTCACTAATTCTCCACCAAAACATAACTTTAAGTCCTAAATGTATTGAGAATTCCTAGGTTCGGATGAGATTCATTGAAACTTTTCAATGGCATGTTTAAATCTCGATATGCCCCTCTTGTTTGTGACTGGGATACCGAGGATCACAAAGCGGGTGTGAATTACCATGCAAATTCACATGGTGCCTTCATTGTAACGATCACCTATTCGATGTGCCGGTAAACCACACACGCTCCATCGAACTATGATAAACAATGAATCACCCTTTGCCACCTTCACTTAGAACCAATTAGTGTGCTGGTAAACCACACATGCTCCACTAACTTCTTGGCAAGGTGCAAAGTGTAATTTCATGGGATTGCATCAATTCACTTTTCCTAAAGTAACTAAGATTGGGAAATTTTTAAGAAAACATGTAGTTACTTTGTATTTCTTATTATACTTTTAATGAGAGGATGAGGTTGCCCTATCCTACCCGTTCGGCTAACGACCCTCCACCGATCAAGCAAGCGGTGGGTGTGAGTGTACACCTATTAAGCGTCATTTTATAGGCCGCAACCTTATACCCACCTTATAGACCAGCTTCGTGAATGACGCCTACTAACGGTAAGACTAGCATTTAAGTTATACATATATAGATATTAATCTTGTAATATTATATTAGTATAGGGTTGTATTTTAAACTTGTAAAATTATAGGGTTTGAAATTTAAATTGTCTAAATTAAACTTTTAATCACAAAACATAAATTTCAAAACTTGAGGGCAAGTTTTAAACATTTAAAACATAAAGGATCAAATAACAAATAATTCAAATTAACAATTAATCACACAATTATCCATATTTGATTTATTTTATCTTTCTTGAAAAACAATTTACCAATTTAATCAAAATAATTAATAATTATCCTATACGGAAATTAAATATTTTATTAATTGATAAATATATTCAATTAGATAAAAAATATAGTCATATATATCATAAAATCGGATTTGGGTTAATCTAATATGATTAAGGCAAGTTTCCATAAGATAAATATGAAAAAATCCCGTTTTTGGCTCTTCCTAACGCTCGGACTCGTTGAGTACCCAAACTGGACTCGCCGAGTCAGGCCAACTCGCCAAGTCCACGACTCAGAAACACAAAATTCGAATTTTGTAGTTAGCATTCAAACAATTAAGCATCAATTTAATAGAAACCAATCTAGGCTCTGATACCACTGATGGGTTTTGTACATAAGAACATTCCTATGTGCGCATACAAACCCTAATGCTTGGATCTAGGTTTCTCTAATTAAACATGCATTGAATCCAAGACTCCTAATGGCTAATTAGGTATAAGAACAATACAAAATTAGAGTTAAAATCATACCTAGAAACACTTGTTTGATCTTCTTGTTCTTGGAGCTTTAGAGTCACAATTGTCACTCATCTAATGGCTTACAAACACCAACTAGCAAAGAGAATGATTTGAGAGAGAGGAGAGAGGAGAAAATCGGCCAGGGTATCCTTGCTGTAGAGGAGGTCCCGATTTCCTATCCCAAGGGGTCTATTTATACTTGTAAGGCTCCTAGGGTTTCACCCTTAAACCCTAATTGGATAACTTAGACTCTAAGCAATCCCAATCCTTTCCATAGATAATCCATGGACGAATTTGAGGCTATCCCAAGCCCTAGAATTCGTCCAACCCATATCCTATAAGGATTTACAGCCCAAAGTGTAACTATCAAACAATTGACAGTTTATACCCTCTTATTTAATTAATCTCTTTAAGTCACCAAATTAATACTAATTAATCTATGACTTATATTAATCAAATAACCATATTATTATTCATTATATTATTCTCATAATATATTAATAATATCTATTCTCTCATAATAAATCATCCTACCAAGTTTCTATGGTGAAGGCAACCCAAAAGGACCATGCACAATCGGGTCAAATATTTGCCTAATATAGTTGCAGCCTTAGACACTATTCCAATAATAATGTTCCAAGCTTGGTGCACATGAAAAGGGTCTTTGGCTCAAAAATCCATAAAAGATGTTCTACAAAGACCATGGGGCTCTCATGGCCATAGAGTTGGCACCTTTATGCCATGAGACCCCTCCAATAACCCATATTTGAAGTCAAAACCCCATATCAACCTTCATAAATTCGAAAATGGCTTAGAAAGCCCTAAAGATACTCAAAATCCAATCCCTAAGGATAAATGAACACATGGAAGACCAAGACAGGTGCATTTTACCTTGAATGAGCTAGAAATGGAACGAAATCTTTGGATCTCCAAGCCCCAATTCGAACTCTCAAACTTCCTTCCTCTTTTTAAGCTTCACAATCCACCAAAATGCACCAAAATAGCCTTAGGACACTCACACAAGGCTAGGGTTTCGAGATAATACTTTTTGGGAGTAATAGGGAATGTGGAGACTGAGATAAGTTGTTTAAATAGGGCACAAACCCTCAAAATTAGGGTTTCACCCAAACAACACCTACTCGCCGAGTCAGTCTCCAAACTCGTCGAGTAGGTCATTTAAACTCCCCGCGGATCACGACTCCACTGGACGAGTTGGCCCACCAACTCGTCGAGTCCCAGAGAAAAACATAGGAAATACTTAAAATGAATCATACTAGAAATCGGGTGTTACACATTGGACATGCATGTCTGAAAAGCATCGACTTTTAAGGTGTGTTTGGAGTTAGAGACTCTCTTTTAGCTTTTGGTCAAGTAAGCCCATGGATTGGACGAGTATTGCTAAAGCCATGAAGTGTTTTGGATCTTAGAAGTCGAGATCTGTACATTTTGGAGGGTTCTATTGGTTAAAGTTGGGAACTTTATCCATTTAGACTCTATTTTGGACCAGATCTGAGTTGGAGACCTTTTGGAATCGAATTAAGTGGCTAAATGCATTAAGCTGCTGAAAACCATGTAACCACGATGTAGCAAGGCCACCACGACGTGGTAGCGAGTTGTTCGCGACTGGTTTGTCGTATCTGGCACCACGACGTGGTGGCCAGGCTAAGTTGACTTTCTTGACCTTTTGACTGTTTAACCAAGTTTGACTTATAAGAGGTTTTGGGGCATTTTGAGTTGTACTTAAGGAATCGTTTATGTTTAGGGGTTGAGTAGAGATGATATTGGGGCCGAGATCTAGTCAGTTATCGTTCAGTATTCGAGGTGAGTCTTCTCACCACATTCATGGGTCGAAGGCACCAAGGTCGGCCCATTAATTGTTATGAAATGTTTAGTCATGGAATATGTAATGGTTGCTAATGATTTATATGTGATGTATGTAAAGACCATGGGAGGAGCCCATGATACTTGGCAAGACCATGGGATGAGCCTGTGGCTCGGGGATATAAGATCATGGGGGTAGCCCATGACATTCCAAATGAAAATCATGGAGGGAGTCCATGGCGAACTTGTATGTATGTATGTGTGGCATTATGTGATTATATGTTTTGTGTGTTTGAGGAAACTCACTAAGCGTGTGCTTATAGTTTTTTTTTTTTTTTTTTTTTTGATGATTCAGGTACTTCTAGCTCTAAGGGCAAGGGCTCGGTTTGATGACGCAGCGTGCACTCTCCAACATTTTTCTCCACTAGTAACATGTTGATGTATTGGATCTTTGGAAACATTGTATGATGGGAATTTCTAATCATTAAATATGGATTGTTAGTATATAGATGAGAATTTTTACTTGGTATTTTGGACTATTACATCAACTATCTAAAGTTGTTTCGACTTTCAAGAGGAGATTGTAGTCAAATGTGACTATTAAATAAATCTAGGGTTATACATAAATAAGTTTACTGTTAAAAGTGATATGTATATTGTAGTATAAGGACAATGTGACATTAAAATAAATCTAGGGTTATACATAAATAAGTTTAGTGTTAAAAGTGGCATGTATATTGTAGTATAAGGACCTAAATATAGGTAAAATGAGTTTTGCCCGTTTAAATACGTACAGTAAAGTTTTGTTTTTGCTTTAATTTTTTTTTTTCTTTGGCTCTCCTCTGTAAATCGCATAAACGCTTACACAGATCAATAGATAGATTAATCTTTATTTGGATTCACATATACAAGAGGAAATCACATTAGTAAAATTCGGGTTAACATATACCAAAATACACTATATTTATATTATAGATTCTCAAATATGTTTTTTGTAACAGGATTTCTAAAAGAAATACCGACGAAAACTTTATCCTTTTGTGCACATAAACTATATTATTTTTCGAATGATAAAAATATATTAACAAAAATGACAAAATTTAAAATATTATCCATAAAAATATATTTCGTGTTAAATTTGTTTTTGTAAACCAAAAAGTGGATGACTCGAAACACCATGAGAGATGAGAGAATCAAACAGAGGGTAGGCCAGTGCCACCCGCTTTCGTCTTTACCTTTAAACCCTTCTTCCCCAAATCCACAACCACCATTTCCATGTAAGACAACCATGGATTCCTCTTCTTTACATCTGCGAGAGTACCCTTTTCGCCCCTCTCTTCTCTCATGGTGAACAACCCACCTTCTCTATAAATACCCTCATCTCCCACTCACTCACTCACTCACTCACTCGATCGCCCCTGTTAAACCCTTCCTCCTTTCACCTTTCTTCAAATGGCTACCAATTCAGGTAAGTTTCATCAGTTAGGGTCATGGTTTTTTATGATTGTATAGTAATTCATGATCGGTTGTTTGATATGCTTGCTGATTGATAAATCGCAGTTGAGATCGAGAGTGCTGAAGATTCTAAAATTCATGTTTTCTCATCATCGACAGAGGTATATTCCGTAAAACCCAACCCCACCTCTCTGTTTTTGGATCCCGAATTCCCGATCATCTCAAAATTTCACAAAAAGTTGATCAATAACACTAGAAAACAGTCAAACACACGTTTCTTATGCCAATTCTGCATCTAGAAAAGCACCATCGGTGAAGTTAAATTTTGTTTCGAAACGATATCTCACATTAATCTTTTGATGATCAGCTGCTTGAAAAGTTGCATCAGAAATGGAATTCAGTCGAGAAGCCACCATATCCTGCAATGTATTCAAGTGTTTATGGCGGGATTATTCTCGATCCAGCGATGATGGTCATCCCAATTGACGATCATATGGTACATCGAGGACATGGTGTTTTTGACACTGCCATTATTCTCGATGGGTAAGTCCTTGATTTCATCAAAATCTTACACAATTCTGATCGATTCTAAAGTTGAATTCCAATCCATTTCACAGATACCTCTACGAACTGGATGCTCATATAGATCGAATCCTTGTATCAGCATCAAGAGCCAAGATTTCATCACCATTCCCAAAATCAACCCTTCGCACCATTCTCATCCAACTAACATCAGCATCAAACTGCAAGAAAGGAACTTTACGATACTGGTTAAGTGCAGGTCCAGGCGATTTCCTACTTTCTCCTTCAGGTTGCCCAACATCTGCATTCTATGCAGTTGTAATAGACGAAGAGTTTTCTCAATGTAAACAAGGCGTTAAAGTCATCACTTCCACAATCCCGATGAAAGTACCCTTATTTGCCACAAGCAAAAACGTGAATTACCTCCCGAATGTTCTCTCGAAACTTGAAGCAGAAGAGAAAGGGGCATTTGCGTCAATTTGGGTAGATGATGAAGGGTATGTTGCAGAGGGACCTAATGTGAATGTGGCTTTTGTAACACATGATAATGAGCTTATTTTGCCTTTCTTTGAGAAGATTTTAAGTGGGTGTACTGCTAAAAGGCTTCTTGAATTGGCTCCTAAGTTGGTTGAAAATGGGAGATTGAAGAGTGTGAAAACAGGGAATATAACTGTTGAAGAAGCTAAAGGAGCTGCTGAGATGATGTATGTTGGAAGTACATTGCCTGTGTTGCCGATTATTGAGTGGGATGAAACTCCTATTGGAAATGGTAACTTTTTAACTATTTTAAATAATAAAAAACTCTTCTTTTTTTTTTTTTTTTTTGAATCTCCGATTTTGAAAAAGAATTGTTTAATGATGTTGGTTTTTACTTTTTACTTTTTATGGTGTTTATAGGGAAGGTTGGGGAATTGACAATGGCTTTATCGGATTTGGTTTGGGAGGATATGGTGGCGGGTCCTGAGACACATAGGTTAAAAGTTCCTTATGTGTAAAAAAAAGTGTCAAAGAATTGGATGTTGTATCCTTTGTTTTCTAGAGTGTGGAATGGAAATCACGAATTGAATAAAAGTTTGGGTTTGTGAACACTAATTCAACAAACCGAAAACCTCAAATTATCTTAACTATATTAAAGTTTTGTCATGAACCATACCGATAGTGTTGTAAACGAACTAAAAAAACACATATAATGTAAGGTCTTAAACTGGTAATACATTGATGCTCAAGACCAAACAAATGATTTTATTGCTATAAATATCTATCAAAATTAACGAATACATGTCTTTATTTATACTAAATAAAGGGTTAACCAAACCAAGACGTAATACCTGTTAAGCAAGTTGACAACTTCTTAATTTAAATCAAATACTTAAAATAAAAAGGTTTTTCCCAAAATATTTATGCACTCATAAATCCGATTAACATAACAATCACCCCTTAACGAGATTGGTCATACCTCACGTTCACAACAATATGGAATCATTGTCTTCCCGAACCATCCTGATTTTTCCCGGACATCAGATCTCCACCTCGGTCACGTCTAAAGTCATCCATACCCTTTTGATTGTTTACAACACACGTAACATGTAGCATGACATCCCGTTGGATACATGTATTACCATCTAGACTTTTCTAGGATTCAAAACCTCTCCCCGTCCAGATCAAAAGCTATCCGATTTGAACTTCCACTCCCATAATGTCCACACCGTGTTGTTTCTCCAATCTCTTCCTTTGTTTCGATTACCGTTCTTTGAAGAGGCATCTCCACCGACTAAGAAAACAAAGCCGCCCACTCCACCGTTTTCTTTCAATTTACCAAACGAACCGAATCCAAAGCTACCTGCTTTGACGAATCCTTCGCATCCGCTTTTCACGCACCTACGTCGGTATCCCCTTATTACGAACAAATTGATCAAGAACTATGCAATCCCTTTGATTTTTTTGCCTTCTGATTTCAACCGATCAACATCCTATTATCTCTTTTCATCACTCCGGCCTCTTTAATTAAGCTTGTTCTAAGAGTACTTTTCCACCGAACAATAAGACAAGGTCACGACCACATTTACCGTTTTCCATCACCCACAAAACGAACATAATCAAAGTCACTCACTTTGATGTCTTCCCATCTGTTTATTCCGCGCCTCCGATTATTCTCTTTCTACCTTAGAACAAACCCGATCAAGAGAAATCGAGGCTGCTGTTGAGATGCTTAAACTCGCGCTAAAAAACAATTCACACCCCCTTAAACCGAACTTGGTTCTTGCTGTGTCTACCCCACGGCAAAATGCTACAGTTTTCTTGAAGTCGGCTTTCAAACCGGCCGCCCTACGCCTTTACGAGCCCTAGGCTTTGATACCAAGTGTAAGGTATTAAACTGATTTAGATTAAGAAGTTGTCAACTTGCTTAACAAATATTACGTATTGGTTTAGTGGATGCTTTCATTAGTATGAATAAGGATATGTATTTGTTAGTTTAGACAGAGATTTTTTAGCAATAAAATCATCTG
This sequence comes from Lactuca saligna, assembly GCF_052625555.1. NCBI lineage: Eukaryota > Viridiplantae > Streptophyta > Magnoliopsida > Asterales > Asteraceae > Lactuca > Lactuca saligna. The sequence goes on along the minus strand of NC_136423.1, from coordinate 169,120,017 downwards.
TTTGGTCTTGGGCATTAATGTATTACCGTAATATATTAATACCCAAGAGTCCAAGACCAAACAGATGATTTTATTGCTAAAAAATCTCTATCTAAACTAACAAATACATATCCTTATTCATACTAATGAAAGCATTCACTAAACCAATACGTAATATTTGTTAAGCAAGTTGACAACTTCTTAATCTAAATCAAATACTTAAAATAAAAAGGTATGAATCCCGTTAACCCTACATATAAAAGTTTGTTTATGCCTTTTAAGATAGTGAACGGACGCAAACGATTTGCTGATTTGCTGAATGTTTAGTTGGTTTACAAACTTACCTACCAAAGTGAAAAAAGGTATCTAAATAAATAAAATATTACTATAATTTGAAATGACTCGATGTATAGAGCTTTTACAAGCAAGTTGAAAAAACCTACAGGAAAATTACATAAAACTCATTAATTTTAAGCTATTTTTTTGTGGTTAAACCATTGGTTTCGGATTTCATTAATGGAAGTCATCCAAATTTTACGATTTTTTCTACATCGAGTACATTAACCTTCTATAACATGCTAAATTGGTCATGATATGAGATTTTGCCAGAGTTTAGTAGTTTTAGTAAAAAAAAAAAAAATTACTAACGTCGTTAAACTTTGATAAAAAAAATTCTATTGTTACCATTTAACTTGCTAGGGCCAAAGGTGACGATGGGTATCATGTTTGACATTTTTTTGTTAAATGGGTTAAACTCAATTGAGCATGTTTAAGAAAAATGTTTGAAAATGCTAAACCCAACCCAACATTTTAATAATTAGGTTGGCCCGTATATTCCCCCAACCCAGCCAGTTTAATAAACAGTTCATACATTAAAAATTCTATAAATAAATAATAAAGTTTTACACCAAATTAAATATGTTACATAGTCTATTCATTATTCAAATAAAATTAGAAAAAATTATGAACTTCAATAATTGTTGAAGTTTAATAAAAAAATCCAACCCCAAACACAAATTAAGTGTTCAAATAACATTAGAATTATATTAGATATATTGACATAACATAATTTTTAAACAAAGTTGAGTATTAGACTGTATATATATATATGTTATTTATTGTTGTATATCCTTTACTATTTATAATTTATGTATTCGATTATTCAAAGGTAATGAAGACGGATTGCATTTTGCAAACTATTATAGTATCAGAGCCCCGATTTCTTGGGTTCGTTCTCTCTCTCTCTCTCTCTCTCTCTCTCTCTCTCTCTCTCTCTCTCTCTCTCTCTCAACCACGGTTGATTCTTCTTCTTCTCCTCCTTCCGATCAAAATTCCAGCGAACCTTCTTCCTCCATCTCGATGACAAAGGAAGATCAAGCTACACAGAAGAATACCCCCCTTCATCCGGCTTACACAGTTACCAACATTCAGAACAAAGTCAGAATTTTGGATGGTGTTAAAGTCACGTATTCCTCCTGGGTAAAGCTATTCTGGATTCATGCTCGTGTATATAAAGTTTTGAACCATATTGATGGTACAAAGCCCCCAGCAGCCACCGATGAAGCCTATGACCGATAAGGTTGAAATAGACTCCATTGTCTCACAATGGATTTATGGATCGATGTTTGATGATCTCTTGATCCGAGTTCTTGAACCGAACTCAACCGCATGTGAAGCCTGGGAGAAGATCAAAAACATATTTCTTTGCAATAAGGGATCTCGAGCCGCTGCCCTTGAACATGAATTTACTAACCTCACTCTTTAATCCTCGGCTTCCCTCGATGACTATTGCCAGAAGCTTAAAGATTTAGCTGACCAACTGAATGATGTTGACAACCCTGTTAACGAACAACGCTTGGTTCTATAGCTGGTTCGTGGTCTTCCAACGGAGTATGACACTGCTGCTGCCTACATCAATCAAACTCTACCTGATTGGGATACCGCTAGAAGCATACTATAGTTAGAACACAATCGCCAACTTGCTCGTGAGAAAGTCAATACCGATTCCTCTACCGGAGAAGCCAATGTTGCTGCAGATAATCGTCAACAACCTCAAACCATTCGTGGTCCGCCACCCTCTCGACAGAATCATAGCCGCTCAAACCCTCGGGGTGCCACCCGACCAAACCAAAATGGACAGCCCTCACAGCGTAGTCCATCCAATCGATCCTTTGAACCAACTCACCGAACCACTGATTTCCCTCAAGCTCATGTTCTTGGGTCGTTTAATGCACTCGAACCTACTGATATTGGCACAACTTTTCAAACTTTGACATTGAACCCACCGGATGACTCTCAATGGTACATGGACACGGGTGCATCATCTCACCTTACAGGTGACTCAGGTATTCTAAATCAATTCTCTACTCATAGTCATATTAAATCTATATTTGTTGGGAATGGCAATAGTATTCCAGTTATGGGCTCAGGTAAACATACCATGATTACTACACCAGCAGCCCTTAACCTTGATAATATTTTATACACACCCGACATTATCAATAACCTTGTCTTAGTTCGACAATTTACCATTGATAATAATGTTTCTCTTGAGTTTGATCCTCATGGTTTTTCTATGAAGGACCTTCGGGGTGGGAAGATTCTTACCAGACACAATATTACCAGAGCACTCTACCCGTTTACTACTCCAGCATCCTTGCATCCGAATTTTCTTACAGTATCTTCTTCATATTTATGGCATTTTCGTTTCGGTCACCCAGCCGGAAATATCATTGATTATTTACACTCTAAGTCTGTTATTTCATGTAATAAGAGTCTTAGTAGTACTCATTCTCTTTGTCATTCATGTTAATTATCTAAACACAAGCGTTTGCCATTTTATGAATCTACATCTTTTACTTTATTGCGCTTTGATATTATACATTGTGACTTGTGGACATCTCCGATTCCTAGCAAAAGTGGATATAAATATTACATGGTATTAATTGACAATTTCACACATTATGTATGGGTATATCCATTAAAACTCAAATCGAAAACCTTCTCTCGTTTCACTCAATTCCACTCTTTCGTCCAAACACAATTTCATACAAAAAATTAAAAGTTTCCAATGTGACATGGGTGGCGAATTCGACAATAATAACTTCAAATATTTTTCTTCCACACATGGCCTCCTTTTTCGTTTTTCATGCCCACAAACCTCACCACAAAATGGAAAAGCCGAACGCATGATTCGTCGGTTAAATGAAATTATTCTTGTTCTTCTTGCTCATGCCTCCTTACCACCCGACTTTTGGGTTGATGCCCTTCACTCTACAACTTATCTTCACAACATCACCCCAACCAAAATTCTACACTACCACACCCCCACCTCGATCCTTTTTCACCGTAACCCATCCTATGACCATCTTCGGGTGTTTGGATGTGCTTGCCATCCCAACCTATCTGCCAGCCACGATCACAAACTTAGCCCCCGTTCCATTCGGTGTGTCTTCCTCGGATACCCGACCAACTATCGTGGCTATCGGTGTCTAGACCCCACCTCTGGTAAAATCCATCTCTCTCGCCATGTCACGTTTGATGAAAATGTGTTTCCCTTTGCCACTCCTAGTTCTCCTACCTCTCATGACTACCGCTTCCTCTCCACCGACACTAACCTTCCTTCCATCATTCACCACTTTACACCACCAACTCCCTCCCCGTCGCCCCCACCATCTTCGACCCACCCCTCTCCCTCACACAGCTCCTCCCCCCACCCCACCAATCTGCCCACTACCACCACACCCACACCCCCATCATTGTTCCTCCTACCCGTACATCTCTTCCTGTTCCCTCTCACCCGATGACCACTCGGTCTCAACTTGGCATTCTCAAGCCAACTCAGCGTCTCAACTTACACACCACCAATCTTTCTCCCATTCCTAAAAACCCTCACCTAGCCCTGCTCGATCATAACTGGAAAAATGCTATGAACGATGAATATAAAGCATTATGTGACAATGACACATGGGAATTGGTCTCGAGACTGCTTGATGCCCATATCATTCGATGCTTGTGGCTCTACCGCCACAAATTTCACTCCGATGGCACTTTAGCCCGCTACAAAGCCCGACTAGTAGTACATGGAAAGTCTCAGCAGTTTGGTGTTGATTGTGATGAAACATTCAATCCGGTCGTCAAGACTACTACTATACGGACGGTCCTCACACATGCAGTTTCCCGTTCATGGTCGATTCATCAACTAGATGTTAAAAATACTTTCTTACACGGGGACTTGGCTGAAACTGTCTATGCATCAACCCCCCATTTTTATTGATCGTACTCACCCTGATTTTGTGTGCAGATTAAGAAAATCATTGTATGGCCTTAAACAGACCCCTCGTGCTTGGTACCATCGCTTTGCAAAGTTCATTTCCTCTAAAGGTTTCCAAAGTGCAGCTTTAGATCAATCTTTAGTTGTGTACCGTAGCGGCAACAACATCGCTTACGTGCTACTCTACGTTGATGACATCATTCTCACAGCTTCTAATGATACATTCTTAAAGTCCGTCATCCAAACTTTGTCAGCAGAATTCGCCATGACCGACTTGGGTCGCCTACATCATTTTCTGGGTATACTCGCAGATCAACCTCGGGATATTGTGTATTTTTAGGAGACAATTTGGTCTCCTGGTCGTCCAAGAGACAACCTACAGTCTCTAGATCAAGCGCGGAGGCGGAATACAAAGGTGTGGCTAATGCTACTGCTGAAACTAGCTGGCTTCGAAATTTACTTCTTGAGCTTCATGTACCAGTTACTAAAGCAATGCTCGTTTATTGTGATAATATATCCGTTGTATACCTCTCTGGTAATCCAGTACAACATCAGCAAACCAAACATGTTGAGATTGATGTTCATTTTGTTTGTGATCTTGTCAAGATAGGACGTATTCATGTTATTCATCTGCCGACTGATCACCAATATGCCGACATCTTCACTAAAGGTCTCCCACGCCAGCTGTTTCAATGTTTTTCGGTCCAATTTATGCATTCGTTCCCATCCCACTGCAACTGTCGGGGAGTATTAGACCGTATATATATATATATATATATATATATATATATATATATATATATATATATATATTATTTATTGTTGTATATTTTTTCCTATTTATCTTCTTGTAATTGTAATTTAGCCATTTAGGTCGTTTGTTGAGATTATTGTGTATATATTCGATTATTCAAAGGGAATGAAGACGGATTGCATTTTGCAAACTATTATTGAGTAGATTGAAATTAGGTTGGAAATTTCAACCCTAACCCAACATTTTAATGAAATGAGTTGATCAACTTTCTTAAGTATCTTGAAAACCTCAAACCCGCCCGTTAATTATTGGGCTGTACGAAACTGAAATACATTATTTAGACCACAAAAATTGCTAAAATATACTTGCTAAACAACAAAAATGGCCAAAATATACTGTATTTTTTAAGCTCTTCTGAATTATGATTAAATGCTTTTGTGATTGTGGTTGATTTATTATTCTTTGGAGTTTGGTGTGCACCTTATGTTCTACAATAGTCCATGAATTTGTTCAGATTCTGATCTTGTTAAGATTAATGAAGTTTTAACGCTCTTTTGCATTTGAAATGCAATTGATATGATATTATAGGTATATTTTGTTTTTCGTGTTAAAAAGTAAATAGTAAAGCAATGAATGGGAAAAAAAAAATAACAACGACTGAGTTAATTGCCCCCATGCAGGATCGAACTACAGACCTCCAGTTTACAAGACTGGCGCTCTACCACTGAGCTATAGGGGCGATTTTGTTCAATTTCTCATATTTAAAGCTATATCGAGAGCTTAATAAAATTACATTATTATACCGGTCTAATATACTTATCAAAGAATTTTGTGCCGATTAAAATAATTTTATGTAGCTATGTGATTCTTAGGCAATAATTTAAGTTTAATAACTTCAACCTTTTAAAATTAATTATGTTTAATTTCTAAACACTGAATTTTAGTCACATTATGATACATTCACAATTCACCTAATGATAACTATGGACATTTTTAACCCAATGGCAATGGCTGCTTTAGGAAATATAATTTCTATCTAGTCTTCATTCACAGCCTCAAAATTTGACAATCTAGGATAGTCAAGTCATAATTATTTTGGTTGCTTGTTTGGTGTTCTATGTTATAATTTCATTGCCAAATCCTTTTTATACATACATTACACTTAGGAACATTATTCATCTTAAAAGATACAGAAATATTTATCAACCAAATCAACTAACAAATAAGATAGGACCCAAGTGAAACTCATCTTCCTTGAGACTCTAGCGGGATTGTTTCTTCTCTCTTTGACCTTCCACCATAGTCAAAAGCTACCGATATTATTATTCCTCAAAAAGTTGCCACCATTATGGTTCGATTGATACCGAATCATTTCATCTTTATTAGTATCCAAAAAATGCCAAAGTACAACTAAAACTACCGATGAAACAAGCATTGGAATTGGACCAAAGATCCATAAAACCAAAGTCCCTGAAATATAGAGCACACGCAATCCAACAAGCCAAAAGATACTTCCTCGTATCAATGCCTTTTGGATATATTTCATAGGAACATCACCTTTAGGCATGCTAATGAGGAAACTAGCATGCACAAAATGTCGTGTGGTTTGTACAAAACATGCAAATGCTAACAAGAAGAAAGTTATTATGGAGATGTACTTTATTGACCTAGTGGTGTGACTTTTATCCCCATAGATAAAATGGCTTGTGAAGAAGTTTGTGGAAGAACCTCCAAGTAGAGCTCCGATAAGAGAACATAAAACTAAAGAAATTGAAGCCAAAGAGATTGCTCCATTTAAGTTACTACTAAGGACCGATACAGCAAACCCTCTATCTCTAGTTTCAATCTGCATGCATCAAGATATATAATTAATTAACCATGGTTAGGTTAGATGTAGCTTAGGAAAAGAAAGATTATGGGTTCCTAATTATCAAGTATGTACCTGAAGCATTTTCTCAACCCATGCACTTTTATTATGGTTTTCAAACCCGATTGTTGTGGTTTCGGGAATGATATGGTATCTGTAGAGAAGGATTAGATGATAGATACACATGATTAGTAACCCTAATGGCACCAAAAATAAGTCTAAGTGTGATTCCTTCCATGTCCACCCCATATTCTTTTTTCTTGCTTTTCTCTTGTTCTTTGTGTTTCTTTGAAAGTATGCAAGGGGTGAAACTGTGAAAGAGACGAATTTAACGTAGAATTTGGTAAATGAAAGGTGGGTCTTTTGACATTTTCAATGAAATTTCGTGGGAAAGTGCTTTTTCTTTGTGCAAAATGTTTCCACTTTGAATTTTTTGACAACTTGCATATGTTTATTCTAAAGATCTATTAGAAAATTATACCTCTCACCTAATTATGCTGGAAAACAATATAAAGATGACATATAAATTTTACTTCTAAATTTAATAGACAATTCCATGATGGAAGCAGTAACCAATAATTTATTGTATATATGATATTATCTATAATTTATTGTATATATGATATTATCTATCCCACGTTATATTCCAGTCTTTGGTCTTTGTTTCTCCCTATCTCCAGGAGATCGATGTATTATTGCTACTTTAGGTTAGGTGGGGTTTTCTAAAATAGCCACCTCAATAACAGTTGATCTTTTTAATTTGGTGTAGAATTGATTGATGAAACGTATGCAAATTTTATTTTAATTATGGTAAGTAACAGTCATGATGTATGGCCTTAATTTCATAGTCTAGAAAATGTGAAGTGGTTTTGTTATCTATTTGTCGTATAGTTAGAGTGGTTAAATATTTTCATATCCTAGTTATTCACTTTTCCTTTTCCATGTAAATTTATTGAAACATGACACGGATACCTCAAGCAGTTTATAATTTTCTTGGACCAGTAAAATAGGTAAGCCTGATTAAGCCCTATATGTAGAAGTTGAAGTATTCAGTCCCTAAGAACATGGTATAAGTACAAACTCGTACTCCATGATTAATGGCTTGTAATGTAACCAATGTGTCAAGGATTCAAGTTTGGCTATTTTCAATGAGAGGATGAGAAAAATATTTACATTTTTTTGCATAGATGTGAGATGGATAATAAGTTATTGTCCCACTTTTTTGGTTGTGGCAAAAAAAATTTGCAATCTCTACTATATTAACATCAGTTTGGTGCTAGTATAATACATGTCAAACTTGATATAAGGTTCTCCTTTCTTAGGGGTGTGAAAAAAAAAACCAAAATCGAATAACCAACCCTAACCGAATGATGTCTTAATTATTTGGTTTTCATGTGATTTGCTATGTTTAATCGAATAACGATGACATTAAATCTTTTATATTTTGGTTAAACCGAAAAAGCAACTAAATATATGTTTTTTTTATAAGTTAACATTTTTTTTCATAGATTAGTGTTCTGTTTGGCGCGCCACAGCTAGCTGATAAGCTAACTTATTTTTCGAACTTTTTATGTTGTCGTATTTGATAACCCAAAAAGTAGCTTATAAGCTAGTTTTTTTGAAAAAAATACTTAGACTAGCTTTTTAGGAGTTTTTTTTTTTTTTTTTAATTTCCAAATACACCCCTTAATTAATTATAAAAACACATACTCTCACATGTCCTTTTATGTAATTTTATATATGTCAGCTAATTTTACCAAACATCATTTTTTATCAGCTAGTTTTTCAGCTATTAGCTAGCTTTTTATTTAACAGCTAGCTTTTCAGCTATCAATCAGCTTTTCGGCTAACAGCTAGCTTTTCAGCTAGTACGTCAAACATAGCCTAATTAGCAAGTTTTTTTTATTTAACTTGTTACTTGGTAATTTATAATTAAAAGTAATTCATATTTGTGTTGTATTTATTATTAAATATTACACAAACTTAAACAAATAATACAAAATTTAATATTATCCAAATGAAATCTTATTCAGTTTAATCATTAAATCGATCTAAATAAACCAAAACCAAATAGACCAACACCGATTTAACCAGACTTTATTTGGTTTGGTTACCTTTAATTTTGAGATGTAAAAAAACCATTTACACCGAAAACAGATTTAACTACGAGTAACACCCTAGCACTTTTGTCATGTTGTCCGTAACAAAATGGGCATATTTCATGCATCTAATGCAAAGGATGGTTCTCCTCATTGATAAGAGTATCTTAGTTCCATTAGAGAATTCAGGTAAACATTTGCCAACCAATGATTCTTTTGTATGATTTCACATTTGCTATTAGTTTGTGGTGATGGGGTTAGGTGTTCCTTTTGAGTAATCCTTTGCTTGTCTATCTTGAACATGACCTCATAGAAAAGAAAGATTAAAGATCATTTCTGTTAGAACCAATCTACCACCAAAATCTTACTTTAATTCCACAACCAATTCAACCCTTTTTGCTTTTACTATGTGTGTGCGTGTGTGGTGGGGTTGGGTTGGGCTGGGCTACTTTTTATGTATTTCATGCTCCTTTTCACTTTTGCTACGTGGGATATATAAATCTATGATGCCTTTGTTCAAACTTTAGACACTTTTAAAAGCATTTTCACTCCATGCCAAGCTATACTTGTTTTATAAAAAAAATATTATAGACCTTGAAGCATTTACATTAATTTAATGGTTATTGTGTATCTTCCCTTTGATTGCATTCTTCATTCTTGTTCATCTCTAACCATGAGACTCCCCTTGTGCATGTTCATTTTACCACTAGAATGCATCACATAGTCATACACACACAAAGCACAAGATAAAGCAAGTTTGAGCCTTTTGTGTTGGTTGTTTCAAAGATTTATGGAACCTAACAAAATACACCATGCCAAGCAATTCTTTAATCCTTAAAAAGTATTTGTGCTTAGTGGTCCACAACATGATTAGAAAAAGACAATTTGACTAGAAATAAGCATCAAGACCGAATCTTTGCCAACAAAATTAGCCTAATCAATAAGTTTAAACTCACATCATCCCAATTTGGTATAGTGATCATCACATGATGCAAGATTGAAACAAAAACTATCTTCCATATTTTATCAACTTTGTAGTTCATATATCCGACCACTCTTTAAAATACAACAAGAAACTTAAAACATGTTTATATATATTCAACACTAGAAACAATATTACATGCAGCATAAACCGCTTGTAAACATGCATCGAGTGATTGTACAATGAAAAACACAAAATCAAGTATGTCCAAGAATCTATCTCAATGACAGTAATACGAATCTAATTATCTAAACAACACTCCATCAAACTCTTTTTTTTATATATATATTTTTAAGCTCAAAATCCAAAACCAGCCACGTCAATGCCAAATGAAGCTCGGCGTGGTGGCTCGAGCTTGTTTTTCCAGAAACAAGATTCTGGTGCTAGCTTCATTGGCTCGGACTTGCATCTTGTAAGAATCAATGGCTCGAACCCATTTGTGTTGACTAACTTCTGGTCAAACTTTGTCGCCATTGATGAGCATGAAGATCGAGCTGGTTGCTGTAAAACTGGCTGACATTTTGATTCATCTTCACCGGCGATTGGTTTGATTGGCGGCGGCACTGGCGGCGGTTTTCTACCGGAGTGTCGCCGGATGAAGTCTGTACTGCAGACCCATGTTTCCTTTGATACCTCCATTGATAGCTTCGGCTCATACATCATTAGCAACAAACATTCAGGCAAATTTTTGCTTTTGTTGTTTATCTCTTCGTTTTCTTCTTCTTTAAATTCTGAATTTGACTCACATGCTTCGGTTTCTTCAATATCTTCATCTTCGGATAATTGTTCTTGAGCATCCTCCATTTCTTCTTCTTCTTCTTCTTCCTCTTCTGTTTCTTCAGGTTCTTGATTTTGATCTGTATTTTCTTCAAATAAAGACCAAAGATACATACTTTCTTCTTCTTCTTCTTCTTCTTCTTCGTTAGTTTCTATGCTCTGTTCTTGATTATCTTCTTCTTCTTCTTCAATACTCTGTTTTGTTTCCATTTCTGGATTTGTTTCCATTTCTGGATTTGTTTCCACTTCTTCTTCTTGAACTTTCTTTTCCATCTCCAGTTCCAAATTCTTTTCCATTTTTTCTTGATCGATTGCTTTCGCTTGTAAATCATCATGTTCTTGATTACTAACTTCAATCAAAACCATGAGTGTTTCTTCTTCCTCCTGCTGAAGATTTTCAGGAATTACGCTCTCTTCAATTTTCTCTTCATTCTTAAAAGATTCTTCATCTTCATCTTCTTCTTCCTCTTCGTTTTTCTCCATATTTGGTTCCCAGAATCGATTCGTGAGAGCTTCCATCTTCATAGGATCAGATCTACACCTCATCAATAACAAAGCATTTTTAGGTGGTACACATGTGCTCACCCTAGCTTCATCGATTGTTCCCAAGACGCTGTCGTTTACAATCTCCAAGTCCTGGAACACATGTCTTCTTGAATTCTTAATACCAATCTCATCAATTTCCTCATTCTCGTCATCATCGTCTCCGGCGACTAACTCAACCTCTCTCTCGCCACCACCACCACCACCGGTATCTCTTCCACTTCCATCTCCTTCCTGCAATGCCACCAACCACCGTGCAAACCCCGCACCACAAGACCCCTGTCTGTTTTCCCCAACCATCTTTTCCTCTTTCTCCATCGCCGTCGTTGAAGAACACGAAGACCGGCAAGGAAACAAACAGCTTACCTCAGACCCAAAAGCTCTTAAACCTTCACAAATCGTCAATGGTAAATGAACCCATCTCTGATTATTCCTCTGCAATGGTAAACATTCTTGATTAGAACCAAGATTTTGACTTTGACCACCAAACCCATTACCGGAATGCTCCAATCTCCTGAAACTAACTTCACCGGCGCTCCGTCGTCTCGATAAACTCCTCAAATTTTTTGCGTGCTTTTTCTTGCTCTTCACCCTAACCTGACCAATGCAGGTAACTTTAGGTGAAGACGGTTCTGGGTTTTCGAAACCGCTTCCTCTTTTTTTACCGGTGGCTGGGAACATTGCGGGAGACGCGCCGCCTTTGATGCTACGACTGTTTCTGAGCCTACGGCTGTGCGAGTTTGAGAGGGAAAGCGGCGGTGGGTCACGAGCAGCCCCAGCCCTGGCTGGACTGAGGATTGATCTGGATGAGATCTTCATAGAGGATGAAGATGTGTGAAGTAGACGAAGTGTTGGATAGATTTAACAACGATGGTGGTGGTGGTCTACCGGAGTTGATTGACTGTCATTGTGATAGATAGGTGTTGCGGCTTTCTTTAGGTGGGTTGCAGAGCAGAGAGAAGAGAACGATGAATAAATGTAGACACGAGACGTAGTTGGTTTCCGTGGGCCTATATCATCTGTGGGTGTGATGCGGTACCACACTAGCACTCTATTTGCTTCCTATTATCCAAAAATTACGTATTACTATATAATGGAAATGAAATAGTAAGGATACGAGGCATCTAAGAGCCCGAGAATTAGAAATGTTTGGTATCGAAGTTTTTCTTGCTAATTTTTTTGTTAGAAAACTCTATAAATTAAGTTTAACATAGGTCTTGTTTGATTTATATCTAATTAGGTCTCATTTGTCTAACCCAATCTGATCCAACCCGTTTGATTTGCACATTTAGAAGTCTGACCGGGTATTTGTCCATCTGATCAAATCCTTAAAAAAAGTTGATGACCGAGAAACTTCCCAAGCTTACCCCTCGTCCATCTCCTCCGATCTTGAGCCAAATAACTTCCGTCTTTTATCGTTGTTAGCGCCACGACAATCCCCCATCATTGTCGTTGTCATTGCTTCCTTCTTCAATCAACGTCCTCAAAATCGTTGGTAATCAAATCGATTTCTCCAAATATTTGTGGGATTTGACTTTACTTTCTCCGACTTCTATGGGTGCGTGGGATTTCAGTCACTAATTGCGAAGTTCAAATGAGAGGTTAAACTTCAGGACATAAATTTTTTAAATCAAATGGTACACTGATTACAATTCGAATCAACCCTAAATTGTTGTTATTTTCATCATGATTTTCCTTTCAATTCGCAGTTTTCATCATGATCAGATCAAGATTCATAAGAGTTGCAATTGTTCTGTGATTTTTTTTTACATAATTTTGTTTATTCAGTACGTTGAATTTGGGTTGTTTGATTATCTTGTGTTCTTGTTTAAACTGTTCTATTGTCTTTGTTTTCCATTATGAGCAAGGTAAAATAGTCATTTTTTATCAGTCAACACATTCAGTGTAACGACACAATTTTCAAGGCTAAAAATTTCATTTTTGAAATTAACGCATTTAACAAACATTTTACCAAAACATTGTCAATAAAACAACCATTACAAAATCATAATGTTGTATTTCGAACCATAACATCATAAGTATTGAAAATCATAGTACAGTCCCAAAAACTTCTTGCAGAAACATGTGTGTGTGTGTGTGATGCGCTGCTACGCCGCCGACTCTTTCCCCTTCGATGAACAGGTCCCTAAAACCAAAACCAAAACTGTAAGCACAAAGCTTAGTGAGTTCCCCTATCATACCACATACAATATCGTTGGTATCTTTCAACTGGTAACCTTCATCGATATCTTTCAACCGGTAGCCTTCGTCGGTATCTTTTAACCGGTAACCATCACCGGTAATCAACATCGGTATCTTTCAACCAGTATCCGTCATCAGTATTTTTCAACCGGTAACTGGGAACTATTGCACCCCCTACCACTAGCATACAATCAACAAATATAAACATACATTCCGGTATATCCGGGTACTGACCTACCCTTGGGTCCTAAGGACTACTTTAGGGAAATTGATCCCTACTATACACATAACATATAATCCAGATAAATCACATAACCAGCCCAAGATAATTATCACAAAGACCATTATCTTCTAAATACCCCTTTTTGGTGGGCCGGCATTGTGGCCTTAGACCCACCCCTACTGGAAGGTAACTCACCTCAATGTCGTGTAGTATCTGAACTATCCTCGGCGCACAAGTCGACTCCCTACGACTCCTTGATCCCTACATGACAACCTTCAAGTCAACACATATCACATACAACCCTAAACAGGGTCAGTCCAAGTTCAGTCAAAGTCAACATTGGTCAAAGTCAACATTCAGTTGACCTGACTCGCCGAGTTGGCCTACCAACTCGTCGAGTCCATGCTTCACTAATCTCACACAAAACCCCGGCTCCACTCTTCGAGTCTAGCAAAACTCGACGGGTTCTCCTTCAATCATAACATCGGGACCATCTTCATCCGACTCGCCGAGTTCCTTCTTGAACTCGTCGAGTTCATCTTCAACTTAAGAACTTGTCCAGTCTATGACTTGCCGAGTTGTATGAACAACTCATCGAGTCCATCTTCAAAGATTGGGAGATTGCTATGGACTCGCCGAGTCTGCTCAAACCACTCACCGAATCCCATGGCTTCCAGGTCCCTCTTCGCATTTAAACCCACAAGGGACTTCCTTCCTAACACTTACCCATTCAGAGAAAGGGTTTGGTGCACAATGTTCACCGACTTGTCGAGTGCTAAGAACAACTCGCCGAGTCCAACCTTGACTAATTCCATACAGTCGATTTAAATGAGGTCTAACACACCAAAACCATAGATTTGGCCTCCTAATGTCCAATTTATATGTAAAGTTCCAAACTTGATGCACATGCATGGGGTTTTTAGCTCAAAAATCCATATAAAGTGTCCTATAATGTGCATGGGGATCTCATGGCCCTAAAGTTGGCACCTTTATGCCGCGAGACCCCTCTTAAGGCCCAGATCTGAAGGCTAGAGTCCACATAACACTCCTTAAATCCGAAAATGGATTGAAAGGCCCTAAATGCACCCAATATCTACAATCTAAAGATGAACAACCAAATGGAAGACCAAAGCAGGAGAATTTTACCTTGATAAGCTGAAGATGGAATGAGATTTCTGGATCCACAAGCCCCAAGTCGAATACTCAAGCTCCTCTTCTTCCTTCCAAGCTTCACTAGTCAACAAAAGCACCAAAATGGCCTTAACACACACACACAAATGGCTAGGGTTTCGATATGCAGCTCTAGGAGAGTGTTAGGGACAAGGGAGGCAGAGTTAAGGTGTTTATATAGGGTGCAAATCCTCATATTAGGGTTTTTGTCCAGACAGCACGGACTCGTCGAGTGCGGTCTCTAACTCGCCGAGTCAGCCATTTAACTCCCATGTCCAATCCGCTTCTACTCGACGAGTTGTGCCACCAACTCGCCGAGTACCAGGCCAAACTGCAAAATACTTAATTTAAAAATACGTACCAGGAACCAGGTGTTACAAATCTCCCCCACTTATTTTAGACTTCGTCCTCGAAGTCTGCTGCTCGATCTAGAAACAGCTCGGGGTAATGCTCCATCATCTCGTCCACCGACTCCCACATCCACTCCGAGCCCTTTCGGTGTTGCCACTACACCTTTACCAGCTCCACTCTCTTGTTCCTTAGATCCTTTGAATTCCTGTCAATGATCGCCACTGGCCACTCGATGTAGTTTAGGTTGTCATCAACCTGAATGTCCTCTAAAGGCACTATTGCCGAATTATCCACCAAACATTTCTGCAACCGGGAAACGTGAAAGGTGCTATGAATCTGACTTAGTTTGGCTGGAAGATCCATCCTATATGCCACCTTTCCCACCCGGGCTACCACCCTGAAAGGTCCAATATACCTAGGGCCCAACTTTCCCCGCTTCCTAAATCGAATGACACCCTTCCAAGGTGACACCTTCAGGAGGACCATATCCTCGACCTAGAATTCCAAGTCGGATTGGCTCTTGTCGGCATAACTTTTATGCCGACTCTGAGCAGTCTGAAGCCTGCTCCGGACTTGCTGGATCCTCTCCGTAGTCTTGAGTACCACTTCGGTACTCCCCATAACCCTCTGACCAACCTCACCCCAACATATCGGGTCCTGCACTTTCTCCCGTACAATATCTCGAAGGGAGGACGGTTAATACTCGCGTGATAGTTGTTGTTGTATGAGAACTCAGCCAAAGGAAGGTAAGTATCCCAACTACCTCCAAAGTCTAAGACACACGCCCGCAAAATATCCTCCAAGGTTCGGATGGTCCACTCACTCTGTCCATCTGTTTGCGGGTGAAAAGCGGTGCTAAAATGCAGTCGCGTTCCCAGCTCGTCTTGGAACTTCTTCCAGAACCTGGAAGTAAACCGAACGTCTCTTTCTGAAATCACCGATACTGGCACCCCGTGCCGTGCCACCACATCCCTGATATAAATGCCGACCAACTTTTAGGCCGAAATACTCTCCTGAATCGGGATAAAATGGGCACTCTTGATCAATCGATCGATGATGACCCAGATCGAATCCGCTCCCCGCGCAGTCTTGGGAAGCTTTGTGATAAAAATCCATCGTGATGTCTTCCCATTTCCACAGCGGAATATCTAATGGCTGCATCTTTTCGTGGGGTCTCTGATGCTCGGCCTTGACCTTCCTGCATGTCAAGCACCGCTCTACGTAACATGCCACATCCCACTTCATGCAGGGCCACCAATAGTCCAGATGGAGATCCCTATACATCATTGTCGCCCCGGGGTGAATGGAGAATCGAGATTTGTACGCCTCCTCCATCAATACCTGGTGCACACCCCCATGATACGGGACCCACACCCTATGGTGAAGAATCAACAAACCCTGGTTGTCATAGTCAAAGGAGGAAACCTGACCCACAATCCGTTCGCTTTTCCGATGTTCCTCCTTCATGGCCTCCTGCTGGGCCTACCGAATCCACTCCAACAGCGGAGTCACCACTGTCATCCTCATACAGATATCCCTGATCGGCGCTACCTTGTGGCTAAGTGCGTCGGCCACCACGTTGGCCTTCCCCGGGTGGTAAAGGATCTCGCAATCGTAATCCTTTACCACATCAAGCCACCGACGCTGCCTCATATTCAGATTTGGTTGGTCCATGAGATACCTTAGGCTCTTGTGGTCCGTGTAAATCGTACAACGAACCCCATAGAGGTAATGATGCCAAATCTTGAGGGCGAACACAACAGCCCCCAGCTCCAAATCATGCATCGGGTAATTCGCCTCGTGAGGCTTCAGCTACCTCGATGCGTAGGCGATGACGTGCCCTCTCTGTATCAGAACTGCGCCCAAACCTGAGATGGGCGCATCACAGTATACAACAAAATCCACGATGCCCTCTGGCAGGGCTAAGATTGGTGCCTCGCACAATCTCAGTCTCAGAGTCTCGAATGTGGCCTGCTGCTGAGGCCCCCAATGAAAGACCACGACTTTCCTCGTTAGCCTGGTCAGAGGTACGACTATCTTGGAGAAATCCTGGACGAATCTCCAATAGTAGCCGGCTAATCCTAGGAAACTCCGAATCTTAGATGGAGACTTTGGAACTTCCCATCTCATCACGGCCTCTCCTTTGGCCGGGTCCACTGAAATCCCGTCCTGGTTGATGAGGTGCCCAAGGAACTGCACCTCGTGCAACCAGAACTCACACTTGGAGAACGTAGCATACAAGTTCTCCCTCCTCAAAGTCTCCAGAACCTCCCGCAGATGCTCCTCGTGCTCCTCCTGCGTCTTGGAGTAAACCAAGATGTCATCAATAAACACTATCACAAACTGGTCTAACATCGGTCTACACACGCGGTTCATAAGGTCCATGAATGCGACAGGAGCATTGGTGAGTCCGAAAGGCATCACCACGAACTCATAGTGGCCATAGCGTGTCCGAGACGCCGTCTTCTGTATATCCTCCTCTCTGACCCTCATCTGATAATATCCTGAGCGCAGATCAATCTTGGAGAACCAAGATGCTCCCTGTAACTGTTCAAAGATGTCATCAATCCTCAGGAGTGGGTAACTGTTCAAAAGATCGGGTGGCACCCGAATCAAACAACACATGAACTGGGATTCCATTCACATGGAACAATCCTAGACAAGGCACATGATATATCAAAATCACAGCGACATAATATAAAAGCATAAGGATAAGAAATCATACCCGTCACCACATCGGGTGCAGCGCGTGCCTCCTCGGCTGTCAGCTGAAATGCTCGACTCCAAACCACTAGAGCCTCCAACTTGGCCTTTCGGCCATCCACAACCCATGTTATCGCTGGAGTCAGCGCCAAAGTCGGCGCCGCTGTTGCTACTGCTGTCAATCTAGGGTAATTGGACTTTTTATGGCCCTTTTGATTGCAATGAAAGCAAATCAGGTCAGATATCTTAATTGCAGGAGTAGGGGCGGTATAATCCCTGCCAAAATGCCTAACCTTGTCGCACTTATAGCAGCCTGAACCCGGCCCAGTGCGACAAGCTCCCTCGTGTGACCGACTGCATTATCCACAACGGTCCCGCCCTGACTGGCCTTTCGGCCTACCATCGGATCCCTTGGGCTTCTTCCCCAAAGCCCCTGCCGCCTGCCCCTCCTCTGCCTTCCTCTTCCAGATGTGCTCCATATCAATCTCCCTCTCCCTAGCCCTGGAAATCATGGAATCCAGGGTAGGGCAAGCTAAAAACTGACATACTCCCGGATGTCAGCTCGTAGCATGTCATGGTAGCGGGTCCTCTTCATGTCCTCATCACCCGTATATTGGGGCACCAACAAAGCTCTCTCCTGGAACTTGGCGGTGATCTCCACCATAATCTCCGTAGTCTGCCTCATATCCTAGAATTCCCTGGCCAGCTGCTGAAGCTCTACAGCTAGCGCAAACTCTGCTCTGAACCAGGTCACAAAATCTGACCATGTCATAGCCTCAACAGCCAAGGCTCCCAGAGAGTCACCAACCGACTCCCACCAGTCCCTAGCCTCGTCCCTCAAACACCCTGCTGCAAATCGTAGCTTCGACCCTTCGGGGCAGAAGCTGGTCAGTTGTGCAGACTCAATGTACGCAATCCATCGTCTGGCAGCAATGGGTCCTTCTCCCCATGGAAATCTGGCTCACCACTCCCTCTGAAGTCCTTAAAGGATAGTGTGCGTGGTCCTGACTGGCTAGTCGCCATGTCACTCCAGAACGCCCTTAGGCGATCCTCCATCAGCTCAATGATCCCCTCCTTGACCGACCCGAAGATAACCGACGTCGCATCAAGGATATCCCTCGTGATCTCAGACGCAATGAACTCGCGTAACCCATTATCCACATGCTTGGATCTTGCCACTGAGCCCGATCCTGACCCGGATCCTGAACCTCCTGCTCCATGTCGCGTGACCACCATCCTGAACAATAAACATATGAATATCAGGGTCACATATACTTTCCAAGTTTCCCGGTTCCATCTAGGTCCTCCTTGGTTCGAGTACGGATCCTCTGCTTTCAGTAGTACGGGCCCATACTACCTTCCACATCTATCCGTACTTTCCTCAAGAATTGCTTCGACTTCACCAAGTCCCTTTTACCGATACCCTTTCCACTGATCTCATCCTAAGCTTCCCTAAGGCACTCTCCGACCTACTCTCCGCCATCAGCTGCACTAGGAGTCCCCACCACCTCTCCCTAACTAGCTTGCGGATATTGTTACATATCCGCTCCTTAGTTAGTTGAAGCTAGTCAGAACCCTCATAGCACAAAGCAAGCAACATTCATGCATTGAGTAATTAAACCAGGCATAACCTACACAGGCCATCCTACTGCTGACTAAACAGTCCTAGCATACAGCTCATACAATAGGCACATAAGGCATCCTTCCTAGATCCTTAGCTCTAACTAGCATGCAATTTTCAGAATCATATATCAGGCACACAAGACATCCTCCTAGATCCTTAGTCCTATTCTAGCATGCAGTTCTCTGAATCAAAACCATATAACATAACATAACAAGTATGGGTATCTTGGGGAAAACTTTATTGAGCCCGGCCGGTCGCACACATCACACACTTCGTCTTTCTTAAAATTTCCCAATTCAGACATTAGAAAACCATTTTTCCTTGAAATATCTTTTAGTCCCTCAGTTTAAGTCCAGACACCCCCGAGGGTGTGTCCGAATCCCTCAAACCAAGTCTCTGACACCAACTTGTAACGACCCAATTTTCAAGGCCAAAAATTTAATTTTTGAATTAACGCATTTAACAAACATTTTACCAAAATATTGTCAATAAAACATACATTACAAAATCATAATGTTGTATTTCGAACCATAACATCATAAGTATTGAAAATCAGAGTACAGTCCCAAAAACTTCATGCGGAAACATGTGTGTGTATGTGATGCATTACTACGCCGCCGACTCTTTCTCCTTCGACGAAGAAGTACCTGAAACCAAAACCAAAACAGTAAGCACAAAGCTTAGTGAGTTCCCCCATTATATCACATACCATATCATCGGTATCTTTCAACCGGTAACCTTCATCGGTATATTTCAACTGGTAGCCTTCATTGGTATCTTTCAACTAGTAACCATCATCGGTATCTTTCAACCGATAATCAACATCGGTATCTTTCAACCGATATCCGTCATCAGTATTTTTCAACCGGTAACTGGGAACTATCGCACCCTTACCACTAGCATACAATCAAAAAATATAAACATACAGTCAGGCATATCCGGGTACTGACCTACCCTTGGGTCCTAAGGACCACTGTTAGGGAAATTGATCCCTACTATACACATAACATATAATCCAGATAAATCACATAACCAGACCAAGATAATTATCACAAAGACCATTAACTTCTAAATACCCCTTTTTGGTGGGCCAACATTGTGGCCTTAGACCCACCCTTACTGGAAGGTAACTCACCTCAATGTCGTGCAGTGTCTGATCTATCCTCGGCGCACAAGTCGACTCCCTACGACTCCTCAATCCCTACACGACAACCTTCACGTCAACACATATCACATACAACCCTAAACAGGGTCAGCCCAAGTTCAATCAAAGTCAACATTGGTCAAAGTCAACATTCAGTTGACCTGACTCGTCGAGTTGGCTTACCAACTTGTCGATTCCATGCTTCACTTATCCCACACAAAACCCCGGCTCCACTTGTCGAGTCTAGAAAAACTCGACGGGTTCTCCTTTAATCATAACATCGGGACCATGTTCATCTGACTCGCCGAGTTCCTTCTTGAACTCGTCGAGTTCATCTTCAACTTAAGAACTTGTCCAGTCTATGACTTGCCGAGTTGTATGAACAACTCATCGAGTCCATCTTCAAAGATTGGGAGATTGCTATGGACTCGCCGAGTCTGCTCAAACCACTCACCGAATCCCATGGCTTCCAGGTCCCTCTTCGCATCTAAACCCACAAGGGACTTCCTTCCTAACACTTACCCATTCATAGAAAGGGTTTGTTGCACAATGGTCACCGACTCGTCGAGTGCTAAGAACAACTCATCGAGTCCAACCTTGACTAATTCAATACATTCGATTTAAATGAGGTCTAACACACCAAAACCATAGATTTGGCCTCCTAATGTACAATTTATACGCTAAGTTCCAAACTTGATGCACATGCATGGGGTTTTTAGCTCAAAAATCCATATAAAGTGTCCTACAATGTGCATAGGGCTCTCATGGCCCTAAAGTTGGCACCTTTATGCCATGAGACCCTTCTTAAGGCCCAAATATGAAGGCTAGAGTCCACGTAGCACTCCTTAAATCCGAAAATGGCTTGAAAATCCCTAAATGCACCCAAGATCTACAATCTAAAGATGAACAACCAAATGGAAGACCAAAGCTGGAGCCTTTTTCCTTGATTAAGCTGAAGATGGAATGAGATTTCTGGATCCACAAGCCCCAAGTCGAATACTCAAGATCCTCTTCTTCCTTCCAAGCTTCACAAGTCAACAAAAGCACCTAAATGGCCTTAACACACACACACACACACACAAACAGCTAGGGTTTCGATATGCAGCTCTAGGAGCGTGTTAGGGACAATGGAGGCAGAGTTAAGGTGTTTACATAGGGTGCAAATCCTCTTATTAGAGTTTTTGTCCAGACAGCACGGACTCGTCGAGTCCGGTCTCTAACTTGCCGAGTCAGCCACTTAACTCCTATGTCCAATCCGCTTGTACTCGACGAGTTGGGCCACCAACTCACTGAGTCCCAGGCCAAAATTCAAAATACTTAATTTAAAAATACGTACCAGGAACCAGGTGTTACATTCAACTAGATGTACAATCAAATAACATGGGTTCTTACTCAGTCATGATTTCTTACTCATACGGACATTTCCTAACCAGCTCTGTCAGCAACTATCAAACAGGACCTTATTATGCTTTCAGTGTAACGTAAATTTACATTCATATTGTTATTATGAACCTATAAATAAGATTGATTAATGATTTTGTATCATAATACTGATTTAATCTACTTACAAGAGTGATGTCAATGCTAGATTTAGTGATGTGTTTAAAGTGGATTCTTTAAACAGTATACCATGTATACCAAACTGATCCTACCTCTGATATGATCTTACCTGGTTATTCCTTATCAACTCGATATTGATATATTCATTTTGTTAAGGAATCTAAACTATTGTTATTATTTTTCGAAAATTATGAAACAAAGATTAAGATTGAGTAATTTTCATATCTAGGTCTTTTGAAAGGAAAAGCTAAAGTGTTAGGTGAATGGCTAATCACAAGCCATCCACTTTTAACATGTTGGTGCATATTTGCTTTCATATTATACATCAGTGGTCTAAAAGGCGTGCCATGGCGTGAGGCATGCATTCGCCATTACAAAAAGCCTCATAACGTTGTTGTTAGGCGTGATACGTGGCAAGGCGTGATATATGGTGTGTGTTTTTTTGTTTGAGACACATTTTTTCACTCTTTTTATGCCTTTTATAATCGAAAATACATGTATTGTGTTTTTTTGTTATTAGCTTTTGATATAACACTTCTAAAAACTAGTTATATTTGATATAGATCTATATTTATGTTGTAATATAATTATAAATTAATACAAAATTGTCTCCTTACATCACGCCTTGAAAAATGTCATGGCTCGCCATGGCTCGTTAAGCTTGAGGCTTGGCCTTGCTGCCATGAGACGCCTCACGCTTTTTAGAACCTTGTTATATACATATATACAAGTATTTAATTGTTTAAGTGTCATATGTGCTCATTATTTGTGTTAGATATAGCAATAGAATATTTTTTTACATGATTGAATTGTAGATTCATTTTATCGTATTTAAATCATATAGAGTAGTGAAGGGTTGTGGAGAATAAAAGAATGATGAGGGGTCATGACCAACATGGTACTGTTATACTTATAGGGTTTAGTCGTCTAGTAGAGTATAGATGATGACCATGGATTATTCTAGTATGTCCACTGGAACACTGGTAAGCTCGCCACTTGTAGGTATTAATGATCATGCTTTTCATGGAAAATGAAAGAATGTTTGTTTGGGTACTCTATCCATCCATGGTTTCCTTATGATGAGTTTTGATACAAAATATAAGTTAGTTTTTCATAAAAACCAAGCAATGGAAGCTTTAAAAATAATAAGTTTATTTTCGAGTGTAGAACAAAACCAAACCATCTAGGATCCATTGGTAGAGGTTAGAATGATATTAAAAACAATCATAAAGTGTTTTAGAATGACAACCTTTGGAGCCTTTGGACCTAATTGGTTTTGGGGTGTTGATGAAGATAGAAAGATCAAAGAAGATGATCTTCTCTACAAGTATCCACCATCAAGGTCAAGGTACTTAGAATGTTAGTTCCTTCCTGTAATACTTTGTTCTTTAATCCTTTAAGTGCTTATCAAAATAAGCGAAGGAAGATAAAAAAAGGAAATCTCTAATTCTTCACACTTTACTTCAAAAGATAAGAGGAAGTAGGAAGCCAAAAGCTCTGGCTTTTTATGAGGATAGTAAGGACCAAAAGCTAACTCACTTTCATGAAAAGTGTCTCTCTTATATATCTCATACAAGGTAAGGGCTTTACATTCAAATACTCTAAAATATTTTCCTAGAAAACAAGCATGGGAGACGAAGCATGGAGCTTGATAAGCAACCTCCTCTCCCTTGAAAACTTACAACCATGATGAACAAAAGCAAGAAGAAAGACATAAAATAAAGCCTTATGCATTCTTTAATACTTATACATCATCAAAGAACAATACCTTGTTGTTTAATATAAAGTGTTGGCCTTGTAAGAGCATGGTGTGTAAGAAACAAAAGTAACAATCAACATCTCTGCCCATGCCCCCATCATTTTCGGCCAAAGCTGTAATACCCTGATTTTTTAAATATTAAATTTTTTACCCATGGAATGAGTTTTGTTTGCCAAAAGGGCCCATAGTGGCATTTTGGTAATTTCAGGAATTTAGAGTACGTTGAGCGTACATGTGTATGCTAAGCGTACTAAGGCACGCCTTAGTAAGTTGGGCGTACGTGAAGATCATGCAAATCTTAATTTTTAAGGTTTTTGGCCATATATATACATCATTATAACCTCATGTCCTTTTCCTTCTTTAGCCACCCTCTATGAGAATGACCCCCAAGCTAACCTTAAGTGAAAGACTGCCTTTTGGATCCCATGAGAGTGTTTAGAGGACTTCTTGAAGGTGAAGAGTGAAGTATGAAGAACTTCTCCTACCAGTTCTTTTGGACTTCTTATCGTGGATAAGAGTAGGGACTCCCCACCGGTGAGAAAGGTTTCGAGTCCCCAACTGAGTAGAGGCATTGAAGAAGTTCTTGAAAGTCGGAACAGTCGGCAAGTGGCCTAGGGCACAACAGAGGAGTTCAAAACTCACTATCTTGTTTATAGCGATAGGGGTCAACTCTCTCACCAAAAACCCATATTCCCGGATGATCGGGTTGAAGAAATCAGTGTTGGGAAAGCGAGGACCTGCCTCGAACAAGGCGAGTGGGATGTCAACTTTGCCCTCAGGAAGACCGTAAAGTGATGCACCGGGTAAGTGGATTTTCACTCTGTGTTCGGAAACAAACCCGAATCAGAACTCAAAAGATTCTCATTCTTCGGTGGTCAGATCTTTCCCCGAGCGCTAGTGGTAGCCATGAAAAATATGAATAAAAGGTTGAAATGGTTTTTTCTCAAGAACAAGAAGTTAAAGAAAGACAAGTAGAAGGTAAGGAGGAAACTCTAGGAAGAACGGAGCCTTAAATACCACAAAAGGGGTAGCGAACCGTTTTCATGATGAAACCGCCAAACAACAGTGATTTCTCCCTACCAACTGCATAAGTTGTCAATAGCAGCCCGCCACGTGCCTGTGAGTAGACCAAAACAACTCTGCTATGTCACTAACGCAGAAGCCTACTGGTCTATGGGACTTGTTAACGTTACCATGAACAATTACATTAAATGTAATGAAAATCATAAACGATACGTTATCTCATCAGGACTTTGGTCAAGGCCCGGTCTTAGCCAAGGCATTTTAGCACTTGGGTGGCAGTTTGTTTCCCTCCACAAGGGACGAATATCCCACGGGATCTTCTCATTCACTCACGACCAATCAGGACGTGACAGAAAGCTTAGGTGACGCCCAGAACTGACGTCCCCAGGCAATTAGTTAACATGGGGATGATCCTCCCCGTCATAGGAGGCCATGTCTCACGTACATCGGACAAAGTCCCCGTGATTAGTTAAAAGCAGGTATAAAAGGATCTATTCTCCCTCAAGGAAGGGATCCATCTTCTCTCTCACGAATATTATCCTAAAATTACGTTTCTCAGAAAACTAACTTGATCGTCGGAGCGACGTCCCGAGAGAACTCCCGGACATCATTTAACGATTCTCCTATGTGTTGTGTTCTCATGAAAACTCCCAAGACAGATCCATCATCCGACATCTAAAACCCTATTGAACATGTCACAACAGTAGCGCCAGGAATAGATTCTGTACTTATGGCCAGCACGACCCCTAGTGATAAACCATACTTTTGGTGTGTACTTGGTATGAAAAACTGGACGTTACAAGTGATGGGTTTTAGCCATAAGATCTTTCCTATGTGTGCATGCAAAACCCTAATGCTTGGATCTAGGCTTTCTAATTAAACATGCTTTGAATCCAAGACTTCTAATGGCTAATTAGGTTAAATAACAACATTGAAACAGATCTAGAATCATACCTTTGAGTTCCTTGTTGATCTTGTTGTCTTGGAGCTTCTAGAGTCACAAATGTCACTCCTCTAATGGCTTACAAACACCAATAGCAAGCAAGATGATTTAGGAGAGAGGAGAGGGGAGGAATTCAGCCAGAGTATCTCCACTTTTAGATTGTATGTTCAATTCCCTCACCCCTAGGGTCTATTTATACTTGTAGACTCCTTAAGGGTTACAACCTAAACCCTAATTGGATAACTTAGACTTTAAGTTGATCCATATCCTTTCCTTGATAACCCTATGGACGATTTTGGCTTATCCAAGCCCTAGAAATCGTCCATCCTATCTAGGATAAGGATTTATAGTCTAAAGTGTAACTATCAAACAATTGACAGTTTATACCCTCTTATTTAATTAATCTCTTTAAGCCACCAAATTAATACCAATTAATTCATGACTTATATTAATCAAATAACCATATCTTATTCCTTATAATATTTACTCTCTCTTAACAAATCATCCATCAAGTTGCTATGGTGAAGGCAACCCGAAAGGACCATGCACAACCGGATATAGTTATAGCCTTAGACACTATTCCAACAGTCTCCCACTTGGATAAGTCTAGTAACTATACAAGTACAATTCGGTTTGCAATCGTAGCTCTCAAAGACGCTGTCAACTCTGATCTAATCAATCTTGTCCTTTAGATAAGGGATCTTACAGTCCTCTGTTAGATATCATGCTGACAATCCTATGGAATGGTTAGTCAAACATTTAAATTTCTCGATCTCCGATTTATTTGACATAGAACTTAATCAAACACATCAATTCAGTTCTGACCGGGCCCGGCACATAAGTCAAATCAAATCATCGAGTGGCCAAGATATATCTTCTACCCTCTTAGGATAAAATTTACAGATAAACTTCGACTTATATGCATTTACTTATTCATTAACCAACTATACACAACAATGCGTTTTATAACATCAAGTTACTGATGCGTTTTCGCATTATCAATGCACAATCAACTAACAAATAATAAACCATATATCTAGGTTTTAAGACTATATGATATTATCATCTTGCGATCACTTTTTATATCGTATTCCATAAAGTGATTCCAGCAAGCGCGGGTTTATTCCAATGCTCAAAACCAGTTCATAAGCACTCATGAACGTTGCATCAACCCTTGCTATGTCTAACACCATTTAGACATTCTACACACCAATTCATGACAATCTTCATTCATATCTACTCCCAACATATGAACGATTGTGGACCATTTGAATAATTCGATTATTCCTAATAAACTCAATTATTCTGGAAGTCAAAACATGCAAAGTGAAACAATAGTTAAACAATTAACATGTGACAGTAACTTTACTCATAAATAAAACTCCTTTATTTAATCATCAAATGTTAATTACATTTATCTATTATACGTTTTTAATACTATCTAATCTATACTAATATCATCCTTCAGCCCAATACTCCTAGCATGCTGCAAGTGCTTAACCTTACTCAGTCCCTTCGTAAGCGGATCTGCTGGGTTATCTTCTGATGATATCCTCTTCACTACGAGTTGTCCTTTTTCTACACGATGTCTAATGAAGTGATATTTTCTATCGATATGTCGAGATCTACCATGATCCCTCGGTTCCTTGGTCAAGGCAACCGCACCTTCGTTATCACAGAAAATCTCCATGGGCACCTTTATGGCTGGCACAACTCCAAGATCACCGATGAAGTTCTTTAGCCATATTGCCTCCTTCGACGCTTCGCTCGCTGCGATGTACTCTGATTCGCACGTTGAATCAGCTACGGTTTCCTGCTTGGAACTTTTCCATGTCACTGCTCCTCCATTTAGGGTAAAGACCCAGCCCGACTGCAAACGATAGTTGTCCCTGTCGGTCTGAAAGTTGGCGTCACTATACCCTCGCACCTTCAAGTCATCACTCCCTCCAAGGACTAAGAACCATTCTTTCGTCCTCCGAAGGTACTTAAGGATGTTCTTCACCGCAATCCAATGTGCTTTGCCAGGGTTCCCTTGATATCTGCTAACCATGCTCAAAGCGAAGGCTACATCAGGGCGAGTACAAGTCATAGCGTACATGATTGAGCCAACTGCGGAAGCATATGGTACTTGGCTCATTTCTGCTATCTCAGCTTCGGTACTCGGAGTTTGAGTCTTACTCAACTTGGCATTTCCTTGTATCGGTAGTTCTCCCTTCTTTGAGTTTTCCATACTAAAACGTTTTAGTACCTTCTCTAAGTAAGTATTCTGACTAAGTCCAATTAGTTTCTTACTTCTTTCTCTTACTATCCTTATTCCCAAAATGTAAGAAGCCTTTCCGAGGTCCTTCATAGCGAAGCACTTCCCGAGCCAGGACTTAACCTCCTGCAGAGTCGGGATGTCGTTCCTTATGAGTAATATGTCATCGACATATAGAACGAGAAAGCTTACTATACTCCCACTGGCTTTGACATATACACAAGATTCGTCTTCGCTTCGTACAAATCCAAACTCTTTGACTTTCTCATCGAAGCAAATATTCCATCTGCGAGACGCTTGCTTAAGTCCATAAATGGACTTCTCAAGCTTACACACTCTATTCGGATGCTTCGGATCTACAAACCCCTCTGGCTGAGCCATGTAAACATCCTCAGCCAACTTTCCGTTAAGGAAAGCGGTCATGACATCTATTTGCCAAATCTCATAATCATGAAATGCGGCAATTGCTAGCATCACTCTAATAGATTTAATCTTCGCAACTGGTGAGAAGGTCTCATCATAGTCAACTCCGGGAGTTTGAGTAAAGCCCTTCGCGACCAATCGCGCTTTATATGTGTGTACGTTCCCATCCACGTCGGTCTTCTTTTTGAAGATCCATTTGCACCCAACGGTCTTACGTTCGGGCACATAATCAACCAAATTCCAGACTTGGTTATCGTACATGGATTGGATCTCGCTATCCATTGCCTCTTTCCATTTCGCAGACTCCGGGCCTGCCATGGCTTCCTTATAGCTATTAGGTTCATCAAGATTTACTAGTGTACCATCACTAATATACGTGTCCCCTTCGGTAGTAATATGAAAACCATAAAACTGGGGTTGAACTCTAAATCTATCGGAACATCTGAGAGGTAAGCATTTGTCAATCGGTTCAACCGGAGTTTCCTCCTTGGGTTGAACGCCAGCGGTAGAGGTTCCTTCATCTATCGACTCTTGAATTTCTTCAAGTTCGATTTGCCTCCCACTGTCTCCTTGGCTTATGAGTTCTCGCTCTCGGAAAACTCCTCTCCTCGCAACAAAGACAACATTGTCTTTCGGTCTATAGAAGAGATATCCAAAGGATGTTTGCCGGTAGCCGATGAAAATACATCGCTCACTTCGAGGTTCAAGCTTGTCGTGAGTATCTCGTCTTACGAAAGCCTCGCAACCCCAAACCTTGATATGTGTCAACGAGGGAGCTTTCCCCGTCCACATCTCGTGAGGTGTTTTGGCAACCTTCTTAGTAGGGACTCGGTTAAGGATATGGGCGGCAGTCTCTAAGGCATACCCCCAAAAGAAGATAGGTAGTGAAGCACGACTCATCATAGAGCGAACCATATCCAATAAGGTCCGATTACGCCTTTCTGCCACACCATTCAACTGCGGTGTCCTAGGAGGCGTCAATTGCGAAACTATTCCACACTCCTTGAGATAATCGTGGAATTCAAGACTTAGGTACTCTCCTCCTCGATCGGATCGAAGCATCTTGATTTTCCTGCCCAATTGATTCTCCACTTCATTCTTGAACTCTTTGAACTTTTCAAAGGTGTCTGACTTTTGCTTGATTAAGTAGATATACCCATATCTACTATAGTCATCGGTAAAAGTCACATAGAAGCGGTTCCCATCCTTCGTGGTTGATCTAAAGGGTCCACATACATCGGTATGTATTAGGTCCAATAGCCCCTCACCCCTTTCACAAGTACTCATGAAGGGTGACTTAGTCATCTTTCCAAGTATACAAGACTCGCATGTGTCATCTTCCCTAAGGTCGAATGACTCCAACACTCCATCCTTTTGGAGTTGGGCTATGCATTTCTTATTTACATGTCCAAGACGGCAATGCCACAAGGATGATTTATCCATACTAGTGGAAGAATCAATATTCAAAACATCATTTCCTAAGTTATCAACAATCATAACAGTTTCATATATTCCATTACATGGTATAGCTTCAAAGTAAAAGACACCATTTAGATAAACCAAAATAGAACCATTCTCATTATTAAAAGAAAATCTAAATCCTTGTCTATATAAACCATGAAATGAAATGATGTTTCTAGCCATTTCTGGCGAATAGCAACAATTGTTCAAATCTAAAACTAAACTATTCCTAAGCACTAAAGAATACACTCCAATCTTGGTCACAGGCGACGATCTTCTGTTCCCCATGATTAGATTGATCCTTCCTTGCTCTACATCCCTACTTCTTCTTAGTCCCTGCACATTAGAACAAATGTGAGAACCACAACCGGTATCAAGAACCCAAGAAATAGCATGATTAGAATCGTTAGATTTGATTGTGTATATACCTGCGAAAGATGGCTTGATCTTTCCTTCTTTGATCGCTTGCAGGTAATCCGGGCAGCTTCTTTTCCAATGTCCTATCTTGTGGCAGTGGTGGCACTCTGCCTCCTTCGGGTTAGAGCAGGGCTTAGCGGGATCAACTTTGGTCCCACTAGAAGAGGCACCATCTCGGGCTTTCACCTTGTGATAGTTATTCAATGAGGCTTTCCTCTTCTTTCCCTTCCCTTGACCAATAGCCAAGACAGGAGCAGCGGACGGATTGGGAGTTGGTGCAACAGACTTGTCCTTGAAGTTGCTCTCAGCGACCCTCAAGAGACCTTGGAGTTTGCTTAGGGTGACCTCTTTTTTGTTCATGTGGTAGGTCATCCTAAATTGGTTGTACATCGGAGGCAAAGAGTGAAGCACCATGTCGATCGCCAAGTCTTCACCAAAGTCAACATTCAACTTGCGAAGCCGGTCGACATACCTTTGCATCTTTTGCAGGTGCACGGTAAGAGATTCTCCATGACCCATCTTAGCGGAGATCATGTTAGTGAAAATCTCGTAACGCTCTTGTCTCGCGTTTTGGTGGTATCTCTCCAACAAGTCTTGATGCATCTCGTATGGATACATGTCCTCGTAGGACTTTTGGAATTCGGAGTTCATGGTGGCGATCATGATGCAATGTACCTTCGTTGCATCTCGCTCATGAGTTTCAAAGGTGTGAATTTCTTCGGAAGTAGCAACTTCGGGGTTGATTTTCTCGAGCTTTTCATCGAGGACATACTCTTTATCCTCATAGCGAGCAATGGTGCGAATGTATCTTATCCATTCGCTAAAGTTCGTTCCGTCGAAGGTAACCTTTTGGCAAAGGCTCATCAACGTGAAAGAACTAGCAGCAGCGTTGTTTGCGTTCGACATCTTTGATTAGAAAAGGACAAAGATAGATTAGAATAAGAATCCCTAATTATCACCCAATAAGAAAAATTAGGGCTAGGATCCAACAATAACATTTACATACTAGAAAAGGGATGCCGTAATCTAACATGCAAATAAATTGAAGGTAAGTGAATGACGATTCACTAATTCTCCATTACAAAACTTAAACTATTAGTCCTAAGTGTTTTTGAGAATTCCTAGGTTCAGATGAGATTCATTGAACTATTCAATGGCATGTTTAAATCTCGATATACCCCTCTCGTTTGTGACTGGGATGCCGAGGATCACAAAGCGGGTGTGAATTACCATGCAAATTTACATGGTGCCTTCATTGTAACGATCACCTATTCGATGTGCCAGTAAACCACACACGCTCCATCGAACTATGATAAACAATGAATCACCCTTTGCCACCTTCGCTTAGAACCAATTAGTGTGCCGGTAAACCACACACGCTCCACTAACTTCTTAGCAAGGTGCAAAGTGTAATTTCATGGGATTGCATCAATTCACTTTTCCTAAAGTAACTAAGATTGGCAAATTTTTAAAACGTGTAGTTACTTTGTATTTCTTATTATACTTTTAATGAGAAGATGAGGTTGCCCTATCCTACCCGTTCGGCTAACGACCCTCCACCAATCAAGCAAGCGGTGGGTGTGAGTGTACACCCATTAAGCGCCATTTTATAGGCCGCAACCTTATACCCACCTTATAGATCGGCTTCGTGAATGAGGCCTACTAACGGTAAGACTAGCATTTAGTTATACATACATATATATATATATATATATATATATATATATATATATATATATTATACTACTAATATCATATTAGTATAGGGGTGTATTTTAAACCTTTTAAAATCTAGGGTTTGAAATTTAAGTTGTCTAAATTAAAACTTTTAATCACAAATATAAATTTCAAAACTTTAGGGTAGGTTTTAAACATTTAAAACATGAAGGATCAAATAACAAATAATTCCAATTAACAACTAATATCCTAATTATCTTTATTTGATTTATCCAAGATTTCTTTTAAGATAATTATCAAAATAATTAATCATTTATCACATAAGGAAATTAAATATTTTATTAGATGATAAATATCTTTAATTAGATCAAGATTATAGTCATATATATCAAAAAATCGAATTAGGGTTGATCTAATATGATTAAGGTAAGTTTCCATAAGATAAACATGAAAAAATCCCGGTTTTGCCTAATCCAGACGCTCGGACTCGCCGAGTACAGGCCTACTCGCCGAGTCCACTTTGGAACTCGCCGAGTACATGACTCATAAACCCAAAATCGAATTTTGCAGGTTTGTTTTAGTTAATCAAGCAACAATTTAAAGAAAACCAAGCTAGGCTCTGATACCACTGATGGGTTTTAGCCATAAGATCTTTCCTATGTGCGCATGCAAAACCCTAATGCTTGGATCTAGGCTTTCTAATTAAACATGCTTTGAATCCAAGACTTCTAATGGCTAATTAGGTTAAATAACAACATTGAAACAGATCTAGAATCATACCTTTGAGTTCCTTGTTGATCTTGTTGTCTTGGAGCTTCTAGAGTCACAAATGTCACTCCTCTAATGGCTTACAAACACCAATAGCAAGCAAGATGATTTAGGAGAGAGGAGAGGGGAGGAATTCGGCCAGAGTATCTCTACTTTTAGATTGTATGTTCAATTCCCTCACCCCTAGGGTCTATTTATACTTGTAGACTCCTTAAGGGTTACAACCTAAACCCTAATTGGATAACTTAGACTTTAAGTTGATCCATATCCTTTCCTTGATAACCCTATGGACGATTTTGGCTTATCCAAGCCCTAGAAATCGTCCATCCTATCTAGGATAAGGATTTATAGTCTAAAGTGTAACTATCAAACAATTGATAGTTTATACCCTCTTATTTAATTAATCTCTTTAAGCCACCAAATTAATACCAATTAATTCATGACTTATATTAATCAAATAACCATATATTATTCCTTATAATATTTACTCTCTCTTAACAAATCATCCATCAAGTTGCTATGGTGAAGGCAACCCAAAAAGACCATGCACAACCGGATATAGTTATAGCCTTAGACACTATTCCAACAACAAGTTGGTATTATAATTGTGGTTTAAGTGAATTAGGTTCTTGTAGTGAATCCCTAAACTTAAACAATAAAATGGAAAATGTTATTTGATTATGCTTGGTACATATAAGTTAGTCAGCTGTTGACAATTAGGGATCTGTGATATATATAGAATTCCCTACAAATAATGTCGTGACATACATTTTAGAGAAAGTTGAGGTTCATGTTGTGGTGTCTATTGCAGTTCATGTGGTGATAAATATTGTGATAAGTGGTGCAATGTAACTTATGATGTACGATATAGTGTGTATGTGTGTGTGCATATATATATATATATATATATATATATATATATATACATATATATAAATTTCTACAAACGACATAGTCATGAACGTTACGTTACACTTGGTGGTGAGCATTATGTGATATAATGGTGTTATGGTTCATGTTGCGGAAACCATGTAGTGTAGATAAATTTAAAATTTATTACAAAATACACGATACGGGTAGTTAGAGATACACGATGTAGTTGGATAAATAAAATAGCGATGTACTTGCTAACCACGACGCAAATTATTGGGGTATGAAGTCTTGTCCAACATTTGGTGCACTTGGAACTCAATGGAGCATTCGGATTTCAATTTAACATGTGACAAAGTAATGAATCATCTAAGAATGGAAATGTTCATATGACAAAAGAATGAATCATCTTAAAGAGGGTATGGAGCACATGGGAAAGGAATGAAGCATCTTATAACGTTAGATGTGTCATTTAAGAAGATGGTGTGCCACTTTGGAATCAAGATGTTCCA
The DNA here is from genome assembly GCF_052625555.1 of Lactuca saligna. Taxonomy (NCBI): domain Eukaryota; kingdom Viridiplantae; phylum Streptophyta; class Magnoliopsida; order Asterales; family Asteraceae; genus Lactuca; species Lactuca saligna. The sequence continues at coordinate 169,085,656 of NC_136423.1, read as the reverse complement.
TCTTGATGAAGGTGTGCCATCTTGAAGGAGGATACACCAACATAGAGGAACATGCACCACTCTAGTGTTCCATGATGTACTATGGAGTATTGATGTTCTACTGATGTGTTGTTGAAGTATGGATGTGCCATTAATGATCATGATGTGCTACTTGAGCATCATGATGTCCCATTAGGTGGCTTAATACGCCAGACATGTTCCTAGTGTGCCAAAAGTGTTCCATATGTGCCATGATATCTCTTGATGTACCACATATGTTCCCGATGTTCCATGTCATCCCTTGATGTGCCATCATGACACCTCGACGAAGTATCATGCACAGGAGATGCCACCAATTGACAATATGTGCCACCAAGTGATAAGATATACTCATATACCACTAAGTGACAAGGGGTGCCACTCAATGACACATGATGTACCAATGGTGTATTGATCGTGCCAATACAATGTCTCTGAAGGATGATGGTTCTATAAGCGTCTGTAGGGAAATCCATGACGTGTTGGAAATTAGGGCATCCTTTTGATGAGATAACTATGGATAGGAATGGCCCATCAGAATTAAGATTTCCTATGCTTTCCTATAAATAGGCTCATATCACATTTATTATTCCTTGCGAGTGTGTGTACACAATAATTTCAAGAGAGCAATCATTTGTGAGGTTAAGTGCACATCATTTGGAGTAGTTAGTAAGCAAGATTGTTTATTTTATTTTGAGAGCTCAAGCGAGGTGTATCATTCGTATGTGATTGTAATTTTTCTTGAAAGTTTAATAAAATCTTATCTCTCGTTCGCCCGTGGATGTAGGTCACCCTGAGTGAGCCACATTAAATATCGTGTTAAGGTTTTTAGAAGTTTTATTTCACAAGTTTCACTATGTGTGGCTCCCCCAATATTAGTAATATATGTGTGTATATATTAAAGTATGCATTCTCGATGTATTGGTTATGAGCTACAAATGAAAGGGTATATGATTAATAAAGGCTAATGAGATAAACCCTCATATTCTCAAATAGAGAATGTATCGAAAGATAGTGAATTAGAATTCATTTGAACTTGTGAATTCATTACAACTTAATAGAAATAATTAATTAGTAAAGAAAGAAAAACTATTTGATATTAAAATATAATTAAACAAGTGAAAAATCAAATAAAGATGGGTTAAATATAACAAATATTTGATATTAAAATATAATTAAACAAGTCAAATAAAATACTATTAAATAATGAAGGTTAAATATATATAAAAAAACATATAAATATATTAACAATTAAATATATATTAAGAGATGAATAAAAAATAATAAAAAAATATTATGCATTAACATTGACTAATGATAACCAGTCGAATAAATAAGAATTAATTATAAAAAAAACTATGCTTTATGAGTGTTAAAAACCCTATAGTACCCATTTACATACAAGAGTATTTTTAGAATGTTTTTAGGTTTAAAATAGGAGTGGGGATGAGTTTTAACCTAGTTTAGTTTGGGGAGGTGTTGGTGAGAGTAGTAACAAGAATCAAGCTAAGTTTGTATATTATTCATAAAATCGGATTACCATAGAAAGTATTGAGTGTCCTATCTAGTTCGTATATAGCTCCTTATTCCATGGGATTTCTGTTGTACTAGTACTCTATATGTATCTCATTGTAATTGTGAAGAAACAATATAAAAACCATTCAGTTGAATTCTATGTTTTACATGGTATCAGGGCATACCAACTGAAACCCTTGAAATCCTGAATTGAAAAGGAAAAACCCCTCAAAGACCATGTCAGACAAAGAAGCAACACCCCTCCTCAAGAAACTGGATATGTGGTTCAGGATGCCCCGTTCACAACAGGGGTCATCCGGGATGATACGAATTATCATTTGTGGTCACAACTGATGGAGATGTGAATTGGAGCCCAAAACAACCTAGGATTTCTCACCGGATCCACCACGAAGCCTGAATTTGGAGAAAAGCAAATTAAAATTTGGTTAAATGAAAACAACCGCGTTAAGAGCTGGCTTATAGACTCCTTGAGCCCGACTTTGATTCCAAGATTCATCAGTTTGAAAAAAGCACAAGAAATATGGGATTCAGTAGATAAGACGTTCTATGACGAAACGGATGAAACACAATTATTCGAATTTAACAGGAGGTCGTTTAGTACCCAGCAAAACGGAAGAACCCTCACATCGTACTACAACGAGTTGATAGGTATTTTTCAGCAGATCGACACGCGGTTGATGGTTGACGAAGATAAAATGGAGCATGTTGTGTCATTTAACAAAATTCTTGGCTAGCTCCGTGTGCACATCTTCCTGTCCTTTTGCCAATAGGGCTTGAGTGACCTTGAACTTTTCAAGTCTTCGAACATGTGGGTCAAGGAGAATTATTGGAGTGAAGACTGATTTCCATTTCCACAATCCAATCGTGGAATATCATCTTCACATGGAAAACTTTTTCCAACAGATTCAGGAAGACCATAGTTGTTAGACTTTGACATCTACAAAACGGGAGAAATTCAAGTTAGTTGATTGGAATCCTTGATATAACACCCAAATGAAATATCAAGGCTAGGATCCAACAAAATATCCTAAAATATGGAAAAGGGATGTCGTAATCCAAATTGCAGAACATTTGAAGATAGGTAAATGACGATTAACCAATTCCCACCATGAAAAACGAAAATGAAAATTAAGTTTTAAATGAATTGAAACTCCTAGATCTTTTGAGATTCATTGAATTTTTCAATGGCATGTTTAAATCTCGAGTGTGCCCTTTGTTTGTCTCTGGGGTGCCGAGGATCACAAACAAGTTGTGGATAACCATGCAAATATACATGGTGCCCCCAATGTTACAGTCACCTAATCGACATGCCGGTTAACCACACACGCTCTATCGATATATGAAAAACATGAAGTCACCTTTTTCCATCTTTGCTTAGAGCCCAATTAGTGTGTCGATTAACCACACACGCTCCACTAACGTCTTAACAAGGGTACAAATTTCATGGAATAACACCAACTCCACGTTTTTCCTAAAGTAACTAAGATTTTGGGAATTTATAAAACATTTAGTTACTTCGTATTTCATTATACTTATAATGGAAGGTTGTGCCATATCCTACCCGTTCAGCCAACGACCTTCCACTAGTCATGAGTGCAGTAGGTAAGACTGGATACCCAATGGAGGTCATTTTACAAGTCGCTTCCTTAAACACTCCTTATAGATCAGCTTCGTGAATGAGGCCTACTAACGGTAAGACTAATATTTACTCATACATAATATATATATATATATATATATATATATATATATATTAAACTTTTAGTATAAGGGTGTATTTTATATTTTTAAAATACTAGGTGGTTTAATTTAATAAATTAAATTTTTTTAATTTGATTAACCTTAAACCATATAATAATGGATTTATTAATTATCCCCTTTAATTAAACTCTCAATTAAATCAATAAAACCATACGGGTGTAATTTGAACTTTTCAAAATACTACGGTTCTAGAATTTAATATTTCAAAATTAATATCTTTTAATTAAATTTTAAATTCCAAAATTTGAGGATAAATTTTGAAACTTTTCAAAATATTAGGGTTTAACAATTTAAATTTCAAAAACTAAAACTTTTAAGTTCAAATTTAAACTATAAAACCTAAAGGGTGTAAATTGAAACTTTTCAATCCTATAGGTCAAATATTTGAGTAATAATAATCCTATATTATCTATATTTAACCAAATCCATTAATTTGGTTAAGGATAATCATTCAAAACATAGAAAATCGATTTTAAGCAATAAAACGAGTTTTTAGTAATTATCCTTAACAAAATCTGCTCAAAAAATCGAAAATCCTGTCAACAACACCCTGTACTCGCCGAGTTCAGCCTACTCGTCGAGTCCACTAATGGACTTGCCGAGACGAGGCTACTCGCTGAGTCCACTGATGGACTCTCCAATTCGGCAGCGCATACAACAAAAAATTCCATCTTTTTGATCTTTTGGCAGTTCACTTTTGCATCTATCCAACTAGAAAAATGACCTAGGCTCTGATACCACTGATGGGTTATGAGTATAACATCATTCCTATGGTGTTCATGCAACTCTAATTGCTTTGATCTAGGTTTTCCTATTAAACATACATCGTTGAATACCAAAGCAATAAACCCTAGATCTAGCATGTGTTAATCGATATTAACATAAGAATATGATTTAGATCTTAACTTGATTTTTGTGTAGCAATAAAAAATCTCAATTCCTCTTGATCTTGACTTCTGAAAGCTTAGTGCCTCAAATGTTACACCTCTAATGGAGTCACAAACACCATGAGCAACAAGATGAACAAGGAGAGAGAGAGAGAGAGAGAGAGAGAGAGAGAGAGAGATGAGGAGGAAGAGGAGGCACCAAAACGTCCAGGAAACTCCAATGAATGGTTAGCCACGTTTTGGGTGCCCTAGGGGTCCATTTATACTTGTGTGGGCTGCTAGGGTTTTCAAGGAAAACCCTAATTCCCTGCTTAGGCCTTAAGCAACTCATGGAGTCCCTTTAGAAAGCCCTTGGATGATTTCAATAGGAATCCATAGCCCACAATGCAATTATCTTATAATTACAATATTAGCCCCCAAGTTTAATTAATCTCTTTTAGTCACAAAATTAATTCTTAATTAATTCTTGACTAATATTAATTAAACTATATGATTTCTCTTTTAATTTATTATTCACATAATATATTAATAAATCATAATTAAACCTCTTTATCCTTAGTTCATCCTATCAATTGCTATGGTGAAGGCAACCCAAAAGGATCATACTCACAATCGGGTCAGGTACTTACCAAAATAGTTATGGGTTTAGACACCTAATCCAACAGTCTTCCACTTGGATAAGTCTAATAACTATTTTGCATATGACTACAGAACCTGATCTGCAATCGTAGCTTTCAAAAACCGCTGTCGAACTCTGATCATATCAGAAACGTGTCCTTTAGATAAGGGATCATATATTCGTCCATTCTAGATATCTTAAGAACTGAGACATGGATTTTAATCATACTCTCTGTTCATGTGTTGTGTACCGATTTCCGATTTATGACGACTGAAAACATACTACAATTGAACACATCAACTTAGTCCCGGCTTGGCGAAATGCTTAGGGTGTCATCACTAAATCATTGAGGGGCCCACATATATCGATTTTATCCCACTTTAGGTAAAAGGAACGGATAAAATTTGACTCAATGCTCGCTTGTACCCACTCATCAAATCACAGACAACAATATGATTTATAACACCAAGTTACTGGTGCGTTTACATATTATCAATGTGAAACCAACTTGCAGAATACAACTCGCACATCTCAGTTTCAAGAATATAAGATATTATCGTATCACTAATCACCCATGATAAAATCCATGAAGTGATTCAAGTGAGCTTGGGTTTAATACAATGCTCAAATCATATTCATAAGCACTCATGAACGTTGCAGCAAACCTTTGCTATGTCTAATACACTTTAGACAATCTACAAACCAATTCTTGACAATCTTCTTTCATACCTACTCCCAAAGTATGAGCGATTGTGGAACGTTTGAATAATCTTATTATTCGGGAAGTCAAAACATGCAAATTGAAACACAAGAATAATACTAATACTATATGACCTCAGCCATTTGAGTATAAATAAAACACTTTTATTTAATCACCATATTGATTACTCATTTTTTGTTGTTTCGGGTAATCAACTTTTTACTTGAATTATAACAACAGTTGTCTCATGCACCAAGCATGCACACTATGTTTACCTATGGTTCTTGCTTTGTGAAATAGATTAATTGAACACATTTCCAATGATGCTTATTTCACAATTCCTAATCATTAGTGTAAGAATACAAAATTCTTGTCAATACTAGAATATGTTAGATTCTAACATTTTATGCAACGGTCCTTTCGTAATGTCACAACACAAAAGTCACCAAGACTCAGCCAATGAAATTACAAAATGCTTTATTGGAGATTGTTACAAGACAATTCCATAGATGTGAAGTCTCACATTCAAAGTACATTCCTTTGAACATCCTTCTTGCATAAAAGTTTCTAATATAGACATAATTTTTTTTAACGTCCAACTCTCAATATGGAAACATTTCCATATGACAAATCGTTGTAAATAGAGTCTTATCTATTCATAATAAAGTCAATATGGTTCATCCATTAGTATACTTCCAACTGTCCACAAGCGACCAATCTTTAGCAAACCTTAGATTGTCCTTGACAGTTGTTTAATTATTTTAGTCAAATCCGGTTCTATTCCCTTTCCTTCTTAATTACCTAGGCATTTGGAAAATTTTAGAACGATCAAATATTACAGCATATGCAATCGATCATATACTAGAAGCATATGGGACACGATTCATAATGTCTTACATAAAAAGCATGATCCTTTATCAGCCATTTGCCATAATATTTCTATTTTCCACATTCTCAAAATTCAAACTATGAAGAGGAATGTCATAATCATAATCGAAATTTGAGGATGCAATTAATATATCCTTGACTAAATTTGATTAAATTTTCTCGATCTAAGCTTTTAGACTTTGAAACAAAGTATAACATTCTTTCCCTTGATTATAGACAAACAACTTTTCAGCCCCTGCAACTTTGCAAAGTGAAACTTTTTGTTTTCTATAATTAGTATTGCTAACTTGCAACACTTAAAATAATAATAATGCTCCCACTAAGATGATGATTATATCCATTCCATCAAAACATTTATGCTCCCACTAGCTTTGACATGTATTAAAAAATCAGCTAAACTTCTTAGAAACAATACTTATTGACTTCCAAAGTTCATTTTCCTAATACGATATGCTTTGATAAGCCTTTATCTGATCATCTCAAACTCATACACCTTTCTTTAGATAACTCACATATGTATCTAAACTAATTCAGAACTTATATTACTGAATCCCAAAATGTTCAGACTAATTGCCAAATCTCATAATTCTAACTATGAAGAGGGATGTCGTAATCATAATCGAATTTGAGAATGTAATCTACATAATTGCTATCTTCTTAAAATCTCTCTTAGTGAAAGCGTTTCCACACAATCATTTTCATGAAGGAGAGAAACCTTATGACACTTAGATTTTATAGTGTATGTGTTCTTATCCATGTGAATTTGCCATAACCATAATCGTAAGATAATGTTTGTGATAAATCCAAACTCCTATGGACAAAACTTGTTCATTCTTGATTTCTTTCCTTCAAGGGTCCCACCATTTCTTCCAAGTTATTTAGTAGCTCACCTATACCGGTCAATGTACTTTCATTGAACAAGGTTCTTGCCTTATGCAGTCTATTGAGAACTCATAGAACTCATATGCATAATCAACTTAACTGGATTGGTACAGAAACAAGAATACGTCAACACGATAGGTTACAAACCTCAAGTCGTGTGCTAGTGTTTAATAATAGGTTTACTCTTGATTAGTTCTTGAAACTTTTCAAGATCATTTAGACTCCTACTGTCCTCTTGACATATAAGATTCTATTGTCAAGAAAACATTTCTTGACAAACAAATATTCAAGAGTTAGTGCGGATTCTTATCAAGACAAACACTACACATAATTGGTATTATTTGGTCTTTGTCTTATCTAAGACATCACAATTTACCAATTTCAAACGTGCAAGAGTAAGAAAAAAACAATTTTCTACTTCACATTTGATGAATGTGTTAGAACTTCTTAAGATGTGTCACTCAATTCACAATCTTGGAGTACAACTCTAAGACTTGATTTTGGAACAAAGTATGACTCATCCTTTTGATTTAACCATTTCAACAATTTATGATTCCTCTTCTTAGCCATACTAGTGCACTAAGATGTCCATAGAGGATTAATTGTGATATGGTTTCATAATCAACAAGATGATCATAAAACACGATACAAAAGTACTCTCCCTTCTTCTTAAATTGGAGAAACTTCTATCTTTCTGCTTAATTGATTCTTCTTATTCCTTCTGCCATTCATTGAAACTTTTCAATGATTCAAAATTATACTTAATCTTGTAAGCATAACCACAATTACTAGACTTTTAGTAAATTATGACAAATAGTCTTATTGTTATTTGTGGTGGACTTGACTAGTACACGACATTGTGTTCTAGTCCTATAGTCCTTCACTTGACTCACATACTTGTGTGATCAAGGAATTAGTCTTAATTTCCTAAGTACCAAGATTTCCATACATCATATGATTCAAATCATACGATTCTAAGCTTCTGTACAATTGAAACTTGGTCGATGGGAATCTTTCCTTATTAGGAAAAATTATGACACTACCATAAATAACATAACTAAGAATCACATCCACTTAATATTTCTTTCAATAGAAACACTCAAGCATCAATTTTCATAAATAACATTGTAAGGAGATATAAATAAGACAAAACTCAAATTTATTTTATGTATAAAATGGTGCGGAAAACTTGTCCTTACAATGCAAATTCAAATGAAAACTATGCTATTTTCATATTCCTAAACAATTTATCATAACTCTAAAAGTAGCAGCTTAAAATCCAATCATCGAATCATGCGATCGAAATCCATTTCTTCACGATCATAATTAGCTCACTTCTTCCTTTAAGCTTCCTCTCTTTTCTTCGATCCTACAACAAAATGCAATCATATCATATCATGTATTTAGAATCTCCAAATAGGAACTTAATGGAGTTATATAGTGGATTTTACCTGAAGTAAAGTCACACATCTTGACTCTCCCATCTCTTAGATCTCTCAGATAGTCTGGGCAGCTTCGTAACCAAAGCCCCTTCTTTTTGCAGTAGAAACATAAGGATTCTTCTGGAGTGGTACACGTGACTATCTCAGACTCAACCTTTCTCTTGTGTGGAGAAAACTTTTTGTTGGGTTTTGGTCATAAGACATCCTATGTGCTCATACAAACCCTAATGCTTGGATCTAGGTTTCTCTATTGTACATGCTTTGAATCCAAGACTATAAACCCTAATTCTAGCATACAAGTAATCATATTAATATGTAATTAGGTTTAAGATCATACCTTGATTGTTATGTAGCAATAACAATCCCAATTCCTCCTTGTATTGACTTTGGAAGGCTTAGAGTCACAAGTGTCACTCCTCTAATGGCTCACAAACACCATAAGCAAGTGGAGAAGGTATAAGGAGAGAAGTGAGAGGTTAGAATTCGTATCTAGGACCTCTTGGGAAGGGATACACGAATTCATGGCCCTAGGGGTGTTTATATAGGTGTAGAGATAGGGTTTCAGTCATTATCCTTATCTAGTTGATTATCCATTAAGCAACCAATAAGATAATCCTTGAATCCTTATCATACTTGAATTCTAAGGGATTTACACCTCAAATTCGTTCACCATATATATAAGATAATCCTTACCTTATTTTGTAACTATCACATAATTACAATTCAGCCCCTCTAGTTTAATTAATTACATTTGATCACAAAACTAATTCTTAATTAATTATTGACCAATATTAATTAAACAAATATAATTTCTCCTTTAATATATTATTCTTATAACATATTAATAAATCATATTATCCTTTCTCTCTTTATTCATTTCTCTAATCAAGTTGCTTTGGTGAAGGCAACCCAAAAGGACCATGCACCATCGGGTCAAGTACATACCAAAATAGTTATGGACTTAGACACTAATCCAACAGTCTCCCACTTGGATAAGTCTAACAACTATTCTGCGTATGACTTCAGATCCTGATCTGCAATCGTAGATTTCCAAAGCCGCTGTCAACTCTGATCATATCAGATACGCGTGTCCTTAGATAAGGGATCATATATTCCTCCATTCTAGATATCATATGAGATATGATTTCTAATCATTCTCTTTGTACTACATCTCGATTTTCGATTTATGACAACAGACTAATTGAACAAATCAAATTAGCCCTAGCCCGGCCGAGCATTTACGTATGTCATCACTAAACCATCGAGGGGCCCAAAGATATCGCTTTTATCCTACTTTGGATAAAAGGAACGGATAAACTTTGATACAATGCTCGCTTGCACTCACTAACCAAATCACACACAACAATATGTTTTATAACACCAAGTTACTGGTGCGTTTACACATTATCAATGTGCAACCGATTCGCAAGATACAACTCACACATCTCGGTTTCAAGAATATAAGATGTTATCGTCTCACCAATCACTCGTAATACAATTCATGGAGTGATCCAAGTGAGCGTGGGTTTAATCCAATGCTCAAATCATATTCGTAAGCACTCATGAACGTTGCAGCAAACATTTGCTTATGTCTAATACTCTTCTAGACAATCCACACACAAATTCACGACAGTCTTCATTCATATTTACTTCCAACATATGAACGACTGTGGCCCGTTTGAATAATTCGATTATTCTTAATAAACTCAATTATTCTGGAAGTCAAAACATGCAAAGTGAAACACAAGAATAATACTAATCACATATGGCCTCAAACCTTTGAGTATAAACAAAACACGTTTTATTTATCACCATATCGATTACTCATTATTTGTCGTTTCGGGTAATCAACTTCGCATTTGAATTCCAACACTTGTCCCATGCTCCTAGCATGCACACAATGTTTACCTATGGTTCTTACTTTTGTGAAATAGACAAATTGAACACATTTCCAATCATTCTCATTTTACAATTCCAAATCCATTTTCTTAAGTGTAAGAATATCAAATTCTTGTTACTTATAGAATATATTAGATTCTAACACTTTATGCAACGATCCTTTCGTAATGTCACTGCACCAAAGTCACAAAGACTATTGCCAATGATATTACAAAGTCCTCTATCGGAGATTGTTACAAGACAATTCCTTAGATATGATGTCTCTCTCTCAAAGTACATTCCTTTGAACATCCTTTCGCATAAAATTTCTAATCTAGACATAGATTTTACTTCCCAACATGGACACACTTCCATATATTCTATATGACAACTCATTCTTAATAGAATCTCATCTATTCGTAATGATGTCGATATCGTCCATCCAATATGGAAACACTTCCATAATTTCCAATACTATACTTCCAACTACTCGCAAGCGACCAATCCTCGTCGAACTTTGGATTGTCCTTTGATAGTTGTTTAATTATTTTAGTCAAAACCAATTCTAGTCCCTTTTCCCTCTAAATGCACTATACATTTGGAAAATTTTAGAATGGTCAAACATTAAAGCATTCGCAATCGATCCTATACCCGAAGCGTATGGGACATGATGCACAATGTTTTATTTGCTATGTTCTCAAAATTCGAATTGCGAAGAGGAATGCCGTAATCACAATCGAAATTTTAAGAACACACTATGTACCTTTGACTAAATTTATCAACATTTCGCAACCTAATCCTTTAGATTTTAAATGAAGTATAATATTCTCTCCCTTAATTATAGCAAAACAACCTTTCAACTCTTACAACTTTGCAAAGTATGACTCTTGTTTTCTATAATTAATATTGCCAACTATGCAATACGTGCCTTAATAATCATACAATCATAACATTTATGCTCCCACTATCATGATGATTATTATAAAACATAACACTTATGCTCCCACTAGCTTCGACATGTATTCATAAACATCTTAACTTTCAGAAAAACAATGCTTATTGAATTTCTTAAGTTCATGTTTCTAATACTTAGTGCTTTGGTAATCTTTTATCAAGGCTTCTTGAACTTATACACTTTTGCCTTAGATAGTTCATATGTGTGTCTTAACAATTAAGACTAATTGCCAAACCTCACAATTCAAATTATGGAAAGGGATGCCGTAACCATGATCGAATTTGAGAATGCAATTTTACAATCACTATCTTTTAAATTCTTTCTTAGTGAAAGCGTTTTCTCACAATCATTTTCATGAAGGAGGAAATCTTATGACACTTAGATTTAAACGGTGTATGTGTTCCTATCCATGCGAATTTGTTAAAACCAAAGTTTACGACAAATTCAAACTCATATGGATCGAACTTTCTTAATCTTGATTTCTTGCCTTATGGTAGCACAGCTGCCCACCACGTCTTCCAAGTAGTTAAGCATCTTACCTTTTTCCTATCAATGTACCTTTCATTGATCAAGGTCCTTGCGTTTTACGCATTCAAATGAGAACTCATAGGACTCACATGCATAATTAACTCGATTGGATTGGCACAGAAACAAAATAATGTCTTCACGATAGGTTGTAAACCTCAACTCGTGTGCTAGTGATGATCGATAAGGTTTATTTGATTTGTTCTTGAAACTTTTCGAGACCATTAAGACTCCCACTGACTCCTTGACATATAAGATTCTTTTGTCAATAAACATTTCTTGACAACCAAATATTCAAGAGTTAGTGTAGCTTTTATCAAAACACTTCATAAATTGGTACTAGTTGGCCTTTGTCTTATTCAAGACATCACAACTTCCCACATTTGATGAATGTTATAAACCTTTAATACTTTTCACTCATTGTTACAATCTTAACTTTAAGACTTGTTATGGAAACGAAGTACGATTGACTTCTTGATTTGACCATTTCATCAATCTTTGATTCCTCTTCTTGGACATACAATTGTACCAAGACTCATTAGAGGATCAATTGAGATATGGTTCTTAATCATTAAGACCTATCATAAAGCATAAAAGCCACTCTCCCTTCTTCTTAGAATGGAGAAACTCTTATCTTTCTGCCTATTTGATTCTTCTTATTCTTTTTGCTATTGATCTAAACCCTTTAATCAATTCAAAATTACACTTAATCTTGTAAGTATAATCATATTTACTAAACCTTTAGTAAATGATGACGAATATCTTTGTTACTCTTATGGTGAACTTGATCAACACACAACTTTGTGTACTCGATCTCCTAGTCCTTCACTTGACACTTTGTCAACGAATTAGTCTAATTATCAAATATGAAATTTCTCATTCATCATGCAACCAAGTTGCATGATTCCAAGTTTCTGTCCAATTGAAACTTGGGCGATGAGAAACTCTCCCTATTTGGTAAATTCTTGACTTTCCATAACACAATAAGAAACAAATCCATTATTGCTAATAATTTTAACATCAATTTTTCATACACGCCATTGTAAGGATAAATAAATAAAATTTAAAATCAAAATTTATTTTATTGCGGAAAAATTTGTCCTTCACAATGCAACTCATTGAAAAACTTATGCGAATACATCTTTCTTAGCAATCTAATTCTAACTCTAAGTAGTAGCTCAAGAATCTAATCTTCGAGAAACGCAATCGAAATCCATTTCTTCACGGTTAGATTCTGCTCACTTCTTCCCTTAAGCTTCTTTTCTTTTCTTTGATCCTTCTAAACATCAATTGTAATCTTATCACATTATGTATTCAGAACCTAGAATGAAGCTTAAAAGAGTTAGTCAATGGATTTTACCTAAATTAGAGCCATACGTTTCGACTCTCCCGTCTCTTAGATCTCTTAGGTAAATAGGGCAGCTTCGTCTCTAATGCCCCTTCTCTTGGCAATAAAAGCAAATTGACTCCTTTTGGAACAACACATGGAACTACTTCAGACATCGCCTTTCTCTTATGATCAAACTTTTCGATCATTGCATGTCTTTCATTGCCATTGTCTATATCCACAGAGGTCTCGAAGGCAGATTCACCAATCAACTTTGCTTTTCTATTGTGCCAAACCATTGCTGATTCAGCAGCAATAAGCATATAGGTGAGATCTATAAGGGTCACGTCGCGGTTCATCATATAGTACTCTCTTACGAACTCACTATATGAGTTAGGAAGTGATTGAAGAACCCAATCAACAGCCATCTCTTCACCGACAATGGATCCTATCATTCTTAGTCTATCAATGTGCGACTTCATCCCTAGGACGTGTGCACACACCGACTTTCCTTCTTTATGTTTACTTGCCAAAAGGGCTTGAGTGATATTGAACTTTTCAATTTTACAATCTTGTGGGTTAGGGAGAATAATTGGAGGAGGAGGAGGAAGTGAAGCATGATTTCTTGTTCCTCGATCGAATCGTGGAATATCATCTTCATGTGGAATGCTTGTTCCACGGGATTTGAGAAGACCATAGTTGTCGAACTTTGACATCGGGAGAAAAACGAATTCAAGTTAGTTGATTGATTGAGTCCTTGGTAAATCACCCAAATGAAATTCCAAGGCTAGGACCCAACACAATATCCTACAACTCGGGAGAGGGATGCCGTAACCCAAATTGCAGAACATTTGAAGGTAAGTGAATGACGATTCACTAGTTTCCACCATGAAAAACGAAAAAGAGATTTAAGTTTTAAATCTATGAAAACTCCTAGATCCTTTGAGATTCATTGAACTTTCAATGGCATGTTTAAATCTCGATATGCCCCTCTTGTTTGTGACTGGGATGCCGAGGATCACAAAGCGGGTGTGAATAACCATGCAAACTACATGGTGCCCTCACATGTTACAATCACCTATTCGATGTGCCGGTAAACCACACACGCTCCACCGAACTATGACAAACATTGAGTCACCCTTTGCTACCTTTTCTTAGAACCATTTAGTGTGCCGGTAAACCACACACGCTCCACTAACGTCTTCGCAAGGGCACAAAGTGTAATTTCATGGAATTGCATAAATTCACTTTTGCCTAAGTAACTAAGATTGGGAATTTGCGAAACATTTAATTTCATTATACTTATAATGGAAGGTTTCGTCCTATCCTACCCGTTCGGCTAACGACCCTCCACTAGTCAAGAGTGCGGTGGGTAAGAGTGGATACCCATTCAATCGCCATTTTATAGGCAATTTCCTTAAACACCCCTTATAGACCAGCTTCGTGAATGAGGCCAACTAACGGTAAGACTGACTTTTACTCATACATATATATAATGTTAGACTTTTAATCTTATATATAGTATAGGGTGTATTTTATACTTTTAAAATACTATGTGGTTAACTTTAATAATTACACTTTTAATTCAATTAAATTGTTAACCTAAACTTTTATGGATTTATTAAACCTCTTTTAATTATACTCCTTAATTAATTAATAAAACCATAAAGGGGTGATTTGAACTTTTCAAAACATTACTAGAGTTTTAGAATTTAACATTTCTAATTAACCTTTTAATCAACCTTTAAATTCCAAAACTTGAGGGCAAGTTTTGAAACATTTCAAAACATTAGGGTTTTAACTATTTAAATTTCAAAACAACAAAACTTTTGGGGTTCAAATTTAAACTATAAAACCTAAAGGGATAAATTGAAACTATTTCACAAGATAATTCAAATCTAAATTACAAATAATCAAACTTTATCTAATAAAACAAGTGATTATCTAAATTTTGACAATTATCTTCTATTTTGGTAAGGATAATCACATAATAATGAAAAAATTCGGATTTTATCACAAAAACAAGTTTATGGTAATTATCCAAAACCAAAACAGGAAGAAAATCGCGAATCTGAGCTGTCAAACCCTTTGACTCGTCGAGTCTGGACCTGGACTCGTCGAGTACATCTAACTCGGCGAGTTCACCAAGTGGCTCGGCGAGTCAAACATTCAGAAACTCAAAAAAATCGATTTTCAGTGCTTATTTCGATCAAATATGCATCAATACAATTGAAACCAATCTAGGCTCTGATACCACTGTTGGGTTTTGGTCATAAGACATCCTATATGCTCATACAAACCCTAATGCTTGGATCTAGGTTTCTCTATTGTACATGCTTTGAATCCAAGACTATAAACCCTAATTCTAGCATACAAGTAATCATATTAATATGTAATTAGGTTTAAGATCATACCTTGATTGTTATGTAGCAATAACAATCCCAATTCCTCCTTGTATTGACTTTGGAAGGCTTAGAGTCACAAGTGTCACTCCTCTAATGGCTCACAAACACCATAAGCAAGTGGAGAAGGTATAAGGAGAGAAGTGAGAGGTTAGAATTCGTATCTAGGACCTCTTGGGAAGGGATACACGAATTCATGGCCCTAGGGGTGTTTATATAGGTGTAGAGATAGGGTTTCAGTCATTATCCTTATCTAGTTGATTATCCATTAAGCAACCAATAAGATAATCCTTGAATCCTTATCATACTCGAATTCTAAGGGATTTACACCTCAAATTCGTTCACCATATATATAAGATAATCCTTACCTTATTTTGTTACTATCACATAATTACAATTCAGCCCCTCTAGTTTAATTAATTACATTTGATCACAAAACTAATTCTTAATTAATTATTGACCAATATTAATTAAACAAATATGATTTCTCCTTTAATATATTATTCTTATAACATATTAATAAATCATATTATCCTTTCTCTCTTTATTCATTTCTCTAATCAAGTTGCTTTGGTGAAGGCAACCCAAAAGGACCATGCACCATCGGGTCAAGTACATACCAAAATAGTTATGGACTTAGACACTAATCCAACACTTTTCTGGACTTCCAATGTTTCCATTCCCCATAGAAGGATGGGACATTGATTTACCAGGCAAATTTTCTTGACTTGTGCGCCAAATCATTGTTGATTCAGTAGCAATAAGCAAATAAGTCAAATCAATGAGGGTCACATCATGTTCCATCATATAGTACTCTCTAACAAACTTACCATATGAATCGGTAAGTGAGTGAAGAACCAAGTCAACACCCAACTTCTCCGAGACATTGACACCCAACATTCCCAATCTATCAATATGAAACTTCATTACTAAGACATGATCGCATACCGACTTTCCATCTTCGTGTCCTTTTGCCAATAGGGCTTGAGTGACCTTAAACTTTTCATGTCTTCGAACACGTAGGTCAGGGAGAATTATTGGAGGAGGTGGAGGAAGTGAAGAGTGATTTCCATTTCCACAATCCAATCGTGGAATATCATCTTCACGTGGAAAACTTTTTCAAACGGATTCAGGAAGACCATAGTTATCAGACTTTGACATCTAAAAAACGGGAGAAATTCAAGTTACTTGATTGGAATCCTTGATATAACACCCAAATGAAATATCAAGGCTAGGATCCAACACAATATCCTACAATATAGAAGAGGGATGTCGTAATTCAAATTGCAGAACATTTGAAGATAGGTAAACAACGATTTACCAATTTCCACCATGAAAAAAGAAAATGAAAATTAAGTTTTAAATGAATTGAAACTCCTAGATCATTTGAGATTCATTGAACTTTTCAATGGCATGTTTAAATATCGAGTGTGCCCTTCGTTTGTGACTGGGATGCCGAGGATTACAAAAAAGTTGTTGATAACCATGTAAATATACATGGTGCCCCCAATGTTACAGTCACCTAATCGACATGCCGGTTAACCACACACGCTCAATCGATCTATGACAAACATCGAGTCACCCTTTACCACCTTTGCTTAGAGCCCAATTAGTGTGCTGGTTAACTACACATGCTCCACTAACTTCTTAGCAAGGGTACAAAGTGTAATTTAATGGAATAGCACCAACTCCACATTTTTCCTAAAGTAACTAAGATTTTGGGAATTTATAAAACATTTAGTTACTTCGTATTTCATTATACTTATAATGGAAGGTTGTCCCCTATCCTACCCGTTCGGCTAACGATGCTCCACTAGTCAAGAGTCTGGTGGGTAAGAGTGGATATCCAATGGATGTCATTTTACAGGCCGCTTCCTTAAACACTCCTTATATACCAGCTTCGTGAATGAGACCTACTAACGGCAAGACTAACATTTACTCATACATAATATATATATATATATATATATATATATATATATATATATATATATATATATCAAACTTTTAATTATATATAGTATAAGGGTGCATCTTATACTTTTAAAATACTAGGTGGTTTAATTTAATAAATTAAATTTTTTAATTTGATTAACCTTAAACCATATAATCATGGATTTATTAATTATCCCCTTTAATTAAACTCTTAATTAAATCAATAAAGCCATATGGGTGTAATTTGAACTTTTTAAAATACTACGGTTCTAGAATTTAATATTTCAAAATTAATACCTTTTAATTAAATTTTAAATTCCAAAACTTGATGACAAATTTTGAAACCTTTCAAAATATTAGGGTTTAACTATTTAAATTTCAAAGACTAAAACTTTTAAGTTCAAATTTAAACTATAAAACCTAAAGGGTGTAAATTGTAACTTTTCATCTTATAGGTCAAATATTTGACTAATAATAATCCTATATTATCTATATTTCACCAAATACATTAATTTGGTTAAGGATAATCATTCAAAACATAGAAAATCAATTTTAAGCAATAAAACGAGTTTTTGGTAATTATCCTTAACAAAATATGCTCAAAAAAATCGAAAATCCTGTCAACAACACCCTGTACTCGCGGAGTTCAGCCTACTCGTCGAGTCCACTGATGGACTTGCCAAGTCGGGGCTACTCGCCGAGTCCACTGATGGACTCGCCGATTCGGCAGCGCGGACAACAAAAAATTCCATCTTTTTGATCTTTTGGCAGTTCACTTTTGCATCTATTCAACTAGAAAAATGACCTAGGCTATGATACCACTGATGGGTTATGAGTATAACATCATTCCTATGGTGTTCATGCAACCCTAATTGCTTTGATCTAGGTTTTCCTATTAAACAAACATCATTGAATACCAAAGCAATAAACCCTAGATCTAGCATGTGTTAATCGATATTAACATAAGAATAGGATTTAGATCTTACCTTGATTTTTATGTAGCAATAACAATCTCAATTCCTCTTGATCTTGACTTCTGAAAGCTTAGTGCCTCAAATGTTGCACCTCTAATGGAGTCACAAACACCATGAGCAGCAAGATGAACAAGGAGAGGGGGAGGAGGCACCAAAACATCCAAGAAACTCCAAGGAATGGTTAGCCACGTTTTTGGTGCCCTATGGGTCCATTTATACTTGTGTAGGCTGCTAGGGTTTTCAGGGATAACCCTAATTCTCTGCTTAGGCCTTAAGCAACTCATGGAGTCCCTTTAGAAAGCCCTCATATGAAATCCATATAGGCTTCCCATAGATTTTGTCCAATCCTCTTTCCAATAGGAATCCATAGCCCACAATGGAATTATCTTATAATTACAATATTTGTCCCCCAAGTTTAATTAATATCTTTTAGCCACATAATTAATTCTTAACTAATATTAATTAAACAATATGATTTCTCTTTTAATATATTATTCACATAATATATTAATAAATCATAATTAAACCTCTTTATCCTTAATTCATTCTATCAGTTGCTATGATGAAGGCAACCCAAAATGACCATGCTCACAATCGGTTCAAGTACATACCAAAATAGTTATGGGCTTAGACACCTAATCCAACATGATCAACTAAACTGTTATGTACCTTTTTGGCCAAACAAATGTACATTTAAGGACATAACAACGGATCAGATGATTGGCTGTAGTATTAGAAAAGGGAAGTTGTACTATCTTGAAGAAAAAAGGCAAGTAGAAGTATACAATGTTGAAGTGAAGAAATCTTATTTGTGGTTATGGAACTGTAGATTAGGCCATTTATCTTTCAATTATTTAAAGAAACTAAAACCTGAGTTATTTTTGAATAAGAACAATGTTGAGTTTAATTGTGATGTATGTGAATTGGCTAAAAGCCATCAAATTTCCTATTCTCCTAGTGAAAATAAAGTTGCAGTACCGTTTATGATGGTGCACTCAGATGTCTAGGGACCAGCACGAATTTCCACCCCAAACGGTTGTCGATATTTTTTCACCTTTATTGATGAATGCACACGTATGGTATGGGTTTCTCTACTTAAACATAAAGATGAAGTTTCTCGTGTATTTCACGGAATATACAAATTGGTAAAGGCACAATACAAGAGCAAAATTAACATACTCCAATCCGATAATGGAGAAGAGTATGTTAATCAAGAAATGAAACGTTTTTGGGAAGAAAATTCTATTAGACACCAAACTTCATGTGCTAATACACCCTAACAGAATGGCCTTGAAGAAAGGCGAAATAAACAAATTTTAGAGATAGTTTGTGCATCTTTGTATGATATGAAAATACCAAGGCAATATTGGGGCGAGGCAGTGCGAACATCAGCATATGTAATGAATCGAACTCTATCTAAAGTAATTGACTTTAAAACACCACTATAATGTTTACATGAAACCATGGAACTCCCAACGGGGCTGAATCTTGAACCAAAAATAGTTGGTTGCACTGCCTTCGTACACAAGGATGGTGGAAACCTTGAACCACGATCTATTCGATGTATGTTTTTAGGGTATGTCGATTTTAAAAAAGGGTATCGGTGTTATGAACCTAAAGAAAAAAAAGATGTATATCATGTGTGATGTAAAGTTTCATGAAATGGTTTTGTTTTTTGATCATGATGTTTTCCCTTAGAGGGCGATAACAACTAATTTTGAGGAAAACGTAATACATCAAAATAGCGAGTTTAGTGAGTCTCTAGACGACAATGGGTATGAAGGAGACGGTGGTAGTGGAGATTTCGAAACAGGGGGCAAGTCCTGACCAAGATAGTACAATGAAATTATTTGATCCCGAGCCAAAACCAGAACCATCTCCGAGTCCGACTCTAACTCTAGAGCCAGAACCATCCCCGAGTCCGAGTCCAATTCCGATCCCACCACAAGGTATTTCATTTAACGATATCTTTTCTATGTCTTATGAAAATAATAATGAACAGGTAACCCTGAGATATCCCGTGAGACAAAATAAAGGAGTACCAAAAAGACAATATCAACCGAAGTTGACATCAAAGTCCAAATATCCGATCAATCACTATGTATCCATAGATAAATTCGCGAATATGCAAAAAACCATGATGGAAGAATTGTCAACTGTAGCCATACCATATTCGGTTCAAGAAGCACTTAAAGATCCAAGGTGGAGGAAAGTTATTCAAGAAGAGATGGATGCCTTAAAGAATAATTGGACGTGGGATGAGGTAGTTCTTCCTCCAGGAAAAAAACTTGTTGGATGCAAATGGATATTTACTATAAAGCTGGACTCCTCTGGGAAGATAGATAGATTGAAAGCCAAGTTGGTTGCGAAGGGGTATACACAAAAATACGGTATAGATTACGGAGATATTTTCGCTCCGGTGGCGAAGATTAATACTATTCGTATTCTTGTCTCAATAGCAACAAACAAGGAGTGGTCACTGACACAATATGATGTAAAAAACACGTTTTTGAATGGTAATTTAGAAGAAGAAGTGTATATGGATCCTCTACCGGGAATGAATTTTGGTAACAAGGTGTGTAAGCTTAATAAAGCTCTTTATGGCTTAAAACAGTCACCCAGAGCTTGGTTCAGGAGATTCTTAAAGTTCATGAAGGGTATTGGGTACAAGCAGAGTGATGTTGATCACACGTTGTTTGTTAAGAACAACGAAGGAAAAGTTACAGCCCTTATTGTTTATGTCGAAGAGAGGAAATAATGAAGATAAATGAATAAGTTAAAAGATGTTATGGGTGTTGAGTTCGAGTTGAAAGACCTGGGAAAATTGAAATATTTTTTAGGTATTGAGGTAGCAAGATCCAATCATGGTATTACCATGTATCAGCGAAAGTATACACTTGATCTTCTCACAGAGACAGGAATGTTAGAATGTAAACCCATTGACACACCGATTGAAAAAAAAATCATAGGCTAACTCTTCTCTCCAACAAGGCACCAACGAATAAAGAAAGGTACCAGAAACTAGTTGGGAAACTTATCTATTTATCCCATACCCGGTCGGATATTGCATACACTGTGAGTGTAGTAAGTCGTTTTATGCACGCACCAAATGAAGATCACATGAAGGAAGCAATTAGAATCCTACGCTATCTTAAGTCATCTCCGGGAAAAGGTTTGTTTTTTGCTAAAATTGGAAGTCTTGAAGTGGAAGGGTAGACATATGTTGATTGGGTCGGGGATAAGTCGGATGGGAAGTCAACATCAGGGTATTTCACATTTGTTGGAGGGAACTTGGTAACTTAGAGGAGCAAGAAACAAAAGTTGGTAGCATGCTCTAATGCTGAATCAGAATTTCGTGGGATGGTGCATGGTGTTTGTGAACTTCTATGTATCAAGAGAATTATGCAAGATTTGGGTCTTGAAGTTAGGCAATCTATGAATCTTCATTGTGACAATCAGGCAGCAGTAAAGATTGCTAATAATCCAGTACTCAATGATCGAACTAAGTACATAAAGGTAGATCGGCACTTTATAAAAGATCACTTAGAAAAGAAAACAATCAAGCTACCACATATTACATCAAAGGATCAGTTGGTGGATATGTTAACTAAAGCACTGTGTACGAATGCATTTTACAGCTCTCTTGACAAGCTGAGAATAATCGACATCCATTCATCATCTTGAGGGGGAGTGTTGGCGAGAGCAGTAACAAAAAGCAAGCTAAGTTTGTATATTATTGATAAAATCGGATAACCATAGAAAGTATTGAGTGTCCTATCTAGTCCGTATATAACTCCTTATTCCATGAAATTTTTGTTGTACTAGTCCTATATATGTATCTCATTGTAATTGTGAAGAAACAATATAAAAAACCATTCAATTGAATTCTCTGTTTTACAGGAGGAAGGAAGCCCGATCATTAATACCACATACGCACTCTAAAATAATTATAATATATTTACCGATTTTATATATAAAAAGAAATATTAAATTTAAAATAACTATAACATAATATATGTTTTTGTATTTAAATAATTAATGTAATATGCAAAGTTAAATAAAATCTATGAGTTCAAAATATGATAAACCAGGTTAAGTGGATAAATTGAAGATTTCAAACCAATGAGGTTAAGAGGTGATTCGGGGAGAAACAAGAGCAATGAACAATTTCAAGAATAAGGGTGGGGAACCATGAGATTTCAAGGTTTGAGTAGACTTTCCATCATATTTAGGAGCTATTTGTTTTGCATTTATTCAGTCCGATCAAAATTGAGTGCCGACCCAGTCGGCAGTCAGACCGTTTGATAGAGGTTAAAGTTGGCTGACTCGGTTAGTTATTGCTAACCAACGTTTAACTCGATCCACAAGAAATTAACTACCGACTGAGAAAATGAACTTCTTTTTCCCAATTTCCCTTATTCTCCTTGAACGGACTTCGCTCCGCCCTCTCCATCGAGTCTCTTGATGCTCCTCAGCCTCGTCGGCCACCTTCTCCACCCAGTCAACTTCTGATCCAATAACTTCTGATCCAATAAGCTCTAACCTAGTCACCAAATATCAACTGATCCCTTAGTCATTTGGAATATATAGTTAAAATATATTGCAATTTACAAAACCTATTCATTTATTTTAGAAAAAAAATTATTATTGTTAATATAGAAAAAATAAATTTAACTAACAAAAGTCAAGTTCGATTTTTTTTTTCATGTGTATTTTGGGTTGGTTTTAACAAAAAAAAATCCATTTTTTTTTTTCAAAATTAAACTTCAAACACCAATTGCAATATAAAAAGATTTAAAATAAATAAGAGTTTTTAGTTAAGCTTTCCCATGAAAAAACTAGGGAAGTTTATAGAAAAGTCATAAAATTTTAGTCTAATTTATAAAAAAGTTCCGAACTAATTTTGGTTTACAGAAAAGCACAAAATACCGGATAAAACTTTGAAAAAAACCCTTTTTGGTCGGTTTCGTAGATTTAGCCGGTATTCTGTCATTTTTCGTTAGTTTGTTCAAAATATTAGGACTTTTCTGAGAATTACCCGATAACCAAAAGTGGGACTTTTTTGAAAATTACTATGGAGTTAATGGATATTATTATTAATAAATCATTTATAAACATAAAAAATATTTTTGATTATAAACAAAGAAAATACATTTGTTGCTAATTTCTATGAATAGAATGGTCGACTATGTACTTCTTTATTGTTTGTTAACCACTTCAAAGTCTCTATATTCATCCTATATATCATTGTGG
The DNA here is from genome assembly GCF_052625555.1 of Lactuca saligna. Taxonomy (NCBI): domain Eukaryota; kingdom Viridiplantae; phylum Streptophyta; class Magnoliopsida; order Asterales; family Asteraceae; genus Lactuca; species Lactuca saligna. The sequence continues at coordinate 169,061,674 of NC_136423.1, read as the reverse complement.
GTGTCATATAAGAAGTATTTTGTTAGGCGTGACCAATACAATATTTGATAATATTTATTAATACACAATAAATAAGTGTCTATTTGCTATTAGGCATGATGCTATATGATCACGTGTTACTAGAAAATATGATTACACGAACATATAGATATTTCATTATGTTCTTTAACCTAACTACCATCTAACCTCTAAACATTACTCGATAACAACCATAAAATTGCATACATATATCGAGAGTGAAAAGTAAACTTTGAATGATAATTTAAATAGATAATTACCCTTCACTTGTTTCCATATAAATTATCATTGGTTCATTTTTCACATGTTATAGATGTGTGAAAGTCAATGGTTGTTAACATGTAAGGTATGAATGTTGGTTGGTAGTTAGGTTAAACAACATAAGAATAACATCAACATTAGAGGAATGTTAACTAAGTTCATATCACCATCATACCCACAACAATGCATAGAAAGAACGTAGAGAGTTTGAGTGGTCAGGAAGCAATTAGGGAGTACTTAGACCACCAATTTATTACTAGAAATTAGCAACAAATGTATTTTCTTTTTTTATAATAAAAATATTTTTTATGTTTATAAATGATTTGTTAATAATAATATCCATTAATTTCATGGTAATTTTCAAAAAATCATAATATTTTGGTTATTATGTAATTTTTGAAAAAATTCCAAAATTTTGAGCAAACTAACTAAAAATGACAGAATACCGGTAACATCTGTGAAACCGGCCGAAAAAAGTTTTTTTGAAGTTTTAACCGATATTCTGTACTTTTTTATAAATAAAATTTAATTTGTAACTTTTTTATAAATTAGACTAAAATTTTAAGATTTTTCTGGATCATATTTTTGATAATTTCTTTCGTTTGAGAAGTCTCGTGATTCGTTAAAAAAAACATATACTCGATTATGGTGGCTAGGTGACAAAGCAAGTGGTATTTTGGAAATTAATCCTGCAAACAAGGGGTAAATTTTACAGGACGAACAACATGCCACATGGGGGATTCCGAAGGAAAAACAGAAAATATCCAAGAATGCACGTTTTTTTTGGAAACGGCAAATATATTAAAGAAAAAGGAACCCCCCCAGCAAGGAGCTAGAAGAGGGACCAAAAACAGAAAGGAATACAATTGAATCCGAAATTACAAATCATAAAATGGAGATGTAGCCCAATCCTCCCAGCTACAAATATCCCTATCGCCTCTATGTTTAATCCAATAGAAAGTCATAACCTTGATACTTTCCAAACCCCTATGGACAGAAATACCCTCCGCGTGAAATAATCTTTTGTTTCTAAATCTCCATAAATTCCATAGCATGCCGTAGCAAATCGCAATGAATCGTTGCCTTTTCTTCATGTTCCCACCCCAATTGCTAGCAAAATGTAACAGGTCACTAATGGTTTTGATAGAATCATACAGATTAGTAATTCCACACCAGCTCCATATGGAGGACCTGATCATGTAAGCAAACGGACAGTTGATTAGCACATGATCAGCGCATTCAGGGCAACCAATACACGAGCAACATAATGTTGAGCTGACTGAAATACCCCTCCGTTCCAAGGCTATAGCAGTTGGAATACGTAGCTGTGCAGCTCGCCAAACCATACTAATAACCTTAATCGGTATTAATTTGCTCCAAGTAATCACAGGGGCAACTGGGCAGACCGTGTGCAGCTTGTCCACCAGCTGTCGGACGATTGCCACCGAGAATATACCATCCGATGACAGTTTACACCTCCATTGGTCCATCCCGGAGTTTAATTGAACATTAGAGACGTCTCGATTCAGGTCATCAATTTCAGATTCGAGTCCTCGAGTAGCAGGTCTGACTTTCCACTTCCAGTTGTGATTCATACCTCCAACTCTATCTACAACCATGCACCTTTTCTGTGATTCCAATTCGAATAGATTGGGATATTTAGCTTTTAAGCTGTTACCACCAATCCAATGATCATACCAAAAAAGAGTATTGTTCCCTGACTTGATGTTGATAACAAACAGATCATGAATATCAATTCCAAGCTTGCCCAAATATTTTTTGGTGCTAGAAATGTTATTCCAAACACCTACATATTTTTGAGAAGATAAATAATCCATCGGTTTATTTGCCAATTTATGTATACCGGTTATTACTCTAGCCCACAGAGTGTGTGCTTCGTTCTTCAGCCTCCACCACCATTTCACGAGCAAACCGATGTTTAATGCTTGTATGGATCCCACTCCCAGTCCCCCATCCTTTTTGGCAGCCTGGACCTTGTCCCAGGAGACCCAGTGTATTTTCTTTTTGTCTTCACAGCCTCCCCACAGGAAGGTACGACGTAACTTTTCCAGTTCTTCAATGACACCTGCAGGAGCTCGAAATAAGGATAAGAAATACGTAGGTAAATTACCTAGCACCGATTGGATTAAAGTGAGTCTTCCCCCAAAAGATATCGATTTAGCCTTCCATAAGGATAGCCTGGCACGAAATTTCTTAACTATTGGCTTCCAATTCTTTTTTAAATTCATATTGGCCCCAACCGGCACTCCGAGATAGTCAAATGGAAGGTCACCTGCCACACACCCAAGGAGATTAGCCCAGCTTGCAGCTTCAGTTGAATCAACTCCGATTCCGAATACTTTCGATTTATGAAAATTGACTTTAAGACCCGAAGAGATGTGGAAACATCTGAGAATACGCGCCAAATTCTTTAAATTAGACCGAGACCATTCACCAATAAACAGAGCGTCATCCGCGTAAAATAGATGCGACAGGTTTGGACCGTTTCCAGGGATTTGAGCACCCCTGAATATTCCTTTATCACAAGCCGATCTGATAGCCACATGCAATCCCTCCATAGCAATAATGAACAGATACGGGGAGAGAGGATCTCCTTGACGAACTCCCCTAGATACCAGAAATTCTTTAGTTGGCGAACCATTGATGATCACCGAAGCTAAAGACGAGTTCAGACAGCCACGGATCCACGACCTCCATTTGTTCCCAAAACCCATTTGTGCCATTGTTGAGTCCAGGTATTTCCAATTTACCGAATCGAAAGCTTTATCAAAATCCACTTTGAAAAGAAGAATCTTTTTACGTACTTTCGCAGCCCATGAACACACCTCATTTATTATGAGCGGACCATCAAGTATGCATCTTCCGTCCACATAAGCTGACTGCACATCACTTATCAGGTCACTAATAACCGTCTTTAATCTGCTGGATAGGAGCTTACTTATTATTTTACATAAGCAACCTATCAGACTAATAGGGCGGTAATCGTTTAGAGTAAGAGGGTCCTTAATCTTAGGAGCAAGTGTAATGAATGAGGAATTACACCCCTTTGCTAATGAGCCAGTTTCCTCGAAGTGCATGACAAACTTCATCACGTCCATTTTAATGATATCCCAATACCTTTTCATGAATTTGAAAGTGAAACCATCAGGACCCGGGGCTTTATCACTTCCACAGTCCCAAACCGCAGCTTTCACCTCTTCAGGGGTAAAAGGGGACTCAAGTCTAATGGCATCCATCATGGAAATAGATTTGAAGTTCGGGTTACAAAACTTGGGACGAGCCACATGGGGATCAGAGAATTTGTCGTGAAAGAATCTGTATACTTCCTCCTTGATCTCGTTGACTCCAGTCGTCCATCGACCATTAATCATAAGGCCATGAAGAAGACTCCTGCGATTCTTACTGTTAATATACCCATGGAAGAACCTGCTATTTTCGTCCCCATCCATGGTCCATTTGATGCGAGCTTTTTGTTTGAAATCTAATGTCTTCAGGCGCTCCCATTCCTCTATCTTTTTCATCCCATCAGACCAACATTTTAGTTCATCTGCTGAGAGCGATCTAGATGCTGCAACCTTTTCCAGTTCTTTCACCACATCCCTACTGGAAGCTATTTCCACTCTTTCTTTTTGGTCGCATTCATTCCTCCACGTCTTGATTTTGCCTTTTAAAAAACGGAGTTTGGCAGCCAAGTAAGCATCCGGGGTGCCAAATCCTCTAAAACAATTCCAAGCGTCACTCACTACATTGTCAAAACCCTCCTTGAGTAGCCACGAGTTAAAAAACTTAAAAGGAATAGGCCCAAAATCAGATTCACCAGACAAGAGTGTAATAGGGTTGTGGTCCGAGAGCTCACGAGGATGGGCAGTGACATAGCTAATAGGGAACAGTTGCAGGTAATTTGGACAGGTCAAGAATCTGTCTAGTTTACTTTGTTTTGCATCGACCCTACTCATGTATGTGAATCTTTCCCCACCCATGTTGTAGTCTTTTAAATTAGCCTCATGTAAAAAGTTGTTGAAGTCAGAAGCACTATATGGACAGAATTGTGAATTACTTCTTTCACCTGGATTTCTTACTGCGTTAAAGTCACCAAATACCACCCACGTTCCAGGCCTCCCTTTTATTATGATAATTAGCTCAAGCCAGACCTTCTTTTTCTCTGATATTGACTGAGGGCCATATACATTAACAATGTTCATAACAACACTCTCGGAAGGATTCTTGTATTTACCACAAACAACCAAATAATGTCGATTCTTGATGACATGAAAACACTGAAACACAGAAGTGTCCCAGATGGAGATGAGCCCCCCAGATCGACCATTCGCATCAACACTGGCATATTCAAATTCTGTCGAATCCCAACAACCCACAACATCTATATTTGAAGAATTCACTAGCTGCGTCTCCTGTAACCCAACGAATGTCGCTTTGTGTTTTACTTTCAGTCTTCTTACCCAGCTAGTCTTGACCGCTTCACCCACACCTCTCACGTTTAACGATAGGAAATTCATTGATTATTAGTTTGAACCTCCATTTTCTTTATTACTTCCGTTAGGATGGGGTCATCGGCATCCATCTGGAAGCCAATTTCGTTTCCAATCACCACTGTTTGAAGAATTTCGTTAGATGAGGATTCCCTAGACTCCGCGTACGATCTAGCCACCATTGGGTCTTTGCTGAGATCCAGCGATGCATCACCATTAGAAGAGTTAGGGATTTGTGATTTTTGATTTGGGTGATTGACCTTTGACGAGACGACACCAATTGAAGGGGAACGGCTACCTCTCCTCCTCTTTCTCCTTTTACTTTTAGGCTCGCTACAGCACCGCTCTGGGAGGGGGGTCGAAATAGATACAGAGGCTTTGGAATTGTTTTGGTCAGTTGAGGAGCACATTGATGGGTCAAGATTGTCGTTTAGCCCACTGTCTTTTTGGGCCGAGCCCATACCCGCCACACCCAGTTCCGTCCTTAATCTATCTTCATCACTCACCGAAGGTAGTTTCTGATTCGTCACATGTGGAATTGCAACCGACTCATTAATAGGCTCCAGGTTGACATCTTTTTGGGGAATTGCACCAATAGTATCGTGCGATGCGACGTTTGAGTTCTCAACGATCACCGGGGCATTGCCTCCCATCGCCTGCCTGTTAGACTTCTCCAGCTGTGTTCCTGGTTCATCGTCGGAACGGAATTCTCCTTCCTCAAGATCGTTATCGTTCTCCGGTATCCATGTATCAGATATACCATCTTCTTCACTGTCGAATTCACTATCCTCTGCTTTCGGATCTTCTTCCGCTCTATCGAAATGCCCAGGTTTAAAGGGAGACCAACCTTCAGTATACTCGACGACACCCACTTTGTACGTTACACCTTCGACGCAGATTTTGACCTCTTCATTGATCCAATTCTTCAGTGATGTTATAATACCCACATTACCCATGGATAGGTCTCTTCTATCGAAGATGCTGTCGAATGGAATAATAACCTGACCGTAGCGACCAGCAATTAAGGAGAAATTGTCCGTGTCCCAAAATCTGAGAGGAACCCCGGTGATCCTTAGCCAGGCTAGTCTTTCGTATTGTACCTCTTTATCTGCATCTATCTTTAGCCACTTGAACCATTCATGCCACCTTGGTCTGTCTTCTAAGAATTCTCTGGCCTCCTTTGACGAACCAAATTTAATACCAAGCTTAAGACCACCGAGATATCTAGTGTTTTCATGCGTGAAAGTATGGTTTGGCAAGTTTGCTATGTGATCAAGGCTGTGGGCTTCGCCAATCAGTAGGGTCTTCTTGATCCATTCACTCATGGCAGTCTTTGCATTAAGTGGAATAGGGGGGGAATTACCACTTCGATCTGCATTTGTTCCAGCAACCGCCTGCGCATAGGTCCTTGAATCCCTACTTCCAATTTTGATCCCCGGTTTGGGGACCGAGACCTTTGATTTGCCACTGGTAGTTCGACCAGTGTCAGGGTTCTCCGCTTGGTATTTTGCAAGGTTAGCGATTAGGGATACACCACGACATCTAATACCGTTCATCTTCTTTTCCATATCCTGTATATCCTTCACACCTGCATACCGAATAAAAGCAAAGTTTTGGTTGCGTCGGTTCTTCTTCCCCCCAATATAGATGTCCGATACTTGCCCGAATGCGTCAAAAACCCCGTGTAGATCCAGTTTACATGTCCCGTCTGGAAAACCTGCGATGTAAAACGTAGAGATGTCTCGCCTCTGTCTGTGCATACCACGCCTGCAAACCTTCGACCAACCATCTCCGGTTGTTTCTACGAAATTTCGACCGCCCATACGAGACCTCCGATGGTTCACTCTGTTATAATGGACAAAACAGATCCAAGAATGCACGTGACCAACGGAATGATAGATAGCAGGAAACCCCCACACGCGTTTCAGACGCAAATGATATATGTTTTATATTATTTTTCGGAAAACAATTATCTATTTACAAAATGAATTTTTGTAGAATTTCCGTTTCGACAAAATTAATTTATAAATCGTCTTCATTAAACTTCTTCGTAGATAATTTATGAATTTTATTTACAAAATATATCATCATTTTGTGCAAAATAATAACTTTTCCTAAAAGACAAAATTCAGAAGATATAATTCATAAACAAAGTTTACAAAATAAATAATTTTTATATTCGTTGAAAAGATATCCACTTTCATTTTTGTGATTTAGCTCTAGTGGAATAATGGGTGAGGCTGGCTCATATACCATTAAAAATTAAATAACTAAATTAAAATGTATTTAAAGGTATTTTTATTATATTAATACTTTTAATAAATAATTTAACATATTATATATATACCTTAATAAGCATTTATCCACAAATTCAAAATTTTAAGAGGTACAACCTTTAATACATTATATACAATCAATTTATGCATTCGGTCCGTCAACAGTTGAAAAGTCAAAAGATAAGATTTTGAATCGGTCAATGACAGTCTCTTATCATCATCCCTTAATTTCTGGCCGGTGAAGATGAAAACCCGCTCAAACAACTGAACAATTTGAAATTTCTATTTAATCATTGTGGTTCCTGTGGATCTATACATCTTGCTTTATAGAACTTCGTTCACATTTGCTCTAAGTCCCTCTCTCTTACTCATCGATCACATCCATCATCCCCGCACCACTAACAACGTCGCTTCACTTCTTCAACCTCACTTATTCAACACGAACCTGCTTCTGCATTCTCCCCCTCTCTCATTTGTCCTTTGTCTTTCATGACGAATTGGATTGCCAGACTGTTACCCTTTAATCAACGACCACCTGATACAGATTCACCAAGGTACCCCTTATCTTCGTATTTGGGAATAGTTTTCTATTAGAGACCCAAAAGGCTTCTCTTTGTTTCTGTTATCTTTCTCCATTCATGATCATAAGAAACTTTTCATGTGACTTTTTTGTTACCTTTTCGTTATCAATTTTCTTTTGTTGTAGGATTAAATAGGGTAGACCAGCAAGAAATAAAAATATCTATGTGTGCGTGTGTAACAATATCATACACCAAAGCTCATTCTTTATCTCGATTTCAATCCTTGAAACTTACTCCCAATCTTGATATATTGTGGATAAGAGACACCTTACGATTTCAAGCCCTAAATTTCAACGGTTAACAACGAGTTTAAGCCCTAAAAATCACTTTTGATCTTGATTTCAAGCCCTAAACCACACTTTTGATTTTTATTTTGATGTTTTGCAGATAAGAGATAAGATATGATTTCATGCCTTAAACCTCTCTCTCTCTCTCTCTCTCTCTCTCTCTCTCTCAAGGACACAAAACATTACAATTTTGTTTTTTTTTCTTTTGTTCGTTTGATTTGTTGCATACACATCAATTTTTACTACATACATTTAAAATTAAAGATCTTTTGAGGGATTAAAGGGTTGGATTTCATATTTGTATGTATGTTTTACAGGTGAACCTAAAAATAGAAGGTTATAAAAAGGTTGGAGGCGATTGCAAGAAAAAATTCCACACAGAGGTATGTATTTTTGTGTGTAGGTGTGTGTATCTCTGTGTATGTTTTTGTGACAACCCGAAATTTCTATCTTATACAAACCCTACATTTCAATCTAGTCAAACTTACTTTTGCTAACTTTTAGCACTTTTGGTGTCCGTTTGATCATTCTGAGCTTTAATACAACAAAGGATTAAGTGAATGAGTGTGTCAGTTGAACTTGTAACCTGTCAAACAAGCCTTAGACCATCAAAAGAGGAGTTCACGGCCAGGCACTTGGGTTTACAGCCGTAAACTCCAAGTGGCCGTGAACCCCTTGTGTGTGTGTATATATATATATATATATATATATATATATATATATATATATATATGACTTTTGGTCATTTTCCATTCATTCTACACATTCTAAGCTAGAGAATTTGAAATTGTCTCCCAATGATCTTCAAATTTCTCTTCTAATCTTCACATATGTAAGCAAACTCTTCCATCTTTGTGTTGATTACATCCTTTCTACTTGATTCACCTTTGAATCCACCCACAAATTCCATCTTTGTTCTAGATCTTCAAGATCCTCAAGAACACCAAGAACACTTGTGTGTTTTGGGCCGAAAATTCCCCTTTTTAGCCTTCAAACTGTAAGTCCCTACCCCCTTTACATGTTTATAAGATAGTATTATGATTTAGGGACTTGAAAACATCAAGAATCAAACAACCAAGGGAGTTTACAGCCAAGGCAATCTCCTTTGGCCGTAAACTCTAATAGTGGGTGCAAAGATGCCCTAAATTCCTTACTAAGGCTTGGAACTTGGCCTAGAACACCTTCCCTTTGAGCTAAGGACCTTAAAAATCGAATTGGTACAAGTCACCATGGGTTTATGGTCGTAAACCCATAAGGGCCGCAAACCCTAGGCCGTAAACTCATGGAGAGTTGTTCCTTGGGCTGTGAACTCAATAGCAAAGCCATACAACCCTTAGATGCAACCCTGTGATCTTATAACACTTGAATCAAAGTGTTTTCCATGTTCTAGGGTGTCTTTACTTGCTTAATTAGTTTTATAATCACTAATTAGATACATATATATGTCTTTATATGTTAAATAGGATCTGTGTGTGTGTGTGTTTAAGTCTTCACTTGACACCTAGCTCCTTATCTAACACTTTCATCCAAACCACTCATTACAGGTGAGTTCATACCCCTTTATCAACCTTTTAAATGCTTTTATAGGGGGGGGATACAAGTTGAATATCATAGTTATTATATCAACCACATGTGATTAATAACTATCAAACGTATGGATTTACTATGCTTTTAACTGTTTAATCAAACAAATGACTTTAAACTGCTTATCAAACTCTTTTACATGTTAAACTCTTTACTAAACTCACTTTTATGTATCAAACATTTTCTATTACAATTTTCAAACTTATATACTGTTAAAACCATGTCTAATACATATATAGTTATATAAGTAAGGTTTGAAGGACTTAGGACTGACAACTCATTTTATTTCCTGTTCCTTGTTTGGTTGTGGACTTAGAGTACCCTGTTGTTTGACCAAGTGTCATTGAACCCTTAGTTATATATTATGCATATATGTATAGATATAAAGACTTTTATCTCATTTCAATACATTCAGTCATACAAACAATTCTACTAGTAAACTATAATAGGTATAGTTTAGGGATATACTACTCATTACTTCTAGTTCAATGAAGCATACAAAGAGTTAGTTCATTCATGAGTCAATACTTACTATTATGAGAAACTAATAGAACTTACTATTATGAGAAACTAATATAACTTACTATTATGAGAAACTATACAACTATACTATGATAAGAAACTAAGAGAACTTACTATTATGAGAAACTATACAACTATACTATGATGAGAAACATATAGAGATTACTATAACGAGAAACAATACACTCACTACACTAGTACATACAATACATATAAAAGTATACTATAACATAAATGTGAACCATTGTTTCGGGGCATGTCATCACTGCCATGGCCCGATTTCTAGCCAGAATCTCCTGGAGAGAGAGCGTGAGTTTGCGTATAAATCTATATTGGATTGACTATCCTACACCTTTGTTGCTAGCTACAGTGGAAACTGCAGGTCTACGGGTGCCAAATGTCATTACTTCCAACGTCTTTCATTGTTGTGTTTATAGTCTATAGTATGGTACAATCAATCACATAATACCTTGATAAAAATCCGGTTTAAGGTAGTTAGTACAACAATAGTTACTATAATACAACACTACAATACTACATTAATTTCCCCTTGCATTCACTTTGTGATCATTTCACATAAACGATAATGTATAAACTATATTTTGTTAATGATAGTTACACTTGGGAAAATTATACACTTTTACAAGAAACAAACATACAAAACAGTCGGGCCTTGGTAGAAGGCTACTTTAAACATTTACAAACATTCACATACTTTTACTATGAACGTTTACAAAATCATACTTCAAACACTGTTGCAAACATGTTGATACAAAGAATGACACTAAAATACTTATGAACTCACCAGCTTTAAAGCTAATAAATCTTTCAAAATAACTTGTATTCTCAAGTCATCAGTAGACCGATACCGATGCCAGTTTTTGAGAAGATGAAGCGCATTCAAGACTCATCTTATATTTTGATTTACATTTTTGGTGTCTTATAAACTATACATAACACACTTGTATTAAAAAACATTATTAATGCAATGGATGATGTTGTTTACTTGTTTAGTATTATTCTGTGTTGTGATACTGTACATGACGTCCTCCACCCCCGAACGTTTCCGCCGTTCCGGTTTTAGGGTGTGATAGTTTTTATGTGTATCGTTAAATCTACTTTAAAACTGAACATCTATCTATGGATGAGTGGCCATAGTTTTGTGGTTTTCATGCTATATCTCCTTAAATGCCAAAGCTTCCTTATATCGTTTTCACTTTTCTATGAAAATTATGTAATTAAACTTCTGAACATATATTTGCGAGTGAATGATAAAATTGGAGGAACAAGAAAGTATGTAAATGGAACGAGAATCAGTAGATGCAGAAGCACCCAAATCGATTTCTAGCCCAACCGCTCCAGATTCAGATCGTTTCTTCCATTGAACCCCTATCGCCCATTTTATAATGCTTTGATTTTCTTTAGTAAGTGTCAATTCTTTGTCTTTCTCTTTATTCACCTTTCAACAATCTATGCTTTGCTCATTTTAACTGATTCTCAATTTTAGATTCTCAATTTTGTAAGTTTTGTTTGTCGATTCTATCATCTTTGTGTGCTTTGACTTTCAAATAAAGTTCAATTCTCAGTCTCAGGTTCGAGATTCACATTGCTTCTTCCGTTAGACCTCTACCGCCCATCTTATAATGCTTCCATTTCCGTTGGTAAGTGTCAATGCTTTCTCTATTCACCTTTTTCTAAATTTGTGTTTTTCTTTTTTAATCGATTCTCAGTTTTAGATTCTCAAAACTGGAAGTCGTAAGCACCACCGCACTACCAACCAGTCAAAGCCCTCCAGAAACATGACCAAAAATTAATCTTGATTGATAATAACCAAAATTCATAGTAATTGTATGCATTTATCTATGCTTCGACCTCACTATTGTCACACTCTCCCTAAGGATCAAAAAGGTAAAAATAGATCCAAGGAAAAAGCTAAAGTGACTTGCTTCTTTTTTGTTTAACAGTTTCCTTTTAAAAACGTATTGCTTAGGACTTTACTCATAGGTCATTATGTATGTGTGTATATGTGCGTATTGTTAAGGATAAAAAGGAATTCTTAGCAGTTGCCCGCCAACTGTTCAATGAAATTCCACTAATATGTACATATAATTACACTCGGTGAAGGTAGCATGGTCAGTCGATTCTCTTTTCTCTTTTCTCCTTTTTGTCCTTATTGTTATTTTTGTTTACCAGATGATAAAATCACATACTTGGAGCTATACACCGCTAAAGATGCAGTCATTAAAGGGTCAAGAAAACTTAAGATGGTGTTTGGTTTTTTTGTTAAAAAACAATTTTGATATAATTTTTACTTGAAAAAAATGATAGTTTTATTTTAAAATGTTTGTTGTGTGATGTGCTTAGTCCCAAAGAATGGAGATACTCCCATGGAGCTTGATGATTTGGACTTTAAAAGCCCTGGCAAAATGACATTACATTTGCAATGTATAATGTTGATGAGGTTTGGCTTTTTAATTTTGCACCTAAAACATTTTATATCATAAAATTATTAAAGTCTTACTATGAGAATTTTATGTGTTTTTGGTAGTTTATCTATGCGTATGGTGAATCATTAATGGCAATGACACTCTCAAAGAGATGACTTTTATATTTGAGCTCTAAAATTACTATTTCGAAGAAATAAGATGGGAGGTATTAGTATCATTCTTTTTAATATAGAATTTTCTTCGACATTATCTATATACAATATTTGTGGCATTATGGTATCCTATATTTTAACATGTCTGGCGTAAGAACATTCAATATGGTAGTTTTGTACTCTATTGATGGTGGTTGTTAATTGGTATATAAATGAAGTAATACAAGTGTTTGACTGCTTGAGACACACATAACTTGGATTTAAAAGGATCCTGACCAATCTTGAGTCTCGGTCTTATATTGGGGTAATTATGAGTTATAGGTATCTCATATCATATCTCTATGTATGTTATCTTAGGCATATAATTTCACTTCACATGGCTAAAAAAGTGTTGTATAAGTTTCGTTTAGCTTGAACTTTTTTTGTTTCCCAGGATTTGTTTGATGATTAAATAATGGCCATTCAACAACCTAGTGATGTTTGTTTTGGATTTACCGGTGTATTGTTCGTCCAACAAACCTTCTATAGTCAAGGCAACCAATATGCTAACCATCTTTGAAAGAAAAGTTCAAAGTGTTTTTTATTAGTGTATGATTTATAGTCTTGGGTTTGTATTCTTATTTGGCCCTTTTGTATTTGGCCCATTTTTGATGTAATCGTGTATATATGTATCTCAATCAATGAAAGGTGATTTTTATGAGAAATACCAAGATTTCATGGTATCAGAGCGTATCAAACTTTCCTGAAATCTCTTTAAACCTAGGCGTCGCCTTCTGTTCTGTCGACTGCCTCCTTTGATTCTTCTTCTATTCTGTTCTATTTCTTCACCTTTCATATTCACCTTTCATTGTTTTTCACAATGACTGGATCCTCTTCTTCTACATCATCTTCTACACTTTCTTATAAACCTTCTTCTACGATTAACATCAAACATGATGTTCCCTTGATACTTGATTTGGATCGTATGAACTACGATATCTGGCGTGAACTTTTTGAGATCCATTGCATTGGATACAGAGTCAAAGATCATCTTGAACCCCCAAAAGAAAAGATTTCTGCAGAAAACAACGATGAATGGACCCGGTTAGATGCCATCGTGAAGTCTTGGATGTATGGCACCCTTGAAATCTCTCTTCTTCATCTGATTTTTGAGAAACAGACAACAACATATGATGTTTGGCTTAAACTTGAAAAAGTTTTTCGGACCAACAAAGCGAATAAGGTAATTCAACTGGATAATGAACTGAGAAATATTACCATTGGAACTTCTTCTGTCACAGAATATTGTAATTGTATCAAAAACCTTGCTGATCTCCTCAATAACATGGATGCAAAAGTTCCTGAATCTAACCTTGTTGCTTACACCTTAAATGGGTTGTCCCCAAAATTTCGAGTCTTTGCAACTACAATCCGTTATCGGGACCCTCTACCCTCGTTTTGGGACGTTAGGTCTTTGCTCATCTAGGAGGAACAACAATTTATTCAAGAAGATATCCGCCGATCCTATCTTACTCACTCTGATACCGCCTCATCGCCTCATGCCCTTGCCACCGAATCGACAAATCAACCGCCATCTCGAGGTGGTCATCGTGGGGGACGCAACGCCGGTCGATACAGAGGTGGTCGAGGCGGAAGACATGCTGGTCGAAACTTCAATGGCGACAGTGAACCTCCTTTGAACGAACCGTATCAGCGACGAGGTGTGGGGAACTCTTCAGGGAATTAGGTCTACGGATGGCATCAGGTCAACAATAATGGTGGAGTCAAATCTTCAAATGGTGGACCAAATTCTCTTGGACTTCTTCTAAGCCCTAATTCGGCTCCTCATAACAATCATTTTGGACCAAGATAGCCTTGGGTCCAGCCGAACACAGCCCAACAACATTTATTTTTTGGTCCACAACAAGCTTATCAGACCAGTCACACTTCTCAACCTTTTTTTTGGCCCAACAACTGATATTCAACAAATCCGGAGCCCACTTCTCTTCCACAAATGTTTAATATTATGTTATTAAACGATCCAGGTCAAGATGGGTGGTATATGGACACCGGGGCTACATCGCATGTTCACGCCAATGCAGGGATTCTCAAGTCTGTTTCAGATAATCATTTATTTTCTTCATCTATTTTAGTAGGAGACGGATCTTCTATACCTGTGACTAAAATGGGACATTCCACTCTTCCGCACAATAATATGTTTCGCACCTTACATCTTAAAAATGTTTTGATCACACCATCAATTATTAAAAATCTTATATCTGTTCGTCGTTTTGTTCGTGAAAATAATTGTTCTATTGAATTTGACCCCTTTGGTTTTTCTGTGAAGGATCTTCAAACCAAACAAATTCTCATGCGATGTGAAAGCAATAGTGATCTTTATCTTGTCACTGCTCCAACAACTCAAGCTCTACTTTCCGTTTCTCCGTCTCTGTGGCATCAACGTCTTGGTCACCCCGGTCATCATGTCTTTAAACACTTAGTTCACAATAAATCTATTTCTTGTTCTTCCAATAAATACTCTAGTTTATGTCATGCATGTCAATTAGGCAAACATGTTAAATTGCCTTTTAGCTTATCTTCTTCTACTTCTTTGTCTCCCTTTGAACTTGTGCATTCTGATGTGTGGACATCTCCTATTAAAAGTACTAGTGGCATTAAATATTATGTCATATTTTTGGATGATTTTTCTCATTATGTGTGGGTTTATCCTTTACGTGCAAAGTCTGATGTCTTTGATAAATTTGTTCTTTTTCTTACATTTGTCAAAAACCAATTTAAAACCGAAATCAAAGCTATTCAATGTGACAACGGAGGTGAATATGTAAATCATAAATTTCATCGATTATGTGATCAACATGGCATCCACATGCGTTTCTCATGTCCGTATACATCTCAACAAAATGGTAAATCTGAACGCATGCTTCGTTCCATTAACAATGGTATACGTACCCTTCTCTTCAATGCTCATATTCCTCCCACCTACTGGGTTGAAGATCTTTATATGGCTGTCCATTTGCTTAACATTCTACCTACAACCACTCTAAAAAATGACACTCCATTTCACAAACTCTTTCAAAAACAACCCTCTTACAATCACCTTCGTGTTTTTGGGTGCCTTTGCTTTCCTCATATCGAGGCTTCCGATAAACTTTCTCCAAGATCAACACCCTGCATTTTTCTGGGTTACACTACTAATCACAAAGGATATCGTTGTCTTAACCTTGATACAAATCAAATAATCATATCTCGTCATGTTGTATTTGATGAAACTGTTTTCCCTTTCGGATCCATGACTCCAAACACTTCTCCTTCCTACTCATTTCTTGATCATGTTCCTCCACCTACTCCTTTTACTCCACTATCACAAAATACTACTATTCACTCTGACGGTGAATTTCCTCTCGAGACTCCCTCTTCCTCCTGAGGATACTTCCTCCCTCGGCACTCCAACTCCTTCGGGCCCTCCAAACTCTCAGCAGGTTTCTTCTCCTTCTCATGATGTCACATCAGCTCCTGTTGAGGGACCTCCTTCACATATTGCTCATCCTCCATCTCAACATCCCATACGCACTCGCACCAAACAAGGCATCTTTAAACCTATTCAGAAACTCAATCTTCATGTGGCCTCTGAATCTCTTGTCCCTAAAAATTATTCTCAGGCATTTAAAGATCCTAACTGGCTAAATGCGATGACAGATGAATATAATGCTCTTATCTCTAACAATACTTGGATACTTGTGCCAAGACCACCTGCTGCTAATATTATAAATTGTATTTGGTTGTTCAAAAAAAACTTAATGCAGATGGCTCCTTATCACGATATAAAGCTCGTTTGGTTGCTAATGGTCGGAGTCAGCGGCCCGACATTGATTGTGATGAGACATTTAGTCCCGTGGTTAAACGTGCCACCATTCGCACGGTTCTTAGCATCGTTGTCACTCATAAGTGGCCCATCAGACAGTTAGATGTGAAGAATGCTTTTCTTCATGGCTATTTACAGGAAACAGTGTACATGCAGCAGCCTCCAGGTTTTCGAGATCCTTCAAGACCTAATCATGTATGTCGCCTTCAGAAATCTCTTTATGGTCTCAAGCAAGCACCTAGGGCTTGGTTTCAGCGCTTCGCCATGTTTATCTCATGTATTGGCTTTGTCCATAGCAAGTGTGACTCCTCCCTATTTATCTACAGGCAAGGATCTCATATGGCATATTTACTTCTCTATGTCGATGACATTATTCTCACTGGTTCCTCGTCGCACTTACTGACTCACATCATATCTCTATTGGATACAGAGTTCTCTATGACTGACCTTGGTGATCTTCATTATTTTCTTGGTATTTCAGCTGTAAGAACATCCGATGGTCTGTTTCTGTCTCAACAAAAATATGCCAATGAGATTCTTGCATGCGCGTCTATGCTTAATTACAAACCAGCCCGAACACCGGCTGATTTGTCTGCTAAATTTGATGGGTCTGGGCCTCCTGTTGTTGACCCCATTTTATATCATAGTCTTGCAGGTGCTTTGCAGTATCTTACATTTACCAGTCCTGACATTACATATGCTGTTCAGCAAATATGTCTATACATGCATGATCCTAGGGAACCGCATTTTACTGCTATGAAACGTATCTTACGTTATATTCAAGGATCCATCGATCATAGCCTTCAACTATTTACATCTCCTAATCGTGATCTTGTGGCGTATTCGGATGTTGACTGGGTAGGTTGCCCAGCCACTAGGAGATCTACCTCGGGTTATTGTGTTTTCTTGGGTCACAATCTTTTGTCCTGGTCTTCGAAACGACAAAACACTATTTCACGCTCCAGTGCTTAAGCCGAATATCGGGGAGTCGCTAATACAGTTGCAGAGACTTGCTGGATTCGTAATTTACTGTTAGAGCTACATTACTCTCCTCACCGGGCTACTCTTGTTTACTGTGATAATGTTAGTGCCGTTTACATGTCGTCCAATCCCGTTCATCATCAAAGAATTAAGCATATTGAGATTGATATTCATTTTGTTCGCGACAAAGTTGCCACGGGTCAGGTTCGTGTTCTTCATGTTCTGTCTTCGTCTCAGTATGCCGATATTTTTACCAAGAGTCTCCCCTCACCTTTATTTCTTGATTTTAGATCCAACTTAAACGTACGGTCTTCTCCTCCCGCTATCACTGCGGAGGGCTATTAGTGTATGATTTATAGTCTTGGGTTTGTATTCTTATTTGGCTCTTTTGTATTTGGCCCATTTTTGATGTAATCGTGTATATATGTATCTGAATCAATAAAACGTGATTTTTATGAGAAATACCAAGATTTCATTTTTTAGTATTAATGGTCAATGATGTTTGACATTAATTTTGTTCAAGCATTTTGATTATTAATGTTTATTAAACATATGTGGAATATTATTATTTTGTTGTTTATGTGTAATTTGACAACAGTTCAATAGTTTATTCTTATCTACACCTAGCTAAAGCTAAATATTTTATATCAGTTCAAAAACTATATTAAAGTACATTGTCTTTAGTGACATATGAATGAAGTATTTTTGTTATTACCTACATTATTCTAATAAAGACCACGACGACAACAGAAAACCGAAACTATCATTAACTTTTTTGGAGGGTGTTGAGATATTTTTTTTCTTTTTGAAACGAGTTGTAATGCTCAAAAGAAGAAATATGAAAAAACAAAAAAAATAAAAAAAATAAAACTTAAACTTAAAACTATTGTTCAGTTATATGTTAAATTATATTTTTATAAATTAAATTTATTAAATAAAAATGTAATTAAAATTAAAATTGCATCTAATTAACTACATAATTTTTTTCTTTTTAGAATAGTAAAAAGAATACAAAGACTAACCTATACATTTATTACTTAAAGTTTCATTAAAAGATTCAGCATTATCTTATTTTCATATATTTTCTTATACTATTATACTTTCTAAGTAAATTTATAGGTTACATACATTTTCTTTTTAGGACAACATATGTGTACATAAACCTAATTAGATGGAACCATTTTTTGGCAAATGATATTTGGCGATTTTTTGTGAGTTCTTTCGAATCGGTTCGTATCCAGGTTTTTGGAACATGTTTCGAGATCGAGTTATTCACGACCGCTATGTGTTCTTTAAATATGATATGTCATTAAAATCAATGTTTTGAAAAATGGATCTTTAGTTGAATCAGTTTGGTGATCGTTTTAGGTTCAACGAGTTTGAATGTTGGTTCAACCCGCTTTCCATAATTTTTATATATTTTTATTTTCATATATATATATATATATATATATATATATATATATATATATATATATATAACAAAAAATTTGACATCCACAAATATAAATCCTAATCATAATGAACTATATTACAAAGAAATAAACAGAACAGTTGAGAAGTATCATTCTTCAAGTTGAGAAGATCGGTGTCGTACTGGTGTCCGTTGTACATCGAATTTGTGTCTCGTAGTGGTGTGCGTCATTGGGCTTCAAGTTGGGTACACTCAAGATAAACCTTCAAGTTGGATACACTATGGATAAACTGATCGATCGAGCTATACAATTTGATTTGGAAATGAGTTGTTTTTAACGGGACAAGTGATATCTAGCTATCTAAGTCCAATAAACCGTTTTAAACGGTTTTTATTGGTTATATCACATCGGTTCAATCTTTTTTTTTTGAATAAACCGTTCGGTTCAGTCCAGTCTAGGAATTGATATAAATTTGGTCGTTGTTGAACCGCTATCGTCTCCTGTTTTAGGTCCGACCAATTTTTAAAAAATTGGTTAAAATGATACAAATAGTCTAAAATACATTATTGATATACATTTTAATTGGTAATTGACATTTCTGAATGTATTGTTGTTTTTTTTTTTTGGAACATCACCTGCTTTCGGAAGGAAACTAATAGATAAAATAAAATTTTCTACATGTGTTATTTAAAATATGACATGTTTTTGAAAAATCTATTCGCATCAGTCGCTTGGCGTGGATAAACGAATAGTATATATATATGTATATATATATATATATATATATATATATATATATATAAGTTTAATATTATGTTATTAAAAGTCATTTTTTAATTGTTGACTATGTCTATCTGTTAACCGTAACATATAACTTAGTATAATGTTTTTTTAAGGCTTGAAATCCCACGATTTTGTACTTAGATCTCCGATCAGGGATTGCACCTCATCTTCGGCCCTTCTTCTTCGATGGGTACAAATGCGGGCAGGGTTGGGGTTCAGTCATACTTACTTCGTTCCTAATTGTGTGATCCTATATCTCGATTTTCTTGAGGGTCTTTCTTGTGGCTCCTCACTTCTGAATGATGGGTTTTACATTCCAATGTCTTTTGGGAACTCTCATTGGTCACACAGGATGGGTGGAATAAGGAACGACATTCCAAGGGAACGTTTGAACGTATCGGGTCTCAATATATTAGGGATAATCGAGATCATCATCGTAGGGATTATCATCATGTAGGTCTAGACATTTGATCATTTTATGTTATGAACTTTCCTGAATCTTTCTTACCTACTAATTTGTGGCGTGCTTGTTTGGGGAAAGTTGTTGATGTATTTATTTATAATAAGAAGCCTCGATTGGGAAACGATTTGAATTCTTTAGATTTCCAAGAATTTGTCAAGTTGATAGCATGATTAAGAAACTTTGTGACATTTGGTTTGGTTTTCACAAACTTTTTGCATCGGTCCCACGTGTTGTTAAAAAGGTTACTCTTATTCATAAGTTATCTTCCAATATTGAAAAGCATGATTCCCCCGTTCTTTCTTATGCTAGTGTGGATAGAGGCCAAGATAAGAGGAGAACAAACATGTGAAGTTGTTGATAGTGTTCTTAATTGTGGAGACTTTATTATTGAGGATAAAAAGCTTGCATTCTAAGCCAAGGCTAGAGACTTTCCTACATTGCCCAATCTTGGAATGCTATGTTATGATGAGGGTTTTGATGATTTCCAAATTTAATATGTGAGTGGGCTTTGGGTGATGTTTAAATTCAATAATGTGGAAGTGTGTACAAACTTCATGTCATGTGATGCGGTTAATCATTGGATCACAGCAAAATAGGCTTGGGATATGGATTTTGTTCCATCGGATCGTATTGTATTGGTTGATATTGAAGGTCTTCGTCTGCCAACTTGGAGTAAATTGGATTTTAGGAAGATTATGGATAAATGGGGAAACATTGCGCATTTAAATGATAATATTGGTGAAGATGTATACAAAACGATCTTGTTGATATTTGGGGTCGGGTTGCGATTTGGTGGGGTATTGAGATTCTTAATCCTCTTACTATTCATAATTTGCTTATGTGGTCGGATTCCTACAGATTGACGTGCAATCAACTTAAGGCCTTATACGTTTTGGTGATGATGGTGCTTTGGTGCATTTGGAATTTTAGAAATGCCTTATTTTTGGGACGGTTATACCTAGGAAATCTATTATTCTTTATGATGTGGTTGAAATATCTTTCTTTTTGATTTCTAATATGTCTAAGAAAACTAGAATGAGTTGGGTTTCTTGGTTACAAAACCGTTTTATTAAATCTATTTTATTATAATGTATGTTTTTTAGTTTCTTGTTAGTTTTTTTAATAAAATTTTATCGTTTAAAAAAAAAGTGTAGTTTTAAAGAAAATCTAAATTTTAATGATCATATGTATATAAAAACTATAGTTTGTTGATATATATATATATATATATATATATATATATATATATATATATATATATATATATATATATATATATTTTTTAATTGTTTGTTACATTTTACGATTCACTTTCCCAATTTGTTGACAACGTGGAAATAAATATTAAAGTGAAGTTATTATGCAAAAGAATTAAAGAAACATTTAAATCCAAACTTGAAGACCATGTGTTGACTTTGACCAAAGGCGTAAAAGCAATTGAAAGCCTCCATAAAGCTCCGCATCGTACTCTTTGTTTTGTAGTTAGTACGTCGTATTCTGCTTTTTCTGTTTTATCTTTTTCTATTTTATATATAATATAAATATTTATTCATTTTTTTTAAACGGTAATAGTTCTTCATTTTTAATTATACATTTAATCTTTAAGCACTTGCGATTTATAAAGTTACGTTTACACCCATCATTTTGTTTTACAAAGAAGTGAATAGCTAAAATCTGGCACATCCATCTTTTCCCATGTTCTATATTCACTTTGACTATATAATTAATTTCTTTTAAGAATGTTTGGTAAAGAGTCAATAATCAATAGACAGAAGGAGTACTTACCTATCTAATCTCCCAATGATTGTTACCCTCCAACCAACCCACACCCCACCTTCACTTATTGCCCTTATCATCAACCATTTGTCCCTTTCTGTTCCATTATGGTGCACAAATACCCCTTTAAGCTTAGCTTGTTATACCCAAAGTACCAAACTGGATTGAAAGGTACTTGACATGTTTTGTTGAGTGACTTTTGATAATGAAGATAAATATGAGTATTCATGTCTTTGGCAAGCAATTGAGAGATTATAAATGAGTTCACGTCCTATTTTGTTTTATCATTTTAGATTAGACACAAAATATATTTTTTATGAGCTTGTTTCCATCATTGTTTAATGCATTTCAAGTTTGTTATGTACTAGTTAACAAATGAGACTTTCAAATGTTTCAAATATCCTTGTATCTAGTTTAGCACTCATATGAAATAACTGACATAGATCAAGAAATTATCAAGACCACCGTCTTATAGAAACGTAAAAGTTGCAATTATGGTCATTGAAAGGTATCGAGATCATGATATATTTCATAAAATTGTCGTAATAAAATCACAACAAAAAGCAAATAAATTGACTTGATCGATGGTATTCATTTCATTAAATGATGCTAACATAGAATGAGATGTTTTTCTTAAATTTAATTATATTCTTTATCATTTAGATAAAATAAAATTTTACAAATAGACAGTTTGGATCAGATTAGATTATATAGTAAACAAAATTATAATATTGGATTTTGAATTTGTTTGGTGTATAAAATAAAAACCAAATAGTCTAAAATGAATAACAATTTATTATTTATTGATATGCATTTTTAAAATTTATATATATATATATATATATGTTTATTTCATAATTAAAATTATTTGTTAATTTACTAAATTGTTGTTTAAATATATTAGAAAGTCTCATCCAATAGAATTCATTAATGTTTATTTCATCATTAAAAAAATATATGTAAAATATTAAATTATAATATATTTATTTATTAATTTAATTCACAAATAACTAATTTATTTTTATTTCTCTCATAGAACCAAATAATATTCAAGTTATATGTTTTTTAAATATTTCGGCTCTTGAAAAATTAATTTTAAAATCGATCCAACCAAATTGTAATTTGATTGGTTCTTATCGAATTTGGATTTATTTTAGACTATTCAAATTTATGTTTTCAAATTAAAATAAATTTAAATTCACTTAATCACATCGATTCAAATCAATGACAATCCATTAAAAAAAACACCCAGTAGTTACAATTTACTTTGATCTAGTGTAAATATGATATTCTAAAATCATTATTTATAAAAGCTTCAAATTGCAAATAAACCATTATAGGGAAGCAGCTCAAAGTGATGTTTTTAAAAAGGTTTGCTTAAGTATCATTCTAAAATTTTTGAGAGGTTCTTAGGCTAGATGGTGTGGTGTTTACCACACTCCATTTTATTTTGGCACACTTTAATACCCTAATGCATTAGGAAAAGTACACCATGAGAGAGAGAGAGCATGGTTAATTCTTGCCACATTCACCAAACCGTGCGTTATAAACCATAGAAAAGGGACATGGTTCGTTATGGTAAAATATGTCAAATATGCTCCACTTTATTTTTACCACACCCTACTCCATATGGTCTTAAAGAATCCGATACAATTGGAGATCTAGGTTTTATTTCTTGATAGATTTTGTAGTTAAATGAAGATAATTTAATTTTGTCAAAATCCTTTAAATTTAATATTTGATAGATTTTATCATTTTTATAGAATGATGTTTGGTAAAAAAAATATGAAATTGAAGCAGATAATGAGAATGGAGAGAAATAAAATTAAGATGGAAAAAAATTAATTCTTATGTTTGGTATTTAGAAATTAATATATATATATATATATATATATATATATATATATATATATATATATATATATATATATATAGAATCAAGATCAAATAAGAAGGAAATTTTTAGTAGGAAGGTAAGAAGTTTTTTTTTTCTATATATTTTTTTCGCGAACAAACAAAATGAATCATTAGATGATTCATTTGGAAGATGATTCACAAGAAAAAAATTCTCAAAAAAACATATCGATGATTCATTTATATAATGATTTTGTTGTTATTCACTAAAATTGTCATAAAAGTGAATTTTTTCTTAATTTACTTAAAAATGAATCATACAGATGTTTTTTTGACAATTTTTTCTTGTGAATCATCTTATAAATGAATCATCTAGTGATTCATTTTTTTTGTTCGTCAAAAAAATATGTCAAAAAAAAAATTCTTACCGGATCTATATATATATATATATATATATATATATATATATATATATATATATATATATATATATATATTGAAGTGTTCTTTGAAAAATAAGAAACCCTTAAAATCATAAAAATGCATAAAAAAATACTTAGAGATCACAATTTTTTTTTTGATTTTATATTTAAAAAAATCACAGTTTTTTTTAATAAAATCATTGAAAAAAAATTAAAGAATATATTTTCTTTTCAAAAAAAACTTCCGCGATTTTGTTAATAAAGTTGCGAATTTTGGACCTATAAAGTCAAAAAAAATTGTAATCTCTAAGTATTTTTTTATGCATTTTTATGATTTTTAGGGTTTTTTTGTTTCCCATAGAAACTAAACTTATATATATATAAACACACACACACACACATACATACTAGGTTAAATCCCGTGTGCTACACGAGTGATAAATTAACATAACTTAGATTTTAGAAATAAAAATTAAAGGAATAGTGAGAATAAATAAGAGCCTAATCTTGAATTACACAACCACATTACATTACTCCATTATTTTTCTTTGTATGTATAACCATAACTTTAGATTCTAAAGTTATATCTCAAATAACATTCTAACATTACAATCTAAAGTAAGAAACAAAATCCAAGTAAACAAACAACCCTTTGAGGGGATATATGTTTGAGATTTAGAACTTCCAACCTGCAGGCATGACACATGCCACATCAGCAAAGTCACATTTGCCACATCATCTAGAATCATCACCATTAATCTAGTATTCTGTTTCCAATATCCCATCAACAAGTCCAAATTCCAATGCCTACTAAAATAACCAAAATATTAACATAGAATAGAATTCAAGAAAATAAAATAAAATAAAAGTTGGATTTGTTTTCAAATGGTACCTCAGGTACAGATAAGAAACGATCCCTCTTTGTGTATGGTTGCACTTTCTCCAGTGGTTGGCCAGTAAAGGCAACATACATCATGTCAGTTTTCTGCAAAATAAAGAAGAAGTGCTCCTTCACTTGCAACAACTCCAAAAGCCATTGTCCTGACTTTAGGTTTTATCTGGGAAGATGTTAAATATTCATTTTTTTTTTTTAAATTTGCCTATTCTTTCAATTAGTTTCACTAACAGGAAATGTGAAACACACTATTCAATCTTACCTAAGACATGCAATCATAGATTGCCAAAACAGAATGGGTGCTCCCACCAGGGCAATTCACATACACCTAGTAAAGAAAACATAAAAAGTCAAAATGTAAGACTCTTTATCTATAGTTTTTATTAAAATTGAAAAAGAAAATATGTATATGACTAAAAATAAAGGAATTCATACGATCATACCATAATATGTGCCTTGTCATCTATTGTGGCTAAAGTAACAAGCTGTGATATAACTCGTTGAGCTACCTGTGAGTTGATTGGTTGGCCAACAAAAATAATACGGTTCCTGACTAATATTGAAGAAAGATCCAAAGGTCCACCTTGAGTCATGACAACTGGCATTATGGGTGGAGCCCCTCTTATTGCTACAATTAAATTGTAACTGCTAAATTTTTAAACCATGATGAGAACAAGTATGTTAGCATTATCATTGTCGATAAGATGTGAAATAGCTAAACATCAAGGGAATATAGACACAAAACCTTGAATTATGAAGAGCATGTAGGTGTATTTCCTCAGGTGTCAAATGAAATTTATGTGCTTTACTTGCTAATCCTGTTAGCAAAACAAATAAAAGAAGTTGAAAGCAAATATATGAAGGTTTACTTGATAACCATGTCAATAGGACATATCATAGAAGTTAGAAACATATAAAAAAAGGCAAGGAGAAGAAGGGAAGAATAAAGAGCGGTTCCCTCCTTTCAAAAATAAAATAGGGCTACTTTGACTTCTGATGTAAAATAGCTACTCGATTGTATATCTGCAAGGGGAGGGAATTTGGATTCACCAACTCCAATGTATTATCAGTTATGTAACACCCCGTTCTTAAAATGTTTAATTATGAGTCCCTGATATTTAAGAGGAAGGGTAATTCTGGTCCTTTTTCAGGAAATGGGTTTCATCCGAGAAGATTTCGGGCTGGTGTATGTAGTTAGAAGCATTGGGCTTCTCGTCAACCTCGTATGAATGTAAAGTTATGTGGGAGCGGGTTTAGAGTAGAGGAGTTGCGGCGTTTTGAAGATGATTATTGTTTATAGCTCTTTGTTGAATAAGTGGAAAAGGTCCCATACATGCATGGCATGCATGCTTGAAGTTGGCTGGGTACGCCCAGCGTAAGCTGGACGTACGCCCAACGTAATGGAGAGAAAAGTGTGGGGTGGCCGGGTGAGTACGCCCAACGTACTCTCAGAAACCCCAAACCCTAATTTAAGAGCCACCATTATATAAGGAACATGTTGGTTCATACCCTAGCCTCCATGAGCTCATCCTTAACCTCAGAAACCCTAGAAACCCGTATTCCCTCCATTATTGGGTGTGTTTGACCTTGGAAAGCTTATTTTGGCAAAAGAAAGTCTATAAGGAGAAAGGAGAAGTTGTCAAAGAAGAAGAGGAACGATTGGAGCTTCTAGATCTGAAGAGATACCATCCTTTGGAGCTTGTTTGAGGTATAAAGCTTCTTGCTTGCCAATTATTTTGCATAGATCTAAGTGTTGTGAAGTTTTTAGCATCTTTCTTGTCCCAAAGTTCTCATCTTGATTCATGCTTTGTGGTGGCCGAGATTATCTGTCCTTTTAGACCTTTGGAGAGGTCTTGAGTGAGAAAAATGAGGTCCCAAGGGCTGTAGTTGTTCCATGTGTGAGATATATAGGTCTTAATGGATTACGACCTTGGATTAAGAGCTTATGGACGTCCAAAGTGATAAAGTTTGAGACTTTTTGAATCTTAGGCATATTTGGCCTAAGGATCTGAAGTTTGGGCTTAAGAGCTTAAGCCATTAAGAAGTTATAAGAACTTAATGAGTAGCGCAGTTACGCCTCGCGTAACACCTGAGTACGCCCCGATCCCCAATTACATTTCAGTGTGTACGCCCCGCGTACCAAGGAGGGTACGCCCAGCGTACTCCCCCTGAGTAGACTTTAATTTTGGGCCTTTGAGTTTGGGCCATTTGTGGGTAGTTGGTTATTGGGCCAAGTCTGGAAATTGTGGATAGAGTATTTTTGGGCCCAATTATTGTTATGGACATTGGATCTAGGCCCATTTGGTGAGGTGGGCCCAATTTGGTAAATCGGGCAAATATTGGACTTTGTATAAGATTTGGACTTTGGCCTTGGCCCGATGAGTGGATGTATGTTTGGCCTAATGTGTATTTGTGCTATGTGGGCTAGTTCGGGAAATGCGACGAGTTGGTGATTTGTGAGTTTGCTTCTTCAGTTCAGAGTATCGGCATTCGCGAGGTGAGTTATTCTCACTATATCGACAGGGTCTAAGGCACCAAGGTTGGCCCTTTATCGGATTGAGATCCGGGTATTCGTTGCTATGTTATTGCTTTGATATGTCTGCATCCTGGTAGCTAGGATGGTATATGCTAATGACCGGTTAGGTCGGTATCCTGGTTAGGGTGATGATATGTTATGTGATCTGCTTGATCGGCTTGCTGACTATGAACTGTTATATGATTGTATGTTATGTGCACATGGTTGGTTGGATTGGAGTTGGGTTGAGGCGGTCCTACTTTGTGCTGTAGGCCAAGATACCCAGGGCGAACTGGTTGTTCCGAAGGCCCAACAAGCGGTCCGGATAGGTTGTAGGCCCCACGAGGGCGGACCAGATGTGCCGAGGCTCGGAGAGTGGACCAGGCCGATTGAAGGCCCGATACGGGAGGACCAATCATACTGTCGACTCAGAGAGTGGACCAGGTGGGTTGAAGGCCCGGTGCGGGCGGACCAACCACACTGCAGACTCGAAGGACATGACTAGACTCGGAGGGTGGACCCGGTGGACTGAAGGCCCGATACGGAGGACCAGCCACACAGTAGACCCGATATGCATGGCTGTTCTATGTTCTGGTATGTTATGTATGCTATTTATGTTATGGGTCGGAAGGCACTATATTATGGGACGGAAGACATTATGATTTGGACCGGAAGGTCGTAGCCTGTAAGGGCATATATGTGGTTGGTATTTTGGGGGTATCTCACTAAGCTTTCGAGCTTACAGTTGTGGTTTAATGTTTTCAGGTTCTTCATGAGACCGTGGCAAGGCGAAGGCGTGATCGTACCACTCCTCGTGTTTATGGTTTATGTTATGATTCTAGGAATACTCTGATAATAAATGTATTGAAAACCTTTTTGTAATAACATTATTAAAATGGGTTGTTTTTGAAAAGTTTAAATTTTGTTGAAATTTTTGGTCGTTACAAGTTGGTATCAGAGCCTTGGTTTGAGTGAATTGGAGGAACATTCGTGTGGATCTAGTCTCAAATCAAGGAGAGTTTTTAAAAGAGAATTTAAAATGGTTTTCAAATTAAGTAAAAAGAGGACGCAGAGGTACGATCAGCCGGAGCCAGTAAGTAACCCCAAAATACCATACATGATATTTGTTTTCGAGCTTTGATAGAACAACATGCTAGTACTAGGCTAGGGATCTTCAGGATTTCATGATAATGTTGCCTGTTTTTATGATGCCTGCTAGCTTAGGGTTTCCCTCTGTATGAGATTTCCAGTGTTCCTCTAGGAGTGAGGATTGAGCGCTTGCTATGTATATTTGTCACTAGGGTGTTGTGGTAGTACTTCATACAAATATGGGTAGGTGTGGAAGGTAGTATGGGCCCGTACTACTGAAAGCACAGGACCCATATGCGTATCAGGGAAACCATGACCTCTAGGGTTGGGTTGAGAGTTGGTCCCCGGGGTAGTGGGAAGTGTCTGAGATTTTGTGGTTTATTTTCAGTATGGAGGTTTCGAGGCATGCTGGGAGTGGATCCGGGTCAGGATCGGGAGCAGGAGAGGGAGTTCCGGGCGGGTCCGTACCGCCCAAGGTTATCGGTCAGATGAGCACGTGCGAGGATTCGTGAGATCCTGCATGATTAGGTTGTTGCGTTGTTCTGGGCCAAGCTGCCGGAACTGTTTGGGTCGATCAAGACCGCCATGGTGGAGTATTTTGATCAACGTTATGCGGCTCTCACTGAGAAGGCTGCCGCTGCGGCTACAGCAGTTGTAGCAGCAGCAGGGGGAGGAGCTGGTAGAGGTTTTCAGTATCGGGACTTCAATAATACGAAGCCTGCCACCTTTGATGGAGTTCAGGACCCGATCATTGCTATGAGATGGTTGTCGGATGTGGAGGGGTGCTTCTTCACGTGTTCATGACCTGCTGATCAGAGGGTAAGGTGTGCTCTGAACCTGTTAAGGCTCGGGGCAAAGGATTGGTGGATATTGACCACGGGGTCATACTCGGATGCGCAGAGGGCTGCAGTTTCATGGGATCAGTTCAGAGAGATGTTCAGCACTCGTTATGTTCCGCAAGTCGAGAGGGAGAGATTGGCTCAGGAGTTCCTTGAGTTGAAGCAGGATTCGGAGTCGGTGACGGAGATCACCAGGATGTTTATTAAGAGGGCGATGTTTTGCCTTGAGTTCGCTTCGGAGCTCAGATGTCCCGATATCTGACCATGGTAAAGAGAGATATCAAACAGTTTGTGTCCGCGCAGAGGTGCGAGACTTTGTTGGAGTTGCAGGAGGCCACCAGGCGGCATGAGTTAGAGATTGAGTTATAGTTGTGTGAGCTGAGGTAAGCTCCGGTGCAGTCGCAGCTGGCGCCGAAACGGTCTAAGACCGTTGATTTCATAGTGGGAGATCAGAGCAACCACGCTTGTGGGAAGTGTGGGAGGGGTCACACCGGAGTTTGTCGGTCCGGTGGTGCATGTTGTAAATGCGGAAAGGAGGGGCACTATGCGAGGGATTGTCGGCAGGTAGTCCCGGGTTGGGATTTGAGGATCTGTTATCTTTGTCATCAGGTTGGGCACTTGAGGGTCAACTATCCACAGCTTGTTGCGGGACCGGTGCATGCTCCAGCACCGGCCACTTTGAGGATCACAGGTGGAGGTCAGGGTGGAGCGGAGCCCCCAAGGGCTTAGGGTCGTGCTTTTCAGCCTACAGTAGAGGAGGTCAGAGCAGTGCCGAATGCAACTGTGTGTATGTTCCTTTCTTGATATCTTGTTATCTTGTGATTATTGTGGAAGTATTATTATCTGCTAGTCTCGTTGTGTGGTTTTCGTTTTGGTATCCGTTGTTCCTTGAGGGTTTGGTATGGTTATGGGTTAGTGTTTCGGGTTTTCGTTGGTTATCATTCACGAGGGTTAATTAGTGGAAATATGGCGTTGGTTTGGATGTCGGGTAGCATCTGTAGTCTGAGGAGTGGTTAGCTGAAGATTGAGTTTCTTTCGACCGGGATGATCAGTGTGGAAATGTGATTTTGCGAAGGTTGCTAGTGCTAGTGGGAATCAGTCCGCGTGTAAGTGTTGGGTTTTTTTCAAGGTTGTTTTGGGAGGTCGGTGATAGCGACCGGTGGTGGATAGTCAGTGCCCTAAGTGGGGGAGAATTGGAAATTATCCGGATGGTCGATAGGCTTGAGAGATTGTTTAGTTGCTTGGGATTCAGCGGTATTCTATCAGCCGAGAGCACGCTGGTATGGGTGAGTAGCAGGCGTGCGGGGCGAGATACAGACCTATGGCATTGATGGTGGAGGGCCTGGGATCAGGCCGACATCGAGTATGTATGATGGAGATAGAGTTCAGAACCCCTAGAGGGCTAGAACTGTATGCATGGGAATATTCCCGGAGAGATAACTCGGAGTGATGAATGTTAGTCGAGCGGTCTGGATAGACTAAAGGTCGGTAGGCGTACCAGTCAGGTCGAAGGCTCGGGGGGGGGGGGGGGGGACGATCCATCCAGACTAAAGGCCCTGGAGGGCGGTCCAGATTGGCTGAAGGCTTGGTAAGGTGGTCCAGTCATGCTGAAGACTCTGCAGGTATTATTGGATCGGTTCGAGGAAATGGGTTGAGTATGTTGTGATGTGTTTGCATTAGAAGGTCTGGCCCTGGGTATTGATCTTGATTGGTGGAGGTAGTGCATGGACTCGAGAGTCCTTGCGATCAGATTCAGGACATGTGTGTTGCGTGGATAGCAGTTATGTTATAAGGGAGTGTAAATTCATGGAAGTGGAAGTAGCAGCACAGGGTTATGATGGGAGTGGTCCAATTACGGTCATTGAGCAGCGAGATTGTGGCAGTGGTACGGGATCACATCCGGGTTGGATGGTTGCTGAGGCTCGGCAAGAACGCATGGATGGAATCTCGGATTTCCAGATAGATTTTGTTTTATGTGGAGAAAATTCATCCGAAAGGATGTTTGGAAGTGTCATCAGTGTATCGGGTTTTTACTAACCGAGGACACTAGAGCCAGTTCAGTGTGGTTATGAGATTACGGTGGTGAACTCGTGGGAGTTGCTCTGAGGCGGAATCATGTGTCATCCTGTCAGCAAGAAAGGTAAAGTTGGGTATCGGATTTCGATGGTCGAGTCTTGAGGAACCTGGTCCGGTGAATGCCAGGCGGTACATTGCGGGGGTAGTTCTGGAGTAGAGTTGTCGTAGGCTTCGAGGACGAAGCCTAATTTAAGTGGGGGAGAATTGTAACACCCTGTTCTTAAAATGTTTAATTATGAGTCCCTGAGATTTAAGAGGAAGGGTAATTCTGGTCCTTTTTCGGGAAATGGGTTTCATCCGAGAAGATTTCAGGCTGGTGTATGTTGTTAGAAGCATTGGGCTTCTCGTCACCCTCGTATGAATGTAAAGTTATGTGGGAGCGGGTTTAGAGTAGAGGAGTTGCGACGTTTTGAAGATGATTATTGTTTATAGCTCTTTGTGGAATAAGTGGAAAAGGTCCCATGCATGCATGGCATGCATGCTTGAACTTGGCTGGGTACGCCCAGCGTAATGGAGAGAAAAGTGTGGGGTGGCCGGGTGAGTACGCCTAGCGTACTAGAGGTACGCCCAGCGTACTCTCAGAAACCCCAAACCCTAATTTAAGAGCCACCACTATATAAGGAACATGTTGGTTCATACCCTAGCCTCCATAAGCTCATCCTTAACCTCAGAAACCCTACAAACCCGTATTCCCTCCATTATTGGGTGTGTTTGACCTTGGAAAGCTCATTTTGGCAAAAGAAAGGCTAGAAGGAGAAAGGAGAAGTTGTCAAAGAAGAAGAGGAACGATTGGAGCTTGTAGATCTGAAGAGATACCATCCTTTGGAGCCTGTTTGAGGTATAAAGCTTCTTGCTTGCCAATTATTTTGCATAGATCTAAGTGTTGTGAAGCTTTTAGCATCTTTCTTATCCCAAAGTTCTCATCTTGATTCATTCTTTGTGTTGGCCGAGATTATCTGTCCTTTCAGACCTTTAGAGAGGTCTTGAGTGAGAAAAATGAGGTCCCAACGGCTTTAGTTGTTCCATGTGTGAGATATATAGCTCTTAATGGATTAAGACCTTGGATTAAGTGCTTATGGACGTCCCAAGTGATAAAGTTTGAGACTTTATGAATCTTAGGCATATTTGGCCTAAGGATCTGAAGTTTGGGCTTAAGAGCTTAAGCCATTAAGAAGTTATAAGAACTTAGTGAGTAGCGCAGTTACGCCCCGCATAACACCTGAGTACGCCCCGCGTAGCGGGCCAGAGCCCCGATCCCCAATTACGTTTCAGTGTGTACATCCCGCGTACCAAGGAGGGTACGCCCAACGTACTCCCCCTGAGTAGACTTTAATTTTGGGCCTTTGAGTTTGGGCCGTTTGTGGGTAGTTGGTTATTGGGCCAAGTTTGGAAATTATGGATAGACTATTTTTGGGCCCAATTATTGTTATGGACACTGGATCTAGGCCTATTTGGTGAGGTGGGCCTAATTTGGTAAATTGGGCCAATATTGGACTTTATATAACATTTGGACTTTGGCCTTGGCCCGATGAGTGGATGTATGTTTAGCATAATGTGTATTTGTGCTATGTGGGCTAGTTCGGGAATTGCGATAGGTTGGTGATTCGTGAGTCTGCTTCTTCAGTTCAGAGTATCGGCATTCGCGAGGTGAGTTATCCTTACTATATCGACAGGGTCTAAGGCACCAAGGTCGGCCCTTTATCGGATTGAGATCCGGGTATTCGTTGCTATGTTATTGATTTGATATGTCTGCATCCTGGTAGTTAGGATGGTATATGCTAGTGACCGGTTAGGTCAGTATCCTGGTTAGGGTAATGATATGTTATGTGATCTGCTTGATCGGCTTGCTGACTATGAACTGTTATATGATTGTATGTTATGTGCACATGGTTGGTTGGACTGGAGTTGGGTTGAGGCGGTCCTGCTTTGTGTTGTAGGCCAAGATACCCAGGGCGGACCAGTTGTTCCGAAGGCCCAACGAGCGGTCCGGATAGGTTGTAGGCCCCACGAGGGCGGACCAGACGTGCCGAGGCTCGAAGAGTGGACCAGGCCGACTGAAGGCCCGATGCGGGCTGACTAGTCATACTATAGACTGAGAGAGTGGACCAGGTGGGTTGAAGGTCCGGTGCGGGCGGACCAACCACACTGGAAACTCGAAGGACATGACTAGACTCGGAGGGTGGACCCGGTTGACTGAAGGCCTGATACGGCGGACTAGTCACACAGTAGACCCGATATGCATGGTTTTTCTATGTTAGGTTATGTTATGTATGATATTTATGTTATGGGCCGGAAGGCAGTATGTTATGGGCCGGAAGGCATTATGATTTGGACCGGAAGGTTGTAGCCTGGAAGGGCGTATATGTGGTTGGTATTTTGGGGGTATCTCACTAAGCTTTCGGTCTTACAGTTGTGGTTTAATGTTTTCAAGTTCTTCAGGAGACCGTGGCAAGGAGAAGGTGTGATCGTACCGCTCCCCGTGTTTATGGTTTTTGTTATGATTCTGGGAATACTCTGATAATAAATGTATTGAAAACCTTTTTGTAATAACATTATTAAAATGGGTTGTTTTTAAAAAGTTTAAATTTTGTTGAAATTTTTGGTCGTTACAAGTTAGACATGTGGAAGATATGGTTGATAACCTATTGACCCATGTTCAATTCCTGGCACCACTCAGCCCTTGTGGCCATGGAGGTTCGCCTGCAGTGACTCCAGGGCATAAGGCAAAGCTTTATGTTTGCAGCGGGGGATTAGTCGGTGCGCGAAAGCTGGCCCGGAAACCCTCGTTAGGGAAGTTCCCTTTCCAAAATTTGACCTACTTCTATAAGTAGCAATCAGTTGTCAAAATTTAACCCAAACTGAAGAAGCACTCTATTTGAAAACCTGAGAGCGAGGAACCAAATAATTCCTATTGATTTTAGACGTATCACAGTATGGACTCAACAACGTACAAACAATTGGTTTCCTCTTCGAATATCTGGGAGAAAATAAACAAAAGTCAAAATCAAAATCAGACGATAATGATACAAGTGAAATAATGAAAATTGAACTACCAAGTATCATACCGTTGAGAAAACAGTTTGTGATGTGAAACTTCAGAGAAAGTAAACGACGTTGATATGGCGGAGGCTGCCATCGTTCCTACTGCGTGTTTGCTTGCGCTAGTAAAGGAGGGAGGGAGGTGGAGGATAGGGAACTCGATTAAATGAAAGAAAAATTTAATTTATTAGCATCCAAATGTAATAAAGATTAAATACCCGGATTAAAAATAATCTATAAATTTAGTGGTTACCTTCTTTCAGGAGAATCCTTACCCTCAAACCGCATCTTGAATCTCATGCCAACAGTAAACCCATTGTTTACAGCTTTTGAATCGAAAATCAAGATTCACTTTTTTTGAACATACATTGGCTTGTAGTAAACTGCAAACCGGGTTTGAGTTAAAACAACATGTGATGCGGTTGCAAGAAATCCAAGATGCATGCTCTGTCTTGAAATTACCGAAGAGGGCATGGAGCTTTGTTGGCGAGTTTGGCGTCTAACTCCAACACGTAATTCCCCATTCTCCCCTCTATTAATTACCAGATATGTAACATCCAAATTTTCAAACAAATTTAAACTTTTAAAAACATATCAAGTTCATCAAAATATTACAACTTTGTTTTCAAAACATTGTTTATCAAAGTCTTGTCCCCAACAATAACATAATAGGAGGAGCTGTACGATCACACCTTGGCCTTGCCGCGATCCCCTGATGTACCTGAAACAATAAACTGAAACGGTAAGCCTGAAAGCTTAGTGAGTTACCCCAATATACCGATACACATACAGTTCACATAGCAATATCAACATTAGCATATCATACCAATCAAAATAGAACAGCATGCACTGGGTCCACAACATTACAAGCTGGACTACCCCTGGCCCTCAGTACGAGTCTGGAATGCCTACCGGGCCCTCAGCTCATATCTGGAATGCCATCAAGCCGTTAGTACGAGTCTGGAATGCCTACCGGTCCCTCAGCTCGTATCTGGAATGCTCTCGAGTCCTCAGTATGAGTCTGGAATGCCTACTGGTCCCTTAGCTCATATATGGAATACTCTCGGGTTTGTTGGCTACCGCACTGAGCAGTACAACCTCAACCCACCCCACATAACATGTCGACATGTAACAGATAAATGCACATACAAGTAATCAATCAGTATCACAGGCAGTCCTACAGATCTACCCGACTAGCATATCAACTGGCATACATTACTAACTCAAATCAACATATCAACAACTACTAGGTTATCAAATCCAATGGGCCGGCCTTGGTGCCTTAGACCCCTTAGTATAGTGAGGATAACTCACCTTGTAGATGTCAGCTCGGTAAGTAATCACAGCTCTCCGATCACTTGTCAAAGACTCCACCACCTACGAAGAAGTCATCATCACCTTCTGGGAGTGATAAGATTGGAGCATGAGTCAAAAGATCTTTTAGAGTTGAGAAAGCTATTTCTTGGGTTTCACCCCATTCGAACTTCACTTCTTTCAATGTAAGACTCGTGAGAGGTACGACTATACGAGAAAAGTCTTTAATGAATCTCCGATAATATCCTGCGAGACCTAAGAAACTATGAATTTCGGAAGCATTACGGGGCACTTCCAAATTTTGAATGGCTTCGATTTTGATAGGATCTATGGATACACCATCACTAGAAATAACATGGCCGAGAAATTGAACTTGGCGAAGCCAAAATTCACATTTCAAGAATTTAGCATATAGTTTCTCCTTTCGAAGAAGTTCCAATACCGCACGAATATGAATGGCATGATCAGCTTCAAACTTGGAATAGATTAGAATATCATCAATGAACACGATGACTGATTTATCGAGCATTGGACGACATACCGGATTCATCATATGAATGAATACAGCCGGAGTGTTTGTTAAACCAAACGGCATAACAAGGAATTCATAATGCCCATATCGAGTACGAAAAGCAGTCTTCGGTACATCCTGCTCGTGAACTTTCAACTAATGATAGCCAGATCTTAAATCAATTTTTGAGAAATAGCTAACGCCCTGAAGTTGATCGAACAAATCGTCGATGCGAGGTAGTGGGTACTTGTTCTTGATAGTCACCTTATTTAACTCACGATAATCAATGCACATCCGCATCGATCCATATTTCTTCTTGACAAATAGTACCGGAGCACCCCAGGGAGAGGTACTCAGTCGAATGAAACCCTTGTCAAGTAGTTCTTGCAGTTGGATCATCATTTCTTTCATCTCAACTGGCGCAAGACGATAAAGAGTCTTTGCAATTGGAGCAGCACCAGGCACAAGGTCAATTCGGAATTCTACTTGCCTATCCGGAGGAAGGCCAGGCAAGTCGTCGGGGAAAACGTCAGGATATTCGTTAACAACGAGAACATCATTTATAGTTTTCTTCTCCTCTTTTGAGACATCAACTGTGTAGGCCATATAGATAGAACACCCTTTCGATATGAATTTACTAGCTTTAAGGAAAGAGATTATTTTTAAGAGTCTTTGTTCAGCGTAGACATAGATAAGATTCTCCCCTTCAATAGGAATACGTACTATCTTTTCATAGCACAAGAGTTCTGCATGGTTCTTTGATAACCAATCCATGCCGAGAATAATATCAAAGTTGGGCAAGGAGATAGGGATCAAGTTAGCGAGAAAAGTATAGCCTTCAATATCTATAACACAATTCCTATAGACTTTATCAGCAAGTAATGATATACTTCCCGCAGTATCTACGTGAAATGGTTGTGCGAGTACAAAGCAAGCAATTTGAAAGGAATGCGCAAATTCGTAAGACACAAAAGAATCTGAGGCACCAGAATCAAATAAGATGTGAGCAGGTCTAGAGTTGACAAGAAATGTACCCGTCACAACATTCGGGTCCTCGCGTGCCTCCTCTAAGGTAATCTGGAATGCACGACCCCTAGCTTTTGGCACCTCCTCTTTTTTAGTTGGAGTACCCTTTGATTGTTGAACAGGGACTTGACTTCTCGCTGGTTGTTGAACAGAAGCTTGACTTCTCGTCATCTGACTAGTAAGAGTAGGGCAAAAACGCTTCTTGTGGCCAGTAATACCACATGCATAGCAAGTAACATCTTTTCTTGGGCAAGCTGGCTTTATATGACCCTTTTCTCCACATCCATAACAGGCAATGGATTCCTTGTCTATTTTGCATTGGCCCGGATGATTCCTTCCACAAATACGACATGAAGGCGATTGCATAGAAAAAGATTGTGATCTACCGCGTCCACGAGAGACACTTTGAGTTTGAACTTGATTACCAGGCTCAGTTCGAACGGATTGAGCTGGTAGAAAAGAAGGAATAGTTCTTTCAGTACGTGGATGCTTCAGAGCAGTAACAGTGGCACCACGTATTTCTAAGTCATGCTCACGTCTTCGAGCATATTCAACGGCTTTATCGAATGACAGAACTTCTCGATTGGCAACGAAATCGTGGATTTCATGTCGTAGTCCCTCCATGAATAACTGAATTTTCTCGTCTTCAGTTGGAATATACTTTGTAGCAAACCTTGCTCTTTGATTAAACTGAGTTTCATACTCATTCACAGTCATTCCTCCTTGTTTAAGCTTGAGGAATTCCTTCTCCAATATCCTCCTCATGTCTAGAGGACAATACTTCTCTAGCAAACGAGTTTTAAACATTTCCCAGGCTAGATTCTCCTTGTCAAACCCGTTGAGAGCTTCATATGTTGCTTCCCACCAGACTAAAGCTTCTCCGATGAGCATTGCGGAAGCATGGTTAGCCTTGTCTTCATTATCCACATGAAAAATACGAAACACTTTCTCTGTGTTCTGGATCCAAGTAAGAACAATAATGGGATTGAGAACACTGGAAAACTCTGTAGCACCACTACCCTTGAAATCTTTGAACGAGGGACGCTTCACCTCTCCTTTTGAAGATTCTCCCGTGGCTTTCTCTTTTCCCTTATCACCATTCTTTTTGTGTTCTTCGAGAGTCTGTCGAATAACACCGGTAAGTTTACCCAAGAGTTGCTCCTCACGAGGAGATACTGGAGTATTCACTTCCTCGAGTTGAGGACCTCCACCAACCTCAGGGATATGGCTACTAACATGTTCAACCATTGCTCTGCAATACGGAGTAACATTGTATTTTAGAATATTAGGGTTTATTATTACCTAATACTCTTACTTATATATTTCCTATAGTTTGTATCCCTATACTTACAATGATTTAGTTCATATATTGAACTTCCAATAGTTTAAGTCTAAATACCAATCCGTGGAATTTAGTTCACTCAAACTACTGCTCTGATACCATGATTGAAAGACCCTAACTTTCTTATTTATGAAAGACCCAAACTTTCATACTCGACAATATAGTTACTCCAAAACATGCTACTTGCATATTCATAAAAACAATATTTTACATTGATAAAGAGATTACAAACTACTGGATACAAACCGACTATTTTAAAGTGTTATATATTACATAACTTCTTAGGATTCTATAGTTTTATACATATGGGAGTGCAAAATACAATAGTTTCAAACTATTCATAAGCTTCTATCGATATAATAGTTTCAAACTATTCAAAAATCTTCTACCAGTATATAACTATACTGGATGTTTATCTCCTGCAATTTGTTAAACATCGAGAGGGTAAGCGGTGACGCTTAGTGAGTTCAATAATAAATACAATATAACGTTATGTCATATATATACTTTAATAGGGTAGAAGCAAAGAGGAACAAGGAACAACAAGGGAATATGTGAATCATGTGACAAACATTCCATATCAATCATTGATTTGATTTAAAGACGTACAATCAATGAGACATAACAATTTCCATGCTTGATATACATCAATAAATCTTTGGCCCAAACGGCACAGAAGATATACAACCTCAGATTAACATTTCGGTAGATTTCAGGCTTATAGCCCTGTCTAACCTTCTGCCACTACCATAGAATAGAATTCATTCTCTTACGGAGACATGTTCCACATGGCCAGAGGCTACATACCACTACCAACGTGAATCTAAGTCCTTTCACTGATCACATGGTCAAAGGTATTTCTTTGCTATTAAAAATAGCAAATAAAAATAACCCGGGAAAATAACCCGAAATAATAACACTGAAAAGCATGTAGCACATATAACACATCACATACAATTATTTCTATATATTAAACTCACCGTGAAATAACCGGGGGCTAAAATATTAATTTGGGCAGTACTTCGGCTCTAAATATGACTTTCGTCGTTGAAAACCGGGAGTTTTCTTGAAAATCGGGCTCTGCGAAGGGAGAGCTTCGAAACCGAAAAGATAAATTTTCCGGGCTTCTCGAGCACTTCGTGGAGTATTCCGGGCTTTACAATCGATACCGGGGCTTTGCGGGATGTTAAGATGAAAGAAATATGGGTTTAGGGGGTTAAAATTGACAATTTTTCAAAGTTCCCTGGGAGGTCTCGCACCCTTCTATATATAGGGGCAAGGCTTTTGATCGGACGGCTGAGAAGCCTCCAGGTGGCGAAGATCCGAGGCTCGCAGGGGAGGGCTCGCACGTGGGCTGCGCGTGCGATGGCTTGCTGGCGGCTTCTTACTGGACTGAGGCATGTGTCCGATGTCGGCTCCGGTGTGCAGGTGGTCAGCACATGCGAGAGTCTCGGTGGCACTCGTTGATTGCACCGCTGAGTAATAACCATGTGCGAGGCTCGGAGCTAGGGTGCGAGGTTCGGTCCACATGCGAGCCTCAGACTAGACCTCCCTTCGGTCAAATCAGAATCCGACATGTGGCTCGCATGACTCACCAATTTCGGACACGTGGCATGTTCTAAGCGAAGGTGACGTGGCCGAAGCCACCTATGCGAAATTTCTCAGTTTTCGCGCCAAAACTTCTAAACTCCATAACTTTCGCATACGAGCTCCGTTTTTTACGTTCTTTATATGCACACGTAGCTAAAATTACGCTCTACAACTTTCTTTTAGACTTCGTCGGCTAATTTTGACTTTAATTTTAATATTATTATTTTTAACAGACCGAGACAAGAAAATCCATTAAAAATTCATAACTTCTTCATCCGACGTCCATTTTCGTCAGACTTTTTACCGTTGCACTACTAACGACGAGACCTTCAATTCTTGTTTAGGTTGTGTCAGCTAAAACTCACTCGATCTAAAATTCGAGTTTTTAGTTGTCTACTGCTAAGCTGAAACTTCGAAAAATCATAACTTCCTCATACGAAGTCAGATTCATACGATCTTTATATGAAAGTTGATTATGTTTGCGCGTTCTACAACTTTCATTTAGATTACTAAGGCTAAAAATTAGTTTATCGAAAGCTAAATTTTTACGCGACAAAGTATTTTCCGGATTTATCACGCATCCTCGTTTGGTCATAACTTCTTCGTTATAACTCAGATTTCGATGAGGTTTTCGCTCAAATGTTTCTAACGAGATTATCTACAACTTTCAATAATAAAATTTTACTTATTCCAAATTTTATATTTTCGTTAAATTTCACTATTTGACATTTGATTGGAATCTCATAAGACTTCCAATACTTTCTGAATGATTTTAAGTATAGTTTTACTTCATTTCTAATAAAAACTATCTGTTAGAACTCGACATTCAAATTCACTTAATATTTCATAATATTATTTACTTAAAACACGATTTCAAAACGTGTATGTTACAATTTTGCTTCAATTGAATGTTTGATTCTAATTGTGATTCTTTTTAGCCATTTGAATTAGGGTTAGGTCATTCAAGTTATCTAATTGCAAAATCCATAATTGTTTTGTGAATTGACTAAGTAACAAACACTAAATTGATTTTCATTGAATGAATTTAGTGTAAATCTTATTCACATACTCTTACACTCCCAAGCTTGTGAGGAGTATTGGGTGTTGTTGGGAACATTCACATAAATCTTATTGCAACCTTTTGATTTCTATCTAAGAGCTTGTTTAGACTTAAATTAGAAGGTTAGGTTATTTTTAAAGAGCTTGTTTTGAATTTGACAACTTGATGAATGGGAAGTGTTAGAACTAGTTAACACTTTCAAGTACCCACTTAGGTGGAATTGAGTAGATATCATTTCATCCTTGGAATCACTTTGCTAAATTGACTTGCATAGAGTTGGAGTACTCATAAATCGTGAATTTGTCTCATTTAATTGATCATTTACTTATTGATTTGTCTTATTACTTAAATCATTGCATACCAACCCCTCATTTATGTGACCATTATTGTACCTTCCGCAAAAAGGTACACACATTTGTTCTATGTCTCTGTGGAATAACCATGCTTACCTTGTATTACATTTATAGTACAAAGTAGTAGTGTTTAAGGAGTTATTTTACCCCTTTATTTGTTAGCTTTGACACGCCCTAACACTGTTGTATGGCCGAAGATGTCGTACCCTAGTCTGTTGGGGCGAGGATGGACACATGGTGATGGGTCAGACCAAGGTGGTTTTGCAGACTACCGAGATGATTCAGTAGATCAAGTAGTGGTTGCAGACTGCTCAAAGTCGGCAGAATAGTTATGCCGATCGACACCGATCTAAGTTGGAATGTCAAGTTGGTGTATTGGTACTACTGAAGGTCTCACCCTGGAAGGGTGTGATTTGTTTCAGGAAGAGGGGAAAACTGAGTCCCTAATATATTGGGCCGTTTCGGATTACTGACAGGGTTGACAAGGTGGCATATAGACTAGGTCTCTCAGGGGAGCTCAGTCAGATCCATAGCACATTCCATGTTTCGCAGTTGCTGAAGTACGTATTGGATGAGGAGGCGATTGTATCATTGGATGATATTCAGGTCGACAAGCACCTGAACTACATAGATAGACAGGTGGCTGTTTTGGAAAGGAAGGTGAAGATACTATGTAATGAGGAGATACTTTTGGTAAAGGTACAATGGTGGCATGGGAGGGGGTCCAAGTGGACATGGGAGCTGGAGACATAGATGTAGGAGCATTATTCGGAGTCGTTCACCACAACAGGCTTCGAGAATAAAGCCTAGTTTAAGTGGGGGAGAATTGTAACATCCCGACTCCTAGGTATGAAATTTTAAGGATTTTTTGCATTTCATAGACCTACTCGACGACTTGGATGCCCCAACTCGTCGTGTAGAAACTGATTAGGCTGCATGGATTCTGAAGCCTACTCGACGAGTTGGAGGACCACAACTCGACGAGTTGAGGTTGTGCATGAAAACCCTAATTTTTAGCATTTTCATCCTATTTAAAGGACCTTAATTCCTCTTTCCAGCCTCCCTTACCACCTTATCGTCCAAAGAAGAGAAACACTAGTTATGCTTGAGTGTGTGTGGGCTTTGGAGAGTAATCTTGTATTCTTTTGGAATGATCTTGAAGTTTGAAGAGATTGGAGTGGGAGGGAGGCTATAGATCCAGGATCTACTTCGTTTTGGCATTCATAT
Source organism: Lactuca saligna (assembly GCF_052625555.1). Classification (NCBI taxonomy): domain Eukaryota; kingdom Viridiplantae; phylum Streptophyta; class Magnoliopsida; order Asterales; family Asteraceae; genus Lactuca; species Lactuca saligna. The sequence goes on along the minus strand of NC_136423.1, from coordinate 169,018,603 downwards.
AGAGGTATAAAGTTGTTACCTTGACTTCTCATTTCTTAGATCTTCCATTGTGAAAGAATATGGTCATTTTGGTGTATATGAGAGTCATTCTAGAATTTGAGCTTGTCATGAGGACATGGCTCCAGATCTAGACACCTCTAGGCCTCCATAGACATAAAGTTATCGACTTTATCTTGTATTAGCCTTTCTCCATACCTTAAACCCCTTGTTAAGCCTTGTTTTAGCAAGCTATCCCCTTAATGCCATGCACGGATGTAAAGCCTGCAGCTTTACGTGGTATCTCAACCTTAAAAGACTAGATCTACAGTTTGGAGCTTTGGTTTCACTTGAAAGCATCTGAATAAGAAAAGGGATGAAGGAACCCAATGAGTTTATTAACCAACTCGACGAGTTGGATAGGGTTTTCCCGCTTCTGTATTCTGAGTGAACTCGGTGAGTCGGTGAGATAACTAGACGAGTGTTTATGATTTTTCCCCGATCTGCTGGACACTACATGGACTCGACGAGTTGTTTGGGTCTTGATAGAATTGGTCCTATGGTGATTGTAGGTGTTTGAGTTTGGAGCTATGTTTTGGAGATTGACATTATCATCCAATGCTACTTGCGAGGTTAGTTATCCTCACTATACTAACACGGTCTACGACACCAAGGTTGATCCTCTAGAGATTGTATCATGGTTATCATTTGATGATATGATTAACGATCTGTTAGATCTACATCCTAGTACATAGGATGGTGTTATGCTTAGTGATCTTCTAGATATGTATCATGGATAGAGGATGATGCTATGATTAGTGATCTGTTAGATCTATATGACTGTTTGTGCATGCTAGCTAGCTTTTGATATCTATGTGTTTATTATGTGATTGCGGTAGGGTTGAGGAGGTCCTGCTTTGTGTGGAAGGCTAACAGACCAAGGGCGGACGGGATAGGATGAAGGCATAATGGGACGTACCAGTTAGGCAGAAAGCCCGGAGAACGGTCCAGACAGGCTGAAGACTCGGTAGGGCGGACCAGACTTGCTGAAGGTTCTGAGAGTGGGTCAGATAGACTGAAGGCCTGGTGCGGGCGGTCCAGTCATACTATAGACTTTATATGCATACTGTTTGATTATGATATGGTTCTATTTTATGGTGTTGGTATTTTGGGGGTAACTCATTAAGCCTTCGAGCTTACATTTATGGATTATTGTTTCAGGTACTTTGGATGATCGCGAGAAGGCGAAGGCGTGACCATACACTTCCTCACATGTTATGATTTTGATTTCAGGGATACTCTGATATGAACTATTTTGAAAACATTTATAATAAATAAGGGTTTTTGACTATCTTTAAAAGTTTTAAATTTTTGTGAATTTTCTGGATGTTACATCATTTTATGTTACTTTTCATATTCAACTCTTCTATTGCTTGTGTCATTGCGTTGCAATTCACTTTTTGTGGGACGGGTGACATAGGAAAAAGAAAAATAGCTTGGATAAAAGTGACTAGTCCTGCCTGTAAAAGAAGAAGGATTATTAAGAATAAGTGGCTTATTCACACTCAATTGTGATGTGCTTGCAAAATAGTGGTGACGATTGTTAAATGCACCAATGGACTTTTGTTTTTTCCATTTCGAATTTCATGGGAAAGATGGGTGCCATGGTTACGAGTAAGAAGATGCAACTTTTAGGTGATGGGAGTAACGTGATCGACACTTTAAAAGTCTTCAATGCAAACAAATATAAATATGGATGATAATTTACATAAAGAGGCGGGGAAATGAAATTTTAACCATTTTTTGGATAGATAAATGGTGTAATGAATAGTCTTTCAACACACAGATTCAAATGATATTTGAGCTAAAGAGGGATAAAAGTTGTTTGGTTATTTCTCGTTATAATCAAGGAAATTGGCTTTGGTCATTATGACATAAACTGATGGGGTGGATTTATGCCTCTTATTTCTTCAAGTTTCAAGCTTTTTTGGTGAATTTCTCTTCTTCAACTATAGATCTTACATGCGAGTGGACTATTTATGGTTCAAGAATTTTTCATTGGCGGCTATTTGACATTAACATTTCGGTCACAAAATGTACTCGCTCGTTAAACTAATCTTAATCCTATAAAAATTGATGTCCTTGGGTGACGTATTAGCCTTAACCATCTCCATATGAAAGAAATCTAGATGCGAGAGGAGCAGAAGTTAATTCCATTATTTGTTCTCTTTGTGATGAGGAGGTGGAAAATTAATAAGCTATTTGTCTCTTTTATTTGGAGACCGATTGGTAAGTGGTGGATTGTTTTGTTTCCAAGTTTTTATTGGCGAAGAAATGGTTATCACGGGTTGAATCTGTGACAACCCGAAATTTGTATCTTGTAAAGCTATTCAATTCAATCAAAGTTAGACTTGTTTTTGTTACCTTTTACCCTTGCTAAGGGTTATTCTAGGAGTTTTATGCCTTGTACACATAGGACTTAATGCTATATATTGTGAGTAAAGAATTTATGAATTTCAAATTTAGCCAAGATCATCCATCGATGGATGTTTACGTCCCAAAGTGGGTTTACGGCTGTAAACCCAAGCTTAGCCGTAAACCCCTTCCTACTAGTATAGAGTTCCTTCATTATTCTTCATTTCTCACATCATAAAGTCAAGAACACTCAAAATCTCTCAAGTATCATCAAGAAAATCATCCTTGATCTTCAAAAGTGTGAGTGATTCTTCCATTCTTTCTTGATAACCTTCTTATTCAAGTGAAACCCTATGATTTCATCCATGAATCATCTCTTTTGGGTTTAGATCTTCAAATCACCAAGAACCCACACTTGTTCTTGGGGTCGTAAACACCTTTAAGGCTTCCATTTCGTAAGTATCTCTTCCATATACTTGTTAACCTTTAGAAGCTATTGATTTCCAACCAAGAAACAACCACTTCATGCATGATCTTCAAGAGTTTACGGCCGTAAACCCTTCATAGGGTCGTAAACCCTTCATAAGATCATATGGTGGCAGTAAACCCTTCAACCCATGGCAGTAAACCCTTCATAGGATCAAGCCTAGGGCCGTAAACTCCGTGGATGTAAACACTTCACGTATGGCCGTGAACACATCCTTGTGTGGCAGTGAACACCCTTTCATGCAATCATATGTAATTGTAACACTTCATTCCAAGTGTTTCCTAGCACATAAGGTTGTTCCCTTACATGATTAGTTGTTATATACACTAATTATATACATATATGTGTCATTATAAGCTTAATAGGATCCGTTTGTGCTCAAGACTTCCCTTGGCATACTTAGCATCCTAATTAATCTTTCATTCGAATCACTTACTGCAGGTGAGTTCATACCCCTAAACTTATCTTTTAATGATTTTAAATGTTTTTATGGGTGGGGGGAATACAAGTAGAAAACAATATAGTTATAGTATCAATCACATGTGATTTGTAACTATCAAGCAAGAGGATTTCTTATATTGCAAAACTGTGTTATCAAACAAATTAAACTGTTTCGAATCATTTTATAAACTGTCGTCAAGCCATCAATAACCATTCAAATGGTTAAAACTCTTTGATATGATAAACTCTTTATCGTTTTACAAAACTCTTTTAAACTTCTATATTGTCAAAATCATGTCTATATAGATATAGTTATATAAATAAGGTTGAAAGGGCTTAGGACAGGGTAACTCGCTTTATTTTCTGTTTCTTGTTTAGTTGTGGACTTAGGGTATCGATTGTTTGTCCGAGTGTCATTTAAATCTTAGTTATATATTATGTATATGTATGTAGATATAAAAGTTCTTCCAATCAGTTCAATAACTTTGGGTAGCAAAGGTGTACAAACATGATCAGTCATTCAAATAATAGTACTAGTATACTATAATAGGTATAGTTTAGAGGATTACTACTCACTATTTCTAGAACAATGAAACTAACAAGTGTCAGTTCAAACATACTATAACAAGAACAGAAGGATATTATAACAAGAATAGTTCAAATATACTATACACTAGGACAAAAGGAACATAATATACACTAAAACAGAAGGAACATACTACACTAATACAAGAACAATATAACATTAATGTGAGCCACTACTTAATGGCATGGCAATATACTGTTGTGTCACGTTTTTTTTAACCAGAGTCTCCTGGAAGGAGAGTGCGAGTGTGTATAGATCTATATGGGATTGACAATTCTACACCTTGCTGCTAGCTACAGTGGGACCTACAAGTCTATGGGTGACGAATGTCATACCATTTCGACGCTTTTGATCGTCGTGGTTTACTAGTCAATCAAGTATGGTTATAATCTCATCACATTTTACCTTAATTAAACAATTGGTTTAAGGTGGTTAATACATTCATAGTTACTATATACAATACTACTGTACATCGTTATTTTCCCATTACATTCATATAGTGATCTTCTGACATAAACGGTAATGTAAACTATTTTCTAATGAAGATAGTCATATACTTGGGAAAAACACTCACTTTTATAAAAGAGCAAACATACAGAATAGTTGGGTCTTGGTAGAAGATTACTCTCCATTTTAGTAGAAAATATAGGATTTTTTAGGAAGTGTACAAACATTTAGATCAAACACTTACAAACACTTTCATTAAACTTATACAAACATTTGATACTAAAATACTTATGAACTCACCAACTTAAATGTTGATCTACTCTTTCAAAATAACTTGTATTCTTAGGTCACCAGTAGACAGATACCGATAACCAGGTTTTGAGAAGACGGAGTATGTTCAAGACTCGCCTTATATTATGAATCATCTTTTGGTGTCTTTCAAACTACACACAGAACAAATTTGTATTAAATTATGTTATTAAACAATGGATGATGTTGTTGCTTGTTTACTATTGTGCATTGTTATGATACTGTACATGACGTCCTCCACCCTGAACGTTTCCGTCGTTTTGGTTTGAGGGTGTGACAAAATCTAAAGGTGATCGAAAGAACAGTTTCAACAAGGTCATTCTTACGAATTTATGGTTGATTAGACATTTTGAAAATGTTTGGGTGTTTTTACCCTAAAAGCGAGAAAATATACATTTTTTGATAATAGTGTTTCTCATTCTTATTTTGATATCATAACAATGTCACAAAGAAAGATTAGATGGTTAGATGAGGTAAAAAAAATCAAACATTGGTTATTTGATTTTATATTTTTGTAATTTTTATTTGTCTTTTACTATTTTTTTTATTAAATTTATCATTATAAATGATAGTTTTTATGTCATCCACATTAGGGATAAGAAGTTAGTGTCAAATCATGATATTGTCCGAGTACCGAAGTTAAACACATGAGACGGTACTACTCTAAAATCATGAAATTTAGGATTAGTATCGTCAGTATCCATGCTATAACAAAAAATCGATACCATTCTCGATACTGATATTAGTTTGATACACCATATATATATTTTTTTTACCTATTTGGTTGTTCTAGATTTTTGGGTGGATACCAAATCGGTAGTCCACATTAAGGACCAACGATGAAACAAAACAACGTTCATCCATATTTAAAAAAAGAAAAAAAAAAATCACGTAGCATTATCAATTTACTATTAAAATAATAATTAAATTAGAGGGATACCTTTTTTTTCTTCAAGGCATATTCGGGAGATGGCCAAGTTTACGAACGTAATGCCGTGACCCACATCCCCATCGTGATAATACCATCTACTACCTTTTTTTCCATCTCAATTGTCATTTTCATGCCTTTTACTTTGTGATAAATGGATTTATGCTTTTGTTAATTTTTATATCACGAAATCGACATCTACTAAATAATTTTATTTATATGAAGGTGATAAACATTGATCCAGAACATCATCCAATTATCTTTTATATAAGTAGTGTGTTAGACGTAATTTGTGGTACATAGTAGTTGGGTTGATCCGAATATTTTTATCTATTTATTTATATAAATAATCTCTAATCTTTAAATATTATTAAAAGATAATCATTAATTCACCAATGAAGTAATCAGGATCTTTGATTGCATTTCAATCATATGTTTTCCACCATTAAATTAGATTGCTGACATCATTTTTTTTCAAATAAAATTCAAGCACAATTACATTTAATTATAGAATTTTAATAATTATAAAATCTTTAAATTTAATAATTACATTATCAATTACAGCATATCATTTTATTTATATACGAGATATTAGTTTCTCTAATTAATATTGTTCATAATTTAACTCTTTTATTTATAGCTTTTGGCTTCAAAATTCAAACTCGTTTAGTTTTTATTTAATTTTTTTATTTGAAAAACGCATTAAATAAGCATATCAATAATTTGGTCATTAACATATAAAATCTAATCTAATCCTATTAAATTAGGAAAATATTTAAGAGTCAAAAATAAAATCAATATTATTTATAATTTATTTTCGGGTGTATCCTATGTAAAGTAAATCAATTTAAGATAATGGTTTTGAATTTTAAAACTCATTAATTAAGCAAGTTAATTAATTTGAAATTTTGATTCAATATAAATGATATCATTTTTTTCCAGATGAATAACCGAAAATCTCCAAGATAACATTTTAGGATCCCATTTTATTTGGAAGATAATAATTTCCTTATTGAAAAACATGTTGGATTAATGTCTAAGTCCATAACTATTTTGGTATATACTTGACCCAATGGTGCATGGTCCTTTTGGGTTGCCTTCACCAAAGCAACTTGATGGGATGAATTACGGAGAGAGATGATTAATTATGATTTATTAATATATTATGAGAATAATATATTAAAGGAGAAGTCATATTGTTTAATTAATATTAGTCAATAATTAATTAAGAATTAATTTTGTGGCTAAAATAGATTAATTAAACTTAGGGGACTAGAACTATCAATTGTGTGATAGTTGAATATTGGGCTAATAGACTCCATATTAGAGGAGTGGACGAATTCTATAGGGAAACCCATTAGAAATCATCCAAGGCCTCTGAGGAGGGAGTTCATGTTGGGTTTTGGTCATAAGACATCCTATGTGCTCATACAAACCCTAATGCTTGGATCTAGGTTTCTCTATTGTACATGCTTTGAATCCAAGACTATAAACCCTAATTCTAGCATACATATAATCATATTAACATGAGAATAAGTTTATAGTGTTACCTTGATTGTTATGTAGCAATAACAATCCCAATTCCTCCTTGTATTGACTTTGGAATGCATAGAGTCACAAGTGTCACTCCTCTAATGGCTCACAAACACCATAAGCAAGTGGAGAAGGTATAAGGAGAGAGGTGAGAGGTTAGAATTCGTATCTAGGACCTCTTGGGAAGGGATGCACGAATTCATGGCCCTAGGGGTGTTTATATAGGTGTAGAGATAGGGTTTCAGTCATTATCCTTATCTAGTTGATTATCCATTAAGCAACCAATAAGATAATCCTTGAATCCTTATCATACTCGAATTCTAAGGGATTTACACCTCAAATTCGTTCACCATATATATAAGATAATCCTTACCTTATTTTGTAACTATCACATAATTACAATTCAGCCCCTCTAGTTTAATTAATTACATTTGATCACAAAACTAATTCTTAATTAATTATTGACCAATATTAATTAAACAAATATGATTTCTCCTTTAATATATTATTCTTATAACATATTAATAAATCATATTATCCTCTCTCTCTTTATTCATTTCTCCAATCAAGTTGCTTTGGTGAAGGCAACCCAAAAGGACCATGCACCATCGGGTCAAGTACATACCAAAATAGTTATGGACTTAGACACTAATCCAACAGTCTCCCACTTGGATAAGTCTAACAACTATTCTGCGTATGACTTCAGATCCTGATCTGCAATCGTAGCTTTCCAAAGCCGCTGTCAACTCTAATCATATCAGATACGTGTGTCCTTAGATAAGGGATCATATATTCCTCCATTATTGATATCGTTTGAGACATGATTTCTAATCATTCTCTTTGTACTACTTCTCGATTTCCGATTTATGACGACAGACTAACTGAAAAAATCAAATTAGCCCTAGCCCGGCCGAGCATTTACGTATGTCATCACTAAACCATCGAGGGGCCCAAAGATATCGCTTTTATCCTACTTTGGATAAAAGGAACGGATAAACTTTGATACAATGCTCGCTTGCACTCACTCACCGAATTACACACAACAATATGTTTTATAACACCAAGTTACTGGTGCGTTTATATATTATCAATGTGCAACCGATTCGCAAGATACAACTCACACATCTCGGTTTCAAGAATATAAGATGTTATCGTCTCACCAATCACTCGTAATACAATTCATGGAGTGATCCAAGTGAGCGTGGGTTTAATCCAATGCTCAAATCATATTCATAAGCACTCATGAACGTTGCAGCAAACATTTGCTTATGTCTAATACTCTTCTAGACAATCCACACACCAATTCACGACAGTCTTCATTCATATCTACTTCCAACATATGAACGACTGTGGCCCGTTTGAATAATTCGATTATTCTTAATAAACTCAATTATTCTGGAAGTCAAAACATGCAAGGTGAAACACAAGAATAATACTAATCCCATATGGCCTCAAACCTTTGAGTATAAACAAAACACGTTTTATTTATCACCATATCGATTACTCATTATTTGTCGTTTCGGGTGATCAACTTCGCATTTTAATTCCAACACTTGTCCCATGCTCCTAGTATGCACACAATGTTTACCTATGGTTCTTACTTTTGCGAAATAGACAAATTGAACACATTTCCAATCATTCTCATTTTACAACACCAAATCCATTTTCTTAAGTGTAAGAATGTCAAATTCTTGTTACTTATAGAATACACTAGATTCTAACACTTTATGCAACGATCCTTTTGTAATGTCACTGCACAAAAGTCTCAAAGACTATTGCCAATGATATTACAAATTCCTCTATCGGATATTGTTACAAGACAATTCCTTAGATATGATGTCTCTCACTCAAAGTACATTCCTTTGAACATCCTTTCGCATAAAGTTTCTAATCTAGACATAGATTTTACTTCCCAACATGGACACACTTCCATATTTTCTATATGACAACTCATTCTTAATAGAATCTTATCTATTCGTAATGATGTCGATATCGTCCATCCAATATGGAAACACTTCCATAATTTCCAATACTATACTTCCAACTACTCGCAAGCGACCAATCCTCGTCGAACTTTGGATTGTCCTTTGATAGTTGTTTAATTATTTTAGTCAAAACCAATTCTAGTCCCTTTTCCCTCTAAATGCACTATACATTTGGAAAATTTTAGAATGGTCAAACATTAAAGCATTCGCAATTGATCCTATACCCGAAGCGTATGGGACACGACGCATAATGTTTTATTTGCTATGTTCTCAAAACTCGAATTGCGAAGAGGAATGCCGTAATCACAATCGAAATTTTAAGAACACACTATGTACCTTTGACTAAATTTATTAACATTCCCCAACCTAATTCTTTAGATTTGAAATGAAGCATAATATTCTCTCCCTTAATTATAGCAAAACAACCTTTCAACTCTTACAACTTTGCAAAGTTGACTCTTGTTTTCTATAATTAATATTGCCAACTATGCAATACGTCCCTTAATAATCATACAATCATAACATTTATGCTCCCACTATCATGATGATTATTATAAAACATAACACTTATGCTCCCACTAGCTTCGACATGTATTCATAAACATCTTACTTTCAGAAAAACAATACTTATTGAATTTCTTAAGTTCATGTTTCTAATACTTAGTGCTTTGATAATCTTTTATCAAGGCTTCTTGAACTTATACACTTTTGCCTTAGATAGTTCATATGTGTGTCTTAACAATTAAGACTAATTGCCAAACCTCACAATTCAAATTATGGAAAGGGATGTCGTAACCATGATCGAATTTGAGAATGCAATTTTACAATCACTATCTTTTAAAATCTTTCTTAGTGAAAGCATTTTCTCACAATCATTTTCACGAAGGAGGAAATCTTATGACACTTAGATTTAAACGGTGTATGTGTTCCTATCCATGCGAATTTGTTAAAACCAAAGTTTACGACAAATTCAAACTCATATGGATCGAACTTTCTTAATCTTGATTTCTTGCCTTATGGTAGCACAGCTGCCCACCACGTCTTCCAAGTAGTTAAGCATCTTACCTTTTTCCTATCAATGTACCTTTCATTGATCAAGGTCCTTGCCTTTTTATGCATTCAAATGAGAACTCATAGGACTCACATGCATAATTAACTCGATTGGATTGGCACAGAAACAAAATAATGTCTTCACGATAGGTTGTAAACCTCAACTCGTGTGCTAGTGATGATCGATAAGGTTTATTTGATTTGTTCTTGAAACTTTTCGAGACCATTAAGACTCCCACTGACTCCTTGACATATCAGATTCTTTTGTCAATAAACATTTCTTGACAAACAAATTTTCAAGAGTTAGTGTAGCTTGTATCAAAACACTTCATAAATTGGTCATAGTTGGTCTTTGTCTTATCCAAGACATCACAACTTTCCACATTTGATGAATGTTATAAACCTTTAATACATTTTACTCATTGTCACAATCTTAACTTTAAGACTTGTTATTGGAACAAAGTATGATTGTCTTCTTGATTTGACCATTTCATCAATCTTTGATTCCTCTTCTTGGACATACAATTGTACCAAGACTCACTTAGAGGATCAATTGAGATATGGTTCTTAATCATTAAGACCAATCATAAAGCATAAAAGCCACTCTCCCTTCTTTTTAGAATGGAGAAACTCTTATCTTTCTGCCTATTTGATTCTTCTTATTCATTTTGCTATTGATCTAAACCCTTTAATCAATTCAAAATTACACTTAATCTTGTAAGTATAATCATATTTACTAAACCTTTAGTAAATGATGACGAATATCTTTGTTACTCTTATGGTGAACTTGATCAACACACAACTTTGTGTACTCGATCTCCTAGTCCTTCACTTGACACTTTGTCAACGAATTAGTCTAATTATCAAATATGAAATTTCTCATTCATCATGCAACCAAGTTGCATGATTCCAAGTTTCTGTCCAATTGAAACTTGGGCGATGAGAAACTCTCCCTATTTGGTAAATTCTTGACTTTCCATAACACAATAAGAAACAAATCCATTATTGCTAATAATTTTAACATCAATTTTTCATACACGCCATTGTAAGGATAAATAAATAAAATTTAAAATCAAAATTTATTTTATTGCGGAAAAATTTGTCCTTCACAATGCAACTCATTGAAAAACTTATGCGAATACATCTTTCTTAGCAATCTAATTCTAACTCTAAGTAGTAGCTCAAGAATCTAATCTTCGAGAAACGCAATCGAAATCCATTCCTTCACGGTTAGATTCTGCTCACTTCTTCCCTTAAGCTTCTTTTCTTTTCTTTGATCCTTCTAAACATCAATTGTAATCTTATCACATTATGTATTCAGAATCTAGATGATGTGTGTAAAACCAACTAGTTTTAATCCTACTTTAATTACCAAATAACACACAAAAGGCAGTGAACCTATCAATTGTGGTATAGCTAAATAAGCAGGGTATCGAACACAGGGAACGGCAAATTAAATTAAAAACTAATTCTATCTAAATTACTTTAGCAAATAAAGGGGTTTTCTCTAGTTTTACAAGACTAGAAACTTTTTAAACGAAACTAATGCAAAGCTAGAAAAGAACAAATCAACTAGATTCAATAATGGGAAAGAGACTTCTGTTTAGTTCAACTCGGTTAACTTTATGGTTGCTTTTAAGGTAATAGTGCAATGGATTAATTCTTTTGTTGGTTACCGATTCAAGTGATTAAGTTGTGTTCACTACCCTAATCCTTAGCAAATAAACTAATTCAAACAGTGGCCAATTGCTTAACTTAATTATATTTACTAGATTAATTATTCGGGTTAAGTTAGACTTGCAATAGCTAATTAAATTGTTATCTTTAATTAACCTCTTGTTCAATAGTCATCTTACAAGCTTGCACATGAATTTACTCAATTTACTTATTAATCCTAGTTTCATATTCATTAATCCTAGACATATGATTTAGTGGTCACTTATCATACGAGGTTGATAATTAATAGATGTTCATGCTAATTAACTATCTTCCTATTAACAGGAAATAAATTATCATTCATACACAAGGTTCTTTAGCAAGCTAAAATAACAATTAATCACCAACTTAGAATTAATCCTACCAATCAATCAAACCATATTGTTAACTTTGTATCCCCAAACAGAAGTATAAAGAAATTAGTTCATAGCTAAGGTGAATAACAGCAAACAAATAAGTTCAAGTTGCTTAATCATGTTGACAAAACAAAAGAATTAAGTAGAATGATGAAATTACGCCTTAATTACTCCCGGAATTGGATTCTAGCTTCTTTGGTCGACTTCTAGGGTTCTTCTGGCTTCTTAGTCGCAGCTTAGCACCTCTGAAACTCTCTAGAACTCCCCAGAATTCTCTCCTTTCGCAGCAAAGAGTTATCTTTATATATGCACATCGACTCGTCGAGTCATATGGTGACTCGTCGAGTCCCTCTCACATTCATCGCAACCGGATAACTGCTTTGACTTCCGTATGTTTATCTTTCTGAATCCGCGACCGGACTCGTCGAGTTAAGAGTCGACTCGACGAGTCGAAGCTTTATTTCGATTGTTTTCTTTCTTCTTTCCACTCTTAAGCTCTCAACCGCTTCTCTTGCTTCCTTTTGCTTCCGAGCTTCATCTTTGGACTGAAAAACACAATTTAACACTTTTAAGTACCTTTTGTCCATAATATGCAACAATTTAGCTAATAAATGAATAATAAACTACACTTAATACACACTAAATATGCACATATCAAAATACCCCACACTTGTCTTTTGCTTGCCCTCAAGCAAAACTGAATTTAAACACATTAGAAACACATTAATAATTCCAATCCTTCCCAGCCATTATGCCAAGACCGCAACGCATGCATTTGTGTCTAATTCCTAAAAACCCCCCATACTCCAAATACTCACAATCCTCATAAACATTCGCCCACTCACCCCGAACTATGCTCATTTTATGCAACCCTCCGAATCCATCCTCAGAAAACCTCTTTACCCTCAAGGTATTTTTAATTGAGCAACCCAAGCATACATAATCTAGATAATTACAATTAATGATACCACATTGGAGCTCTTTTGGAATTCTTCACTTGCTTGATAATTTGATCTTGAATAACTTTGAATTCACCACCTTCACTTGATTTTTGGTATCTTCAACTTTTCGGATTTCTTGGAACTTTGATCTTCAGATTTTTACTTCATTTGCTCCAAAATTCTTACACTTTTTCTTGTAATTCTCTCTTTTTTTTTTCTTTTTTTTAACATGTAACTCACTTTTTTTTTTTCACTCAAATCCCTACATGCTTAAGCAGGGGCGCTCAACTTCAACCTTTATTGGCTAATGATAAAAATCTTCCTGGATACATTTCAGGTTTAGGCTGCTAAACATATTGCATCCTTCAAACTAAGCGAGGTCGTGTTTTTGTCCCATGATTTCACTGGAATAAGGAAGCCACAAATGCACTAGAACGTATATAGGCTCAACTAAACATTTGGGTTATCATGCAATTATTAACACAATTCTAACATGGACTCCTATTTTCTTACCAAAATTTTCTAAATTAGACCCTAAATAATCCTTTTAACATGCAAAATTTTTTTAAAATTGACTATTATGTAACCAACCCCCTACCCCACACTTATGTGATGCAATGCCCTCATTGCATACTATGCATAGAAACATAAAAATAAAGAAGGAATTGGAACAAACTCCCCTGGGATAGCAGTGGATAGGTTGATCACTCTCATTTTAGCTCCATCTTCAATAAACTTCATACATGGGAAACAATCCCATCCATGTATCGTGTGGGTCGCTCTAAACATGCGAAAATCGGCATAAGATCTTCAAGAATGGATATGAAAATGGAAGGATGCAAGTGGTATAAGTAGTAGCATCAAATCAGCAGTCATTCAGCTCAAAAAATGATCGACTCGTCGAGTCTGTGGATGGACTCGCCGAGTAGTAGCGCGTATTCTGAAAATGTCTGGAAATACAAGGCGACTCGTCGAGTCAGCTTAGTGCACTCGACGAGTTGGCACCTGAATGAAAAATTCAGGTATGTGGTAACTGTTTGAGTCCATAACAACTTCATTAACGCTCCCTCTCATGCAAACTCAATCGCTCACGCTCCTAAGACCGGACTTGACACTTTGACGTTAAAAACTCGCTTCCTTGACTCGCTCGCACACGTAAAAACAATCATGCTCAACCTCATCCTAAGCAATCAAAACGCATTCCTGAAAATACTTAACACAAACAACTATTAAATAAAATAACATCTTAAAGCATACACAACAAAAATAAAAGAAAATAAAAATGCAAATTGTTTAAACACAAAAACACAAAAAAAACTTAATCCTCATCCTCCTCATCATCATCATTAGCTCCACTTCCTCCCGCTCCGCTATTGCGCGCACTAATCCGCTCGTCCCACGATGGAATATAAGGATAGTTCCCACCGTCAATATGTGGAATATTGAAGTGGTCAAAAAGCCGTATGTGGGATTGATTGCTAAAATTAAGCCCCCGCGCCATTTGATCTTGCATCCGCCTCATCTCGATGTTGTACCAATCCATTGGTACATCTTCATTCTCTACCGGAATCACCGGCGGTTCATCCTCCATATCCCTTTCCCTTCGCGAACGCACCCTTCTTCCCGGTGCTTCGGGACCTACCACCGGGTCGTCATTTGGGATGGCATAATGGCCACCACCATAATCTTCAATAATTCGGGCCCTGCGGAAAAGAATAGGATTAAATGGGGGTGTCGGGATCAACGTCATGAGGTTCCAGGCACCACGGTTCATCAACCCGAATGAATTAGCCAAACGGGTGACAAACATGCCTCCATTGATGCGCGATGTCTTGCGATCTTTGACCGCACCCGCCGAGAGGTATGAGGCAATGCACCACGGGATGTTGCAGAAGATGCCCGGTGTGATAATGCTCCAAAGGTAGAAAACATCAAGGTTGGAAACCTTGTCGTCGTCCTTCCTTTGGTTGATGGTGGAGGAAATAAGGCGGTGAATGAGGCGGTGGGTCGGGGATCGGATGCTCCCTTCTTGCGCGGACTTCGGGATGTAGACTTTATTTCCAATTGTGTGCCACCAACCCGTGCTAGTAACCCCGTCGGGAAACACCATGTGAGTGTTTGCCAAGAAAGCCCGAAAGAGGTCCGTAGAAACCAGCGGTTGATCATAGATCCCTAACCGGCAAGCAAGATCCACCACCGAGCATTGATGATACTCGCCTCCTAGACAAAATGTGAAGCTTGCCGGATGATATAAATCCACTCCACCGGTAAAAGATACCGTGGAAAAGAATTCCAAGCAAAGCTCCAAATACACCGGCTCTTGCATACGGAAGACCCGGCTCCATCCATCGCATACCATGGACTCTCCGCCGTGTTGAAACTCCCTTAAAAGGTAAGGAGCCAATTCCTCTTCATAGCGCACTGTTTGCAACCATTCCCAGTCTATTTTGTTTGGGACTTAAACTTCCTTCTTTTTGATATCCGCAAGCTTCTTTTTCCACCTCCGCATTGTTGAAGCGGACTCGATTTGTGGAAAGTTTAACCACGGAAAATCCTCTTGACTACCCCTCGAAGATTGCCCTCTTCTAAACATGGTTCCTTTAGAGTTTGATTCTTGAAGATTAGGAAGAGATTTTGGAAAAGTCTTGAATGCTTGAGAGGAATATGCACCCGGCGAGTGTAGAGTGAAAAACTGACCTTTTAGGGTTAAAACCCTTTATATGTAAAAGTAATTTCGAAAATGTTTATTTTTTTCTGTAAATAAGCTCGACTCGTCGAGTCAGGGTCAGACTCGGCGAGTCCGAGCGAGCAGTTCAAACTTTTTCTGAGATCAGTATGAACTCGTCGAGTCATAGACAGACTCGGCGAGTCGTTTATAAAACATTTCGAATTTTTGAAATTTTGTTAATTATTCAAAATATTCTCACCCCACTCTTAAGCTAGGTGCTCCCTTAAGCAGACAAGTTCGATGATTTGGAAGATTAGCATTAAAACACAAAACAAAAACAAAAAATGAAAAAAAAACTAAAGAGTAAAAGAAAGCAAACTCTAACGACGGGTTGCCTCCCGCCAAGCGCTTCTTTTTGAGGAGTCATTAGCTAGACTCCTTCCCATTTACGTTTTGTCGCCTTCCAGCATCGGGAATGTGCGCCGTACTTTTTGCGGTTTATATTTAGTCTTGTAGGCGTGAATCTTCTTTTTGTAAGCCCTTTTCAATTCGTCTCTTCTCTTTTTCGCTGTATCATCCTCAGCTGGTTGGGCCTCTCTTTTCTTCTTTTTCTTTTTCATCCCATGCTTCTTCACCAAGTTTTGAACCTCCTTTTCTTTAAATTTGATAACTTCATGCTTCATATGGGTTCGTGCTCTAGGTTTAGTGGTGAATTGGGGATCAGCTTCCTCTCCGCTTCCATTGATGGCTTCATTCTCTTTTGTGCTCGGCTCTTTTCCAAATGGCATCGTATCAAGGTATGCCACGTTGGCGTGTTTGGCCTCCATTTCTTTTATTGTTTCTGCAGATCGTTCTTCCATAGAGTCACTTACAGTAGCTGAATCCGGGGTATGCGAAGAACTGTCAACAAATAAATCAGCTTGAGTTAGATTTTTCTCCAAGTCGACTGGACTCGTCGAGTCCATTATGTCGACTCGGCGAGTCGGGTCGGGTTTCAGCCATTCTGCATCTCTGTCTGGGTCGGCTCCTTCCAGTAGCTTCTCTAGCTCCTCCAAGTCTTTGTCAGCATCAAAAACTTCTTCTGATTGTAGCGTGAACTTACTTGGGTCTTCTTTAAGTAAAATATCAAGCTCTTTTTGTAATATCTCATCATCCAATTGGATAGATGAGAGTTCTTCTCGCGATTCTCCTTCTTGCTTGATCACTGGATTAGCCTTAAACATCACCGACTCATCACCCACTCTTAATGTCAAAGTAGACTCGGATATGTCAATTATGGCACATGCGGTGTTTAAGAATGTTCTGCCCAAAATAATTGGTATTTCGGGGTCTTCTTTCATCTCCACCACCACGAAGTCTACCGGGAAGATAAACTTGTCTACTTTGATAAGGAGGTTTTCACATATGCCTTGTGGATGAATAATTGTTTTATTTGCCAAATGGATTCTCATGTTTACCGGCTTTGGCTCTGGTAAATTTAGCTTCTTAAAGAATGAATAGGGCATCAAATTAATGCTTGCCCCTGAATCAGCCAAAGCTCGTGTAGAAACATTATTGCCAAATTGGCACGGAATTACTATATTGCCCGGATCACCCTTCTTCTCAGGTAGCTCACTCATCAATACCTCCGCGACTTCAGCAAGATCTTTCCTGGCAGCAAACAAACCCTTAAGCAAGTTAAAGTATTTGGGAGTTTGGAGCATTGTGTCCACGAATGGCATATTGACTTGCAAGGCTTTAACATGCTCCATGAAGCTTCTGTAGGCTTGAACTTTTTCTGAAGGGATGGCTCTGGATGGGTATGGCAAAGGAGGGTTGTAAGTCTTCAGAAAACTTGCATCTACGCCCTTCCCGACTGGACTCGTCGAGTCCATTTTGCCGACTCGGCGAGTCGGGTCGAGTTTTGTCAATTCTGGTTCTTCTTCCTTTTCCGTCTTCCCTTTGGAACCCCTTTGTGCTTCTGCCAATTCTTCTTCACCGCTGGAGGTCACAACGTTCACGTTCTCATTCCTTGGATTGGGTTGGGTGTCGCTCGGAAGTTGGCCCGGTCCTCTTTCGCTTACTTGATGTGCAAGTTGGCCCAGCTGTTTCTCTATGTTAAGAATCGAAGCTTGCTGATTCTTCAACATGTTCCTGGTTTCCTGCATTGCCACATCATGATCATTATGCCTTTTCTCGGACGCGCTTATGAATTTTGTAAGTATGTCTTCTAAGTTCATCTTCTTGTCCGTCACCGGTTCTTCCTTTTGGTAATAACCCCTCTCCCTCTGCTTATATTTTTCTTCTTTAGCCTTCCTGTACTCTTCGTATGGTAGCCACTCCTTCTTCGGTTTCCTCCAGTCTTCGTCATATCTATCGCCGCTGGAGTAGCATACTTGAGCCTTTTTATTACCATTCTCGTCTCGATCACATTCCTTGGTAAGATGGGGGCCGCCACAATTTTCACACCCGACTCTAATAGCATGGATCGTTTGATCCATTTTCGTCATTCTGCGGTCTAGGCTATCGAGCTTCGCTATCACCGCCGCCATACCATCGTTTACTGAATTTACTGCTCCGCGGCTCACTTCGTTCCTCGGGTTGTGGTATTCTCTAGAGTGCCTAGAGAATTCTTCAATTAACTCCTTTATTTCTCGAGGTGTCTTTCGAGTGAGTGGGCCTTGTGAATCGAGCAGTTGCCTCGTGGAGACATTCACTCCATCATAAAAGATAGAGACCTCTTGTTGGCTATTGAGATCGTGGTGAGGGCAATTTCGAAGTAAGCTCTTGTATCTCTCCCAAGCTTCATATAGGGATTCGCCGGGTTGTTGCTCGAAGTTGGCAATGGCTTTCTTTAGCTTGGCTATCTTGGAAGGTGGGCAGAAGTGGTCTATGAATTCTTCTTTCATTCTTGCCCATGTAGTAACTGATCCGGGAGGGAGTGACTTCAACCAATCCTTTGCAGCTCCTTTGAACGTGACAGGAAGCATGCGTAGTAGCTGGACCTCGCGGGGCACATTGGGTACATTGAAGTAATCCGCCACGTCATTTACTTCATCTAGGTGCTTGTAGGCGTCTTCGTGATCTCTCCCGTGAAATGGTATTTCCTTGAGTTGAGCGAGAATATGGCCCTTTAGTTCGAACGTAGCGGTAGCGGGGATTGCGGGTTGCACAAGTCCCGGGCCGGTGTCATCACGCATCCTTTTCTTCCACTCCCCCATGGGGATCTCGTCAATATTAGCCATTGCGGTGGCTAAGTCTTCTTCAAAATCGGATGTGTGCTCGCTTTCTTCTTCGGTCTCGTATTCGGTTTCTTTCGGGATCGGATCTTCGGTTGACAACGATGCTCCGGATGCTCCTGCTTTGCTGCTCCTCTTCTTGCCAAACACGGATTTGAAGTTTTTGAGTGGTGAGTTCTTTGAAGAGGTGGTTTCTCCAACGGTTTTGCCTTTGTTTCTTCTTAACGCGGTCTCCGGATCTTCAAGAGGAGGAATTAGAGGTGTAGAAGATCCTCGGGTCATGAACTAACTGCAACTTAACACAAAACAGGACGCGTAAAAAGAATAAAAATTCAGCCTGATTCAGCGTCGGACTCGCCGAGTCGGGGCGACTGCACTCGGCGAGTTCACGTGAAAATCAGATTTTTTTTTTTTTTTTTTTTTTTTTTTTTAACAATTAAACAAAAATTGAAAAGAAATTAACTTTGCGTAAGATAAATCTTACACAAAGGATCGATTGAATTAGAATTTAATACTAATTTTTGAATCGTTCCCCGGCAACGGCGCCAAAAACTTGATGTGTGTAAAACCAACTAGTTTTAATCCTACTTTAATTACCAAATAACACACAAAAGGCAGTGAACCTATCAATTGTGGTATAGCTAAATAAGCAGGGTATCGAACACAGGGAACGGCAAATTAAATTAAAAACTAATTCTATCTAAATTACTTTAGCAAATAAAGGGGTTTTCTCTAGTTTTACAAGACTAGAAACTTTTTAAACGAAACTAATGCAAAGCTAGAAAAGAACAAATCAACTAGATTCAATAATGGGAAAGAGACTTCTGTTTAGTTCAACTCGGTTAACTTTATGGTTGCTTTTAAGGTAATAGTGCAATGGATTAATTCTTTTGTTGGTTACCGATTCAAGTGATTAAGTTGTGTTCACTACCCTAATCCTTAGCAAATAAACTAATTCAAACAGTGGCCAATTGCTTAACTTAATTATATTTACTAGATTAATTATTCGGGTTAAGTTAGACTTGCAATAGCTAATTAAATTGTTATCTTTAATTAACCTCTTGTTCAATAGTCATCTTACAAGCTTGCACATGAATTTACTCAATTTACTTATTAATCCTAGTTTCATATTCATTAATCCTAGACATATGATTTAGTGGTCACTTATCATACGAGGTTGATAATTAATAGATGTTCATGCTAATTAACTATCTTCCTATTAACAGGAAATAAATTATCATTCATACACAAGGTTCTTTAGCAAGCTAAAATAACAATTAATCACCAACTTAGAATTAATCCTACCAATCAATCAAACCATATTGTTAACTTTGTATCCCCAAACAGAAGTATAAAGAAATTAGTTCATAGCTAAGGTGAATAACAGCAAACAAATAAGTTCAAGTTGCTTAATCATGTTGACAAAACAAAAGAATTAAGTAGAATGATGAAATTACGCCTTAATTACTCCCGGAATTGGATTCTAGCTTCTTTGGTCGACTTCTAGGGTTCTTCTGGCTTCTTAGTCGCAGCTTAGCACCTCTGAAACTCTCTAGAACTCCCCAGAATTCTCTCCTTTCGCAGCAAAGAGTTATCTTTATATATGCACATCGACTCGTCGAGTCATATGGTGACTCGTCGAGTCCCTCTCACATTCATCGCAACCGGATAACTGCTTTGACTTCCGTATGTTTATCTTTCTGAATCCGCGACCGGACTCGTCGAGTTAAGAGTCGACTCGACGAGTCGAAGCTTTATTTCGATTGTTTTCTTTCTTCTTTCCACTCTTAAGCTCTCAACCGCTTCTCTTGCTTCCTTTTGCTTCCGAGCTTCATCTTTGGACTGAAAAACACAATTTAACACTTTTAAGTACCTTTTGTCCATAATATGCAACAATTTAGCTAATAAATGAATAATAAACTACACTTAATACACACTAAATATGCACATATCACTAGAATGAAGCTTAAAAGAGTTAGTCAATGGATTTTACCTAAATTAGAGCCATACGTTTCGACTCTCCCATCTCTTAGATCTTTTAGGTAAATAGGGCAGCTTCGTTTCCAATGCCCCTTCTCTTGGCAATAAAAGCAAATTGACTCTTTTTGGAACAACACATGGAACTACTTCAGACATCGCCTTTCTCTTATGATCAAAATTTTCGATCATTGCATGTCTTTCATTGCCATTGTCTATATCCACAGAGGTCTCGAAGGCAGATTCACCAATCAACTTTGCTTTTCTATTGCGCCAAACCATTGCTGATTCAGCAACAATAAGCATATAGGTGAGATCTATAAGGGTCACGTCGCGGTTCATCATATAGTACTCTCTTACGAACTCACTATATGAGTTAGGAAGTGATTGAAGAACCCAATCAACAGCCATCTATTCACCGACAATGGATCCTATCATTCTTAGTCTATCAATGTGCGACTTCATCCCTAGGACGTGTGCACACACCGACTTTCCTTCTTTATGTTTACTTGCCAAAAGGGCTTGAGTGATATTGAACTTTTCAATTTTACAATCTTGTGGGTTAGGGAGAATAATTGGAGGAGGAGGAGAAAGTGAAGCATGATTTCTTGTTCCTCGATCGAATCGTGGAATATCATCTTCATGTGGAATGCTTGTTCCACGGGATTTGAGAAGACCATAGTTGTCGAACTTTGACATCGGGAGAAAAACGAATTCAAGTTAGTTGATTGATTGAGTCCTTGGTAAATCACCCAAATGAAATTCCAAGGCTAGGACCCAACACAATATCCTACAACTCGGGAGAGGGATGCCGTAACCCAAATCGCAGAACATTTGAAGGTAAGTGAATGACGATTCACTAGTTTCCACCATGAAAAACGAAAAGGAAATTTAAGTTTTAAATCTATGAAAACTCCTAGATCCTTTGAGATTTATTGAACATTTCAATGGCAGGTTTAAATCTCGATATGCCCCTCTTGTTTGTGACTGGGATGCCGAGGATCACAAAGCGGGTGTGAATAACCATGCAAACTACATGGTGCCCTCACATGTTACAATCACCTATTCGATGTGCCGGTAAACCACACACGCTCCACCGAACTATGACAAACATTGAGTCACCCTTTGCTACCTTTGCTTAGAACCATTTAGTGTGCCGGTAAACCACACACGCTCCACTAACGTCTTCGCAAGGGCACAAAGTGTAATTTCATGGAATTGCATCAATTCACTTTTGCCTAAGTAACTAAGATTGGGAATTTGCGAAACATTTAGTTACTCTGTATTTCATTATACTTATAATGGAAGGTTTCGTCCTATCCTACCCATTCGGCTAACGACCCTCCACTAGTCAAGAGTGCGGTGGGTAAGAGTGGATACCCATTCAATCGCCATTTTATAGGCAATTTCCTTAAACACCCCTTATAGACCAGCTTCGTGAATGAGGCCTACTAACGGTAAGACTGACTTTTACTTATACATATATATAATGTTAGACTTTTAATGTTATATATAGTATAGGGTGTACTTTATACTTTTAAAATACTATGTGGTTAACTTTAATAATTACACTTTTAATTCAATTAAATTGTTAACCTAAACTTTTATGGATTTATTAAACCTCTTTTAATTATACTCCTTAATTAATTAATAAAACCATAAAGGGGTGATTTGAACTTTTCAAAACATTACTAGAGTTTTAGAATTTAACATTTCTAATTAACCTTTTAATCAACCTTTAAATTCCAAAACTTGAGGGCAAGTTTTGAAACATTTCAAAACATTAGGGTTTTAACTATTTAAATTTCAAAACAACAAAACTTTTGGGGTTCAAATTTAAACTATAAAACCTAAAGGGATAAATTGAAACTATTTCACAAGATAATTCAAATCTAAATTACAAATAATCAAACTTTATCTAATAAAACAAGTGATTAACTAAATTTTGACAATTATCTTCTATTTAGGTAAGGATAATCACATAATAATGAAAAAATTCGGATTTTATCACAAAAACAAGTTTATGGTAATTATCCAAAGCCAAAACAGGAAGAAAATCGCGAAAACGAGCTGTCAGACACTTTGACTCGTCGAGTCTGGGCTTGGACTCGTCGAGTTCAGCTGACTCGGCGAGTTCACCAAGTGACTCGGCGAGTCAAACCTTCAAAACTCAAAAAAATCGATTTTCAGTGCTTATTACGATTAAATATGCATCAATAAAATTGAAACCAATCTAGGCTCTGATACCACTGTTGGGTTTTGGTCATAAGACATCCTATGTGCTCATACAAACCCTAATGCTTGGATCTAGGTTTCTCTATTGTACATGCTTTGAATCCAAGACTATAAACCCTAATTCTAGCATACATATAATCATATTAACATGAGAATAAGTTTATAGTGTTACCTTGATTGTTATGTAGCAATAACAATCACAATTCCTCCTTGTATTGACTTTGGAATGCATAGAGTCACAAGTGTCACTCCTCTAATGGCTCACAAACACCATAAGCAAGTGGAGAAGGTATAAGGAGAGAGGTGAGAGGTTAGAATTCGTATCTAGGACCTCTTGGGAAGGGATGCACGAATTCATGGCCCTAGGGGTGTTTATATAGGTGTAGAGATAGGGTTTCAGTCATTATCCTTATCTAGTTGATTATCCATTAAGCAACCAACAAGATAATCCTTGAATCCTTATCATACTCGAATTCTAAGGGATTTACACCTCAAATTCGTTCACCATATATATAAGATAATCCTTACCTTATTTTGTAACTATCACATAATTACAATTCAGCCCCTCTAGTTTAATTAATTACATTTGATCACAAAACTAATTCTTAATTAATTATTGACCAATATTAATTAAACAAATATGATTTCTCCTTTAATATATTATTCTTATAACATATTAATAAATCATATTATCCTCTCTCTCTTTATTCATTTCTCCAATCAAGTTGCTTTGGTGAAGGCAACCCAAAAGGACCATGCACCATCGGGTCAAGTACATACCAAAATAGTTATGGACTTAGACACTAATCCAATAGTTCATGGGTTGCTTAGGGCCTAAGCAGTCAAATTAGGGTTTCCTTGTTAGATAACCCTAATAGCCTCACTATTTAAGGACCCCTGGGGCATCAAAAACGTTGATAAGAGTTTCCTCATGGTTTCTAGACGTTTTTTTAGTGCCTCTCCTCTTCTCCTTCTTCATCCTCTTGTTCTTGGTGTTTGTGAGCCATTAGAGGTGTGACATTTGTGACACTAAGCCTTCAGAAGCCAATTACAAGGAGGAATTGAGAATGTTATTCCTACATAACAATCAAAGTATGATCTAAACCCTAATTCATATGTTAATATCATTATTGTATGCTAGATCTAGGGTTTATGGCTTTGGATGATTATTTCATGTTCATTAAACAAACTAGATCCAAAGCTTTAGGGTTTGCATGTACACCATAGGAATGATGTAGTGCTCAAAACCCATCAAAACAACATATATATACGATTACATTAAAGTTGTTCTTCTTACGATTTTGGATTGAGTCGTATGATTTACAGTGTTCTTCTTCAACGGTCTTATTCTATAATTCTTTTTTCTAGGTTCTTTCTTTACCATGTACTCCTTCTTCTTCTACAATTTCTTGTATTTACTTTGGTCTTATTACTTGTTATTATTGTATTCCTGTTGAAAGGTCATGAAAAAAATTAATCAATCTACTTTAAGTATATTAGTTTCATTCATTTAGTTATAGAAACAAAGTTATATCGTTTATATTAATTTTTTTTAATATGCTGACCTATGTTTGTCAAGAGAAAGTCATGAAAGTCGTTTTAACGTATGATGGAAAAACTTGTGGAACGGACCAAAAGCAAAATGAAGAAGTTTTTTATTGTTACACTTCAACTTGCATGAACAAATACATATATCTTGTTCTACGTTTTTCAATAATTCTTTTATACATATTATTATACTCTTTAGTTAAATTTTCTAATTTAATATTACTATATTTGTATATATCAATGCCTTTAGTTTCAAAAACAACATTCAAGTACAAGACTTTACCGGTGTGGTGTCACTTACGTTATTTGATCGTGACATAAAGAAACTTCTGGAAAAAACCTCACAAGAGTTGCTTCAAAAGTTTAATGAGGTTATCGATATTAAGTTTATTTATATAAAACTAATTTTGTACCTTTTGTCTATCTAATTTTAACACCATTTTTTTTTAATTTTTATGAGGGTAATATGTAGATTTATCTATTTGCTTTGAATGTACTTTTTGATAAAAAGTTGGTGTTCAAATTTAAATTTCACACTATAATTTGAAGAAGAAAGTTGATGGTTATGCAATCTCAAACTTCACTGTTGATAATACAAGCATTGTTGAATTGGAAACAAATTTAACATCCAACATGAAACATTCTTTTACGAAGAATACTACAAACATTACACTTATTAAATTTCGTTTTTTATATTTCAGTTGATCAAGTAACATACTTTTATGTACTACAAATGTAGGCGCCAGAATTCGATTTGTTTAATGTTTTATCGGGAGAAGTCGGATCTCAAGAGTCAAGACACATTAAATTAGAAGGTTTTAAATATAATATAACTAAATCTAATATTTTAAAAACTTTAAAATATTATTAACTTTTAGATTGACATATGAATTTATTTTCTACATTTAGGATGTTATTTCGTTTGCTGGTGATAACACACACCCCCTTCGAATCTTGATAAAAACACTGCAACAAGTCCACTAACTAAGTGGACATCCTTTAAAAAAATGTATGGACATGAAGAATTAAAACGCAACCGGTAAGATGTTTACGATGTTGATAATCTGACAACCATGTCCTCAAACAAACGGTCATCAACATCAATGACAAATCGTACTTCTAGAGAAGGTAAACCAAAACTTTTAATTCCAAAGCAAGATAAATAATATATGATTTTCATTATTTTGTTTGAATAGTTGAGTTATTTGAATATTATTCATTTCATATTTTGTTTACATGCTATTTGATTTTGGGGTTTGATATTTGATGACTTTATTTCATACTATTCGTTTTTGGATTAGAATTTTGATCAGTTGAATACATTTTGGGTTTCATGAAATGTTAACTTATTCATCGATTTTCCTTTTAGGTTTAAACTTAGATGAATTTAGAAATTTAATCATATTTTACTCTATTATTTGGTTTGAATGTGAATATTTCAACATTGTTACAATGTTACTCATTTCAACCTCAATATAAATATTAGAAAACTATCACTTTTTCGGAAATTGTAAACTTTTATAAATCTTTTAACCGTTATAAAACAATTATCTATATTTCTTGTGAAATTATTTATAAATTTATTAGCAATATTTACCATTGAAATATTATAATTTTTAGATATTGATGATATCATACAATTTTATAGATTTAAATAATAAAACTCATTACAATGATGCTAGAGAGAGACGATGACTAAGACGTTTACATTTACTAAATAGAAGATTGATATCTATGTCTAAAAGGGAAACTTAATTCAATCATCTAAAGCAATAAAGACTTTTGATTGTGTCACTTATACATTTTCCACTCTTAGATCAAATTGTTTATGTCATATTGACCAATGTTTGGTCAAACACGTTGCTCATTAATGTTTCCATTCAAACCTTCACCAATTCCCTCTATCCCTAAAATAAAATTCAAAATTCAAATCCTCTCCAAATTTAAAGTCGTAACTTATGCACTGGTCATCCTATATGTTTGCAAATCGACATGATATATCTTCATAATTATTATATTTCTTTCTCAGTGTAGATCGATGGTACCAAAATTCATCATTGGAATAATAGTCATCTTGAATTTAAATCTTATTAATATAGTAAATACCTCAAGTTTTGAAAGTAATAATCGGTTTGATACATGTTAAATTACAATTGCTCGATTTCCAACTATCTAACTCAACAATTGTATGTATTTATTCTTAAACTTTCCTTTTTTTATAATGTTATTGATTATATTTACTATATTTAAGTTTAAATTGCAGAGAATTTTACTAGAAAGTGATGAACATTAGTTGATGTTTGTATTGAAGCTTGAGGATGATGCAAAACTCTAAATACCTTAGTGGTAATATCCTACATACTTAATAATTGAGTATTTCGAAAAAAAAATATTTTCCATTAATTTGATAACAAATTTGGTGAATTAAGCATCTTTTTATGCTTATAAATTTGTTTTCTCTACTCACATGTACTTATCATCTTGAAGATGAGAAAACATTAACCATCACTATATTGAAAAGTGCAAAAAAGATCATATTGGTCATACCTTTCTGACATTATCTTCAAATGTTCTTTGCTCAATTATTTATTTTTTATTTATATCGTTTTTGTGTATTGGATTTATTTTTTCAAAAACTCGGTTTTCTACTAATTTTGATAAAAAACTGTTGAATTAACCATACTTTTATGACTATAAATTTGTTAATTTTCTATTAAAAATCAAGTGTAAATGAATTTGAGAAATTGTTAAATTTCATATTCTATAATATAAATAATGCACTAATTAATCAAATAATAATACATGTCTAAGTGGTTGGGTACCTCCAGGACAATAAGCAAACATGCAAATTATAAGCAATTTCACAATATTGTATTTTTTACTAGCTTTAAATTAACACTTACTTCTTTCACTTGCTTAAGATTATTGATTACTCATATAGGTTTGTAATAAAATAAAATTTTGATAAATTGAAAATATTGTTCAACAAAACCTAATTGGTTATATATCAATTTAGGCTTCTTTTTGTGTTGTCATGTTTGTTGATTTGGCTATGTAGGATTCATTTGAAGTTCTATTTCTTTACAAGAATGTTAATGTTCACATTCAAGTAGAAACAATCACAATTGGTAAGTATTCCAAATGATTTTTCACTTATATTAATCAAAACAGTTACTTTAAATGGTGCGTTCTCATAGAAGTCACACTGGTTGTCACTATACAGATCTTCTAACGGTCTATAGAAGAATCCTAGCGGCTCTATGAATAATTTTGCTGCGTTTTCAACGAAGGATCACTCTATCAACATTCGTTCTCTAAAGTTTCTTTCTCTTATTTTTTATATACATTTATGTCACAACAATAAAGCAGAAAGAGGTGCCAGTAACCATTAAAGATGAAAATGTAAGATATAACTTAAGAATATTATATAAAGTATAAATTGTGGATTTGTGATATTTATTTCTATGAAAAATATGTTGTTTGATTGCTAGGTTATATATGTAGGGTTTTTTTTTTTTTTTTTTTTTTTTTTTTTTTTTTTTTTTTTTTGTAATTTGATTTTGACAAGTTTGATCTAAACTTAATAATTGAAGCAGGTAGGAAAGATATGTGCTAACGATTTTGAATTTGTATTGCCCTCCAAAAATCAATTGTAGCATCATAGACCATTCCTTCATATCTTGGTAGGTTAAGGCATTTCCCCAAATGTGGCTACAAGAAGTTATGGATAAACTACTTGAATCAATACTCTAAACTGAATTTAATTTGTTAGTTGGATGCAGTGATCAAAATGCAAGATTTATAAAAATTCATTATTATTTATTAGTGTTAACCTTTGGCAAATTATGAAACTAATATTATATTTTTGTTCATAACATGTTTTTTTTTCTTGTAATAACTTCTTTGATAAGAAGATATGTGTATGTGATTGAGTGTAGCCTGAAAAATCATATTTTAAATCTTATAAGGAAAAAAATACTTTATAAATTTACGAAATTAAAATATCTGAATTTGATGTTTATGATTATGACAATGCACTTAAACTATAATGTTTATTGAATTTCTTTGCAGATTTAATGTTGCTGGTATATATAACAATTTATTGTTGCTTTTGGTTTTACAGGGCCAATATGAAAAAAGTTATTTGAGCCTCCATAGAGGTTGGGACACCGGACAAAATCAATTCATAAAGCTACTACACAACATGTTTAATCAAGAAGTCGCATCATGTTGTGATAAACAAATATCACATGGATCATTTATGTTAAAAATTATTGTATTAAAAAACAAAACCGCTTTAATATAAATATTAAATATTTTAATTTAATAAGTTTGGTTCAAAAAATTTAAAAATAAATCAAACTAATATTTTTTATTAAAATTTCACGTATTAATATAATATGTATTTAATTTATGTTCATTGCATTTACGGCGTGTCATATTCTAGTCATTGTACCGTACATAAATATATAAAGTATATTGTTTTAATAAGGAAAAGGACAAATCACACTAATTTTATTTATCATTTTCAAAAATTTAATTAAAAAATTAGCAATTTGTACAAAGTATGATCCGAAAAACTAAAAACGACTCCGTTTTGAATTTTGATATGCAAAAAATATGTGTTGCATTTGATATTTTTTTAAAAAAAACACACACACGTAAATAGCCATGTGCAAAATCCAGATTTATCTGCAAACTTCTATTTTTAGAAAATCATCATTTTTGAAGTTCTTTTTTTTAGAAGGCTCACACAATTTTTATAGCACAAAAAACTTAATATCAATCATCCATTTTGATATTTCTAGGTTAAACACTTATACTATAACTTTTTTTTTTTTATTGTGTAAATGATTTTTGAAAATTTCTAACATATAACGACATAAAGAAAGTTGAGAATATATATATATATATATATATATATATATATATATATATATATATATATATATATATATATATAGAGAGAGAGAGAGAGAGAGAGAGAGAGAGAGAGAGTGAGTGAGTGAGTGACTGAGTGAGCGATCTATATTTCCACATATTACATATATTTTTATAGATACTTGTTTGCGGAAATCATCAAAACGGGGATACTTGCGTTGCAGTTTTTATGATGATAGAGATTTTCATAAATAAAATCTACAAAATTAAAGTCGTGTTTGATAATCGTCTGTGTGACATCCCCAAATTTCTCGGTTAGAAAAAACTGATTTCTTTTATGCTTTTAAAATATAATAAGAGTAGTCTTTCAAAAAGTGTTGCAGAATTTGTCCCCAAAATAAAATATGATAAAAAAATTTATCAAAACATTTCTTAAAGAAATGAATTTTCATTATATTATAAAACCTCGGGATGTCATGTTCCGATATAGATCAAAAGCATAAACAGTACCATATAGGCCTTATAAGATTTATTTATATCTACTGACCTATAATCCAAAATCCATCATCATCGTCCAACTATGCTCTTATTCCACTACCAGTAATATAGAAAATTCAGCGGGTCAGACTTGGGAGCCTGGTGAGCATATAGGGTTTTCAACCCACAATTAACAAATTTATTATGCTTAAACATCAAACAATCAACCTAATTACCCAATTCCATTATCTTATTTATTTCTTAAGGATTTACCCTAAGAATCATCTATCACTCATTCCTAAAGATTAATCCTAAAGGATAGGCAAGAAGTCACATCGCCGACTGAGTTTATACAACATACACTAAGTCCATAGTTGCCAGGGTAATCAAAGGAATAAGCACGAAGTCACATCGTCGCCAGGGTTTATATAACAGACACTAAGTCCATAGCTGCCAAGGTAACCAACAGAATAGGCACGAAGTCACATCATCGCCCGGGTTTATACAACATGCACTAAGTCCATAGCTGCCAGGATTTAAAAAACATGTGTTATGTCCATAGCTCTCATTTATCGACAATATTATTCACGGGAATCCACCTGCAATACATGTCAACGGGTTTTTAGAGTACAACTGATGAACATATAGTTCACACACTTATAGGTTGCGAGCCTGCCAGTATTCCACGGATCGTCTAGAATAGTCCATGGTTATCATCCATACTTTGTTGAATGATGGGGGCCAACGTTTGGGTAAGGGCTTCTCTCATATTTCACGTCTCACCCTCATCTTATTATCTATATCACAAATCATCTCATTTATCCAACTCATCTTTCATCACATACCAACTATTTCATCTACTCATGTTTTACCCAACGTTTTTGTAGATATAAAACACATATACAGTTTATATCATTTAAAACATGTATAAATCATTCATTCAACATGCATTTCAAATAAACAAACAATATATATTTACATAGCACGTATTTTATAGAAAATAATTCATATATATATATATATATATATATATATATATATATATATATATATATATGTGTGTGTGTGTGTAAAATGAGAGTGACTACACACTCACTTGATAAGACGACGATTGGACAATGCTTCGTCCCTTAAAACAATATTCTTCGATGAAACCGGTATGTTTTCTCAAAAACTGGGTTTCTCGCGGGTAGAGTTTTGGCTCGAAAACTCTTTTTCTTTGGATCTTCGGGGCGTCGGGACTTGCTTCGGGTGTCAGGGATGATACCGGGACTTCGGGGGGGGGGGGGGGGGGGGTAAAAGTAGGCTAAAGAATGGTTTTAGAGTGAGAGGAAGTAGAGTTTGTAAACAAAATACGGCAGTCTTGCTTTCTATTTATAGGGGCTGAAACTTGAAATTCACGTCAGGAACCATAAATGGTTACGTCGTGACTTTGATCCTGGTCACCTCCTAGGCTTGTTGTGTGTCTTCTAGGATCGAAAGGTGTCGTTCAAAAAGTTCACGTCGTGAATTTCTATGTTCATGTCGTGAGTTTAGTCAGACCTCAGAGTTTGTATTCTGAACTTCATAAATTCATATCTTTCGCATAAAACTCCGTTTTTTACGTTCTTTATATCCACGCGTAGGTGAGATTATGCTCTACAACTTTCGTTTCGACTCTGTCAGCTAATTTGAATTCATTTTTAGTATTATATTTTTTAACGGGCCGAGACTGGAAAAGTCCGTTAAAAATTCATAACTTATTCATCCGACGTCCGTTTCCGTCTGTCTTTTTACCGTTGCACTAATATAGACGAGATCTTCGATTCTCGTTTAGATTGTGTGGGCTAAAAATCACTCGATCTAAATTTCGAGTTTTGGGTCGCATATTGCTAAGTCGAAACTTAGAAAAATCATAACTTCCTCATACGAAGTCAGATTTGGGCGTTCTTTTTATGCACACTCTCGGTTTAATGAACTCCACAACTTTCATTTAGATCACTAAGGCTAAAAATTGTTCTATCGTAAATTCACTATTTACATCACGCAGTGTCGTACTGGTTCTGTCGCGAAACTTCGACATGTCATAACTTCTTCGCTATAACTCGGATTTCGATATTCTTTATATATCCAAAATCCTTGTCACGACCACTACAACTTCCTTTATAGATATTGGCTTTATCTAATATTAATTTTCGATGCTTATTTTTATTCTTAATCATAATAATTAAGTTTAAATCACATAATTTATTCTTATTACTTCAAAACGAGTTCCAATGGTTGACGAAGACTATTGTATCATCATTAATGCTTAGCCCAGAAACACGGGCGTTACAATTCTCTCCTCCTTTGAATGATTCCATCCTTGGAATCACACATCAGCAAACAACTGCGGATAGTGACTCATCCTGTCACTTTCTGTTTCCAGGTGATATTTAGTCATTCGAATGTTTCCATCACACAAACACTAAATCGACCATCTTGCGTCGCAACTTCTTAGTCTTACAGTCAACAATTGCCTCTGGTTCTTCAATTGACCTCTTTTTTTTCATCCATCCTTAACTCATAAATTAGAATTATGTCGGGAACTTATCCCGTGAACTTCCTCAAATAACACACGTAGAAAGTTTTATGAATACCATTTAGTTCTTCTGGTAGTTCTATCTTGTAAGCTTGGTTCCCAATCCTCTGAAGAACTTTAAACAGTCTAATAAACCTTGGATTCAACTTTCCCCGAACCATGTAACATACTCATCTTAGTCAGACTCGATTTGATATGACCTCTAGGGTCAAAATATCAATCATCTTCTTAGTCACTACCGAAACGATTGTAATGGCATACTTGAATAAAAACAGAATCAATTATTAGCTTCTTGGTAACCTTGTGACTTTCCTTGATCCAAGTGTGAGTCCTGTTCTTCCAGTAGTATAGATCTCTACTACTATTCACACTTACTCATACTCATCCCAAATATTGTCTCGCAGTCCCCATGTTCTTGTTTCCTAAAATCACAAAACGATTTAACACATACGAATGTGTCCAAATTATCATAAAAATTTCCTTAGACTCTACTCGGACTTCTTCTATGCATATCTTCAATCATCAATTTTGCTTCAACTCGGTTGGTGATGGAAACGACAGACGATAAAACAACTTCAGAAATTACACCAACCGTTATATCATCCCACCAATCAAATGTGTACATTCGGATGTACAGTACTCCTCTATACGTATTGTTATTTTATTAGACGTATTCTAGAGGCAAGATACCATTCTTACGATATCTTCTGATAGGTATCATTTACTATCGTAAACCTTCTCATTTCCTCCGTTTACTCATTTCACTATGAGTCTTCACCATGACGTTATGTTCACAAAAGCAGGCGTTCAGTATATCGGAACGAAAATATAGATAGAGGAAGGTTTTGACGCAGATTCCTCCTTATTACTCCGAAAAGTTACATGACAGTTCTAATATCGTAATTAAACGTTTAGAATACTGAGCACATAAAATTTCCAGATCCGGTCGACAACATACCATAGATCCAAACAAATAATATCATATATGGCAAACATATAACATTTAGCACATAAAAACATTTTATACATCTTTGCTAAAATATACAAGTGCTCGTGTCGAAAATATGGTAGAAACTCATCTCACAATTATCACTTAGCATTCTAAGTTTAAGTCTAGAAATCCTACAAATTCGTAGTTCGCTTAAACTAATGCTCTGATGCTAACAATAACATACCTAAATTTCTCGGCCAGAAAATACCGATTTCTTTTATGCTTTTAAAATAAAATCAGAGTAGTCTTTCAAAAAGTGTTGCAAAATTTGTCCCCAAAACAAAATATGATAAAAAAATTATCAAAACATTTCTTAAAGAAATGAACTTTCATTGTATTAAACCTCGGGATGTCATGTTCCGATACATACCACAAACATAAACAGTACCATATATGCCTTACAACATTTAATTATATTATTGGACTATAATCCAAAATCCCTCGTCATCGTCCAACTATGCACTTTTTCCACTACATGTAATATAGAAAAATGAGTGGGTCAGGCTTACGAGCCTAGTGAGCATATAGGGTTTTCAACCCACAATAAATAAATTTATTATGCCTAAACATCAAACCATCAACCTAATTACCTAACCCCATTATCTTATTTATTTCTTAAGGATTTACCCAAAGAATCATCTATCACTCATTTCTAAGGATTCATCCTAAGGAATAGGCACGAAATCACATCGTCGCCCGGGTTTATACAACAAGCACTAAGTCCATAGCTGACAGGGTAATCAAAGGAATATGCATGAAGTCACATCGTCGCCAGGGTTTATACAATAGGCACTAAGTCCATAGATGCCAAAGTAACCAAAGGAATAGGCACGAAGTCACATCGTCACCAAGGTTTATACAACAAGCACTAAATCCATAGCTGCCAAGGTAACAAAAGGAATAGGCACGAAGCCACATTGTCGCTTAGGTTTATACAACAGGCACTAAGTCCATAGCTTCCTGGGTTTATACAACATGTGCTATGTCCATAGCTCTCATTTATCGACAATATTATTCACGGGAATCCACCTGCAATACATGTCAACGGGTTTTTAGAGTACAACTGATGAACATATAGTTCACACACTTACAGGTTGCGAGCCTACTAGTGTTCCACGGACCATATGGAATAGTCCATGGATGTCATCCATACTATGCTGAATGACAGGGGCCAACGTTTGGGTAAGGGCTTCTCTCATATTTCACCTCTCACCCTCATCTTATGATCTATATCACTGATCATCTCATTTATCCAACTTATCTTTCATCACATACCAACTATTTCATCTACTCATGTTTTACCCAACATTTTTGTAGATATAAAATACATATATAGTTTATATCATTTAAAACGTCTATAAATCATTCATTCAACATCCATTTCAAATAAACAAACTATGTATATATATATATATATATATATATATATATATATATATATATATACATATATATATATATATATATATATATATATATATATATATATATATATTCACATAGCACGTATTTTATATAAAATATTTCATATCTATGTGTAAGATGAAAGTGACTACACACTCACTTAATATGACGACGATTGGACAACTATTCGTCCTTTAAAACAATATTCTTCGATGAAACCGATATGTTTTCTCAAAAACCGGGTTTCTCGCGGGTAGAGTTTCGGATTGAAAACTCTTTTTCTCGGGATCTTCGGGGCGTCGGGACTTCCTTCGGGCGTCAGGGATGATACCGGGACTTCAGGGGCTTAAAAGTAGGCTAAAGAATGGTTTTAGAGTGAGAGGTAGCAGAGTTTGTGAACAAAATACGACAGCCTTGTTTTCTATTTATAGGGGCTGAAACTCGACATTCACGTCGTGAACCATAAGTGTTCACGTCGTGACTTTGATCCTGGTCACCTCCTAGGCTTGCTGTGTGTCTTCTAGGCTCGAAAGGTGTCGTTCAACAAGTTCATGTCGTGAATTTCTATGTTTACGTTGTGAGTTCAGTCATACCTCGAAGTTTGTGTTCTGAACTTCATAAATTCATATAATTCGCATACGAACTCCGTTTTTGACGTTCTTTATATCCACGCGTAGGTGAGATTATGCTCTACAACTTTCGTTTAGACTCTGTCGGCTATTTTTGAATTCATTTTTAATATTATATTTTTAACGGGCCGAGATAGGAAAAGTCATAAAAAAATTCATAACTTCTTCATCCGACGTCCGTTTTCATCTGTATTTTTACCGTTGCACTAATATCGACGAGATCTTCGATTCTCGTTTAAATTGCGTGGGCTAAAAATTACTCGATCTAAATTTCGAGTTTTGGGCCGCATACTGATAAGTCGAAACTTAAAAAAATCATAACTTCGTCATACGAAGTCAGATTTGGGCGTTCTTTTTATGCACGCTCTCGGTTTAACGAACTTTACGTCTTTCGTTTAGATCACTAAGGCTAAAAATTGTTCTATCGTAAATTCACTATTTACGTCACCCAGTGTCGTACCGGTTCTGTCTTGAAATTTTGACATGTCATAACTTCTTCGTTATTTTTATTCTTAATCATAATAATTAAGTTTAAAGCACATAATTTATTCTTATTACTTCAAAATGAGTTTCAATTGTTGCCCTAGATTATTATATTATCAATTAATGCTTAACCCAAAAACACGGGCATTACAGTCTGACCGAGTCAACTCAGACCTTTTTTGCTGATTCGGTCAGCTATGAGTGTTTGATAATCAAGTTTTGGGCATCTGACTTTGCAAAGGAATATCTTAATGAGAAAGAAGTGAAAATTGGGTTGATTAAGAAACATTCCAATAGTACCCTTCCCTAACGTATCTCTTCCTGCGCTTCCTGATGAATCCTCTTTCAGTGGCTCCTTTCTTCTCCCCAACCAGCAAGAATCGTCGACCCCATTCGTCCTCTTCCACCTACCGATCGAAGCTCCTTCCTCATCTCATCAGGTACGCTTGAATGCTCCAATTTTTGCTATTGAATGTTTCGATTTATGCTCTCGATTTTTGAAAATCTGAATGAGAAAGTTTCGATTTGTGCTGCTTGTGTGCTCTTGAATGTTTATTTTGCTGTTGAAACGCCCTGATTTAAGCCTTGGAGTTCTGATCTTGAAATCCAAAAGTCAAATAAAAAGTCAAAATTGACATGCTGAATTAGATTATGTGATAATGAAATCAATTCATGTTCTTCGTATGGATATGGTAAATGACGAAGTGATAATTGGTCCTATGCGCTTTGATTATTCCTCATAAATTTTAATCAAGAACTATTGCTTTATTCTTGATTTCAATATGCACGACAGGTTTACATTTAATTGATTTATTACACATGGATTTCTTTTATATTTAATCATCTTAATGTATAACATGTGTTTGATTGATTACACAATGAAAACCAATCGTACGTATATATATCATATAAATTTCTATTCCTTTAAAATTCCATTTCTCATTTTGAAATGCATATCATATAACTTTATAAAAATAATGATGTCTTTTATAATTTTTATTTGGAATTTTAAAGGATTTGTGTGTAATTTACATTTTGTATGATAATTTGTATGTTTTTATAATTTTTCAGCAACTTCATTCATCATTGTATATAAAAGAAGAGTAAAATGGTCATTTTTCTTCAGTCAGATGTACAATCAAACAACATGGTTTTTTACTTGGTCAGGATCTTACCTAGACAGACATTTATCAGTCAGCTATTTCTCAGTCAGCAACTATCAAACGGGATCTAAGAATATTTTGATCAAATCATAAATATTTAATTAAATTTCAAAAAATAGTAAATAAAATTAATCTGATTTAATATTTTCTCAATTTAAAAAATTAATGATTTGACTTTTTTTGCCGCACAATGTAAGGGTGGTGGGAGTGGTTCCACATTTGCCATAGTCCACATAGGCGTCACATCTGTTTTATTCTATTAGTCAAATTTTGTCATTTACAAGGTGTAGATTGCCACACTTGTCATGATATTTTTTTCAAAAATAGTTAATATAGATAATAAACATTTCAAACATATTATTTTTCTTTTAAATCTTAAATTTCATTAAACTTAAAAAAACATAGAATTTCAACTTACAAACATAGAAATTTTAATAATGAAACCGTGAAAATAAAACAAAGAAACCTATATATTATATTGTAACATCCATAAAATTCATAAAAATTTAAAACTTTTTCAAACATCCAAAAACCATGATCCATTACAAAATGTTTTCAAAATAATTTCATATTAGAGTTTCCCAGAAATCACAATCATAAACCGAAGAAGTGTACGGTCACGCCTTCGCCTTCCCGTGGTCATTCGAAGTACCTGAAACAATAATCGGTAAATGTAAGCTCGAAGGCTTACTGAGTTACCCCTAAAATACCCATACACAACAATACACATACAATAACAATCAACATACTATGCGTCCAATCAACCATCAAGTTGGAATACTCCATGCCCTCAACCATCGGGTTGGAATGCCAACATACTATCATAGTATTACTATGGGTCCAGTCAACCATCGGGTTGGAATGCCCACATACTAGGAGTCTAGTCATCCTTGGGATGGAATACTCTCGGCCCACAACCATCGGGTTGGAATGCCGACATACTACGAGTCCAATCATCCTCGAGATGCAAGGCCTTAAGAGGCTCAAAATGCTAAATCTAAGCTTGATAAGAGGTTTAAGGCATGGAGAAGAGCCAAGCCTTGCTAAAGTCAATGCCTTTATGACTATGGGGGCCTAAAGGAGTACAGATCTGAAACATGCCCTTATAACAAGCTCAAACCCGAAAGTAACTCCATTTTTCCCTAGAAATGACCTTAAATTTGTAATAGAAGAGATCTAAGGGATGACAAGCCAAGGTAAAGACTTTTTACCTCCAAATGAGTGCCAACACGATGTACATGCTGGATCTACAATCTTCTCTTCGTTCTTAGCTTCCAAATGTTCAAGAGATGCTCTAAACACTCACTCTTTTAACTTCTCACACTCAAAATGAAGGCTAAATCGCTTAAGGTTCTTTTATGGTCGTGAAGGTGGCAAGGGAGACTGGATAGGAGAGTTAATGATCTTTAAGTAGGGTGCAAATCCTAAAAATTAGGGTTTTCATTTTCCAGCTCCTACTCGTCGAGTTTCTCTAAACAACCCGTTGAGTATAAAGGTCCCTACATGTCGAGTTGGTCCTAAAAGTCACGTGGGTTGGCTACTCTCTACACGACGAGTTGGGGCCTCCAACTCGTCGAGTAGGCTTCCTTATTGGCCTAAAAAATCCCTAAAATCTTACTCCTGGAATTCGGGATGTTACATATATTTTTTCGCAAGCTCCTCTTTGACTTTTATCGTCATTTACCTTTTGCGTGCATGGCACGAGTTTTTTATTTCTCTTGTGAGATTGCCTAGTACTAATCCAAGGACGAATTCAAATTGTCTATTTTTGATGTCAACCGAACTAGTTGTTTCCGCTTTCCCTTTCGCTTTTCCCAGTCTCTTCCTAGACGACGAGTGGCTCTTGGAACTTCAAAAAGCTCATCTACATTGAGGTCAATACCGACATGCGCATCAGACGATTGACTGTGCGTCATTTCAGGTGTTTTTATTCTTTTAGAAGAACCATCCGTAAAATATTCAGAAACGTCGATGTACTGCCATTTTTTTTTTTTGACAATTTCACAATATTCCGGTTTGGAGACGACTTCGGGTTTCCCCTTGAGTTTGGAATTGGGTTTGGAAATTCATTGGGGAGTCGTGAAGATCGTCAAATGGGTTGAAGTTGTTTTCCAAATGGGATGAGAAGTTCATTTGTGGTTGGTTTTGAAATTGAAGTTGTCTTTGAAATTGAGTTTGGTTTTCGAATTAAGGTTGAGTTTAGTATTGTGGTTGGTTTTGGTATTGAAGTTGGTTTTGGGTTTGAAATAGGTAGTAAACACTACCAAAGTGTAAATTTGGAGATGAATAAATAGGTCAATCGCTTTGATTGTGAACGGAATTTTGTGAAAAATGTGAGATGTTTGTGTTTTGGGTGTTTCTTTTGGTATTTTTTTTTAGCTTTTGGGTTGAAATGAGAAGCTATTTTTTCACAAAAATTATGTTGTTTGAGTGAAAAAATGAAGAAACTGATAAAGTATGATATGTAATGATACTTATATAGGGTAAAAAGTTGGTATTTTTTTTTTGACTTATTTTGAAAAAAAAAAAACTATCATATTGATCAGTCATTCAATTGAAAACATTCACAAACCATTCAAACTTTCACCCTCTCTCATCGGCACAATTTTATCGAGTTACCGAGTCAAGCTCGGCATGCCAAGTCCTCAGTCCGGTGTTCGTCGAGATTACTGAGTGGGTTGTCAAGTCCACTCCCACCAACTTAATAGACTTTGGAAAATTTCAAGATCCTTTTTGTTTATTAACTTTGTGTCTTTAGCTAGAGCTCTAAATTTTATCTTATTTGTTTTATAACCAAATTAATTATTAATTTTGAATACTTTTGCTACAAAAATAATCTATAATAAAAAAATATATGTTATTATAAGTCAGAATGACTCTTTCAAACTAGACCCTTCTTAAATATTGTAGATTTTAATACTTGGGTTTATGAGCTTAGTTAATTAAGTCAAAAGAAGAGGTTTCCTAATGGTTCTTTTAATAATCATTTTAATGTAAATGTTTAAACAACCAGGTATCATAATGTGATTGAGTTTGTTAAGGATGGTAGGAGCAGAGCAGGGAAGGGATTCACACCCCATCACACAATACCAAGGTTGTGGTTTAGGTAGTACAGGGAAAGGGTGATGGAAGGATATCCCGCCCTCTATCCCTCACGCGATTATTCGACTCTATTTTTTTGTATTTTCTTTATTGTTTTTAGCATTATATATATATATATATATATATATATATATATATATATATATATATATATATATATCAAAATTTATGATTTTAATTCACTACAAAACGAGTATAATATATGTATAAAATATATTTAAAAAAATAGGTAGTGAAAAATGATCATTTCCTGACTTTTGGTGAATGAAAGTAAAGGAATGGAAAGTTGATGTAACACATAAAAAGTGAATGGTGAAAGGTAAGTGCACTCTCCACTATAACAATAAAATTAAGTCTTTTTTTTACATAAAGAAATTTCTCATTGAACCTCTAATGTTCATGCTCTCCGACATAATTGAAAAAACAAACATATCTTTTAAATATCTTTTAAATGTATTTAGATCTTTATTGTTTTTGGTAACTTTGACTCTTAAATACTAAAGAATCTATTTTAACTATTTTAATAATAGACTTCCCTCTTCGTTTTGAATAGTTATTTCCTTTTCAAATAACTTACAAGTTTTCACCTAAGCTTGATAATCTTAGGGTGTTTTGTTTGTGTATTGCCACAAAGCTCAACAATTCTAATAACTATTTTTGAAATGTTTGAAAAGTTTGTTCTAGTTGATTATTCAAACAATAAAATAATATCATAAACTTTTAAGTCTTTATAGTTGTTCTATTTTCTTTTCCAAGTATGTAAAGCTCTATGAAATTGTATTTCTATTTAATATAAACTCAACTAATGCTGATAAAGACAATCATAGGTTAACGGAAAACAATGAGTTTTTGAATTATTTAGTGAACTAAATTTGGGGCGTTCTTTTCCCTATGATGATGATATTCATTCTATTTTTTAGATGATATAGTAGGCTTAGGAAGATCATTTGTAGATATATATACTAATGGTATTAGTGGAGTTCCTCTCTTAGATGGTACCTGTAATATCCCAAGTCAGAAGCAAGAGTTTCAGGGAGTAAAGTGTAAATTAAGTCAGGGACTCAATGAGTAGGTCCTATTACTCGCCGAGCCTGAGCGAGATTTTGTTACAGGTTAAGTGGCCAACTCACCGAGTCGGCAGATGGACTCGACGATTTGGTGCTGAAGGGAGAAAACCCTAATCCTGGAAGTTGTACCCTATATAAAGCACATTATTGCCACCATCAGCCTCTTTACTGCCCATTTGAGTTCCAGAAACCCTAATTAGTGTGTGTGAGCCTCCATTGTTGAAGTTTGAGCTTGGAAGAAGAATTTAAGAGGAGAAGGTTAGAAGATCAAGAGGCTAGCATCGGGAGATCATTGTAGATCCGAAATCTACTTCTTCTTGGGCACATTATTGAGGTAACAAGTCGTTACCTTGAGTTTTCTCCTTCTAGATCCATTCTTGGTTGTTGTTTTGGAAATTTTAGCTTGATTGGAACCCATTTCGGGTTTAGAGGTTAGATCTCAAGTTGCAACTTTAAATTTAGGTGGATTGAAGGCCCGGTGAGGGCGTACCATTCACATTCAGAGAGTGGACCAGGTGGATTGAAGGCCTGGTGAGGGCGGACCAATCACACTGTAGTCTCGATGTATATGGCTAGACTCGGAGGGTGGACCAGGTGGACTGAAGGCCCGGTACGGCGGATCAGTCACACAGTAGACCCGATGTGCATGGTTGTTCTGTATTGTGGTATGTTATGAGTATGGTTATATGTGGTTGGTATTTTGGGGGTAACTCACTAAGATTTCGGGCTTACAGTTCAGTGTTTTGTTTCAGGTACTTCAGGAGATCGTGGCAAGGCGAAGGCGTGATCGTACCGCTCCTCATGTTTATGATATGGTTATGGGAAATACTATAATGTTAAACTAATTTGAAAACAAATGTATGAACTTAATGGTTTTTTAATGAGTTAAAATGTTTTAATCTGGCTCAAATTTTATGGTCATTACAGTACCGTTTCTTAATTAATAGCCAAGATGGCAAGGTACATGTACCTTAGTCTGGGAGGATTCTCCAAGTTCTCATCACCTAATCGAGGGAAATAGTATGTTTATGTTTATTAGTTTCTTACTTAATGAACCATTTGACACTTAGTATGTAGTGAATATGATTGTCCAAAACATAGTCAAAGTTAACTGTGAAATTCACTGACTTCATCATTAAGGAAAACAAAAATATTGAATTGAGAAATATCTTAAGTACTCTCTCTAAATGTAGAGAGCTTATGATATGTTTTTAACCTAAATAAATTTGTATAACCTCATAATTGTTATAAGATTTCATTTGTTATGAACTAGATTAGTGTCATGAATGA
Organism: Lactuca saligna; assembly: GCF_052625555.1. Taxonomy (NCBI): domain Eukaryota; kingdom Viridiplantae; phylum Streptophyta; class Magnoliopsida; order Asterales; family Asteraceae; genus Lactuca; species Lactuca saligna. Next base: position 168,975,740 of record NC_136423.1, on the reverse strand, counting down.
GGAGATATAAGCACTTCATCTGCATAAAATGTAGGAAATTATTGACATTCCTTCCAACAAAAATCCTATCAATTGTCGTTGGGTATATAAATTTAATATAAATCCAATTGTGAGGTTGAAAGATACAAAGTTAAACTAGTAGCTAATAGTTATAATCAAAGACAAAGAATTGACTATGAGGAAACTTTCTCTCATTACAAAAATAGTAAATATTATAGTTGTTCATACCTGAACTGTTAATAATAGTTGGAGTTTACTTCAGTTGGAGATAAATGTTTTTACTATATGGCTAACTTGATGAGGAAGTATTTATGACTTTGCCTTAGGGTTGTTACATGGAAAAGGTGATAATAGGGTTTGCAAGTTGTTAAAGTTCTTATATAGGCTTACAAAGGCCTAGATAAAATGGAATGGAAAAACTATTATAAGATCCCAAAAATACTAAGTAAATTATTTTGTTTTTAAGTCAACCAAAACCATCATTCATTCATTTCGAGCCATAAAAAACATGTCAATGTGGAAAAATAATTATTAGAGTACAATCCAAGAATCATAAAATGCTAAGTACCGGTGGATGCGATGCGATCATTCCAAACCCTTTCCTTTTGAACCAGAAGAACTGGAAAAGCATTTTGTAAGTCCCAAATTTGCTTAACGTATCAATCCAATTGATGGTGTTGAATCCCAATCAATTGGATGATGCAAGATCAAAATAAGAAGAAGGAGAAGAAGAATAAGATGAATCTTCAATGTATTGATGACAAGAGTTATGATCCAACACAAGATTCACACACACTTGCACCTTCTCTACTTTCTCTCGCCGTATATGGATTCACGGTCATGAACCAGTTCACGATCGTAAACACCACCTGGGCCGAGAACACTTCCAACCACATGGACCGAAAACTCAATTCCCTAGAAAAGCAAAGTATAAACCATATTTTTAGACCCAACAATCTCCCCCCTTGGTTTATAGCTTTATTTTCTTTGACCCAACAACCCCCCCCCCCCCTAAAAATGTAGCTGGCTTTTCTTGTCAATCTTCATTTGGAGCTTGGCTTCAACTTTTTGTCTTCAATTTCTTCACGACTTCAAGATGAACTTGATGAATCTTCAATAAAAGACTTCATCTTGAGAAGTTGGGCATTTCATCAAGATTTGACTCTGAACGCACATTGGGTGAGGAAGCTTCATGTAAAGATTCTTGAAAATCAACACTTTTAGCTTGAGAATCTTCAGAGAGAACAAAGAACGAACTTTTGGATCACTTCAGCAGGTTCATATATAACAACAAATTGATTGAGGAGGCTTAAATGAGATTTGTCACATAATCTTCAAGAATAGCTTTACCTGGCTTCTGGGGTTGAGAGATTGAATGTTGAAAGAATAGTCTTCACTTCTTGTTCCTTTGAATGAGAATTCTTCGATGATCACGGACGAAGCTTTGGCTCAGAAAATCTTGATACAGTCTCCATGAGGCCCATCTACATCTGAATTCACTTTTCAAGACAAAAGAAAAGTAAAAGAAAACTTAGCACACAATATTTTTGTATTTTTCATATTATCTGAAAAAAAAACATAAAACAAAAATATTTTTGGATTTTTTTTAATTTCTCTAAACAAGAATTAAAACATAAATAACATTATTTTTTGATTTTTAATTTTCAGATTTTTGTTGATTTTTGAATTTTTAAATTCTCCCCCTAAATTTGTGCATAGAGGAAAACTATGAACAAATTTAACAAAAAGAAAAATAATTGGGATCAAAGTTGTGAGACCGTCTTAACTTTGTTTATCAGTACCTTCACCTTCATGAATATATCTGGTCAATTGCCGGTAAAGTGGTCCACTTAAGCAAGAAAGACTGTGATAGATTTAGGACATACTACAAATGACAAGACATTGTGACCTTACGTTCCTAGACATAATTCCTAAGGATCATTCATCTGACGACGACGAAGGATATTGTTGTCCACCTAAATTGAGCAGCAAGATCTACATACAACCTATTAATTGCTCAATTTTAGATGTACTAGAACATGTTTCCCGCTTCCTAATATACCCCAATACTTAGGGACTTCCAAAATACTCCTTACTTTACTTGAGCAGACAATTATTATAGGAGAAGTTAGATTTAGAATGTATATGTTGTACACCCATGTCGGATCTCTTCCAATCTCGTAGAGGGTGAAACATATGACTAACCGGATTTAGAGGGATTGAGAAGTAGAATGGTGCATATGCTGTGTACTAGGTCGGATGTGTTTCAATCACATAGAGGAGACTACATATTGTTAACAGACAGGAAGAATTTCATAGATAGGAGATACAGAGAGATAGAATTGTATATGTTTCAGTCTAGGTCTGATGTATTTCAATCACGCAGAGGAGGCAACATATTACTAACAGAAAGAAAACAAGAAAATAACATTCTACAGACCTAGTTTATCATAATTCCCCGGTCGCCCCGCCAATACCATAATTAAGGAAAGAGTCTGTTCATCGAGGAAATGTTAAACCACGGTTCTAGATACAGATCATTTAGTGTAATCCGCAGATTCGCATGTATATCTCCCTGCTCAACCTACTCAAGCGTCGTATTCTTAGGCTAAACCGAACTATCTAAGTCAAGATTTGTCAAATCTCTAGATTCCTTAAGATCATATATGCCTAGTCAAGTACAATTAAACCTTTCGTGCCTACCAACGCATTGAACACAGAGCCTAGAAAATTCAACTTTGGTACCTTACATATATTCAAATTGCATGTTATCATATATTGATATCATTTCCCATCACATCACCTACATACCAACAATTTTTAGATTTTATAATTTTTCTGATTTTTATATTTTTCAATTTTTCTGATTTTGTTTTGTTTTTATTCCCCCCCCCCCCCCCTTAAATTTGTGCATAGGAGAGAATGGAAATTAAATGTGTAAATTTAAACTATCCTAAAACAAAAACCGGTCTTCAAAACATATCATTTTCAAAAATCCCACAAGCACATCGAATCGAGCTTTGTTAAACGGTTTTGTGAACAAATTCACCACATTGTTATTAGTGTGGATCTGTTCCAACCGAATGAGCGAACGCTCAAAACAATCTCTGATAAAATGAACTTTGATGTCGATGTGCTTGGTTTTTGAATGTTGGCCTGGATTTTTAGCAATTTGAATTGCAGCATCGTTATCACAAAAGATGGGAGTTTGTAGAAAATTCAAACAGTAATCCATTAATTGATGTTGAATCCATATGACTTGAGAACAACAAGCAGAAGCAGCAACATATTCCGCCTCCATCGTTAAGGTAGACATCGTTTGTAGTTTCTTACACTGCCAGGACACCAGCCGGTCACCAAGAAATTGACAGCACCTAGAGGTTGTTTCCTGTCAAGTTCACACCCTCCATAATTGTTGTCAGTGAAAGCATATAAATCAAAATCAGAATTTTTTGGGCACTAAAGACCCAATTTTGGGCTACCTTTGAGATACTGAAAAATTCTTTTGACTACAATTAAATGGGAGAGATTAGGATTAGCCTGATATCTAGTGCATTGACATACTGTGAACATGATGTTTGGCCCGCTCGCAGTCAGATACATCAGGGTTCCGATCATCGATTTGTATTCAGCCTGATCTACGGATTCGCCTTCAGGATCTGGAGTCAACAGGGGTCGTTTGGCCATTGGCATCAAGGCAGGTTTGGCATCCTTAAATCCGTACTTCTCAACCATATCATCTATATATTTTCCTTGGTGGATTAGGATTCCGGTTGAACTTTGACGTACTTGAAAACCCAGAAACATCATCATCTCCCCCAATGCATGTTGGATAAGGTGTCTAAGTCCATAACTATTTCTGATATGTACTTGACCCGACCCGGCATCGTCCATTTGGGTTGCATGGCACCATGCAATTGGATAGACTAAATGAGAAAAATAACACTTGTGGTTTATTAATATATTATAATTTATAATATATTAATAGTATTATTTAATTAGTTTGATCAAGAATAAATTTAGAATTATTAAGTGATCAAAAGATAACTAATTAAATATATGGGTTGATTATGTAAATCATCCATAACTTGTATAGTGGGCTAAGAGGCTCCATGGATTATCAAGTTGGGTTCCACCCATAGGATGCTCCATGGGAGTTACAAACCCATGGGTCATGGAAATGAAAAAGCCATGACACATTAGGGTTTACATGGTGTAACCCTAGATGTGTCAACACTATATAAAGAACATATTCTCCACCAAAATCGGCTACACATAAGAAACAAGAGGTCTAGGCCGATTTTAGAAGTGTGTATTCTCTCTAAAGTCATTCCAAAAGCATTTGGTGTTGTGTGAAGAATTTGAGGCATCACACTTGGGGTGCTAGGCTCACAAGGTTTCAAGGATCATAAGCAACAACAAGGTATGTTATTCTATCTTTTATTCAAGTTAAAAATTGTTACCCATGTATGCTAGATAGGAATATAACCTTGGAATTCAACTTTGCATGATAATTAGACAAACATAGATCCAAGGTTATTAGGGTTGCATGTACACTTAGGAAGTGTTAGAATGCTCAAAACCCATCAGTGGTATCAGAGCCTAGGCTTGTTTGTTGATTTTTTGTGCAAACTGTTGAAAAAAATCGTTTTTCTGTTTTTTGCTCGTATGAACTCGCCGAGTACAACGGGGGGACTCAATGAGTCCATGAACAAATGCAAGCTACTCGTCGAGTTTGTTCTTGCACTCGTCGAGTAGAGGCTGCAGTTTTCAGAAATTCGAATTTTGTTGCTGGAAATGGACTAGAAACATTACCCTCAATTGTTTTGGTACTTGAAAACTTGTTTTAGATGGTTTAATGTTTATCCTAATCCATTTGCAATGGCAATTATCAAAAATTACAAGTTTTAAGTGTAATTTTTGATTCTTGAAATGTTCATATTCATGTTCTTGAACTTATGAATATTAGATGATCATAGGAATTGCTTGTAACCTTCATGGTAGTTTAATTCATGATCATAAAGTGTTTTAATGGAGTCCATAACGTGTCCTCAAGTTATGGAAAACCACAAGTCACACTTTTATTAAAGCCATTAAAAGAACACTAGATTTATAAAAATGAAGAGTCTTCATTTTTATTACTCAATTAAATTCATTAAAAGAACACTTTTATTAAAGCCATTAAAAGAACACTAGATTTACCTGAGAATACAAGTATTTTGAAAAACGTCAACATGTGAAATGTTGGTGAGTTCATAAGCGGTAGTTAAAAAAAAAACAATGTTTCGTGTCATTTGAAAACCACCAGAAAATCCGATATTTTCTGAAAAGAAAAGCTTTTGAAAACGTTTGTGAAGATCCATAGGTATGCTTGTTTGTTTCTATACTTGTAAAATTGTTCATTAAACTTGTATACATTTTGAATCCGTATGTATTGAAAAACCCTAGGAAAACCCGATGTTTTCCTAATTCCTTGAATTCCATGAAATCACATTGAAACCATTGCATAGCGTGTAGTGTCAGTCCCAGGCGACGTTGGATTATTTTTGAGCATGATTAATTGCTACAAACACGCGTTACGCAAACGACCAGTTTATAGCTATACTAACGATCCCGTAGGCTTCGTCCGTACTAATCACGTTATCCAACCGCCCTGACTATGTGTAGTCCCACATCCGAAGAGAAAGAGGGCACGAAGACCTCGGTGACTCCATTAACCGGTTGGGGATAAAAAAAATGTACGAGGGGTCCTAGACCCGCCTCGCATGAAATGTCGACTTTACTAGCAATACCAAAGGACCCTTGGGGACCAATAGTATACAAGCCATTGAAAGTCCTTTTACGTTGTGTTAGATCGGTAAAACCCAACACTTCGTAAGATAGAGGTCTTCGGGCCTTAAGATCAGGTCATTGGGCTAGCTAGGCCCAACAAGCAAGATTTTACACTTTGGGGCCTAAAGATGGTGCGTAGACGTCTGTGCACACTCGCATGTATAGTGAATTCCCAAACGTTACTTGTATGAATCGTAGTGTCGTCGTGTTAGTAGTTTCGGATTTTTATTGGTTCGAGACCGAACCAATTCGTTTAACAACGACTTTTGGTATTGTTGTGTATTGTATTGCGTCGATAGTCGCGGTGCCATCATTTGATCAAATTGCGTGTATTGAATTAGCCTTGAAAGTTTTCTGTTTTCAGCCCCTCATTGTTTGTAAAATTTACTTTTTCAACCCTTTAATTAAATAATTTTCCGGTTTGATCCTTAAATCATTTTTCTTGACATTTTAACACCAAAATTTATTGAAATTGATATTTTTCAGCATATTTTTCAATGAAAACAGTTTTAGTCCCTGAAATTGCAGTTTTCTCGGTAATAGCCCTTCTTTTTCGCAACTTTGACAATTTTGGCCCAAATTGGAAAATTTTTGCAACTTTGGTCCTTTTTAAATCTAAAAAGCATTTTAAACCTTTGAAAAGGACTTGGAACACTAATAGTCCCCTGTTTTACAGAAAAGCACAGTTTTGGCCCTCCAAAACAGAAAATTTCGCATAATGGGCCTTATTGGGCCGAAAATGTCATTTTTAGCCCATTAAGCTTGAAATTTATATTTTTAATCCTCCAAAAGAGTATATTTTCAGAAAATACATTATGGAAACTGTTTTGACTCATCTCACCCATCAGATTTCGAAATATTACATTTTAGGCCCTTCAACTTTATATTTTTAGCATTTTATGTCCAAAAATTTAGTTTTTAGCCCAAAGAAAATGTTACTAAGCCATTTAGCTATTTTTCTTGGAACAATTTATATGTAGGAGTATACTTGATGCTAGTATCATTTAACATAAGGTGTATCTCGGTTTTGAGGGGTTTTATGGCTAGATCCAACATTATAACACACAAAAACACACATATAAGCATGGAAATCATACAAAGCATACAATACATATGTAGATCTACACTTTCACTTGTATTCCCCCCCCCCCCCACAAAACTCATAAAACCGAAAATAGGGGGTATGAAGCTCACCTTGGGTGTTGATTTGGTTTTTGAAGAAAGGATGGAAGAAATGAAGTGATTTTTGGCCTTAGCACTCCTTGATGAAGTTTTCGAGTTTATGGAGTTTTCTAGGGTGCAAGATCACGATTTTTGCATGGATTAGGAAGAGGTTTTTGATAAAACAAAGAATATAAGTCATAGATCCAAGCGAAACCTTACCTTAGATGATGATTTTTGTGGAAGAACTCCCTTGAATGCTTCCTAAATCTCGAGATTTTTGAGTGGAGAGGGAGGATATGTTCTTGAGTGTTCTTGAGGGAGTTTGAGAGATATTTGTGTATGTGTGTGTGTGTTCGGCCGAGAGTGAGTGAGAGGGAGAGAAGAAGTGATCTTTGAAGTGATATGCTCCTAGAAGTATGAGAGGTGCATGGAAACATGTTGGATATAAGTGAGGTGACATGCAAATAGTCAACACTTCTCCATTTCTTCTTGGATTTGGGCCTTGGGCCGAGAATTTGGAAAGGAAAAAGGTTTTTGGGCTTTATTGCCCCTAAGCCCATATAGATGTTAAGTTGGATGATTTTTAGTCCCAAAAGAAATATAATATGATTTTTACATTTTGTTGGGCTAGTTTAAGTTAGTCATGGTTCAAAATGTTGAACTTATTTCATTCTAGGCCCAATATGGCCCAAAATGTTGAAATAAATAGATGTGGGTCCAATTAGAGCCCATTTAAGGGTTCTAAGCCCATGATAGTCAAATTGGAAGCTTATTGGTCCATTTGGACCCAATAAGGAAGTTCTAGTCCAAAATGGATCTAAACAAGAACTTCTAGGGTTTCCAATTGTTTGATGACTATATGTAGTACTTGTATGATGTATTTGATTGAAGTTTTTGATGTCATAATAGTAGTTATCACACATGCTCTTAAGTTTTGCTTCTCGTTAACTTGAGTGTATAGTTACATGACACAAAATTTCTAGTTGTGGTGTGGGTGAGAGGTTTAATCGAACCTTGTTGGACATGGTTCGTTCCACGATGAGTCGAGCTTTGCTACCAATCTCATTTTGGAGGTATGCCTTAGAGACTGCCACACATATCCTTAATCTGGTCCCTACAATGAAAATTGCCAAAACTCCTCGTGAGATGTGGACTAGTAAAGTACCCAGACTAGACCACATAAAGATTTGGGGTTGCGAGGCATTCGTGAGACGCGACACTCATGATAAGCTCGAACCTCGAAGCGAGAGATGTATTTTCATCGGCTACCTACAACAATCCTTTGGTTACCTCTTCTATAGACCTAGTGAAAATGTGGACTTTGTAGCTAGGAGGGCCTTCTTTCGAGAGAGAGAGAGAGAGAGAGAGAGAGAGAGAGAGAGAGTTCATAAGCCAAGGAAACAGTGGGAGGCAAGTTAACCTTGAATAAATTCAAGAGTCAAGCGGTGAAGGAACTTCAAACCCTAGCAGTCAACTTGAGGAGGAAACTCTTGTTGAGCCAATTGACAAGTCTTTACCTCTGAGGCATTCCACAAGGGTTAGGAAAGCACCTGAGCATTACTATGGATTCCATATTACTGCAGAAGGTGATACACTTATCAATGATGAGACACTGATAGGTCTGGGTGAACCTAACAGTTACGCGGAAGCCATGGAAGGCCCTGAGTCAGCCAAGTGGAAAGAGGCAATAGATAGCGAGATACAGTCCATGTATGACAATCAAGTTTGGAACTTGGTTGAGAATGTACCAGGTCATAAGACTGTAGGGTGAAAATGGATCTTCAAGAAGAAGACCGACATGGATGGTAATGTACACACTTATAAGGCACGACTAGTTGCAAAGGGTTTCTCACAAACTCCAGGAGTTGATTATGATGAGACATTTTCACCAGTGGCCAAGATTAAGTCTATTATGGTTCTGTTAGCCATAGCCGCATTTCATGACTATGAAATATGGAAAATGGATGTCAAAACCGCTTTCCTTAATGGAAAGTTGACTGAGGATGTTTACATGAGTCAGCCAGAGGGTTTTGTCAACACAGAGTACCCTAATAGAGTGTGTAAGCTTGAGAAATCCATTTATGGATTAAATCAAGCACCTCGCAGATGGAATCTTTTCTTTGATGAGAAAGTCAAAGAGTTTGGCTTTTCTAGGAGTGGGGATGAATCTTGTGTATATGTCAAAGCTGGTGGGAGTATAGTTAGCTTTTTGGTATTGTATGTGGATAACATACTAATCATAGGAAATGACATTCCAACTCTGCAGGAAGTTAAGTCCTAGCTTGGGAAGTGTTTCTCTATGAAGGACCTAGGAGAAGCTGCCTATATTCTTGGGATAAAGATCTTGTGAGATCGGAATAAGAGACTAATTGGACTTAGTCAGAGTACCTACTTGGATAAGGTGCTGAAGAGATTCAGCATGCAGGACTCCAAGAAATGAGAGTTACCCATCCAGAGTAACGCCAGATTAAGTAAGACACAAAGCCCTGATACTGAGGCTGAGATAGCATAAATGAGTCGAATACCTTATGCTTCGGCTGTAGGATCGATCATGTATGTTATGACGTGTACTCGACCTGATGTAGCCTTTGCCTTGAGCATGGTTAGCAGGTATCACGGGAACCCTGTCAAGGCACACTAGACTGCAGTAAAGAATATCCTCAAGTACCTACGGAGGACTAAGGACTGGGTCCTTACCCTCGGTGGGAGTGAAGAATTGAGAGTTTTATGGTATAGTGATGCTAGCTTTCAGACTGATAGGGATAATTTCCGATCTCAGTCAGGCTAGGTCTTTACCCTAAATGGAGGAGAAATTTCTTGGAAGAGTTCCACGCAAGAGACAGTGGCTTATTCAACTTGCGAATCAGAGTATATAGCAGCTAGCGAGGCAGCAAAGGAGGCGATATGGCTGAAGAACTTCATTGGAGACCTTGGAGTTGTAACAGCTATTAAGGAGCCAATGGAAATTTTCTGTGATAGTGAAAGTGATGTTGCCTTAGCCAAGGAACCAGGGGATCACAGGAGATCTAGACACATCTATAGAAAATACCATTTCATCAGACATCGAATAGAAGAAGCACTCCCCGTGGCAAATAGGGTATCATCAAATAAGAATCCAGCATATCCCCTCACGAAGGGACTCACTCGGGTTAAGCATCTCCAGCATGCTCGGAGCATAGGGCTGAAGGATGATATTAGATTTAGTAGTTAGATAACCTTGAAATTTGTAAAGTGTAATTGACATTTAATGATGAATAAAAGGTGTTTTATTCATGAGTAAAGTGTTGCTATCTCTTGTCAATCGTTTACTATATTTCTTTTACATGTTTTGACTTCCAGAATAGTTATGTTTGGTATATCATATTATTCGAACTTCCACAGTCGGTCATATGTCGGAAGTAGGTATGAATCAAGACTGTCATGATTGGTTGCAGAGGTCTCATGTGTTGGACATGGCTACTACAATCATGAGTGCTCATAAGTTCTGAGCATTGGACTCAACCCGCGCTCACTGGAATCACTTCATGGAATTTATCTCGAGTGATCGTGAGACGGTAATATCATATAAGTATTCAAACCTGGAGATATGATTTGTTACTTATGAGTTGGTTATGCATTAATTGTACGAAAACGCATTGGTAACTCGATGTTATAAAACGTGCTCTTGTGTATAATTCAATGAGTGGTAGAACAAACATATGATTCGAAGTTTATATGTTCCTTCTTGGATTAGAAGCTGATATCTTGGCCCCTTGATGATTTTGTTTTGACCTATATACCGGGCCCGATCAGAACTAAGTTGATGTGTTCAATTAAGTTCTTTGTCAAACAAATCGGAAATCGAGAAACAAACTACTAGACAATAAGTAAGACATTGTTCCATGTATTTGTCCGGCTGATATCTCGAACAAAGGATTATATGATCACTTATCTTAAATGGCGTATCATCATCTTCTCAGTTCCAAGAGACCTTGAAAGAGCTACGATTGCCTTTCGGTTCCTGAAGTATTACAGTTATAGTTATACTTATCCAAGTGGGAGACTGTTGCATAAGGTGTCTAAGTCCATAACTATTTCTGATATGTACTTGACCCGACCTGGCATGGTCTATTTGGGTTGCATGGCACCATGCAATTAGATTGACTAAATGAGAGAAATAACACTTATGGTTTATTAATATATTATAAGTTCTAATATATTAATAGTATTATTTAATTAGTTTGATCAAGAATTAATTTAGAATTAATTAAGTGAACAAAAGATAACTAATTAAATATATGTGTTGATTAAGTAAATCATCCATAACTTGTATAGTGGGCTAACAGGCTCCATGGATTATCAAGTTGGGTTCCACCCATAGGATGTTCCATGGGAGTTACAAACCCGTGGGTCATGGAAATGAAAAAGCCATGACACATTAGGTTTTACATGACGTAACCCTAGATGTGTCAACACTATATAAAGAACATATTCTCCACCAAAATCGACTACACATAAGAAACACGAGGGCTAGGCCGATTTTAGAAGTGTGTATTCTCTCTAAATTCATTCCAAAAGCATTTGGTGTTATGTGAAGCATTTGAGGCATCACACTTGGGGTGCTATGCTCACAAGGTTTCAAGGATCATAAAAACCAACAAGGTATGTTATTCTATCTTTCATTCAAGTTAAAAATTGTTCCCCATGTATGCTAGATAGGAATATAACCTTTGAATTCAACTTTGCATGATAATTAGAGAAACATAGATCCAAGGTTATTAGGGTTGCATGTACACTTAGGAAGTGTTAGAATGCTCAAAAATCATCAATGAACTCATCCTAAACCGCTTCTTCATCACAGTCTCGAACTCCTTGCAAATCTGCTGGCTTGTCGACCCAAAGATGATGTCGTCAACATATATCTGAACGAGAATGAGATCAGCATCCACATGCTTTATAAAGAGCGTCTGATCGATCGTGCCTCTGGTGTAAACATGCTCAACCATATGATCTATTAGGGTAGCGTACCAAGCTCAAGGAACCTGATGCAACCCATACAGATCCTTGTCTAATTTGTACACGTGATTCGGAAACTTTGGGTTGACAAAACCGGGAGGCTGATCAACGTAAATCTCCTCCTTCACGGTTCCATAAAGAAAGGCAGTCTTAACATCCATTTGATAGACAGTAAACCCCATGTAGAAAGCATATGCCAAGAAGATACAGATAGCTTCAAGGCGCACTACAGGAGCATACACCTTAGTGTTGTCAAGTCCTTCGATTTTTCGAAATCTACGAACAATCAAACGTGCTTTGTTACGCACAATGACCCCTGAATCATCTTGTTTGTTTCTGTAGACCCACCGCGTGTCAAGAGACTTCTTGCCCTTTGGCACCTTGACCAACTGCCATACCCCTAGTTTCTCGAACTGATGTAACTCCTCATGCACTGCATGAACCCATCTGGGTTCATTCAATGCCATTTGGACGTTCTTTGGCGCGATCTGGGAGATAAAGCAAGAGTAGAGAAAAATTTTGACGTCTCCACTCTGACTCCTTGTTTTGACACCGTCTCCTAGTGGCCCAATGACATTCTCGATCAAATGATCGCATTGAAGTCTCGTTGGGATCTCATGGCTGATATCATCAAGAGAGATGGGAATGTTGTTGATGTTTATTAATTTGTCATTTGTTGAAGGATCCACCTCAGACAATCTGGGACCATCAGAGGGGCTTTCCACGTACTCATTCGCTATTGGCTCAAAAAAGTGAAGCTCCATGAAAGTTTGATTTGCAGCGGAAGTATCTCTGGTCATGAAGTCTCTTTCGGCAGGAGTGAGCGGAGAGGAATCAACATTTGGATTTAGTTGTTGACTCGGAGATTCAGAGGAAGTACTTGGAACAAATGTATCCACTATAGGAGTCATAGAAGGCACCACAGGTGGTTCGTAGATAACATCCTCCTCATCATCTTCAAGTATAGCCTTCGAACCTGACACAACATCCGAAAACACATCAAATAATTTAAATAGAGAAGCATAATCGAATAACCAGTCAGGACCGACTTGGGCGTCAGTCTCGTTCTCCTCCAGCTAGCGCACGTCATAGGATTCCACAAATTGTTTTTTTCTTTTGTTGTAGACCATGTATGCTGTGCGTGCAACGTATCCCACAAAGTAGCAGTCATCGACCTTCAAGCTGAACTTCGGGTTGGAATATAAGTGAAGGAGGGTGCAAGGACATCCAAAGATACAGAAGTGAGCAACCAATGGCTTATGTCCGTATAGAATTTCATACGAGGTCTTCATTTGAGCTTTGTTGATCAGGACCCAGTTCTGAACATATCAGGCCGTGTTGATCGCCTCGACCCAAAAGAAGACCAAAAGTTTGGAGTCACAAAGCACCGTCCTTGGCGCGTCTTTTAACGTTCAGTTCCACCTTTCAGCAACACCATTTTTTTGCGGTGTGTAAGCAGCACTATATTGATGCACGATCCCCTTTCAGCACAAAAGTGATCTAGAACGACATTCTTTAATTCCGTACCATTATCAGTTTTGAGTGCCTTCACCTTAGTGAGTTTCCTAAAATACCACACACCATACATACATATCTTTCATACATATCATCCTAAAGTTGTAACATGTCTATTTCACCCCTGAGTCCCTTCTGACTCTCTGAGTCCCTTTCGACTCCTTCGGTATCTTTTAACCAATATGGGTCTATTTCATGCCCTACATCCAAGCATACAATCATACTAGCAAGAGTCACAAAGACAACAAGCACATACATGCATATCAACAGGTGTCACAAAGACAACTATCATCCTATAAGCATAATCCAATGGGCCGACATTGGTGCCTTTGACCCACAAGTACAGTGAGGAGACTCACCTTAATCTGATGATAAGCAAATCACACACTCAAGCTGCTGCTACCATGGCTCCTCACACTGAAGATATTCAAAATAAACCTTAATTAATAATCACGGTAATAACCCATAATCAATGGTCCAAATCATATTCTATCATGGTAAGGGTAAAAGACCATTTTACCCTTCTGCTACTTGACCCCTCTTATCATGGCCCAAAACCCATAATGACCCAAGGCTCAAAAATGGCCTAATTAGCCTTATGGTGGGTACACCATGTGTACTACCCCATTACACCCGGCGTATTCGGCTTCAATAGAAGGAGAACTCGGGATGAACCTTTTACGCCCTATGTACCAAGAAGGTACACTCGACGTACTCCCTTGTGCCAAAAACTCATCATTAAGCTCTTAATGCTTAAAGACCAAACATCCAATTAAAGGTTCTAACTCTTGGGATGGTCTTAACTGATAAAGTAGGCAACTTTAAGCTTTTGCATTCTTTAATAGGGCCCAAAACCAAACCCTAGGTTCATAACTTCACTAAAGGACCAACAAATCATGCATGGTTAGACTATAACCTTCAAGATCCGGTTTTTATGACTTAATAATCTCAAAAATGGCTAGAAATGATGCTAAAAGTTTTTGGAGTAACTCCTACTCACAATATCCAAATTCATGGTACTAAACATGCCAAAACATAACCCAAATCTAAATCTAAACTAATCGGCGATTAAGTTTAAGGCTTTATACCTCCAAAAGATGTTAGATGAAAACCCAAGTCTGGATCCACAAGTTCCAAGCTTCCCAACACCTCACAAATGGACCCATTCTTCTTCAATATGCACAAAAACACACAAAGTAACACTCTAAGAGATTAAGGACCTCACTAGGTGGCTAAGCTTTCGAATGAATGGAAAAAGGAGAGTGGAGTTTGGTTATGAAGAGGCCTTGAGGGTCCTAAGGTGTTTAAATATGGTCCAAACCTTAAAAATTAGTTTATGGGGTCTGCATGAGTACACCTTACGTACCACCTGAGTACAAACGGTGTACGCAAAAGAATCCCACATCCCTTAAATGAATTACGCTAGGCGTACGCATGGATTACGACCTGCGTTGTAACGACCCAAAAATAAGACCCTAAAACATTCATTTTTAAATTGATGAAACAGTAAACCTATCATTATCATAAAAATAAGGTAATCAAATTCTATCATTATATTATCATTATCAAAGTAAATCACAAAATGCAAAATCGTATGGTGAGTCCCGTACAATCATCCTGAGCTCTTCCTGCTAAAACTAGAATTACCTAAAACATAAACTGAATATCATAAGCATGGAGCTTAGCGAGCTCCCAAAAATACCCCATACCATACATAATAACTCACACACTGGGCCCCCGCCCGGTATCGAGTCCTACTCTGCTTCGGGCCCCGTCCAACATCAAGCCCTGCTCGATATACATATCTGTTATTCTTAGGCCCCACATGACACCGGGATCCGCCCACGATACACGTACAATATATATCACATAATCATGCTAACACATACAATGATCATAATGATAGGTTTTGAGCATTCTAACACTCCTATGGTATGCATGCAACCCTATGTTCCATGGATATATGTTTTCACTATTATACATGCAAATATACAAAATTCCAAAGCATCATCCTAACTAGCATATTATGGAGAAACTATACTACAAAAGTCTAGTTAGATGACATACCTTATGATGGAGATTGAAGTCATGAACCTTTAAGAGCTTAGCCCTAATAGTGTGGAAGCCTCAAATGGAATCACACAACACCACCAACAAATGGAAGAACTTGAGAAGAAGGTTATTTTGGTTCTCCCTATGAAAATTGGCCCTTTCCCTCACTTTGTGTATCCACTAGTGCCATTTCATGAACCATGGGTTCCTTTATATAGTGTGGCTCATTAGGGTTACACCATGTAAGCCCTAATGTGCATGACTTTCCATTTCCTTCGCGATCCATGGGTTTTAACCTCCATGGAGCATCCATGGGTTACCATATGGGTTAAGCCCAACATGAAGGATAATGGATCACAAGCCCACATATATACAAATTAATGATTTACATAATCAATACTCATATATTTAATTAGTCTCTTTTGATGACAAAATTAATTCCAAATCAATTCTTGATCAATACTAATTAAATAATATGATTTCATATTAATATATTAGCACTTATAATATATTATTATAAATCATAAATAACCTTTTCTCACATGTTTATCCAATTGTTCCGATGACATGACACCTAAATGGACCATGCTACTCTCGGGTCGAGTACATACCAATAATATTTATGGTCTTAGACATCTAATCCAATAGTCTCCCACCTGGATAAGTCTAAAACTATTATTCAAGTATGATTCCAAGATCCCAACTAGCAATCGTAGCTCTTAAAGCTACTGTCGAACTTTGACCTAGTCAAATGACGTGTCCATTAGATACGGGATCATATATTCCTCCATTCTAAATATCATATGGACTGAGACATGGATTATAATCATTCTATCTGTCCATTTTTTGTTTCCCAATTTTCGATTTATGATGACCGACTAATTGAACAAATTAAATCAGTCCAGGCTTGGCCAAGCACTTAGGGGTGTCATCACTAAATCATCGAGGGACCCACAAATATCACTTTTATCCCTCTAAGGGTAAAAGGAATGGATAAACTTTGACCCAAATGCTTGCTTGTACTTACTCATCAAATCACACACAATGATATGTTTTATAACAACCAAGTTACTGGTGCGTTTACATATGTCAATGTGAAACCAACTCGCAACTACAACTCATACGTCTCTGTTTAAAGAATATAAGATATTATCGTTTCATGATCACTCGTGATAAAATCCATGAAGTGATTCAAATGAGCGTGGGTTGAATCTAATACTCAAATCTTATTCCAGGAGCACTCATGAACACTGCAGCCAGTTTGTCCCAAACAAACTACATACCGATTCATGATAGTCTTGACTCAGTACCTACTTCCAAAGTATGATCGAATGTGGATGGTTTGAATAACTTAGTTATTCAGGAACTCAAAACATGCAAAGTGAAACGCAAGAATAATCGAATCCAATATGGTCTCAGAAATTATGAATATAAATAATACACATTTTATTTAATCAACATATTGATTACACATTATTCATTGCATAATGTTTCAAATAATCAACTTATTACTTGAATTAAAACAATAGTTGTCCCATGCTCCAAGCGTGCACACTATGTTTTCTAAACAATAGTTATGCCATACTCCAAGTATGCA
Organism: Lactuca saligna; assembly: GCF_052625555.1. Taxonomy (NCBI): domain Eukaryota; kingdom Viridiplantae; phylum Streptophyta; class Magnoliopsida; order Asterales; family Asteraceae; genus Lactuca; species Lactuca saligna. The sequence continues at coordinate 168,958,585 of NC_136423.1, read as the reverse complement.
CACTATGTTTTTTTTTTTTTTATGATCCGTACTTTGTGAAATAGATCAATTGAACATGATTCCATGATGCTCATTTCACAATCCCAAATCCTAACCGTAAATGTAAGAATATCAAATTCTTGTCATTTACAGTAATCTGTTAGATTTTAAACTCATATGCACTGATCCTCTTGTAATGACTATGCACAAAGTCACAAATACTTTTCAACAGACATTACAGAGTATTCCAATGGAGATAAATTCCATGGAAATGAAGTCTCACATTCAAAGTAGATTCCTTTGAACATCCTTTTGGTATTAAGTTGTTTCTAATCTTACATAGATTTGAAGAATAACTTCCTCCTATAGAACCATTTCCATATTCCCATTTTGACTCTTACTTCTGAACAAGAGTTGCCTCTTTTCAGAATATGTCAATATGGTACCTCTCCAAAATTTTACACCATACTTCCAATTATCCATGAGAAACCAATTTAGGTAAACCTCAGATTGTCCTCGACAATTGCTTAATCATTTAAGTTATATTCGGTTCTATTTCTTTTTCCCTCTTAATGCCCTAGGCATTTGGAAAATTTTGAACGGATAAATATTATAGCACATGCAATCGATCCTATATCCGAAGCATACGAGACACGATTCATGATGTCTCACATAAAGACATGATACTTGACCAGTGTTTTGCTACAATATTTCTTATAATTTGCGATGTTCTCATAATTCAAATTATGAAAATGGATGTCGTTATCATAATCGAATTTTAGAACGCAAATAATGTAATCATGACTAAATTTGATTAAAATCTCACAATCTAAGCTTTTAGATTTGAAATGAAGTATAATTTCCTCTCCCTTAATTATAGCAAAACAACGTTTTCAACCCTTGCAACTTCATGAATTGAAACTTTTGTTTTCTCTAATTAACATTGCTAACTTGCAATATTTACCATAAATAATTATGCTCCCACTAGCATAATAATTATTATCTTACTAGCATAACACGTATGCTCCCACTAGCTCTGACAATACTCAGAAATCAACTAGACTTCTAGAAATCGATGCTTCATTGACTTTCATTACCAAAGTTCAGATTTCCGATACGGATGCTTCGATAAAACTTTATATAAGCTTCTCAAAATATACACCTTTCCTTAGATAGCTCACATGTGTGTCTAAACAATTATGAAGAGGGACGCCGTAATTATAATGTTTAGACCTTTTGCCATTCTCACAATTTAAACCATGAAGAGGGATGCCGTAATCATGATCGAATTTGAGAATGCAAACATCACAATTGCTATCTCCTTAAAATCTTATTAGTGAAAGCGTTTCCTCACCATCATTCTCATGAATCAAAGAGAAATATTATGTCACTTAGATTTTATGGTGTATGTGTTCCTATCCATTTGAATTTGTCAAAACCATAATCACAAGACAAGGTTAGTGACAAATTCAAACTCATATGGACTGTACTTGTTCAATCTTAATTTCTTGCCACCTAGCAGCACAAGGGCCTACCATTGCTTCCAAGTTGTTATGCACACAATTGAGAACTCATAGAACTCGCATACGTAGTCAATTTTACCGAAATGGGCACAGAAACAAGAATATGTCAACACGACAGGTCACAAACCTCAAGTCGTGTGCTAGTGTTCAAAAATAGGTTTATTCTTGATTAGTTATTGAGTCTCTTTCAGGATCTTTAAGACTCCCACTGACCTCTTGACATATAAGTTTTTCTTTGTCAAATACCATTACTTGACAACAAATATTCAACAGTTAGTACGGATTCTTATCAAGACAAACACTTCACACAATTGGCCTTAGTTGGTCTTTGTTTTATCCAAAACATCACAACTTACCAATTTCAAATGTACAATACTAGAAAACATTTTACTCTACATTTGACAAGTGTTATAAACCTTCTTTAAGATATATCACTCAAGTTACAGTCTTGGAATATGACACTACTAGAAAACAACATTTTACGACGTGCAATGTGTGTCGTAAAATGCTCAGACGACGCGCAAATACGCATCAAGGAAGGCCCTATCATAACAAGAGACGACACGCTTTTGTGCGTCATCTACAGACGACGCGCATTTATAACACGCAATGCGTATCATTAAAAACCCTGTCAAGAAAGGCCATGTTATAAATGAAAATGACACAAATTTTTACGTATCGTAAATTTAAATGTTTAAAAAATATATATTTATATAGTTATATATTCATTAATTTTTAAATTAAATTTGTTTAATATCTCATAATAGAAATAAAATACCATATAAAAAAAATATAATCCATTGCATAAAATTTAATGTCATACAATTCTATTTCTTACAATATATAAATTTGCATTCATCTAATCTACTCTGTGTTTCATAAAAAAAATCTATTTCATGCGGCTTCTTCCATTTCCTTTATTAGCAGCTTCCATCATTAGTAGCACAACTAACAACTGAAATGAAGAATGCAACACTTGCATTTGCAACATCTTATCTCTTTCAGCTTGAGCTTTCTTTTCCTCTTCTAACCAAAAAAATAGCCCTAGATTTTGCAATTTATCGTGCCTGAATAAGAAAAAGATTGAATGCCTTAATAAAAGAAAGTATATGATGTTGTAATCGAAAGAGATGAAAGTAAACAAATAAATGAAAGTGTGTTGCATTCAGATGTCGGAATATTAACCATGGTAATCATTGCAGATATGTGCCTTAAATATTACAACCTAAATCAACACACCTACACTTTCATTGTCATTACAATTTTAAATGTTTTGTGCATAACATACATGGTGACTAGTTTTAGCAAATTAATTTTGTGTCCATGGTATCAAAACCTCAATTTTAGAATCAAATATTTGGAGATTGTATTTTTCACTATGGTAGTGTATTATGATGGATTGATTATATAAATATATTGCAATGTTTGAAACTTTGTGAACACCACATGCTGTGACATTGGGTGGTTTCATCTCATGTTTTATAAATTTCAAACACAACTTACATCTTTCTTTGGCTCTCTTGGAAAGTCTTTGGTGTTCTTGTTGTTGTCGTTTAGAAGAAAATTAGTTGTTTGTCCAGAAAAATCCCAAATGTATAACTGCACAAAAAACTCCAAATTTCTCTTATTGTAGCTGTGTTATTAATTTTAATGGTAACATGTTATCATTGAATTACCTGCCAAAAATCAGGTTATTCAGTTCTATGAAATAGTAACTAAATAATATGGCATCCTCTATCTTAGGCGACATGTGGGTCGTTGGAGTTACCAGTAACGACTATGACGAACTCTATCTTTCTTTGCCTCCCAAAGTTCACCAGATAATACATCCTGTTTACAAATGAAAATCTCTAAAACATTTATATAAATTTCATTCTAATTATTTTTTTAAAAAAAATGTAATCTCTCACCTTTGACTCTGCTTCTGATGACTCTTGACTAGACCTTTTTACACAAAGTCCAGGAGGTGCTCCTCCTTTTAATGCAGCAGCCTTCAAAAAACATTGTTTAAAACAAAGTATTTTCCCTACTTTATCTATCGACTTAGTCACAGAACAGAACTATTGGTTTTTATTTTGATTTAACCACCCAACTATTGTTTTTTTTTATCCTTAAAACAATCAGAAATAGTTTGGCGGCTACATCAACAAAATGATGTTAATCTGTATTTTACCATTATTCAAAACTGGGTAAAAAAATAAAGACGATAATGTTTTTAATCAGTATATAAAATGATTAAGTGGCTAAAATAAACGGATAAACAAACCTTCCCAAAACATATGGGACAAACTTGACTGATGTAAGGCCATATAAGTAATTTCAAAGAGAAAACGGGAGCAAAGGGCTCAAATGAAAAAGTGTCACAACTTTAAAACCATTTTCTCCAATTGCTTTATCGATTGCAAGGAATTTTTTATTTCCTTTAACCATTTTCTCCAAGTGCTACAAACTTCTGCTGAACAAAATATCTTACCCAAGCAGATGATACATGGAGCAAGTAATTGACATGTTCTTATTCAAAGATTCCAATTAAAATATGTAGTGATCAATAATTTCTCCACATAGTTGTTAAACATACTTTCAGCTAATAGTATGTGTGTGTGTCTGTGTTTTACCAAAGGTTAATGGAAACTTCTAAGCAAGAACACATTATATACTCAACTTCAAGTACATATGGTTACAAATCCACAAAACTGTTTCTGGTGATCCTTTCGATTTAAGCTCTGTTTTTGTATGGATTAATAATTATAAGAAAAGGTTCAACTTATGGTAATGTGACAGCTAATGGAAGTCCTTCTGGAACCTCAACAACAACAATAGTGACCTAGATATTCACCAAATTAGAAGAAGGTTAAAAAAGGAAACTTAATAAAAATACATGAAGTAAATACTATTTGCTAAATAAATACTGCAATAGTAAAAATTTTGATTTCTCCATCAACAGCATCCCCAAGACTAGTTTTCCCAGCAATAAACTCCACTTGATCCGTATCGTCCTTTGTGTGTCCAGTAAAAAACCTAACAAACAAAATTTACTATTTAAAAGCAAGAATGAGAGGTGAAATGACGATTATACCCATGCAAATTTGAATTAATTACCTTATGAGAAGGATGACAAGAAGAGATACAGCCACCACAAGCCCTACTATGCCAATAAATGTAGTCACTCCATTCAAATGCACCTACAAAAAAGTTATATATATAATGTAAATACTAAATATTAAAATAGAAATGACAAATACATTGCATGGTCCCCGATTTTAAGAGATATGCCATCACCCACAAAGATATCAATTATTGAAATCTCCACCCTCCTTCCACCCCTTATAACCTAGTGATATAATGTTTATTTGTCAACAAAACTCAAATATGTTTAAATAAATAAAAGTTATTTAAAAGATAATATCCAGTTATCCACCTCCAATTGTATATTCTGTTTCTCTTCATTTAAGTTCTGAAACTGAAGTGATTGTTTATAATCACTTATGGCTACAAAATAGGAAACAACAATAATGTGTTATATATTTCCTAATACAACATTTAGACATAATTTTATGTATGTAATAAAATCATTGTTTATTTAATGAAGTACTTGTAACGACTATGACAATTATAACAGCTAAAGCTATGCTTCCACCATCATACCATCCTTCTTTATTCCCCTGAAAGAGATGATACCACTGAGAAAAAAGAAAGATATATTTTATAACATGAAAGAAACTATTTATATTACAAAATATACAAATATTATTCACTAACCTCTGTTTTAATACTAAGTGCTAAAGAACAAGCAGCAGCTACCATTAAAATGATCAATGTTGTATCACGACAAGCATCAAACAGAAACCTCTATCAAATGCATATCACGAAAAGATTTAGGTTAAAACATGTTTAGACAATGAATGTCATCAATTTTGGTTTAAAGAGAAGTAAGAACATATAATTACCCAAAAACTTTGCCCCTTTTTCCTTGGGTATGTGTTTGACCCAAACACATTTTTCCTGTTTAATATGTTTGCCTTGTCATCATTAATTCCCTTATCATGATTCATCTTCAAATGTGATACTTTTTTTCTTAATTGAGAAGAAGATGCAAGAAAAAAATAAGAAGTTTGACTTGCAAATGCAGGAAAATATCAAAAGTTTGAGAAAAGGATGCAGGATAAGTGGGAAGCATAAAGGAGAAATCGATAATACCATGTGAAATCGCAGCAGAGATGATGCAGATGCACGAAAAAAAAATCAGAATCCTTTTTGCTTGATTGAGAAGATGAAGTTGAGGTATGAATGAGAAGTCGTGTTCCCCTTATTTGCTGAACGGATGAAGAAATACAACCAAGGCTAGAATTGCAACTGGACTAGGGTTTGTAAACGTGAGGAGTCGTTGTAGATGGAGTAGGGTAAAGGTGAAGAGGAGTTCAGTTACCAATTTTATGTTGAGATTATTGTGTCTAATCGTCGCCATAAAGATACGATCAAGAGAGAATGATCTTCGATTTCTGGAAGGAAGCGAGTGTGTTACAGAGAAAGGGAGGGGGGGGGGGGAGGAGAATGAAGGTCGATCCATCGGGTGGAGATCTAAGGAGAGAGTGAGCGGGGTACTTCAAAATTTTGGGGGATTTCGCCCCTTTAGCTATTAATGAAGGATCAGACTCACGTTCTTACAGCACAGAGTGAAGCTAACATAAAACCACGTTTATGGTGGTGGCGACTGCTAGGTTTTACATATAGAAGGATGGAAGAAAATAAAGGTCATCGGCAGGTGGAGAGGAAAGAATGAACGGGTCTTCCAAAATTTTGGGGATTTTGTTTCCTCCGTGTTTGCTAAGTCGAAGAGGCGGGGGTTAATTTTTGTCAATATCATTTCCCGCCTAAAAGGCGTGTTTCATTAAAAAATTATAAAGCGACACACCTACACGACGCACATTTTATGAAAGGCGCCCTCCACATTTCTTTTTTTTGTTTTTCTTTTCTGACACTAACTTTAGGGCACGTATAAACGTGTGTCTTCTATCCTTAAAGTTTTGGAAAACTGACATTAATTTTTAGGGCACCCACAAATGCATGTCCTCTATCAGTGTGTGTCATTGTTTCCACGTCATTAAAGGCCTGTTTTCTAGTAGTGTGACTCTAAGAATTGTTATGGAATGAAGTATGGCTCATCTTCTTGATTTAACCACTTCAACAATTCATGAATCCTCTTCTTAGCCATAAGAATGCACTAAGATGTCCTTAGAGGATCAATTGTGATATGGTATCATAATCATTAAGATGATCATAAAACATGATACTAAAGTACTCTCCCATCTTTTCAGATTTGAGAAACTTTTATCTTTCTGCCTACTTTTATTATTCTCATTCGTTCTACCATACATTGAAAATTTTCCAATGTTTCAGAATTATACTTAAACTTGTAAGTATAACCATATTTACTAAACTTTAGTAAATCATGACGACTAGTCTTATCAATCTTTGTGGTGGACTTAACCAGTGCACAAGAATGTGTACTCGATCCCTTAGTCCTTCATTTGACTCACATATGCATGTGAACAAGGAATTAGTCTTAATTTTCCAAAGATGAAAATTCTCATTCATCATACAATACAACTTGCATGATTCCAAGTTTTTATCCAATAAAACTTGGGTGATGAGAATCTTTCCTCGTTTGGTAAATTTAGACACTACCAGAAATGAAAGAATCAAATTCATATTTCCAATATTGCTAGAAACATACAAACATCAATTTTTCCTAAATGCCATTGCAAGGAGATATAAAACAAAAACAAAATTTTATCTATATATAAAATGCGGAAAAACTTATTTCCTTACAATGCAATTACAAGTGAAAAACTGTGCTATTACATATTTCCTAGCAATCTATCATAACTCCCAAGCAGTAGCTCAAAAATCCGATCTTCAAACCATGCGATTGAAATCCATCTTCGATATCAGATTCAACATATTCTTCTTTTAAGCTTCCTTCCCTTTGCTTGATCCTGCCAAACATCAAAATGCAACCTAGTCACATCATGTATTAAGAACCAACAATTAGAAAATTAACAGAGTTAGATAGTGTACTTACCTGAAGCAGAGTCAAACATTTTGTCTCTACTTTCTTTCAGATCTTTCAGGTAGTCACGGCAGCTTCGCTTCCAATGTCCCTTCTCTTGACAATAAAAACATACAGACTCTTTGGGAATGGTACACGAGACTATCACAGACTTAGCCTTTTTCTCTACCATTTGCTCAACCCGGTTGACCATGGTCAATCCTTTTCCATTAGGAAGAGAAAACTTTTCAAGACTTCCAATGTTACCATTGTCAATGTCCATGGAAATTTCAGAAGTAGATCTTTCACCCAAATTTACTTTTCCAGTGTGCCAAAACATTGCTGATTCAGTAGCAACAAGCAAATAGGTAAGATCAATAAGGTTCATGTCGTGGTCTGTCACATAGTAGTCCTTAATGAACTTACTATATGACTCAGGAAGTGATTAAAGAACCCAGTCAATAGCTAAATTCCTTGGGAAAATGACACCCATATTTGTGCACACACTGGCCTTCCATCTTTGTGTTTGCTATTCAATATGACTTGAGTGACCTAGAATTTTTCAAGTCTTCGAGCTTGTGGGTCAAGGAGAATAATTGGAGGAGGAGGAGGAATACAAGTATGATTTCCATGATCCAACCACGGGACATCATCTTCATTAAGCTTATCCCAAGAGATTTGGGAAGATCATAGTTGTCTGATCTAGACATCTACAATGGGAGAAATTCAAGTTAGTTGATTTAAGTCCTTAATATAACACCAAATATGAAATATTAAGGCTAGGACCCAACATAATATTTTATAACTTGGAAGAGGGATGCAGTAATCCAAGCTATAAAATATTTGAAGGTAGGCGAATGACGATTCACCAATTTCCACCATGAAAAACAAAATAGATATTAGGTTTCAATTTGATTGAAACTCCTAGATCTTTTACAATCCATTGAACTTTTCAATGGCATGTTTAAATCTTGATTGTGCTCCTTCAAGTTTGTGATTGGGATGCCGAGGATCACTAACAAGGTGTGAATAACCATGCAAATTAACTTGGTACCCTTAACTTTATCACCTTATCGATGTGTCGGTTAACCACATGCGGTCCACCAATCTATGATAAACATTAAGTTACCCTTGCCACTCTTACTAGTCCATGTTAGTGTGCCAGTTAACCACACACACTCCACCAACGACTTGGTAAGGTACAAAGTGTAATTTCATAGGTTAGTATCATATTCACATTTTCCTAAACTAACTAAGATTGGGAATTTATAAGTGTTTAGTTACTTTATATTTATCATTATACTTTTAATGAAGGGAGAATTAGAGTCCTATCCTACCCGTTCGGCTAACGACCCTCCACTAGTCAAGGAAGCGGTGGGTGAGAGCGGACACCCATTAAACTGCCATTTTATAGGCAGTAACCTTATACCCCCTTATAGACCGGCTTCGTGAATGAGGCCTACTAACGGTAAGATTGAATTTTACTCTTATATATATATATATATATATATACATATATATATATATATATATATATATATATATATATATATATTAAACCTATAATATTATAATAGTATACGGAACTATTTAAAATTCTAGGGTTTGAAACTCAAGTATTCAAAAGTGTAACTTTACAAATTCCAAAACTTGAGAGAAAGTTTTGAACAATTCAAAAACTTTTGGAATCTATAACATATGAGTTTAATATGGCTTTTAATGACTAGACTCTTGAAAATCCATAACTTGAGGACAAGTTATGAATGTCATAAAACAATTTATGGGAAAAAAATTCTTCAAAAACATAACTCATGACTTTTAAAGACTCATTAACAAGAAAAACTTTTGGTTTTCCATAACTTGAGGAAAAGTTATGGAATCCATTAAAGGTCATTTAGATCATCTAATAAACAAACAGACATGTCAAGAAAAACTATGATCTAGATTAAACTCATATGAACAAGACAATTCAAATCAAACAACTTTCATGTAATTAACCTAACCATTAAACTAATACAAAACATGAAACTTTTGAAAATTAACTTTTGAATTGGATTAGAATGATCATTACCACATCAAAATAGGTTTATAAGTTCAAAAACAGCTTAGGGTAATGATTTTAGTCCAATTCTTGCCTTATTAGTCGAAAATTTGCACTCTGGGTCTCCAACTCGTCGAATGTATGAACTAACTTGGCGAGTTGGTCAGTTTTTGCCTTGGACTCGGCGAGTCCACTGTCCAGAAAACTGGCTTTTCGATTTTTTCAGCAATTGCATCAAGTATAATTGAAAAACAAGCCTAGGCTCTGATACCACTGATGGGTTTTGAGAATTCTAACACTCATATGGTGTACATGGAATCCTATGTGCCTTGGATCTATGTTTTCACTATTATACATGAAAATATACAAAATTCCAAAGCATCATCCTTACTAGCATATTATGGAGCAGCTATACTACAAAAGTCTAGTTAGATGACATACCTTATGATGGAGCTTGAAGTCTTGAACCTTTAAGAGCTTAGCTTAATAGTGTGGAAGCCTCAAATGGAATCACACAACTCCATCAACAAATGGTATAACTTGAGAAGAAGGTTACTTTGGTTCTCCCTATGAAAATTGGCCCTTTCCCTCACTCTGTGTATCTACTAGTGCCATTTCATGAACCATGGGATCCTTTATATAGTGTGGCTCATTACGGTTACACCATGTAAGCCCTAATGTGCATGACTTTCCATTTCTTTCTTGATCCATAAGTTTTAACATCCATGGATTATCCATAGGTTACCATATAGGTTAGGCCCAACATGAAGGACAATGGATCACAAGCCCATATATATAAGAATGAATGATTTACATAATCAATCCCCATATATATATATATATATATATATATATATATATATATATATATATATATATATAATTAGTCTCTTTTGATCACAAAATTAATTCCAAATTAATTCTTGATCAATACTAATTAATTAATATGATTTCATATTAATATATTAGAACTTATAATATATTAATATAAATCATAAATAACCTTTTCTCATTTGTCTATCCAATTGTTTCGATGCCATGCAACCCAAATGGACCATGCTACTCTCGGGTCAAATACATACCAATAATAGTTATGGGCTTAGACATCTAATCCAACACATAAAACAATCACATACGATTCAGTTATCGGGCCTAGACCAGTATACATAATTGCACATAACACATGAAAGGGGCACGCAGACTCCTAGCATCCTAACATAAATAACCAGGGCCAATATGGGTGCCTTAGACCTACTAAAACCAGCGAGGAAACTCACCTAGAGCAACAAATAAAAGATCCTACATCGCTGCTACTGCCAACCGACCCTTCGATCTAAGTCAAACAAACTGAAACCATATTTAATTAATATTCATGGCTAAACCAAACCACTAGGTCTAACAATAGCCCAACTAATCAGGCTCACTAAGGGACTAGGCCCATTGGGTCCACTAAGGCCCAACAACACACTCTTAGGCCCAACGGGGCAAGCCCAACAAGGAGTCCAAGACTCTAAGATATTCCTCAGTCTATCTTAAGCCCAATAACACAAAAAAACAAAACCCTAAAGTCCAAAAGATGGCCCGAATGGAAAGTCCGCTGCCCAACGCTACGTTGGGCGTTCTCCTGGTACGCCCCGCATACCGGGTCGCTTGGCTGGATCTGAAAAACACACGCGTACGAGAACTTACACCCAACGTACGTGTCTCTTAAGCTAGAATTAACTTTAAGTACTCAATTCTTAAGACCAGAAGTCTAAATTACATATCTAGTCCTTGGGAAACATCTAAACCCATAAAGTCACTGACGTGGTGACTTTGGATGCTCCACAAAGACACAACCTCAAGATTTAGCATCCTATTATCATCAAATGGACATAAGCTCATGCATGGGTAGTCCTCAACCCTAAAGATGTCAACTTTATGGACATTAAACCTCAGAAATACCAAGATGGGCAACTCATAACTTTTGGAGTGGTATCAAACCACTAGATCTCATTCATGGGACCAAAAGAGAACAAAACTCACAAAAAATTGGATCTATGCATTCAATGAGCAAGGTCAGAGCTTTATACCTCAAACAAGCTGAACATTAGGTGGGAAATCAGGATCCACAAGCTATTTCTTGATCAATGACCTTTCATTAAGCTTCTCTTCCTTGAATATGCTCCAAACACCCACCAAAACACACATAATGAGCTAAAACTCTCTTAGGATGATTTAGGGTTTCGAAATGGGACTTTAAGGATAGCGGGGGCTGAGAAAATAAGATAATATTGGGCTATATTGTTGAATAAATAAGGTCCAAACCCTAAGAAATAGGGTTTGCATGTCACCACATTACGCCCAACGTTCTCAAAGGAACGCCTAGCAGAATGGGCTCCGCCCCAACTTTTAGATTTTAGCAAAACTAGTCCCTCCAATCCCCAAGTCTTACATTATAAGGGCCAAAAAGCAAGAAATCTCAATTTTAAGGTCCAAAATCGATTAATACTTGAATCAGGTGTTACACACGTAAAGGCCAAAAATGCAATATTTTTATATTTTGGGCCAAAAGTGAACATACCTGGGATTTAATGAGGTGTTTAAAGTGAGATTTCCAAACAGTATACTCTGTATACCAAACAGACCTTACTTATGATATGATCCTACCTGGTTGTTCCTTACTTGATAGATCTTGATGTAGACATTGAGATTAATGAGAAATTTAGACTACCAGTAGTCACCAGGAATATAAGACTAAGACTTAGTAATGTGAACCTAGATCACGTCAGAGGAAAAAATAAAGTACCAAGGTGAAATTATACCCAAATTCGGAGGCATACACTTTTATTAAGTGAGTGCATAGTCCCTTTCATGAACATGATTTTAATACAAGAATTAATCTAAGTATTAAATATATGTTAGAAAGTATATTGTCTGGTTTATGTGTTAGAAATGTATTTGAGGATATACTATATGCGAACCGAATATGGTTCTATATATGTTAAAGGATATATATCTATTATCACATGATAACAATAATAAAAATATTATTAGAGAGAAAAATAAAACTATATTAATACCTAAATATCATGTGCTAAATATATACACTAAATTAGGTAGTGTTATTTAAACATAGTTCGTATTGAGAGTTTAGTAGTTATACCCGTTAATAAAGATAAACTTATTATAGATACCTAGTTCAATTAAGTTTGATATCGGGTAGTCTCATTCGGGATATGCATGTGTAAGCTAGGAACAGATAGTAGAGTTATGTTCCTTGACACTTTCAGATGTTGATGGTGTACCAAAGTACAAATCATATTCCCTTTTGGATGACTAGAAATGGTGCTTCATGATTAAACAATTGTATGGGTATGTCTGCATAATATTTTGGATGACCAGAAGTGGTGGGTCCTGATCAGAAAACTGTATTAGTATGTTTACATAATCTTTTGGATGACAAGAAATAGTGGATCCTGATCAGATAAATGTATTGGTATGTTTACATAATCTTTTATTCTTTTGGAAAACCAGGAATGGTGGGTCCAATTTAGGCAAATATAAAAGTATGTTTGGTCATCTTCCAGATGACAAAAAGTTGATTAATCATTCTAAACGATTCATCAGGCGGGATAATCTTTCTTGATAATCGTAGACTAGGATCTGTGAGTATCGATTGGGATGATTGTATGTTTAGGTATGAGAGTTTATAGATACCCAAGTCGTAAACACATCTATATATTGTTTGGTAAGAATTGACTACATATATATATATATATATATATATATATATATATATATATATATATATATATATTATAACATTGTGGGATTGAAATCCTTATATACTCACCAAGTTTTCCAACCTGAACCACTTACTTTCTTTGTATCACAAGTAGCAATATGAATATTTATATTGATAGATAATTATCTGTTGATAGATTTAAGGGATCCGTAGGCTGCAAGAATATTTATGTAATGCCTATTTATGTTTATCTTTTGTATCAGTTATGACATCCCAAACTTTTAATAATTAATAAAAAATATTTTCTTCTGAAATACTTTTACGAGACCAAATTTCGTATTGACAAAGTGAAACAGCCCAAAATACAGTCCAAAATTTTCATTTTTAATTATTAAATATCCTTAACTATCCAAGCCATTTCATAACAAAACATAAGTTATAATATCAAATTGGGTTTCTCATCAAAACTCATGTCAACATATATTAGAGTGAAAAACATCCCAGGCTAAACAAATGGTGTGAGTACTACAATCATCCTGAGCTCTTCTTTTGAAAACTGAAATACCTGAAACCAAATCTGAAAACCGTAAGCACGAAGCTTAGTGAGTCTCCCCAAAATACTACATACTATTCATATCATACAATAATGATGATACGGGCCCCATCCACACTCGCATATCTGTGATATACGGGCCCCACCCACACTCGCATGAGGGCCCCACCCAAACGAGATACGGGCCCGCCCACGGGCCCCGTCCACATTCACATACATAAATTAACACATACATGTATCACACAAACAACAAGTATTACAACCTACCAAGCATACTGCTAATCATACTCAAGTACTAATGAGATACGAGCCTCGCCCACACTCTATGAGATACGGGCCTCGCCCACACTCTATGAGATACGTGCCTCGCCCACACTCAGCTGATGATAAGATACGAGCCTCGCCCATACTCACCTTCCAAACAACACATACATGTATCTCACAGACAGCAAATATAGAAATCCAACAATACGACTGATATTTATACTAAGGTAATAATGAGATACAAGCCTCACTCACGCTCAGCTAATTATGAGCTACGGGACTCGCCCACACTCAGCTACTAAGAAACACATACTAGTATCACACATACAACAACTATAATCAAACCTATCAATCCATATCCATACTCAAATAATGCTAAGATACGGGTCCTGCCCACATTTAACTACTAGTCAACACACATAACATATACGAGTCGGCCTTGGTGCCTTAGACCCACTCAAACCAGGAGGAAACTCACCTCGCACTGCACGATCCCTAGCTGCTGGCTGACAGATTCCTGAACTGTCAACATCAAAATAAACCAAATTAACAATCGGGTTCCAATACATAACCATAAGTCCATACTTGGGGTAAAAACACCATTTTAGCCTAACCTAGCTTTGTCCAAGACCAAGGCCCAAACTCATACTCTAAAGGCCCAAAAATCAAATAATCTACCAAGGCCCAACTATGGCCAAATTTTCCAAATTGAGCCCAAATCCCCCACATGGCCTTACGTTAAGGCCCAACCATTTATTCTGGTCCAAACACTTGGCACTCCACTCCAATGGTCCAATAACTCATAATCATCAAGGCTTAATTATGGCCCATCTATGGCCTAATTTTCCAAATTGGGCCCAAGCCTTTCCATTGGGCCTTATCCTAAAACCCAAACCAAATATTCTAGTCGATACACTTGTTCTTAGATGGCCCATCAAGAGTCCAAACATCTAAACCCAACCTGAAGCCCACACATAGATTAGGTTTTCAACATGAAATGACAATTAGGGTTAAGTGATCTTACTTAACCCATTAAGGAATTAATCCATTAAGTCCTTCACTCCACTAGGCCATTCATATAATGTAGTTGGACATAAACTAAAATTCCAGTCTAACAGTCCAAACACGGGTCCTGGAAAATCCCAAACTAATAGTTCCAAAATTAGGGTTTTCTAAACCCTAATTAGGGTTTCCAACCCATTCACTAGCCAACTAGGTCCAAGATTAAGTTATTGGGCCGATTAGCATTTCACTATGTCAAGCACTACCTACTGCCACCTCGGGTGGTGGCGACTTACTAAGAGAGCTACCACCTCACGATGGTGGCAGTGATTTTCTTCACTAAGAAAAGTTGATATAACACTCACGACTAAAACACACACATAGTTTACACACACAACCACCTCCCACGGTGGCTGGTGGCGGCAATGGGTGGCAGAAAATGACAGCCACCATGGTTGGCTGCCATGGTGGTTCGCCTTGTCTCCGGCCAACCTTCTTCACGAGTTCCAGCAACATCACACGTAGAATACATCAAGAAACTATGGCCCTCAGCCACCGAGTTGACGGTTGGCAATGACGAAGCTAATGGAAACAACGGTCGAGGCCGGTAGGGGCAGCTTGGGCGTACCCTACATCACACTTGTCGGAATGAAAAAAGAAATGAGATAATGGTCGCAGATACCTTACCGAGAGCTTTCAATTGCTTGTGACCTACACATCAACGCCCACAACATGTTTCGCAGTCGTCGATAGTTTTCCGGTTGCCCATGATATCCAACAGCAAAGTTGTGGTGGTGGCACTTCAATGGCGAGGTAGACGCTTGGCTGCCTTGTCTGATCGGAAAAGCGAATGAAAATGGTGGCGGTTGAAGGAGTCATGCATGGCGGCGGCTGAAAAGTCTCCTAGGTTTAGGATTTCACGATGCGACAAGGGGAAGGCACGAGTTTAATCCTGTATCCATTTCAAACATATGCTCTATTATCCACTTCTGGTCCCTCCCAATCAATTCTTTTTCAAATGAAGTCCAATAGTTACCATACATCCCTCCACTTTGAGAATTATTTGCAAGACTAATCCAAAAATTACCTTTTAATCCCCATGATCTCAATTTTGACACATTCAATCATTCCTTCTCTAATCCTTACAATCTAAATCCCCATTTTTACTCTTTAGTCCTCGCTTCCCACAATTTGTTACAATTCAAAACCAATTATTACAGTAGAGATTTCAATTTCCAGAATTTACGTCATTTAACTACTTTTGACAAACATGGATACTTTTTACGGATTTAGGGCCACTATTCATTTGTTAATTTTATCAATTTAATTATTTAATGAACGAGATATTACATAAAGAACACTTTGATTTAAAATAAACATAAAAAAGTTTTTAAATGGCCGTAAATCTGGAATGTCACACTAAGCATTTCACTTACTCGTTGTTATTAAACATTTTCAGGTTCAACAAGCAAATCACAGAGTGAAGACTCACTTTGATTGCTCAAGGATCATAAAATGGATGGATGATGAGAAAATGTTTGTTTTGTTAAATTCTAAAACTTTCAATGATGCTTTTGTGTTTTGACAAATAAACCTCGTGTTTGAGTTTTGGTAAAATTGTTACCTTTTGTTAATGGATTTTGAAAGTACATTTTATTTATGAAAGAAATTAGTTTTAAGGAAATTTTCAATAAAAGTTTCATTATTTTAGGTCAATTTAAAATTTAATTACAATATTTATTTTTTTAACATAAAAGTTTTGTTATCTAATTTTATACGATAATATGTCATTTTCTGTTAAAAAATAAGGATTTTTTTGTTAATTTAGATAAAATATAAAATAATCAGTTTTATGTTTAAAAAATAAAGTTAAGATTAAACCGCAAATTGACCTAAAACATTGAGATTTTATCAGAAATTCCTTTATTTTTACAAGTTATTACTTAAAAAGAATTAGAGTGTTCTATGAGATTGATGATAATGATGAGTTGTAAAAAAATATAATTGAGTTTCAAAGTTAATTATAAAATTAATATACTTAACCATTACATATCCTAATTTTTGATTTGATGTATAAACATCGAGTCGATCCATGCATAGCCTTATGAAGTAAGATCTAATGTTATTTGTACGTATGTTAGTAGATATTGTATCTATTTAGGAAATATTCATTTATTAGAAAGGCAAGAAACAAGATATTCTTTCAAGGTATTCAAATGAATATAAATATAGAGCACTTGCCACAGTCCCTTGTAAGGTATGTGGATTTTGAATTTTTTGTTTGATTTGGGTATAAAATAATTAACTGTTAATAAAAATTTGTGATGATGACTTTGTTTTGTTATTAAGTTTACTTTAAATTTTGTTTTCCCGGAAAAAAACTATGTATTTTGAAGTTGATGTATATTTTGTGCGTGAAAAAGTATCAGAAGATATTTAAAAATTGTTAAATTGATTCATAAAAACAACATGTTGGTAGTCTTAAACAGATCGCTAACTTCTAGTCGACCTAAACTTTTATATATAGAAATGGGCGTTGTTAATGATTTTTTTAAAGTTTTCAATGCTAAGCTTATGGGGTGTTAGAAAGACATAACATGATCAATCTTAACATTGATGGAAAAGTTTGTGTTAACTTGGTCTACTTTAGTGAGGATTATTGGAGGATTGTTGGACTCCAGAGATAAGCAAAGAGAATCGGATTTGTTGTTGCATTAATGGACTTGTTAGTAACAGTCGTAGATATATATGTAAAATTGATGACAATTGGATTATGTATTCGTGTTTCTCCCCAATCAATATAGCATTGATATTTTGTAACTAGCATACACTATATAAGTCTTTTGTATATATGCAACATAGAGTTCATTAGATACTTACACACACACACATTTCTAAATTTTCATCTCCATTTTTAAGTTTTTTCCTAAGTTATCAGAGTTGTTTTTCTCCTTTAGATCTCTAGGTTTCAATTGTTGAGTGCATAGTGACTTTTGTAGTGATGTTTTTTTTTTGTAAGTTCTATTTCATGAAGAGTTTAAGTTTTTCACATAACTCAAAGTATCACATCCTACTCATTACTCTAAAATAATACTTATTCATAAGTCGAATGAATTTCATGACAAGTTTTAATATACAACGGTTAAATCAAATATTACTTAAATTATATTGTTACTTCAAGTAATTAATATTTCATTTCAACATGGTCACATGATCACATACACAACACAAACACGAATCAATATTCATATTATATGCATAATGTTGGTATGGTACAATAAATAAATTATTTTTGATGAATAAAATTTCGGTTTAATCAAGCATTAAACTTCATTAAAACATTTTTAATTACAAAAGTTTTATGAAGTAATGGCAGTATCGTAATACATTGCAAAACAGTGGCTATTGGCCATGGGGGAAACGCGCACAACGCACAAGCATGTCGTATATTCCCTAAATGGCATAAGCGTAATAAAGGCAAAAACAATGGGCATTCTATAAAGGGAACACATGTTCAAACACTTCACTGGATCTTCTAAACGAATACAGACAAAGCTGCAGTTAGTGGCACGATCGTTAATATATTGAATAACAAGGGTGGTAATTAAAAGGAAAACGCCCACAAGCACTTAACGTGTGGCAGAATCGTAATAAATCACATAAACGAAAGGTAATCAAGTAATGTATTTGGGGAAAAATGAGGAAAACAGATTTGCAATTAACGGTAAAACAGGCGCTTTTCTTCCATATCATCTATCAAATTTCTATCGTTCTGAAGAAAATAAAATTGAGATCCATTATCCCTCTTCAACCCCACAATCAACCCTCATTAGGTTTGTTTTTCATTCAATCTCTTCTTGATTTTGATCAATTTTGGTTTAATGGGTGCTTCGCAATTTGAGGTTTTGGGATACACGAAATGGGGACGATGAAATTAATGGTGTTAACGAACACATGCATCATAATTCATAATTGCTTTCAAGTAAAATGTTATTTCGTTTGATTATTGTATTTTGATCATTGGTTTTGTTTTTTGGAATGCAACATTAGGGCTTTTCGGTTGAAGGGGCACAAATTAACTTAATTCAAGTTCTGGTGTCCGTTGATGATAAGAAGGTACAAACGTTTTAATCTTTCAAGCTTGTTTTCGGAAAATTTATCTAAATTTTTGCTCGTTTTGATGGCTATCTTTATCAAAGTACGCAATTTTGTTTGAGATGCGCGAAATGGAAGTAAACACGAAAAAATGCAACTTTTTTGGTCAAAGTTTGGTTGTGAGATCGAAGGTTCTCAATTTCATGTTTGGTCGTTGATGTGTGAAAATTTTGGGGCAATGCTCAAATTTCGTTGAATTCCTGCTCTAGTTCTTGAATATCCACACGAATTGCATACACAAATGTATAATCTTAGCTTATTCGTGCTCAATCGAACGTATGTTATAGAAATCGAGCATATTTTAGGAAAAATTGTGCGGAATTTCGTTTATTAGGGTTAACAGAAAACTAATTGCAGACATGGAAAGAAACAAGAAACCATTAACGCGTGTTGTTTGAATCGATTCATCAGGTTTGACCTGCAACTTATCGTTTAAAATGGGGCAACGGAACATGGTGTACACCGGTCCAATGATCGACAATGAAATTGAACATGCCCACCTTCATCCCGAGCCTTGTGCAATTCCTTATAATCAAATAACAACTTTTCCTCTTCCCAACGATCATCATCTACCAGTTCCACCACCAGGAATCACGTTCATGGCAGCTCCACCACCAGGTGCCAGAGTGATTCCGATTCCTGTTCCAGTTCCTGTTCCCGGTCTTCATAATCAATTAACATTCCCCAGTAATCACGGATTCCATGGTCCATTCAAAGGAAAGATCACCGAAGTCTTCCCTGTTAACTTTCAATACTTTTACCCTTCACCTACCTCAAATCCCTTCATGGTTCCAGATTACAATATTACCCCTGTCATCATGCCACCTGGACACCAGCACCACCGTGGTCCAATCACCCATGGGGTGGTTCCTGGCCCTTGGTTAGACCAGCCCTTTTGCAGCAATCCCCCCGGAATCCCTTTTATTCCAGGTATTAATATTACTATTATAAATTATAAATTATAAATTATAAAATGAACAATATCTTCCTTTTATGGTTTGATTAATTTCTATTTTAAAATGCAGGATATACAAATAGAGCTCCGGTGACATTTGTTCATCCTCCAGTTCCATCTCATCAACAACCGCCACCTATGCCGCCACTTCGCGCCACCATGGACTTCCACCCTCTTCAAAACGGGGTAGAATTTGTTCCAAGATTCGTGGGTCCCGCACCACAATTCGGTGTTAGGGTGTTCCCGCCACATCAGCTCGAGTCAACTTCAAGACCACGTGGTTTTCCACATTTAAGAGTTCTTCCTGAAGATGTATTATTATTAAATATCACTCTCTTCATAATCAAATCATGCAAGAAAATAAAATTCCTTCTATTAATTTATGTGTTTTTTTATTAATAGGGTGTTGCGATGCTTGATATTTCTAATTATGGACGTAGAGTTGATCATCATAGAGATATGCGTATGGATATCGATCATATGTCTTATGAGGTATACAAAGATTGGTTTCTTTTTTAGTCAAATTACGAAAATGACCTTTTGTGTATTTGCAGGAGCTTCTTGCATTAGGTGAGCAGATTGGGAATGCTGGATCGGGATTATCAGAGGATTTTATTTCAGGTTATTTGAAAACAAGGGTATTTATGTCTTCTAAGTTGGAAGTTGTTTCATCTCCTGATCAAGAACTTAGTTTCTGCACAATTTGTCAGGTAAAAGGGCAAATTCGTAAAAACTTACAGAAAGTCTCATTTCTTGATTTTCTTTAGTAACTCATCTTTATTCATTAAGTCTTAAGTCTAAAGAAAAACTCTTATTTAGCTTATGGGTTTAAGGGTATGTTTGGTTGCATGGAATGGAATCAGTCATTCCATTCCTTCCTTGATTCCATCATACTAATTCAACATATGATTTGTGTATCACAGATGGAATACAATGATCAAGAAAGAATCGGAATGCTGGATTGCAGCCATGGATACCATGTGGACTGCATCAAGAAATGGCTAACCGTTAAAAACACATGCCCGGTTTGCAAATGCACAGGGCTGACTGCACAAGGAAACCGTGAAAACTCTTAGGCATGTTTATTTTTTATTTTTCTTATTAAAAGAAAATGAAAATTATGGTAAATATCAAAAGTTAAGTAGACTGGTGATGTTTATGTTATATATAAACTACAAATAGGGAATTAGACCTATTCGGTTGCTTTTGTTGTTGTTTTATGAGACGCGACTGTTTTTTTTTTTTTTTTTTTTTTAAAGAAAAAAGAAACCGTTTTGTAAGCTCTCAGAAACCTTTCTGTACATACATTCTTTTTGTGTTGTATGGTGTATAAAACTCCGGGTTTTGGAATGTTAATATTAAGGTTGAACTTCATTGATTATATATATGGGATATGGGATTCTTGAATTTATTGTAATGTTGGTTTTGTTTATCATAATAATGTCGATTTTGAAGTACTATCTTGGAAAGAATCTTTACTTGGAAAGCATAAGATATTGGTGGATTTTATTCGGGTTTTCTGGCTCTAAGGTTAGGTTATGAGTACATATGTTTTCATGACTTTTATGAAGAAGAAAAGGTCAAATGGTTTATGGTTGTATCAAGTGACTCTGAATATTTGAGTGACTAGATAACACTTTTGAATCTAGTTTTTTAGGTCTTAGGTTATTGGGTACAAATTTAAACTTATCAAACAAACATTTCATGCTTCTGTTCTCATAAGCATCCTACAAAACAATTGAAAAATAGAATTTTTTGTTGTCATATCCATCAGAAGATGATATGTTTTTTTTATCATATTCGTTGAAAATGTAGGCATCATTTTCAATCAAGAAGCAAAAAGTTCGGATGGCATAAGGACTAGGGGTGTGCAAAAAACCGCACAAACCGCATAAACCGCCCGCACCACACCGCACCGCATAACGCGGTTTCTAACATTCGCGGTGCGGTTTGTGGTTTCTAATTTTGTCAAACCGCACTACGCGGTGCGGTTTACGGTTTTTAAATATGAAACCACGGTTCAAACCACAATGCAACACACACACACACACACACACACATATATATATATATATATATATATATATATATATATATATATATATATATATATATATATATATATATATATATATATATATATATATATATATATATATATAACCAATTGCTCATACATGTAAATAAACGAAGCACAAATGGAAGATTGAAGGATACAAGATATGGATTGAATTGATTTCATAACTAAGATGAAGTTTTTATTTCGTTCAAATTATTGATAATTGTGTAATTTAACTTCTGTATGTGTCATTTATCATAAACATCTTTTTTTTTTTTGTTAATTCTTTATATGTTTTTTTTTTATTATATCGTATAATACTTTTATAACATATATATAATTCTTCAAACCGCATAAACCGCACCACACCGCCTAAAACCGCACCGCACCGCATAATGTGGTTTACATGGTTCGCGGCGCGATTTGTGGTTTTCGAAAAGCTCAAACCGCATATGTGGTGCGGTTTGCGGTTTTGGCTTTAAACCGCACCGCGAACACCCCTAATAAGGACTATGGTTGTAATAAATAGATATCGTGCAGATGTATACGAATTTCTAGTATGTTTTATTCTGTTGATGATTGCTTGTACAACTATACATCATTCAACAGAGATTCTGTTTGAGTAGACAATTATTCCTACGTATAGCTAACAATTTGGAAGATATTAATGAATTCATTAAATTGAATTGAGAAGCTAAAGTATATTTGGCATACAAAAGTGTGAGGTCATAATTAGGCTTTTGGTATGCGGTATCACCGACAATGCAACAAATGAATATTGGAAGATGTATGGGAGAACAACACATGAATGTTCGTATTTGTTTTTTGGATATGTTATCAAGATTTACGGAAAAATATAAATTTGCGTAAACTTACAAGTAGGGGTGTTCAAAAATATCCGTATCCGAAATTCCGATCCGAAATTCCGAAATTCCGAATCCGAATTATCCGAAAAATCGGATATCCGAAATTTCGGATATCCAATTTTTCGGAATCGGAATTGGATAATGCTTTTCAGATTTTTCGGATAATTCGGATATCCGATATCCGAAAATTTTTGTTTTATTTTATACATTATTTGTTATTTTAGTCGCATGTGTCTTATGATATGAATTTTAGTAACTAAAACATATTGATAACACCCTTAATTAAATACCTATATTACTTCATATGCCTTTCTAATTTAAAAATATGTATTTTTAACTTAAAAACTTCATATGTTTTTCAAATTTTAACAAAATTTCAATTTTTCGGATATCCGATTTGGTATCCGATTCCGTATCCGAAGTTTCGGATATCCGAAATTTCGGATTCGGAATCGGATACCAAAAATCAACTATCCGAAATTTCGGATATCCGAATTTTCGGATATCCGGTTATGAACACCCCTACTTACAAGAAGTGGTGTTGAACAATTGTTCGCGACTCATAAACCAATACAATTTTTCCAAGGAATGTTTGAAAACATTGATTGTACGCACTGGGTGTGAGAAAATTGTCCAGATATATGGAGAGGTCAATCAAAAAGAGATGATCATGGAATCACAACGATAATACTAAAAGTAATGGCGTCAAAAGATCTTTGGTTTCGACATGCATACTTTGGTGTTATCGAGTCCATCAATGTCATAAATGTTCTTAATTAGTCATCGATATTCAAAGATATTATAACATGCAAAGCTCATGAATTTTAATTTGTAGTGAATGAAAATCACTATAAGTATGTATATTACCTTGCTAATGAGATATGTCGTGGTTACGCAACATTTTTCAAAGCACATGCATATGAAAAACAAAAATTGTTCACGGCACACAAGAATCAACAATAAAGGACTTGGAATCGGATTTTGGAGTCCTTAAAAAAAATAACACATTGTGAAACAAATGACATGAGCATGGGATCCAAACAATACATGCAAGACATGTGTATTTGTATCATCTTACATAATATGATAATAGAAAAAAGGAGTTTTGACTTTTTTGACATCGAATCAAAATTGACTCTATTTAGCCACTGAAAATCTAATCATGCTAAATTGATTCTAAAGTCTCATTTTTTTGTTCGATTTGTCCCTTGCGATCTATTGTAGCCGGCTACTTGGTTCCTTTACCTATGTGGCATGCTAAATTAGACCCTAAACTTCTATTCACACTAAATTAGACCCTGAATTTTGAAATTTTATTTTTATTTTTAAATATTTTATTAAAGCTAAACTTTGTTTTATGTTCTTTTAAGTGCTTTATTTTTTATTTTTTTAAAAAGTTTTTAGTCAAGACTAAACCGATGCTTAAATCTGAACATTTGGAAAAATATATTGCTTTTTTTTTCGTAATTAGCTATTTTTGTTTTACGACTATATTAATATTAAGAAAAATTATATATATTAAAAAAAGTGGGTATAAAATTGGTATAAAAATTGCTATGTTTGTTTTACGACTATATAATACTAAATAATGCAATACAGTTAATTTTCAAATCCTAGTCTCTTATTCAGTTTATTAATATATAGTTGTTAGTTGACCAATTTAGTATCATTTATTGATTTTTATAACATTAGTATATTTGCATAAATAATGTATACATATGTATTTATCCATATGTGAATACATGTGTATAAATATGTGTATGTGTTGATGTGCACATCTACATATGTTGACATGCATACATTGTGAGTGTTCTTGTATTAATCATGTTTTTAATGTTCATGTATTAGATTTGAAGATTATGTGACTATCTAGACATGTAGAATTGAAGACACTTTGAAATTTTATAACATTTTTTTACGTTTTTATATTTAATCTTGTATCAACTCACGGGCCTCGCCCACGGGTCTTACCCAACCATACTACCGAGCACCCTGCTCCCATGCCTCACCTATACTGCTACTCTCATACGGGCCTCGCCCACGGGTCTTACCCAACTACATCCTGGAGCGGTCTCTCCCAAGGTCTCACCTCTTTAGGGCTATACAGGCAAGCTCCCTACTATTCTCATACACTACCCATTCCTGATCCCTATCTGATCACTAGGAGATAAGGGACTCGCCCCAACTCCGCTAACGAAGCTATTATGGAATGCTACGGCTTACCCGTAGTCTTATAACAACTTCCACCACTGACTGCTAGTGAATGCTACCGCTGCCCCGTAGTCTTACAACATTTTCCATCTCTGACTGCTAATACGAAATTACCCCATGATAACAGTGATGGGTTTTAGTCAACTCCGGGAGTTTGAGTAAAGCCCTTCGCGACCAATCGCGCTTTATATGTGTGTACGTTCCCATCCACATCGGTCTTCTTTTTGAAGATCCATTTGCACCCAACGGTCTTACGTTCGGGCACATAATCAACCAAATTCCAAACTTGGTTATCGTACATGGATTGGATCTCGCTATCCATTGCCTCTTTCCATTTCGCAGACTCCGGGCCTGCCATGGCTTCCTTATAGCTATTAGGTTCATCAAGATTTACTAGTGTACCATCACTAATATACGTGTCCCCTTCGGTAGTAATATGAAAACCATAAAACTGGGGATGAACTCTAACTCTATCGGAACGTCTAAGAGGTAAGGATTCGTCAATCGGTTCAACCGGAGTTTCCTCCTCGGGTTGAATGCCAGCGGTAGAGGTTCCTTCATCTATCGACTCTTGAATCTCTTCAAGTTCGATTTGCCTCCCACTGTCTCCTTGGCTTATGAGTTTTTAACTCTCGGAAAACTCCTCTCCTCGCAACAAAGACAACATTGTCTTTCGGTCTATAGAAGAGATATCCAAAGGATGTCTGCGGGTAGCCGATGAAAATACATCGCTCACTTCGAGGTTCAAGCTTGTCGTGAGTATCTCGTCTTACGAAAGCCTCGCAACCCCAAACCTTGATATGTGCCAACGAGGGAGCTTTCCCTGTCCATATCTCGTGAGGTGTTTTGGCAACCTTCTTAGTAGGGACTCGGTTAAGGATATGGGCGGCAGTCTCTAAGGCATACCCCCAAAAGAAGATAGGTAGTGAAGCACGACTCATCATAGAGCGAACCATATCCAATAAGGTTCGATTACGCCTTTCTGCCACACCATTCAACTGCGGTGTCCTAGGAGGTGTCAATTGCGAAACTATTCCACACTCCTTGAGATAATCGTGGAATTCAAGACTTAGGTACTCTCCTCCTCGATCGGATCGAAGCATCTTGATTTTCCTGCCCAATTGATTCTCCACTTCATTCTTGAACTCTTTGAACTTTTCAAAGGTTTCTGACTTTTGCTTGATTAAATAGATATACCCATATCTACTATAATCGTCGGTAAAAGTCACATAGAAGCGGTTCCCATCCTTCGTGGTTGATCTAAAAGGTCCACATACATCGGTATGTATTAGGTCTAATAGTCTCTCACCCCTTTCACAAGTACTCGTGAAGGGTGACTTAGTCATCTTTCCAAGTAAACAAGACTCGCATGTGTCATCTTCCCTAAGGTCGAATGACTCCAACACTCCATCCTTTTGGAGTTGGGCTATGTGTTTCTTGTTGACATGTCCAAGACGACAATGCCACAAGGATGCTTTATCCATACTAGTGGAAGAATCAATATTCAAAACATCATTTCCTAAGTTATCAACAATCATAACAGTTTCATATATTCCATTACATGGTATAGCTTCAAAGTAAAAGACACCATTTAGATAAGCTAAAATAGAACCATTCTCATTATTAAAAGAAAATCTAAATCCTTGTCTATATAAACCATGAAATGAAATGATGTTTCTAGCCATTTCTGGCGAATAGCAACAATTGTTCAAATCCAAAACTAAACTATTCTTAAGCACTAAAGAATACACTCCAATCTTGGTCACGGGCGACGATCTTCTGTTCCCCATGATTAGATTGATCCTTCCTTGCTCCACATCCCTACTTCTTCTTAGTCCCTGCACATTAGAACAAATGTGATAACCACAACCGGTGTCAAGAACCCAAGAAATAGCATGATTAGAATCGTTAGATTTGATTGCATATATACCTGTGAAAGATGGCTTGATCTTTCCTTCCTTGATGGCTTGCAGGTAATCCGGGCAGCTTCTCTTCCAATGTCCTATCTTGTGGCAGTGGTGGCACTCTGCCTCCTTCGGGTTAGAGCAGGGCTTAGAGGGATCAACTTTGGTCCCACTAGAAGAGGAACCATCTCAGGCTTTCACCTTTCGATAGTTATTTGAAGAAGCTTTCCTCTTCTTTCCCTTCCCTTGACCAATAGCCAAGACAGGAGTAGCGGATGGATTGGGAGTTGGTGCAACAGACTTGTCCTTGAAATTGCTCTCAGCAACCCTCAAGAGACCTTGGAGTTTACTTAGAGTGACCTCCTCTTTGTTCATGTGGTAGGTCATCCTAAATTGATTATACATCGGAGGCAAAGAGTGAAGCACCATATCGATCGCCAAGTCTTCACCGAAGTCAACATTTAACTTGCGAAGGCGGTCGACATACCTTTGCATCTTTTGCAAGTGCACGGTAAGAGATTCTCCATGACCCATCTTGGCGGAAATCATGTTAGTGAAGATCTCGTAACGCTCTTGTCTCGCGTTTTGGTGGTACCTCTCCAACAAGTCTTGATGCATCTCGTATGGATACATGTCCTCGTAGGACTTTTAGAATTCGGAGTTCATGGTGGCGATCATGATGCAATGTACTTTCGTTGCATCTCGCTCATGAGTTTCAAAGGCGGTGATTTCGGCGGGAGTAGCAACTTCGGGGTTGATTTTCTCGAGCTTCTCGTCGAGGACATACTCTTTATCCTCATAGCAAGCAATGGTGCTAATGTATCTTATCCATTTGCCAAAGTTCGTTCCATCGAAGGTGACCTTTTGGCAAAGGCTCATCAACGTGAAAGAACTAGCAGCAACGTTGTTTGCGTTTGACATCTATAGAAAGGACAAAGATAGATTAGAACAAGAATCCCTAATTATCACCCAATAAGAAAAATTAGGGCTAGGATCCAACAATAACATTCACATACTAGAAAAGGGATGCCGTAATCCAACATGCAAATAAATTGAAGGTAAGTGAATGACGATTCACTAATTCTCCATCACAAAACTTAAACTTTTAGTCCTAAGTGTTTTTGAGAATTCCTAGGTTCGGATGAGATTCATTGAACTATTCAATGGCATGTTTAAATCTCGATATGCCCCTCTTGTTTGTGACTGGGATGCCGAGGATCACAAAGCGGGTGTGAATTACCATGCAAATTCACATGGTGCCTTCATTGTAACGATCACCTATTCGATGTGCCGGTAAACCACACACGCTCCATCGAACTATGATAAACAATGAATCACCCTTTGCCACCTTCGCTTAGAACCAATTAGTGTGCCGGTAAACCACACACGCTCCACTAACATCTTAGCAAGGTGCAAAGTGTAATTTCATGGGATTGCATCAATTCACTTTTCCTAAAGTAACTAAGATTGGGAAATTTTAAAAAATTTAGTTACTTCGTATTTCTTATTATACTTTTAATGAGAGGATGAGGTTGCCCTATCCTACCCGTTCGGCTAACGACCCTCCACCAATCAAGCAAGCGGTGGGTGTGAGTGTACACCCATTAAGCGCCATTTTATAGGCCGCAACCTTATACCCACCTTATAGATCGGCTTAGTGAATGAGGCCTACTAGCGGTAAGACTAGCATTTAGTTATACATATATATATATATATATATTAATCTAGTAATATCATATAAGTATAGGGTTGCATTTTAAACTTTTCAAAATCTAGGGTTTGAAATTTAAGTTGTCTAAATTAAAACTTTTAATCACAAATATAAATTTCAAAACTTTAGGGTAGGTTTTAAACATTTAAAACATGAAGGATCAAATAACAAATAGTTCCAATTAACAATTAATATTCTAATTATCTTTATTTGATTTATCTTGATTTCTTTGAAGATAATTACCAAAATAATTAATTATTATCATATAAGGAAATTAAAAAATTTTATTAGATGATAAATATCTTCAATTAGATCAAGATAATAGTCATATTTATCAAAAAATCGGATTTACATTGATCTAATATGATTAAGGTAAGTTTCCATAAGATAATTATGAAAAAATCCCGAATCTGGCCATTCCTGACGCTTGGACTCGCCGAATGCACAAGGGGACTCGACGAGTCAGGCCTACTCGACGAGTCCACCTTGGAACTCGACGAGTCAGTGACTCAAAACCCAAAAAATCGAATTTTGCAGGTTTGTTTCAGTTAATTAAGCAATAATTTAAAGAAAACCAATCTAGGCTCTGATACCACTGTTGGGTTTTAGCCATAAGAACTTTCCTATGTGCGCATGCAAAACCCTATTGCTTGGATCTAGGCTTTCTAATAAACATGCTTTTGAATCCAAGACTTCTAATGGCTAATTAGACTAAATAACAATGATGAAACAGATCTAGAATCATACCTTTGAATTCCTTGTTGATCTTGGTTGTCTTGGAGCTTCTAGAGTCACAATTGTCACTCCTCTAATGGCTTACAAACACCAATAGCAAGCAAGATGATTTAGGAGAGAGGAGAGGGGATGAATTCGGCCAGAGTATCCTTGCTTAAGGTTGTGTGTCGAACTCCCACATCGATAGGGTCTATTTATACTATCAGACTCCTTAAGGGTTTCACCCTAAACCCTAATTGGATAATCTTCTCTTAAGGCTATCCAAATCCATTCCATAGATAACCCTATGGACGATTTTGAGCTATCCTAAAGCTCTTTGAATCCGTCCAAGGTGTATCCTAATGGATTTATAGTCTAAAGTCTAACTATCAAACAATTGACAGTTTATACCCTCTTATTTAATTAATCTCTTTAAGTCACCAAATTAATACCAATTAATTTATGACTTATATTAATCAAATAGCTAAATATTATCCCTTATAATATTTACTCTCTCTTAATAAATCATCCTTCAAGTTGCTATGGTGAAGGCAACCCAAAAGGACCATGCACCACCGAATATAGTTATAGCCTTAGACACTATTCCAACAGTAACACAGGTCTTCAAATCCGCAAACGAATATTCGACAAACCCGAGAAGCTTCGAATACCCATCATTCTCCCCCTTTTATAATCAAAAAATGATTGTAAAAACCCACTAAGGATGAGAAGTGCCTGAGGAATAGTCTTCACGATACTCCCCCTTGATGTGTACCAAAAATGAATTACCAAAAATCTTGCACCGAAAAACAATCACGAAAAAGCCACAAAGAATTTACAATTTATGAAAATTTTTGACTTTTTGGGTGAAAGTTGCAAGATTTTTTAAAACACCGGGTAGAAGTTGTCACTTTTTGAAACTTGCAGGGACCCGTCGCGCCTAAAATAGCCAAATATGTGAAAATCTATCCCATTTGCGAAACCGGGCATAAAGCGTAAATTCGCACAAACTGCAGGGACCAGAACTGAAAATTCTGCAATTTCTCAGCTTTTATTACCCATTTGCGAAGTTGGGTATACACTGTCATTTCGTGAAAAGATTAGGGACCCAAACTGAAAATATTTGTTTTCTTCTTCATTGAACGAATTATAACAGGGAACGCTTCGCATGTCAAATTCTTCGCACGTCACTGAAACATGGATGCGAACAAACCATATTACTATCTTATATGCGAACCTTTTTGACCATGTATGCGAACTCATGTTTGACCATCAACCCAATCAACCAATTTATAATATGAAGCCTTCGCATCCTCAAACAAGAAATCTTGAACTTCTATGCGAACTGATTTTGACCTCAAAATTGTTTCACCAAATGCGAACCCTTGTCAATCTCTAAATTGATTAACCAATTGCGAAGTGAGTTTTCGTTATCACAATTCACCAATATCAAACCAAACTCGATTTCAACCTTCCTAATATAAAATCGATCAACCCACTATATCGATTTCAATATCAACAAACGAACATTGCTGAGTTCGTGAGTCTCAGTTTGTTTTTCAAACCATCTCCTTCCCAAAGTTCGTTCTTCAGCATTATACATCATAAACCAACAATCGAACTTTCGAACTCACACAACCAACCCTCGATGCTTACATCGAACTCACAACTCAGTTTATCCAAATCGATTTCCAAAAAGTATTCAAGATGCAAATGTGAATTGTGTTCGACATCAAGAAGTAAAACTCAAACAATTTTTTTAAATCAACTCCCAAATTGAACCTGATTTCGACTTTCACAACCTTTAAACAACTTGTAATAACCAATTTCAACTTTAATCAAAAAACTACATCTGATTTTGCCTTTTGTTTGACTATTCATTCATTAATAGACAAACAATAAATCGACAACTTTTCAGAGCAATTTCAGATCAAACACACTATTCCAACTGTTCTTCATCACCATCATGAGTTTTTAACTATGATCATCAAGATCCAAGAACCAATTTTCGATTTCTAAACTTGATCTTGAACAAAATTATGTGAAATCGATTCACAAGTCCAAATTTACAAACATTTCTAATCAATCAATAAGAAAAGTTGAAACAAAAATGAAACTCAAATGCTCGTAGATTGAACCGAGAGTCAAGAACATTAGTTGCGTACAACCCTTCTATGCACGAAGTGAAGAATCAAGAAACAGCAAATCATTTATCTTATTGAAACAAACTTTTGGGCTTTTGTTTTAAAGATATTGGATCGAAAATCTGGATAAAAAATATTACATCAACAGTAAATGATCCACTTACTTGGATTTCATATTTGGGCTTTATTGAATGAACATAAAATGATCCAATTTTGAACTCAAATCGCAAACGATAAACAATTTAAGCAACAAAAATTGTTTTGGGCTTCGAATATTGGATGTAATGAACAGAAAAGGAAATTTGATTTGGATTTTGGTTGGGCTAGATCTTTAAAAAAAAATATTGGATCATCAATGGGGTTTTTCAAGAAAAATTTGATCCAACGAGTCAAACGATCAAAAATCAAGAACACAACGCACGAATCGAAATCATGGACGTTTTGGAATCCATTTGAGAATTTGAGATACCTTTTTGACGAATCGAGATTCATTTTCAACGAATGAATCAAATTTGGAAGATCTTGGTTCTTTTGTTGGAATGAGGAAATCTCCAAATCGAACATTGTACTACCCACCTTGCAAGATGTACAAATCGCTCTTCGTGTTCTTCGTCGATCCAAGAACATCTTCAAAAGAACCTCCAACACTTTTGGGTTTTGACTTCAAATTCAATTCAACACTTGGAGATTGTTGCTTTGGAACCCAAATTTGCTTCATGGATTTCGGATTCACAACAACATTTGACGATTTTTGTGAATAAACCCGCTTGTTCTTCCTTTTAATCTTCTTCTTCTTTTTTTCTCATCTTTTTACATCTTGAAGATTTGATATCATGAACAAACCCACTTTCCACAACTTGAACTTTGTGAGTTTGAATAAAATCTTTTGGAGTTTGATACTTGTGAATTTCTTGGATCACCGGCTTCCGATAAGGAATCATTCCTTCAAACGAATCACGAGAACACAGAATATCATCAGTTTGAACTCCAATCGAGCAAAAAACTTTTTCATCTTGAGAATCAACTTGAATCTTTTTATCATTAACATCAAGAACATCACATTGAACTCCATTGTCAAGAACTTCAACAAACTTAAGAGCACGAAGATCATTTGGGTTCTCAATTAGAGAAATGTATTTCTTATTGAACAAATCTCTTTCTTCTCCTTCCTTTTGATTTCTACTACGAACTAACATTGACAAGGAAATTTTATTCAACCATACAATCTTAGAAAGTGGTTGAAATATCAAGCTTCCATGATCATCCTTCAAATCTCCATAAGAAACCATATTACCCCATGAAATCAATTTACTTAACACCAACCCATAAAATTGATCTTCATTGACTTTATATTTGATATCTTCAATGATCACAATCAAAGAATCATATGGCAAATCCATCATGATCACAAAAACTTGAAGAATTCTAGAGAGATAAAGTGATTTTGAATGGGTTTTCTAGAAAGAGAAAGTAAAAATCACTTGAATTCTAGTGAAGAAAATAGAATTATGAATAGAATCAGAGATGAATTCGATTTCTAGAATCTAAAGACTCTCTAAACCACGAATATCCAAGATCATAAAATGAATCACCAAATCAAGATAGCCATCAAGGATCAATTCTTGATCAAATCAACAACCCCCGCTCTAATACCAATTGTAGTGGTGTTGATTATGATGGCATGTGCGAAATATGAAAGATCTAGTGAATCATCATGTAAATTCAAGAACACAAGGACTAAATAAATTTGTGTAAGCTCATATTAGATATAGAAAGAATATACAAATGGGTTTATACAAAGTTTCTCTCTCTAGTCTAACACTCCAAATGGATTCACTACCATAATGGGAGTCACTCACTTCTTATTTATAGGAAAGACTCAACCCTTTTGCAGATACAAAGAGGAAAGCCTAAAACACTACATCCAAGAGTGACTTTGCACCCTAACATTCTCCCCCTCAAAGTTAGGATTGGATGTCCGGTTTCAATCTCTAACGAGCTAGCGCGATCAAGACCAAACTCCCCCTCGAAGTAACACCGGTCTTCAAATCCGCAAACGAATATTCGAAAAACCCAAGAAGCTTCGAATACCCATCAGTCCTCCTTGAAGTCATCAGATCTAACATTGGTTTGGGTACAGGTCCTGTGCTTTCAGTAGTACGGGCCCAATAATACCTTCCACACCTACATGTACCTTTCCCTAATGCTCCACCTGATAACTCCAATTCGTCCCAAAAATAAACTATATTCCACAACTACCGCATACATCTGTTGGAATAGTGTCTAAGGCTGTAACTATATTCCGGTTGTGCATGGTCCTTTTGGGTTGCCTTCACCATAGCAACTTGAAGGATGATTTGTATAAGAGAGAGTAAATATTATAAGGAATAATATATGGCTATTTGATTAATATAAGTCATAAATTAATTGGTATTAATTTGGTGACTTAAAGGGATTAATTAAATAAGAGGGTATAAACTGTCAATTGTTTGATAGTTAGACTTTAGACTAGAAATCCATTAGGATATACCTTGGACGGATTCTAAGAGCTTTAGATAAGCTAAATCGTCCATATGGTTATCTATGGAATGGATTTGGATAGCCTTAAGAGAAGATTATCCAATTAGGGTTTAGGTTGAAACCCTTAAGGAGTCTAAAGGTATAAATAGGCCCTTGGGATGGGGAATTCGGGGACCAACCTTGTAGAACCTGAAGAAAGAAACCTCTGGTCGAATTCCATCCCCTCTCCTCTCTCCTAAATCATCTTGCTTGCTATTGGTGTTTGTAAACCATTAGAGGAGTGACAATTGTGACTCTAGAAGCTCCAAGACAACCAAGATCAACAAGGAACTCAAAGGTATGATTCTAGATCTGTTTCAATATTGTTGTTTAACCTAATTAGCCATTAGAAGTCTTGGATTCACAAGCATGTTTATTAGAAAGCCTAGATCCAAGCATTAGGGTTTTGCATGCGCACATAGGAAAGTTCTTATGGCTAAAACCCATCAGTGGTATCAGAGCCTAGATTGGTTTTCTTTAAATTGTTGCTTGATTAACTGTAACAAACCTACAAAATTCGAATTTTTGGGTTTTGAGTCACTGACTCGGCGAGTCCCAAGGTGGACTCGACGAGTAGGCCTGACTCGGCGAGTCACCTTGTGTACTCGGCGAGTCCAGGCGTCAGGAATGGCCAGATTCGGGATTTCTTTGTGTTTATCTTATCCAAACTTTCCATAAACTAATTAGATCAATATAAATCCGATTTTTTGATAAATATAAGTGTTATCTTGATCTAGTTAAAGGTAATTATCAACTAATTAAATATTTAATTTCCTTATATGATAATTAATTAATTATTTTGATTATTTTGGTAATTATCTTCAAAGAAATCAAAGATAAATCAAATAAAGATAATTAAGATATTAATTGTTAATTGAAATTATTTGTTATTTGATCCTCCATGTTTTAAATGTTTAAAACCTACCCTAAGGTTTTGAAATTTATATTTGTGATTAAAAGTTTTAATTTAGACAACTTAAATTTCAATCCCTAGATTTTGAAAAGTTTAAAATGCAACCCTATACTTATATGATATTACTAGATTAATATATATATATATGTATAACTAAATGCTAGTCTTACCGCTAGTAGGCCTCATTCACGAAGCCGATCTATAAGGTGGGTATAAGGTTGCGGCCTATAAAATGGCGCTTAATGGGTGTACACTCACACCCACCGCTTGCTTGATTGGTGGAGGGTCGTTAGCCGAACGGGTAGGATAGGGCAACCTCATCCTCTCATTAAAAGTATAATAAGAAATACGAAGTAACTAAACATTTTTTTAAAATTTCCTAATCTTAGTTACTTTAGGAAAAGTGAATTGATGCAATCCCATGAAATTACACTTTGCACCTTGCGAAGATGTTAGTGGAGCGTGTGTGGTTTACCGGCACACTAATTGGTTCTAAGCGAAGGTGGCAAAGGGTGATTCATTGTTTATTATAGTTCGATGGAGCGTGTGTGGTTTACCGGCACATCGAATAGGTGATCGTAACAATGAAGGCACCATGTGAATTTGCATGGTAATTCACACCTGCTTTGTGATCCTCGGCATCCCAGTCACAAACAAGAGGGGCATATCGAGATTTAAACATGCCATTGAATAGTTCAATGAATCTCATCCGAACCTAGGAATTCTCTAAAACACTTAGGACTAATAGTTTAAGTTTTGTGATGGAGAATTAGTGAATCGTCATTCACTTACCTTCAATTTATTTGCGTATTAGATTACGGCATCCCTTTTCTAGTATGTAAATGTTATTGTTGGATCCTAGCCCTAATTTTTCTTATTGGGTGATAATTAGGGATTCTTATTCTAATCTATCTTTGTCCTTTCTATAGATGTCAAACGCAAACAACGCTGCTGCTAGTTCTTTCACGTTGATGAGCCTTTGCCAAAAGGTCACCTTCAATGGAACGAACTTTAGTGAATGGATAAGATACATTCGCACCATTGCTCGCTACGAGGATAAAGAGTATGTCCTCGATGAGAAGCTCGAGAAAATCAACCCCGAAGTTGCTACTCCCGCCGAAATCACCGCCTTTGAAACTCATGAGAGAGATGCAACGAAGGTACATTGCATCATGATCACCACCATGAACTCCGAATTCCAAAAGTCCTACGAGGACATGTATCCATACGAGATGCATCAAGACTTGTTGGAGAGATACCACCAAAACGCGAGACAAGAGCGTTACGAGATTTTCACTAACATGATCTTCGCTAAGATGGGTCATGGAGAATCTCTTACCGTGCACCTGCAAAAGATGCAAAGGTATGTCGACCGCCTTCGCAAGTTAAATGTTGACTTTGGTGAAGAATTGGCGATCGACATGGTGCTTCACTCTTTGCCTCCGATGTACAACCAATTTAGGATGACCTACCACATGAACAAAGAAGAGATCACCCTAAGCAAACTCCAAGGGCTCTTGAGGGTCGCTAAGAGCAACTTCAAGGACAAGTCTGTTGCACCTACTCCCAATCCATCCGCTGCTCCTGTCTTGGCTATTGGTCAAGGGAAGGGAAAGAAGAGGAAAGCTTCTAACTATCGAAAGGTGAAAGCCCGAGATGGTTCCTCTTCTAGTGGGACCAAAGTTGATCCCTCTAAGCCCTGCTCTAACCCGAAGGAGGCAGAGTGCATGTATATATTATTCTAGTAATATCATATTAGTATAGGGTCGCATTTTAAACTTTTCAAAATCTAGGGTTTGAAATTTAAGTTGTCTAAATTAAAACTTTTAATCACAAATATAAATTTCAAAACTTTAGGGTAGGTTTTAAACATTTAAAATATGAAGGATCAAATAACAAATAATTCCAATTAACAATCAATATCCTAATTATCTTTATTTGATTTATCCAAGATTTCTTTTAAGATAATTATCAAAATAATTAATCATTATCATATAAGGAAATTAAATATTTTATTAGATGATAAATATCTTTAATTAGATCAAGATAATAGTCATATATATCAAAAATTCGGATTAGGGTTGATCTAATATGATTAAGGTAAGTTTCCATAAGATAAACATGAAAAAATCCCGGTTTTGCCTAATCCTGACGCCCGGACTCGCCGAGTACACAAGGGGACTCGCCGAGTCAGGCCTACTCGCCGAGTCCACCTTGGAACTCGCCGAGTCAGTGACTCAAAAACCCAAAAATCGAATTTGCAGGTTTGTTTCAGTTAATCAAGCAACAATTTAAAGAAAACCAAGCTAGGCTCTGATACCACTGATGGGTTTTAGCCATAAGAACTTTCCTATGTGCGCATGCAAAACCCTAATGCTCGGATCTAGGCTTTCTAATTAAACATGCTTTGAATCCAAGACTTCTAATGGCTAATTAGGTTAAATAACAACATTGAAAAAGATCTAGAATCATACCTTTGGATTCCTTGTTGATCTTGTTGTCTTGGAGCTTCTAGAGTCACAAATGTCACTCCTCTAATGGCTTACAAACACCAATAGCAAGCAAGATGATTTAGGAGAGAGGAGAGGGGAGGAATTCGGCCAGAGGTTCCTTACTTTAGGTTATCACACGAATTCCTTATGCCATGGGGTCTATTTATACTTGTAGACTCCTTAAGGATTACAGATAAGTCCCTATCAGATAATCTTCTCTTAAGGCTATCCAAATCCTTTCCTAGATAAGCACATGGACGATTTTAGCTATCCTAAAGCTCTTAGAATCCGTCCAAAGTATATCCAAATGGATTTACAGTCTAAAGTTTAACTATCAAACAATTGACAGTTTATACCCCTTTATTTAATTAATCTCTTTAAGTCACCAAATTAATTCTAATTAATTCTATGACTTATATTAATCAAATAACCATATATTATTCCTTATAATATTTACTCTCTCTTAACAAATCATCCATCAAGTTGCTATGGTGAAGGCAACCCAAAAGGACCATGCACAACCGGATCAAATACTTGCCTAATATAGTTGCAGCCTTAGACACTATTCCAACAAACAGTTCTCAAGATCCTCATTCTGACTCACTCGAGTCCTACAGGCGATCCTCCAACCTGAATTCTCAACCATGTACTAACCATCACCATTACTCGCACTAATTGATGGGGAGTTTCTCAAACTCCTAACCATGAACTCCTTAACCCATCAAACGCTGTGCCACTGCCTTTCCTTCTCAAAGACCACATGCTCATTCTGGATCTGCGTGCTCTTAGCCATGTATACTCAGAGGATTCTCCCTCACTTCGATCCTGCTTACACCTCGTTGGTCAATGCTCGAAAGAAATCCCAATCCTTGCTACCAATCCATAATCAATCTGTCGAGGAACCCAAACATACCATAGCTAGGGATCTAACCAGCCCATCTCTTTAATGATACAGTTCCGAACGGGCGAGACATTCCAAGTCCCGCACTGGCATGCTACAGTTACTGCATCCTAAGCGACCTTCTCCAATAGAGCCCATCCCTTAACTACCATTCAAATATCCAAGGTATGCAGATGGCATATAACTCGATCACAAGCAAACCGCGAAAAATAAAATATTCATACCGATACTGATGCAGAATCATAACAACATAATCATACACAAAAATAATAGAACTGAAAGCGGAAGTCGCATACCTGCAACATCCGACGCTGCTCGTGTCTCTATGGTAGTCATCTGAAAAGCCCTGCCTCCTACCGTAGACGCCTCTGCACGGTCCTGACGACCTTCTGTGAGCCTTAAAGTTGCAAGGGAAGGTGCTATCACCCGTCCTGCCAAAAGCAAACTTGGGCACCAGGCCTTCTTGTGGCCCTGCTGGCTGCAGTGAAAACATATCAAGTCTGATCCCTGTGTGGTGCTAGCAGTATAATCCCTGCTAAAATGACCAGTCCGGCCGCACTTGAAGCAGCCCGAATCTCCACCACTACCACTCTTGCACGCGCCCTCATGCGTCCTGCTGCACCTTCCGCATTGGACTCGGCTCTGGTAATCCCTCGATCTCGAATCCGATCCCTTGGTCCTTTTTCCTAAATGTGTGGCCATCTGAACCTCATCCGGCTTCCTCTTCCGGATCTGCTCTAAATCAATTTCCCTCTCTCTTGCCCGAGCGATCATATCCTCCAACGTTTTGCAGCTGGACCTGCACACGAATTGCCTGATGTCATCCCTCAACATCTCGTGATATTGGGCCTTCTTTATCTCCTCATCCGCGACATACTGCGGAACAAGAAGGGCCCTCTCCCTCAACTTGGCGGTGATCTCCGCCACAGTCTTAGTACTATGCGTCAAATGCTAAAACTCTCGGGCCAACTGTTGCACCTCAATAATCGGTGAAAACTCAGCCCTAAACCTGGATGAGAAATCACTCAATGTCATCGCGTCCAATGCGACATCATCACCAATGGCATGACCAATCTCCTCGCACCAATCCATCGATCTGTCCTTCAGTAGACAGGAAGCGAGTCTGACCTTGTCCCCCTCGGGATACCAGCTCGTACGAAATGCGTTGGCAACATCAGCCAACCATTTGTTACTAGTGATGGGGTCCCTAGCCCCCATGATAATCTGGTGCCCCTCAAGCCCTGAACTCTCGAAATGTCAAGGTACACGCTC
This sequence comes from Lactuca saligna, assembly GCF_052625555.1. Lineage (NCBI taxonomy): Eukaryota > Viridiplantae > Streptophyta > Magnoliopsida > Asterales > Asteraceae > Lactuca > Lactuca saligna. Next base: position 168,918,591 of record NC_136423.1, on the reverse strand, counting down.
CCATCAAAGCCATTATCTTGGTATAGAAGGCTCCCAACTTCTCATCCAAGATCTCCAATATACCCTCCTTGACCGTGCCAAAGATCACAAGAGTCTGGTCTAGTATGCTACGCATAACCTCAGCTGATATCAACTCCCTCATCTGCTTCTCGAGTTGCTCGGCTCCTGAACCCGAGCCTGATCCCTTTCCGGTACCTAGTCTACCCACTAATCTCTCTCACAACGTCACCATGCTGAAAATATAACACATCCACTTATCAACATACTTATCATTGCTGCGAGACCAAACACACGTACTACCAGGTTCCCGGTCTTGTCTCGGCCTTTCCTGAATCGAGCACAGATCATTAGCTTTCAGCAGTACGGGCCCATACTACCTTCCACATCTATCCGTACTTTCCTCAAGAACTGCTTCGACTCCACCAGGTACCTTTTTCCACTACTATTGCTCCCAGCAGTACCTCATCCTAGGCTTGCCCTAGGGAAACCTTTAACTCAAACCAAACTAGTCCTCAGCCGCTGAAGGTCTCCTTATGATGCCAATTAGCCTTCACCTGCATACCATCACATGTGATGAGGCTCCGATAATCCTTCGAGTAAAAGAATCGTCCCTACCACGGTTGGACTCAAACAAGAGCTGTGCAATAGGGCCAAATCCAACACTCTAAGATTATTCAACCCTGATCACATGTGACGTGAAGTATCCACCTAATGGCTAACTCCCATCACTCGGAATCCCACAATGCACAAAGCTAGCAGCATTCAGACAAGGGAAAATCTAACCATAACATACTTAAGCAGTCATAATCTCATATCAAGAATCTGTACTAGCATGCAACACAAACTCATAAACTCAGGCATAACCTAATCAGGCTATCCTACTACTGTCTAACCAGCACTATCATGCAGCTCAAAAGCATATATAATAGGCACATAAGGCATCCTCCCTAGATCCTTAGTCCTAATCTAGCATGCTATTCTATTAACTGATAATCATAACATAACTTGTATGGGTATTTTGGGGTACTTACTTGAGCTCGGCTGATTGCATGCACCACACCCCTTTTCTCTTTTCGAAATTCCCTTTTTTTTAATTCCTTTTGCTTTTCTAAAACTGTTTTCTTTCTCAAACTCTTTTTACAAAACTATCTTTTCATTTTGAAAACTTCTATAGCAATTCCTTAGTTTGAGTTCAGACACACCCGAGAGTACGTCTGAATCCCTCAAACTAAGGCTCTGATACCAACTTGTAACATCTTAAAATTCAAGACTAAAAATTTCTATTAATAAAACATTACTTAAAGCATAATCATCAATCCAAAACATAATCAGAGTATTAATTTCCAAAACATATGTTCATTATTAGAGTAAAACATTCCCAGGCTGTCTAATCTATGGTGTGTGCGATGCGATCACCCCGAGCTCTTCCCTCCGCAACCCGAAGTACCTAAAACCAAAAACTGAAAACCGTAAGCACGAAGCATAGTGATTTCCCCAACCTACCACATACCCATGACCACATACAATATATACTGGGCCACGCCCGCTACTTCGAGCCTCACCTGCTACAACGGCCTCGCCCGCTACAACGACCTCGCCGCTCCAGGCCCCGCCTGGCTTTGAGCCCTGCTCGGATACAGATATGTTTCACCTAGGTCTCGCCTATCACTGGGCCCCACCTGCTAACATATAATAACACATAAGCATATAACAACATATAAGCTAACATATACTAATAAATCCTTCCCTAAGGCCTCGCCTATCTTGGGCCTCGCCCTTGTCCTGCTACTGACGAGTCATGAAACACCATCCACACCCCTACTGGTAGTGAGATACGGGCCGAACCCACACTGACTCTTTCCATAACTTGGGCCTCGCCCCCTAATCTGCTGCTAATGAGATGTGAAACACCGTCCACACTCTGCTATTGGTGAGATACGGGACCTCGCCCACACTCACCTCCCTACCAGGCACATACAAGTATCACACAGACAACAAGTATAAACTATCACATAAACCATTCCTTGGGCACCCGCCCGCTATCATTGGACCCCTTACTGAATATCATACTAGCATACTGCGCCTATGGCTAACCCCCGTGTCTTCTACTCATAACTACATGGGCGACATTATAGCCCTAGACCCATTCACACAAAGGGAAACTCACCTGCACTTGCTGAGCTTGCTGAAACCCCTCTGCTGCTGCCCGACAACTTTTCTGAATTGTGGCTCCACTAGCTCCCCGAGCTATCAATATGTAACGCTTGTAGATCCGGGCTAGTCAATTTAGAGGCAATAGGGGTCGAAAACGACTTTTCGACAAAAGATTATTTAGAATAAATAATCTTAACCAAGTTGTAGAATATGTCTCAAGGTTTCCGTACATATAAAGAATGCCGAAATCCGAGTTATAACGAAGAAGTTATGACCCGTCGAAGTTTCGCGACGGAACCGGTACGATACTGGGAAGCGTAAATAGTGTATTTATGATAGAGCGAGATTTAGCCTTAGTGATCTAAATGAAATTCGTAGAATATGTTAAACTAAGAACATCGATAAAAAGAACGCCAAAATTTGACTTCGTATGAAGAAGTTATGCTTTTTCGAAGTTTCGGATTAGCAGTGTACAGCCCAAAATTCGAATATTAGATCGAGTGATTTTTAGCCGACACGGCCTAAACAAGAATCGAAGATCTCGATAAGAGTAGTGTAACGAGAAAAATATGGGAAAAAACGGATGTCGTATGAAGAAGTTATGAGGATTTAACAGACCAATCCTGTCCCGGTCTGTTAATAATATAAGATTTAAAATCGAATCAAAATAAGCCGATGAAGTCTAAATGAAAGTTGTAGAGTACGTTCCCACCTTCGCGTGGATATAAAGAATATCGAAAACGGAGCTCGTATGCGAAAATTATGATATTTAGAATTTAAGTGTGCAATTTGCGAAACTGCGGTGACGTGGCACGATCCTGACCTTCCCTTGCCCCCCACGGTCTCGCATCCGATGAGGACACGTCTCCTCGCCTACGCCCCGCTTCCGAGTTCGGTACACCCCGCGTACCCTCGCTCTTATCCCCTCCGAGTGCAAGACAGCTGGACGCTCGCTGGCAGCCTCATCCGGAATTACGCCCCCACGTAGCCAAGGATTACGCCCAGCGTAATCCGAGGCCTCGCAGGCTATAAAAGGGGGCGAGGCATCCTTCATTTTCCACACCATTCTCCTTCTCTCTCTAGATTTATTTCTCTCTCTAAGGGTTTTAACCCTCCCCTAAGCCTAGGTGATCCCCTAGCACCCTAGGGAAGCCCCGAGGCTCCCGGAGTCCCGAGAAAAAGGGTCTTTCGGTTTCGAAACGCTGATCCAAATAAAGTTCTGGTTTTCGATAAAATTCGCTGTTTTATCGAAGGAAATTATTTTTAGAGTATCGAAGCACTGTCCGAGTGCTGAGTCACCACCTTTCAGGTGAGTGCATAGTCCCTTTCATCTTACACATAGATATGAAGTATTTTAATATAAATTACGTGCTGTGTGTGTATATTGTCTGAATACTTGTTGTCTATGCTGCGTGAAAGATTTTTATACACGTTTTAAGTGATTTAAACTGTATATGTATTTTATTTCTACAAAATGTGTTGGGTAAAACATGGGTAGATGAAATAGTTGTTTTGTGATAACACGATGGGAGACATCAATGTTGTCAGTGATCCAGTCATCTAGTGGAGTATAGATGATGACCATGGGTGATACTAGACGGTCCGGTGAAATGCTAGTAAGCTCGTAACTTGTAGGTGTTTTTGAACTAGGTGCTCATTAGGCATTTTGAACTGAGTGTGTTCACTACGTATCTTTGAACTGAGTGTGTTCACTAGGTATTTTGAACTAAGTGTGTTCACTAGTTACTTTTGAACTAAGTGTTTATCAGATGTTTCAGACTACGTGTTCACCAGATATATTCTATATGCCTTGGTAATGATGGACTTCGTGTCGATTCCTTAGGATGATCCTTAGGAATAAATAAACGAGGAATAGCTGATTCTTAGGGTAGATCCTTAAGACTAAAGAAGATAATGGGGATGGGTAATTGGGTTGATTGTTTAAACATAATAATTATATTATTGTGGGTTGAAAACCCTATGTACTCACCAGGTTTCCCAACCTGATCCACTCAGTTTATTTATATCACAAGTGTTGATTCGAAGTCACTTTACACGGAGAGATTTAAAGAGATGCAGATCACTAGTATAAATAAATGTAAGTTCTGTTTATGATTATGTTTCAGTATTAACGATGACATCCCAAACGTTTTGAACTGAATAAAATACGTTTCTTCGAAAATGTTTTAATAACGTATTTATCATGTTGTTTTCTGGGATCAAATTCCGCAACATTTTTATTAATAGAAGTACTCTGATTTTTATAAAGCATAAACAAAATCGGTCTTTTCTGGTCGTGAAAATGGGGATGTCACAGTTGGTATCAGAGCATTAGTTTAAGTGAACTAGGAATATGGATTTATTTCTAGACTTAAGCTTAGACTGCTAAGTGATGATTGTGAGGAGTGTGTTAAATAGATTTAGGTAATACACCTAAATAGACACAAGCACTAACTTATTTTAGGAATGATGCCTAAATTGATTTTATGTGCTAAATGATTTATGATATGCATTATATGATCGGATCTATGGTCTGTTGCCGACCGGATCTGGAAATTTTATGTGCTCAGGTTTCTAAACATTTAATTACGATATTAGAACTGACATGTAACTTTTTGGAGTAATAAGGAGGAATACGTGTCTAATTCTTCCTCTATCTATATTCTCTTCTCGATACACCAAACGCTTGCTTTGGAGAATAGAATGTCATGATAAGGACCCATAGAGAATTGAGTAAGTGAAGGAAATGAAAAGGCTTACGATAGTGAATGACACCTATTGGAAGATATCATAAGAGTGGTATCTTGCCTTTAGAATATGTCATGCAGTACGTTTAGAGGAGTACAGTACATCCGAAGTACACCTTCGATTGGCAGGATGATGGAATGATTGGCGTAATTCATGAAGTTTACCCATCGTATGGCATTTCCACCGAGCTGAAGCAGAATTGATGATTGAAGATACGCATAGAAGAAGTCCTAGTAGAGTCTAGGGAAACTTTTGTGATTGTTTGGACACATTTTTATGTGTTAAATTTTTTTTTTGTGATAATAACTTGGAAAACTGCGAGACAATATTTGGGACGAGTATGAGTAGGCGTGAAAGGTAGTAGAGGCCTATACTACCGGAAGCACAGGACTCACACTTGGATCAGGGAAAGTCACAAGGTTACCAAGAAGCTAGTAATTGATTTCGTTTTATTCAAGTATGTTGTTACCATCGTTTCGGTAATGACTAAAAAGATTGTTGATATTCCGACCCGAGTGGTCATATCAAATTGAGTCCGACTACGATGAGTATGTTACATGGTTCAGAGAACCAAGTTTTATGTAGTGTCCGACTTAAACCAAACAATTGAAATCAAAGCGATCAATAGAAGTATCGCGCTCGTTGTTAAAGAAGTTGGTAGCTAGAAATGCTACATGTTAAGGTGTGATTATATCACATTAGAACATGAAGGAAGGCATAGTCTATTTTAGAATTTAACTCTAAGAGACCTGAGTCTAAAAGTGCGACACACGATGATAAATCATAATTTGGAGTCTAACCTGAGGTAGAGAACATGTGCACGATTAAGTACTGCTTACAGTTAATGAGTCTAAGAGATAGACTTGAAGGAATATGGAAGTTATAAAATATTACCTAGGATGAATAAATGACGTATAGAGTCATTATACGAGCCTTGTTTCGTTGATGATTCTGGGACTTAATCATCCTAAGGGGGAGATAATTGTAACGCCCGTAGATCCGGGCTAGTCAATTTAGAGGCAATAGGGGTCGAAACGACTTTTTGACAAATGATTATTTAGAATAAATAATCTTAACCAAGTTGTAGAATACGTCTCAAGGTTTCCATACATATAAAGAACGTCAAAATCCGAGTTATAACGAAGAAGTTATGACCCGTCGAAGCTTCGCGACGGAACTGGTACGATACCGGGAAGCGTAAATAGTGAATTTACGATAGCGCGAGATTTAGCCTTAGCGATCTAAACGAAAGTCATAGAATATGTTAAACTAAGAACATCGATAAAAAGAACACCCAAATCTGACTTTGTATGAAGAAGTTATGATTTTTCGAAGTTTCGGATTAGCAATATACAACCCGAAATTCGAATATTAGATCGAGTGACTTTTAGCCGATGCGACCTAAAAGAGAATCGAAGATCTCGATAAGAGTAGCGTAATGAGAAAAATATGGGCGAAAACGGATGTCGTATGAAGAAGTTATGAGGATTTAACGGACCAATCATGTCCCGGTCTGTTAATAATATAAAATTTAAAATCGAATCAAAATTAGCCGACGAAGTCTAAAAGAAAGTTGTAGAGTATGTTCCCAACTTCGCGTGGATATAAAGAACATCGAAAACGGAGCTCGTATGCGAAAGTTATGATTTTGAGAAGTTAAGTGTGCAATTTGCGAAACTACGATGACGTGGCACGATCCTGACCTTCCCTTGCCCCCCACGGTCTCGCATCCGATGAGGACACATCTCCTCTCCTACGCCCTGCTTCCGAGTTCGGTACGCACCGTGTACCCTCGCTCTTATCCCCTCCAAGTGCAAGACAGCTGGAGGCTTGCTGGCAGCCTCATCCGGAATTACGCCCCGCGTAGCCAAGGATTACGCCCAGCGTAATCCGAGGCCTCGCAGGCTATAAAAGGGGGCGAGGCATCCTTCATTTTCCACACCATTCTCCTTCTCTCTCTAGATTTATTTCTCTCTCTCTGGATTTAACCCTCCCCTAAGCCTAGGTGATCCCCTAGCACCCTAGGGAAGCCCCGAGGCTCCCGGAGTCCCGAGAAAAAGGGTCTTTCGGTTTCGAAACGTTGCTCCAAATAAATTCTGGTTTTCGATAAAATTTGCTGTTTTATCGAAGGAAATTATTTTGAGAGTATCGAAGCACTGTCCGAGTGCTGAGTCACCACCTTTCAGGTGAGTGCATAGTCCCTTTCATCTTACACATAGATATGAAGTATTTTAATATAAATTACGTGTTGTGTGTGCATATTGTCTGAATACTTGCTGTCTATGCTGGGTGAAAGATTTTTATACATGTTTTAAATGATTTAAACTATATATGTATTTTATATCTATAAAATGTGTTGGGTAAAATATGGGTAGATGAAATAGTTGTTTTGTGATAACACAATGGGAGACATCAATGTTGTCAGTGATCCAGTCATCTAGTGGAGTATAGATGATGACCATGGGCGATACTAGACGGTCCGGTGGAACGCTAGTAAGCTCGTAACCTGTAGGTGTTTTTGAACTAGGTGCTCATTAGGTATTTTGAACTGAGTGTGTTCACTACGTATCTTTGAACTGAGTGTGTTCACTAGGTATTTTGAACTAAGTGTGTTCACTAGTTACTTTTGAACTAAGTGTTTATCAGATGTTTCAGACTACGTGTTCACCAGATATATTCTATAAGCCTTGGTAATGATGGACTTCGTGTCGATTCCTTAGGATGATCCTTAGGAATAAATAAACGAGGAATAGCTGATTCTTAGGGTAGATCCTTAAGACTAAAGAAGATAATGGGGATGGGTAATTGGGTTGATTGTTTGATTGTTTAAACATAATAATTATATTATTGTGGGTTGAAAACCCTATGTACTCACCAGGTTTCCCAACCTGATCCACTCAGTTTATTTATATCACAAGTGTTGATTCGAAGTCACTTTACACGGAGAGATTTAAAGAGATGCAGATCACTAGTGTAAATAAATGTAAGTTCTGTTTATGCTTATGTTTCAGTATTAACGATGACATCCCAAACGTTTTGAACTGAATAAAATACGTTTCTTCGAAAATGTTTTAATAACGTATTTATCATGTTTTTTTCTGGGATCAAATTCCGCAACATTTTTATTAATAGAAGTACTCTGATTTTTATAAAGCATAAACAAAATCGGTCTTTTCTGGCCGTGAAAATGGCGATGTCACACATAACTTCATATTATCTATTCTAGAAACTCTTCTGAGTCTTATCCGATTAAAGGCTGGGAGTACCACCCAAATACTTTAATCTGAAAGTGTTTAACACAATTCTCAGGATTTCGAAGTATTTCCATACCCCAATTTTATAACAACATGTAGTGCCAGTTTTCGTGATTTCCGACCAAGATGTACAGTTCACTTTCAGATCTAGAAGAGATTTCATGATGAGTTGGGTACTTGTCTACATTTTAGCACGCCTTTTAACCCCCAGACGGATGGTCAGAGTGAGCGGACCATCCAGACCATGGAGGACATGCTACGGACGTACGTATTAGACTTCGGTGGTAGTTGGGATACCTACCTTCCCTTGGCGGAGTTCTCCTACAATAATAGTTACCACTTGGGCATCGACCGTCCTCCCTTCGTGATGTTATATGGGAGGAAGTGCAGAACCCTGATTCGCTGTGGTGAGGTTTGACAAAGGGTCATGGGGAGTACCGAAGTGGTACAAAAGATGATAGATAGGATCCAGCAGGTCCGGAGTAGACTCCAGACGGCCCAGAGTCGGCAGAAGAGCTACACCGATAGACGTCGATCAGACATGGAGTTCGAGGTAGGAGACATGGTCCTTCTGAAAGTGTCACATTGGAAAGGTGTCATCCGGTTCAAGAAGTGGGGCAAGTTGGGCCCCAGATACATTAGATCGTTTAGGGTATTGGCTCGAGTGGGCCTAGTTGCGTATCGACTAGATCTAATAGTCGAGCTTCGTTAGATCCACAACACCTTTCATGTCTCCCAGCTACAGAAGAGCTTGGTAAATGACTCTGCAGTGGTGCCTCTAGAGGATATTCAGTTGGACGACAACTTGAACTACATCGAGCGAACGTTAGCCATTCTCGACAGGAAGACGAAGGCGTTGAGAAACAAGGAAGTAGAACTGGTGAAAGTGCAGTGGCAGCACCGTAAGGGCTCGAAACGGACGTGGGATCCAGAAGACGAGATGAGGGAGCATTACCCCGAGTTATTCCCGGCAGTAGAAGCAGACTTCGAGGAAAAAGTCTAATTCAAGTGGGTGAGATTTGTAATGTCTGGGATTTATATGGTATTATTCTTATTTATATAAGGTTAATAGTTTTAAAAAGGTTTTGGATTAAACCATTGGGCCTTTGTAATTGGGTTGGGGAAGCACCGTACGCAGAGCGTACCTTGCCATGTCTGCTCAACGTACTCAAGAGATTGGAATGTGGAAGCCGTGCACGTACGCCCAACATACCAAGGGTACGCGCAGCGTACGCATGCAGATACTAAAACCCTAAATTTTTGGGTTTGATCCCTATATAAAGGACCTTATGCCTTTGGTCCAGCCTCTCTCTCACCCTTAGACAGCCACCACGAAAACCCTAACCCATATTTGTGTGCTCTTGTGATTTGGTAGCCACTTTAGAGCATTTTAGTGTTGTTTTGGTGTTTTAAGAGAAAGAAGTTTGAAGAAGGAGCAAGGATTCAAAGGGAGTTTCTAGATCCAGGAGTTTAGCACCATTTCTGACTCATTTGAGGTATCAAACTTCAAACTTGATCATTTCATTCTTAGATATGATTTTGGGGTGTTCTATGTCACTTTTGGACTCCATTGTTGATGTTTCTTGTATCTTGATAGTTTCATACCATAAGAGCTATCCTTCTGAGCTCTTAGAAGCACTTAGGGACATAAATATCGACCCTTGATGGTTAAGCCACAACCATGCCAGTGTTTGATGGCCACAAAGTTTGTTTAAGGACCAAAATCATGTTTTGACCCATAACCATGCATGCAAGCACATAAAGTTTGTCACTTTATGGATTAGGATGTCTTACAGGACCTGGATCTATAATCTGAACGTGAGGACTTAATGGATTAAATTACAAACGAGCCCCAAGGAAGATGGCTAATATGCTAGGCGTATACCCTGGTACGCCGTGCATACTGGGTCAACTTCCCGCTTTTGGTCAAGGCTAGCGTACGCTAGGCGTACGTGCCAGGTCACCGTACCTACGTATGCAGAGTGGCGAACTTGGGCTTTTGGGCCTTAGATGTTTGGGCCTGGATAGTTGGGCCCCATGGCCGACTATGGAGTAGAGTTTTTAGGCCTAGGACTGAGATTTAAAGTATTGGGCTACTCGAAATTACTTATTTTTGGGCTAAGGATTTATTAGGCTTGTGATGAAGCCATTTGAGGACCAAATTGGGCCACTAGTGGCCCTAATTTGGAAAATTGGGCCACTAATGGGCCGTTAGTGAGCCATTAGTAGGTTAGGAAAGATAAGATGGAATTGAGCCTTAGGTATGGTCCAAATTAGACCAAGGAGTAAAATGGTCATTTTACCCTAAGATGTATTATGGATTTTGACTAAGTGTAGAGTACTCTGACACTATTTTCCTATGATATGTTTTTGAGATAGTTGACTTATGTTTTTTCATGATATTAGATAACATTGATGGTATTTTCAATAATCTGTTTTGTGAACCTTTAAATTAAAAATGAAATTTTGGTCATAAATTTTGGGATGTTACATAGGAACTTGCTCCTAAAAGCAAGAAGGGAACGTTTTTCACCAATGTTATTAATGGGGTTTATGAAGCTATGGTCTTGTAGCTTTCAAAAAACCAAAATTTTGGGGAAGATATTGAAGAAAGGACCTAGCCTTTGGCCTTCACCTGGTACGTACATATAAACTACATATGGCCAAAATAGTCAAAAACTAAAAATACTCATCAAATCACCATAAACCGGTCATAAAAAGACGGACCTAAGGAACTAACAAAAAATGGTACCGGGACTGGTCCGATCCTAAAACAAAGTCTGGAAGAAAAACCGGTATTTGTGAGAATATTTTATTTTATTTTATGTGATTGTTTTCTTTGATGAAAATTCACAGTTTCATCCGTATATGACGTTTGCTGTTAATGGGCTACTTGGAATTGACTTGTTAAAAGCTCAACTCGAGCTTGAATTAAACGAACTCAAGCTTAGTTTTAGGCTAATTTATTAAATGAGCTTGAGCCCGAGTTTCATCTATCGAGCTCGATTAGGCTTGTGAGCCTAATATCACACCCCAAAACCGATAACAACGGAACACGTTTCAGGGTGGAGGACATAGTGTACAGTATCATCACAATTGCATAATAGTAAAAACAAGAAACATACAACCATTTCATTTACATAGTGAGTTTAATTACAAGTGTGTTCTGTAATGTTCAACAAACACCAAAAGTAATACAAAAATAAGAGATGGATCTTGTATGCTCCACCTTCTCCAAAATGCTGCACCTGTACCTGTCTATCTTTGACCTGAGGATACAAGTTATTTTGAAAACGAATATCAGCATAAAGCTGGTGAGTTCATAAGAGTTTAGTGTGAGTTTTCGCATAAAAAGTATTAGAATCGATAGTATGAAAAGCTGAAGTTTACAATCATAAGTAGTAGTAAAACCTAGAAAATCCTATATTTTCCATAAATGCATTGTAAGTGAAAACCTTTAAGAAATATGTCATTTTCATCCTTGAAAACCATTTATCGCGAAAGTATAATAGTGACTCACCAATAAGTAATGCAATATGGTAAGTTATACTTGAAGTCAATATTAGTGGTGCAACTTCCTTTAGTATTAGATACTTGTTTACTTCGGGATTTTAACTTTACCTTTGGTTAAGTATTTTAGTGCGGTTATAGTGCATTTCTTGTATGTTACCAATAGTGTGAGTAATAGCGGACCCCATGACCTTCCCGGTCATGCATAGTGTACTAGAGTAGTGGCATCCCTGGACCTGTGCGGCTCGGACTGAAGTTAACAGTCGGGATGTAATGGCATCTGCCCCGTATAGATCTATACATATAGCCTCGTCTTCCTATCGGAAAACTCTGGGCGTAGTGCGTAGCAAATAGAGTATCTCGTAGTGGGTTAATGTGTTATCTCATGATTAGTGCTTTCTCTTGTATTATAGTGTAGTAGTCTTTTGTATAACTCGTATTGTATTCTGTTATTAGTGTATAGTTTCATAATAGGGAGTACTATAGTGTGTAAAGTAGTAGCTAAAGCAAGTAATAGAGGCCTTAACTATACCTATTATAGTTAACTTAGTGTGTATGATTCTTGTCGGGTTATTGATTTTGGCATCTAATGAAATCAAAAATACTCGTAATCCATACTAATATACAAGATATATAAGTAAGAAATCAACGACAGTCGGACGGATAACCACTACCCTAAGCCCACAATCAAACAAGAACAGGAAATAAGGCGAGCTATCAGTCCTATGTCCTTCAAGTCTTACTTATATAAATATATCAGTGTGGTTACATTTTATAAGAAGATTTGTTTAATAAAAGTATTGTCCAAAAGAAACATTTAAAAACTTGTTTGTTTATCCAAAATAGTTTTGAAAACGAATAATCTATTTATAAGGCACAGTGATAAATCACATGTGATTTGAACTACGGGTAGTGAATCACATGTGATTACTTCCCGTAACATGAATAATTTTCTTGTGTAACTTTCCATAAACATGTATAATCAACTTGTATCCCCCCACCCTAAAACATATAAAACATTTGAAAGGTTCATTTAAGGGGTATGAACTCACCTGAAATCGCGTAATCGAGTAAAAGAGTCGGTTGAGCGTTTTGTACCAAATAACAACTTGTGCACCTTTTAGGACCCTAATGTCATATGAAATATGTATTTTTACAAGTAATTAATCATTTTTATACTTTTCATTAGAGTATTTAGGCATTCTAGTATCAATTCGGGGTTTTAGGGCCTATAAGGGGTTCCTGGGAGTGGTACAAGGCCAAGAGGAGTTTACGGGAAAGCCCACGAGTTCACTCCCTTGGAGTTTACGGCCCAAAGGCCACTCCTAGGGAGTTTACGGCTGTAAGCTCCCTAGGCTTGGTCGTAAACTCATGTGGTCCTCCAAAATTGCAAATTAAGGCCTTATTTCACTTCCCAAAATTCCTAGCAAGTGTCTTGGACTAATTTGGGGGGTTTAAACCCTCATTTTGGGGCATTTTGGGGAGTTTACGGTCCAAGCTTGTGCTTGGGCCGTAAAATCCATTTTGTTCTTCAAAATGGCATGTTAAATGGTCCAAAACCCTCTCCTACACCTTAGATAAATTTATGAAGGCCTTAGGTGGGGTTTTAGGGACTTTTTGGCAACATTTTTGGGTGTTTACGGCCCAAGACTATTCTTGGCCATAAACTCCTATTTTTGTCCCTAAATTGTGTTGTTTAATGGCCTTAAACATTTCCAAGGTTCATAGTTAATTTACTCCATGCCCTAGATGAGTTTTGGGACATTTTTCAAGGGTTTTTGGGTGTTTACGGCCTAAGCATAAGCTTGGGCCGTAAACTCCTTTTTAGGCTTCAAATTCTTGTGTTTTCATGTCCAAACTCACCTAGGTAAATCCCTTAATTAGTACACAAGCTTAAAGGAAGGAAAAATGGGGTTTTTGGCAAGGTTTTAGGTGTTTACGGCCTAAGGGGCTTCCTAGGCCGTAAACTCCCTTTGATCCACTAAATTCTTTGATTTTTGGCCTCTAAATGTTATAGACTATGATTAGAACAAGGTAGGGAAGAAACCCTTACGTTTGGAAGCTGGAATTCGTGGTTTTGGAGTTGGGTTCGGATCTAGAGAGAGAAAGTAGTGAGAGAGAGTGAATGAGTGGTAAAAGGCTTAAAAGTGGTGTTCATTTGCTTATATATGTCTCGGGTATTGCACCCGGTACACGGCTACCCAATGCTAAAGTTTAACGGGGTCAAAACTTTTTACCCGGGTGAAGTGGTTGAAAAGTAATATAACTCTATTTAGTTAAACGGGGTTTACACTTACAAGTTATAATTACTTATGATAATATCGGGACATATACATAACTAGATACTTGTTTATTGATGACTCCAACATTACGGAAATATAACATATATCGACGCATTCCGTTAGTGAAGATGAGATTTGTAGCGGCAATAGATTTGGGGTTGTCACATCATCCCCCCGTTAGGGGAATTTCGTCCCGAAATTTAGAATTCATACAGATAAGAATTATAATACTACTAAGCGAAGAGATGGGGATATTTGAGTTTCATTTGGTCTTCGCGATCCCAAGTGAATTTCGGTCCTCGCTTGGCGTTCCACTGAACTTTCACAATTAGGATGCGGCTTTGTTTCATTCGTTTTACTTCTCGATCCAGAATCTCCGCAGGCTCTTCCACGAAGTTGAGGCTCTCATTTACCTCGATCTCGTTGAGGGGGATCACTAGAGTCTCGTCAGACAGGCATTTCTTCAAGTTTGAAACGTGGAAGGTAGGATGTATGTTACTTAGCTCGTGGGGTAAGTTGAGTTTATAAGCTACGGGGCCGATCCTGGCTAATATATCGAAAGGCCCTATGTACCTTGGGTTCAGCTTTCCACGCTTTTCGAAACGTATCGTTCCCTTCCAGGGCGAGACCTTCAAAAGGACTCGGTCTCCTACCTGGAATTCCAAGGGTTTTCTTCGTTTGTCGGCATAGCTTTTCTGTCGATCCCTAGCGGCTTTTAGTCGTTCACGTATCTGTACAATCTTCTTGGTCGTCTCTTAAATGATCTCTGGACCAGTGAGGGTGCTGTCAGGAACTCGTCCTTTAGCTAGTTGAGTGTCACCCACCTCAGCCCAGCATAGAGGGGATTTGCACTTCCGACCATAGAGGGCTTCGAATGGAGCTGCCTTGATGCTCGTATGATAACTATTATTGTAGGAAAACTCCACAAGAGGTAAGTGTGTGTCCCATGATTTGCCGAAGTCAATTACACAAGCTCGCAGCATATCTTCTAAGGTTTGGATCGTCCTCTCACTTTGTCCGTCGGTCTGCGGATGGTAGGCTGTACTCATGTCCAGCTTCGTCCCTAGTGCCTTTTGCAATGATTGCCAAAACCTAGAGGTGAATCTACTATCCCTGTCTGAGATAATAGATATAGGGACGCCATGTAGTCGTACTATTTCTTTTATGTATGTTCTAGTGAGCTTCTCCATCTTGTCCATCTCCTTGATGGGTAGGAAGTGTGCGGACTTGGTCAACCTGTCAACGATGACCCAAATGGTATCTAATCCACCCGTAGTCCTGGGTAGTTTGGTTATAAAGTCCATTGTGATCCGCTCCCACTTCCATTCCGGTATCTCAAGTTGTAGAAGGAGTCCTGATGGCTTTTGATATTCGACCTTGACCTTCGCGCAAGTAAGGCACTTACTCACAAAGGTAGCGATCTATGCTTTCATGTTTGGCCACCAATATAGCTTTTTGAGATCCAGATACATCTTATCTGAACCCGGGTGGACGGAGTAGTGAGTGTTGTGTGCTTCCCTCATAACCAAGTCTCTGAAACCCCCATGGTGCGGAGTCCAGATTCGGTTCATGAAGTAGTAGGCTCCGTCACCCTTAACTTCCAAGTTTTTATCCATTCCGCGTAGAGATTCTCCCGTCACATTCTCAGGCTTTAAGGCTTCCAGCTGAGCCTCCTTGATCTGTGCGGATAGATGCGAATGGATAGTCATCGTCAGTGACTTGGTTCTCCGACCAGAATACTCCTTCCTACTCAGAGCGTCTGCTACTACATTGGCTTTTTCCCGGGTGATATCTAATTTCGTAGTCGTAATCGTTAAGTAGCTCGACCCATCAACGCTGCCTCATGTTAAGTTCTTTTTGGTTCTCTTCGTCCCATACAAGTAGTGCCTCCAGATTTTTAGTGCGAAGATGACCGCTCCTAACTCAAGGTCATGAGTAGTGTAGCTCACCTCATGTGCCTTTAGCTGCCTCGAGGCATAGGCGATAACCTTACCTCGTTGCATCAAGACACAACCGAGCCCCTGGTTGGATGCATCGCAGTATACGACAAAATATTCTGTCCCTTCGGGAAGGGATAATACTGGTGCGGTGCATAGGGCTCGCTTCAGGGTCTGAAATGTCTCCTCCTGTTTCTCTTCTCAGTCGAATGATACACCCTTCCGCGTCAGCATAGTGAGAGGCTTCGCAATCCGAGAGAAATTTTGTATGAATCTGCGGTAGTAGCCAGCAAGGCCTAGAAATTGACGAATTTCCGTAGGCGTCTTCGGCGCTGACCAGTCCTCAATAGCTTTAATTTTGGAGGATCCACGTGGATTCCCTCTTTACTAACTACGTGACCTAGGAATTCAACTCTTCGAATCCAAAACTCGCACTTAGAGAACTTCACATATAACTTTTCGGATCGCAATGTTTCTAGGACTCGTCGTAAATGATCCCTGTGTTCTTCTTCGCCCCTAGAGTAGACGAGGATATCGTCAATGAAGACGATAACGAACTGATCCAGGTATGGATGACACACCCTATTCATCAAGTCCATGAATACTGCGGGGGCGTTAGTCAGTCCAAAGGGCATCACTACGAATTCAAAATGTCCGTAGCGGGTTGGGAAGGCTGTCTTCGGAACATCTTCCTCAAGCACCCGTAACTGATGATACCCAGACCTAAGATCAATCTTGGAGAAATAACTCGCTCCTTGTAGTTGGTCGAATAGGTCTTCGATACGAGGGAGAGGGTAGCGATTTTTGACCGTAAGTTTATTGAGTTCCCTATAATCGATGCACATTCGAAACGATCCATCATTCTTCTTCACAAACAAGACCGGAGCTCCCCAAGGTGAGAAGCTCGGTCTTATAAAACCCTTGATGAGTAGTTCGTTGAGTTGACCAGATAGTTCTTGCATTTCAGCGGGCGCTAGACGGTAGGGCGACTTAGCTACGGGAGTAGCTCCTGGGATTAGATCGATTCTGAATTCAACCTGACGTTTGGGAGGTAAACCTGGAAGGTCCTCTGGGAAGACATTAGGGAAATCGCATATTACGGGAATGTCTTTTGGATCTTTCGATTTCTGACTTGGGTCGACGACGTGAGCAAGGAAGGCGCGGTATTCCTTTCGTAAGTATTTCTGAGCCTGTATACTTGAGATGATACGAGGACTCGTACCTGGTTTATCTCCATAGATCATTAGGGCTTTGGAATCCGAAGGGTTCAGGCGAAGGGCTTTCTTGTAGCATAGGAAATCAGTGCGATGAAGACGCAACCAGTCCATACCAACAATAACATCGAAATTCTTGATTGAGACTGGTATAAGATCGATTGGAAATGAGTGATCGTCTAACGTGAGAGTGCAACCTATGTAAATGTCGCTAGAGTTTTCTGTTTTCCCATTAGCCATTTCTACGACGAATGTTTCTTTTAGTGGTTGAGGGGTTTGTTTGAGTAAGTGTTTAAAGTTATGATTTACGAAGCTTCTTTCTGCACCACTATCGAATAAGACACAGGCATAAGAGTTGTTGAGAAGAAACGTACCCGTGACCACTGTGGGATCAGCTACCGCTTCTTTGTGACCGATAGTGAGTAACCTTCCAGTTCCCCCATCATTTGTAGCCTTCGGTCAGTTCTTCTTGAAATGGCCAGCTTCGCCGCAGCCATAACACGTCGGGGTCACTCCCGCACCAGGAACCTGTGTGATAGGTTTGGGAGGGGCCTTGCAAAATCGGACAGTATGGCCCTTCCGGCCATAGTTGGAACACTGCAATTCACGGCAGGGGCCATTGTGGTGAAAAGGGTACTTGGGATACTTGGGCAGATTTCCGCTATAAGCTTTTGGCGGGGTTGGTGCGGCTGGAGTGGCTGGGATGGTGGCAGCATGGACCGCCACGATTTGCTGGTCCTTGGAGGAGGTTTGAGTTTTCTTGCCCTTCTTCTTATCCCATCGCTTCCTCTTCTTATCAGATGAATCAGGTGGTGCAGTGGTCGTTGTGGTTGCTGTTGCTGGAGTGGAGGAGATTTCGTGGTTGATCAGACTCTGGGCTAATTCCTTGGCGCTGTCAAAAGTGGTAGGGCGTGAGGCTAGAACATTTCCCCGATACGAGGGCACTAAACCCCAGATGTACCGTTCAATCTTCTTGCTTTCGGACGGGATCATGTTGGGACACATAGCCGCCAAGTCGCAAAACCTGGCTGTGTAAGCTGTTATGTCAGTCCCTTTCATCTTGAGGTTCCAGAGTTCTTCCTCAAGTTTCTAAACTTCGCCCCTAGGGCAGTACTCTCCTCTCATGAGGTCTTTTAGAGTGTCCCAGCCCATGGCATTGGCTGTGACTAAGGAGAGTGAACTGACATGGCCGTTCCACCATGTCAAGGCCCTGTTAGTGAGGGTAGCAGTAGCGAACTTGATTTTGCTCTCCTCGGGGCAAGAGCACATTTCAAATACAGCTTCGGTTCTTTCGAACCATTGGGACAATGCCAGAATTCCTCCGGTACCGTCGAAGAAGGTAGGTTTACAGTTCATGAAATCCTTATAAGTGCATCCCTGCACCCTTTGATGGACTTCACCGAACCTGGAGTTACCACTGCTCGCGTCCCCAGAGTTCATTTGGGCCATGGCTGCTGTCACAGACGCGGTTACCGCTGTTTGGAACAACACCGGGTCGAACTGCGGAGGAGGAGGTGGTGGATGAGGGGTTTGAGTTGTTGGTCTTCCTCTGGTTGGACGCCTTCACGGAGGCATCTTTCACTGGAAGAGCATAAAAATGATAGCAATGATAAGAGTCTAGTGCAAATATGAATAAAGTGTTTCATGGATTAAATCAACATAATCCAAGATTAGAATGAAAGACATAGTGATAGAGTAGTCGACTGCCAATATACTGGTATTAATGATGTAATACGTGTTCATGAAAATTGACCTAACAGTAGGTCTTACATCAAACCATAGAGAAAATGTTGGCAGTTTAGAGGGTTAACTAGAGTACTTTCGAGTTAGGAATGTTCACAGACAGGAGATCTACAGAACATAGAGAGAAAAAGGCTAGTCCTTTAAACAAAAGAGTGAGGTAATTAGACGTCTTCTACTGGTGACGGTTACTTGTTGGGCGAATCCTCAGATCTGCTAGTTGCCGCATGACTTCTTGAAGGAGTCGATCATGAGTCCCTTGGCGTGCTCGGAGTTCCCTAACTTCGGCTCGAGATGCAGCCAGCTGATGCTGCAGAGCCTCGTTGGTCCTCCTTGTCCTGTCCATGGCCTCTTCGAGTTGGCGGATGCAAACAGTGTTGAGATTTGAATTGGCATCCACTTCTACAACTCGACCGATAGCAACTTGACCCTGCTCAACATTTCTGGCGATCCTTCGGACCAAGATGGGTAGAACTCGGTCTGCTGATCCTCCTACGTTTATGTTGTAGAAGCTTCGATCTCCATTGTAAGGCAAGGGCTGGCCCTGCTCCTCGCTCCATTGATGCAAGGATATGGCCCACATAGGGGTGGGACCCCGAAATGTCGGGCGGGGGTTGGGGTTCGGAGCTCCGGGAGGTAGGTTATTAACTTCTGGCTCGGAGTCGGAGTTATCCGAAAAGCCTTCTGCTCGGTGGTCATCCAGAGGGATTGGGTGATCGTCGTCCGACTCTTTGCTGAGCCATCCTCCATTGTTCTGATTTGGGTAGTACGGGTTGCCTGGGAGGTGGAAGCCAACCTTGATATCTATGCGAGAAAAGGGGAAAAGAAGATTAATAGGCGCACTAACCTAAATTCCTTATAAGATGATCGTCACGAGTCAGTCCAATACTTGCATAATGCATACTAATTACATGTGACCGGGGCAGGATAGTCTGTCGAATAAGTGACCCTAACTCTAAATCCACAACCAAACAAGGAATATGAAGTAAAGCAAAGACCACAGATTCTAAGTCTATAACGCCCTAATCACATGTAACCGGAAAGTACCCATTTAGCAACTATTGCTCCAGCAGTAACGACCCTTTTTAGTTCTCACACATGTATGTTTTAGAGGTACATAATACTCCTATAGTATTCTTATGCTAACGTTATTGTGGTAGTGTTGGTAAGTTTTTAGACTTGTTGCAACACCACAACCAAGCTTAGGCACACGCTAGTTACTTCCAGGAAAACGTAGTTGATCAGGCTACATCCCCCAAATGTGACTATATGTCTCTAAGCCTAATCGTGCTGTCCAACAATCCTAATACTTTTGTTTTGTTCTAGCGTGATACTGACTTCTGTGTTTTATAGTGATATGTGTATATGTATATATATACTTAGTTAAATCCTTTAGATACTTAACAGTATATATTCTTGGTCAGAGTGTTTTAGTCCCGAAGTGTTTATAGTTCGTATATCTTTTATAGGTTGAAATACTTGATTCACTATAAACAATGCTCTGATACCAATCTGTCACACCCCAAAACCGATAACGGCGGAACACGTTTCGGGGTGGAGGACGTAGTGTACAGTTCCATCACAATTGCATAATAGTAAAAACAAGAAACATACAACCATTTCATTTACATAGTGAGTTTAATTACAAGTGTGTTCTGTAATGTTCAACAAACACCAAAAGTAATACAAAAATAAGAGATGGATCTTTTATGCTCCACCTTCTCCAAAATGCTGCACCTGTACCTATCTATCTTTGACCTGAGGATACAAGTTATTTTGAAAACGAATATCAGCATAAAGCTGGTGAGTTCATAAGAGTTTAGTGTGAGTTTTCGTATAAAAAGTATTAGAATCAATAGTATGAAAAGCTGAAGTTTACAATCATAAGTAGTAGTAAAACCTAGAAAATCCTATATTTTCCATAAATGCATTGTAAGTGAAAACCTTTAAGAAATATTTCATTTTCATCCTTGAAAACCATTTATCGCAAAAGTATAATAGTGACTCACTAATAAGTAATGCAATATGGTAAGTTATACTTGAAGTCAATATTAGTGGTGCAACTTCCTTTAGTATTAGATACTTGTTTACTTCGGGATTTTAACTTTACCTTTGGTTTAGTATTTTAGTGCGGTTATAGTGCATTTCTTGTATGTTACCAATAGTGTGAGTAATAGCGGACCCCATGACCTTCCCGGTCATGCATAGTGTAGTAGAGTAGTGGCATCCCTGGACCTGTGTGGCTCGGACTGAAGTTAACAGTCGGGATGTAATGGCGTCTGCCCCGTATAGATCTATACATATAGCGCCGTCTTCCTATCGGAAAACTCTGGGCGTAGTGCATAGCAAATAGAGTATCTTGTAGTGGGTTAATGTGTTATCTCATGATTAGTGCTTTCTCTTGTATTATAGTGTAGTAGTCTTTTGTATAACTCGTATTGTATTCTGTTATTAGTGTATAGTTTCATAATAGGGAGTATTATAGTGTGTAAAGTAGTAGCTAAAGCGAGTAATAGAGGCCTTAACTATACCTATTATAGTTAACTTAGTGTGTATGATTCTTGTCGGGTAAGTGATTTTGGCATCTAATGAAATCAAAAATACTTGTAATCCATACTAATATACAAGATATATAACTAAGAAATCAACGACAGTCAGACGGATAACCACTACCCTAAGCCCACAATCAAACAAGAACAGGAAATAAGGCGAGCTATCGGTCCTAAGTCCTTCAAGTCTTACTTATATAAATATATCAGTGTGGTTACATTTTATAAGAAGATTTGTTTAATAAAAGTATTGTCCAAAAGAAACATTTAAAAACTTGTTTGTTTATCCAAAATAGTTTTGAAAACGAATAATCTATTTATAAGGCACAGTGATAAATCACATGTGATTTGAACTACGGGTAGTGAATCACATGTGATTACTTCTCCTAACATGAATAATTGTCTTGTGTAACTTTCCATAAACATGTATAATCAACTTGTATCCCCCCCTAAAACATATAAAACATTTGAAAGGTTCATTTAAGGGGTATGAACTCACCTGAAATCGCGTAATTGGGTAAAAGAGTCGGTTGAGCGTTTTGTACCAAATAACGACTTGTGCACCTTTTAGGACCCTAATGTCATATGAAATATGTATTTTTACAAGGAATTAATCATTTTTATACTTTTCATTAGAGTATTTAGGCATTCTAGCATCAATTCGGGGTTTTAGGGCCTATAAGGGGTTCCCGGGAGTGGTACAAGGCCAAGAGGAGTTTACGGGAAAGCCCACGAGTTCACTCCCTTAGAGTTTACGGCCCAAAGGCCACTCCTTGGGAGTTTACGGCCGTAAGCTCCCTAGGCTTGGCCGTAAACTCATGTGGTCCTCCAAAATTGCAAATTAAGGCCTTATTTCACTTCCCTAAATTCCTAGCAAGTTTCTTGGACTAATTTGGAGGGTTTAAACCCTCATTTTGGGGCATTTTGGGGAGTTTACGGTCCAAGCTTGTGCTTGGGCCGTAAACTCCATTTTGTTCTTCAAAATGGCATGTTAAATGGTCCAAAACACTCTCCTACACCTTAGATAAATTTATGAAGGCCTTAGGTGGGGTTTTAGGGACTTTTTGGCAACATTTTTGGGTGTTTACGGCCCAAGACTATTCTTGGCCGTAAACTCCTCTTTTTGTCCCTAAATTGTGATGTTTAGTGGCCTTAAACATTTCCAAGGTTCATAGTTAATTTACTCCATGCCCTAGATGAGTTTTTGGGACATTTTTCAAGGGTTTTTGGGTGTTTACGGCCTAAGCATGAGATTGGGCCGTAAACTCCTTTTTAGGCTTCAAATTCTTGTGTTTTCATGTCCAAACTCACCTAGGTAAATCCCTTAATTAGTACACAAGCTTAAAGGAAGGAAAAATGGGGGTTTTGGCAAGGTTTTAGGTGTTTACGGCCTAAGGGGCTTCCTAGGCTGTAAAATCCCTTTGATCCACTAAATTCTTTGATTTTTGGCCTCTAAATGTTATAGACTATGATTAGAACAAGGTAGGGAAGAAACCCTTACGTTTGGAAGCCGGAATTCGCGGTTTTGGAGTCGGGTTCGGATCTAGAGAGAGAAAGTAGTGAGAGAGAGAGAGTGAATGAGTGGTAAAAGGCTTAAAAGTGGTGTTCATTTGCTTATATATGTCTCGGGTATTGCACCCGGTACACGGCTACCCAATGCTAAAGTTTAATGGGGTCAAAACTTTATACCCGGGTGAAGTGGTTGAAAAGTAATATAACTGTATTTAGTTAAACGGGGTTAACACTTACAAGTTATAATTACTTATGATAATATCGGGACATATACATAACTAGAGATTTGTTTATTGACGACTCCAACATTACGGAAAAATAACATATATCGACGCATTCCGTTAGTGAAGATGAGATTTGTAGCGGCAATAGATTTGGGGTTGTCACACCTAAACAAGCCAATGCAAATTTATATAATATATGTTTTAATTTTAATTTTATATATTAATTTATAACTAATAATACTTTTATTATTTATCATCATACAACGAATGAAAATGCGAACGGGCAACAAGTTGCGCCGTTAAGCCCTTTTGTAGGATAAAACCAATTTTTTTGAAGCCTACATCCATAGATCTATAGGATATAACATTACTATGGATCAGATATAACATTGCTATGCATGATCCACTGTAGTCTACTAATAATTAAATATTAAATATCAAATAATGATAACCAAACTTTTTATCAAGCTTAAAAACACAAATGAGCTTGATATTTGACTATTAGCTAAGCCGAGGTTAGGCGCATTTAGGCAGGTCTGACAAACAAGTCGAGCCCAAGCCGAGCTCGAGCATTTTAAATCCACCACGAGCCAAGCTCATGTAAAACTTGATGCTTTAAGAACTTGAGGGTTTAATTTAGTCTATTTATAGTTGTGTGACCAGTTTGCTTGTTTCCAGGTTCTGAAATATGATAATATGCTGAGTGGTTTAGATGCGCTCATAGCACAGACACCTAGTAGGTGCTCGACAAAATGCAGATCATATATGAAGTTCTAAACGCAGATGATATATGAAGTTCTAAATGCACTCATATATGATTTTACCGGTATATTCTACTTGATGTGATCATCAATCATCAACAATTTTACCCTCAATAATATCTCTTTTATTGGCAAACAGGCAGGAAATTACATATATGTTAATTTATTCACTAAAAAAAAAAAACTTTTGTACCAATGACAAATACCAAAATGGTAATTAAAATGCGTCAAAATTCAAAATGTAATGTTGTTATTTTTTTTTCTTTCATAGTAGTTATGTAGTTCCGTTTCAGCAATAGTCTCCCCCATGTCTAACAAATGAAGGGTTTCAACACACTGATAAAAGTTACGTAAACTTGAAGCAGCATTGAAGTCGCCTACTCTTGATGACACCCCCGTCTTGAGATTATAAACATGGAGCCCATGAGAGAAAGTATTGAGCAACAAAGCTTGCGGATGCAATTCCAAAACACCTAAAATAAAAAGTTGATCTGTTTTCAATTTAAAAACCACAGACCACGAAGCATCTCTCCATACCCGAATCCAACTTTCACTAATTTCATCATTACAAGAAATCAAAGCTAAAGAACCTTGCATGGTTGTTAGTCCCGATGTCACCCAAATCCGAACGGACATAGGCACTGGAATCATATCAAAAACATGAGTGCTCAAATTGAATGTTAGTATACAACTAATGCATGCGGTTTTCTTTTCTCTTTGATTAATATATGTCACCCAATGCAACACTCCATTGAAAAAAAAGGAATCGTAACGGATACTCTGAATCTGATTTTGATGTTTAGGGGAAGCAATCTCACACCATGTGCCACTCTTGACAGCATAAACAAATGAATTGTTGCCTTTGACATGTGATGTCTGGACAACTTTGTAGTCATCACTGATTGGATCGAATCCAAACCCAATCCCTCGCAACGTAAAGGGTTCAGATCTCTGAGGAAATTCAGGCACGATTAGTTTGCGCCTGATTGAAGGGTTCCATAGAATCAAACCTTTTTTAGTCCACAAACAGAAAGTTCCATTACATGAACCAATAGGTGCGCCAGAAGGGAACGGGACTTCTGTTGTTATATCAATGTATCCACGTTTGGGACACAAATACAATGCCAATTCCTCCTCCTCTCCATGTGATGTGTAAAAGAATTCTTGTTGTTTTTCATTTTTGTCATCGCTAATTAGATGAATGAAGTGGATTTTTTTTGGGGATATAAGAGTGTGCATGCGTATAAAACCAAGGGTAGAAATACAAGTATATAACGATTTAGAGAGTGATCTAAATCGGAGGAGGGATTTCGGTGCTATTCTTGTAAATATTTCAACAATCAAATCTTCGCATAGATATTCCGACATCTGCATTTTTCCAACAAGATAAAAATCAGTTGCAATCAAAAACTAATAAAAAATTATTAAGTCAAAACTAATAAAAAATGAAAAAAGTAATGAGCATGGTTATATATATATATATATATATATATATATATATATATATATATATATATATATATATATATATATATATACACACACACACAAATATGTTTCTGTCCACATTGTGTCAAAAAGGTGTTGAGTATAAAGTATGTTGGTATTTCTTTACTAGAGTTAAGTCCAAAAAAACATGAAAAGAAAACAAACTACTTCAAATAAAACATATTTATGAGCAAAAACTATGTTGTTATTCTAGGTGTTTATGACTGAATGGTGTCAAATAAAACATCTCGAATATAAACTACATTGATATTTCTCCATTTAAACTAAATCCATAAAAAAAAAATTACATTGCTATTTTAGGTGTCATATTGTAGTAAAAGAATGTAGAATGCTGTAATAGAAAAGCAAAAAATCCAAATTAGTAGATGTCATACTTGATATAAGTAGGATGATATTTTCAAAATTGGAAAGAGTATAATGAGTGTCATGTTATAACTATAGTGAACACACTAAACAATAAATTGTTTTATTTTATTTTGTTATTGATGGTTCTGATTGAGCAGCATTCATTTCTTGCAAGCTATTATGACATGATTTATTTGTTTTAATGTATAAGGTAATAAGATGAGATTTGGAAACAATAGTTGTTTGTACTTTGTACCAAAAAAAAAAGGTCATGGCTTTGTTTTTCACCGATCCACTAGAAATTCAAGTTTCAGCCTTAAGAACTAAAAGCATAAATCAGAATTACGCATGAAAAATAAAACATGATTTATGTTCTTTAATCAAAAGACAGAGTTTCCCAAACATGAAACTTATCTATCATTCAATTAAAGCAAAAACAGAAGTTACCTCGAGTAGGAGAATTAAGAAACTGAAAACAGCAAATTCGGCCTTGGTGAGAAGTGAGAACTGGGATAAAGAGGAGAGCGAAAATCTTGACAGAATCCGATCGATCGATTGATACTTTGATAGGCGTGATTCTGTGAAGAAAGAAGGGATTTTAATCATGAATTCGTGATTATCGGATTACAACGTTTTTCTGTTCCATATATTTCTCCATCAGCTTGTTTTTTGTTCTACGCCTTTGGACTGCCAAAATCAACAATGGGCCGACCCTTACACATATATTGATACTAGGTTAATACTTGGGTGAAACAATAATAGGCATAATAAATATTTATTTAATTGTTAATAGGTGTAATAACAATTAACAATAGATTTATAAACAATTGTTGTTTTAGAAACTTAGATATTATATTTGTAACTTTATAAATGTTTTTTTGAATTAATTATCCAAAATGTTTTGAATATACAGCCAATGTTCATTATGCCTAATTTAATGGTAAATGATTATTTTGTTAAATGAAATATCAAATTGTAATAATTGAAAAAAAAAGCATAGACAATCAATCATGAAGATAAATTAATAAAATTTATTTCATCAAATAAAAAATAATACCATGAGCCATTCTTGTCATATATAACAATGCAGTTTAAAACACATTGCTACTTTAAGGCCATCTTGTGAAATTGATTTTTTTTTTTTCAAAAAATAGTAACAACTATCGTTCCTACTATTATTAAGAGAACTAATTTTCAACAAATATATAATACATTCATTGCGTTATAATTTTTTTTATTAAACTAATGTTTTTCTTATTATTATGTTAAAATAATAATATATTGTTAGGCCAATATGGAATTTTCAAAAGCAATAAAGTTATGTCAAACACAAATAACAAAGCCCTAACTTCATTTAAATACAAAAATAAAACTCATATGTTCATTTAAATTAAAGCAAAACAAATGATAACTAAAGTCATTTTCTAATAGTTTCTTGCACACCAAAATACAAAATAACTTAAAGGATGAATCAATGCTAGATATTCAGAATACTTTTACATCTAAAACTTATTTAATCAAAACTACAATAGAAATAGACTAATAGATTACATTAAAAAATTATTAGAATTAAAACACACAAAAAAAAAAAATCGTGAGAATCCTAGAAAAATCAACTTCAATTCATCAAGCACGCAATAAGCAAATTAAAATTATTTAAATTGTTTTTATAACACTAAATTTTAAACACATTAAAGATAAGTACATAAATTGGTTGAATAATTTGAAAACATACCTCCAGAAAGAAAGGTCATGACATTTCAATATCAGATAAGTACATTGTTATCATCATATGCATCTTAGAGGAACAAAAGGAACGATCTAAATTCTATTAAAAATGAACTATTAAATTAAAAAAATAGAAAAATAATATACATATTGCCATATAAGACTTTAGCCTATTTTCCGTGCCTGTATTTTATCCTTTTTGGAGAAACTAATAAAGCTATCTCCAGCTTGATACTTTGATACTTTTACAGATGCAATTATATTGTGATTGGGGTGCTTAATTTGCTTGAATGTGTGTATCAAATCTGTTACTACTTTACCTTATTATGATACCAATAATTAAAAACTGACTTTTCATGGCTTTCTGCAGCATTGAATGTGAGTGTTAACTACTATAGAATCATTAGAACCTTTACTGAATCTTTTCTTGATTGGTTCGTTTTTAGCTCTTAAAAAAAGAAATTATAATTAATAAATTCAATTTCTGTTATCTCATTCTCTTACTGGGTAACTTGTTTTCATTGACCCAAATGAGAAAAAGTAGATAAAGCAGAATGGATATGTGACACCCCTATTAATTCTCAAGTAGAAAAGAAACTCAGGGCTTTGTTAGTTAAACTCGGTAATGCGGATAAAATACTTGGAATTCATGTACATATGTTTGTCTCTTTGTTATATATGTATATATGTATGTATCCATTTATTGAAAATCCCCTCTTCTAATAAAACACTCCTAAACCTGCCACATGGCCATTTTTTACATGCCATTTTGCCACATGGCATTTTTCTAGACCTGCACCATATGATTTTCCCGCTCATGTATCATTTACGATTTCTAATTAATTAATGATTGATACCACATTTAAATAATTTCGTTTTTTGAATAATAACTTAATCCCTTAATTCTCGGGATGGATATCAATTACATCTCTTTACAACTAAGGAAACGTGAGTCAAAGAAGGAACGTCAATTAGACTATATTTCCATAATCCCGATTTACCAGCAAGCGATCATGGAGTAATCCCCTTTCCAATTTCCATGTATAAAATGCCCTTGATTCGCTCAATAATTACCTATACCTAAGCGAGTTCAACATTTCAATTATCAATGAGTAATTTCAAATATAAAATTCTTGCTCTCCAGAAATATAAAGTTTCGATGGAGGAAAGATTGATTCTGAGCCGGTAGGGAAGGGGCTAGTGTAGTCAGGAAGAATCAATTTCATCGACTTTACTTGTAAGTAATTGTTATATGAATTTATATATTTGTCTTTTTGATACCTGAACAATCTGGAGTTTACAAGAGAAGTGATGACAGATGGTTAGTTTATACATGTTGAACTTCTTTTTAGAAGGACGAGGATGTTGAACTGGCCACAAATATAAAGAATTGTATAAATTTTTAAGAGAGTCATATTACAGGTTTTATAGTAGTAAGGTAACTCTATTAACTAATAGCTAGCAATCACTTGTTTTAACCTTTTCTTTCTTACTTTTTTATATAATCTCTTGCCTATATCCATGAAAATATCAATTCATAGTTTTTGGTTTTGGTTGTAAGGCAGAGTAAAAAAAGATACATTAGGAAACCACTTTAGTTTGTAATCTGTTAAAATTGATGCATGGCATTGACACGTCTTCTTTTCAATTTACTTTGTATCTTTTGTTTTATTAGTTTTGAGTTATGTCATATACCTCTCTCTGTCATAATTTACTTCCATAGGTGTTCAAATGTAGCTTGTGCAGGCAATATTGAAGAGTGAGGGGAGATTCTCTTGGATTGTATATAATTTTATTTTCATTGATACATATTTAAAGCTAATCCATGTAAGTATGACGATATTGTCCTAGAAAATGGGTTTTATCAACTCATTAGTGCTAATAAGCTTCGATTAACAACTCATTAATGGCCTCCTAAACAATAGAGAGCCAACAGTTACACTGTTTATTATCATTCATCACTGCTATTTATGGCCATCATTTTCTTAAACTTTGTTTTAGTTAGATCAATTAATATTTTCACATGTAGATCCCTCTTACTCAAAGGGATGAACATTTTTTTGAATTTAGTATATGTTGCAAAACAAAAGAAATATATATATAATGAATCCAATACATGGTGTTTTTTTTTTCTTTTGTTGGTAATCACTTTGTTTTTTCCCCATATAGTGAAATGATGATATGCTTGGACTTATGTGTTGCATTGTTAGAGTGGTTATTTATTCAATTCCTCTTGAAAGTAACAAATTGATTGGAAAAATCCTAAAAATCATCAGATGAGAGGTTTTTTGGTTGATATAAGTATATGACAATAACCGTCCTTTTGAACCCATGAGTGGTGTTGGAGAATTAAGTTAAAAGTGTATTTTAAACATATATTTAAAAAAAAGTATATATATTTACTTTAACAAAATTGATGTTTAATTAAATTGACTTTTTTCATTAGTGAAATATAATTACCATATTTATATCTATCTTATTTTTTAATTTATCAACCTGGTTTCCACAGGTTATAACCTAGTTAATATTAATATTTGAATGATACTCCGATTGTTAGTTATTTTCTGTTAGGTTTGTGCCTCTAAAGATGGGAAAGTGTTAATTGATATAGCTATTAGGGTACATGGAAATTATGATCCTTCTCATGTTCAACTCGATACATTATTCCCTGTTTTTTCTGTAACAAAGGGAGTTACAGCTGGAATGTTACACCGGCTTGTAGATAAAGGGTATATTGTGTTATTTCTTAATTATGTTGACTATGGATTCCTCTTTCTTATTTTGGTATTTCTAATTCTAATACATGGATGCAGGAAAGTGGGACTTAAGGATAATGTTGCAGAGATCTGGTCAGATTTCAGTTCAAACATAAAAGAATCAATAAAGGTACTTTGTGATTCTTAGTAACCCTAACAACTATAATCACTTACTTGTAGAAACAAATTAAACAAATTCTTTTCTGTATTCATTTTTAAGGTTCATCATGTACTGAATCATACATCTGGAATGAAAATTGCTCTGGCCAGCCTTGTGCAAGATAATCCAATGGTGTTATGCAATTAGGATGAATGCTTGAAACGCATTGCCATGGCAGAAGCATAATCAGAAGTTCAGAACCAGGTCAAGATCAGCAATATCATTACCTATCTTATGGTTGGCTTTGTGGTGGCATCATTCAGGTTTTATCACATATATTCGATTCACCTTCTTCTTCTTATTCATCGTCATCTTCAATAATTCAATTCTCTCCTGAATCTATAACATGCATCAAATAAAAAGTTTCTAGAAAAATAGAAGGGGATCAATTCATACATATCAGCCTTTCTTCACATTGTTACCATTGCCACGTTAATTATCCCTCTAATTCACATCAGAGTTTCTCATTGGCTTCAATTCATGAGACAAATAAAACAAAATAGAATTGTTAGCTGGAGTCAACCCATATGAACCAATACATTTATAATAAAGTGGAACATGTCATTTTTGGTAAATGACAGTCGTCTAATCATTGTCCTAGATAGTGACACCACCTAGTTGTCCCGTTAACTTCAAGCTTACATAATTTTTTAAAGGCATGTGTCAACAAAAAATTAAAATTGATGGTAATTTAACCCTTCAAAATTTTAAATAGCCTAAATTTCTACTTATGGTAATAATAGAACCTATATTGCTTAACGATATCAACATCAAGACGCGATTGCTAAATTCGATTTATAAGATTAGTTTCCACTAATCCAAACAAAGCTTTCTGTAACAATTAAAATGTTCATGTTTTTTGTAGCAAAAACAATAAAAAGCAATTCCAAGTATGCATTTCTTATAATCTAAACATTTGCAATCATATGCCTATCCAATTAAAAACTAAATGAGTAAAATTTGACAATAAGACATAAAAAAAACTTAATTTCAATGGTTTGAGTAGAAATAAGGATTAAAATTTGTTTTAAACTCGCATACCCATCAACTTTCATCTTTAAATGCTTATTGGAGTCACTGTTCAACATGGTTAACTGATATTTGACTTTTTAGAAATTAGATTTTGATGAATTCTTCCCAAAAAGGAGTCACTATCCACTTTTAAGGAATGTTCCCTTGGTGAATATGGAAGTTGGGCACTTCTATTCATGTAATCATAAAACAAATTACAACTTGAGTAAGTTCAAGTGAAAAGAAACCCTCAAGTTATTCTTTTATTCAGCTATATGGACAAATCAAATCTAAAGATGGAAAATCACAAATGAAGATAGGAAAACAAATGACAAAACTTGCACTTGTGAAATCAGAAAATAACACAGATGAAAAATTAAAATAAAAACATCCAGAACGATTATAGGATCAAAACAAAATAGCATGTCATTGCATTTCAACACATAATTTCTGATTTTAACCACTTTTCAGCCACCACTGTTTAATCAAAAGAAAGAGTAAACATAGGTCTTACAGAACAAAAATTGGTTGTAGCTTACTATACCTTGATTAATATTGGGCTTTCATGCTTCAAAAAAATTAAAAGAATTTCATCGAACAGTTGGTAGGAAACTCACACCAGCCTTGTTGGGTTTTGAGCAATCTAACACTTCCTAAGTGTGCATGCAACCCTAATAAACCTTGGATCTATGTTTGTCTAAATACATGCAAAATAATAATTTTCCAAGGTTTATAACCTATCTAACATGGCATGGGGAACATTTCAACATAAAAGAGTTAGAAGAGATTACATACCTTTTGGTGAGTTTGGTTCTAAGGAGTTTGAGGGCCAAGCACCAATAGTGTGAATGCCTCAAATGGAATCACAAACACCACAAACTCTTGGAAAACTTTGAGAGAGTATACACCTTGTATAAAATCGGCCACACACATGCACACACACACTAGTTCACTAGTTTTCTCTTAGGCTCTATTTCATGCTCCATAAGCATGCTTATATAGTGTGCATGGTTAGGGTGAAACCCTAATAACCCATGTCTTTTCCTTTTCCAAGGATCCATGGGTTAAAAGCTCCATGGATCATCCATGGACTTCCACATAAGCCTAGCCCATTAACAAATGAGTATTAGCCCACACTATATAAAACAAATAGCCCATAATTTAATTAGTCTTCCTTTTAATCTCCAAATTAATTCATAATTAATTTAAGACTAAAGCTAATTAAATAACGTAACTTCATATTAATATATTATAACTCATGATATATTAATAAACATATGTGTATAACTCTCATAAAATTATCCATAATAGTTTGGATGAGATGCAACCCAAATGGACCATGCCGGTCGGGTCAAGTATATACCAAATAAGTTATGGACTTAGACACCTTATCCAACAGACTCCCACTTGGATAAGTCTAATAACTATATTTGCCTATAACTTCAGGAACCAACCAACAATCGTAGCTCTCGAAAACTCCCTCGAACAATGAAGACTCTGTCGAACTATGAAGCGCCATTTTAGATAAGTGATCACATAATCCTCTGTTCTCATGATATCAGCCAGACAAACACTTGGAACTATGTCTTGCTTATTGTCTAGCAGTTGTTTCTCGATTTTCTGATTTGTTTGACGAAGAACTTCACTGAACACATCGGTTTAGTTCTGACCAGGCCTGGTACATGGGTCAACACAAAATCATCGAGAGGCCCAGATATCGCTTCTATTTCTAGAACGAACAGATAAACTTCGACTGATATGCTTATTCTACTACTTATTGAATTTGTACACAAAGGCACGTTTTATAACATCAAGTTACTGATGCGTTTACGTGCAATCAATGCACAACCAACTCATAGGTAACAACTCATATCTCTAGGTTTAAAGATTTATATGATGTTATCGTCTCACGATCACTCGAGATAAATTCCATGAAGTGATACAAGTGAGCGTGGGTTTATACCAATACTCATAACTTATGAGTACTCATGAATGTTGCAGCAACCATTGCCATGTCTAAACACCTTTAAGGCATCTACAAACCCAATTCATGACAATCTTGATTCATACCTACTTCCGACGTATGATCGATTATGGAGGTTTGAATAAATTAATTATTCTGGAAGTCAAAACATGCAAAATTGAAACAATAGTAAATAATTGACAATGATAGTAACACTTTACTCATAAATAAATCACAAATTTTATTCATCATCAAACGTCGATTACATTTTACAAGTTTCAGGAAAACTATCTAATCTGCAAAACTAATATCGTCCCTCAGCCCGATGCGTCTCGCATGCTGAAGATGCTTAACCCTCGTCAGTCCCTTCGTAAGGGGATCTGCAGGATTCTCATCCGACGATATCCTCCTTGTCACAAGGAGTCCTTCTTCAATTTTGTGTCTTATGAAGTGATATTTTCTGTCAATGTGTCGGGATCTGCCATGATCTCTAGGTTCCTTGGCTAAGGTAACCGCACTATTGTTGTCACAGAAAATCTCTATAGGTTCCTTAATAGCTGGTACAACTCCAAGGTCTCCGATGAAGTTCTTTAGCCATATCGCCTCCTTCGCTGCTTCACTCGCTGCTATATACTCTGATTCACAAGTCGAATCAGCCACCGTCTCCTGCTTGGAACTCTTCCAAGA
The DNA here is from genome assembly GCF_052625555.1 of Lactuca saligna. Taxonomy (NCBI): domain Eukaryota; kingdom Viridiplantae; phylum Streptophyta; class Magnoliopsida; order Asterales; family Asteraceae; genus Lactuca; species Lactuca saligna. Next base: position 168,884,547 of record NC_136423.1, on the reverse strand, counting down.
AATTGCCCCTCCATTTAAGGTAAAGATCCAGCCTGACTGAGAGCGGAAATTATCCCTATCAGTCTGAAAACCAGCATCACTATACCCTAATACTTTCAAGTCATCACTGCCACCAAGGGTAAGGACCCAATCCTTAGTCCTCCGCAGGTACTTGAGAATGTTCTTTACCGCAGTCCAATGAGCCTTGCTAGGGTTCCCCTGATACCTGCTGACCATGCTCAAAGCAAATGCCACATCAGGACGGGTACAAGTCATAGCATACATGATTGAGCCAACTGCGGAAGCATATGGTAATTGGCTCATCTCAGCTATCTCTGCCTCTGTACTCGGACTTTGAGTCTTACTCAGTTTGGCATTGCTTTGGATCGGTAAATCTCCTTTCTTGGAATTCTCCATGTTGAACCTTTTCAACACCTTATCCAAGTAGATACTCTGACTAAGTCCAATTAGTCTTCTACTCCTTTCTCTTAATATCCTTATCCCTAGGATATAGGTAGCCTCCCCTAGGTCCTTCATAGCAAAGCACTTCCCAAGCCAGGACTTAACCTCCTGCAAGGTTGGGATATCATTTCCTATGAGTAGTATGTCATCCACATACAGTACCAAGAAGCTAACTATACTCCCACTAGCTCTGACATACACGCAAGACTCATCTTCGTTTCTCAAGAAGCCAAACTCTTTTACCTTCTCATCAAAACAAAGATTCCAGCTATGAGATGCTTGCTTTAATCCATAAATGGATTTCTCAAGCTTGCATACTCTATTAGGGTACTCTGCATTGACAAAACCCTCTGGCTGATTCATGTACACATCCTCAGCCAACTTTCCATTAAGGAAAGCGGTTTTGACATCCATTTGCCATATTTCATAATCATGAAATACTGCAATGGCTAACATAACCCTAATAGACTTAATCTTTGCTACCGGCGAGAAGGTTTCATCATAATCAATACCTTGAGTTTGAGTAAAACCCTTCGCAACCAGTCGAGCCTTATAAGTATGCACTTTTCCTTCCATGTCTGTCTTTTTCTTGAAGATCCATTTGCACCCGACTGTTTTACGGCCTGGTACATTGTCAACCAAGTTCCAAACTTGATTGTCATACATGGACTGTATCTCGCTGTCCATAGCCTCCTTCCATTTAGCAGACTCCGGGCCTGCCATGGCTTCCTTAACACTGCTAGGTTCATCCAAATTTACTAGTGTACTATCACTAATAAACGTATCACCTTCCGTAGTAATATGAAAACCATAATAAAACGAAGGTGTGTTCTTAACCCGTGTAGAACGCCTCGGAGGTATAGACTCGTCAGCTGGATCAACAGGAGTTTCCTCCTCAGGTTGATTGCTAGTGTCTGAGGTTCCTTCACCAATTGATTCTTGAATTTCTTCAAGATCAATCTACCTCCCACTGTCTCCTTGGCTTATAAATTCTTTCTCGCGAAAGATCCCTCTTCGTGCTACAAAGACCATATTCTCACTGGGTCTGTAGAAGAGGTAACCGAAGGATTTCTGTGGGTAGCCGATGAAAATACACCTTTCACTTCGGGGTTCAAGCTTATCATGAGTTTCACGCCTCACGAAGACTTCGCAACCCCAAATTTTGATGTGGTCCAAATTGGGAACCTTCCCAGTCCACATCTCATGAGGTGTTTTGGTAACCTTCTTTGTAGGGACTAGATTAAGGATATGGGCGGCAGTCTCTAAGGCATACCCCCCAAAAAGAGATTGGTAACGAAACTCGACTCATCATAGAGCGAACCATGTCCAACAAGGTTCGATTATGCCTCTCAGCTACACCATTCAGCTGTGGTGTCCTGGGGGGAGTCAATTGTGAGACAATCCCACACTCCTTAAGGTAGTCAAGGAACTTGGTGCTAAGATACTCACCACCTCGATCGGATTGAAGCATCTTAATGTTCCTGCCCAATTGATTTTCTACTTCCTGCTTGAATTCCTTAAACCTTTCAAAGGTTTCGTACTTATGTTTGATTAAGTAGACATACCCATATCTACTAAAATCATCAATAAAAGTCACGTAATACCGATTAGCATCCCTTGTGGCGGTTTTGAATGGTCCACATACATCAGTATGTATTATGTCCAACAAACCTTCACCCCTCTCACAAGTTCCAGTGAAGGGTGATTTTGTCATTTTTCCAAGTAGACAAGATTCACAACTATCATCTGATTTGAGGTCAAATGATTCCAAGACTCCACTCTTTTGGAGTTGGCCTATGCGTTTCTTGTTTACATGTCCAAGACGACAATGCCACAATGATGCTTTATCTAAGCTAGTAGAAGAATCAATATACAACACATTATTTCCTAAGTTGTCTACAATCGACACAGTTTCATACACACCATCACAAGGTAATGCTTTAAAATAAAACACATTATTAAAGAAAGCATTAATACCACCACATTCATTATCAAACGAAAAGGTAAAACCTTGTTTGTACAAAGCATAAAAAGAAATAATATTCCTCGCCATTTCAGACGAGTACACACATTTATTCAAATCTAATTTTAACCCATTATTAAGCAACAAAGTATAAACTCCAATCTTGGAAACAGGTGAAGCCTTCCTATTCCCCATGATTAAGTTTATCTTGCCGTGCTCCACATCCTCACTTCTTCTTAGGCCCTGCAAATCAGAACATATGTGAATACCACATCCTGTATCAAGTACCCAAGAGTTAGAATATGTTGAGTAATTAGACAATATAGTGTAAATATCTGCATAGGTGGGTTTCACTTTCCCATCCTTTAGATCCTGCAAGTACTTAGGGCAGTTTCGCTTCCAGTGTGCCTTTTCATGGCAATAAAAGCATTCAGCATCCTTGGGAATGGCAGAAGGAGTGACAGAACCGTTCTTAGTCTTTGATGAGGAGCCTTCAAGAGACTTTCCCTTGGTACTCTTCGAAAGGTGCTTCCTCTTTTTCCCTTTGCCTTGCCCAATAGCTAAAACAGGGGTAGATGTTGGAGTAGGAGTAGTAGAGGTAACAACCGCTTTACCCTTAAGACCGGTTTCAGCGGTCTTCAAGAGTCCTTGAAGCTTGCTGAGGGTAACTTCCTCCTTGTTCATATGATATGTCATTCGAAAATGATCATAACAAGAAGGCAAGGAGTGCAAAATGATGTCAATTGCCAACTCCTCGGGGATGTTAACATTTAGCTTCAGCAAACGGTCCACATACCTTTGCATCTTTTGCATGTGGCCCGTGACGGATTCACCATCCTTCATGCGGGTAGTTATTATGGAGGAGATTATTTCATACCGCTCCTGACGAGCACTCTGATGGTACCTTTCCATCAGGTCTTGGTGCATCTCAAAAGGGTAGAAATCTTCATACGACTTTTGGAGCTCGGCTGTCATCGTGGCCATCATGATACATGCCACCTTAGTAGCATCTCTCTCATGAGTCCTGAATTCAGCGATCTCCTCAGGAGTAGCAGTAGACTCATCAAGTTCTTTTAACTCCTTATCGAGGACATATTCCTTGTCCTCGTAACGAGTAACCATCCTGATGTTCCTAATCCAATCCATGAAGTTGGAACCATCAAAGATGACCCTCCCACAAAGATTCATGAGAGAGAAAGAACCAGTTGGGTTAGAGCCTGAAGCATTAGTGTTGGAAGACATCTGAAAGAAGAAAGTAAGTTTAGATTAGATATTTAGGATCCTTAATAAGACACCCAAATGTAATATTAAGGCTAGGATCCAATCACAATATATTACACTTAGAAGAGGGATGCCGTAATCTAAGTAATAATATATTTGAAAGGTAGGTGAATGACGGTTCACCAATTTCCACCATGAAAACGAAATGATTTATTAGGTTTAATTGGATTTGAAATTCCTAGATTCTTTTGAGATTCATTGAACTTTTCAATGGCATGTTTCAATCTCGATTGTGCCCTTCAAGTTTTGTGACTGGGATGCCGAGGATCACAAAACAAGGTGTGAATAACCATGCTAATTCACTTGGTACTCTTAATATTATCACCTAATCAATGTGCCGGTTAACCACACACGCTCCATTAATCTATGACAAACATTAAGTCACCCTTCGTGATCCTTACTAGTCCTAGTTAGTGTGCCGGTTAACCACACACGCTCCACCAACGACTTGGTAAGGTACAAAGTGTGAATTCCATGGACTAGCACCATGTTCACATTTTTCCTAAAATAACTAAGATTAGGAATTAAAAGAGTTTAGTTACTTTATAATATTCATTATACTTTTAATGAGGATTTAAAGTCATTGTTCTACCCGTTCGGCTAACGACCCTCCACCGATCAAGCAAGCGGTGGGTGAGAGTATACACCCATTAAGTCGCCATTTTATAGGCAACAACCTTATACCCACCTTATAGACCGGCTTCGTGAATGAGGCCTACTAACGGTAAAACGACTTATTCTTATACATATATATAATAATTAACCATTAATGTTATAAATAGTATAAGGGTTGAATTTTAACTATTAAAACTCTAAGGTTTGGAATTAAAGTTTATTAAAAGTGTGTGAAACTTTACAAATTCCAAAACTTGAGGACAAGTTTTGTAACTTTGCAAAACTCTTCATTTCATAACTTATGAATTAAAGGTTCATAAAAATGAAGACTCTTCATTTTCATGTAACTTATGTGTTTTAAGTGTGTGTTAAATGAAAGTGAGCTTTGGTAATCCATAACTTGAGGACAAATTATGGACTCCATTAAAACACATAAATGATAAAGAATTAATCCTAAACAATTCAGCAAATAATTCCTATCATTTTCTAAATTCATAAGAACATGAACATGATCATCAAAAATTCAAGAATTATATGAACACATAAAATCATGGAATTTTGATATATGCTATTGTAAATGGATTAACACAACCATTACACCAACTAAAATAAGTTTTATAACACCAAAACAGTTTAGGGTAATGTTTCTAGTCCATTTCCAGCAGCAAAAGTCGAGGATCTGCATTTTTTCGATCCTACTCGTCGAGTGCATGAACTGACTCGCCGAGTAGGTTGAAGTTTGCCTTGGACTCGTCGAGTCCCCCCAATGGACTCGGCGAGTCCACCATGCTGACAGCAACGATTTCGACTTTTTTTCACTATTTTTCATCAAGTATCAAACAAGCAAGCCTAGGCTCTGATACCACTGTTGGGTTTTGAGCAATCTAACACTTCCTAAGTGTGCATGCAACCCTAATAAACCTTGGATCTATGTTTGTCTAAATACATGCAAAATAATAATTTTCCAAGGTTTATAACCTATCTAACATGGCATGGGGAACATTTCAACATAAAAGAGTTAGAAGAGATTACATACCTTTTGGTGAGTTTGGTTCTAAGGAGTTTGAGGGCCAAGCACCAATAGTGTGAATGCCTCAAATGGAATCACAAACACCACAAACTCTTGGAAAACTTTGAGAGAGTATACACCTTGTATAAAATCGGCCACACACATGCACACACACACTAGTTCACTAGTTTTCTCTTAGGCTCTATTTCATGCTCCATAAGCATGCTTATATAGTGTGCATGGTTAGGGTGAAACCCTAATAACCCATGTCTTTTCCTTTTCCAAGGATCCATGGGTTAAAAGCTCCATGGATCATCCATGGACTTCCACATAAGCCTAGCCCATTAACAAATGAGTATTAGCCCACACTATATAAAACAAATAGCCCATAATTTAATTAGTCTTCCTTTTAATCTCCAAATTAATTCATAATTAATTTAAGACTAAAGCTAATTAAATAACGTAACTTCATATTAATATATTAGAACTCATAATATATTAATAAACATATGTGTATAACTCTCATAAAATTATCCATAATAGTTTGGATGAGATGCAACCCAAATGGACCATGCCGGTCGGGTCAAGTATATACCAAATAAGTTATGGACTTAGACACCTTATCCAACAAGCCTTAGATGTAACCTAATCTAATTAGAATGTAACCGAATATGATTAAATAATAACATCAGAATCAAGATCAACATATTTTTCAGCTTAACAAAATCAAACTTGTAAAATCAGTAATAAATGTGGACCCAAGAAGTTTAGGTTGAGATTTTATGCACATATAGAGAAAATGAGATTATACCTGGCCTAGACATAAGAGAGATGCAGAGCAATATCTCTATCTTCAACTGGTTCAACGATTTTTTAGCAGAGAGAAAAAGAGTCGGGAAGCATACATCTTCATTGCAACCAACAAAAATGAGATTATACATGACCTAGACATAAGAGAAAAAGGAGTGGGGAAGCATACATCTCTCTATCTGCTTTCAGTCGAACACTTATGTGGAGGCGATGGAGCTCAGTGGCGGTCGATTCAATATTGTAAAGCCTAAATCCAAAGAAAGTTTGTGAGGATTAGGGTTTAGATCAAAAGATATGGAGTGGTATCTTCGATTTAATGGGATTAGACTTGATGAGTCCAAAGAAAGTTTGTGAGGATTAGGGTTTAGATCAAAAGATATGGAGTGGTATCTTCGATTTAATGGGATTAGACTTGATGAGTAGTTGAAGATTATATGATTTCCTGATTTTAAGGGATTGATTGAAATTGGAATTTAAGAATACAATAACTTCTAAAACATTTGAGCGAGATCTACAACATATAGGGCAGAAGAGGAATTTCACATGGATGATTTGAGCGTGAAAATTTCACATAGATGATTTGAGCATGAAAATTAGATGGGAGGGTGCTTAGCTATTGCCACGTGGTAAAAATCTACTTATTTATTAGATTAGGGGATTTTGCATTATCCTAAGTTCCTAATAAACATATCAAAAATTCAAAACATTTTATAAGATATTCAAAACATTTTATAAGTTATTGAATACAACAACTAAGATTAAATTTAATTCTAATATCTAAGTTTTAATTTTATCTTTTCAGTCACGTTGTTTTCTTGATGACTCCTGTGCAGCGCTGACCAAAAAAGTAGTTGTAACCTCGACATCATAACTGAAAGCCAAAATCGTACTAAAAATGCATCGGAAATCAAAATGTAATTTTATGTTTTCTTCATAGTTCTTCAGTTTCACAAAATGTTTCACTAATAAAATTTTACGTAGAGTTGAAGCAGCATTGATTTGACTACTCTTGATTGATGGCACCCGCGGCTTGGGATTAAAAAAACATAGAGTCGTTGAAAATAAGTATTGAGCAACAAATCACCATTACTGGTCAGTTGTGGTTGCAATTGCAAAGCTCCTATAACATAGAGTTCATTTGTATTCATTTTAAAAGCCACAGACCACGAAGCATCTCTCCATACCCGAATCCAATTTACACATAACTCCCGTCGACGAGAAATCAAAGCTAAAGAACCTTTGATGGTTGTTAGTGTTGGAATAGTGTCTAAGGCTATAACTATATTCGGTGGTGCATGGTCCTTTTGGGTTGCCTTCACCATAGCAACTTGAAGGATGATTTGTTAAGAGAGAGTAAATATTATAAGGAATAATATTTAGCTATTTGATTAATATAAGTCATAGATTAATTGGTATTAATTTGGTGACTTAAAGAGATTAATTAAATAAGAGGGTATAAACTGTCAATTGTTTGATAGTTACACTTTAGACTATAAATCCTTATCCTAGATAGGATGGACGATTTCTAGGGCTTGGATAAGCCAAAATCGTCCATAGGGTTATCAAGGAAAGGATATGGATCAACTTAAAGTCTAAGTTATCCAATTAGGGTTTAGGGTGAAACCCTTAAGGAGTCTACAAGTATAAATAGGCCCTTGGGGTGTGGAATTCGTGGACAACTTACACAAAGCCTTAAGCAAGGTTACTCTGGCCGAATTCCTCCCCTCTCCTCTCTCCTAAATCATCTTGCTTGCTATTGGTGTTTGTGAACCATTAGAGGAGTGACATTTGTGACTCTAGAAGCTCCAAGACAACAAGATCAACAAGGAACTCAAAGGTATGATTCTAGATCTGTTTTATTGTTATTGTTTAACCTAATTAGCCATTAGAAGTCTTGGAATCAAAAGCATGTTTGATAGAAAGCCTAGATCCAAGCAATAGGGTTTTGCATGCGCACATAGGAAAGTTCTTATGGCTAAAACCCAACAGTGGTATCAAAGCCTAGATTGGTTTTCTACAAATTGTTGCTTGTATAACTGAAACAAACCTGCAAAAAAAATCCGATTTTTTGGTTTTGAGTCACTGACTCGGCGAGTTCCAATGTGGACTCGGCGAGTAGGCCTGACTCGGCGAGTCCATTTGTGTACTCGGCGAGTCCAGGCGTCAGGAAAGGCAGATTCGGGATTTCTTTGTGTTTATCTTATCCAAACTTACCATAAACTAATTAGATCAATATGAATCCGATTTTTTGATAAATATAAGTGTTATCTTGATCTAGTTAAAGGTAATTATCAACTAATTAAATATTTAGTTTCTTTATATGATAATTAATTAATTGTTTTAATTATTTTTGGTAATTATCATCAAAGAAATCAAAGATAAATCAAATAAAGATAATTAAGACATTAATTGTTAATTGAAATTATTTGTTATTTGATCCTCCATGTTTTAAATGTTTGAAACCTACCCTATAGTTTTGAAATTTAAATTTGTGATTAAAAGTTTTAATTTAGACAACTTAAATTTCAAACTCAAAGATTTTAAAAGGTTTGAAATGCTACCCTATACTTATATGATATTATTAGGATAATATATATATGTATAACTAAATGCTAGTCTTACCGCTAGTAGGCCTCATTCACGAAGCCGATCTATAAGGTGGGTATAAGGTTGCGGCCTATAAAATGGCGCTTAATGGGTGTACACTCACACCCACCGCTCGCTTGATTGGTGGAGGGTCGTTAGCCGAACGGGTAGGATAGGGCAACCTCTTCCTCTCATTAAAAGTATAATAGGAAGTACGAAGTAACTAATTTTTTAAAAATTCCCAATCTTAGTTACTTTAGGAAAAGTGAATTGATGCAATCCCATGAAATTACACTTTGCACCTTGCTAAGATGTTGGTGGAGCGTGTGTGGTTTACCGGCACACTAATTGATTCTAAGCGAAGTAGGCGAAGGGTGATTCATTGTTTATCATAGTTCGGTGGAGCGTGTGTGGTTTACCGGCACATTGAATAGATGATCGTAACAATGAAGGCACCATGTAAATTTGCATGGTAATTCACACCCGCTTTGTGATCCTCGGCATCCCAGTCACAAACGAGAGGGGCATATCGAGATTTAAACATGCCATTGAATAGTTCAATGAATCTCATCCGAATCTAGGAATTCTCAAAAACACTTAGGACTAAAAGTTTAAGTTTTGTGATGGAGAATTAGTGAATCGTCATTCACTTACCTTCAATTTATTTGCATGTTGGATTACGGCATCCCTTTTCTAATATGTAAATGTTATTGTTGGATCCTAGCCCTAATTTTTCTTATTGGGTGATAATTAGGGATTCTTGTTCTAATCTATCTTTGTCCTTTCTATAGATGTCAAACGCAAACAACGCTGCTGCTAGTTCTTTCACGTTGATGAGCCTTTGCCAAAAGGTCACCTTCGATGGAACGAACTTTGGCGAATGGATAAGATACATTCGCACGATTGCTCGCTATGAGGATAAAGAGTATGTCCTCGACGAGAAGCTCGAGAAAATCAACCCCGAGATCGCTACTCCCGCCGAAATCACCGCCTTTGAAACTCATGAGCGAGATGCGACGAAAGTACATTGCATCATGATCGCTACCATGAACTCCGAATTCCAAAAGTCCTACGAGGACATGTATCCGTACGAAATGCATCAAGACTTGTTGGAGAGGTACCACCAAAACGCGAGACAAGAGCGTTACGAGATCTTCACCAACATGATTTCCGCTAAGATGGGTCATGGAGAATCTCTTACCGTGCACTTGCAAAAGATGCAAAGGTATGTCGACCGCCTTCGCAAGTTAAATGTTGACTTCGGCGAAGACTTGGCGATCGACATGGTGCTTCACTCTTTGCCTCCGATGTACAACCAATTTAGGATGACCTACCACATGAACAAAGAGGAGGTCACTCTAAGTAAGCTCCAAGGTCTCTTGAGAGTTGCTGAGAGCAATTTCAAGGACAAGTCTATTGCACCAACTCCCAATCCGTCCGCTGCTCCTGTCTTGGCAATTGGTCAAGGGAAGGGAAAGAAGAGGAAAGCTTCTTCAAATAACTATCGAAAGGTGAAAGCCCGAGATGGTTCCTCTTCTAGTGGGACAAAAGTTGATCCCTCTAAGCCCTGCTCTAACCCGAAGGAGGCAGAGTGCCACCACTGCCACAAGATAGGACATTGGAAGCGAAACTGCCCGGACTACCTGCAAGCCATCAAGGAGGGAAAGATCAAGCCATCTTTCGCAGGTATATATGCAATTAAATCTAACGATTCTAATCATGCTACTTCTTGGGTTCTTGACACCGGTTGCGGTTATCACATTTGTTCTAATGTGCAGGGACTAAAAGAAAGTAGGGATGTGGAGCAAGGAAGAATCAATCTAATCATGGGGAACAGAAGATCGTCGCCTGTGACCAAGATTGGAGTGTATTCTTTGGTGCTCAAGAATAGTTTAGTTTTAAATTTAAACAATTGTTGCTATTCGCCAGAAATGGCTAGAAACATCATTTCATTTCATGGTTTGTATAGACAAGGTTTTAGATTTTCCTTTAATAATGAGAATGGTTCTATTTTGGCTTATCTAAATAGTGTCTTTTACTTTGAAGCTATACCATGTAATGGAATATATGAAACTGTTATGATTGTCGATAACTTAGGAAATGATGTTTTGAATATTGATTCTTCCAATAGTATGGATAAAGCATCTTTGTGGCATTGTCGTCTTGGACATGTCAACAAGAAACGCATAGCCCAACTCCAAAAGGTTGGAGTGTTGGAGTCATTCGACCTTAGGGAAGATGACACTTGCGAGTCTTGTTTACTTGGAAAGATGACTAAGTCACCCTTCACGAGCACTTGTGAAAGGGGTGAGGGACTATTAGACCTAATACATACCGATGTATGTGTACCTTTTAGATCAACCACGAAGGATGGGAACCGCTTCTATGTGACCTTTACCGATGATTATAGTAGATATGGGTATATCTATTTAATCAAGCAAAAGTCAGAAACCTTTGAAAAGTTCAAAGAGTTCAAGAATGAAGTGGAGAATCAATTGGGCAGGAAAATCAAGATGCTTCGATCCGATCGAGGAGGAGAGTACCTAAGTCTTGAATTCCACGATTATCTCAAGGAGTGTGGAATAGTTTCGCAATTGACGCCTCCTAGGACACCACAATTGAATGGTGTGGCAGAAAGGCGTAATCGAACCTTATTGGATATGGTTCGCTCTATGATGAGTCGTGCTTCGCTACCTATCTTCTTTTGGGGGTATGCCTTAGAGACTGCCGCCCATATCCTTAACCGAGTCCCTACCAAGAAGGTTGCCAAAACACCTCACGAGATGTGGACGGGGAAAGTTCCCTCGTTGGCACATATCAAGGTTTGGGGTTGCGAGGCTTTCGTAAGACGAGATACTCACGACAAGCTTGAACCTCGAAGTGAGCGATGTATTTTCATCGGCTACCCGCAAACTTCCTTTGGATATCTCTTCTATAGACCGAAAGATAATGTTATCTTTGTTGCGAGGAGAGGAGTTTTCCGAGAGCGAGAACTCATAAGCCAAGGAGACAGTGGGAGGCAAATCGAACTTGAAGAGATTCAAGAGTCGATAGATGAAGGAACCTCTACCGCTGGCGTTCAACCCGAGGAGGAAACTCCGGTTGAACCGATTGACGAATCCTTACCTCTTAGACGTTCCGATAGGTTTAGAGTTCAACCCCAGTTTTATGGTTTTCATATTACTACCGAAGGGGACACGTATATTAGTGATTGTACACTAATAAATCTTGATGAACCTAATAGCTATAAGGAAGCCATGGCAGGCCCGGAGTCTGCGAAATGGAAAGAGGCGATGGATAGCGAGATCCAATCCATGTACGATAACCAAGTTTGGAATTTGGTTGATTACGTGCCCGAACGTAAGACCGTAGGGTGCAAGTGGATCTTCAAGAAGAAGACCGACGTGGATGGAAACGTACACACATACAAAGCGCGATTGGTTGCGAAGGGCTTTACTCAAACTCCCGGAGTTGACTATGATGAGACCTTCTCGCCAGTTGCGAAGATTAAATCTATTAGAGTGATGCTAGCAATTGCCGCATTTCATGATTATGAGATTTGGCAAATGGATGTCAAGACCGCCTTCCTTAACGGAAAGTTGGCTGAGGATGTTTACATGGCTCAGCCAGAGGGGTTTGTGGATCCGAAGCATCCGAATAGAGTGTGTAAGCTTGAGAAGTCCATTTATGGACTTAAGCAAGCGTCTCGCAGATGGAATCTTTGCTTCGATGAGAAAGTCAAAGAGTTTGGTTTTATACGAAGCGAAGACGAATCTTGTGTATATGTCAAAGCCAGTGGGAGTGTAGTAAGCTTCCTCGTTCTATATGTCGATGACATATTACTCATAGGAAACGACGTCCCGACTCTGCAGGAGGTTAAGTCCTGGCTCGGGAAGTGCTTCGCTATGAAGGATCTCGGAGAGGCTTCTTACATATTGGGAATAAGGATAGTAAGAGAAAGAAGTAACAGACTAATTGGACTTAGTCAGAATACTTACTTGGAGAAGGTACTAAAACGTTTTAGTATGGAAAACTCAAAGAAGGGAGAACTACCGATACAAGGAAATGCCAAGTTGAGTAAGACTCAAAGTCCGAGTACCGAAGCCGAGATAGCAGAAATGAGCCGAGTACCATACGCTTCCGCAGTTGGCTCAATCATGTACGCTATGACTTGTACTCGCCCTGATGTAGCCTTCGCTTTGAGCATGGTTAGCAGATATCAAGGGAACCCTGGCAAAGCACATTGGATTGCGGTGAAGAACATCCTTAAGTACCTTCGAAGAACGAAAGAATGGTTCTTAGTCCTTGGAGGGAGTGATGACTTGAAGGTGCGAGGGTATAGTGACGCCAGCTTTCAAACCGACAGGGACAACTATCGTTCGCAGTCGGGCTGGGTCTTTACCCTAAATGGGGGAGCAGTGACATGGAAAAGTTCCAAGCAGGAAACCGTAGCTGATTCAACGTGCGAATCAGAGTACATCGCAGCAAGCGAAGCGTCGAAGGAGGCAATATGGCTGAAGAACTTCATTGGTGATCTTGGAGTTGTGCCAGCCATAAAGGAGCCCGTAGAGATTTTCTGTGATAACGAAGGTGCGGTTGCCTTGACCAAGGAACCGAGGGATCATGGTAGATCTCGTCATATCGACAGAAAATATCACTTCATTAGACATCGTGTAGAAGAAGGACAACTCGTAGTGAAGAGGATATCATCAGAAGATAACCCAGCAGATCCACTTACGAAGGGACTGAGTAGGGTTAAGCACTTGCAGCATGCTAGGAGTATTGGGCTGAAGGATGATATTAGCATAGATTAGATAGTTTAGAAACGTATAATAGATAAATGTAATTGACATTTGATGATTAAATAAAAGGAGTTTTATTTATAAGTAAAGTTACTATCACATGTTAGTTGTTTAACTATTGTTTCACTTTGCATGTTTTGACTTCCAGAATAATTGAATTTATTAGGAATAATCGAATTATTCAAATGGTCCACAATCGTTCATATGTTGGGAGTAGATATGAATGAAGATTGTCATGAATTGGTGTGTAGAGTGTCTAAGTGGTGTTAGACATAGTAAAAGTTGCTGCAACGTTCATGAGTGCTTGCGAAATGGTTTTGGGCATTGGAATAAACCCGCGCTTGCTGGAATCACCATATGGAATATGATATAAAAGGTGATCGCGAGACGATAATATCATATGGTCTTAAAACCTAGATATATGGTTTATTATTTGTCAATTGATTGTGCATTGATAATGCGAAAACGCATCAGTAACTTGATGTTATAAAACGCATTGTTGTGTATAGTTGGTTAATGAATAAGTAAATGCATATAAGTCGAAGTTTATCTGTAAATTTTATCCTAAGAGGATAGAAGAGATATCTTGGCCACTCGATGATTTGATTTGACTTATGTGCCGGGCCCGGTCAGAACTGAATTGATGTGTTTGATTAAGTTCTATGTCAAATAAATCGAAGATCGAGAAATAAAATGCTAGACTAACCATTCCATAGGATTGTCAGCATGATATCTAACAGAGGACTGTAAGATCCCTTATCTAAAGGACAAGATTGATTAGATCAGAGTTGACAGCGTCTTTGAGAGCTACGATTGCAAACCGAATTGTACTTGTATAGTTACTAGACTTATCCAAGTGGGAGACTGTTGGAATAGTGTCTAAGGCTATAACTATATTCGGTGGTGCATGGTCCTTTTGGGTTGCCTTCACCATAGCAACTTGAAGGATGATTTGTTAAGAGAGAGTAAATATTATAAGGAATAATATTTAGCTATTTGATTAATATAAGTCATAGATTAATTGGTATTAATTTGGTGACTTAAAGAGATTAATTAAATAAGAGGGTATAAACTGTCAATTGTTTGATAGTTACACTTTAGACTATAAATCCTTATCCTAGATAGGATGGACGATTTCTAGGGCTTGGATAAGCCAAAATCGTCCATAGGGTTATCAAGGAAAGGATATGGATCAACTTAAAGTCTAAGTTATCCAATTAGGGTTTAGGGTGAAACCCTTAAGGAGTCTACAAGTATAAATAGGCCCTTGGGGTGTGGAATTCGTGGACAACTTACACAAAGCCTTAAGCAAGGTTACTCTGGCCGAATTCCTCCCCTCTCCTCTCTCCTAAATCATCTTGCTTGCTATTGGTGTTTGTGAACCATTAGAGGAGTGACATTTGTGACTCTAGAAGCTCCAAGACAACAAGATCAACAAGGAACTCAAAGGTATGATTCTAGATCTGTTTTATTGTTATTGTTTAACCTAATTAGCCATTAGAAGTCTTGGAATCAAAAGCATGTTTGATAGAAAGCCTAGATCCAAGCAATAGGGTTTTGCATGCGCACATAGGAAAGTTCTTATGGCTAAAACCCAACAGTTAGTCCCATCTCTAACCAATGCTAAGTAGGTGCAACCTATCCAATTTTCATTCATGTTGTTTTTTTGCTGACTCTCTCGACAACTTAACAAAGGCGTACATAGCCAAAACAACCTAGCTTTGTGTACAACAATCCTGAAAGCCATACGGGAAATATCTCAGTAACAACAACCACCATAATCTCAACAACACAGACTGCAGGGTCTAACATCCTACAATCCATAAGTCAACAACACATGGGGCAACAAAAGATGAAGAAGCTTTGAATATATATATATATATATATATATATATATATATATATATATATATATATATATATATATATATATAACGTTCCAAAATTACGGAATAAAATTTTCATATTAAATAAGTCAAAACCATTGATACATTATCTCAAAAGACGATTAGAGTAAAAGTATTATCAAAACATTAGACTAATATCATAAATAAACATTACGGAATAAATCTTCAGGGGATGCAGTGTGATCAAATCGGGGTCTTCTGTTTAACACTGGAAGTACCTAGAAATGTTTAAACTACAAAACCATAATCACAAATGAAACATCCCAAAATTGAAGACCAAAAATTTTATTTTAGTAATAGTAAAACCATCATCCAAAACGTGTTCATAAAACCTTAAAAGAAAATAAGAGTATATCTATCATTCTTCTTAATACATCAAAGTCAAATAAAAGGAGGTCATGGTGTGTGTAGTGCGATCATCCCGAGTTTTTCCCCTTCAATTCGGAAGTATCTGAAACATAAACTGAAAACCGTAAGCATGAAGCTTAGTGAGTTCCCCAAACACCTTATAACATACATATTAACATACGATGGGCCATGCCCGACAACCATCGGGCCTCGCCCGACATCGAGCCCCAATTAGAACAGATCTGTCAGAACATGATGGTAAAAGATCTCACAATCATCCTGAAACACATATCTCTTATTGGAACCATGACCACCTTGCACCTGGCAGCTGAGAGCATCGACCACCACATTGGCCTTCCTCGGATGGTAAAGGATCTCACAATCATAATCCTTCACCACATCCAACCACCT
This sequence comes from Lactuca saligna, assembly GCF_052625555.1. Taxonomy (NCBI): domain Eukaryota; kingdom Viridiplantae; phylum Streptophyta; class Magnoliopsida; order Asterales; family Asteraceae; genus Lactuca; species Lactuca saligna. Next base: position 168,868,374 of record NC_136423.1, on the reverse strand, counting down.
ACGTTGTCTCATGTTCAAATTCGGTTGATCCATCAAATACCTCATTCTCTTGTGATCCATGTAAATAGTACAATGGACCCTATAGAGGTAGTGTTGCCAAATATTGAGGGAAAACACCACAACCCTCAACTCCAAATCATGTGTAGGATAATTCGCCTCATGAGGCTTCAGGTGCCTCGAAGCGTAAGCAGTAACGAGACCCCTTTACATCAGAACTACACCCAAACCCATGATCGACGCATCACAATAAACCATAATATCCTCAAACACCCTCTGGAAGGGTCAGAATTGACGCCTCGCACAACTTCTGTGTTAAGGTCTCAAAAGTTGCCTGCTACTCAGGCCCCAACGAAATGTGATGGTCTTTTTCATCAATCGAGTCAATGGAACCGCTATATTGGAGGAATCCTAAATGAATCTCCGATTGTAACCTGCCAAACCAAAGAAACTCTGAATCTCAGATGGAGACTTCAGAACTTCCCATCTCATCACCGCCTCAACCTTGGGCGAATCGACCGGAATACTGTTTTGGTTGACAAGGTGCCCTAGAAACTACACCTTGCACAACGAAAACTCACACTTGGAGAACTTCACATACAATCTCTCCTTCCTCAAGGTCTCCAATACCTACCTCAGAAGCTCCTCATTCAGCTCCTAGGTCATAGAATAGACTAGGATGCCATCGATAAAAAAAAATCATTGACCGATCCAACATGGGTCTGCATATGCGATTCATGATATCCATGAACGAGGTTGGAGAATTGGTAAGCCCAAAGGGCATCACCATGAATTTGTAATGACCATAATAAGTTCGGAAGGCCGTCTTCTACGTATCCTCCTCTCTGACCCTCATCTGATGATAACCCGAATGTAGATTAGTCTTGCAAAACCAAGATGCACCCTAAAGTTGGTCAAATAAATCGTCAATCCTTGGGAGTGGATAACGGTTCTTCACCATTTTCTTATTCAGCTCCCGGTAATTGATACACATCCAATGTGATCCATCATTTTTCTTCACAAACAAGATCGACGCTCCCTATGGCGAACTACTCGGCCGAATAAATTCTTTGTCTAACAGCTCCCGTAATTGTGTAGACAACTCCTGCATCTCTAAGGGAGCTAATCAATAAGGTGCTTTGGCTATCGGAGCCACACCAGGAACCATGTCAATCCAAAACTCCATATGTCTCTCCGGAGGCACTCTAGGAAAATCATCCGTGAACACATCTTGTGTGACATCCGGATTTTACCAGGTATCTTATAAATATAATTTTGTCATATTGTGAGAGGGACTCGGCGAGTTGGAGCTCAGACTCGCCGAGTAGAGACGCGGAATTGAACATTGGTGCGCGCCTGGACTCGGCGAGTCCAGGATATGGACTCGGCGAGTCTGCGCTGTGTAATGAAACCCTAAATCTCCGGGTTTGAGGCCTATTTAAAGGGCCTTATGGCCGTCATTTGTGCTCACCCAACCCTCAGTGAGTGTCCCTTGTGTTCTTGAGCTATTTGTGAAGAGAAAGGAGCCATTCTTGATCTTGTGTGTGTGTTATTTAGCAAGAAGAAGGAGACCCTAGGCAAGAGGAAGCAAAGGAGGTTGCTATTTCATGGATTTGGAGCTTAGATCATCACTCTAGAGGTATTATCTCGGACCATTTTCTGTTTAGTGAAGCATGATGCAATTTAGGGCCCGTGGTGGTCATTTATGGGATGATTTGATGCCCATTGGTTCCCTCTTCGAGTTGAGGCCATGGATCTGGATCCATAGAGGTCCAGAAAGCCTCACTCATCAAGCTTTATGAGTGACAATAGAGTCTTTGACCTTGTGTTGTAGTATTTGAGTCATAAACATCATATATGGTCATAAAGAGGTTGTATGTGCATCAAGATTGTAACTTTACGTGCTAAATGAGCTTGGAGGGACTGGATCTATGGATTAATGAACTGGATCTGACCTTTAGAGCAAGATTGAGTCAGTGAATGGCATGGACTCGCCGAGTCCGAAGAACAGACTCGGCGAGTAGCATGAATGTTGCCCGACCACACTGTGAGTGGCCTCGCCGAGTTAGGAAAGGTGGACTCAGTGAGTCAAGGGGGAGTCAGAATGGATAGGTGGACTGAGTCTAACTGGACTCACCGAGTCGTTCTTGAGACTCGGCGAGTTGAGTCGTGGTGGCCCCACAACTCGTGCCAGGTGGAACTCGTCGAGTTGAGGGAATGCTCGACGTGTCAAGGGAGGATTCCAGGGAAATTGGTGTACACGCCCAGACTCGCCGAGTCGCCTGGGTACTCGCCGAGTCCGGTCAAAGTTGACCGTTGACCGTTGACCAGCGTTGACCTAGATTGACTTGTTATAGTGTGGTCAACCCTAGTTGGGAAAGTGTTAATTAGAGGTATATTGTGCTATAGAGGGACGACAGCTCGACAGGTCGAGTGATTAGCGATTTCAGGGTTACGATTTACCGAGACACGCGAGGTGAGTCTTTTCACTATACTTTACCTTGAGTATGTAACCAGAGTTATGTGATAGAGTATTTGTATGCTATGTATGTTATGTGTTGTACTGCATTACTTCTATGCGTTTGATGTTGTGCATGTTTACAGAGTTAGAACCGGAAGGTTCACAGAGTTAGAACCTGAGGGTTCACAGAGTTTGGGTGCACGGACCCACAGAGTTATAGCCTCGAGTGGCTAATATGTGTTATATGTAGTATTTTGGGGAACTCACTAAGCCTTGTGCTTACAGTGTTGATGTTATTGTTTCAGGTACTAGTGACGACCGCGGGAAGGCGCCGGCTTGATCCGTACACACACACATTCGTAGCTTGATATCATGATCTTGGGATTTGTATTGTCTTGTTTGGATTATTAAAATGGTTGTTTAATGAATATTAATGGAATTATGTTTTATAAAAATTGAAAATTTTGTTTTGAAAATTTTCGGTGTTACAAATTGGTATCAGAGCCTTGGTTTGAGGGATTCGGGTACACCTTCGGGGGTATTTGAACTCAAACTGAGGAATTGAAGAGATATTTCAAAATAAAACCAAAGTTTTCTAAGAGTAAAGGATTTTCCAGGAAGAAACGTGTGTACGATCAGCCAGCGCCCGAACGGTGAATTCCCAAAATACCTTTATATTATGTGATAATTATTATTAATGTGATGTATTTGCATGCTAGAGTAGGCTAGGTATTGCTAATAGGACTAGAGTGGCCTGTTTTGTGATGCCTTAGCCAAGGGAGGGGTGAGCTGCTATGAGATGCTGAGAGTAATTAGGTAGCAGCTAGGATTTTGTGTGAGACCTGTTACAGAGTGATTTAAGTATAATAGAGTACTTGGGGATTGGGATCCGAAGAGGAAGATTTGGGGTGTGTACTGAGACGGTGCGGACAGTAGTATTGGGCCCGTACTACTGAAAGCACCGGTGCGGTACACAGTCTAAATAAGAATCTTGGGACACCAAGAATCAAGGAGGGGTAGATTGTCGGGTGTGAGAATGTTCGAGTGAATTCTAATTTATCACATGTTGTATTTCAGAGGTTGATCATGGTGAGGACACGACACATGCCGGAGGGTGCCGGAACTAGTGATGAGGAGATTCGACAGATCATTCATGAGGAGGTGGCTGCGGTCATCAGAGCTGAGATACCAGAGATGTTCGGGTCTATCAAGACCGCGCTGATTGAGACATTTGACGAGCGTTATGCCGCTCTTACTGAGGCTGCTGTTGCAGCGGCTACCGCAGCGATCGCTGCGGCGAGACCCCAGGGAGGTGATGCGACACTGTTCCGAGAGTTCAGCAACACCAAACCACCGGAGTTTGATGGTACGCAGGATCCGGTGGCAGCTATGAGGTGGATATCTGATATGGAGGGGTGCTTCTTCACTTGCTCATCCCCTGAGCATTTGAAGGTTCGGTTCGCGCTGAACCAGCTTCACTTGGGAGCGAAGGACTGGTGGAAGTTTGTGACGGTGCACTTCACGCCTACTGAGCTTGCGGCAGTGACCTGGGAGAGGTTCACTACCATGTTTCGAGACGAGTACGTTCCCCAGGTGGAAAGGAGCGTCTGGCACAGGAGTTTCTGACCCTCAAGCAGGGTACCGAGTCGGTTACAGCGATCACGAGGATGTTTCATGAGAGGGCGATGTTCTGCCCTGAGCACGTGTCCACCGAGTAGGCACGTATGAGCCGCTACCTGAGTATTTTGAGACGGGATATTCGGGAGTTCGCTGCGAACTCCTTGTATCGGACATTTGCCGAGCTTCAGGCAAATGCTCGGAAGAGGGAGATTGAGCTTGAGACTCAGGCCAGGGAGGAGGCAGAGTCTCTGGGGAGGGATCGGCGGCCGGCACAGTCCCAGCCGGCAGCCAAGCGGGCCAAGCCCGCTGACCCCCGACCCGGGAGCCAGAAGGGCCGCACTTGTGGAAAGTGCGGCAAGGGTCACGATGGAGTCTGTCGAGCGGGGTCTTGCTACAAATGTGGTAAGGAGGGGCATATGGCCAAGGACTGCCCCAAGGGGTTTACAGTGTGCTTCCACTGTAACCAGACCGGACACCGGAAGGCAGAGTGTCCGCTGCTGCGCGGAGCATCTCAGGGGTCTGCTCCCGCCGCCATCAGAGCTACTACTACAGAGAGTCGGCCCGTGAAGGCCGAGGCACCGAGGGCTCGGGGGAGAGCTTTTCAGCTGACTGCGGAAGAGGTCCGCGTTGCACCCAACGTTGTGGCTGGTACGCTTTCTTTTTATTATTTATTTATGGTGTCGAAATATTATGCTTATATTATGCTATGCATAGGTACCTTCCTTGTGAATTCTGTACCTGCTTTAGTGTTATTTGACTCGGGTGCGAGTCGATCTTTTGTATCTTTGACATTTAGTCAGCATATCAGTGTTAGTCGTGGGACACTAAGTCGGCCCCTGCGGGTTTCCATAGCCACCGACAGAGTGATTTGTGCCACGGAGGTCCTCCGGGGATGTGTATTGGAGATTTTTGGGGTTGAGTTCCCGATCGACCTGATTCCTATTGCGATGGGTGATGTTTGTGTTATAGTGGGTTTGGACTGGTTGAGCCGATTCGGCGCGGTTATCGATTGCGAGCATCAGCTGGTGACTATACGAGATCCTAGTGGGGGAGTTCTTTCGGTTTACGGTGAGGGTACACGTTCTGGATCAGCCTTTTGTTCGGCTGCTAGGGCGAGGCAGTGTCTACAGTAGGGCTGTAAGGGTTTTGTGGCGTATGTGATGGATACGCGAGTGATCTCCGAGAGACCGAGTTCGGTGGATGAAGTTCCGGTGGTGCGTGAGTTTCCAGATGTCTTTCCCGAAGAGTTACCAGGTGTGCCTCCCGTGAGGCAAGTGGAGTTTGGTATCGATTTGGTTCCGGGAGCCGCGCCTATCGCTAAGGTGCCGTATCGCCTTGCGCCTCCAGAAATGCAAGAGTTATCCTCGCAACTTCAGGAGTTGCTGGGGAAGGGGTTTATTCGGCCGAGTAGCTCGCCGTGGGGAGCACCCATCCTATTTGTGAAGAAGAAAGATGGCTCGCATCGCATGTGTATTGATTATCGGGAACTGAATAAGCTGACGGTCAAGAACCGTTACCCGTTGCCGAGGATCGACGATTTATTCGATCAGTTACAGGGAGCATCTTGGTTCTCCAAGATTGATTTGAGGTCAGGCTATCATCAGGTGAGATTACGGGACGAGGACGTCCAGAAGACGGCATTCAGGACGCGTTATGGGCATTATGAGTTTGTGGTGATGCCTTTTGGGCTCACCAACGCCCCGGCTGTGTTCATGGACCTCATGAACAGGCTATGTCGGCCGATGTTGGATCGGTCGGTGATTGTGTTCATTGATGATATTCTAGTATATTCGAGATCTAGAGAGCAGCACGAGGAGCATTTGAGGGAGGTTCTTGGAGTTTTGAGATCGGAGAAACTTTATGCAAAGTTTTCCAAGTGCGATTTTTGGTTGCGGGAGGTCCAGTTTCTGGGACATCTCGTTAACCAGAAGGGGATATTGGTCGATCCGGCCAAGGTTGACGCAGTGATGAGGTGGGAGGTGCCAAGGTCACCTTCTGAGATCCGGAGTTTCCTTGGGTTAGCAGGGTATTATCGGAGGTTTATTAAGGATTTCTCCAAGATTGCGGTTCCACTCACCAGATTGACCCGGAAGGGTGTTACATTTCTATGGGGTCCCGAGCAGCAGACCTCCTTTGAGACGCTTCGCCAGAGGTTGTGTGAAGCTCCGGTATTAGCTCTTCCGGAAGGGATGGAGGGTTTTGTGGTATTCTGTGATGCATCGATTTTAGGACTGGGAGCAGTACTGATGCAGAAGGGACATGTGATAGCATATGCATCGAGGCAGTTGAAGCCTCACGAGACGAGGTACCCCACACATGATCTGGAGTTGGGGGCAGTGGTGTTCGCCCTCAAGATTTGGCGGCACTACTTGTATGGGGTTCGTTGTAAATCGTGCGGTAAAGAAGGTGGTTAGATGTGGTCAAGGATTATGATTGCGAGATTTTTTACCACCCGGGCAAGGCTAATGTGGTAGCCGACGCGTTGAGTCGCAGGGCGGAGAGTGCTCCACTGCGAAATGTATGTTTGCGACTGACTGTGATAGCTCCAGTTCTGGACGCCATTCGTGGGGCACAGGCCGAGGCTGTGCGTCCGGAGATGCAGAAGAGAGAGCGGGTCGTTGGGTTGGTTTCGGAGTTCGTATCGAATAGTCGAGGCCTTATGACTTATCAGGGCCGGATCTGGGTACCGTTTGTAGGCGGTACACGTACTACATTGATGGAGGAGGCTCATAGATCGAGATTTTCAATCCATCCCGGGGCTACAAAGATGTATTTGGACCTAAGGAAGGAGTATTGGTGGCCTTGTATGAAGAGGAATGTCGCATGGTTTGTCGAGAGGTGTTTGACCTGTCGAAGGGTAAAGGCCGAACACCAGAGACCGCATAGCAAGTTGCAGCCATTGGAGGTTCCCGAATGGAAGTGGGAACAGATCACTATGGATTTCATCACCAAATTGCCAAGGACTGCCAGAGGAGTCGATGCAATTTGGGTGATTGTGGATAGGTTGACGAAGAGCGCTCACTTCCTTGCCATCAATGAGAGTTCTTCGGCGGAGAAGTTGGCAGAGATTTATGTGAGGGAGGTTATATCTCAGCATGGGGTGCCGATCTCGATCCTTTCAGACCGCGATGTGCGTTTCACTTCCCGCTTCTGGAAGAAATTTCATGAGGAGTTGGGTACTAAGCTGCATTTTAGTACCGCATACCACCCCCAGACCGACGGCCAGAGTGAGCGGACGATTCAGACACTTGAGGACATGCTTCGGGCATGTGTATTGGACTTTGGGGGTAGTTGGGATACGTATTTGCCCTTGGCGGAGTTTTCCTACAATAACAGCCATCATTCGAGCATCGGTATGCCGCCCTTTGAGCTGTTGTATGGTAGGAGGTGTCAGACTCCCATATGTTGGGGAGAGGTTGGGCAAAGGGTAATGGGCAGTACAGAGATCGTGAATCAGACGACAGAGCAGATACATCTGGTCAGACAGAGGTTATTGACCGCTCAGAGCCGACAAAAGAGTTACGTGGATAGACGCCGGTCCGAGCTGGAATTTCAGGTCGGCGACCTTGTTCTCCTGAAGGTTTCTCCTTGGAAAGGAGTGATCCGGTTCAGGAAGAGGGGCAAATTGGGGCCCCGGTTTATAGGTCCGTTTCGTGTGATCAAAAGGGTAGGCCGGGTAGCCTATCGGCTGGAGTTACCAGCAGAATTGGGGCAGATTCACAACACTTTTCATGTATCGCAGTTGAGGAAATGTATAGCCGACGAGTCGGCAGTGGTTCCATTAGAGGATATTCAGGTAGATGCAAGCCTGAATTATGCTGAGAGACCAGTGGCTATTAGGGATCGGAAGATCAAGATTTTGAGGAACAAGGAGGTACCTCTGGTATTGGTACAGTGGCAACATCGGAAGGGATCAGAAATGACCTGGGAGCCGGAGGGTATGATGCGGGAGCAGCATCCGGAGCTATTTTAGAGCGAGACTTCGAGGACGAAGTCTAGTTCTAGTGGGGGAGAGTTGTAACATCCGGATTTTACCAGGTATCTTGTAAATCTAATTTTGTCATATTGTGAGAGGGACTCGGCGAGTTGGAGCTCAGACTCGCCGAGTAGAGACGCGGAATTGAACATTGGTGCGCCTGGACTCGGCGAGTCCAGGATATGGACTCGGCGAGTCTGCGCTGTGTAATGAAACCCTAAATCTCCGGGTTTGAGGCCTATTTAAAGGGCCTTATGGCCGTCATTTGTGCTCACCCAACCCTCAGTGAGTGTCCCTTGTGTTCTTGAGCTATTTGTGAAGAGAAAGGAGCCATTCTTGATCTTGTGTGTGTGTGTTATTTAGCAAGAAGAAGGAGACCCTAGGCAAGAGGAAGCAAAGGAGGTTGCTATTTCGTGGATTTGGAGCTTAGATCATCACTCTAGAGGTATTATCTCGGACCATTTTCTGTTTAGTGAAGCATGATGCAATTTAAGGCTTGTGGTGGTCATTTATGGGATGATTTGATGCCCATTGGTTCCCTCTTCGAGTTGAGGCCATGGATCTGGATCCATAGAGGTCCAGAAAGCCTCACTCATCAAGCTTTATGAGTGACAATAGAGTCTTTGACCTTGTGTTGTAGTATTTGAGTCATAAACATCATATATGGTCATAAAGAGGTTGTATGTGCATCAAGATTGTAACTTTACGTGCTAAATGAGCTTGGAGGGACTGGATCTATGGATTAATGAACTGGATCTGACCTTTAGAGAAAGATTGAGTCAGTGAATGGCATGGACTCGCCGAGTCCGAAGAACAGACTCGGCGAGTAGCATGAATGTTGCCCGACCACACTGTGAGTGGCCTCGCCGAGTTAGGAAAGGTGGACTCAGTGAGTCAAGGGGGAGTCAGAATGGACAGGTGGACTGAGTCTAACTGGACTCGCCGAGTTGTTCTTGAGACTCGGCGAGTTGAGTCGTGGTGGCCCCACAACTAGTGCCAGGTGGAACTCGTCGAGTTGAGGGAATGCTCGACATGTCAAGGGAGGATTCCAGGGAAATTGGTGTACACGCCCAGACTCGCCGAGTCGCCTAGGTACTCGCCGAGTCCGGTCAAAGTTGACCGTTGACCGTTGACCAGCGTTGACCTAGATTGACTTGTTATAGTGTGGTCAACCCTAGTTGGGAAAGTGTTAATTAGAGGTATATTGTGCTATAGGGGGACGACAGCTCGACAGGTCGAGTGATTAGCGATTTCAGGGTTACGATTTACCGAGACACGCGAGGTGAGTCTTCTCACTATACTTTACCTTGAGTAGGTAACCAGAGTTATGTGATAGAGTATTTGTATGCTATGTATGTTATGTCTTGTACTGCATTACTTCTATGCGTTTGATGTTGTGCATGTTTACAGAGTTAGAACCGGAAGGTTTACAGAGTTAGAACCTGAGGGTTCACAGAGTTTGGGTGCACGGACCCACAGAGTTATAGCCTCGAGTGGCTAATATGTGTTATATGTAGTATTTTGGGGAACTCACTAAGCCTTGTGCTTACAGTGTTGATGTTATTGTTTCAGGTACTAGTGACGACCGCGGGAAGGCGCCGGCTTGATCCGTACACACACACATTCGGAGCTTGATATCATGATCTTGGGATTTGTATTGTCTTGTTTGGATAATTAAAATGGTTGTTTAATGAATATTAATGGAATTATGTTTTATAAAAATTGAAAAATTTGTTTTGAAAATTTTCGGTGTTACATCTTGATACTCCCGAACAATTGGAACATTAACCACAGTCTCTTTACGCTTTTCTCGAGTATCCATAACATAGGAAACAAATCCAGAATCACCAACTCTCCCCCACTTAGGGCCCGGATACACACTAACTACTATTCGCAATCAATCATTTCCCCATTAGAGCTCTACCAATCCATCTCCAAAATAACCTTGCTCTCATCCAGGGGAATAACAACCAAATTGATCGGATTCTGCTCGCTGAACAACTTCAAGACACAACCCCGATGAACCCTAGATACTCGTACAGGACAATCGTCGGCAGTATCAACCTCTAGCCTACAATCCAGCTCCCCCGGAGCATCGACAAACCTCTTGCTAAGGTCAAGAGATTCAAAGGGTCGGGTAGCCCTCAAATCAAACAATACCAAAGTAGAGATACCGTTCACAATCAACGATCCTAAAACAAACCACACAGATATAAGCAGAAAATCAACATAAATAAAGAGATACGGAGAAGATACATACCAGTCAACACATCTAGTGATGTACAAGCCTCCTCGGTTGTCAGCTGGAAAGCCCTACTCCTCACAACATGCGCCTCTTCCTTGCTCTGCAGTCCATCTGCAATCCATAAGGTTGCAGGAGCAGGTACTGCAACTGGTCCTACTGCTGCTAAACTCAGGCAATTGGCCTTCTTATGGCCCCTCTGATTGAAATGAAAGCAAATCAGATCAAATACCTAGGTGGTGGTGGTGTAAGTGCAATCCCTTCTAAAATGACCTGTTTTACCGCACTTGAAGCAGCCAAAACCACCCACCCTGCACGCCCCATTGTGCATATTGTCTCACTTACCGTAGCGGCTTCGGCCCTACTGGCCCTTCGTCCTCAAGTCAAAAACCTTGGGCCTCTTTCTTGAACCCTCTAAGCTTTGAACCTAATCCAATTTCCACTTCCTCTCCATCTCCAAGTCAATCTCCCTCACTCTGGCTCACGTTATCGCGTGGTACCTCGCTTTCATCATCTCCTCATATGCCACATACTACAGAACTAATAACACCCTCTTATGGAACATAATAATGATCTCTGCTACCGTCTCAGTAGTTTGGCGAAGGTCCTGAAACTCCCTCGCCAACTGCTGGACCTCAATCACAAGTGAAAACTCAGCTTGAAATCTCGCCATAAAATCCTCCAAAGTCATCAACTTAATCGCCTCACCTCCCAAGGCGTGCCCAACCTCCTCCCACCAGTCTAGATCTTTTTCCTTCAGAAGACAGGATGCAATGCGGACCTTCGCCTCCTCATGACAAAGGCTAGATTGAAAGATGAACTACGGGTAGTGAATCACATGTGATTACTTCTCGTAACATGAATAATTGTCTTGTGTAACTTTCCATAAACATGTATAATCAACTTGTATCCCCCCCTAAAACATATAAAACATTTGAAAGGTTCATTTAAGGGGTATGAACTCACCTGAAATCGTGTAATTGGGTAAAAGAGTCGGTTGAGCGTTTTGTACCAAATAACGACTTGTGCACCTTTTAGGACCCTAATGTCATATGAAATATGTATTTTTACAAGAAATTAATCATTTTTATACTTTTCATTAGAGTATTTAGGCATTCTAGCATCAATTCGGGGTTTTAGGGCCTATAAGGGGTTCCCGGGAGTGGTACAAGGCCAAGAGGAGTTTACGGGAAAGCCCACGAGTTCACTCCCTTAGAGTTTACGGCCCAAAGGCCACTCCTTGGGAGTTTACGGCCGTAAGCTCCCTAGGCTTGACCGTAAACTCATGTGGTCCTCCAAAATTGCAAATTAAGGCCTTATTTCACTTCCCTAAATTCCTAGCAAGTTTCTTGGACTAATTTGGAGGGTTTAAATCCTCATTTTGGGGAGTTTACGGTCCAAGCTTGTGCTTGGGCCGTAAACTCCATTTTGTTCTTCAAAATGGCATGTTAAATGGTCCAAAACACTCTCCTACACCTTAGATAAATTTATGAAGGCCTTAGGTGGGGTTTTAGGAACTTTTTGGCAACATTTTTGGGTGTTTACGGCCCAAGACTATTCTTGGCCGTAAACTCCTCTTTTTGTCCCTAAATTGTGTTGTTTAGTGGCCTTAAACATTTCCAAGGTTCATAGTTAATTTACTCCATGCCCTAGATGAGTTTTTGGGACATTTTTCAAGGGTTTTTGGGTGTTTACGGCCTAAGCATGAGATTGGGCCGTAAACTCCTTTTTAGGCTTCAAATTCTTGTGTTTTCATGTCCAAACTCACCTAGGTAAATCCCTTAATTAGTACACAAGCTTAAAGGAAGGAAAAATGGGGGTTTTGGCAAGGTTTTAGGTGTTTACGGCCTAAGGGGCTTCCTAGGCTGTAAAATCCCTTTGATCCACTAAATTCTTTGATTTTTGGCCTCTAAATGTTATAGACTATGATTAGAACAAGGTAGGGAAGAAACCCTTACGTTTGGAAGCCGGAATTCGCGGTTTTGGAGTCGGGTTCGGATCTAGAGAGAGAAAGTAGTGAGAGAGAGAGAGTGAATGAGTGGTAAAAGGCTTAAAAGTGGTGTTCATTTGCTTATATATGTCTCGGGTATTGCACCCGGTACACGGCTACCCAATGCTAAAGTTTAATGGGGTCAAAACCTTTTACCCGGGTGAAGTGGTTGAAAAGTAATATAACTGTATTTAGTTAAACGGGGTTAACACTTACAAGTTATAATTACTTATGATAATATCGGGACATATACATAACTAGAGATTTGTTTATTGACGACTCCAACATTACGGAAAAATAACATATATCGACGCATTCCGTTAGTGAAGATGAGATTTGTAGCGGCAATAGATTTGGGGTTGTCACACCTAAACAAGCCAATGCAAATTTATATAATATATGTTTTAATTTTAATTTTATATATTAATTTATAACTAATAATACTTTTATTATTTATCATCATACAACGAATGAAAATGCGAACGGGCAACAAGTTGCGCCGTTAAGCCCTTTTGTAGGATAAAACCAATTTTTTTGAAGCCTACATCCATAGATCTAGAGGATATAACATTACTATGGATCAGATATAACATTGCTATGCATGATCCACTGTAGTCTACTAATAATTAAATATTAAATATCAAATAATGATAACCAAACTTTTTATCAAGCTTAAAAACACAAATGAGCTTGATATTTGACTATTAGCTAAGCCGAGGTTAGGCGCATTTAGGCAGGTCTGACAAACAAGTCGAGCCCAAGCCGAGCTCGAGCATTTTAAATCCACCACGAGCCAAGCTCATGTAAAACTTGATGCTTTAAGAACTTGAGGGTTTAATTTAGTCTATTTATAGTTGTGTGACCAGTTTGCTTGTTTCCAGGTTCTGAAATATGATAATATGCTGAGTGGTTTAGATGCGCTCATAGCACAGACACCTAGTAGGTGCTCGACAAAATGCAGATCATATATGAAGTTCTAAACGCAGATGATATATGAAGTTCTAAATGCACTCATATATGATTTTACCGGTATATTCTACTTGATGTGATCATCAATCATCAACAATTTTACCCTCAATAATATCTCTTTTATTGGCAAACAGGCAGGAAATTACATATATGTTAATTTATTCACTAAAAAAAAAAAACTTTTGTACCAATGACAAATACCAAAATGGTAATTAAAATGCGTCAAAATTCAAAATGTAATGTTGTTATTTTTTATTCTTTCATAGTAGTTATGTAGTTCCGTTTCAGCAATAGTCTCCCCCATGTCTAACAAATGAAGGGTTTCAACACACTGATAAAAGTTACGTAAACTTGAAGCAGCATTGAAGTCGCCTACTCTTGATGACACCCCCGTCTTGAGATTATAAACATGGAGCCCATGAGAGAAAGTATTGAGCAACAAAGCTTGCGGATGCAATTCCAAAACACCTAAAATAAAAAGTTGATCTGTTTTCAATTTAAAAACCACAGACCACGAAGCATCTCTCCATACCCGAATCCAACTTTCACTAATTTCATCATTACAAGAAATCAAAGCTAAAGAACCTTGCATGGTTGTTAGTCCCGATGTCACCCAAATCCGAACGGACATAGGCACTGGAATCATATCAAAAACATGAGTGCTCAAATTGAATGTTAGTATACAACTAATGCATCCGGTTTTCTTTTCTCTTTGATTAATATATGTCACCCAATGCAACACTCCATTGAAAAAAAAGGAATCGTAACGGATACTCTGAATCTGATTTTGATGTTTAGGGGAAGCAATCTCACACCATGTGCCACTCTTGACAGCATAAACAAATGAATTGTTGCCTTTGACATGTGATGTCTGGACAACTTTGTAGTCATCACTGATTGGATCGAATCCAAACCCAATCCCTCGCAACGTAAAGGGTTCAGATCTCTGAGGAAATTCAGGCACGATTAGTTTGCGCCTGATTGAAGGGTTCCATAGAATCAAACCTTTTTTAGTCCACAAACAGAAAGTTCCATTACATGAACCAATAGGTGCGCCAGAAGGGAACGGGACTTCTGTTGTTATATCAATGTATCCACGTTTGGGACACAAATACAATGCCAATTCCTCCTCCTCTCCATGTGATGTGTAAAAGAATTCTTGTTGTTTTTCATTTTTGTCATCGCTAATTAGATGAATGAAGTGGATTTTTTTTGGGGATATAAGAGTGTGCATGCGTATAAAACCAAGGGTAGAAATACAAGTATATAACGATTTAGAGAGTGATCTAAATCGGAGGAGGGATTTCGGTGCTATTCTTGTAAATATTTCAACAATCAAATCTTCGCATAGATATTCCGACATCTGCATTTTTCCAACAAGATAAAAATCAGTTGCAATCAAAAACTAATAAAAAATTATTAAGTCAAAACTAATAAAAAATGAAAAAAGTAATGAGCATGGTTATATATATATATATATATATATATATATATATATATATATATATATATATATATATATATATATATATACACACACACACAAATATGTTTCTGTCCACATTGTGTCAAAAAGGTGTTGAGTATAAAGTATGTTGGTATTTCTTTACTAGAGTTAAGTCCAAAAAAACATGAAAAGAAAACAAACTACTTCAAATAAAACATATTTATGAGCAAAAACTATGTTGTTATTCTAGGTGTTTATGACTGAATGGTGTCAAATAAAACATCTCGAATATAAACTACATTGATATTTCTCCATTTAAACTAAATCCATAAAAAAAAAATTACATTGCTATTTTAGGTGTCATATTGTAGTAAAAGAATGTAGAATGCTGTAATAGAAAAGCAAAAAATCCAAATTAGTAGATGTCATACTTGATATAAGTAGGATGATATTTTCAAAATTGGAAAGAGTATAATGAGTGTCATGTTATAACTATAGTGAACACACTAAACAATAAATTGTTTTATTTTATTTTGTTATTGATGGTTCTGATTGAGCAGCATTCATTTCTTGCAAGCTATTATGACATGATTTATTTGTTTTAATGTATAAGGTAATAAGATGAGATTTGGAAACAATAGTTGTTTGTACTTTGTACCAAAAAAAAAAGGTCATGGCTTTGTTTTTCACCGATCCACTAGAAATTCAAGTTTCAGCCTTAAGAACTAAAAGCATAAATCAGAATTACGCATGAAAAATAAAACATGATTTATGTTCTTTAATCAAAAGACAGAGTTTCCCAAACATGAAACTTATCTATCATTCAATTAAAGCAAAAACAGAAGTTACCTCGAGTAGGAGAATTAAGAAACTGAAAACAGCAAATTCGGCCTTGGTGAGAAGTGAGAACTGGGATAAAGAGGAGAGCGAAAATCTTGACAGAATCCGATCGATCGATTGATACTTTGATAGGCGTGATTCTGTGAAGAAAGAAGGGATTTTAATCATGAATTCGTGATTATCGGATTACAACGTTTTTCTGTTCCATATATTTCTCCATCAGCTTGTTTTTTGTTCTACGCCTTTGGACTGCCAAAATCAACAATGGGCCGACCCTTACACATATATTGATACTAGGTTAATACTTGGGTGAAACAATAATAGGCATAATAAATATTTATTTAATTGTTAATAGGTGTAATAACAATTAACAATAGATTTATAAACAATTGTTGTTTTAGAAACTTAGATATTATATTTGTAACTTTATAAATGTTTTTTTGAATTAATTATCCAAAATGTTTTGAATATACAGCCAATGTTCATTATGCCTAATTTAATGGTAAATGATTATTTTGTTAAATGAAATATCAAATTGTAATAATTGAAAAAAAAAGCATAGACAATCAATCATGAAGATAAATTAATAAAATTTATTTCATCAAATAAAAAATAATACCATGAGCCATTCTTGTCATATATAACAATGCAGTTTAAAACACATTGCTACTTTAAGGCCATCTTGTGAAATTGATTTTTTTTTTTTCAAAAAATAGTAACAACTATCGTTCCTACTATTATTAAGAGAACTAATTTTCAACAAATATATAATACATTCATTGCGTTATAATTTTTTTTATTAAACTAATGTTTTTCTTATTATTATGTTAAAATAATAATATATTGTTAGGCCAATATGGAATTTTCAAAAGCAATAAAGTTATGTCAAACACAAATAACAAAGCCCTAACTTCATTTAAATACAAAAATAAAACTCATATGTTCATTTAAATTAAAGCAAAACAAATGATAACTAAAGTCATTTTCTAATAGTTTCTTGCACACCAAAATACAAAATAACTTAAAGGATGAATCAATGCTAGATATTCAGAATACTTTTACATCTAAAACTTATTTAATCAAAACTACAATAGAAATAGACTAATAGATTACATTAAAAAATTATTAGAATTAAAACACACAAAAAAAAAAAATCGTGAGAATCCTAGAAAAATCAACTTCAATTCATCAAGCACGCAATAAGCAAATTAAAATTATTTAAATTGTTTTTATAACACTAAATTTTAAACACATTAAAGATAAGTACATAAATTGGTTGAATAATTTGAAAACATACCTCCAGAAAGAAAGGTCATGACATTTCAATATCAGATAAGTACATTGTTATCATCATATGCATCTTAGAGGAACAAAAGGAACGATCTAAATTCTATTAAAAATGAACTATTAAATTAAAAAAATAGAAAAATAATATACATATTGCCATATAAGACTTTAGCCTATTTTCCG
This sequence comes from Lactuca saligna, assembly GCF_052625555.1. Lineage (NCBI taxonomy): Eukaryota > Viridiplantae > Streptophyta > Magnoliopsida > Asterales > Asteraceae > Lactuca > Lactuca saligna. The sequence continues at coordinate 168,851,362 of NC_136423.1, read as the reverse complement.
TGCCTGTATTTTATCCTTTTTGGAGAAACTAATAAAGCTATCTCCAGCTTGATACTTTGATACTTTTACAGATGCAATTATATTGTGATTGGGGTGCTTAATTTGCTTGAATGTGTGTATCAAATCTGTTACTACTTTACCTTATTATGATACCAATAATTAAAAACTGACTTTTCATGGCTTTCTGCAGCATTGAATGTGAGTGTTAACTACTATAGAATCATTAGAACCTTTACTGAATCTTTTCTTGATTGGTTCGTTTTTAGCTCTTAAAAAAAGAAATTATAATTAATAAATTCAATTTCTGTTATCTCATTCTCTTACTGGGTAACTTGTTTTCATTGACCCAAATGAGAAAAAGTAGATAAAGCAGAATGGATATGTGACACCCCTATTAATTCTCAAGTAGAAAAGAAACTCAGGGCTTTGTTAGTTAAACTCGGTAATGCGGATAAAATACTTGGAATTCATGTACATATGTTTGTCTCTTTGTTATATATGTATATATGTATGTATCCATTTATTGAAAATCCCCTCTTCTAATAAAACACTCCTAAACCTGCCACATGGCCATTTTTTACATGCCATTTTGCCACATGGCATTTTTCTAGACCTGCACCATATGATTTTCCCGCTCATGTATCATTTACGATTTCTAATTAATTAATGATTGATACCACATTTAAATAATTTCGTTTTTTGAATAATAACTTAATCCCTTAATTCTCGGGATGGATATCAATTACATCTCTTTACAACTAAGGAAACGTGAGTCAAAGAAGGAACGTCAATTAGACTATATTTCCATAATCCCGATTTACCAGCAAGCGATCATGGAGTAATCCCCTTTCCAATTTCCATGTATAAAATGCCCTTGATTCGCTCAATAATTACCTATACCTAAGCGAGTTCAACATTTCAATTATCAATGAGTAATTTCAAATATAAAATTCTTGCTCTCCAGAAATATAAAGTTTCGATGGAGGAAAGATTGATTCTGAGCCGGTAGGGAAGGGGCTAGTGTAGTCAGGAAGAATCAATTTCATCGACTTTACTTGTAAGTAATTGTTATATGAATTTATATATTTGTCTTTTTGATACCTGAACAATCTGGAGTTTACAAGAGAAGTGATGACAGATGGTTAGTTTATACATGTTGAACTTCTTTTTAGAAGGACGAGGATGTTGAACTGGCCACAAATATAAAGAATTGTATAAATTTTTAAGAGAGTCATATTACAGGTTTTATAGTAGTAAGGTAACTCTATTAACTAATAGCTAGCAATCACTTGTTTTAACCTTTTCTTTCTTACTTTTTTATATAATCTCTTGCCTATATCCATGAAAATATCAATTCATAGTTTTTGGTTTTGGTTGTAAGGCAGAGTAAAAAAAGATACATTAGGAAACCACTTTAGTTTGTAATCTGTTAAAATTGATGCATGGCATTGACACGTCTTCTTTTCAATTTACTTTGTATCTTTTGTTTTATTAGTTTTGAGTTATGTCATATACCTCTCTCTGTCATAATTTACTTCCATAGGTGTTCAAATGTAGCTTGTGCAGGCAATATTGAAGAGTGAGGGGAGATTCTCTTGGATTGTATATAATTTTATTTTCATTGATACATATTTAAAGCTAATCCATGTAAGTATGACGATATTGTCCTAGAAAATGGGTTTTATCAACTCATTAGTGCTAATAAGCTTCGATTAACAACTCATTAATGGCCTCCTAAACAATAGAGAGCCAACAGTTACACTGTTTATTATCATTCATCACTGCTATTTATGGCCATCATTTTCTTAAACTTTGTTTTAGTTAGATCAATTAATATTTTCACATGTAGATCCCTCTTACTCAAAGGGATGAACATTTTTTTGAATTTAGTATATGTTGCAAAACAAAAGAAATATATATATAATGAATCCAATACATGGTGTTTTTTTTTTCTTTTGTTGGTAATCACTTTGTTTTTTCCCCATATAGTGAAATGATGATATGCTTGGACTTATGTGTTGCATTGTTAGAGTGGTTATTTATTCAATTCCTCTTGAAAGTAACAAATTGATTGGAAAAATCCTAAAAATCATCAGATGAGAGGTTTTTTGGTTGATATAAGTATATGACAATAACCGTCCTTTTGAACCCATGAGTGGTGTTGGAGAATTAAGTTAAAAGTGTATTTTAAACATATATTTAAAAAAAAGTATATATATTTACTTTAACAAAATTGATGTTTAATTAAATTGACTTTTTTCATTAGTGAAATATAATTACCATATTTATATCTATCTTATTTTTTAATTTATCAACCTGGTTTCCACAGGTTATAACCTAGTTAATATTAATATTTGAATGATACTCCGATTGTTAGTTATTTTCTGTTAGGTTTGTGCCTCTAAAGATGGGAAAGTGTTAATTGATATAGCTATTAGGGTACATGGAAATTATGATCCTTCTCATGTTCAACTCGATACATTATTCCCTGTTTTTTCTGTAACAAAGGGAGTTACAGCTGGAATGTTACACCGGCTTGTAGATAAAGGGTATATTGTGTTATTTCTTAATTATGTTGACTATGGATTCCTCTTTCTTATTTTGGTATTTCTAATTCTAATACATGGATGCAGGAAAGTGGGACTTAAGGATAATGTTGCAGAGATCTGGTCAGATTTCAGTTCAAACATAAAAGAATCAATAAAGGTACTTTGTGATTCTTAGTAACCCTAACAACTATAATCACTTACTTGTAGAAACAAATTAAACAAATTCTTTTCTGTATTCATTTTTAAGGTTCATCATGTACTGAATCATACATCTGGAATGAAAATTGCTCTGGCCAGCCTTGTGCAAGATAATCCAATGGTGTTATGCAATTAGGATGAATGCTTGAAACGCATTGCCATGGCAGAAGCATAATCAGAAGTTCAGAACCAGGTCAAGATCAGCAATATCATTACCTATCTTATGGTTGGCTTTGTGGTGGCATCATTCAGGTTTTATCACATATATTCGATTCACCTTCTTCTTCTTATTCATCGTCATCTTCAATAATTCAATTCTCTCCTGAATCTATAACATGCATCAAATAAAAAGTTTCTAGAAAAATAGAAGGGGATCAATTCATACATATCAGCCTTTCTTCACATTGTTACCATTGCCACGTTAATTATCCCTCTAATTCACATCAGAGTTTCTCATTGGCTTCAATTCATGAGACAAATAAAACAAAATAGAATTGTTAGCTGGAGTCAACCCATATGAACCAATACATTTATAATAAAGTGGAACATGTCATTTTTGGTAAATGACAGTCGTCTAATCATTGTCCTAGATAGTGACACCACCTAGTTGTCCCGTTAACTTCAAGCTTACATAATTTTTTAAAGGCATGTGTCAACAAAAAATTAAAATTGATGGTAATTTAACCCTTCAAAATTTTAAATAGCCTAAATTTCTACTTATGGTAATAATAGAACCTATATTGCTTAACGATATCAACATCAAGACGCGATTGCTAAATTCGATTTATAAGATTAGTTTCCACTAATCCAAACAAAGCTTTCTGTAACAATTAAAATGTTCATGTTTTTTGTAGCAAAAACAATAAAAAGCAATTCCAAGTATGCATTTCTTATAATCTAAACATTTGCAATCATATGCCTATCCAATTAAAAACTAAATGAGTAAAATTTGACAATAAGACATAAAAAAAACTTAATTTCAATGGTTTGAGTAGAAATAAGGATTAAAATTTGTTTTAAACTCGCATACCCATCAACTTTCATCTTTAAATGCTTATTGGAGTCACTGTTCAACATGGTTAACTGATATTTGACTTTTTAGAAATTAGATTTTGATGAATTCTTCCCAAAAAGGAGTCACTATCCACTTTTAAGGAATGTTCCCTTGGTGAATATGGAAGTTGGGCACTTCTATTCATGTAATCATAAAACAAATTACAACTTGAGTAAGTTCAAGTGAAAAGAAACCCTCAAGTTATTCTTTTATTCAGCTATATGGACAAATCAAATCTAAAGATGGAAAATCACAAATGAAGATAGGAAAACAAATGACAAAACTTGCACTTGTGAAATCAGAAAATAACACAGATGAAAAATTAAAATAAAAACATCCAGAACGATTATAGGATCAAAACAAAATAGCATGTCATTGCATTTCAACACATAATTTCTGATTTTAACCACTTTTCAGCCACCACTGTTTAATCAAAAGAAAGAGTAAACATAGGTCTTACAGAACAAAAATTGGTTGTAGCTTACTATACCTTGATTAATATTGGGCTTTCATGCTTCAAAAAAATTAAAAGAATTTCATCGAACAGTTGGTAGGAAACTCACACCAGCCTTGTTGGGTTTTGAGCAATCTAACACTTCCTAAGTGTGCATGCAACCCTAATAAACCTTGGATCTATGTTTGTCTAAATACATGCAAAATAATAATTTTCCAAGGTTTATAACCTATCTAACATGGCATGGGGAACATTTCAACATAAAAGAGTTAGAAGAGATTACATACCTTTTGGTGAGTTTGGTTCTAAGGAGTTTGAGGGCCAAGCACCAATAGTGTGAATGCCTCAAATGGAATCACAAACACCACAAACTCTTGGAAAACTTTGAGAGAGTATACACCTTGTATAAAATCGGCCACACACATGCACACACACACTAGTTCACTAGTTTTCTCTTAGGCTCTATTTCATGCTCCATAAGCATGCTTATATAGTGTGCATGGTTAGGGTGAAACCCTAATAACCCATGTCTTTTCCTTTTCCAAGGATCCATGGGTTAAAAGCTCCATGGATCATCCATGGACTTCCACATAAGCCTAGCCCATTAACAAATGAGTATTAGCCCACACTATATAAAACAAATAGCCCATAATTTAATTAGTCTTCCTTTTAATCTCCAAATTAATTCATAATTAATTTAAGACTAAAGCTAATTAAATAACGTAACTTCATATTAATATATTATAACTCATGATATATTAATAAACATATGTGTATAACTCTCATAAAATTATCCATAATAGTTTGGATGAGATGCAACCCAAATGGACCATGCCGGTCGGGTCAAGTATATACCAAATAAGTTATGGACTTAGACACCTTATCCAACAGACTCCCACTTGGATAAGTCTAATAACTATATTTGCCTATAACTTCAGGAACCAACCAACAATCGTAGCTCTCGAAAACTCCCTCGAACAATGAAGACTCTGTCGAACTATGAAGCGCCATTTTAGATAAGTGATCACATAATCCTCTGTTCTCATGATATCAGCCAGACAAACACTTGGAACTATGTCTTGCTTATTGTCTAGCAGTTGTTTCTCGATTTTCTGATTTGTTTGACGAAGAACTTCACTGAACACATCGGTTTAGTTCTGACCAGGCCTGGTACATGGGTCAACACAAAATCATCGAGAGGCCCAGATATCGCTTCTATTTCTAGAACGAACAGATAAACTTCGACTGATATGCTTATTCTACTACTTATTGAATTTGTACACAAAGGCACGTTTTATAACATCAAGTTACTGATGCGTTTACGTGCAATCAATGCACAACCAACTCATAGGTAACAACTCATATCTCTAGGTTTAAAGATTTATATGATGTTATCGTCTCACGATCACTCGAGATAAATTCCATGAAGTGATACAAGTGAGCGTGGGTTTATACCAATACTCATAACTTATGAGTACTCATGAATGTTGCAGCAACCATTGCCATGTCTAAACACCTTTAAGGCATCTACAAACCCAATTCATGACAATCTTGATTCATACCTACTTCCGACGTATGATCGATTATGGAGGTTTGAATAAATTAATTATTCTGGAAGTCAAAACATGCAAAATTGAAACAATAGTAAATAATTGACAATGATAGTAACACTTTACTCATAAATAAATCACAAATTTTATTCATCATCAAACGTCGATTACATTTTACAAGTTTCAGGAAAACTATCTAATCTGCAAAACTAATATCGTCCCTCAGCCCGATGCGTCTCGCATGCTGAAGATGCTTAACCCTCGTCAGTCCCTTCGTAAGGGGATCTGCAGGATTCTCATCCGACGATATCCTCCTTGTCACAAGGAGTCCTTCTTCAATTTTGTGTCTTATGAAGTGATATTTTCTGTCAATGTGTCGGGATCTGCCATGATCTCTAGGTTCCTTGGCTAAGGTAACCGCACTATTGTTGTCACAGAAAATCTCTATAGGTTCCTTAATAGCTGGTACAACTCCAAGGTCTCCGATGAAGTTCTTTAGCCATATCGCCTCCTTCGCTGCTTCACTCGCTGCTATATACTCTGATTCACAAGTCGAATCAGCCACCGTCTCCTGCTTGGAACTCTTCCAAGAAATTGCCCCTCCATTTAAGGTAAAGATCCAGCCTGACTGAGAGCGGAAATTATCCCTATCAGTCTGAAAACCAGCATCACTATACCCTAATACTTTCAAGTCATCACTGCCACCAAGGGTAAGGACCCAATCCTTAGTCCTCCGCAGGTACTTGAGAATGTTCTTTACCGCAGTCCAATGAGCCTTGCTAGGGTTCCCCTGATACCTGCTGACCATGCTCAAAGCAAATGCCACATCAGGACGGGTACAAGTCATAGCATACATGATTGAGCCAACTGCGGAAGCATATGGTAATTGGCTCATCTCAGCTATCTCTGCCTCTGTACTCGGACTTTGAGTCTTACTCAGTTTGGCATTGCTTTGGATCGGTAAATCTCCTTTCTTGGAATTCTCCATGTTGAACCTTTTCAACACCTTATCCAAGTAGATACTCTGACTAAGTCCAATTAGTCTTCTACTCCTTTCTCTTAATATCCTTATCCCTAGGATATAGGTAGCCTCCCCTAGGTCCTTCATAGCAAAGCACTTCCCAAGCCAGGACTTAACCTCCTGCAAGGTTGGGATATCATTTCCTATGAGTAGTATGTCATCCACATACAGTACCAAGAAGCTAACTATACTCCCACTAGCTCTGACATACACGCAAGACTCATCTTCGTTTCTCAAGAAGCCAAACTCTTTTACCTTCTCATCAAAACAAAGATTCCAGCTATGAGATGCTTGCTTTAATCCATAAATGGATTTCTCAAGCTTGCATACTCTATTAGGGTACTCTGCATTGACAAAACCCTCTGGCTGATTCATGTACACATCCTCAGCCAACTTTCCATTAAGGAAAGCGGTTTTGACATCCATTTGCCATATTTCATAATCATGAAATACTGCAATGGCTAACATAACCCTAATAGACTTAATCTTTGCTACCGGCGAGAAGGTTTCATCATAATCAATACCTTGAGTTTGAGTAAAACCCTTCGCAACCAGTCGAGCCTTATAAGTATGCACTTTTCCTTCCATGTCTGTCTTTTTCTTGAAGATCCATTTGCACCCGACTGTTTTACGGCCTGGTACATTGTCAACCAAGTTCCAAACTTGATTGTCATACATGGACTGTATCTCGCTGTCCATAGCCTCCTTCCATTTAGCAGACTCCGGGCCTGCCATGGCTTCCTTAACACTGCTAGGTTCATCCAAATTTACTAGTGTACTATCACTAATAAACGTATCACCTTCCGTAGTAATATGAAAACCATAATAAAACGAAGGTGTGTTCTTAACCCGTGTAGAACGCCTCGGAGGTATAGACTCGTCAGCTGGATCAACAGGAGTTTCCTCCTCAGGTTGATTGCTAGTGTCTGAGGTTCCTTCACCAATTGATTCTTGAATTTCTTCAAGATCAATCTACCTCCCACTGTCTCCTTGGCTTATAAATTCTTTCTCGCGAAAGATCCCTCTTCGTGCTACAAAGACCATATTCTCACTGGGTCTGTAGAAGAGGTAACCGAAGGATTTCTGTGGGTAGCCGATGAAAATACACCTTTCACTTCGGGGTTCAAGCTTATCATGAGTTTCACGCCTCACGAAGACTTCGCAACCCCAAATTTTGATGTGGTCCAAATTGGGAACCTTCCCAGTCCACATCTCATGAGGTGTTTTGGTAACCTTCTTTGTAGGGACTAGATTAAGGATATGGGCGGCAGTCTCTAAGGCATACCCCCCAAAAAGAGATTGGTAACGAAACTCGACTCATCATAGAGCGAACCATGTCCAACAAGGTTCGATTATGCCTCTCAGCTACACCATTCAGCTGTGGTGTCCTGGGGGGAGTCAATTGTGAGACAATCCCACACTCCTTAAGGTAGTCAAGGAACTTGGTGCTAAGATACTCACCACCTCGATCGGATTGAAGCATCTTAATGTTCCTGCCCAATTGATTTTCTACTTCCTGCTTGAATTCCTTAAACCTTTCAAAGGTTTCGTACTTATGTTTGATTAAGTAGACATACCCATATCTACTAAAATCATCAATAAAAGTCACGTAATACCGATTAGCATCCCTTGTGGCGGTTTTGAATGGTCCACATACATCAGTATGTATTATGTCCAACAAACCTTCACCCCTCTCACAAGTTCCAGTGAAGGGTGATTTTGTCATTTTTCCAAGTAGACAAGATTCACAACTATCATCTGATTTGAGGTCAAATGATTCCAAGACTCCACTCTTTTGGAGTTGGCCTATGCGTTTCTTGTTTACATGTCCAAGACGACAATGCCACAATGATGCTTTATCTAAGCTAGTAGAAGAATCAATATACAACACATTATTTCCTAAGTTGTCTACAATCGACACAGTTTCATACACACCATCACAAGGTAATGCTTTAAAATAAAACACATTATTAAAGAAAGCATTAATACCACCACATTCATTATCAAACGAAAAGGTAAAACCTTGTTTGTACAAAGCATAAAAAGAAATAATATTCCTCGCCATTTCAGACGAGTACACACATTTATTCAAATCTAATTTTAACCCATTATTAAGCAACAAAGTATAAACTCCAATCTTGGAAACAGGTGAAGCCTTCCTATTCCCCATGATTAAGTTTATCTTGCCGTGCTCCACATCCTCACTTCTTCTTAGGCCCTGCAAATCAGAACATATGTGAATACCACATCCTGTATCAAGTACCCAAGAGTTAGAATATGTTGAGTAATTAGACAATATAGTGTAAATATCTGCATAGGTGGGTTTCACTTTCCCATCCTTTAGATCCTGCAAGTACTTAGGGCAGTTTCGCTTCCAGTGTGCCTTTTCATGGCAATAAAAGCATTCAGCATCCTTGGGAATGGCAGAAGGAGTGACAGAACCGTTCTTAGTCTTTGATGAGGAGCCTTCAAGAGACTTTCCCTTGGTACTCTTCGAAAGGTGCTTCCTCTTTTTCCCTTTGCCTTGCCCAATAGCTAAAACAGGGGTAGATGTTGGAGTAGGAGTAGTAGAGGTAACAACCGCTTTACCCTTAAGACCGGTTTCAGCGGTCTTCAAGAGTCCTTGAAGCTTGCTGAGGGTAACTTCCTCCTTGTTCATATGATATGTCATTCGAAAATGATCATAACAAGAAGGCAAGGAGTGCAAAATGATGTCAATTGCCAACTCCTCGGGGATGTTAACATTTAGCTTCAGCAAACGGTCCACATACCTTTGCATCTTTTGCATGTGGCCCGTGACGGATTCACCATCCTTCATGCGGGTAGTTATTATGGAGGAGATTATTTCATACCGCTCCTGACGAGCACTCTGATGGTACCTTTCCATCAGGTCTTGGTGCATCTCAAAAGGGTAGAAATCTTCATACGACTTTTGGAGCTCGGCTGTCATCGTGGCCATCATGATACATGCCACCTTAGTAGCATCTCTCTCATGAGTCCTGAATTCAGCGATCTCCTCAGGAGTAGCAGTAGACTCATCAAGTTCTTTTAACTCCTTATCGAGGACATATTCCTTGTCCTCGTAACGAGTAACCATCCTGATGTTCCTAATCCAATCCATGAAGTTGGAACCATCAAAGATGACCCTCCCACAAAGATTCATGAGAGAGAAAGAACCAGTTGGGTTAGAGCCTGAAGCATTAGTGTTGGAAGACATCTGAAAGAAGAAAGTAAGTTTAGATTAGATATTTAGGATCCTTAATAAGACACCCAAATGTAATATTAAGGCTAGGATCCAATCACAATATATTACACTTAGAAGAGGGATGCCGTAATCTAAGTAATAATATATTTGAAAGGTAGGTGAATGACGGTTCACCAATTTCCACCATGAAAACGAAATGATTTATTAGGTTTAATTGGATTTGAAATTCCTAGATTCTTTTGAGATTCATTGAACTTTTCAATGGCATGTTTCAATCTCGATTGTGCCCTTCAAGTTTTGTGACTGGGATGCCGAGGATCACAAAACAAGGTGTGAATAACCATGCTAATTCACTTGGTACTCTTAATATTATCACCTAATCAATGTGCCGGTTAACCACACACGCTCCATTAATCTATGACAAACATTAAGTCACCCTTCGTGATCCTTACTAGTCCTAGTTAGTGTGCCGGTTAACCACACACGCTCCACCAACGACTTGGTAAGGTACAAAGTGTGAATTCCATGGACTAGCACCATGTTCACATTTTTCCTAAAATAACTAAGATTAGGAATTAAAAGAGTTTAGTTACTTTATAATATTCATTATACTTTTAATGAGGATTTAAAGTCATTGTTCTACCCGTTCGGCTAACGACCCTCCACCGATCAAGCAAGCGGTGGGTGAGAGTATACACCCATTAAGTCGCCATTTTATAGGCAACAACCTTATACCCACCTTATAGACCGGCTTCGTGAATGAGGCCTACTAACGGTAAAACGACTTATTCTTATACATATATATAATAATTAACCATTAATGTTATAAATAGTATAAGGGTTGAATTTTAACTATTAAAACTCTAAGGTTTGGAATTAAAGTTTATTAAAAGTGTGTGAAACTTTACAAATTCCAAAACTTGAGGACAAGTTTTGTAACTTTGCAAAACTCTTCATTTCATAACTTATGAATTAAAGGTTCATAAAAATGAAGACTCTTCATTTTCATGTAACTTATGTGTTTTAAGTGTGTGTTAAATGAAAGTGAGCTTTGGTAATCCATAACTTGAGGACAAATTATGGACTCCATTAAAACACATAAATGATAAAGAATTAATCCTAAACAATTCAGCAAATAATTCCTATCATTTTCTAAATTCATAAGAACATGAACATGATCATCAAAAATTCAAGAATTATATGAACACATAAAATCATGGAATTTTGATATATGCTATTGTAAATGGATTAACACAACCATTACACCAACTAAAATAAGTTTTATAACACCAAAACAGTTTAGGGTAATGTTTCTAGTCCATTTCCAGCAGCAAAAGTCGAGGATCTGCATTTTTTCGATCCTACTCGTCGAGTGCATGAACTGACTCGCCGAGTAGGTTGAAGTTTGCCTTGGACTCGTCGAGTCCCCCCAATGGACTCGGCGAGTCCACCATGCTGACAGCAACGATTTCGACTTTTTTTCACTATTTTTCATCAAGTATCAAACAAGCAAGCCTAGGCTCTGATACCACTGTTGGGTTTTGAGCAATCTAACACTTCCTAAGTGTGCATGCAACCCTAATAAACCTTGGATCTATGTTTGTCTAAATACATGCAAAATAATAATTTTCCAAGGTTTATAACCTATCTAACATGGCATGGGGAACATTTCAACATAAAAGAGTTAGAAGAGATTACATACCTTTTGGTGAGTTTGGTTCTAAGGAGTTTGAGGGCCAAGCACCAATAGTGTGAATGCCTCAAATGGAATCACAAACACCACAAACTCTTGGAAAACTTTGAGAGAGTATACACCTTGTATAAAATCGGCCACACACATGCACACACACACTAGTTCACTAGTTTTCTCTTAGGCTCTATTTCATGCTCCATAAGCATGCTTATATAGTGTGCATGGTTAGGGTGAAACCCTAATAACCCATGTCTTTTCCTTTTCCAAGGATCCATGGGTTAAAAGCTCCATGGATCATCCATGGACTTCCACATAAGCCTAGCCCATTAACAAATGAGTATTAGCCCACACTATATAAAACAAATAGCCCATAATTTAATTAGTCTTCCTTTTAATCTCCAAATTAATTCATAATTAATTTAAGACTAAAGCTAATTAAATAACGTAACTTCATATTAATATATTAGAACTCATAATATATTAATAAACATATGTGTATAACTCTCATAAAATTATCCATAATAGTTTGGATGAGATGCAACCCAAATGGACCATGCCGGTCGGGTCAAGTATATACCAAATAAGTTATGGACTTAGACACCTTATCCAACAAGCCTTAGATGTAACCTAATCTAATTAGAATGTAACCGAATATGATTAAATAATAACATCAGAATCAAGATCAACATATTTTTCAGCTTAACAAAATCAAACTTGTAAAATCAGTAATAAATGTGGACCCAAGAAGTTTAGGTTGAGATTTTATGCACATATAGAGAAAATGAGATTATACCTGGCCTAGACATAAGAGAGATGCAGAGCAATATCTCTATCTTCAACTGGTTCAACGATTTTTTAGCAGAGAGAAAAAGAGTCGGGAAGCATACATCTTCATTGCAACCAACAAAAATGAGATTATACATGACCTAGACATAAGAGAAAAAGGAGTGGGGAAGCATACATCTCTCTATCTGCTTTCAGTCGAACACTTATGTGGAGGCGATGGAGCTCAGTGGCGGTCGATTCAATATTGTAAAGCCTAAATCCAAAGAAAGTTTGTGAGGATTAGGGTTTAGATCAAAAGATATGGAGTGGTATCTTCGATTTAATGGGATTAGACTTGATGAGTCCAAAGAAAGTTTGTGAGGATTAGGGTTTAGATCAAAAGATATGGAGTGGTATCTTCGATTTAATGGGATTAGACTTGATGAGTAGTTGAAGATTATATGATTTCCTGATTTTAAGGGATTGATTGAAATTGGAATTTAAGAATACAATAACTTCTAAAACATTTGAGCGAGATCTACAACATATAGGGCAGAAGAGGAATTTCACATGGATGATTTGAGCGTGAAAATTTCACATAGATGATTTGAGCATGAAAATTAGATGGGAGGGTGCTTAGCTATTGCCACGTGGTAAAAATCTACTTATTTATTAGATTAGGGGATTTTGCATTATCCTAAGTTCCTAATAAACATATCAAAAATTCAAAACATTTTATAAGATATTCAAAACATTTTATAAGTTATTGAATACAACAACTAAGATTAAATTTAATTCTAATATCTAAGTTTTAATTTTATCTTTTCAGTCACGTTGTTTTCTTGATGACTCCTGTGCAGCGCTGACCAAAAAAGTAGTTGTAACCTCGACATCATAACTGAAAGCCAAAATCGTACTAAAAATGCATCGGAAATCAAAATGTAATTTTATGTTTTCTTCATAGTTCTTCAGTTTCACAAAATGTTTCACTAATAAAATTTTACGTAGAGTTGAAGCAGCATTGATTTGACTACTCTTGATTGATGGCACCCGCGGCTTGGGATTAAAAAAACATAGAGTCGTTGAAAATAAGTATTGAGCAACAAATCACCATTACTGGTCAGTTGTGGTTGCAATTGCAAAGCTCCTATAACATAGAGTTCATTTGTATTCATTTTAAAAGCCACAGACCACGAAGCATCTCTCCATACCCGAATCCAATTTACACATAACTCCCGTCGACGAGAAATCAAAGCTAAAGAACCTTTGATGGTTGTTAGTGTTGGAATAGTGTCTAAGGCTATAACTATATTCGGTGGTGCATGGTCCTTTTGGGTTGCCTTCACCATAGCAACTTGAAGGATGATTTGTTAAGAGAGAGTAAATATTATAAGGAATAATATTTAGCTATTTGATTAATATAAGTCATAGATTAATTGGTATTAATTTGGTGACTTAAAGAGATTAATTAAATAAGAGGGTATAAACTGTCAATTGTTTGATAGTTACACTTTAGACTATAAATCCTTATCCTAGATAGGATGGACGATTTCTAGGGCTTGGATAAGCCAAAATCGTCCATAGGGTTATCAAGGAAAGGATATGGATCAACTTAAAGTCTAAGTTATCCAATTAGGGTTTAGGGTGAAACCCTTAAGGAGTCTACAAGTATAAATAGGCCCTTGGGGTGTGGAATTCGTGGACAACTTACACAAAGCCTTAAGCAAGGTTACTCTGGCCGAATTCCTCCCCTCTCCTCTCTCCTAAATCATCTTGCTTGCTATTGGTGTTTGTGAACCATTAGAGGAGTGACATTTGTGACTCTAGAAGCTCCAAGACAACAAGATCAACAAGGAACTCAAAGGTATGATTCTAGATCTGTTTTATTGTTATTGTTTAACCTAATTAGCCATTAGAAGTCTTGGAATCAAAAGCATGTTTGATAGAAAGCCTAGATCCAAGCAATAGGGTTTTGCATGCGCACATAGGAAAGTTCTTATGGCTAAAACCCAACAGTGGTATCAAAGCCTAGATTGGTTTTCTACAAATTGTTGCTTGTATAACTGAAACAAACCTGCAAAAAAAATCCGATTTTTTGGTTTTGAGTCACTGACTCGGCGAGTTCCAATGTGGACTCGGCGAGTAGGCCTGACTCGGCGAGTCCATTTGTGTACTCGGCGAGTCCAGGCGTCAGGAAAGGCAGATTCGGGATTTCTTTGTGTTTATCTTATCCAAACTTACCATAAACTAATTAGATCAATATGAATCCGATTTTTTGATAAATATAAGTGTTATCTTGATCTAGTTAAAGGTAATTATCAACTAATTAAATATTTAGTTTCTTTATATGATAATTAATTAATTGTTTTAATTATTTTTGGTAATTATCATCAAAGAAATCAAAGATAAATCAAATAAAGATAATTAAGACATTAATTGTTAATTGAAATTATTTGTTATTTGATCCTCCATGTTTTAAATGTTTGAAACCTACCCTATAGTTTTGAAATTTAAATTTGTGATTAAAAGTTTTAATTTAGACAACTTAAATTTCAAACTCAAAGATTTTAAAAGGTTTGAAATGCTACCCTATACTTATATGATATTATTAGGATAATATATATATGTATAACTAAATGCTAGTCTTACCGCTAGTAGGCCTCATTCACGAAGCCGATCTATAAGGTGGGTATAAGGTTGCGGCCTATAAAATGGCGCTTAATGGGTGTACACTCACACCCACCGCTCGCTTGATTGGTGGAGGGTCGTTAGCCGAACGGGTAGGATAGGGCAACCTCTTCCTCTCATTAAAAGTATAATAGGAAGTACGAAGTAACTAATTTTTTAAAAATTCCCAATCTTAGTTACTTTAGGAAAAGTGAATTGATGCAATCCCATGAAATTACACTTTGCACCTTGCTAAGATGTTGGTGGAGCGTGTGTGGTTTACCGGCACACTAATTGATTCTAAGCGAAGTAGGCGAAGGGTGATTCATTGTTTATCATAGTTCGGTGGAGCGTGTGTGGTTTACCGGCACATTGAATAGATGATCGTAACAATGAAGGCACCATGTAAATTTGCATGGTAATTCACACCCGCTTTGTGATCCTCGGCATCCCAGTCACAAACGAGAGGGGCATATCGAGATTTAAACATGCCATTGAATAGTTCAATGAATCTCATCCGAATCTAGGAATTCTCAAAAACACTTAGGACTAAAAGTTTAAGTTTTGTGATGGAGAATTAGTGAATCGTCATTCACTTACCTTCAATTTATTTGCATGTTGGATTACGGCATCCCTTTTCTAATATGTAAATGTTATTGTTGGATCCTAGCCCTAATTTTTCTTATTGGGTGATAATTAGGGATTCTTGTTCTAATCTATCTTTGTCCTTTCTATAGATGTCAAACGCAAACAACGCTGCTGCTAGTTCTTTCACGTTGATGAGCCTTTGCCAAAAGGTCACCTTCGATGGAACGAACTTTGGCGAATGGATAAGATACATTCGCACGATTGCTCGCTATGAGGATAAAGAGTATGTCCTCGACGAGAAGCTCGAGAAAATCAACCCCGAGATCGCTACTCCCGCCGAAATCACCGCCTTTGAAACTCATGAGCGAGATGCGACGAAAGTACATTGCATCATGATCGCTACCATGAACTCCGAATTCCAAAAGTCCTACGAGGACATGTATCCGTACGAAATGCATCAAGACTTGTTGGAGAGGTACCACCAAAACGCGAGACAAGAGCGTTACGAGATCTTCACCAACATGATTTCCGCTAAGATGGGTCATGGAGAATCTCTTACCGTGCACTTGCAAAAGATGCAAAGGTATGTCGACCGCCTTCGCAAGTTAAATGTTGACTTCGGCGAAGACTTGGCGATCGACATGGTGCTTCACTCTTTGCCTCCGATGTACAACCAATTTAGGATGACCTACCACATGAACAAAGAGGAGGTCACTCTAAGTAAGCTCCAAGGTCTCTTGAGAGTTGCTGAGAGCAATTTCAAGGACAAGTCTATTGCACCAACTCCCAATCCGTCCGCTGCTCCTGTCTTGGCAATTGGTCAAGGGAAGGGAAAGAAGAGGAAAGCTTCTTCAAATAACTATCGAAAGGTGAAAGCCCGAGATGGTTCCTCTTCTAGTGGGACAAAAGTTGATCCCTCTAAGCCCTGCTCTAACCCGAAGGAGGCAGAGTGCCACCACTGCCACAAGATAGGACATTGGAAGCGAAACTGCCCGGACTACCTGCAAGCCATCAAGGAGGGAAAGATCAAGCCATCTTTCGCAGGTATATATGCAATTAAATCTAACGATTCTAATCATGCTACTTCTTGGGTTCTTGACACCGGTTGCGGTTATCACATTTGTTCTAATGTGCAGGGACTAAAAGAAAGTAGGGATGTGGAGCAAGGAAGAATCAATCTAATCATGGGGAACAGAAGATCGTCGCCTGTGACCAAGATTGGAGTGTATTCTTTGGTGCTCAAGAATAGTTTAGTTTTAAATTTAAACAATTGTTGCTATTCGCCAGAAATGGCTAGAAACATCATTTCATTTCATGGTTTGTATAGACAAGGTTTTAGATTTTCCTTTAATAATGAGAATGGTTCTATTTTGGCTTATCTAAATAGTGTCTTTTACTTTGAAGCTATACCATGTAATGGAATATATGAAACTGTTATGATTGTCGATAACTTAGGAAATGATGTTTTGAATATTGATTCTTCCAATAGTATGGATAAAGCATCTTTGTGGCATTGTCGTCTTGGACATGTCAACAAGAAACGCATAGCCCAACTCCAAAAGGTTGGAGTGTTGGAGTCATTCGACCTTAGGGAAGATGACACTTGCGAGTCTTGTTTACTTGGAAAGATGACTAAGTCACCCTTCACGAGCACTTGTGAAAGGGGTGAGGGACTATTAGACCTAATACATACCGATGTATGTGGACCTTTTAGATCAACCACGAAGGATGGGAACCGCTTCTATGTGACCTTTACCGATGATTATAGTAGATATGGGTATATCTATTTAATCAAGCAAAAGTCAGAAACCTTTGAAAAGTTCAAAGAGTTCAAGAATGAAGTGGAGAATCAATTGGGCAGGAAAATCAAGATGCTTCGATCCGATCGAGGAGGAGAGTACCTAAGTCTTGAATTCCACGATTATCTCAAGGAGTGTGGAATAGTTTCGCAATTGACGCCTCCTAGGACACCACAATTGAATGGTGTGGCAGAAAGGCGTAATCGAACCTTATTGGATATGGTTCGCTCTATGATGAGTCGTGCTTCGCTACCTATCTTCTTTTGGGGGTATGCCTTAGAGACTGCCGCCCATATCCTTAACCGAGTCCCTACCAAGAAGGTTGCCAAAACACCTCACGAGATGTGGACGGGGAAAGTTCCCTCGTTGGCACATATCAAGGTTTGGGGTTGCGAGGCTTTCGTAAGACGAGATACTCACGACAAGCTTGAACCTCGAAGTGAGCGATGTATTTTCATCGGCTACCCGCAAACTTCCTTTGGATATCTCTTCTATAGACCGAAAGATAATGTTATCTTTGTTGCGAGGAGAGGAGTTTTCCGAGAGCGAGAACTCATAAGCCAAGGAGACAGTGGGAGGCAAATCGAACTTGAAGAGATTCAAGAGTCGATAGATGAAGGAACCTCTACCGCTGGCGTTCAACCCGAGGAGGAAACTCCGGTTGAACCGATTGACGAATCCTTACCTCTTAGACGTTCCGATAGGTTTAGAGTTCAACCCCAGTTTTATGGTTTTCATATTACTACCGAAGGGGACACGTATATTAGTGATTGTACACTAATAAATCTTGATGAACCTAATAGCTATAAGGAAGCCATGGCAGGCCCGGAGTCTGCGAAATGGAAAGAGGCGATGGATAGCGAGATCCAATCCATGTACGATAACCAAGTTTGGAATTTGGTTGATTACGTGCCCGAACGTAAGACCGTAGGGTGCAAGTGGATCTTCAAGAAGAAGACCGACGTGGATGGAAACGTACACACATACAAAGCGCGATTGGTTGCGAAGGGCTTTACTCAAACTCCCGGAGTTGACTATGATGAGACCTTCTCGCCAGTTGCGAAGATTAAATCTATTAGAGTGATGCTAGCAATTGCCGCATTTCATGATTATGAGATTTGGCAAATGGATGTCAAGACCGCCTTCCTTAACGGAAAGTTGGCTGAGGATGTTTACATGGCTCAGCCAGAGGGGTTTGTGGATCCGAAGCATCCGAATAGAGTGTGTAAGCTTGAGAAGTCCATTTATGGACTTAAGCAAGCGTCTCGCAGATGGAATCTTTGCTTCGATGAGAAAGTCAAAGAGTTTGGTTTTATACGAAGCGAAGACGAATCTTGTGTATATGTCAAAGCCAGTGGGAGTGTAGTAAGCTTCCTCGTTCTATATGTCGATGACATATTACTCATAGGAAACGACGTCCCGACTCTGCAGGAGGTTAAGTCCTGGCTCGGGAAGTGCTTCGCTATGAAGGATCTCGGAGAGGCTTCTTACATATTGGGAATAAGGATAGTAAGAGAAAGAAGTAACAGACTAATTGGACTTAGTCAGAATACTTACTTGGAGAAGGTACTAAAACGTTTTAGTATGGAAAACTCAAAGAAGGGAGAACTACCGATACAAGGAAATGCCAAGTTGAGTAAGACTCAAAGTCCGAGTACCGAAGCCGAGATAGCAGAAATGAGCCGAGTACCATACGCTTCCGCAGTTGGCTCAATCATGTACGCTATGACTTGTACTCGCCCTGATGTAGCCTTCGCTTTGAGCATGGTTAGCAGATATCAAGGGAACCCTGGCAAAGCACATTGGATTGCGGTGAAGAACATCCTTAAGTACCTTCGAAGAACGAAAGAATGGTTCTTAGTCCTTGGAGGGAGTGATGACTTGAAGGTGCGAGGGTATAGTGACGCCAGCTTTCAAACCGACAGGGACAACTATCGTTCGCAGTCGGGCTGGGTCTTTACCCTAAATGGGGGAGCAGTGACATGGAAAAGTTCCAAGCAGGAAACCGTAGCTGATTCAACGTGCGAATCAGAGTACATCGCAGCAAGCGAAGCGTCGAAGGAGGCAATATGGCTGAAGAACTTCATTGGTGATCTTGGAGTTGTGCCAGCCATAAAGGAGCCCGTAGAGATTTTCTGTGATAACGAAGGTGCGGTTGCCTTGACCAAGGAACCGAGGGATCATGGTAGATCTCGTCATATCGACAGAAAATATCACTTCATTAGACATCGTGTAGAAGAAGGACAACTCGTAGTGAAGAGGATATCATCAGAAGATAACCCAGCAGATCCACTTACGAAGGGACTGAGTAGGGTTAAGCACTTGCAGCATGCTAGGAGTATTGGGCTGAAGGATGATATTAGCATAGATTAGATAGTTTAGAAACGTATAATAGATAAATGTAATTGACATTTGATGATTAAATAAAAGGAGTTTTATTTATAAGTAAAGTTACTATCACATGTTAGTTGTTTAACTATTGTTTCACTTTGCATGTTTTGACTTCCAGAATAATTGAATTTATTAGGAATAATCGAATTATTCAAATGGTCCACAATCGTTCATATGTTGGGAGTAGATATGAATGAAGATTGTCATGAATTGGTGTGTAGAGTGTCTAAGTGGTGTTAGACATAGTAAAAGTTGCTGCAACGTTCATGAGTGCTTGCGAAATGGTTTTGGGCATTGGAATAAACCCGCGCTTGCTGGAATCACCATATGGAATATGATATAAAAGGTGATCGCGAGACGATAATATCATATGGTCTTAAAACCTAGATATATGGTTTATTATTTGTCAATTGATTGTGCATTGATAATGCGAAAACGCATCAGTAACTTGATGTTATAAAACGCATTGTTGTGTATAGTTGGTTAATGAATAAGTAAATGCATATAAGTCGAAGTTTATCTGTAAATTTTATCCTAAGAGGATAGAAGAGATATCTTGGCCACTCGATGATTTGATTTGACTTATGTGCCGGGCCCGGTCAGAACTGAATTGATGTGTTTGATTAAGTTCTATGTCAAATAAATCGAAGATCGAGAAATAAAATGCTAGACTAACCATTCCATAGGATTGTCAGCATGATATCTAACAGAGGACTGTAAGATCCCTTATCTAAAGGACAAGATTGATTAGATCAGAGTTGACAGCGTCTTTGAGAGCTACGATTGCAAACCGAATTGTACTTGTATAGTTACTAGACTTATCCAAGTGGGAGACTGTTGGAATAGTGTCTAAGGCTATAACTATATTCGGTGGTGCATGGTCCTTTTGGGTTGCCTTCACCATAGCAACTTGAAGGATGATTTGTTAAGAGAGAGTAAATATTATAAGGAATAATATTTAGCTATTTGATTAATATAAGTCATAGATTAATTGGTATTAATTTGGTGACTTAAAGAGATTAATTAAATAAGAGGGTATAAACTGTCAATTGTTTGATAGTTACACTTTAGACTATAAATCCTTATCCTAGATAGGATGGACGATTTCTAGGGCTTGGATAAGCCAAAATCGTCCATAGGGTTATCAAGGAAAGGATATGGATCAACTTAAAGTCTAAGTTATCCAATTAGGGTTTAGGGTGAAACCCTTAAGGAGTCTACAAGTATAAATAGGCCCTTGGGGTGTGGAATTCGTGGACAACTTACACAAAGCCTTAAGCAAGGTTACTCTGGCCGAATTCCTCCCCTCTCCTCTCTCCTAAATCATCTTGCTTGCTATTGGTGTTTGTGAACCATTAGAGGAGTGACATTTGTGACTCTAGAAGCTCCAAGACAACAAGATCAACAAGGAACTCAAAGGTATGATTCTAGATCTGTTTTATTGTTATTGTTTAACCTAATTAGCCATTAGAAGTCTTGGAATCAAAAGCATGTTTGATAGAAAGCCTAGATCCAAGCAATAGGGTTTTGCATGCGCACATAGGAAAGTTCTTATGGCTAAAACCCAACAGTTAGTCCCATCTCTAACCAATGCTAAGTAGGTGCAACCTATCCAATTTTCATTCATGTTGTTTTTTTGCTGACTCTCTCGACAACTTAACAAAGGCGTACATAGCCAAAACAACCTAGCTTTGTGTACAACAATCCTGAAAGCCATACGGGAAATATCTCAGTAACAACAACCACCATAATCTCAACAACACAGACTGCAGGGTCTAACATCCTACAATCCATAAGTCAACAACACATGGGGCAACAAAAGATGAAGAAGCTTTGAATATATATATATATATATATATATATATATATATATATATATATATATATATATATATATATATATATAACGTTCCAAAATTACGGAATAAAATTTTCATATTAAATAAGTCAAAACCATTGATACATTATCTCAAAAGACGATTAGAGTAAAAGTATTATCAAAACATTAGACTAATATCATAAATAAACATTACGGAATAAATCTTCAGGGGATGCAGTGTGATCAAATCGGGGTCTTCTGTTTAACACTGGAAGTACCTAGAAATGTTTAAACTACAAAACCATAATCACAAATGAAACATCCCAAAATTGAAGACCAAAAATTTTATTTTAGTAATAGTAAAACCATCATCCAAAACGTGTTCATAAAACCTTAAAAGAAAATAAGAGTATATCTATCATTCTTCTTAATACATCAAAGTCAAATAAAAGGAGGTCATGGTGTGTGTAGTGCGATCATCCCGAGTTTTTCCCCTTCAATTCGGAAGTATCTGAAACATAAACTGAAAACCGTAAGCATGAAGCTTAGTGAGTTCCCCAAACACCTTATAACATACATATTAACATACGATGGGCCATGCCCGACAACCATCGGGCCTCGCCCGACATCGAGCCCCAATTAGAACAGATCTGTCAGAACATGATGGTAAAAGATCTCACAATCATCCTGAAACACATATCTCTTATTGGAACCATGACCACCTTGCACCTGGCAGCTGAGAGCATCGACCACCACATTGGCCTTCCTCGGATGGTAAAGGATCTCACAATCATAATCCTTCACCACATCCAACCACCTACGTTGTCTCATGTTCAAATTCGGTTGATCCATCAAATACCTCATTCTCTTGTGATCCATGTAAATAGTACAATGGACCCTATAGAGGTAGTGTTGCCAAATATTGAGGGAAAACACCACAACCCTCAACTCCAAATCATGTGTAGGATAATTCGCCTCATGAGGCTTCAGGTGCCTCGAAGCGTAAGCAGTAACGAGACCCCTTTACATCAGAACTACACCCAAACCCATGATCGACGCATCACAATAAACCATAATATCCTCAAACACCCTCTGGAAGGGTCAGAATTGACGCCTCGCACAACTTCTGTGTTAAGGTCTCAAAAGTTGCCTGCTACTCAGGCCCCAACGAAATGTGATGGTCTTTTTCATCAATCGAGTCAATGGAACCGCTATATTGGAGGAATCCTAAATGAATCTCCGATTGTAACCTGCCAAACCAAAGAAACTCTGAATCTCAGATGGAGACTTCAGAACTTCCCATCTCATCACCGCCTCAACCTTGGGCGAATCGACCGGAATACTGTTTTGGTTGACAAGGTGCCCTAGAAACTACACCTTGCACAACGAAAACTCACACTTGGAGAACTTCACATACAATCTCTCCTTCCTCAAGGTCTCCAATACCTACCTCAGAAGCTCCTCATTCAGCTCCTAGGTCATAGAATAGACTAGGATGCCATCGATAAAAAAAAATCATTGACCGATCCAACATGGGTCTGCATATGCGATTCATGATATCCATGAACGAGGTTGGAGAATTGGTAAGCCCAAAGGGCATCACCATGAATTTGTAATGACCATAATAAGTTCGGAAGGCCGTCTTCTACGTATCCTCCTCTCTGACCCTCATCTGATGATAACCCGAATGTAGATTAGTCTTGCAAAACCAAGATGCACCCTAAAGTTGGTCAAATAAATCGTCAATCCTTGGGAGTGGATAACGGTTCTTCACCATTTTCTTATTCAGCTCCCGGTAATTGATACACATCCAATGTGATCCATCATTTTTCTTCACAAACAAGATCGACGCTCCCTATGGCGAACTACTCGGCCGAATAAATTCTTTGTCTAACAGCTCCCGTAATTGTGTAGACAACTCCTGCATCTCTAAGGGAGCTAATCAATAAGGTGCTTTGGCTATCGGAGCCACACCAGGAACCATGTCAATCCAAAACTCCATATGTCTCTCCGGAGGCACTCTAGGAAAATCATCCGTGAACACATCTTGTGTGACATCCGGATTTTACCAGGTATCTTATAAATATAATTTTGTCATATTGTGAGAGGGACTCGGCGAGTTGGAGCTCAGACTCGCCGAGTAGAGACGCGGAATTGAACATTGGTGCGCGCCTGGACTCGGCGAGTCCAGGATATGGACTCGGCGAGTCTGCGCTGTGTAATGAAACCCTAAATCTCCGGGTTTGAGGCCTATTTAAAGGGCCTTATGGCCGTCATTTGTGCTCACCCAACCCTCAGTGAGTGTCCCTTGTGTTCTTGAGCTATTTGTGAAGAGAAAGGAGCCATTCTTGATCTTGTGTGTGTGTTATTTAGCAAGAAGAAGGAGACCCTAGGCAAGAGGAAGCAAAGGAGGTTGCTATTTCATGGATTTGGAGCTTAGATCATCACTCTAGAGGTATTATCTCGGACCATTTTCTGTTTAGTGAAGCATGATGCAATTTAGGGCCCGTGGTGGTCATTTATGGGATGATTTGATGCCCATTGGTTCCCTCTTCGAGTTGAGGCCATGGATCTGGATCCATAGAGGTCCAGAAAGCCTCACTCATCAAGCTTTATGAGTGACAATAGAGTCTTTGACCTTGTGTTGTAGTATTTGAGTCATAAACATCATATATGGTCATAAAGAGGTTGTATGTGCATCAAGATTGTAACTTTACGTGCTAAATGAGCTTGGAGGGACTGGATCTATGGATTAATGAACTGGATCTGACCTTTAGAGCAAGATTGAGTCAGTGAATGGCATGGACTCGCCGAGTCCGAAGAACAGACTCGGCGAGTAGCATGAATGTTGCCCGACCACACTGTGAGTGGCCTCGCCGAGTTAGGAAAGGTGGACTCAGTGAGTCAAGGGGGAGTCAGAATGGATAGGTGGACTGAGTCTAACTGGACTCACCGAGTCGTTCTTGAGACTCGGCGAGTTGAGTCGTGGTGGCCCCACAACTCGTGCCAGGTGGAACTCGTCGAGTTGAGGGAATGCTCGACGTGTCAAGGGAGGATTCCAGGGAAATTGGTGTACACGCCCAGACTCGCCGAGTCGCCTGGGTACTCGCCGAGTCCGGTCAAAGTTGACCGTTGACCGTTGACCAGCGTTGACCTAGATTGACTTGTTATAGTGTGGTCAACCCTAGTTGGGAAAGTGTTAATTAGAGGTATATTGTGCTATAGAGGGACGACAGCTCGACAGGTCGAGTGATTAGCGATTTCAGGGTTACGATTTACCGAGACACGCGAGGTGAGTCTTTTCACTATACTTTACCTTGAGTATGTAACCAGAGTTATGTGATAGAGTATTTGTATGCTATGTATGTTATGTGTTGTACTGCATTACTTCTATGCGTTTGATGTTGTGCATGTTTACAGAGTTAGAACCGGAAGGTTCACAGAGTTAGAACCTGAGGGTTCACAGAGTTTGGGTGCACGGACCCACAGAGTTATAGCCTCGAGTGGCTAATATGTGTTATATGTAGTATTTTGGGGAACTCACTAAGCCTTGTGCTTACAGTGTTGATGTTATTGTTTCAGGTACTAGTGACGACCGCGGGAAGGCGCCGGCTTGATCCGTACACACACACATTCGTAGCTTGATATCATGATCTTGGGATTTGTATTGTCTTGTTTGGATTATTAAAATGGTTGTTTAATGAATATTAATGGAATTATGTTTTATAAAAATTGAAAATTTTGTTTTGAAAATTTTCGGTGTTACAAATTGGTATCAGAGCCTTGGTTTGAGGGATTCGGGTACACCTTCGGGGGTATTTGAACTCAAACTGAGGAATTGAAGAGATATTTCAAAATAAAACCAAAGTTTTCTAAGAGTAAAGGATTTTCCAGGAAGAAACGTGTGTACGATCAGCTAGCGCCCGAACGGTGAATTCCCAAAATACCTTTATATTATGTGATAATTATTATTAATGTGATGTATTTGCATGCTAGAGTAGGCTAGGTATTGCTAATAGGACTAGAGTGGCCTGTTTTGTGATGCCTTAGCCAAGGGAGGGGTGAGCTGCTATGAGATGCTGAGAGTAATTAGGTAGCAGCTAGGATTTTGTGTGAGACCTGTTACAGAGTGATTTAAGTATAATAGAGTACTTGGGGATTGGGATCCGAAGAGGAAGATTTGGGGTGTGTACTGAGACGGTGCGGACAGTAGTATTGGGCCCGTACTACTGAAAGCACCGGTGCGGTACACAGTCTAAATAAGAATCTTGGGACACCAAGAATCAAGGAGGGGTAGATTGTCGGGTGTGAGAATGTTCGAGTGAATTCTAATTTATCACATGTTGTATTTCAGAGGTTGATCATGGTGAGGACACGACACATGCCGGAGGGTGCCGGAACTAGTGATGAGGAGATTCGACAGATCATTCATGAGGAGGTGGCTGCGGTCATCAGAGCTGAGATACCAGAGATGTTCGGGTCTATCAAGACCGCGCTGATTGAGACATTTGACGAGCGTTATGCCGCTCTTACTGAGGCTGCTGTTGCAGCGGCTACCGCAGCGATCGCTGCGGCGAGACCCCAGGGAGGTGATGCGACACTGTTCCGAGAGTTCAGCAACACCAAACCACCGGAGTTTGATGGTACGCAGGATCCGGTGGCAGCTATGAGGTGGATATCTGATATGGAGGGGTGCTTCTTCACTTGCTCATCCCCTGAGCATTTGAAGGTTCGGTTCGCGCTGAACCAGCTTCACTTGGGAGCGAAGGACTGGTGGAAGTTTGTGACGGTGCACTTCACGCCTACTGAGCTTGCGGCAGTGACCTGGGAGAGGTTCACTACCATGTTTCGAGACGAGTACGTTCCCCAGGTGGAAAGGAGCGTCTGGCACAGGAGTTTCTGACCCTCAAGCAGGGTACCGAGTCGGTTACAGCGATCACGAGGATGTTTCATGAGAGGGCGATGTTCTGCCCTGAGCACGTGTCCACCGAGTAGGCACGTATGAGCCGCTACCTGAGTATTTTGAGACGGGATATTCGGGAGTTCGCTGCGAACTCCTTGTATCGGACATTTGCCGAGCTTCAGGCAAATGCTCGGAAGAGGGAGATTGAGCTTGAGACTCAGGCCAGGGAGGAGGCAGAGTCTCTGGGGAGGGATCGGCGGCCGGCACAGTCCCAGCCGGCAGCC
This sequence comes from Lactuca saligna, assembly GCF_052625555.1. Classification (NCBI taxonomy): domain Eukaryota; kingdom Viridiplantae; phylum Streptophyta; class Magnoliopsida; order Asterales; family Asteraceae; genus Lactuca; species Lactuca saligna. The sequence continues at coordinate 168,824,422 of NC_136423.1, read as the reverse complement.
AAGCGGGCCAAGCCCGCTGACCCCCGACCCGGGAGCCAGAAGGGCCGCACTTGTGGAAAGTGCGGCAAGGGTCACGATGGAGTCTGTCGAGCGGGGTCTTGCTACAAATGTGGTAAGGAGGGGCATATGGCCAAGGACTGCCCCAAGGGGTTTACAGTGTGCTTCCACTGTAACCAGACCGGACACCGGAAGGCAGAGTGTCCGCTGCTGCGCGGAGCATCTCAGGGGTCTGCTCCCGCCGCCATCAGAGCTACTACTACAGAGAGTCGGCCCGTGAAGGCCGAGGCACCGAGGGCTCGGGGGAGAGCTTTTCAGCTGACTGCGGAAGAGGTCCGCGTTGCACCCAACGTTGTGGCTGGTACGCTTTCTTTTTATTATTTATTTATGGTGTCGAAATATTATGCTTATATTATGCTATGCATAGGTACCTTCCTTGTGAATTCTGTACCTGCTTTAGTGTTATTTGACTCGGGTGCGAGTCGATCTTTTGTATCTTTGACATTTAGTCAGCATATCAGTGTTAGTCGTGGGACACTAAGTCGGCCCCTGCGGGTTTCCATAGCCACCGACAGAGTGATTTGTGCCACGGAGGTCCTCCGGGGATGTGTATTGGAGATTTTTGGGGTTGAGTTCCCGATCGACCTGATTCCTATTGCGATGGGTGATGTTTGTGTTATAGTGGGTTTGGACTGGTTGAGCCGATTCGGCGCGGTTATCGATTGCGAGCATCAGCTGGTGACTATACGAGATCCTAGTGGGGGAGTTCTTTCGGTTTACGGTGAGGGTACACGTTCTGGATCAGCCTTTTGTTCGGCTGCTAGGGCGAGGCAGTGTCTACAGTAGGGCTGTAAGGGTTTTGTGGCGTATGTGATGGATACGCGAGTGATCTCCGAGAGACCGAGTTCGGTGGATGAAGTTCCGGTGGTGCGTGAGTTTCCAGATGTCTTTCCCGAAGAGTTACCAGGTGTGCCTCCCGTGAGGCAAGTGGAGTTTGGTATCGATTTGGTTCCGGGAGCCGCGCCTATCGCTAAGGTGCCGTATCGCCTTGCGCCTCCAGAAATGCAAGAGTTATCCTCGCAACTTCAGGAGTTGCTGGGGAAGGGGTTTATTCGGCCGAGTAGCTCGCCGTGGGGAGCACCCATCCTATTTGTGAAGAAGAAAGATGGCTCGCATCGCATGTGTATTGATTATCGGGAACTGAATAAGCTGACGGTCAAGAACCGTTACCCGTTGCCGAGGATCGACGATTTATTCGATCAGTTACAGGGAGCATCTTGGTTCTCCAAGATTGATTTGAGGTCAGGCTATCATCAGGTGAGATTACGGGACGAGGACGTCCAGAAGACGGCATTCAGGACGCGTTATGGGCATTATGAGTTTGTGGTGATGCCTTTTGGGCTCACCAACGCCCCGGCTGTGTTCATGGACCTCATGAACAGGCTATGTCGGCCGATGTTGGATCGGTCGGTGATTGTGTTCATTGATGATATTCTAGTATATTCGAGATCTAGAGAGCAGCACGAGGAGCATTTGAGGGAGGTTCTTGGAGTTTTGAGATCGGAGAAACTTTATGCAAAGTTTTCCAAGTGCGATTTTTGGTTGCGGGAGGTCCAGTTTCTGGGACATCTCGTTAACCAGAAGGGGATATTGGTCGATCCGGCCAAGGTTGACGCAGTGATGAGGTGGGAGGTGCCAAGGTCACCTTCTGAGATCCGGAGTTTCCTTGGGTTAGCAGGGTATTATCGGAGGTTTATTAAGGATTTCTCCAAGATTGCGGTTCCACTCACCAGATTGACCCGGAAGGGTGTTACATTTCTATGGGGTCCCGAGCAGCAGACCTCCTTTGAGACGCTTCGCCAGAGGTTGTGTGAAGCTCCGGTATTAGCTCTTCCGGAAGGGATGGAGGGTTTTGTGGTATTCTGTGATGCATCGATTTTAGGACTGGGAGCAGTACTGATGCAGAAGGGACATGTGATAGCATATGCATCGAGGCAGTTGAAGCCTCACGAGACGAGGTACCCCACACATGATCTGGAGTTGGGGGCAGTGGTGTTCGCCCTCAAGATTTGGCGGCACTACTTGTATGGGGTTCGTTGTAAATCGTGCGGTAAAGAAGGTGGTTAGATGTGGTCAAGGATTATGATTGCGAGATTTTTTACCACCCGGGCAAGGCTAATGTGGTAGCCGACGCGTTGAGTCGCAGGGCGGAGAGTGCTCCACTGCGAAATGTATGTTTGCGACTGACTGTGATAGCTCCAGTTCTGGACGCCATTCGTGGGGCACAGGCCGAGGCTGTGCGTCCGGAGATGCAGAAGAGAGAGCGGGTCGTTGGGTTGGTTTCGGAGTTCGTATCGAATAGTCGAGGCCTTATGACTTATCAGGGCCGGATCTGGGTACCGTTTGTAGGCGGTACACGTACTACATTGATGGAGGAGGCTCATAGATCGAGATTTTCAATCCATCCCGGGGCTACAAAGATGTATTTGGACCTAAGGAAGGAGTATTGGTGGCCTTGTATGAAGAGGAATGTCGCATGGTTTGTCGAGAGGTGTTTGACCTGTCGAAGGGTAAAGGCCGAACACCAGAGACCGCATAGCAAGTTGCAGCCATTGGAGGTTCCCGAATGGAAGTGGGAACAGATCACTATGGATTTCATCACCAAATTGCCAAGGACTGCCAGAGGAGTCGATGCAATTTGGGTGATTGTGGATAGGTTGACGAAGAGCGCTCACTTCCTTGCCATCAATGAGAGTTCTTCGGCGGAGAAGTTGGCAGAGATTTATGTGAGGGAGGTTATATCTCAGCATGGGGTGCCGATCTCGATCCTTTCAGACCGCGATGTGCGTTTCACTTCCCGCTTCTGGAAGAAATTTCATGAGGAGTTGGGTACTAAGCTGCATTTTAGTACCGCATACCACCCCCAGACCGACGGCCAGAGTGAGCGGACGATTCAGACACTTGAGGACATGCTTCGGGCATGTGTATTGGACTTTGGGGGTAGTTGGGATACGTATTTGCCCTTGGCGGAGTTTTCCTACAATAACAGCCATCATTCGAGCATCGGTATGCCGCCCTTTGAGCTGTTGTATGGTAGGAGGTGTCAGACTCCCATATGTTGGGGAGAGGTTGGGCAAAGGGTAATGGGCAGTACAGAGATCGTGAATCAGACGACAGAGCAGATACATCTGGTCAGACAGAGGTTATTGACCGCTCAGAGCCGACAAAAGAGTTACGTGGATAGACGCCGGTCCGAGCTGGAATTTCAGGTCGGCGACCTTGTTCTCCTGAAGGTTTCTCCTTGGAAAGGAGTGATCCGGTTCAGGAAGAGGGGCAAATTGGGGCCCCGGTTTATAGGTCCGTTTCGTGTGATCAAAAGGGTAGGCCGGGTAGCCTATCGGCTGGAGTTACCAGCAGAATTGGGGCAGATTCACAACACTTTTCATGTATCGCAGTTGAGGAAATGTATAGCCGACGAGTCGGCAGTGGTTCCATTAGAGGATATTCAGGTAGATGCAAGCCTGAATTATGCTGAGAGACCAGTGGCTATTAGGGATCGGAAGATCAAGATTTTGAGGAACAAGGAGGTACCTCTGGTATTGGTACAGTGGCAACATCGGAAGGGATCAGAAATGACCTGGGAGCCGGAGGGTATGATGCGGGAGCAGCATCCGGAGCTATTTTAGAGCGAGACTTCGAGGACGAAGTCTAGTTCTAGTGGGGGAGAGTTGTAACATCCGGATTTTACCAGGTATCTTGTAAATCTAATTTTGTCATATTGTGAGAGGGACTCGGCGAGTTGGAGCTCAGACTCGCCGAGTAGAGACGCGGAATTGAACATTGGTGCGCCTGGACTCGGCGAGTCCAGGATATGGACTCGGCGAGTCTGCGCTGTGTAATGAAACCCTAAATCTCCGGGTTTGAGGCCTATTTAAAGGGCCTTATGGCCGTCATTTGTGCTCACCCAACCCTCAGTGAGTGTCCCTTGTGTTCTTGAGCTATTTGTGAAGAGAAAGGAGCCATTCTTGATCTTGTGTGTGTGTGTTATTTAGCAAGAAGAAGGAGACCCTAGGCAAGAGGAAGCAAAGGAGGTTGCTATTTCGTGGATTTGGAGCTTAGATCATCACTCTAGAGGTATTATCTCGGACCATTTTCTGTTTAGTGAAGCATGATGCAATTTAAGGCTTGTGGTGGTCATTTATGGGATGATTTGATGCCCATTGGTTCCCTCTTCGAGTTGAGGCCATGGATCTGGATCCATAGAGGTCCAGAAAGCCTCACTCATCAAGCTTTATGAGTGACAATAGAGTCTTTGACCTTGTGTTGTAGTATTTGAGTCATAAACATCATATATGGTCATAAAGAGGTTGTATGTGCATCAAGATTGTAACTTTACGTGCTAAATGAGCTTGGAGGGACTGGATCTATGGATTAATGAACTGGATCTGACCTTTAGAGAAAGATTGAGTCAGTGAATGGCATGGACTCGCCGAGTCCGAAGAACAGACTCGGCGAGTAGCATGAATGTTGCCCGACCACACTGTGAGTGGCCTCGCCGAGTTAGGAAAGGTGGACTCAGTGAGTCAAGGGGGAGTCAGAATGGACAGGTGGACTGAGTCTAACTGGACTCGCCGAGTTGTTCTTGAGACTCGGCGAGTTGAGTCGTGGTGGCCCCACAACTAGTGCCAGGTGGAACTCGTCGAGTTGAGGGAATGCTCGACATGTCAAGGGAGGATTCCAGGGAAATTGGTGTACACGCCCAGACTCGCCGAGTCGCCTAGGTACTCGCCGAGTCCGGTCAAAGTTGACCGTTGACCGTTGACCAGCGTTGACCTAGATTGACTTGTTATAGTGTGGTCAACCCTAGTTGGGAAAGTGTTAATTAGAGGTATATTGTGCTATAGGGGGACGACAGCTCGACAGGTCGAGTGATTAGCGATTTCAGGGTTACGATTTACCGAGACACGCGAGGTGAGTCTTCTCACTATACTTTACCTTGAGTAGGTAACCAGAGTTATGTGATAGAGTATTTGTATGCTATGTATGTTATGTCTTGTACTGCATTACTTCTATGCGTTTGATGTTGTGCATGTTTACAGAGTTAGAACCGGAAGGTTTACAGAGTTAGAACCTGAGGGTTCACAGAGTTTGGGTGCACGGACCCACAGAGTTATAGCCTCGAGTGGCTAATATGTGTTATATGTAGTATTTTGGGGAACTCACTAAGCCTTGTGCTTACAGTGTTGATGTTATTGTTTCAGGTACTAGTGACGACCGCGGGAAGGCGCCGGCTTGATCCGTACACACACACATTCGGAGCTTGATATCATGATCTTGGGATTTGTATTGTCTTGTTTGGATAATTAAAATGGTTGTTTAATGAATATTAATGGAATTATGTTTTATAAAAATTGAAAAATTTGTTTTGAAAATTTTCGGTGTTACATCTTGATACTCCCGAACAATTGGAACATTAACCACAGTCTCTTTACGCTTTTCTCGAGTATCCATAACATAGGAAACAAATCCAGAATCACCAACTCTCCCCCACTTAGGGCCCGGATACACACTAACTACTATTCGCAATCAATCATTTCCCCATTAGAGCTCTACCAATCCATCTCCAAAATAACCTTGCTCTCATCCAGGGGAATAACAACCAAATTGATCGGATTCTGCTCGCTGAACAACTTCAAGACACAACCCCGATGAACCCTAGATACTCGTACAGGACAATCGTCGGCAGTATCAACCTCTAGCCTACAATCCAGCTCCCCCGGAGCATCGACAAACCTCTTGCTAAGGTCAAGAGATTCAAAGGGTCGGGTAGCCCTCAAATCAAACAATACCAAAGTAGAGATACCGTTCACAATCAACGATCCTAAAACAAACCACACAGATATAAGCAGAAAATCAACATAAATAAAGAGATACGGAGAAGATACATACCAGTCAACACATCTAGTGATGTACAAGCCTCCTCGGTTGTCAGCTGGAAAGCCCTACTCCTCACAACATGCGCCTCTTCCTTGCTCTGCAGTCCATCTGCAATCCATAAGGTTGCAGGAGCAGGTACTGCAACTGGTCCTACTGCTGCTAAACTCAGGCAATTGGCCTTCTTATGGCCCCTCTGATTGAAATGAAAGCAAATCAGATCAAATACCTAGGTGGTGGTGGTGTAAGTGCAATCCCTTCTAAAATGACCTGTTTTACCGCACTTGAAGCAGCCAAAACCACCCACCCTGCACGCCCCATTGTGCATATTGTCTCACTTACCGTAGCGGCTTCGGCCCTACTGGCCCTTCGTCCTCAAGTCAAAAACCTTGGGCCTCTTTCTTGAACCCTCTAAGCTTTGAACCTAATCCAATTTCCACTTCCTCTCCATCTCCAAGTCAATCTCCCTCACTCTGGCTCACGTTATCGCGTGGTACCTCGCTTTCATCATCTCCTCATATGCCACATACTACAGAACTAATAACACCCTCTTATGGAACATAATAATGATCTCTGCTACCGTCTCAGTAGTTTGGCGAAGGTCCTGAAACTCCCTCGCCAACTGCTGGACCTCAATCACAAGTGAAAACTCAGCTTGAAATCTCGCCATAAAATCCTCCAAAGTCATCAACTTAATCGCCTCACCTCCCAAGGCGTGCCCAACCTCCTCCCACCAGTCTAGATCTTTTTCCTTCAGAAGACAGGATGCAATGCGGACCTTCGCCTCCTCATGACAAAGGCTAGATTGAAAGATGAACTACGGGTAGTGAATCACATGTGATTACTTCTCGTAACATGAATAATTGTCTTGTGTAACTTTCCATAAACATGTATAATCAACTTGTATCCCCCCCTAAAACATATAAAACATTTGAAAGGTTCATTTAAGGGGTATGAACTCACCTGAAATCGTGTAATTGGGTAAAAGAGTCGGTTGAGCGTTTTGTACCAAATAACGACTTGTGCACCTTTTAGGACCCTAATGTCATATGAAATATGTATTTTTACAAGAAATTAATCATTTTTATACTTTTCATTAGAGTATTTAGGCATTCTAGCATCAATTCGGGGTTTTAGGGCCTATAAGGGGTTCCCGGGAGTGGTACAAGGCCAAGAGGAGTTTACGGGAAAGCCCACGAGTTCACTCCCTTAGAGTTTACGGCCCAAAGGCCACTCCTTGGGAGTTTACGGCCGTAAGCTCCCTAGGCTTGACCGTAAACTCATGTGGTCCTCCAAAATTGCAAATTAAGGCCTTATTTCACTTCCCTAAATTCCTAGCAAGTTTCTTGGACTAATTTGGAGGGTTTAAATCCTCATTTTGGGGAGTTTACGGTCCAAGCTTGTGCTTGGGCCGTAAACTCCATTTTGTTCTTCAAAATGGCATGTTAAATGGTCCAAAACACTCTCCTACACCTTAGATAAATTTATGAAGGCCTTAGGTGGGGTTTTAGGAACTTTTTGGCAACATTTTTGGGTGTTTACGGCCCAAGACTATTCTTGGCCGTAAACTCCTCTTTTTGTCCCTAAATTGTGTTGTTTAGTGGCCTTAAACATTTCCAAGGTTCATAGTTAATTTACTCCATGCCCTAGATGAGTTTTTGGGACATTTTTCAAGGGTTTTTGGGTGTTTACGGCCTAAGCATGAGATTGGGCCGTAAACTCCTTTTTAGGCTTCAAATTCTTGTGTTTTCATGTCCAAACTCACCTAGGTAAATCCCTTAATTAGTACACAAGCTTAAAGGAAGGAAAAATGGGGGTTTTGGCAAGGTTTTAGGTGTTTACGGCCTAAGGGGCTTCCTAGGCTGTAAAATCCCTTTGATCCACTAAATTCTTTGATTTTTGGCCTCTAAATGTTATAGACTATGATTAGAACAAGGTAGGGAAGAAACCCTTACGTTTGGAAGCCGGAATTCGCGGTTTTGGAGTCGGGTTCGGATCTAGAGAGAGAAAGTAGTGAGAGAGAGAGAGTGAATGAGTGGTAAAAGGCTTAAAAGTGGTGTTCATTTGCTTATATATGTCTCGGGTATTGCACCCGGTACACGGCTACCCAATGCTAAAGTTTAATGGGGTCAAAACCTTTTACCCGGGTGAAGTGGTTGAAAAGTAATATAACTGTATTTAGTTAAACGGGGTTAACACTTACAAGTTATAATTACTTATGATAATATCGGGACATATACATAACTAGAGATTTGTTTATTGACGACTCCAACATTACGGAAAAATAACATATATCGACGCATTCCGTTAGTGAAGATGAGATTTGTAGCGGCAATAGATTTGGGGTTGTCACACCTAAACAAGCCAATGCAAATTTATATAATATATGTTTTAATTTTAATTTTATATATTAATTTATAACTAATAATACTTTTATTATTTATCATCATACAACGAATGAAAATGCGAACGGGCAACAAGTTGCGCCGTTAAGCCCTTTTGTAGGATAAAACCAATTTTTTTGAAGCCTACATCCATAGATCTAGAGGATATAACATTACTATGGATCAGATATAACATTGCTATGCATGATCCACTGTAGTCTACTAATAATTAAATATTAAATATCAAATAATGATAACCAAACTTTTTATCAAGCTTAAAAACACAAATGAGCTTGATATTTGACTATTAGCTAAGCCGAGGTTAGGCGCATTTAGGCAGGTCTGACAAACAAGTCGAGCCCAAGCCGAGCTCGAGCATTTTAAATCCACCACGAGCCAAGCTCATGTAAAACTTGATGCTTTAAGAACTTGAGGGTTTAATTTAGTCTATTTATAGTTGTGTGACCAGTTTGCTTGTTTCCAGGTTCTGAAATATGATAATATGCTGAGTGGTTTAGATGCGCTCATAGCACAGACACCTAGTAGGTGCTCGACAAAATGCAGATCATATATGAAGTTCTAAACGCAGATGATATATGAAGTTCTAAATGCACTCATATATGATTTTACCGGTATATTCTACTTGATGTGATCATCAATCATCAACAATTTTACCCTCAATAATATCTCTTTTATTGGCAAACAGGCAGGAAATTACATATATGTTAATTTATTCACTAAAAAAAAAAAACTTTTGTACCAATGACAAATACCAAAATGGTAATTAAAATGCGTCAAAATTCAAAATGTAATGTTGTTATTTTTTTTTCTTTCATAGTAGTTATGTAGTTCCGTTTCAGCAATAGTCTCCCCCATGTCTAACAAATGAAGGGTTTCAACACACTGATAAAAGTTACGTAAACTTGAAGCAGCATTGAAGTCGCCTACTCTTGATGACACCCCCGTCTTGAGATTATAAACATGGAGCCCATGAGAGAAAGTATTGAGCAACAAAGCTTGCGGATGCAATTCCAAAACACCTAAAATAAAAAGTTGATCTGTTTTCAATTTAAAAACCACAGACCACGAAGCATCTCTCCATACCCGAATCCAACTTTCACTAATTTCATCATTACAAGAAATCAAAGCTAAAGAACCTTGCATGGTTGTTAGTCCCGATGTCACCCAAATCCGAACGGACATAGGCACTGGAATCATATCAAAAACATGAGTGCTCAAATTGAATGTTAGTATACAACTAATGCATCCGGTTTTCTTTTCTCTTTGATTAATATATGTCACCCAATGCAACACTCCATTGAAAAAAAAGGAATCGTAACGGATACTCTGAATCTGATTTTGATGTTTAGGGGAAGCAATCTCACACCATGTGCCACTCTTCACAGCATAAACAAATGAATTGTTGCCTTTGACATTTGATGTCTGGACAACTTTGTAGTCATCACTGATTGGATCGAATCCAAACCCAATCCCTCGCAACGTAAAGGGTTCAGATCTCTGAGGAAATTCAGGCACGATTAGTTTGCGCCTGATTGAAGGGTTCCATAGAATCAAACCTTTTTTAGTCCACAAACAGAAAGTTCCATTACATGAACCAATAGGTGCGCCAGAAGGGAACGGGACTTCTGTTGTTATATCAATGTATCCACGTTTGGGACACAAATACAATGCCAATTCCTCCTCCTCTCCATGTGATGTGTAAAAGAATTCTTGTTGTTTTTCATTTTTGTCATCGCTAATTAGATGAATGAAGTGGATTTTTTTTGGGGATATAAGAGTGTGCATGCGTATAAAACCAAGGGTAGAAATACAAGTATATAACGATTTAGAGAGTGATCTAAATCGGAGGAGGGATTTCGGTGCTAGTCTTGTAAATATTTCAACGATCAAATCTTCGCATAGATATTCCGACATCTGCATTTTTCCAACAAGATAAAAATCAGTTGCAATCAAAATTCTTCTCTGTTTGCATAACTTTATAATTCTTGTGAATATTCATGGTTATGTAAATGGATGTACAAGATGTTCATCAACTAAAATTGACTGCGAAACTAATGAGCATGAGTAACTCCAACAGAAGTAATATATTTACACAAAAGTTCAATAGTAAAAGAGTTATGTTCTCAATTACATCATCTAGCTAGGTCGATTTCTCATGCAATCCAAATTAACAAATTACTAAAGTCAAAACTAATATAAAACCAAATCAAAGGTTCTGGCTTTGTTTTTCACCAATCCATTAGAAATTCAAGTTTCAGCCTAAGAATTAAAAGCATAAATCAGAATTACGCATGAAAAATAAAACATGATTTATGTTATTTAATCAAAAGACAGAGTTTCCCAAACATGAAACTTATCTATCATTCAATTAAAGCAAAAACAGAAGTTACCTCGAGTAGGAGAATTAAGAAACTGAAAACAGTAAATTTGATAAAAATTTGAATTAGAGCAACCCAGAAAAAGAAATAGCGATTACGTTCCGGCCTTGGTGAGAAGTGAGAAGTGAGAAGTGAGAAGTGAGAACTGGGATAGAGAGGAGAGGAGAGCGAAAATCTTGCCAAAATCCGATCGATCGATTGATACTTTGATAGGCGTGATTCAGTGAAGAAAGAAGGAATTTTAATCATGAATTCGTGATTATCAGATTATACTGTTTTTCTGTTCCATATATTTCTCCATCAGCTTGTTTTTTGTTCTACGCCTTTGGACTACCAAAATGAACAATGGGCCGACCTTATACATATATTGATATATTGCGTTAATTTATGTGAAACTTAGACCATACCATCCTAAGTTCCTAACAAACTTATCAAAACATTGAATACATTTTATAAGGAGTATTTATAAGTTATTGAATACGACAATAATTAAGATGAAATTTAATTCTAACATCTAAGTTGTAACCTCAACATCATAACAAATGCGTGCATTGCCAAAGCCAAAGCCAATGTCGAAGATGCAGATTAAAGGATTCCGTAGAATCAATCGATCTTTCATTGAAAGAGATATGATACATAAATAGGTACAATAGCTAACAAACTACCTAAAATACAATATCAATTAAGAGAAATTACAGGGGAAAATAATACATCTAATACTCCCCGGCAATTGGAGCAGGAGGAGGACAGATGCTCAAACTGGTATTGAAACGATTGAAGAGGTGACGTGGCAACCCTTTGGTAAAGATCTCCGCATATTGATGATCGGTCGGTACATGAATGACACAAACTCTTCCAATTTGAATTAGTTCTCGTACAAAATGAATGTCAATCTCGACATGTTTTGTTCGTTGATGTTGGACAGGGTTGTTAGAGAGGTAAACAGCGGAGATGTTGTCACAATATACGATCATTGCTTTTGTTACCGGCACGTGAAGTTCAAGTAATAGGTTGCGGAGCCAGCTTGTTTTGGTAGTGGCATTTGCAACACATCTGTATTCTGCTTCTGCACTAAAGCGGGATACCGTTGGCTGCCGTTTAGATGACCAAGAGACAAGGTTTTCTCCAAGAAACACACAATATCCAGATGTTGAACGAAGAGAATCGGGGGACCCTCCACAGTCAGCGTCCGAGTTTGCGGTGATGCGAAGGTTTGAGGATGCGTGAATGTGAAGCCCTTGGTATGCGGTTCCTTTTAGATAGCAAAGTATTCGTTTGAGGAAATTAAAATGAGGTTCTCGGGGAGCATGCTTAAAAAGGAAAACTTGTTGAACGGAATAGGCAATATCCGACCTCGTAAAGGTAAGGTATTGTAGAGCACCTGCTAGGCTTCGATAAAGAGTACCATCAGTGAACGTTTGAACACAGTTAGCACTAAGTTTGGAAGAAGTGTCCACCGGTGTGCCGAAAGGGTTGCATTCTGTCATTTTTTTTTTCTCTATCAAGAATGACGTTAACATACTGAGATTACAAATGGAACATACCTTGATTGGTACGTGTAACTTGAATGCCAAGAAAATGATGAAGTGTTCCCAAATCGGTCACGAAAAATTCGCGAGAAAGAGTGTCGGTGACCTTGCGTAGAAAATAATCAAAAGATGTCGTAAGTATAATATCCTCGACATATAGAAGTAAGTATGTTGTGTCTTGCCCTTTCTGATAAACAAATAGAGAAGTATATGTGGCAACACTTTTAAAACCATGAGATGTGATGTATGTGGCAAAGAAGTGGTACCAAGCCCGTGGGGCTTGATGAGCCTATATAAAGACTTTCGTAACCTGCAAACAAAGTCAGGGCGGGTGTGATCCACAAAGCCCGGAGGTTGGTGCATATAAACGGTTTTGGCAAGATTGTCGTGTAGAAAATCGTTTTTGACATCGAGTTGGTGCATCGGCCATGAGCGAGATACTGCAAGAGAAATGATTGTGCGAATTGTAGTGGGTTTAACGACAGGGCTGAAAGTGCCATCACAGTCTAGGCCAACCTGTTGAGATTTCCCATTTACCACAAGTCGAACTTTGTATCTTTAGAGAGATCCATCAGCATTGATTTTATGATGAAAGAGCCATAAGCATCTAATAATATGAGCACCGTTAGGTCTGGGAACGAGTTCCCATGTGTTACTATTGCACAGGTCCTTGTACTCGTCGTTCATGGCCTTATTCCAGTGAGGGTCGAGAAGGGCAAGTTGAGGGTTTTTCGGGATGGGAGAAAGAGTAGTGGTGTGAAGGTTAAGACGTTGAATTGGTTTGGTGATTCCAACACGAGATCTAGTTGTCATTGGGTGAGGCAGAATTGGTGGTGTTTGCGGGTTATGATCGTGGTTATTGGTTGAGGTTGATGGAGGTGGGGGCGATGGAGAAGGAAAAGTAGTGTTTTGGTGGGTTGGTGTTGGGGAAATAGGGGTGGATGGGTGGAGAAATGTTTGTATGTGGATGAAAGATTTGTGTCTTGGCGAAGGAATTGGTAATCATGGGAAGGAGTTTTGGAGAGAGTGGAGATGGGAAAAACGGATTCATCGAAGGTGACATGGTGAGAAAGATGGATTTTCCTGGTATCGGGGTCAAGGCAGCGGTAGCCTCGGTAATTGGCTGGATATCCAAGGAAGACACACCGTATGGACCGGTTATTAAGTTTGTGGGTGTGAGTGTAATGAAATCTAAAAATACCATAGCGTTGAAGTCGACATCTTGTACAAATGCAATGTTTGGGTCGAAATATACAAGGGGGTTGGGGGAAAATACACCATTATAGTGGACATCCATGATGAGGGATGATCCCTTCGTCATTACAGACGAAGAAACATAAATTGATTTCAATTGCAAAGGTTCGACATTGAGAATGAAGAGAAAGGGGAACGACTGAACGAAGGAATGAAAGTGGTGGGTTTTTTTTGTTTATGAGCCCTAATTCCAATTACCATTCATATAATGTGTCAAAAATGCTAAGTAATTTCATTTAATGCCACGTAATACAACATAATGCCACGTAATATACCAAATCAGAAAAAAAAACTATGATCATCGGTTATATCACCTTAATAAGTACATGTTAAACAAGTTCAATTGACAAATGTATATGAAAAAAATATTGTTACCTTAATGTGTACTGACCCTAAACTACGTTACCTTTCTATTTCATTAACCCAAACTACAAATGTTCATGAAATCATCTTAAACCGATCATAAAAACACAAGCCTAAGAAAGTAATAAAGTTTTGTAAGTGGACTAGTCCGATCCTAAAACAGAGTCTAGAACAAAAAACCGGTATTTGTGAGAATACTTATTTTATTTTATGTGATTGTTTTCCTTGATGGAAATTCACATTTTCACCCGTATATGACATTTGCTACTAATGAGCTATTTGGGATTAACTCGTTAAAAGCTCAACTCGAGTCGAATTAAACGAGTTCGAGCTTAGTTTTAAGCCTCATTTATTAAACGAGCTCGAGCCCAAGTTTCATCTTTCGAACTCGATTAGGCTCGCGAGCCTAAACAAGCCAATGCATACTTATGTAATATAAGTTTTAATTTTAATTTTATGTATTAATTTATAACTAATAATTAAATATTAAATATCAAATAATGATAAACAAACTTTTTATCAAGCTTAAAAACACAAATGAGCTTGATATTTGACTATTAGCTAAGCCGAGCTCTTAGGCAGGTCTCACAGACAAGTCGAGCCCGAGCCTAGCTCGAACATTTTAAATCCACCACGAGCCAATGTCGAACATGCAGATAGCCATGTTCTGCCACGACTTCTGCTCTAGGTATAACAATCCTGAAAGCCACAATGAATTTAAAATATCGTATTGCATGTTACACTTTCCACTCTTTGATTTTAAACCAAACATCTCATTTAGCTGAGGAACTTACCAGGTAAGTTCACCCAAGAAACCTCTTTTGAATTAGTTATTTTTAAATGATGTTTTGGAAATGTATTTTTAATGTTGTAAATTATTTAATTTTAAAAAAATGGTGTACTAGTTTATGAAATATATTTTTTATGTTTTATAAAATTTTCATCTTTACAACCTTGGAATAAAGATAAAGATGGTGAAAAAACATTATTATAAACAAAAGGCAACAAAATTTTGTTACCTTTGGATCATGATCATCAACAACTTTAGCCTCAATAAGATCTAATTTTATTGGGAAATAAGTGGGAAATTACATATTTGTTTCTTTATTTAAAAAAAAAAATAATAATCTCTTTTATATCAATGTGACCAAAATCGTAATTAAAATGTGTCGAAAATCAAAATGTAATTTTATGTTTTCTTCATAGTTCTTCCGTTTCACAAATAGTTTCCCTCATGACTAACAAATGAAGGGTTTTGACACACTGACGTAAAGTTGAAGCAGCATTGAAGTCGACTACTCTTGATGGCACCCCGTCTTGGGATTAAAAATATAGAGCCGTTGAAAATAAGTATTGAGCAACAAATCACCATTAGTAGTCGGTTGTGGTTGCAATTGCAACGCTCCTATAACATAAAGTTCATATGCATTCATTTTAAAAGCCACAGACCACAAAGCATCTTTCCATACCCGAATCCAACTTTAATTAAATTCATCACAATAAGAAAAAAAAGCTAAAAAATCTTGGATGGTTATTAGTCCCATCGCTAACCAATGTCATGTGGGTGCAACCAATCTAATTTTCAGTCATGTTGTTTTCCGAAGACTCCTCACAACAACTTAACGAAGGCGTACATAGCCAAAACAACCTAGCTCTGTATAAAACATTCCTGAAAGCCATATGGGAAATATCAGAGTAACAACAACCACCATAATCTCAACAACACAGATTACAGGGGCTAACATCCCACAATCCATAAGTGGACAACACATGGGGCAAGAAAAGATAAAGAAGCATTTATTATATATATATATATATATATATATATATATATATATATATATATGAGTAGATCAAATGAGAACACCTAAAAGGTTGAGAACACGATATATATATATATATATATATATATATATATATATATATATATATATATATATATATATATATGGAATGTTATATGGAAAACAAAAAAAAAAACCTTAAAAAACCGTAAAAATCATAAAAACTCATAAAAAAATATTTAGAGATCACATATCTTCTTTTTTTTTTTGACTTTATATTCTTAAAAATTGTAGGTTTTTTTTCCTAAATTCGCTGAAAAAAATAAAAAATTGATATTTAGTCGACCCCGTTTTATGCAGTGATGCAATTCGAATTAATTTAGTTTGTCATGTTTGCAATCAATAAGAAACTATAAGGCAAAAAATGAGGATCTTGAAGTAGACAATTTTGAATTATTATTAAAAAACCACTCATTGGAGAAGAGGGATAAGATGAACAATGGACGATGATGAAGAAGAGGATTTTGGATGATTATTAACTATGCCTAGCCCGAGCTTTATCTAGTCTCAAGGTTGTATAACTCATTTCTAATCCCTACTTGGACCGCAAAAATGAACAGTAGGCCGACCGTTATACATATATCGCATTAGGTGAAGTTAGAGTGTTCGACCACACCATCCAAAGTTCCTAATAACAAATATATCAAAACGTTGAATAATTTTCATACGGAGCATTCATAAATTATTGAATACAACAACAATTAAGATAAAACTGATAACATCATAGTTTTAATTTATCTTTTCCGGTAATGATGTTTTCTGACGACTCCTCTACAACACCGCCTAAACATGAAGTAGTTGTACAAATGAAACTCAACATCATCGTGAAGGTGTGCGTAGGCACTCCCATGTTGACAATAATGTCCATTATACTTTGGAAATCTTTGCGGCGAAGGAGTTCGTACGACAACTACAGACTAAAGATAAAGATGTTGAAAAGACAGAATATAAAGGCAACAAAATTTTATGAAGACTTTTGTATATGCTCTAAATAAACATTAAGATATTATATTTGTCCTGTCTAATTATAAATATTATTTATATCCTTCATAAGCTTCCAAAATATCATATTTGCCCAAACGCTTTTTAGAAAGAAAACAAAATACCTTTTAATCATTTTTTGTTATTTACAAACATTTTAATTATAAAATGACCATAATACCTTTGCTTCAAAATTACAAGAATATTTTGAATCCCCTCCCATAGACATGTATCCGGCTTCGGCCGTAGGCATGTGTATGTGTGCGGTTGTACATGGCCAATGTCGTTTAGGGGCCAAAATTCTTTTATGTACATTAGTATTGGCGACAGATCAGTGATGGAATAGAGACAAATCTTGTTTTGATTAATTTTATAACAATTATCGACTTATCGTAGTATTAACGATTTTTATTATATAAAAATATTTAGAGGTTAATTTTAATTTCACACTGGGTCTTTGAAATCAATAGACCAACCTTAAATGTATCGAGCCCAGAAATCATATGAACCGAGCAAATGATGAACATTAAGAAATCCAAGAAAGCAAAACTAAAATTATTTAATACAAACTGAAGAATCAATCATGTATTCATGTTTGTTTACATAAATTTATTGTCGTGTTTGTTCACGTAAATTTATTGTCGTCGGCGACAACTTCTGTAACAATTGGCTATGTAGGAACTTGCTCCCAAAAGCAAGAAGGGAACGTTTTTCAACAATGTTATTAATGAGGTTTACGAAACTATGGTCTTGTGGCTTTCAAAATACCAAACTTTTTGGGAAGATATTGAAGAAAGGACCTGGCGTTGGCCTTCACCACGTACGTACATATAAATTACATATGGCCAAAAGAGTCAAAAACTAAAAATGCTCATGAAATCACCTTAAACCAGTCATAAAAAGATGGACCTAAGGAACTAACAAAAAAATTGTACCGGGGCTAGAAATACAACTACACAACGATTTATGCGTTCACAAACATAAACGAACGAACATGAACAATGTAATTTGTTAAACGAACGAACATGAACAAGAAAACTCGTTCGTTTATCCATTCGTGTTCATTCAATTGTTTGGCTTACTTAATTGACAAACATGAACAAGCCCCCGTTCGTATACGTTCGGTTCATTTACAGCCTTAATCATAGCTAAAAACGGTTTTTGATAATATGTAAACTGAACATGAAATAAAACTTTTAAAAACTTCTTTTCTCCCCACTTGGTGGACAAATCCCGCATTAAAAGTGAAAAAACGGATCAGAGGTGGGATGTTGCTCATAAAACTTCTTTTTCTTTTCAGCTTGCTCAACAAGCCATCAAGATATGAGCAAAGAGTAGATCTAGAAAAAATATTCGTTTTCCTTCTCTAAGCTTTGAAGAAAACACTAAATAAACAACAAAATTTCTTTTCTGATCAAACTTGCTGGAAAGACACCAAAACAAAAACGAAGTTGATAGGGTTTTCTTCCCATAAGCTTTCTTATCTTCTCAAGATGTGAGCAAGAACATATCTGGAAAAAATTTCGTGTCTTTTCTCTAAACTTCTAAAGAAAAAGCACCAAAAATAGGAACAAAAAGTGGTGTAAAAACTCGATTTTATCTCCTGACTTTATGAACTGAACTGAAAAATATGAGTAAGAACTCATAAAACTTCTTTTCTTCTGAAACAAACCCCCAAAATATAAACAAAAACAAATATAAGAAAGTTTTTGCAGATTTATGGAGTATTTGAGTGAAGAAAATCATGTAGATCCATAGATCTAAACTAAACACGAAATGGATCTAACAAAGTTTTTTCCTCACTAAACCTTCTTAATCTTCAGCTCGCTTAACAGATCTGAACATCTTTTGTTTTCCATCTCTTAGCTTCTAAAGGAAGCACCAAATAAACAACTTGAATGAAATTGTACATGAGAAATCAAGAAACAAAAACCAATTTTCTTGAAAATGAGCAAGCAAAAGAGGCAAGACTTGCAAAATACTGTTTGTTCTTCCACTTGCCGAATAAAACTCGAAAATGTGAACAAAGATAGGGAAAAAAACTCATAAAAACCTCTTTTCTCCCCAATTTTCTGAATAATCTATCAAAATATAAACCAAAAGATGGATCTGATAAGATCATTTAACTTGAGAATTGCTCAAATAAACTAAAACAAGGCATATCTAGATATCTGAGCAAAAACGAAGTAGATCTAACGATCTGAGCAAAAACCTCAACAGATCTAAAGATTTGAACGAAAAAAGTGAACATATCAAGAGATCTAAACAATAGTTAAACAGATCTGAAAAGATCTTGGCAAGATCCAAACGGATCTGAACAAATGATGGATAAAAATGAACAGATCTGAACAAATCTTAGATGAAAACACATCAGATCTGAACAAATCTGGGCAAAATCGAGCTGGAGGCCAACTGAGGCTTCTGCTACTTGCTCGAATCCGGGATGGCGCCAAATGATGCGACAACGACCTCCGACGATTTTGTTGGTCTTCTGCTGCATTGAAGATCTGGATATCACAATCAGAGAGATGCGTTAGAGCCATCCTAGGGACTGTGTCCTGGGAGCGGACTCTAACGATTAAGTTAGATTATCTAGTATATCTGAGATGGTTCTCAATAGCTGAAGAGAACCATCTTGGTGCTGGTGGTGGTGTATGGTGGCTGATGGCGGCGGGTGGCAGCTGAGCCACCCGACCGAAGTATAGTGTAGTGGCTGAACCATGGGGGAAGAGTCCAAGGGAAATGTCCACCTTCATGGAGGAGTCACTATTCTATTTATAGGGGACAACTAGGTCAATGGGAATTGGGTCAGGCCTTGGGCCAGCCCAATTCAGGCCCAGCTAGCAAGGAGCCGGGCAAGGCAGCCCGGAGGCACCGGGTGAGGCTGGTGGGCACGCCTTAGGCAAGGCTGACGGGCGTGCACCAGGAGAGGTTGACAAGGGAGTGCCAGGTTGGGCCAGCGGGAGAGTCCCCAGTAAGGCTGGCAAGGGAATGCCAGGCTGGGCCGGCGGGAGAGTCCCCAACAAGGTTGGCAATGGAGTCCCCAGCAAGGCTGGCAAGTGAACGCCAGGCAGGGCTGGCAGGAGCGCGCCAGGCCAGGCTGGCACGCTGGAGTAGTCTAGGCCATGCTAGTGGACCATATATCAACAGTACATGAGTTTGTAACTTTCCGAAAATATTTGTAAAATTTTCATTTTTAAATCATTAAATCCATACAAACATTTGTTCCAAAACCAATCAAAGTAAATTGTATTTTTCAAACATCAGAGTAAAATATTAATAATTAGTACGGAAAAAATCTATCTGGGGATGAGGTGCAGTCAAGTCGGGCCCTTCCCTCTAGAACTAGAAGTACCTAAAAATGTTTAAGCCACAAACTATAAGGACAAAGCTTAGTGAGTTGCCCAAAATACCACATGCCATACACATCAATGGTTCCAGCCCGCTCATTGGGCCCAAACCATCATAACAGGCCCAACCCCATATATAAATGGGCCAAACATAACATACAAATAGTCCCAACCCAACATAAAAAAGGACCCAACCCAACATGCAAATGGGCCCAACCCAACATGTATAACAATGGGCCCAACCGAACATGCAAATGTGCCCACCTAACGTGCATAACAATGGGCCCAACCCAACTTAAATCTAAGAGAAGATATGATGCTCTAAGTGCTCAGGAGGTTAATAAAGTTGCCAAATTTATTCCATCCATTGATTCAAATCAAAACCATGAACCAAAATGGAGTAAATAACTTAAATCTAAGAGAATAAACCAAAAAAGTGGAAGCTTGAATCATTACAAATCGTCCAAAAGGTGAAATAAAAGATGAGAAGATGTTGCTAGCTTGATCCTTGCACCAAAAGCTCATTCTAATTCCTTCAAAGGGCACCAAAACCACCAAAGATGAGCAAAAAACACTGAGAGGAATTATGGTTAGGGTCTTCTGGTGTAGGTAATATGTAATTGTATTGGCAAGCTAATTAAGGAAAGATGGCAAGAACTTTTTATGCAGCTGGTGTTTGAGAGTAGGTCGGAGATTACCCTAGGGTAAGCCTAGGATGAGATTAGGATGAGATTATTTGATTCGGGGGCTACCCAATCGTTTGTTTCTCTTGCTCTTAGCAAGAGGTTTTATCAGTCTTCGGGCATGTTGGCTTGCCCTCTAGAGGTCGAGATTGCAGACGACCGATTAGTACGAGCATTGGAGGTTTTCAAAGATTGAGTTTTGAGGTTGTACAACCAGCGTTACCTGGTAGACTTGGTTCTCATATCGTTGCGTGGGAACAAGGTTATTGTAACGCATGTGTTTCTGGGCTTGTCATTATTAGCAATGTAATAGTCAGGTTAACCTTTGTAACCCATTTTGAAATAATAAGAATGTATTATCTGAAAATTATGTGTTTTATGCTTAATTGCTTAATTATGTCTTAATTGAATTAAGAATGTATTCTTACCATAAACCCTAGGTTAGACCTCATAATCTCCTCACCATAATGCTACAACCTTCCATAATGCTCAACCAAAGTACCTTTAATCTTAATCAATGAAAACCTTCTTGCATTTCTACACTGCCTTAAACTAACATTAATATTAAATATTTTGGAAATTTTAGCTTTCATTTTTCTTAAGCTCATTTTTGGTCTTTTTAATATTTCATTAACAAAATGCTTCCCAATCCACCTATAATTCTCAATTGCTCCAAGTTTGAATGCCTTGGAGCAATTGTGATCATCTTTCAGTGACTTAATTTGAAAAGAATGTTTGTCCTTCATCCAAGTGGCCTAGAGTCTAAATGGACATTTATGTGTTGTACCTTTGCTACATTTAGCTAACAACCTGTTCTTATCACTTTTTTCATACCATAAACTATATCCATGTCTAACAACATAATTACCCAATAAACATTTAAGTTCATCGGGGTCAAAAAACTTCATACCTAGTATAGGAACCATCTTCTTCCAATTTTGGTTTGGATCATGGACGGGATACATTAGTTTCACATCAACTTCTTCGTTTGTTGCATATGTGTTGGCACCATCTTCTGATTTCTTGTTAGGTGTAACAACCCGAAAATTTCCGCATCATTTTAATGTAACTCTTTCATAATACAATTCGCGCAACCGATCGTCGTTCCGATTTCGATTTCCGATTTCGATTTCCGATCTTCCGTTTAATTAAGTCATTATCTAGTACACATTTAAAATGACTTAATGGGTGTCTTAATACATTTAGAAATCATTTTAACACCCAACTTTAGTGATCGGAATATTTCTAGAAATTACTGTGTCGGGTTACGGTAACTCAATCGGGTACGACCAAAAGCCTCGTTTAACACCGGTATCGGGTAGAATTCCACCGTGTCCAAAACTTAAACACTATATATGTTTTAATTTTAATTTTATATATTAATTTATAACTAATAATTAAATAGTAAATATCAAATAATTATAAACAAACTTTTTATCAAGCTTAAAAACACAAATGAGCTTGATATTTAACTGTCAGCTAGGCCGAGCTCAGGCGCATTTAGGCAGGTCTCACAAACAAGTTGAGCCCGAGCCGAGCTCATGTAAAACGTGATGCTTTAAGAAGTTGAGGGTTTATTTTAGTCTATTCATAGTTGCGTGCCAAGTTTGCTTGTTTCCAGGTTCTGAATTTTGATGATATGCTGAGTGGTTTAGATGCGCTCATAGCACATAGGCCTCCTAGGTGCTCAGACGAAATGCCAGATCATATATGAAGTTCTAAATGCACTCACATAGAGAAAAATGTGCCTGATTGGCTGGATTTTACAAGTATATTCTGCTTGATGTGATCATCAATCATCAACAATTTTACCCTCAATAATATCACTTTTATTGGCAAACAGGCAGGAAATTACATATATGTTAATTTATTCACTAAAAAAAAAAAACTTTTGTACCAATGACAAATACCAAAATGGTAATTAAAATGCGTCAAAATTCAAAATGTAATGTTGTTATTTTTTTTTCTTTCATAGTAGTTATGTAGTTCCGTTTCAGCAATAGTCTCCCCCATGTCTAACAAATGAAGGGTTTCAACACACTGATAAAAGTTACGTAAACTTGAAGCAGCATTGAAGTCGCCTACTCTTGATGACACCCCCGTCTTGAGATTATAAACATGGAGCCCATGAGAGAAAGTATTGAGCAACAAAGCTTGCGGATGCAATTCCAAAACACCTAAAATAAAAAGTTGATCTGTTTTCAATTTAAAAACCACAGACCACGAAGCATCTCTCCATACCCGAATCCAACTTTCACTAATTTCATCATTACAAGAAATCAAAGCTAAAGAACCTTGCATGGTTGTTAGTCCCGATGTCACCCAAATCCGAACGGACATAGGCACTGGAATCATATCAAAAACATGAGTGCTCAAATTGAATGTTAGTATACAACTAATGCATCCGGTTTTCTTTTCTCTTTGATTAATATATGTCACCCAATGCAACACTCCATTGAAAAAAAAGGAATCGTAACGGATACTCTGAATCTGATTTTGATGTTTAGGGGAAGCAATCTCACACCATGTGCCACTCTTCACAGCATAAACAAATGAATTGTTGCCTTTGACATTTGATGTCTGGACAACTTTGTAGTCATCACTGATTGGATCGAATCCAAACCCAATCCCTCGCAACGTAAAGGGTTCAGATCTCTGAGGAAATTCAGGCACGATTAGTTTGCGCCTGATTGAAGGGTTCCATAGAATCAAACCTTTTTTAGTCCACAAACAGAAAGTTCCATTACATGAACCAATAGGTGCGCCAGAAGGGAACGGGACTTCTGTTGTTATATCAATGTATCCACGTTTGGGACACAAATACAATGCCAATTCCTCCTCCTCTCCATGTGATGTGTAAAAGAATTCTTGTTGTTTTTCATTTTTGTCATCGCTAATTAGATGAATGAAGTGGATTTTTTTTTGGGATCTAAGAGTGTGCATGCGTATAAAACCAAGGGTAGAAATACAAGTATATAACGATTTAGAGAGTGATCT
This sequence comes from Lactuca saligna, assembly GCF_052625555.1. NCBI lineage: Eukaryota > Viridiplantae > Streptophyta > Magnoliopsida > Asterales > Asteraceae > Lactuca > Lactuca saligna. The sequence continues at coordinate 168,800,707 of NC_136423.1, read as the reverse complement.
AAATCGGAGGAGGGATTTCGGTGCTAGTCTTGTAAATATTTCAACGATCAAATCTTCGCATAGATATTCCGACATCTGCATTTTTCCAACAAGATAAAAATCAGTTGCAATCAAAATTCTTCTCTGTTTGCATAACTTTATAATTCTTGTGAATATTCATGGTTATGTAAATGGATGTACAAGATGTTCATCAACTAAAATTGACTGCGAAACTAATGAGCATGAGTAACTCCAACAGAAGTAATATATTTACACAAAAGTTCAATAGTAAAAGAGTTATGTTCTCAATTACATCATCTAGCTAGGTCGATTTCTCATGCAATCCAAATTAACAAATTACTAAAGTCAAAACTAATATAAAACCAAATCAAAGGTTCTGGCTTTGTTTTTCACCAATCCATTAGAAATTCAAGTTTCAGCCTAAGAATTAAAAGCATAAATCAGAATTACGCATGAAAAATAAAACATGATTTATGTTATTTAATCAAAAGACAGAGTTTCCCAAACATGAAACTTATCTATCATTCAATTAAAGCAAAAACAGAAGTTACCTCGAGTAGGAGAATTAAGAAACTGAAAACAGTAAATTTGATAAAAATTTGAATTAGAGCAACCCAGAAAAAGAAATAGCGATTACGTTCCGGCCTTGGTGAGAAGTGAGAAGTGAGAAGTGAGAAGTGAGAAGTGAGAACTGGGATAGAGAGGAGAGGAGAGCGAAAATCTTGCCAAAATCCGATCGATCGATTGATACTTTGATAGGCGTGATTCAGTGAAGAAAGAAGGAATTTTAATCATGAATTCGTGATTATCAGATTATACTGTTTTTCTGTTCCATATATTTCTCCATCAGCTTGTTTTTTGTTCTACGCCTTTGGACTACCAAAATGAACAATGGGCCGACCTTATACATATATTGATATATTGCGTTAATTTATGTGAAACTTAGACCATACCATCCTAAGTTCCTAACAAACTTATCAAAACATTGAATACATTTTATAAGGAGTATTTATAAGTTATTGAATACGACAATAATTAAGATGAAATTTAATTCTAACATCTAAGTTGTAACCTCAACATCATAACAAATGCGTGCATTGCCAAAGCCAAAGCCAATGTCGAAGATGCAGATTAAAGGATTCCGTAGAATCAATCGATCTTTCATTGAAAGAGATATGATACATAAATAGGTACAATAGCTAACAAACTACCTAAAATACAATATCAATTAAGAGAAATTACAGGGGAAAATAATACATCTAATACTCCCCGGCAATTGGAGCAGGAGGAGGACAGATGCTCAAACTGGTATTGAAACGATTGAAGAGGTGACGTGGCAACCCTTTGGTAAAGATCTCCGCATATTGATGATCGGTCGGTACATGAATGACACAAACTCTTCCAATTTGAATTAGTTCTCGTACAAAATGAATGTCAATCTCGACATGTTTTGTTCGTTGATGTTGGACAGGGTTGTTAGAGAGGTAAACAGCGGAGATGTTGTCACAATATACGATCATTGCTTTTGTTACCGGCACGTGAAGTTCAAGTAATAGGTTGCGGAGCCAGCTTGTTTTGGTAGTGGCATTTGCAACACATCTGTATTCTGCTTCTGCACTAAAGCGGGATACCGTTGGCTGCCGTTTAGATGACCAAGAGACAAGGTTTTCTCCAAGAAACACACAATATCCAGATGTTGAACGAAGAGAATCGGGGGACCCTCCACAGTCAGCGTCCGAGTTTGCGGTGATGCGAAGGTTTGAGGATGCGTGAATGTGAAGCCCTTGGTATGCGGTTCCTTTTAGATAGCAAAGTATTCGTTTGAGGAAATTAAAATGAGGTTCTCGGGGAGCATGCTTAAAAAGGAAAACTTGTTGAACGGAATAGGCAATATCCGACCTCGTAAAGGTAAGGTGTTGTAGAGCACCTGCTAGGCTTCGATAAAGAGTACCATCAGTGAACGTTTGAACACAGTTAGCACTAAGTTTGGAAGAAGTGTCCACCGGTGTGCCGAAAGGGTTGCATTCTGTCATTTTTTTTTCTCTATCAAGAATGACGTTAACATACTGAGATTACAAAAGGAACATACCTTGATTGGTACGTGTAACTTGAATGCCAAGAAAATGATGAAGTGTTCCCAAATCGGTCACGAAAAATTCGCGAGAAAGAGTGTCGGTGACCTTGCGTAGAAAATAATCAAAAGATGTCGTAAGTATAATATCATCGACATATAGAAGTAAGTATGTTGTGTCTTGCCCTTTCTGATAAACAAATAGAGAAGTATATGTGGCAACACTTTTAAAACCATGAGATGTGATGTATGTGGCAAAGAAGTGGTACCAAGCCCGTGGGGCTTGATGAGCCTATATAAAGACTTTCGTAACCTGCAAACAAAGTCAGGGCGGGTGTGATCCACAAAGCCCGGAGGTTGGTGCATATAAACGGTTTTGGCAAGATTGTCGTGTAGAAAATCGTTTTTGACATCGAGTTGGTGCATCGGCCATGAGCGAGATACTGCAAGAGAAATGATTGTGCGAATTGTAGTGGGTTTAACGACAGGGCTGAAAGTGCCATCACAGTCTAGGCCAACCTGTTGAGATTTCCCATTTACCACAAGTCGAACTTTGTATCTTTAGAGAGATCCATCAGCATTGATTTTATGATGAAAGAGCCATAAGCATCTAATAATATGAGCACCGTTAGGTCTGGGAACGAGTTCCCATGTGTTACTATTGCACAGGTCCTTGTACTCGTCGTTCATGGCCTTATTCCAGTGAGGGTCGAGAAGGGCAAGTTGAGGGTTTTTCGGGATGGGAGAAAGAGTAGTGGTGTGAAGGTTAAGACGTTGAATTGGTTTGGTGATTCCAACACGAGATCTAGTTGTCATTGGGTGAGGCAGAATTGGTGGTGTTTGCGGGTTATGATCGTGGTTATTGGTTGAGGTTGATGGAGGTGGGGGCGATGGAGAAGGAAAAGTAGTGTTTTGGTGGGTTGGTGTTGGGGAAATAGGGGTGGATGGGTGGAGAAATGTTTGTATGTGGATGAAAGATTTGTGTCTTGGCGAAGGAATTGGTAATCATGGGAAGGAGTTTTGGAGAGAGTGGAGATGGGAAAAACGGATTCATCGAAGGTGACATGGTGAGAAAGATGGATTTTCCTGGTATCGGGGTCAAGGCAGCGGTAGCCTCGGTAATTGGCTGGATATCCAAGGAAGACACACCGTATGGACCGGTTATTAAGTTTGTGGGTGTGAGTGTAATGAAATCTAAAAATACCATAGCGTTGAAGTCGACATCTTGTACAAATGCAATGTTTGGGTCGAAATATACAAGGGGGTTGGGGGAAAATACACCATTATAGTGGACATCCATGATGAGGGATGATCCCTTCGTCATTACAGACGAAGAAACATAAATTGATTTCAATTGCAAAGGTTCGACATTGAGAATGAAGAGAAAGGGGAACGACTGAACGAAGGAATGAAAGTGGTGGGTTTTTTTTGTTTATGAGCCCTAATTCCAATTACCATTCATATAATGTGTCAAAAATGCTAAGTAATTTCATTTAATGCCACGTAATACAACATAATGCCACGTAATATACCAAATCAGAAAAAAAAACTATGATCATCGGTTATATCACCTTAATAAGTACATGTTAAACAAGTTCAATTGACAAATGTATATGAAAAAAATATTGTTACCTTAATGTGTACTGACCCTAAACTACGTTACCTTTCTATTTCATTAACCCAAACTACAAATGTTCATGAAATCATCTTAAACCGATCATAAAAACACAAGCCTAAGAAAGTAATAAAGTTTTGTAAGTGGACTAGTCCGATCCTAAAACAGAGTCTAGAACAAAAAACCGGTATTTGTGAGAATACTTATTTTATTTTATGTGATTGTTTTCCTTGATGGAAATTCACATTTTCACCCGTATATGACATTTGCTACTAATGAGCTATTTGGGATTAACTCGTTAAAAGCTCAACTCGAGTCGAATTAAACGAGTTCGAGCTTAGTTTTAAGCCTCATTTATTAAACGAGCTCGAGCCCAAGTTTCATCTTTCGAACTCGATTAGGCTCGCGAGCCTAAACAAGCCAATGCATACTTATGTAATATAAGTTTTAATTTTAATTTTATGTATTAATTTATAACTAATAATTAAATATTAAATATCAAATAATGATAAACAAACTTTTTATCAAGCTTAAAAACACAAATGAGCTTGATATTTGACTATTAGCTAAGCCGAGCTCTTAGGCAGGTCTCACAGACAAGTCGAGCCCGAGCCTAGCTCGAACATTTTAAATCCACCACGAGCCAATGTCGAACATGCAGATAGCCAAGTTCTGCCACGACTTCTGCTCTAGGTATAACAATCCTGAAAGCCACAATGAATTTAAAATATCGTATTGCATGTTACACTTTCCACTCTTTGATTTTAAACCAAACATCTCATTTAGCTGAGGAACTTACCAGGTAAGTTCACCCAAGAAACCTCTTTTGAATTAGTTATTTTTAAATGATGTTTTGGAAATGTATTTTTAATGTTGTAAATTATTTAATTTTAAAAAAATGGTGTACTAGTTTATGAAATATATTTTTTATGTTTTATAAAATTTTCATCTTTACAACCTTGGAATAAAGATAAAGATGGTGAAAAAACATTATTATAAACAAAAGGCAACAAAATTTTGTTACCTTTGGATCATGATCATCAACAACTTTAGCCTCAATAAGATCTAATTTTATTGGGAAATAAGTGGGAAATTACATATTTGTTTCTTTATTTTAAAAAAAAAAAATAATAATCTCTTTTATATCAATGTGACCAAAATCGTAATTAAAATGTGTCGAAAATCAAAATGTAATTTTATGTTTTCTTCATAGTTCTTCCGTTTCACAAATAGTTTCCCTCATGACTAACAAATGAAGGGTTTTGACACACTGACGTAAAGTTGAAGCAGCATTGAAGTCGACTACTCTTGATGGCACCCCGTCTTGGGATTAAAAATATAGAGCCGTTGAAAATAAGTATTGAGCAACAAATCACCATTAGTAGTCGGTTGTGGTTGCAATTGCAACGCTCCTATAACATAAAGTTCATATGCATTCATTTTAAAAGCCACAGACCACGAAGCATCTTTCCATACCCGAATCCAACTTTAATTAAATTCATCACAATAAGAAAAAAAAAAGCTAAAAAATCTTGGATGGTTATTAGTCCCATCGCTAACCAATGTCATGTGGGTGCAACCAATCTAATTTCCAGTCATGTTGTTTTCCGAAGACTCCTCACAACAACTTAACGAAGGCGTACATAGCCAAAACAACCTAGCTCTGTATAAAACATTCCTGAAAGCCATATGGGAAATATCAGAGTAACAACAACCACCATAATCTCAACAACACAGATTACAGGGGCTAACATCCCACAATCCATAAGTGGACAACACATGGGGCAAGAAAAGATAAAGAAGCATTTATTATATATATATATATATATATATATATATATATATATATATATATATATGAGTAGATCAAATGAGAACACCTAAAAGGTTGAGAACACGATATATATATATATATATATATATATATATATATATATATATATATATATATGGAATGTTATATGGAAAACAAAAAAAAAACCTTAAAAAACCGTAAAAATCATAAAAACGCATAAAAAAATATTTAGAGATCACATATCTTCTTTTTTTTTTTGACTTTATATTCTTAAAAATTGTAGGTTTTTTTTCCTAAATTCGCTGAAAAAAATAAAAAATTGATTTTTAGTCGACCCCGTTTTATGCAGTGATGCAATTCGAATTAATTTAGTTTGTCATGTTTGCAATCAATAAGAAACTATAAGGCAAAAAATGAGGATCTTGAAGTAGACAATTTTGAATTATTATTAAAAAACCACTCATCGGAGAAGAGGGATAAGATGAACAATGGACGATGATGAAGAAGAGGATTTTGGATGATTATTAACTATGCCTAGCCCGAGCTTTATCTAGTCTCAAGGTTGTATAACTCATTTCTAATCCCTACTTGGACCGCAAAAATGAACAGTAGGCCGACCGTTATACATATATCGCATTAGGTGAAGTTAGAGTGTTCGACCACACCATCCAAAGTTCCTAATAACAAATATATCAAAACGTTGAATAATTTTCATACGGAGCATTCATAAATTATTGAATACAACAACAATTAAGATAAAACTGATAACATCATAGTTTTAATTTATCTTTTCCGGTAATGATGTTTTCTGACGACTCCTCTACAACACCGCCTAAACATGAAGTAGTTGTACAAATGAAACTCAACATCATCGTGAAGGTGTGCGTAGGCACTCCCATGTTGACAATAATGTCCATTATACTTTGGAAATCTTTGCGGCGAAGGAGTTCGTACGACAACTACAGACTAAAGATAAAGATGTTGAAAAGATAGAATATAAAGGCAACAAAATTTTATGAAGACTTTTGTATATGCTCTAAATAAACATTAAGATATTATATTTGTCCTGTCTAATTATAAATATTATTTATATCCTTCATAAGCTTCCAAAATATCATATTTGCCCAAACGCTTTTTAGAAAGAAAACAAAATACCTTTTAATCATTTTTTGTTATTTACAAACATTTTAATTATAAAATGACCATAATAGCTTTGCTTCAAAATTACAAGAATATTTTGAATCCCCTCCCATAGACATGTATCCGGCTTCGGCCGTAGGCATGTGTATGTGTGCGGTTGTACATGGCCAATGTCGTTTAGGGGCCAAAATTCTTTTATGTACATTAGTATTGGCGACAGATCAGTGATGGAATAGAGACAAATCTTGTTTTGATTAATTTTATAACAATTATCGACTTATCGTAGTATTAACGATTTTTATTATATAAAAATATTTAGAGGTTAATTTTAATTTCACACTGGGTCTTTGAAATCAACAGACCAACCTTAAATGTATCGAGCCCAGAAATCATATGAACCAAGCAAATGATGAACATTAAGAAATCCAAGAAAGCAAAACTAAAATTATTTAATACAAACTGAAGAATCAATCATGTATTCATGTTTGTTTACATAAATTTATTGTCGTGTTTGTTCACGTAAATTTATTGTCGTCAGCGACAGCTTCTGTAACAATTGGCTATGTAGGAACTTGCTCCCAAAAGCAAGAAGGGAACGTTTTTCAACAATGTTATTAATGAGGTTTACGAAACTATGGTCTTGTGGCTTTCAAAATACCAAACTTTTTGGGAAGATATTGAAGAAAGGACCTGGCGTTGGCCTTCACCACGTACGTACATATAAATTACATATGGCCAAAAGAGTCAAAAACTAAAAATGCTCATGAAATCACCTTAAACCAGTCATAAAAAGATGGACCTAAGGAACTAACAAAAAAATTGTATCGGGGCTAGAAATACAACTACACAACGATTTATGCGTTCACAAACATAAACGAACGAACATGAACAATGTAATTTGTTAAACGAACGAACATGAACAAGAAAACTCGTTCGTTTATCCGTTCGTGTTCATTCAATTGTTTGGCTTACTTAATTGACAAACATGAACAAGCCCCCGTTCGTATACGTTCGGTTCATTTACAGCCTTAATCATAGCTAAAAACGATTTTTGATAATATGTAAACTGAACATGAAATAAAACTTTTAAAAACTTCTTTTCTCCCCACTTGGTGGACAAATCCCGCATTAAAAGTGAAAAAACGGATCAGAGGTGGGATGTTGCTCATAAAACTTCTTTTTCTTTTCAGCTTGCTCAACAAGCCATCAAGATATGAGCAAAGAGTAGATCTAGAAAAAATATTCGTTTTCCTTCTCTAAGCTTTGAAGAAAACACTAAATAAACAACAAAATTTCTTTTCTGATCAAACTTGCTGGAAAGACACCAAAACAAAAACGAAGTTGATAGGGTTTTCTTCCCATAAGCTTTCTTATCTTCTCAAGATGTGAGCAAGAACATATCTGGAAAAAATTTCGTGTCTTTTCTCTAAACTTCTAAAGAAAAAGCACCAAAAATAGGAACAAAAAGTGGTGTAAAAACTCGATTTTATCTCCTGACTTTATGAACTGAACTGAAAAATATGAGTAAGAACTCATAAAACTTCTTTTCTTCTGAAACAAACCCCCAAAATATAAACAAAAACAAATATAAGAAAGTTTTTGCAGATTTATGGAGTATTTGAGTGAAGAGAATCATGTAGATCCATAGATCTAAACTAAACACGAAATGGATCTAACAAAGTTTTTTCCTCACTAAACCTTCTTAATCTTCAGCTCGCTTAACAGATCTGAACATCTTTTGTTTTCGATCTCTTAGCTTCTAAAGGAAGCACCAAATAAACAACTTGAATGAAATTGTACATGAGAAATCAAGAAACAAAAACCAATTTTCTTGAAAATGAGCAAGCAAAAGAGGCAAGACTTGCAAAATACTGTTTGTTCTTCCACTTGCCGAATAAAACTCGAAAATGTGAACAAAGATAGGGAAAAAAACTCATAAAAACCTCTTTTCTCCCCAATTTTCTGAATAATCTATCAAAATATAAACCAAAAGATGGATCTGATAAGATCATTTAACTTGAGAATTGCTCAAATAAACTAAAACAAGGCATATCTAGATATCTGAGCAAAAACGAAGTAGATCTAACGATCTGAGCAAAAACCTCAACAGATCTAAAGATCTGAACGAAAAAAGTGAACATATCAAGAGATCTAAACAATAGTTAAACAGATCTGAAAAGATCTTGGCAAGATCCAAACGGATCTGAACAAATGATGGATAAAAATGAACAAATCTTAGATGAAAACACATCAGATCTGAACAAATCTGGGCAAAATCGAGCTGGAGGCCAACTGAGGCTTCTGCTACTTGCTCGAATCCGGGATGGCGCCAAATGATGCGACAACGACCTCCGACGATTTTGTTGGTCTTCTGCTGCATTGAAGATCTGGATATCACAATCAGAGAGATGCGTTAGAGCCATCCTATGGACTGTGTCCTGGGAGCAGACTCTAACGATTAAGTTAGATTATCTAGTATATCTGAGATGGTTCTCAATAGCTGAAGAGAACCATCTTGGTGCTGGTGGTGGTGTATGGTGGCTGATGACGGCGGGTGGCAGCTGAGCCACCCGACCGAAGTATAGTGTAGTGGCTGAACCATGGGGGAAGAGTCCAAGGGAAATGTCCACCTTCATGGAGGAGTCACTATTCTATTTATAGGGGACAACTAGGTCAAGGGGAATTGGGTCAGGCCTTGGGCCAGCCCAATTCAGGCCCAGCTAGCAAGGAGCCGGGCAAGGCAGCCCGGAGGCACCGGGTGAGGCTGGTGGGCACGCCTTAGGCAAGGCTGACGGGCGCGCACCAGGAGAGGTTGACAAGGGAGTGCCAGGTTGGGCCAGCGGGAGAGTCCCCAGTAAGGCTGGCAAGGGAATGCCAGGCTGGGCCGGCGAGAGAGTCCCCAACAAGGTTGGCAATGGAGTCCCCAGCAAGGCTGGCAAGTGAACGCCAGGCAGGGCTGGCAGGAGCGCGCCAGGCCAGGCTGGCACGCTGGAGTAGTCTAGGCCATGCTAGTGGACCATATATCAACAGTACATGAGTTTGTAACTTTCCGAAAATATTTGTAAAATTTTCATTTTTAAATCATTAAATCCATACAAACATTTGTTCCAAAACCAATCAAAGTAAATTGTATTTTTCAAACATCAGAGTAAAATATTAATAATTAGTACGGAAAAAATCTATCTGGGGATGAGGTGCAGTCAAGTCGGGCCCTTCCCTCTAGAACTAGAAGTACCTAAAAATGTTTAAGCCACAAACTATAAGGACAAAGCTTAGTGAGTTGCCCAAAATACCACATGCCATACACATCAATGGTTCCAGCCCGCTCATTGGGCCCAAACCATCATAACAGGCCCAACCCCATATATAAATGGGCCAAACATAACATACAAATAGTCCCAACCCAACATAAAAAAGGACCCAACCCAACATGCAAATGGGCCCAACCCAACATGTATAACAATGGGCCCAACCGAACATGCAAATGTGCCCACCTAACGTGCATAACAATGGGCCCAACCCAACTTAAATCTAAGAGAAGATATGATGCTCTAAGTGCTCAGGAGGTTAATAAAGTTGCCAAATTTATTCCATCCATTGATTCAAATCAAAACCATGAACCAAAATGGAGTAAATAACTTAAATCTAAGAGAATAAACCAAAAAAGTGGAAGCTTGAATCATTACAAATCGTCCAAAAGGTGAAATAAAAGATGAGAAGATGTTGCTAGCTTGATCCTTGCACCAAAAGCTCATTCTAATTCCTTCAAAGGGCACCAAAACCACCAAAGATGAGCAAAAAACACTGAGAGGAATTATGGTTAGGGTCTTCTGGTGTAGGTAATATGTAATTGTATTGGCAAGCTAATTAGGGAAAGATGGCAAGAACTTTTTATGCAGCTGGTGTTTGAGAGTAGGTCGGAGATTACCCTAGGGTAAGCCTAGGATGAGATTAGGATGAGATTATTTGATTCGGGGGCTACCCAATCGTTTGTTTCTCTTGCTCTTAGCAAGAGGTTTTATCAGTCTTCGGGCATGTTGGCTTGCCCTCTAGAGGTCGAGATTGCAGACGACCGATTAGTACGAGCATTGGAGGTTTTCAAAGATTGAGTTTTGAGGTTGTACAACCAGCGTTACCTGGTAGACTTGGTTCTCATATCGTTGCGTGGGAACAAGGTTATTGTAACGCATGTGTTTCTGGGCTTGTCATTATTAGCAATGTAATAGTCAGGTTAACCTTTGTAACCCATTTTGAAATAATAAGAATGTATTATCTGAAAATTATGTGTTTTATGCTTAATTGCTTAATTATGTCTTAATTGAATTAAGAATGTATTCTTACCATAAACCCTAGGTTAGACCTCATAATCTCCTCACCATAATGCTACAACCTTCCATAATGCTCAACCAAAGTACCTTTAATCTTAATCAATGAAAACCTTCTTGCATTTCTACACTGCCTTAAACTAACATTAATATTAAATATTTTGGAAATTTTAGCTTTCATTTTTCTTAAGCTCATTTTTGGTCTTTTTAATATTTCATTAACAAAATGCTTCCCAATCCACCTATAATTCTCAATTGCTCCAAGTTTGAATGCCTTGGAGCAATTGTGATCATCTTTCAGTGACTTAATTTGAAAAGAATGTTTGTCCTTCATCCAAGTGGCCTAGAGTCTAAATGGACATTTATGTGTTGTACCTTTGCTACATTTAGCTAACAACCTGTTCTTATCACTTTTTTCATACCATAAACTATATCCATGTCTAACAACATAATTACCCAATAAACATTTAAGTTCATCGGGGTCAAAAAACTTCATACCTAGTATAGGAACCATCTTCTTCCAATTTTGGTTTGGATCATGGACGGGATACATTAGTTTCACATCAACTTCTTCGTTTGTTGCATATGTGTTGGCACCATCTTCTGATTTCTTGTTAGGTGTAACAACCCGAAAATTTCCGCATCATTTTAATGTAACTCTTTCATAATACAATTCGCGCAACCGATCGTCGTTCCGATTTCGATTTCCGATTTCGATTTCCGATCTTCCGTTTAATTAAGTCATTATCTAGTACACATTTAAAATGACTTAATGGGTGTCTTAATACATTTAGAAATCATTTTAACACCCAACTTTAGTGATCGGAATATTTCTAGAAATTACTGTGTCGGGTTACGGTAACTCAATCGGGTACGACCAAAAGCCTCGTTTAACACCGGTATCGGGTAGAATTCCACCGTGTCCAAAACTTAAACACTATATATGTTTTAATTTTAATTTTATATATTAATTTATAACTAATAATTAAATAGTAAATATCAAATAATTATAAACAAACTTTTTATCAAGCTTAAAAACACAAATGAGCTTGATATTTAACTGTCAGCTAGGCCGAGCTCAGGCGCATTTAGGCAGGTCTCACAAACAAGTTGAGCCCGAGCCGAGCTCATGTAAAACGTGATGCTTTAAGAAGTTGAGGGTTTATTTTAGTCTATTCATAGTTGCGTGCCAAGTTTGCTTGTTTCCAGGTTCTGAATTTTGATGATATGCTGAGTGGTTTAGATGCGCTCATAGCACATAGGCCTCCTAGGTGCTCAGACGAAATGCCAGATCATATATGAAGTTCTAAATGCACTCACATAGAGAAAAATGTGCCTGATTGGCTGGATTTTACAAGTATATTCTGCTTGATGTGATCATCAATCATCAACAATTTTACCCTCAATAATATCACTTTTATTGGCAAACAGGCAGGAAATTACATATATGTTAATTTATTCACTAAAAAAAAAAAACTTTTGTACCAATGACAAATACCAAAATGGTAATTAAAATGCGTCAAAATTCAAAATGTAATGTTGTTATTTTTTTTTCTTTCATAGTAGTTATGTAGTTCCGTTTCAGCAATAGTCTCCCCCATGTCTAACAAATGAAGGGTTTCAACACACTGATAAAAGTTACGTAAACTTGAAGCAGCATTGAAGTCGCCTACTCTTGATGACACCCCCGTCTTGAGATTATAAACATGGAGCCCATGAGAGAAAGTATTGAGCAACAAAGCTTGCGGATGCAATTCCAAAACACCTAAAATAAAAAGTTGATCTGTTTTCAATTTAAAAACCACAGACCACGAAGCATCTCTCCATACCCGAATCCAACTTTCACTAATTTCATCATTACAAGAAATCAAAGCTAAAGAACCTTGCATGGTTGTTAGTCCCGATGTCACCCAAATCCGAACGGACATAGGCACTGGAATCATATCAAAAACATGAGTGCTCAAATTGAATGTTAGTATACAACTAATGCATCCGGTTTTCTTTTCTCTTTGATTAATATATGTCACCCAATGCAACACTCCATTGAAAAAAAAGGAATCGTAACGGATACTCTGAATCTGATTTTGATGTTTAGGGGAAGCAATCTCACACCATGTGCCACTCTTCACAGCATAAACAAATGAATTGTTGCCTTTGACATTTGATGTCTGGACAACTTTGTAGTCATCACTGATTGGATCGAATCCAAACCCAATCCCTCGCAACGTAAAGGGTTCAGATCTCTGAGGAAATTCAGGCACGATTAGTTTGCGCCTGATTGAAGGGTTCCATAGAATCAAACCTTTTTTAGTCCACAAACAGAAAGTTCCATTACATGAACCAATAGGTGCGCCAGAAGGGAACGGGACTTCTGTTGTTATATCAATGTATCCACGTTTGGGACACAAATATAATGCCAATTCCTCCTCCTCTCCATGTGATGTGTAAAAGAATTCTTGTTGTTTTTCATTTTTGTCATCGCTAATTAGATGAATGAAGTGGATTTTTTTTTGGGATCTAAGAGTGTGCATGCGTATAAAACCAAGGGTAGAAATACAAGTATATAACGATTTAGAGAGTGATCTAAATCGGAGGAGGGATTTCGGTGCTAGTCTTGTAAATATTTCAACAATCAAATCTTCGCATAGATATTCCGACATCTGCATTTTTCCAACAAGATAAAAATCAGTTGCAATCAAAATTCTTCTCTGTTTGCATAACTTTATAATTCTTGTGAATATTCATGGTTATGTAAATGGATGTACAAGATGTTCATCAACTAAAATTGACTGCGAAACTAATGAGCATGAGTAACTCCAACAGAAGTAATATATTTACACAAAAGTTCAATAGTAAAAGAGTTATGTTCTCAATTACATCATCTAGCTAGGTCGATTTCTCATGCAATCCAAATTAACAAATTACTAAAGTCAAAACTAATATAAAACCAAATCAAAGGTTCTGGCTTTGTTTTTCACCAATCCATTAGAAATTCAAGTTTCAGCCTAAGAATTAAAAGCATAAATCAGAATTACGCATGAAAAATAAAACATGATTTATGTTATTTAATCAAAAGACAGAGTTTCCCAAACATGAAACTTATCTATCATTCAATTAAAGCAAAAACAGAAGTTACCTCGAGTAGGAGAATTAAGAAACTGAAAACAGTAAATTTGATAAAAATTTGAATTAGAGCAACCCAGAAAAAGAAATAGCGATTACGTTCCGGCCTTGGTGAGAAGTGAGAAGTGAGAAGTGAGAAGTGAGAACTGGGATAGAGAGGAGAGGAGAGCGAAAATCTTGCCAAAATCCGATCGATCGATTGATACTTTGATAGGCGTGATTCAGTGAAGAAAGAAGGAATTTTAATCATGAATTCGTGATTATCAGATTATACTGTTTTTCTGTTCCATATATTTCTCCATCAGCTTGTTTTTTGTTCTACGCCTTTGGACTACCAAAATGAACAATGGGCCGACCTTATACATATATTGATATATTGCGTTAATTTATGTGAAACTTAGACCATACCATCCTAAGTTCCTAACAAACTTATCAAAACATTGAATACATTTTATAAGGAGTATTTATAAGTTATTGAATACGACAATAATTAAGATGAAATTTAATTCTAACATCTAAGTTGTAACCTCAACATCATAACAAATGCGTGCATTGCCAAAGCCAAAGCCAATGTCGAAGATGCAGATTAAAGGATTCCGTAGAATCAATCGATCTTTCATTGAAAGAGATATGATACATAAATAGGTACAATAGCTAACAAACTACCTAAAATACAATATCAATTAAGAGAAATTACAGGGGAAAATAATACGTCTAATACTCCCCGGCAATTGGAGCAGGAGGAGGACAGATGCTCAAACTGGTATTGAAACGATTGAAGAGGTGACGTGGCAACCCTTTGGTAAAGATCTCCGCATATTGATGATCGGTCGGTACATGAATGACACAAACTCTTCCAATTTGAATTAGTTCTCGTACAAAATGAATGTCAATCTCGACATGTTTTGTTCGTTGATGTTGGACAGGGTTGTTAGAGAGGTAAACAGCGGAGATGTTGTCACAATATACGATCATTGCTTTTGTTACCGGCACGTGAAGTTCAAGTAATAGGTTGCGGAGCCAGCTTGTTTTGGTAGTGGCATTTGCAACACATCTGTATTCTGCTTCTGCACTAAAGCGGGATACCGTTGGCTGCCGTTTAGATGACCAAGAGACAAGGTTTTCTCCAAGAAACACACAATATCCAGATGTTGAACGAAGAGAATCGGGGGACCCTCCACAGTCAGCGTCCGAGTTTGCGGTGATGCGAAGGTTTGAGGATGCGTGAATGTGAAGCCCTTGGTATGCGGTTCCTTTTAGATAGCAAAGTATTCGTTTGAGGAAATTAAAATGAGGTTCTCGGGGAGCATGCTTAAAAAGGAAAACTTGTTGAACGGAATAGGCAATATCCGACCTCGTAAAGGTAAGGTGTTGTAGAGCACCTGCTAGGCTTCGATAAAGAGTACCATCAGTGAACGTTTGAACACAGTTAGCACTAAGTTTGGAAGAAGTGTCCACCGGTGTGCCGAAAGGGTTGCATTCTGTCATTTTTTTTTCTCTATCAAGAATGACGTTAACATACTGAGATTACAAAAGGAACATACCTTGATTGGTACGTGTAACTTGAATGCCAAGAAAATGATGAAGTGTTCCCAAATCGGTCACGAAAAATTCGCGAGAAAGAGTGTCGGTGACCTTGCGTAGAAAATAATCAAAAGATGTCGTAAGTATAATATCATCGACATATAGAAGTAAGTATGTTGTGTCTTGCCCTTTCTGATAAACAAATAGAGAAGTATATGTGGCAACACTTTTAAAACCATGAGATGTGATGTATGTGGCAAAGAAGTGGTACCAAGCCCGTGGGGCTTGATGAGCCTATATAAAGACTTTCGTAACCTGCAAACAAAGTCAGGGCGGGTGTGATCCACAAAGCCCGGAGGTTGGTGCATATAAACGGTTTTGGCAAGATTGTCGTGTAGAAAATCGTTTTTGACATCGAGTTGGTGCATCGGCCATGAGCGAGATACTGCAAGAGAAATGATTGTGCGAATTGTAGTGGGTTTAACGACAGGGCTGAAAGTGCCATCACAGTCTAGGCCAACCTGTTGAGATTTCCCATTTACCACAAGTCGAACTTTGTATCTTTAGAGAGATCCATCAGCATTGATTTTATGATGAAAGAGCCATAAGCATCTAATAATATGAGCACCGTTAGGTCTGGGAACGAGTTCCCATGTGTTACTATTGCACAGGTCCTTGTACTCGTCGTTCATGGCCTTATTCCAGTGAGGGTCGAGAAGGGCAAGTTGAGGGTTTTTCGGGATGGGAGAAAGAGTAGTGGTGTGAAGGTTAAGACGTTGAATTGGTTTGGTGATTCCAACACGAGATCTAGTTGTCATTGGGTGAGGCAGAATTGGTGGTGTTTGCGGGTTATGATCGTGGTTATTGGTTGAGGTTGATGGAGGTGGGGGCGATGGAGAAGGAAAAGTAGTGTTTTGGTGGGTTGGTGTTGGGGAAATAGGGGTGGATGGGTGGAGAAATGTTTGTATGTGGATGAAAGATTTGTGTCTTGGCGAAGGAATTGGTAATCATGGGAAGGAGTTTTGGAGAGAGTGGAGATGGGAAAAACGGATTCATCGAAGGTGACATGGTGAGAAAGATGGATTTTCCTGGTATCGGGGTCAAGGCAGCGGTAGCCTCGGTAATTGGCTGGATATCCAAGGAAGACACACCGTATGGACCGGTTATTAAGTTTGTGGGTGTGAGTGTAATGAAATCTAAAAATACCATAGCGTTGAAGTCGACATCTTGTACAAATGCAATGTTTGGGTCGAAATATACAAGGGGGTTGGGGGAAAATACACCATTATAGTGGACATCCATGATGAGGGATGATCCCTTCGTCATTACAGACGAAGAAACATAAATTGATTTCAATTGCAAAGGTTCGACATTGAGAATGAAGAGAAAGGGGAACGACTGAACGAAGGAATGAAAGTGGTGGGTTTTTTTTGTTTATGAGCCCTAATTCCAATTACCATTCATATAATGTGTCAAAAATGCTAAGTAATTTCATTTAATGCCACGTAATACAACATAATGCCACGTAATATACCAAATCAGAAAAAAAAACTATGATCATCGGTTATATCACCTTAATAAGTACATGTTAAACAAGTTCAATTGACAAATGTATATGAAAAAAATATTGTTACCTTAATGTGTACTGACCCTAAACTACGTTACCTTTCTATTTCATTAACCCAAACTACAAATGTTCATGAAATCATCTTAAACCGATCATAAAAACACAAGCCTAAGAAAGTAATAAAGTTTTGTAAGTGGACTAGTCCGATCCTAAAACAGAGTCTAGAACAAAAAACCGGTATTTGTGAGAATACTTATTTTATTTTATGTGATTGTTTTCCTTGATGGAAATTCACATTTTCACCCGTATATGACATTTGCTACTAATGAGCTATTTGGGATTAACTCGTTAAAAGCTCAACTCGAGTCGAATTAAACGAGTTCGAGCTTAGTTTTAAGCCTCATTTATTAAACGAGCTCGAGCCCAAGTTTCATCTTTCGAACTCGATTAGGCTCGCGAGCCTAAACAAGCCAATGCATACTTATGTAATATAAGTTTTAATTTTAATTTTATGTATTAATTTATAACTAATAATTAAATATTAAATATCAAATAATGATAAACAAACTTTTTATCAAGCTTAAAAACACAAATGAGCTTGATATTTGACTATTAGCTAAGCCGAGCTCTTAGGCAGGTCTCACAGACAAGTCGAGCCTGAGCCTAGCTCGAACATTTTAAATCCACCACGAGCCAATGTCGAACATGCAGATAGCCATGTTCTGCCACGACTTCTGCTCTAGGTATAACAATCCTGAAAGCCACAATGAATTTAAAATATCGTATTGCATGTTACACTTTCCACTCTTTGATTTTAAACCAAACATCTCATTTAGCTGAGGAACTTACCAGGTAAGTTCACCCAAGAAACCTCTTTTGAATTAGTTATTTTTAAATGATGTTTTGGAAATGTATTTTTAATGTTGTAAATTATTTAATTTTAAAAAAATGGTGTACTAGTTTATGAAATATATTTTTTATGTTTTATAAAATTTTCATCTTTACAACCTTGGAATAAAGATAAAGATGGTGAAAAAACATTATTATAAACAAAAGGCAACAAAATTTTGTTACCTTTGGATCATGATCATCAACAACTTTAGCCTCAATAAGATCTAATTTTATTGGGAAATAAGTGGGAAATTACATATTTGTTTCTTTATTTTAAAAAAAAATATAATAATCTCTTTTATATCAATGTGACCAAAATCGTAATTAAAATGTGTTGAAAATCAAAATGTAATTTTATGTTTTCTTCATAGTTCTTCCGTTTCACAAATAGTTTCCCTCATGACTAACAAATGAAGGGTTTTGACACACTTCGTAAAGTTGAAGCAGCATTGAAGTCGACTACTCTTGATGGCACCCCGTCTTGGGATTAAAAATATAGAGCCGTTGAAAATAAGTATTGAGCAACAAATCACCATTAGTAGTCGGTTGTGGTTGCAATTGCAACGCTCCTATAACATAAAGTTCATATGCATTCATTTTAAAAGCCACAGACCACGAAGCATCTTTCCATACCCGAATCCAACTTTAATTAAATTCATCACAATAAGAAAAAAAAAAGCTAAAAAATCTTGGATGGTTATTAGTCCCATCGCTAACCAATGTCATGTGGGTGCAACCAATCTAATTTTCAGTCATGTTGTTTTCCGAAGACTCCTCACAACAACTTAACGAAGGCGTACATAGCCAAAACAACCTAGCTCTGTATAAAACATTCCTGAAAGCCATATGGGAAATATCAGAGTAACAACAACCACCATAATCTCAACAACACAGATTACAGGGGCTAACATCCCACAATCCATAAGTGGACAACACATGGGGCAAGAAAAGATAAAGAAGCATTTATTTATATATATATATATATATATATATATATATATATATATATATATATATATATATATATATATGAGTAGATCAAATGAGAACACCTAAAAGGTTGAGAACACGATATATATATATATATATATATATATATATATATATATATATATATATATATATATATATATATATATATATATATATATGGAATGTTATATGGAAAACAAAAAAAAAACCTTAAAAAACCGTAAAAATCATAAAAACGCATAAAAAAATATTTAGAGATCACATATCTTCTTTTTTTTTTGACTTTATATTCTTAAAAATTGTAGGTTTTTTTTCCTAAATTCGCTGAAAAAAATAAAAAATTGATTTTTAGTCGACCCCGTTTTATGCAGTGATGCAATTCGAATTAATTTAGTTTGTCATGTTTGCAATCAATAAGAAACTATAAGGCAAAAAATGAGGATCTTGAAGTAGACAATTTTGAATTATTATTAAAAAACCACTCATTGGAGAAGAGGGATAAGATGAACAATGGACGATGATGAAGAAGAGGATTTTGGATGATTATTAACTATGCCTAGCCCGAGCTTTATCTAGTCTCAAGGTTGTATAACTCATTTCTAATCCCTACTTGGACCGCAAAAATGAACAGTAGGCCGACCGTTATACATATATCGCATTAGGTGAAGTTAGAGTGTTCGACCACACCATCCAAAGTTCCTAATAACAAATATATCAAAACGTTGAATAATTTTCATACGGAGCATTCATAAATTATTGAATACAACAACAATTAAGATAAAACTGATAACATCATAGTTTTAATTTATCTTTTCCGGTAATGATGTTTTCTGACGACTCCTCTACAACACCGCCTAAACATGAAGTAGTTGTACAAATGAAACTCAACATCATCGTGAAGGTGTGCGTAGGCACTCCCATGTTGACAATAATGTCCATTATACTTTGGAAATCTTTGCGGCGAAGGAGTTCGTACGACAACTACAGACTAAAGATAAAGATGTTGAAAAGACAGAATATAAAGGCAACAAAATTTTATGAAGACTTTTGTATATGCTCTAAATAAACATTAAGATATTATATTTGTCCTGTCTAATTATAAATATTATTTATATCCTTCATAAGCTTCCAAAATATCATATTTGCCCAAACGCTTTTTAGAAAGAAAACAAAATACCTTTTAATCATTTTTTGTTATTTACAAACATTTTAATTATAAAATGACCATAATACCTTTGCTTCAAAATTACAAGAATATTTTGAATCCCCTCCCATAGACATGTATCCGGCTTCGGCCGTAGGCATGTGTATGTGTGCGGTTGTACATGGCCAATGTCGTTTAGGGGCCAAAATTCTTTTATGTACATTAGTATTGGCGACAGATCAGTGATGGAATAGAGACAAATCTTGTTTTGATTAATTTTATAACAATTATCGACTTATCGTAGTATTAATGATTTTTATTATATAAAAATATTTAGAGGTTAATTTTAATTTCACACTGGGTCTTTGAAATCAACAGACCAACCTTAAATGTATCGAGCCCAGAAATCATATGAACCGAGCAAATGATGAACATTAAGAAATCCAAGAAAGCAAAACTAAAATTATTTAATACAAACTGAAGAATCAATCATGTATTCATGTTTGTTTACATAAATTTATTGTCGTGTTTGTTCACGTAAATTTATTGTCGTCAGCGACAGCTTCTGTAACAATTGGCTATGTAGGAACTTGCTCCCAAAAGCAAGAAGGGAACGTTTTTCAACAATGTTATTAATGAGGTTTACGAAACTATGGTCTTGTGGCTTTCAAAATACCAATCTTTTTGGGAAGATATTGAAGAAAGGACCTGGCGTTGGCCTTCACCACGTACGTACATATAAATTACATATGGCCAAAAGAGTCAAAAACTAAAAATGCTCATGAAATCACCTTAAACCAGTCACAAAAAGATGGACCTAAGGAACTAACAAAAAAATTGTACCGGGGCTAGAAATACAACTACACAACGATTTATGCGTTCACAAACATAAACGAACGAACATGAACAATGTAATTTGTTAAACGAACGAACATGAACAAGAAAACTCGTTCGTTTATCCGTTCGTGTTCATTCAATTGTTTGGCTTACTTAATTGACAAACATGAACAAGCCCCCGTTCGTATACGTTCGGTTCATTTACAGCCTTAATCATAGCTAAAAACGATTTTTGATAATATGTAAACTGAACATGAAATAAAACTTTTAAAAACTTCTTTTCTCCCCACTTGGTGGACAAATCCCGCATTAAAAGTGAAAAAACGGATCAGAGGTGGGATGTTGCTCATAAAACTTCTTTTTCTTTTCAGCTTGCTCAACAAGCCATCAAGATATGAGCAAAGAGTAGATCTAGAAAAAATATTCGTTTTCCTTCTCTAAGCTTTGAAGAAAACACTAAATAAACAACAAAATTTCTTTTCTGATCAAACTTGCTGGAAAGACACCAAAACAAAAACGAAGTTGATAGGGTTTTCTTCCCATAAGCTTTCTTATCTTCTCAAGATGTGAGCAAGAACATATCTGGAAAAAATTTCGTGTCTTTTCTCTAAACTTCTAAAGAAAAAGCACCAAAAATAGGAACAAAAAGTGGTGTAAAAACTCGATTTTATCTCCTGATTTTATGAACTGAACTGAAAAATATGAGTAAGAACTCATAAAACTTCTTTTCTTCTGAAACAAACCCCCAAAATATAAACAAAAACAAATATAAGAAAGTTTTTGCAGATTTATGGAGTATTTGAGTGAAGAGAATCATGTAGATCCATAGATCTAAACTAAACACGAAATGGATCTAACAAAGTTTTTTCCTCACTAAACCTTCTTAATCTTCAGCTTGCTTAACAGATCTGAACATCTTTTGTTTTCCATCTCTTAGCTTCTAAAGGAAGCACCAAATAAACAACTTGAATGAAATTGTACATGAGAAATCAAGAAACAAAAACCAATTTTCTTGAAAATGAGCAAGCAAAAGAGGCAAGACTTGCAAAATACTGTTTGTTCTTCCACTTGCCGAATAAAACTCGAAAATGTGAACAAAGATAGGGAAAAAAACTCATAAAAACCTCTTTTCTCCCCAATTTTCTGAATAATCTATCAAAATATAAACCAAAAGATGGATCTGATAAGATCATTTAACTTGAGAATTGCTCAAATAAACTAAAACAAGGCATATCTAGATATCTGAGCAAAAACGAAGTAGATCTAACGATCTGAGCAAAAACCTCAACAGATCTAAAGATCTGAACGAAAAAAGTGAACATATCAAGAGATCTAAACAATAGTTAAACAGATCTGAAAAGATCTTGGCAAGATCCAAACGGATCTGAACAAATGATGGATAAAAATGAACAGATCTGAACAAATCTTAGATGAAAACACATCAGATCTGAACAAATCTGGGCAAAATCGAGCTGGAGGCCAACTGAGGCTTCTGCTACTTGCTCGAATCCGGGATGGCGCCAAATGATGCGACAACGACCTCCGACGATTTTGTTGGTCTTCTGCTGCATTGAAGATCTGGATATCACAATCAGAGAGATGCGTTAGAGCCATCCTATGGACTGTGTCCTGGGAGCGGACTCTAACGATTAAGTTAGATTATCTAGTATATCTGAGATGGTTCTCAATAGCTGAAGAGAACCATCTTGGTGCTGGTGGTGGTGTATGGTGGCTGATGGCGGCGGGTGGCAGCTGAGCCACCCGACCGAAGTATAGTGTAGTGGCTGAACCATGGGGGAAGAGTCCAAGGGAAATGTCCACCTTCATGGAGGAGTCACTATTCTATTTATAGGGGATAACTAGGTCAAGGGGAATTGGGTCAGGCCTTGGGCCAGCCCAATTCAGGCCCAGCTAGCAAGGAGTCGGGCAAGGCAGCCCGGAGGCACCGGGTGAGGCTGGTGGGCACGCCTTAGGCAAGGCTGACGGGCGCGCACCAGGAGAGGTTGACAAGGGAGTGCCAGGTTGGGCCAGCGGGAGAGTCCCCAGTAAGGCTGGCAAGGGAATGCCAGGCTGGGCCGGCGGGAGAGTCCCCAACAAGGTTGGCAATGGAGTCCCCAGCAAGGCTGGCAAGTGAACGCCAGGCAGGGCTGGCAGGAGCGCGCCAGGCCAGGCTGGCACGCTGGAGTAGTCTAGGCCATGCTAGTGGACCATATATCAACAGTACATGAGTTTGTAACTTTCCGAAAATATTTGTAAAATTTTCATTTTAAAATCATTAAATCCATACAAACATTTGTTCCAAAACCAATCAAAGTAAATTGTATTTTTCAAACATCAGAGTAAAATATTAATAATTAGTACGGAAAAAATCTATCTGGGGATGAGGTGCAGTCAAGTCGGGCCCTTCCCTCTAGAACTAGAAGTACCTAAAAATGTTTAAGCCACAAACTATAAGGACAAAGCTTAGTGAGTTGCCCAAAATACCACATGCCATACACATCAATGGTTCCAGCCCGCTCATTGGGCCCAAACCATCATAACAGGCCCAACCCCATATATAAATGGGCCAAACATAACATACAAATAGTCCCAACCCAACATAAAAAAGGACCCAACCCAACATGCAAATGGGCCCAACCCAACATGTATAACAATGGGTCCAACCGAACATGCAAATGTGCCCACCTAACGTGCATAACAATGGGCCCAACCCAACTTAAATCTAAGAGAAGATATGATGCTCTAAGTGCTCAGGAGGTTAATAAAGTTGCCAAATTTATTCCATCCATTGATTCAAATCAAAACCATGAACCAAAATGGAGTAAATAACTTAAATCTAAGAGAATAAACCAAAAAAGTGGAAGCTTGAATCATTACAAATCGTCCAAAAGGTGAAATAAAAGATGAGAAGATGTTGCTAGCTTGATCCTTGCACCAAAAGCTCATTCTAATTCCTTCAAAGGGCACCAAAACCACCAAAGATGAGAAAAAAAAAATTAAGGGGAATTATGGTTAGGGTCTTCTGGTGTAGGTAATATGTAATTGTATTGGCAAGCTAATTAGGGAAAGATGGCAAGAACTTTTTATGCAGCTGGTGTTTGAGAGTAGGTCGGAGATTACCCTAGGGTAAGCCTAGGATGAGATTAGGATGAGATTATTTGATTCGGGGGCTACCCAATCGTTTTTTTCTCTTGCTCTTAGCAAGAGGTTTTATCAGTCTTCGGGCATGTTGGCTTGCCCTCTAGAGGTCGAGATTGCAGACGACCGATTAGTACGAGCATTGGAGGTTTTCAAAGATTGAGTTTTGAGGTTGTACAACCAGCGTTACCTGGTAGACTTGGTTCTCATATCGTTGCGTGGGAACAAGGTTATTGTAACGCATGTGTTTCTGGGCTTGTCATTATTAGCAATGTAATAGTCAGGTTAACCTTTGTAACCCATTTTGAAATAATAAGAATGTATTATCTGAAAATTATGTGTTTTATGCTTAATTGCTTAATTATGTCTTAATTGAATTAAGAATGTATTCTTACCATAAACCCTAGGTTAGACCTCATAATCTCCTCACCATAATGCTACAACCTTCCATAATGCTCAACCAAAGTACCTTTAATCTTAATCAATGAAAACCTTCTTGCATTTCTACACTGCCTTAAACTAACATTAATATTAAATATTTTGGAAATTTTAGCTTTCATTTTTCTTAAGCTCATTTTTGGTCTTTTTAATATTTCATTAACAAAATGCTTCCCAATCCACCTATAATTCTCAATTGCTCCAAGTTTGAATGCCTTGGAGCAATTGTGATCATCTTTCAGTGACTTAATTTGAAAAGAATGTTTGTCCTTCATCCAAGTGGCCTAGAGTCTAAATGGACATTTATGTGTTGTACCTTTGCTACATTTAGCTAACAACCTGTTCTTATCACTTTTTTCATACCATAAACTATATCCATGTCTAACAACATAATTACCCAATAAACATTTAAGTTCATCGGGGTCAAAAAACTTCATACCTAGTATAGGAACCATCTTCTTCCAATTTTGGTTTGGATCATGGACGGGATACATTAGTTTCACATCAACTTCTTCGTTTGTTGCATATGTGTTGGCACCATCTTCTGATTTCTTGTTAGGTGTAACAACCCGAAAATTTCCGCATCATTTTAATGTAACTCTTTCATAATACAATTCGCGCAACCGATCGTCGTTCCGATTTCGATTTCCGATTTCGATTTCCGATCTTCCGTTTAATTAAGTCATTATCTAGTACACATTTAAAATGACTTAATGGGTGTCTTAATACATTTAGAAATCATTTTAACACCCAACTTTAGTGATCGGAATATTTCTAGAAATTACTGTGTCGGGTTACGGTAACTCAATCGGGTACGACCAAAAGCCTCGTTTAACACCGGTATCGGGTAGAATTCCACCGTGTCCAAAACTTAAACACTATATATGTTTTAATTTTAATTTTATATATTAATTTATAACTAATAATTAAATAGTAAATATCAAATAATTATAAACAAACTTTTTATCAAGCTTAAAAACACAAATGAGCTTGATATTTAACTGTCAGCTAGGCCGAGCTCAGGCGCATTTAGGCAGGTCTCACAAACAAGTTGAGCCCGAGCCGAGCTCATGTAAAACGTGATGCTTTAAGAAGTTGAGGGTTTATTTTAGTCTATTCATAGTTGCGTGCCAAGTTTGCTTGTTTCCAGGTTCTGAATTTTGATGATATGCTGAGTGGTTTAGATGCGCTCATAGCACATAGGCCTCCTAGGTGCTCAGACGAAATGCCAGATCATATATGAAGTTCTAAATGCACTCACATAGAGAAAAATGTGCCTGATTGGCTGGATTTTACAAGTATATTCTGCTTGATGTGATCATCAATCATCAACAATTTTACCCTCAATAATATCACTTTTATTGGCAAACAGGCAGGAAATTACATATATGTTAATTTATTCACTAAAAAAAAAAAACTTTTGTACCAATGACAAATACCAAAATGGTAATTAAAATGCGTCAAAATTCAAAATGTAATGTTGTTATTTTTTTTTCTTTCATAGTAGTTATGTAGTTCCGTTTCAGCAATAGTCTCCCCCATGTCTAACAAATGAAGGGTTTCAACACACTGATAAAAGTTACGTAAACTTGAAGCAGCATTGAAGTCGCCTACTCTTGATGACACCCCCGTCTTGAGATTATAAACATGGAGCCCATGAGAGAAAGTATTGAGCAACAAAGCTTGCGGATGCAATTCCAAAACACCTAAAATAAAAAGTTGATCTGTTTTCAATTTAAAAACCACAGACCACGAAGCATCTCTCCATACCCGAATCCAACTTTCACTAATTTCATCATTACAAGAAATCAAAGCTAAAGAACCTTGCATGGTTGTTAGTCCCGATGTCACCCAAATCCGAACGGACATAGGCACTGGAATCATATCAAAAACATGAGTGCTCAAATTGAATGTTAGTATACAACTAATGCATCCGGTTTTCTTTTCTCTTTGATTAATATATGTCACCCAATGCAACACTCCATTGAAAAAAAAGGAATCGTAACGGATACTCTGAATCTGATTTTGATGTTTAGGGGAAGCAATCTCACACCATGTGCCACTCTTCACAGCATAAACAAATGAATTGTTGCCTTTGACATTTGATGTCTGGACAACTTTGTAGTCATCACTGATTGGATCGAATCCAAACCCAATCCCTCGCAACGTAAAGGGTTCAGATCTCTGAGGAAATTCAGGCACGATTAGTTTGCGCCTGATTGAAGGGTTCCATAGAATCAAACCTTTTTTAGTCCACAAACAGAAAGTTCCATTACATGAACCAATAGGTGCGCCAGAAGGGAACGGGACTTCTGTTGTTATATCAATGTATCCACGTTTGGGACACAAATACAATGCCAATTCCTCCTCCTCTCCATGTGATGTGTAAAAGAATTCTTGTTGTTTTTCATTTTTGTCATCGCTAATTAGATGAATGAAGTGGATTTTTTTTTGGGATCTAAGAGTGTGCATGCGTATAAAACCAAGGGTAGAAATACAAGTATATAACGATTTAGAGAGTGATCTAAATCGGAGGAGGGATTTCGGTGCTAGTCTTGTAAATATTTCAACAATCAAATCTTCGCATAGATATTCCGACATCTGCATTTTTCCAACAAGATAAAAATCAGTTGCAATCAAAATTCTTCTCTGTTTGCATAACTTTATAATTCTTGTGAATATTCATGGTTATGTAAATGGATGTACAAGATGTTCATCAACTAAAATTGACTGCGAAACTAATGAGCATGAGTAACTCCAACAGAAGTAATATATTTACACAAAAGTTCAATAGTAAAAGAGTTATGTTCTCAATTACATCATCTAGCTAGGTCGATTTCTCATGCAATCCAAATTAACAAATTACTAAAGTCAAAACTAATATAAAACCAAATCAAAGGTTCTGGCTTTGTTTTTCACCAATCCATTAGAAATTCAAGTTTCAGCCTAAGAATTAAAAGCATAAATCAGAATTACGCATGAAAAATAAAACATGATTTATGTTATTTAATCAAAAGACAGAGTTTCCCAAACATGAAACTTATCTATCATTCAATTAAAGCAAAAACAGAAGTTACCTCGAGTAGGAGAATTAAGAAACTGAAAACAGTAAATTTGATAAAAATTTGAATTAGAGCAACCCAGAAAAAGAAATAGCGATTACGTTCCGGCCTTGGTGAGAAGTGAGAAGTGAGAAGTGAGAAGTGAGAACTGGGATAGAGAGGAGAGGAGAGCGAAAATCTTGCCAAAATCCGATCGATCGATTGATACTTTGATAGGCGTGATTCAGTGAAGAAAGAAGGAATTTTAATCATGAATTCGTGATTATCAGATTATACTGTTTTTCTGTTCCATATATTTCTCCATCAGCTTGTTTTTTGTTCTACGCCTTTGGACTACCAAAATGAACAATGGGCCGACCTTATACATATATTGATATATTGCGTTAATTTATGTGAAACTTAGACCATACCATCCTAAGTTCCTAACAAACTTATCAAAACATTGAATACATTTTATAAGGAGTATTTATAAGTTATTGAATACGACAATAATTAAGATGAAATTTAATTCTAACATCTAAGTTGTAACCTCAACATCATAACAAATGCGTGCATTGCCAAAGCCAAAGCCAATGTCGAAGATGCAGATTAAAGGATTCCGTAGAATCAATCGATCTTTCATTGAAAGAGATATGATACATAAATAGGTACAATAGCTAACAAACTACCTAAAATACAATATCAATTAAGAGAAATTACAGGGGAAAATAATACGTCTAATACTCCCCGGCAATTGGAGCAGGAGGAGGACAGATGCTCAAACTGGTATTGAAACGATTGAAGAGGTGACGTGGCAACCCTTTGGTAAAGATCTCCGCATATTGATGATCGGTCGGTACATGAATGACACAAACTCTTCCAATTTGAATTAGTTCTCGTACAAAATGAATGTCAATCTCGACATGTTTTGTTCGTTGATGTTGGACAGGGTTGTTAGAGAGGTAAACAGCGGAGATGTTGTCACAATATACGATCATTGCTTTTGTTACCGGCACGTGAAGTTCAAGTAATAGGTTGCGGAGCCAGCTTGTTTTGGTAGTGGCATTTGCAACACATCTGTATTCTGCTTCTGCACTAAAGCGGGATACCGTTGGCTGCCGTTTAGATGACCAAGAGACAAGGTTTTCTCCAAGAAACACACAATATCCAGATGTTGAACGAAGAGAATCGGGGGACCCTCCACAGTCAGCGTCCGAGTTTGCGGTGATGCGAAGGTTTGAGGATGCGTGAATGTGAAGCCCTTGGTATGCGGTTCCTTTTAGATAGCAAAGTATTCGTTTGAGGAAATTAAAATGAGGTTCTCGGGGAGCATGCTTAAAAAGGAAAACTTGTTGAACGGAATAGGCAATATCCGACCTCGTAAAGGTAAGGTGTTGTAGAGCACCTGCTAGGCTTCGATAAAGAGTACCATCAGTGAACGTTTGAACACAGTTAGCACTAAGTTTGGAAGAAGTGTCCACCGGTGTGCCGAAAGGGTTGCATTCTGTCATTTTTTTTTCTCTATCAAGAATGACGTTAACATACTGAGATTACAAAAGGAACATACCTTGATTGGTACGTGTAACTTGAATGCCAAGAAAATGATGAAGTGTTCCCAAATCGGTCACGAAAAATTCGCGAGAAAGAGTGTCGGTGACCTTGCGTAGAAAATAATCAAAAGATGTCGTAAGTATAATATCATCGACATATAGAAGTAAGTATGTTGTGTCTTGCCCTTTCTGATAAACAAATACAGAAGTATATGTGGCAACACTTTTAAAACCATGAGATGTGATGTATGTGGCAAAGAAGTGGTACCAAGCCCGTGGGGCTTGATGAGCCTATATAAAGACTTTCGTAACCTGCAAACAAAGTCAGGGCGGGTGTGATCCACAAAGCCCGGAGGTTGGTGCATATAAACGGTTTTGGCAAGATTGTCGTGTAGAAAATCGTTTTTGACATCGAGTTGGTGCATCGGCCATGAGCGAGATACTGCAAGAGAAATGATTGTGCGAATTGTAGTGGGTTTAACGACAGGGCTGAAAGTGCCATCACAGTCTAGGCCAACCTGTTGAGATTTCCCATTTACCACAAGTCGAACTTTGTATCTTTAGAGAGATCCATCAGCATTGATTTTATGATGAAAGAGCCATAAGCATCTAATAATATGAGCACCGTTAGGTCTGGGAACGAGTTCCCATGTGTTACTATTGCACAGGTCCTTGTACTCGTCGTTCATGGCCTTATTCCAGTGAGGGTCGAGAAGGGCAAGTTGAGGGTTTTTCGGGATGGGAGAAAGAGTAGTGGTGTGAAGGTTAAGACGTTGAATT
Organism: Lactuca saligna; assembly: GCF_052625555.1. Taxonomy (NCBI): domain Eukaryota; kingdom Viridiplantae; phylum Streptophyta; class Magnoliopsida; order Asterales; family Asteraceae; genus Lactuca; species Lactuca saligna. The sequence goes on along the minus strand of NC_136423.1, from coordinate 168,770,756 downwards.
GGTTTGGTGATTCCAACACGAGATCTAGTTGTCATTGGGTGAGGCAGAATTGGTGGTGTTTGCGGGTTATGATCGTGGTTATTGGTTGAGGTTGATGGAGGTGGGGGCGATGGAGAAGGAAAAGTAGTGTTTTGGTGGGTTGGTGTTGGGGAAATAGGGGTGGATGGGTGGAGAAATGTTTGTATGTGGATGAAAGATTTGTGTCTTGGCGAAGGAATTGGTAATCATGGGAAGGAGTTTTGGAGAGAGTGGAGATGGGAAAAACGGATTCATCGAAGGTGACATGGTGAGAAAGATGGATTTTCCTGGTATCGGGGTCAAGGCAGCGGTAGCCTCGGTAATTGGCTGGATATCCAAGGAAGACACACCGTATGGACCGGTTATTAAGTTTGTGGGTGTGAGTGTAATGAAATCTAAAAATACCATAGCGTTGAAGTCGACATCTTGTACAAATGCAATGTTTGGGTCGAAATATACAAGGGGGTTGGGGGAAAATACACCATTATAGTGGACATCCATGATGAGGGATGATCCCTTCGTCATTACAGACGAAGAAACATAAATTGATTTCAATTGCAAAGGTTCGACATTGAGAATGAAGAGAAAGGGGAACGACTGAACGAAGGAATGAAAGTGGTGGGTTTTTTTTGTTTATGAGCCCTAATTCCAATTACCATTCATATAATGTGTCAAAAATGCTAAGTAATTTCATTTAATGCCACGTAATACAACATAATGCCACGTAATATACCAAATCAGAAAAAAAAACTATGATCATCGGTTATATCACCTTAATAAGTACATGTTAAACAAGTTCAATTGACAAATGTATATGAAAAAAATATTGTTACCTTAATGTGTACTGACCCTAAACTACGTTACCTTTCTATTTCATTAACCCAAACTACAAATGTTCATGAAATCATCTTAAACCGATCATAAAAACACAAGCCTAAGAAAGTAATAAAGTTTTGTAAGTGGACTAGTCCGATCCTAAAACAGAGTCTAGAACAAAAAACCGGTATTTGTGAGAATACTTATTTTATTTTATGTGATTGTTTTCCTTGATGGAAATTCACATTTTCACCCGTATATGACATTTGCTACTAATGAGCTATTTGGGATTAACTCGTTAAAAGCTCAACTCGAGTCGAATTAAACGAGTTCGAGCTTAGTTTTAAGCCTCATTTATTAAACGAGCTCGAGCCCAAGTTTCATCTTTCGAACTCGATTAGGCTCGCGAGCCTAAACAAGCCAATGCATACTTATGTAATATAAGTTTTAATTTTAATTTTATGTATTAATTTATAACTAATAATTAAATATTAAATATCAAATAATGATAAACAAACTTTTTATCAAGCTTAAAAACACAAATGAGCTTGATATTTGACTATTAGCTAAGCCGAGCTCTTAGGCAGGACTCACAGACAAGTCGAGCCTGAGCCTAGCTCGAACATTTTAAATCCACCACGAGCCAATGTCGAACATGCAGATAGCCATGTTCTGCCACGACTTCTGCTCTAGGTATAACAATCCTGAAAGCCACAATGAATTTAAAATATCGTATTGCATGTTACACTTTCCACTCTTTGATTTTAAACCAAACATCTCATTTAGCTGAGGAACTTACCAGGTAAGTTCACCCAAGAAACCTCTTTTGAATTAGTTATTTTTAAATGATGTTTTGGAAATGTATTTTTAATGTTGTAAATTATTTAATTTTAAAAAAATGGTGTACTAGTTTATGAAATATATTTTTTATGTTTTATAAAATTTTCATCTTTACAACCTTGGAATAAAGATAAAGATGGTGAAAAAACATTATTATAAACAAAAGGCAACAAAATTTTGTTACCTTTGGATCATGATCATCAACAACTTTAGCCTCAATAAGATCTAATTTTATTGGGAAATAAGTGGGAAATTACATATTTGTTTCTTTATTTTAAAAAAAAATATAATAATCTCTTTTATATCAATGTAACCAAAATCGTAATTAAAATGTGTTGAAAATCAAAATGTAATTTTATGTTTTCTTCATAGTTCTTCCGTTTCACAAATAGTTTCCCTCATGACTAACAAATGAAGGGTTTTGACACACTTCGTAAAGTTGAAGCAGCATTGAAGTCGACTACTCTTGATGGCACCCCGTCTTGGGATTAAAAATATAGAGCCGTTGAAAATAAGTATTGAGCAACAAATCACCATTAGTAGTCGGTTGTGGTTGCAATTGCAACGCTCCTATAACATAAAGTTCATATGCATTCATTTTAAAAGCCACAGACCACGAAGCATCTTTCCATACCCGAATCCAACTTTAATTAAATTCATCACAATAAGAAAAAAAAGCTAAAAAATCTTGGATGGTTATTAGTCCCATCGCTAACCAATGTCATGTGGGTGCAACCAATCTAATTTTCAGTCATGTTGTTTTCCGAAGACTCCTCACAACAACTTAACGAAGGCGTACATAGCCAAAACAACCTAGCTCTGTATAAAACATTCCTGAAAGCCATATGGGAAATATCAGAGTAACAACAACCACCATAATCTCAACAACACAGATTACAGGGGCTAACATCCCACAATCCATAAGTGGACAACACATGGGGCAAGAAAAGATAAAGAAGCATTTATTTATATATATATATATATATATATATATATATATATATATATATATATATATATATGAGTAGATCAAATGAGAACACCTAAAAGGTTGAGAACACGATATATATATATATATATATATATATATATATATATATATATATATATATATATATATATATATATATATATATATATATATATATATATATATATGGAATGTTATATGGAAAACAAAAAAAAAAAACCTTAAAAAACCGTAAAAATCATAAAAACGCATAAAAAAATATTTAGAGATCACATATCTTCTTTTTTTTTTTGACTTTATATTCTTAAAAATTGTAGGTTTTTTTTCCTAAATTCGCTGAAAAAAATAAAAAATTGATTTTTAGTCGACCCCGTTTTATGCAGTGATGCAATTCGAATTAATTTAGTTTGTCATGTTTGCAATCAATAAGAAACTATAAGGCAAAAAATGAGGATCTTGAAGTAGACAATTTTGAATTATTATTAAAAAACCACTCATTGGAGAAGAGGGATAAGATGAACAATGGACGATGATGAAGAAGAGGATTTTGGATGATTATTAACTATGCCTAGCCCGAGCTTTATCTAGTCTCAAGGTTGTATAACTCATTTCTAATCCCTACTTGGACCGCAAAAATGAACAGTAGGCCGACCGTTATACATATATCGCATTAGGTGAAGTTAGAGTGTTCGACCACACCATCCAAAGTTCCTAATAACAAATATATCAAAACGTTGAATAATTTTCATACGGAGCATTCATAAATTATTGAATACAACAACAATTAAGATAAAACTGATAACATCATAGTTTTAATTTATCTTTTCCGGTAATGATGTTTTCTGACGACTCCTCTACAACACCGCCTAAACATGAAGTAGTTGTACAAATGAAACTCAACATCATCGTGAAGGTGTGCGTAGGCACTCCCATGTTGACAATAATGTCCATTATACTTTGGAAATCTTTGCGGCGAAGGAGTTCGTACGACAACTACAGACTAAAGATAAAGATGTTGAAAAGACAGAATATAAAGGCAACAAAATTTTATGAAGACTTTTGTATATGCTCTAAATAAACATTAAGATATTATATTTGTCCTGTCTAATTATAAATATTATTTATATCCTTCATAAGCTTCCAAAATATCATATTTGCCCAAACGCTTTTTAGAAAGAAAACAAAATACCTTTTAATCATTTTTTGTTATTTACAAACATTTTAATTATAAAATGACCATAATACCTTTGCTTCAAAATTACAAGAATATTTTGAATCCCCTCCCATAGACATGTATCCGGCTTCGGCCGTAGGCATGTGTATGTGTGCGGTTGTACATGGCCAATGTCGTTTAGGGGCCAAAATTCTTTTATGTACATTAGTATTGGCGACAGATCAGTGATGGAATAGAGACAAATCTTGTTTTGATTAATTTTATAACAATTATCGACTTATCGTAGTATTAACGATTTTTATTATATAAAAATATTTAGAGGTTAATTTTAATTTCACACTGGGTCTTTGAAATCAACAGACCAACCTTAAATGTATCGAGCCCAGAAATCATATGAACCGAGCAAATGATGAACATTAAGAAATCCAAGAAAGCAAAACTAAAATTATTTAATACAAACTGAAGAATCAATCATGTATTCATGTTTGTTTACATAAATTTATTGTCGTGTTTGTTCACGTAAATTTATTGTCGTCAGCGACAGCTTCTGTAACAATTGGCTATGTAGGAACTTGCTCCCAAAAGCAAGAAGGGAACGTTTTTCAACAATGTTATTAATGAGGTTTACGAAACTATGGTCTTGTGGCTTTCAAAATACCAATCTTTTTGGGAAGATATTGAAGAAAGGACCTGGCGTTGGCCTTCACCACGTACGTACATATAAATTACATATGGCCAAAAGAGTCAAAAACTAAAAATGCTCATGAAATCACCTTAAACCAGTCATAAAAAGATGGACCTAAGGAACTAACAAAAAAATTGTACCGGGGCTAGAAATACAACTACACAACGATTTATGCGTTCACAAACATAAACGAACGAACATGAACAATGTAATTTGTTAAACGAACGAACATGAACAAGAAAACTCGTTCGTTTATCCGTTCGTGTTCATTCAATTGTTTGGCTTACTTAATTGACAAACATGAACAAGCCCCCGTTCGTATACGTTCGGTTCATTTACAGCCTTAATCATAGCTAAAAACGATTTTTGATAATATGTAAACTGAACATGAAATAAAACTTTTAAAAACTTCTTTTCTCCCCACTTGGTGGACAAATCCCGCATTAAAAGTGAAAAAACGGATCAGAGGTGGGATGTTGCTCATAAAACTTCTTTTTCTTTTCAGCTTGCTCAACAAGCCATCAAGATATGAGCAAAGAGTAGATCTAGAAAAAATATTCGTTTTCCTTCTCTAAGCTTTGAAGAAAACACTAAATAAACAACAAAATTTCTTTTCTGATCAAACTTGCTGGAAAGACACCAAAACAAAAACGAAGTTGATAGGGTTTTCTTCCCATAAGCTTTCTTATCTTCTCAAGATGTGAGCAAGAACATATCTGGAAAAAATTTCGTGTCTTTTCTCTAAACTTCTAAAGAAAAAGCACCAAAAATAGGAACAAAAAGTGGTGTAAAAACTCGATTTTATCTCCTGATTTTATGAACTGAACTGAAAAATATGAGTAAGAACTCATAAAACTTCTTTTCTTCTGAAACAAACCCCCAAAATATAAACAAAAACAAATATAAGAAAGTTTTTGCAGATTTATGGAGTATTTGAGTGAAGAGAATCATGTAGATCCATAGATCTAAACTAAACACGAAATGGATCTAACAAAGTTTTTTCCTCACTAAACCTTCTTAATCTTCAGCTTGCTTAACAGATCTGAACATCTTTTGTTTTCCATCTCTTAGCTTCTAAAGGAAGCACCAAATAAACAACTTGAATGAAATTGTACATGAGAAATCAAGAAACAAAAACCAATTTTCTTGAAAATGAGCAAGCAAAAGAGGCAAGACTTGCAAAATACTGTTTGTTCTTCCACTTGCCGAATAAAACTCGAAAATGTGAACAAAGATAGGGAAAAAAACTCATAAAAACCTCTTTTCTCCCCAATTTTCTGAATAATCTATCAAAATATAAACCAAAAGATGGATCTGATAAGATCATTTAACTTGAGAATTGCTCAAATAAACTAAAACAAGGCATATCTAGATATCTGAGCAAAAACAAAGTAGATCTAACGATCTGAGCAAAAACCTCAACAGATCTAAAGATCTGAACGAAAAAAGTGAACATATCAAGAGATCTAAACAATAGTTAAACAGATCTGAAAAGATCTTGGCAAGATCCAAACGGATCTGAACAAATGATGGATAAAAATGAACAGATCTGAACAAATCTTAGATGAAAACACATCAGATCTGAACAAATCTGGGCAAAATCGAGCTGGAGGCCAACTGAGGCTTCTGCTACTTGCTCGAATCCGGGATGGCGCCAAATGATGCGACAACGACCTCCGACGATTTTGTTGGTCTTCTGCTGCATTGAAGATCTGGATATCACAATCAGAGAGATGCGTTAGAGCCATCCTATGGACTGTGTCCTGGGAGCGGACTCTAACGATTAAGTTAGATTATCTAGTATATCTGAGATGGTTCTCAATAGCTGAAGAGAACCATCTTGGTGCTGGTGGTGGTGTATGGTGGCTGATGGCGGCGGGTGGCAGCTGAGCCACCCGACCGAAGTATAGTGTAGTGGCTGAACCATGGGGGAAGAGTCCAAGGGAAATGTCCACCTTCATGGAGGAGTCACTATTCTATTTATAGGGGATAACTAGGTCAAGGGGAATTGGGTCAGGCCTTGGGCCAGCCCAATTCAGGCCCAGCTAGCAAGGAGTCGGGCAAGGCAGCCCGGAGGCACCGGGTGAGGCTGGTGGGCACGCCTTAGGCAAGGCTGACGGGCGCGCACCAGGAGAGGTTGACAAGGGAGTGCCAGGTTGGGCCAGCGGGAGAGTCCCCAGTAAGGCTGGCAAGGGAATGCCAGGCTGGGCCGGCGGGAGAGTCCCCAACAAGGTTGGCAATGGAGTCCCCAGCAAGGCTGGCAAGTGAACGCCAGGCAGGGCTGGCAGGAGCGCGCCAGGCCAGGCTGGCACGCTGGAGTAGTCTAGGCCATGCTAGTGGACCATATATCAACAGTACATGAGTTTGTAACTTTCCGAAAATATTTGTAAAATTTTCATTTTAAAATCATTAAATCCATACAAACATTTGTTCCAAAACCAATCAAAGTAAATTGTATTTTTCAAACATCAGAGTAAAATATTAATAATTAGTACGGAAAAAATCTATCTGGGGATGAGGTGCAGTCAAGTCGGGCCCTTCCCTCTAGAACTAGAAGTACCTAAAAATGTTTAAGCCACAAACTATAAGGACAAAGCTTAGTGAGTTGCCCAAAATACCACATGCCATACACATCAATGGTTCCAGCCCGCTCATTGGGCCCAAACCATCATAACAGGCCCAACCCCATATATAAATGGGCCAAACATAACATACAAATAGTCCCAACCCAACATAAAAAAGGACCCAACCCAACATGCAAATGGGCCCAACCCAACATGTATAACAATGGGCCCAACCGAACATGCAAATGTGCCCACCTAACGTGCATAACAATGGGCCCAACCCAACTTAAATCTAAGAGAAGATATGATGCTCTAAGTGCTCAGGAGGTTAATAAAGTTGCCAAATTTATTCCATCCATTGATTCAAATCAAAACCATGAACCAAAATGGAGTAAATAACTTAAATCTAAGAGAATAAACCAAAAAAGTGGAAGCTTGAATCATTACAAATCGTCCAAAAGGTGAAATAAAAGATGAGAAGATGTTGCTAGCTTGATCCTTGCACCAAAAGCTCATTCTAATTCCTTCAAAGGGCACCAAAACCACCAAAGATGAGCAAAAAACACTGAGAGGAATTATGGTTAGGGTCTTCTGGTGTAGGTAATATGTAATTGTATTGGCAAGCTAATTAGGGAAAGATGGCAAGAACTTTTTATGCAGCTGGTGTTTGAGAGTAGGTCGGAGATTACCCTAGGGTAAGCCTAGGATGAGATTAGGATGAGATTATTTGATTCGGGGGCTACCCAATCGTTTTTTTCTCTTGCTCTTAGCAAGAGGTTTTATCAGTCTTCGGGCATGTTGGCTTGCCCTCTAGAGGTCGAGATTGCAGACGACCGATTAGTACGAGCATTGGAGGTTTTCAAAGATTGAGTTTTGAGGTTGTACAACCAGCGTTACCTGGTAGACTTGGTTCTCATATCGTTGCGTGGGAACAAGGTTATTGTAACGCATGTGTTTCTGGGCTTGTCATTATTAGCAATGTAATAGTCAGGTTAACCTTTGTAACCCATTTTGAAATAATAAGAATGTATTATCTGAAAATTATGTGTTTTATGCTTAATTGCTTAATTATGTCTTAATTGAATTAAGAATGTATTCTTACCATAAACCCTAGGTTAGACCTCATAATCTCCTCACCATAATGCTACAACCTTCCATAATGCTCAACCAAAGTACCTTTAATCTTAATCAATGAAAACCTTCTTGCATTTCTACACTGCCTTAAACTAACATTAATATTAAATATTTTGGAAATTTTAGCTTTCATTTTTCTTAAGCTCATTTTTGGTCTTTTTAATATTTCATTAACAAAATGCTTCCCAATCCACCTATAATTCTCAATTGCTCCAAGTTTGAATGCCTTGGAGCAATTGTGATCATCTTTCAGTGACTTAATTTGAAAAGAATGTTTGTCCTTCATCCAAGTGGCCTAGAGTCTAAATGGACATTTATGTGTTGTACCTTTGCTACATTTAGCTAACAACCTGTTCTTATCACTTTTTTCATACCATAAACTATATCCATGTCTAACAACATAATTACCCAATAAACATTTAAGTTCATCGGGGTCAAAAAACTTCATACCTAGTATAGGAACCATCTTCTTCCAATTTTGGTTTGGATCATGGACGGGATACATTAGTTTCACATCAACTTCTTCGTTTGTTGCATATGTGTTGGCACCATCTTCTGATTTCTTGTTAGGTGTAACAACCCGAAAATTTCCGCATCATTTTAATGTAACTCTTTCATAATACAATTCGCGCAACCGATCGTCGTTCCGATTTCGATTTCCGATTTCGATTTCCGATCTTCCGTTTAATTAAGTCATTATCTAGTACACATTTAAAATGACTTAATGGGTGTCTTAATACATTTAGAAATCATTTTAACACCCAACTTTAGTGATCGGAATATTTCTAGAAATTACTGTGTCGGGTTACGGTAACTCAATCGGGTACGACCAAAAGCCTCGTTTAACACCGGTATCGGGTAGAATTCCACCGTGTCCAAAACTTAAACACTATATATGTTTTAATTTTAATTTTATATATTAATTTATAACTAATAATTAAATAGTAAATATCAAATAATTATAAACAAACTTTTTATCAAGCTTAAAAACACAAATGAGCTTGATATTTAACTGTCAGCTAGGCCGAGCTCAGGCGCATTTAGGCAGGTCTCACAAACAAGTTGAGCCCGAGCCGAGCTCATGTAAAACGTGATGCTTTAAGAAGTTGAGGGTTTATTTTAGTCTATTCATAGTTGCGTGCCAAGTTTGCTTGTTTCCAGGTTCTGAATTTTGATGATATGCTGAGTGGTTTAGATGCGCTCATAGCACATAGGCCTCCTAGGTGCTCAGACGAAATGCCAGATCATATATGAAGTTCTAAATGCACTCACATAGAGAAAAATGTGCCTGATTGGCTGGATTTTACAAGTATATTCTGCTTGATGTGATCATCAATCATCAACAATTTTACCCTCAATAATATCACTTTTATTGGCAAACAGGCAGGAAATTACATATATGTTAATTTATTCACTAAAAAAAAAAAACTTTTGTACCAATGACAAATACCAAAATGGTAATTAAAATGCGTCAAAATTCAAAATGTAATGTTGTTATTTTTTTTTCTTTCATAGTAGTTATGTAGTTCCGTTTCAGCAATAGTCTCCCCCATGTCTAACAAATGAAGGGTTTCAACACACTGATAAAAGTTACGTAAACTTGAAGCAGCATTGAAGTCGCCTACTCTTGATGACACCCCCGTCTTGAGATTATAAACATGGAGCCCATGAGAGAAAGTATTGAGCAACAAAGCTTGCGGATGCAATTCCAAAACACCTAAAATAAAAAGTTGATCTGTTTTCAATTTAAAAACCACAGACCACGAAGCATCTCTCCATACCCGAATCCAACTTTCACTAATTTCATCATTACAAGAAATCAAAGCTAAAGAACCTTGCATGGTTGTTAGTCCCGATGTCACCCAAATCCGAACGGACATAGGCACTGGAATCATATCAAAAACATGAGTGCTCAAATTGAATGTTAGTATACAACTAATGCATCCGGTTTTCTTTTCTCTTTGATTAATATATGTCACCCAATGCAACACTCCATTGAAAAAAAAGGAATCGTAACGGATACTCTGAATCTGATTTTGATGTTTAGGGGAAGCAATCTCACACCATGTGCCACTCTTCACAGCATAAACAAATGAATTGTTGCCTTTGACATTTGATGTCTGGACAACTTTGTAGTCATCACTGATTGGATCGAATCCAAACCCAATCCCTCGCAACGTAAAGGGTTCAGATCTCTGAGGAAATTCAGGCACGATTAGTTTGCGCCTGATTGAAGGGTTCCATAGAATCAAACCTTTTTTAGTCCACAAACAGAAAGTTCCATTACATGAACCAATAGGTGCGCCAGAAGGGAACGGGACTTCTGTTGTTATATCAATGTATCCACGTTTGGGACACAAATACAATGCCAATTCCTCCTCCTCTCCATGTGATGTGTAAAAGAATTCTTGTTGTTTTTCATTTTTGTCATCGCTAATTAGATGAATGAAGTGGATTTTTTTTGGGGATCTAAGAGTGTGCATGCGTATAAAACCAAGGGTAGAAATACAAGTATATAACGATTTAGAGAGTGATCTAAATCGGAGGAGGGATTTCGGTGCTAGTCTTGTAAATATTTCAACAATCAAATCTTCGCATAGATATTCCGACATCTGCATTTTTCCAACAAGATAAAAATCAGTTGCAATCAAAATTCTTCTCTGTTTGCATAACTTTATAATTCTTGTGAATATTCATGGTTATGTAAATGGATGTACAAGATGTTCATCAACTAAAATTGACTGCGAAACTAATGAGCATGAGTAACTCCAACAGAAGTAATATATTTACACAAAAGTTCAATAGTAAAAGAGTTATGTTCTCAATTACATCATCTAGCTAGGTCGATTTCTCATGCAATCCAAATTAACAAATTACTAAAGTCAAAACTAATATAAAACCAAATCAAAGGTTCTGGCTTTGTTTTTCACCAATCCATTAGAAATTCAAGTTTCAGCCTAAGAATTAAAAGCATAAATCAGAATTACGCATGAAAAATAAAACATGATTTATGTTATTTAATCAAAAGACAGAGTTTCCCAAACATGAAACTTATCTATCATTCAATTAAAGCAAAAACAGAAGTTACCTCGAGTAGGAGAATTAAGAAACTGAAAACAGTAAATTTGATAAAAATTTGAATTAGAGCAACCCAGAAAAAGAAATAGCGATTACGTTCCGGCCTTGGTGAGAAGTGAGAAGTGAGAAGTGAGAAGTGAGAACTGGGATAGAGAGGAGAGGAGAGCGAAAATCTTGCCAAAATCCGATCGATCGATTGATACTTTGATAGGCGTGATTCAGTGAAGAAAGAAGGAATTTTAATCATGAATTCGTGATTATCAGATTATACTGTTTTTCTGTTCCATATATTTCTCCATCAGCTTGTTTTTTGTTCTACGCCTTTGGACTACCAAAATGAACAATGGGCCGACCTTATACATATATTGATATATTGCGTTAATTTATGTGAAACTTAGACCATACCATCCTAAGTTCCTAACAAACTTATCAAAACATTGAATACATTTTATAAGGAGTATTTATAAGTTATTGAATACGACAATAATTAAGATGAAATTTAATTCTAACATCTAAGTTGTAACCTCAACATCATAACAAATGCGTGCATTGCCAAAGCCAAAGCCAATGTCGAAGATGCAGATTAAAGGATTCCGTAGAATCAATCGATCTTTCATTGAAAGAGATATGATACATAAATAGGTACAATAGCTAACAAACTACCTAAAATACAATATCAATTAAGAGAAATTACAGGGGAAAATAATACATCTAATACTCCCCGGCAATTGGAGCAGGAGGAGGACAGATGCTCAAACTGGTATTGAAACGATTGAAGAGGTGACGTGGCAACCCTTTGGTAAAGATCTCCGCATATTGATGATCGGTCGGTACATGAATGACACAAACTCTTCCAATTTGAATTAGTTCTCGTACAAAATGAATGTCAATCTCGACATGTTTTGTTCGTTGATGTTGGACAGGGTTGTTAGAGAGGTAAACAGCGGAGATGTTGTCACAATATACGATCATTGCTTTTGTTACCGGCACGTGAAGTTCAAGTAATAGGTTGCGGAGCCAGCTTGTTTTGGTAGTGGCATTTGCAACACATCTGTATTCTGCTTCTGCACTAAAGCGGGATACCGTTGGCTGCCGTTTAGATGACCAAGAGACAAGGTTTTCTCCAAGAAACACACAATATCCAGATGTTGAACGAAGAGAATCGGGGGACCCTCCACAGTCAGCGTCCGAGTTTGCGGTGATGCGAAGGTTTGAGGATGCGTGAATGTGAAGCCCTTGGTATGCGGTTCCTTTTAGATAGCAAAGTATTCGTTTGAGGAAATTAAAATGAGGTTCTCGGGGAGCATGCTTAAAAAGGAAAACTTGTTGAACGGAATAGGCAATATCCGACCTCGTAAAGGTAAGGTATTGTAGAGCACCTGCTAGGCTTCGATAAAGAGTACCATCAGTGAACGTTTGAACACAGTTAGCACTAAGTTTGGAAGAAGTGTCCACCGGTGTGCCGAAAGGGTTGCATTCTGTCATTTTTTTTTTCTCTATCAAGAATGACGTTAACATACTGAGATTACAAAAGGAACATACCTTGATTGGTGCGTGTAACTTGAATGCCAAGAAAATGATGAAGTGTTCCCAAATCGGTCACGAAAAATTCGCGAGAAAGAGTGTCGGTGACCTTGCGTAGAAAATAATCAAAAGATGTCGTAAGTATAATATCATCGACATATAGAAGTAAGTATGTTGTGTCTTGCCCTTTCTGATAAACAAATAGAGAAGTATATGTGGCAACACTTTTAAAACCATGAGATGTGATGTATGTGGCAAAGAAGTGGTACCAAGCCCGTGGGGCTTGATGAGCCTATATAAAGACTTTCGTAACCTGCAAACAAAGTCAGGGCGGGTGTGATCCACAAAGCCCGGAGGTTGGTGCATATAAACGGTTTTGGCAAGATTGTCGTGTAGAAAATCGTTTTTGACATCGAGTTGGTGCATCGGCCATGAGCGAGATACTGCAAGAGAAATGATTGTGCGAATTGTAGTGGGTTTAACGACAGGGCTGAAAGTGCCATCACAGTCTAGGCCAACCTGTTGAGATTTCCCATTTACCACAAGTCGAACTTTGTATCTTTAGAGAGATCCATCAGCATTGATTTTATGATGAAAGAGCCATAAGCATCTAATAATATGAGCACCGTTAGGTCTGGGAACGAGTTCCCATGTGTTACTATTGCACAGGTCCTTGTACTCGTCGTTCATGGCCTTATTCCAGTGAGGGTCGAGAAGGGCAAGTTGAGGGTTTTTCGGGATGGGAGAAAGAGTAGTGGTGTGAAGGTTAAGACGTTGAATTGGTTTGGTGATTCCAACACGAGATCTAGTTGTCATTGGGTGAGGCAGAATTGGTGGTGTTTGCGGGTTATGATCGTGGTTATTGGTTGAGGTTGATGGAGGTGGGGGCGATGGAGAAGGAAAAGTAGTGTTTTGGTGGGTTGGTGTTGGGGAAATAGGGGTGGATGGGTGGAGAAATGTTTGTATGTGGATGAAAGATTTGTGTCTTGGCGAAGGAATTGGTAATCATGGGAAGGAGTTTTGGAGAGAGTGGAGATGGGAAAAACGGATTCATCGAAGGTGACATGGTGAGAAAGATGGATTTTCCTGGTATCGGGGTCAAGGCAGCGGTAGCCTCGGTAATTGGCTGGATATCCAAGGAAGACACACCGTATGGACCGGTTATTAAGTTTGTGGGTGTGAGTGTAATGAAATCTAAAAATACCATAGCGTTGAAGTCGACATCTTGTACAAATGCAATGTTTGGGTCGAAATATACAAGGGGGTTGGGGGAAAATACACCATTATAGTGGACATCCATGATGAGGGATGATCCCTTCGTCATTACAGACGAAGAAACATAAATTGATTTCAATTGCAAAGGTTCGACATTGAGAATGAAGAGAAAGGGGAACGACTGAACGAAGGAATGAAAGTGGTGGGTTTTTTTTGTTTATGAGCCCTAATTCCAATTACCATTCATATAATGTGTCAAAAATGCTAAGTAATTTCATTTAATGCCACGTAATACAACATAATGCCACGTAATATACCAAATCAGAAAAAAAAACTATGATCATCGGTTATATCACCTTAATAAGTACATGTTAAACAAGTTCAATTGACAAATGTATATGAAAAAAATATTGTTACCTTAATGTGTACTGACCCTAAACTACGTTACCTTTCTATTTCATTAACCCAAACTACAAATGTTCATGAAATCATCTTAAACCGATCATAAAAACACAAGCCTAAGAAAGTAATAAAGTTTTGTAAGTGGACTAGTCCGATCCTAAAACAGAGTCTAGAACAAAAAACCGGTATTTGTGAGAATACTTATTTTATTTTATGTGATTGTTTTCCTTGATGGAAATTCACATTTTCACCCGTATATGACATTTGCTACTAATGAGCTATTTGGGATTAACTCGTTAAAAGCTCAACTCGAGTCGAATTAAACGAGTTCGAGCTTAGTTTTAAGCCTCATTTATTAAACGAGCTCGAGCCCAAGTTTCATCTTTCGAACTCGATTAGGCTCGCGAGCCTAAACAAGCCAATGCATACTTATGTAATATAAGTTTTAATTTTAATTTTATGTATTAATTTATAACTAATAATTAAATATTAAATATCAAATAATGATAAACAAACTTTTTATCAAGCTTAAAAACACAAATGAGCTTGATATTTGACTATTAGCTAAGCCGAGCTCTTAGGCAGGTCTCACAGACAAGTCGAGCCCGAGCCTAGCTCGAACATTTTAAATCCACCACGAGCCAATGTCGAACATGCAGATAGCCAAGTTCTGCCACGACTTCTGCTCTAGGTATAACAATCCTGAAAGCCACAATGAATTTAAAATATCGTATTGCATGTTACACTTTCCACTCTTTGATTTTAAACCAAACATCTCATTTAGCTGAGGAACTTACCAGGTAAGTTCACCCAAGAAACCTCTTTTGAATTAGTTATTTTTAAATGATGTTTTGGAAATGTATTTT
Source organism: Lactuca saligna (assembly GCF_052625555.1). Taxonomy (NCBI): domain Eukaryota; kingdom Viridiplantae; phylum Streptophyta; class Magnoliopsida; order Asterales; family Asteraceae; genus Lactuca; species Lactuca saligna. The sequence goes on along the minus strand of NC_136423.1, from coordinate 168,755,470 downwards.
TAATGCTGTAAATTATTTAATTTTAAAAAAATGGTGTACTAGTTTATGAAATATATTTTTTATGTTTTATAAAATTTTCATCTTTACAACCTTGGAATAAAGATAAAGATGGTGAAAAAACATTATTATAAACAAAAGGCAACAAAATTTTGTTACCTTTGGATCATGATCATCAACAACTTTAGCCTCAATAAGATCTAATTTTATTGGGAAATAAGTGGGAAATTACATATTTGTTTCTTTATTTTAAAAAAATAAAATAATAATCTCTTTTATATCAATGTGACCAAAATCGTAATTAAAATGTGTCGAAAATCAAAATGTAATTTTATGTTTTCTTCATAGTTCTTCCGTTTCACAAATAGTTTCCCTCATGACTAACAAATGAAGGGTTTTGACACACTGACGTAAAGTTGAAGCAGCATTGAAGTTGACTACTCTTGATGGCACCCCGTCTTGGGATTAAAAATATAGAGCCGTTGAAAATAAGTATTGAGCAACAAATCACCATTAGTAGTCGGTTGTGGTTGCAATTGCAACGCTCCTATAACATAAAGTTCATATGCATTCATTTTAAAAGCCACAGACCACGAAGCATCTTTCCATACCCGAATCCAACTTTAATTAAATTCATCACAATAAGAAAAAAAAAAGCTAAAAAATCTTGGATGGTTATTAGTCCCATCGCTAACCAATGTCATGTGGGTGCAACCAATCTAATTTTCAGTCATGTTGTTTTCCGAAGACTCCTCACAACAACTTAACGAAGGCGTACATAGCCAAAACAACCTAGCTCTGTATAAAACATTCCTGAAAGCCATATGGGAAATATCAGAGTAACAACAACCACCATAATCTCAACAACACAGATTACAGGGGCTAACATCCCACAATCCATAAGTGGACAACACATGGGGCAAGAAAAGATAAAGAAGCATTTATTATATATATATATATATATATATATATATATATATATATATATATATATATGAGTAGATCAAATGAGAACACCTAAAAGGTTGAGAACACGATATATATATATATATATATATATATATATATATATATATATATATATATATATATATATATATATATATATATATATATATATATATATATATGGAATGTTATATGGAAAACAAAAAAAAAACCTTAAAAAACCGTAAAAATCATAAAAACGCATAAAAAAATATTTAGAGATCACATATCTTCTTTTTTTTTTGACTTTATATTCTTAAAAATTGTAGGTTTTTTTTCCTAAATTCGCTGAAAAAAATAAAAAATTGATTTTTAGTCGACCCCGTTTTATGCAGTGATGCAATTCGAATTAATTTAGTTTGTCATGTTTGCAATCAATAAGAAACTATAAGGCAAAAAATGAGGATCTTGAAGTAGACAATTTTGAATTATTATTAAAAAACCACTCATTGGAGAAGAGGGATAAGATGAACAATGGACGATGATGAAGAAGAGGATTTTGGATGATTATTAACTATGCCTAGCCCGAGCTTTATCTAGTCTCAAGGTTGTATAACTCATTTCTAATCCCTACTTGGACCGCAAAAATGAACAGTAGGCCGACCGTTATACATATATCGCATTAGGTGAAGTTAGAGTGTTCGACCACACCATCCAAAGTTCCTAATAACAAATATATCAAAACGTTGAATAATTTTCATACGGAGCATTCATAAATTATTGAATACAACAACAATTAAGATAAAACTGATAACATCATAGTTTTAATTTATCTTTTCCGGTAATGATGTTTTCTGACGACTCCTCTACAACACCGCCTAAACATGAAGTAGTTGTACAAATGAAACTCAACATCATCGTGAAGGTGTGCGTAGGCACTCCCATGTTGACAATAATGTCCATTATACTTTGGAAATCTTTGCGGCGAAGGAGTTCGTACGACAACTACAGACTAAAGATAAAGATGTTGAAAAGACAGAATATAAAGGCAACAAAATTTTATGAAGACTTTTGTATATGCTCTAAATAAACATTAAGATATTATATTTGTCCTGTCTAATTATAAATATTATTTATATCCTTCATAAGCTTCCAAAATATCATATTTGCCCAAACGCTTTTTAGAAAGAAAACAAAATACCTTTTAATCATTTTTTGTTATTTACAAACATTTTAATTATAAAATGACCATAATACCTTTGCTTCAAAATTACAAGAATATTTTGAATCCCCTCCCATAGACATGTATCCGGCTTCGGCCGTAGGCATGTGTATGTGTGCGGTTGTACATGGCCAATGTCGTTTAGGGGCCAAAATTCTTTTATGTACATTAGTATTGGCGACAGATCAGTGATGGAATAGAGACAAATCTTGTTTTGATTAATTTTATAACAATTATCGACTTATCGTAGTATTAACGATTTTTATTATATAAAAATATTTAGAGGTTAATTTTAATTTCACACTGGGTCTTTGAAATCAACAGACCAACCTTAAATGTATCGAGTCCAGAAATCATATGAACCAAGCAAATGATGAACATTAAGAAATCCAAGAAAGCAAAACTAAAATTATTTAATACAAACTGAAGAATCAATCATGTATTCATGTTTGTTTACATAAATTTATTGTCGTGTTTGTTCACGTAAATTTATTGTCGTCAGCGACAGCTTCTGTAACAATTGGCTATGTAGGAACTTGCTCCCAAAAGCAAGAAGGGAACGTTTTTCAACAATGTTATTAATGAGGTTTACGAAACTATGGTCTTGTGGCTTTCAAAATACCAAACTTTTTGGGAAGATATTGAAGAAAGGACCTGGCGTTGGCCTTCACCACGTACGTACATATAAATTACATATGGCCAAAAGAGTCAAAAACTAAAAATGCTCATGAAATCACCTTAAACCAGTCATAAAAAGATGGACCTAAGGAACTAACAAAAAAATTGTATCGGGGCTAGAAATACAACTACACAACGATTTATGCGTTCACAAACATAAACGAACGAACATGAACAATGTAATTTGTTAAACGAACGAACATGAACAAGAAAACTCGTTCGTTTATCCGTTCGTGTTCATTCAATTGTTTGGCTTACTTAATTGACAAACATGAACAAGCCCCCGTTCGTATACGTTCGGTTCATTTACAGCCTTAATCATAGCTAAAAACGATTTTTGATAATATGTAAACTGAACATGAAATAAAACTTTTAAAAACTTCTTTTCTCCCCACTTGGTGGACAAATCCCGCATTAAAAGTGAAAAAACGGATCAGAGGTGGGATGTTGCTCATAAAACTTCTTTTTCTTTTCAGCTTGCTCAACAAGCCATCAAGATATGAGCAAAGAGTAGATCTAGAAAAAATATTCGTTTTCCTTCTCTAAGCTTTGAAGAAAACACTAAATAAACAACAAAATTTCTTTTCTGATCAAACTTGCTGGAAAGACACCAAAACAAAAACGAAGTTGATAGGGTTTTCTTCCCATAAGCTTTCTTATCTTCTCAAGATGTGAGCAAGAACATATCTGGAAAAAATTTCGTGTCTTTTCTCTAAACTTCTAAAGAAAAAGCACCAAAAATAGGAACAAAAAGTGGTGTAAAAACTCGATTTTATCTCCTGACTTTATGAACTGAACTGAAAAATATGAGTAAGAACTCATAAAACTTCTTTTCTTCTGAAACAAACCCCCAAAATATAAACAAAAACAAATATAAGAAAGTTTTTGCAGATTTATGGAGTATTTGAGTGAAGAGAATCATGTAGATCCATAGATCTAAACTAAACACGAAATGGATCTAACAAAGTTTTTTCCTCACTAAACCTTCTTAATCTTCAGCTCGCTTAACAGATCTGAACATCTTTTGTTTTCCATCTCTTAGCTTCTAAAGGAAGCACCAAATAAACAACTTGAATGAAATTGTACATGAGAAATCAAGAAACAAAAACCAATTTTCTTGAAAATGAGCAAGCAAAAGAGGCAAGACTTGCAAAATACTGTTTGTTCTTCCACTTGCCGAATAAAACTCGAAAATGTGAACAAAGATAGGGAAAAAAACTCATAAAAACCTCTTTTCTCCCCAATTTTCTGAATAATCTATCAAAATATAAACCAAAAGATGGATCTGATAAGATCATTTAACTTGAGAATTGCTCAAATAAACTAAAACAAGGCATATCTAGATATCTGAGCAAAAACGAAGTAGATCTAACGATCTGAGCAAAAACCTCAACAGATCTAAAGATCTGAACGAAAAAAGTGAACATATCAAGAGATCTAAACAATAGTTAAACAGATCTGAAAAGATCTTGGCAAGATCCAAACGGATCTGAACAAATGATGGATAAAAATGAACAAATCTTAGATGAAAACACATCAGATCTGAACAAATCTGGGCAAAATCGAGCTGGAGGCCAACTGAGGCTTCTGCTACTTGCTCGAATCCGGGATGGCGCCAAATGATGCGACAACGACCTCCGACGATTTTGTTGGTCTTCTGCTGCATTGAAGATCTGGATATCACAATCAGAGAGATGCGTTAGAGCCATCCTATGGACTGTGTCCTGGGAGCAGACTCTAACGATTAAGTTAGATTATCTAGTATATCTGAGATGGTTCTCAATAGCTGAAGAGAACCATCTTGGTGCTGGTGGTGGTGTATGGTGGCTGATGACGGCGGGTGGCAGCTGAGCCACCCGACCGAAGTATAGTGTAGTGGCTGAACCATGGGGGAAGAGTCCAAGGGAAATGTCCACCTTCATGGAGGAGTCACTATTCTATTTATAGGGGACAACTAGGTCAAGGGGAATTGGGTCAGGCCTTGGGCCAGCCCAATTCAGGCCCAGCTAGCAAGGAGCCGGGCAAGGCAGCCCGGAGGCACCGGGTGAGGCTGGTGGGCACGCCTTAGGCAAGGCTGACGGGCGCGCACCAGGAGAGGTTGACAAGGGAGTGCCAGGTTGGGCCAGCGGGAGAGTCCCCAGTAAGGCTGGCAAGGGAATGCCAGGCTGGGCCGGCGAGAGAGTCCCCAACAAGGTTGGCAATGGAGTCCCCAGCAAGGCTGGCAAGTGAACGCCAGGCAGGGCTGGCAGGAGCGCGCCAGGCCAGGCTGGCACGCTGGAGTAGTCTAGGCCATGCTAGTGGACCATATATCAACAGTACATGAGTTTGTAACTTTCCGAAAATATTTGTAAAATTTTCATTTTTAAATCATTAAATCCATACAAACATTTGTTCCAAAACCAATCAAAGTAAATTGTATTTTTCAAACATCAGAGTAAAATATTAATAATTAGTACGGAAAAAATCTATCTGGGGATGAGGTGCAGTCAAGTCGGGCCCTTCCCTCTAGAACTAGAAGTACCTAAAAATGTTTAAGCCACAAACTATAAGGACAAAGCTTAGTGAGTTGCCCAAAATACCACATGCCATACACATCAATGGTTCCAGCCCGCTCATTGGGCCCAAACCATCATAACAGGCCCAACCCCATATATAAATGGGCCAAACATAACATACAAATAGTCCCAACCCAACATAAAAAAGGACCCAACCCAACATGCAAATGGGCCCAACCCAACATGTATAACAATGGGCCCAACCGAACATGCAAATGTGCCCACCTAACGTGCATAACAATGGGCCCAACCCAACTTAAATCTAAGAGAAGATATGATGCTCTAAGTGCTCAGGAGGTTAATAAAGTTGCCAAATTTATTCCATCCATTGATTCAAATCAAAACCATGAACCAAAATGGAGTAAATAACTTAAATCTAAGAGAATAAACCAAAAAAGTGGAAGCTTGAATCATTACAAATCGTCCAAAAGGTGAAATAAAAGATGAGAAGATGTTGCTAGCTTGATCCTTGCACCAAAAGCTCATTCTAATTCCTTCAAAGGGCACCAAAACCACCAAAGATGAGCAAAAAACACTGAGAGGAATTATGGTTAGGGTCTTCTGGTGTAGGTAATATGTAATTGTATTGGCAAGCTAATTAGGGAAAGATGGCAAGAACTTTTTATGCAGCTGGTGTTTGAGAGTAGGTCGGAGATTACCCTAGGGTAAGCCTAGGATGAGATTAGGATGAGATTATTTGATTCGGGGGCTACCCAATCGTTTGTTTCTCTTGCTCTTAGCAAGAGGTTTTATCAGTCTTCGGGCATGTTGGCTTGCCCTCTAGAGGTCGAGATTGCAGACGACCGATTAGTACGAGCATTGGAGGTTTTCAAAGATTGAGTTTTGAGGTTGTACAACCAGCGTTACCTGGTAGACTTGGTTCTCATATCGTTGCGTGGGAACAAGGTTATTGTAACGCATGTGTTTCTGGGCTTGTCATTATTAGCAATGTAATAGTCAGGTTAACCTTTGTAACCCATTTTGAAATAATAAGAATGTATTATCTGAAAATTATGTGTTTTATGCTTAATTGCTTAATTATGTCTTAATTGAATTAAGAATGTATTCTTACCATAAACCCTAGGTTAGACCTCATAATCTCCTCACCATAATGCTACAACCTTCCATAATGCTCAACCAAAGTACCTTTAATCTTAATCAATGAAAACCTTCTTGCATTTCTACACTGCCTTAAACTAACATTAATATTAAATATTTTGGAAATTTTAGCTTTCATTTTTCTTAAGCTCATTTTTGGTCTTTTTAATATTTCATTAACAAAATGCTTCCCAATCCACCTATAATTCTCAATTGCTCCAAGTTTGAATGCCTTGGAGCAATTGTGATCATCTTTCAGTGACTTAATTTGAAAAGAATGTTTGTCCTTCATCCAAGTGGCCTAGAGTCTAAATGGACATTTATGTGTTGTACCTTTGCTACATTTAGCTAACAACCTGTTCTTATCACTTTTTTCATACCATAAACTATATCCATGTCTAACAACATAATTACCCAATAAACATTTAAGTTCATCGGGGTCAAAAAACTTCATACCTAGTATAGGAACCATCTTCTTCCAATTTTGGTTTGGATCATGGACGGGATACATTAGTTTCACATCAACTTCTTCGTTTGTTGCATATGTGTTGGCACCATCTTCTGATTTCTTGTTAGGTGTAATAACCCGAAAATTTCCGCATCATTTTAATGTAACTCTTTCATAATACAATTCGCGCAACCGATCGTCGTTCCGATTTCGATTTCCGATTTCGATTTTCGATCTTCCGTTTAATTAAGTCATTATCTAGTACACATTTAAAATGACTTAATGGGTGTCTTAATACATTTAGAAATCATTTTAACACCCAACTTTAGTGATCGGAATATTTCTAGAAATTACTGTGTCGGGTTACGGTAACTCAATCGGGTACGACCAAAAGCCTCGTTTAACACCGGTATCGGGTAGAATTCCACCGTGTCCAAAACTTAAACACTATATATGTTTTAATTTTAATTTTATATATTAATTTATAACTAATAATTAAATAGTAAATATCAAATAATTATAAACAAACTTTTTATCAAGCTTAAAAACACAAATGAGCTTGATATTTAACTGTCAGCTAGGCCGAGCTCAGGCGCATTTAGGCAGGTCTCACAAACAAGTTGAGCCCGAGCCGAGCTCATGTAAAACGTGATGCTTTAAGAAGTTGAGGGTTTATTTTAGTCTATTCATAGTTGCGTGCCAAGTTTGCTTGTTTCCAGGTTCTGAATTTTGATGATATGCTGAGTGGTTTAGATGCGCTCATAGCACATAGGCCTCCTAGGTGCTCAGACGAAATGCCAGATCATATATGAAGTTCTAAATGCACTCACATAGAGAAAAATGTGCCTGATTGGCTGGATTTTACAAGTATATTCTGCTTGATGTGATCATCAATCATCAACAATTTTACCCTCAATAATATCACTTTTATTGGCAAACAGGCAGGAAATTACATATATGTTAATTTATTCACTAAAAAAAAAAAACTTTTGTACCAATGACAAATACCAAAATGGTAATTAAAATGCGTCAAAATTCAAAATGTAATGTTGTTATTTTTTTTTCTTTCATAGTAGTTATGTAGTTCCGTTTCAGCAATAGTCTCCCCCATGTCTAACAAATGAAGGGTTTCAACACACTGATAAAAGTTACGTAAACTTGAAGCAGCATTGAAGTCGCCTACTCTTGATGACACCCCCGTCTTGAGATTATAAACATGGAGCCCATGAGAGAAAGTATTGAGCAACAAAGCTTGCGGATGCAATTCCAAAACACCTAAAATAAAAAGTTGATCTGTTTTCAATTTAAAAACCACAGACCACGAAGCATCTCTCCATACCCGAATCCAACTTTCACTAATTTCATCATTACAAGAAATCAAAGCTAAAGAACCTTGCATGGTTGTTAGTCCCGATGTCACCCAAATCCGAACGGACATAGGCACTGGAATCATATCAAAAACATGAGTGCTCAAATTGAATGTTAGTATACAACTAATGCATCCGGTTTTCTTTTCTCTTTGATTAATATATGTCACCCAATGCAACACTCCATTGAAAAAAAAGGAATCGTAACGGATACTCTGAATCTGATTTTGATGTTTAGGGGAAGCAATCTCACACCATGTGCCACTCTTCACAGCATAAACAAATGAATTGTTGCCTTTGACATTTGATGTCTGGACAACTTTGTAGTCATCACTGATTGGATCGAATCCAAACCCAATCCCTCGCAACGTAAAGGGTTCAGATCTCTGAGGAAATTCAGGCACGATTAGTTTGCGCCTGATTGAAGGGTTCCATAGAATCAAACCTTTTTTAGTCCACAAACAGAAAGTTCCATTACATGAACCAATAGGTGCGCCAGAAGGGAACGGGACTTCTGTTGTTATATCAATGTATCCACGTTTGGGACACAAATACAATGCCAATTCCTCCTCCTCTCCATGTGATGTGTAAAAGAATTCTTGTTGTTTTTCATTTTTGTCATCGCTAATTAGATGAATGAAGTGGATTTTTTTTTGGGATCTAAGAGTGTGCATGCGTATAAAACCAAGGGTAGAAATACAAGTATATAACGATTTAGAGAGTGATCTAAATCGGAGGAGGGATTTCGGTGCTAGTCTTGTAAATATTTCAACGATCAAATCTTCGCATAGATATTCCGACATCTGCATTTTTCCAACAAGATAAAAATCAGTTGCAATCAAAATTCTTCTCTGTTTGCATAACTTTATAATTCTTGTGAATATTCATGGTTATGTAAATGGATGTACAAGATGTTCATCAACTAAAATTGACTGCGAAACTAATGAGCATGAGTAACTCCAACAGAAGTAATATATTTACACAAAAGTTCAATAGTAAAAGAGTTATGTTCTCAATTACATCATCTAGCTAGGTCGATTTCTCATGCAATCCAAATTAACAAATTACTAAAGTCAAAACTAATATAAAACCAAATCAAAGGTTCTGGCTTTGTTTTTCACCAATCCATTAGAAATTCAAGTTTCAGCCTAAGAATTAAAAGCATAAATCAGAATTACGCATGAAAAATAAAACATGATTTATGTTATTTAATCAAAAGACAGAGTTTCCCAAACATGAAACTTATCTATCATTCAATTAAAGCAAAAACAGAAGTTACCTCGAGTAGGAGAATTAAGAAACTGAAAACAGTAAATTTGATAAAAATTTGAATTAGAGCAACCCAGAAAAAGAAATAGCGATTACGTTCCGGCCTTGGTGAGAAGTGAGAAGTGAGAAGTGAGAAGTGAGAACTGGGATAGAGAGGAGAGGAGAGCGAAAATCTTGCCAAAATCCGATCGATCGATTGATACTTTGATAGGCGTGATTCAGTGAAGAAAGAAGGAATTTTAATCATGAATTCGTGATTATCAGATTATACTGTTTTTCTGTTCCATATATTTCTCCATCAGCTTGTTTTTTGTTCTACGCCTTTGGACTACCAAAATGAACAATGGGCCGACCTTATACATATATTGATATATTGCGTTAATTTATGTGAAACTTAGACCATACCATCCTAAGTTCCTAACAAACTTATCAAAACATTGAATACATTTTATAAGGAGTATTTATAAGTTATTGAATACGACAATAATTAAGATGAAATTTAATTCTAACATCTAAGTTGTAACCTCAACATCATAACAAATGCGTGCATTGCCAAAGCCAAAGCCAATGTCGAAGATGCAGATTAAAGGATTCCGTAGAATCAATCGATCTTTCATTGAAAGAGATATGATACATAAATAGGTACAATAGCTAACAAACTACCTAAAATACAATATCAATTAAGAGAAATTACAGGGGAAAATAATACATCTAATACTCCCCGGCAATTGGAGCAGGAGGAGGACAGATGCTCAAACTGGTATTGAAACGATTGAAGAGGTGACGTGGCAACCCTTTGGTAAAGATCTCCGCATATTGATGATCGGTCGGTACATGAATGACACAAACTCTTCCAATTTGAATTAGTTCTCGTACAAAATGAATGTCAATCTCGACATGTTTTGTTCGTTGATGTTGGACAGGGTTGTTAGAGAGGTAAACAGCGGAGATGTTGTCACAATATACGATCATTGCTTTTGTTACCGGCACGTGAAGTTCAAGTAATAGGTTGCGGAGCCAGCTTGTTTTGGTAGTGGCATTTGCAACACATCTGTATTCTGCTTCTGCACTAAAGCGGGATACCGTTGGCTGCCGTTTAGATGACCAAGAGACAAGGTTTTCTCCAAGAAACACACAATATCCAGATGTTGAACGAAGAGAATCGGGGGACCCTCCACAGTCAGCGTCCGAGTTTGCGGTGATGCGAAGGTTTGAGGATGCGTGAATGTGAAGCCCTTGGTATGCGGTTCCTTTTAGATAGCAAAGTATTCGTTTGAGGAAATTAAAATGAGGTTCTCGGGGAGCATGCTTAAAAAGGAAAACTTGTTGAACGGAATAGGCAATATCCGACCTCGTAAAGGTAAGGTGTTGTAGAGCACCTGCTAGGCTTCGATAAAGAGTACCATCAGTGAACGTTTGAACACAGTTAGCACTAAGTTTGGAAGAAGTGTCCACCGGTGTGCCGAAAGGGTTGCATTCTGTCATTTTTTTTTCTCTATCAAGAATGACGTTAACATACTGAGATTACAAAAGGAACATACCTTGATTGGTACGTGTAACTTGAATGCCAAGAAAATGATGAAGTGTTCCCAAATCGGTCACGAAAAATTCGCGAGAAAGAGTGTCGGTGACCTTGCGTAGAAAATAATCAAAAGATGTCGTAAGTATAATATCATCGACATATAGAAGTAAGTATGTTGTGTCTTGCCCTTTCTGATAAACAAATAGAGAAGTATATGTGGCAACACTTTTAAAACCATGAGATGTGATGTATGTGGCAAAGAAGTGGTACCAAGCCCGTGGGGCTTGATGAGCCTATATAAAGACTTTCGTAACTTGCAAACAAAGTCAGGGCGGGTGTGATCCACAAAGCCCGGAGGTTGGTGCATATAAACGGTTTTGGCAAGATTGTCGTGTAGAAAATCGTTTTTGACATCGAGTTGGTGCATCGGCCATGAGCGAGATACTGCAAGAGAAATGATTGTGCGAATTGTAGTGGGTTTAACGACAGGGCTGAAAGTGCCATCACAGTCTAGGCCAACCTGTTGAGATTTCCCATTTACCACAAGTCGAACTTTGTATCTTTAGAGAGATCCATCAGCATTGATTTTATGATGAAAGAGCCATAAGCATCTAATAATATGAGCACCGTTAGGTCTGGGAACGAGTTCCCATGTGTTACTATTGCACAGGTCCTTGTACTCGTCGTTCATGGCCTTATTCCAGTGAGGGTCGAGAAGGGCAAGTTGAGGGTTTTTCGGGATGGGAGAAAGAGTAGTGGTGTGAAGGTTAAGACGTTGAATTGGTTTGGTGATTCCAACACGAGATCTAGTTGTCATTGGGTGAGGCAGAATTGGTGGTGTTTGCGGGTTATGATCGTGGTTATTGGTTGAGGTTGATGGAGGTGGGGGCGATGGAGAAGGAAAAGTAGTGTTTTGGTGGGTTGGTGTTGGGGAAATAGGGGTGGATGGGTGGAGAAATGTTTGTATGTGGATGAAAGATTTGTGTCTTGGCGAAGGAATTGGTAATCATGGGAAGGAGTTTTGGAGAGAGTGGAGATGGGAAAAACGGATTCATCGAAGGTGACATGGTGAGAAAGATGGATTTTCCTGGTATCGGGGTCAAGGCAGCGGTAGCCTCGGTAATTGGCTGGATATCCAAGGAAGACACACCGTATGGACCGGTTATTAAGTTTGTGGGTGTGAGTGTAATGAAATCTAAAAATACCATAGCGTTGAAGTCGACATCTTGTACAAATGCAATGTTTGGGTCGAAATATACAAGGGGGTTGGGGGAAAATACACCATTATAGTGGACATCCATGATGAGGGATGATCCCTTCGTCATTACAGACGAAGAAACATAAATTGATTTCAATTGCAAAGGTTCGACATTGAGAATGAAGAGAAAGGGGAACGACTGAACGAAGGAATGAAAGTGGTGGGTTTTTTTTGTTTATGAGCCCTAATTCCAATTACCATTCATATAATGTGTCAAAAATGCTAAGTAATTTCATTTAATGCCACGTAATACAACATAATGCCACGTAATATACCAAATCAGAAAAAAAAACTATGATCATCGGTTATATCACCTTAATAAGTACATGTTAAACAAGTTCAATTGACAAATGTATATGAAAAAAATATTGTTACCTTAATGTGTACTGACCCTAAACTACGTTACCTTTCTATTTCATTAACCCAAACTACAAATGTTCATGAAATCATCTTAAACCGATCATAAAAACACAAGCCTAAGAAAGTAATAAAGTTTTGTAAGTGGACTAGTCCGATCCTAAAACAGAGTCTAGAACAAAAAACCGGTATTTGTGAGAATACTTATTTTATTTTATGTGATTGTTTTCCTTGATGGAAATTCACATTTTCACCCGTATATGACATTTGCTACTAATGAGCTATTTGGGATTAACTCGTTAAAAGCTCAACTCGAGTCGAATTAAACGAGTTCGAGCTTAGTTTTAAGCCTCATTTATTAAACGAGCTCGAGCCCAAGTTTCATCTTTCGAACTCGATTAGGCTCGCGAGCCTAAACAAGCCAATGCATACTTATGTAATATAAGTTTTAATTTTAATTTTATGTATTAATTTATAACTAATAATTAAATATTAAATATCAAATAATGATAAACAAACTTTTTATCAAGCTTAAAAACACAAATGAGCTTGATATTTGACTATTAGCTAAGCCGAGCTCTTAGGCAGGTCTCACAGACAAGTCGAGCCTGAGCCTAGCTCGAACATTTTAAATCCACCACGAGCCAATGTCGAACATGCAGATAGCCATGTTCTGCCACGACTTCTGCTCTAGGTATAACAATCCTGAAAGCCACAATGAATTTAAAATATCGTATTGCATGTTACACTTTCCACTCTTTTGAATTAGTTATTTTTAAATGATGTTTTGGAAATGTATTTTTAATGTTGTAAATTATTTAATTTTAAAAAAATGGTGTACTAGTTTATGAAATATATTTTTTATGTTTTATAAAATTTTCATCTTTACAACCTTGGAATAAAGATAAAGATGGTGAAAAAACATTATTATAAACAAAAGGCAACAAAATTTTGTTACCTTTGGATCATGATCATCAACAACTTTAGCCTCAATAAGATCTAATTTTATTGGGAAATAAGTGGGAAATTACATATTTGTTTCTTTATTTTAAAAAAAAATATAATAATCTCTTTTATATCAATGTGACCAAAATCGTAATTAAAATGTGTTGAAAATCAAAATGTAATTTTATGTTTTCTTCATAGTTCTTCCGTTTCACAAATAGTTTCCCTCATGACTAACAAATGAAGGGTTTTGACACACTTCGTAAAGTTGAAGCAGCATTGAAGTCGACTACTCTTGATGGCACCCCGTCTTGGGATTAAAAATATAGAGCCGTTGAAAATAAGTATTGAGCAACAAATCACCATTAGTAGTCGGTTGTGGTTGCAATTGCAACGCTCCTATAACATAAAGTTCATATGCATTCATTTTAAAAGCCACAGACCACGAAGCATCTTTCCATACCCGAATCCAACTTTAATTAAATTCATCACAATAAGAAAAAAAAGCTAAAAAATCTTGGATGGTTATTAGTCCCATCGCTAACCAATGTCATGTGGGTGCAACCAATCTAATTTTCAGTCATGTTGTTTTCCGAAGACTCCTCACAACAACTTAACGAAGGCGTACATAGCCAAAACAACCTAGCTCTGTATAAAACATTCCTGAAAGCCATATGGGAAATATCAGAGTAACAACAACCACCATAATCTCAACAACACAGATTACAGGGGCTAACATCCCACAATCCATAAGTGGACAACACATGGGGCAAGAAAAGATAAAGAAGCATTTATTTTATATATATATATATATATATATATATATATATATATATATATGAGTAGATCAAATGAGAACACCTAAAAGGTTGAGAACACGATATATATATATATATATATATATATATATATATATATATATATATATATATATATATATATATATATGGAATGTTATATGGAAAACAAAAAAAAAAAACCTTAAAAAACCGTAAAAATCATAAAAACGCATAAAAAAATATTTAGAGATCACATATCTTCTTTTTTTTTTTGACTTTATATTCTTAAAAATTGTAGGTTTTTTTTCCTAAATTCGCTGAAAAAAATAAAAAATTGATTTTTAGTCGACCCCGTTTTATGCAGTGATGCAATTCGAATTAATTTAGTTTGTCATGTTTGCAATCAATAAGAAACTATAAGGCAAAAAATGAGGATCTTGAAGTAGACAATTTTGAATTATTATTAAAAAACCACTCATTGGAGAAGAGGGATAAGATGAACAATGGACGATGATGAAGAAGAGGATTTTGGATGATTATTAACTATGCCTAGCCCGAGCTTTATCTAGTCTCAAGGTTGTATAACTCATTTCTAATCCCTACTTGGACCGCAAAAATGAACAGTAGGCCGACCGTTATACATATATCGCATTAGGTGAAGTTAGAGTGTTCGACCACACCATCCAAAGTTCCTAATAACAAATATATCAAAACGTTGAATAATTTTCATACGGAGCATTCATAAATTATTGAATACAACAACAATTAAGATAAAACTGATAACATCATAGTTTTAATTTATCTTTTCCGGTAATGATGTTTTCTGACGACTCCTCTACAACACCGCCTAAACATGAAGTAGTTGTACAAATGAAACTCAACATCATCGTGAAGGTGTGCGTAGGCACTCCCATGTTGACAATAATGTCCATTATACTTTGGAAATCTTTGCGGCGAAGGAGTTCGTACGACAACTACAGACTAAAGATAAAGATGTTGAAAAGACAGAATATAAAGGCAACAAAATTTTATGAAGACTTTTGTATATGCTCTAAATAAACATTAAGATATTATATTTGTCCTGTCTAATTATAAATATTATTTATATCCTTCATAAGCTTCCAAAATATCATATTTGCCCAAACGCTTTTTAGAAAGAAAACAAAATACCTTTTAATCATTTTTTGTTATTTACAAACATTTTAATTATAAAATGACCATAATACCTTTGCTTCAAAATTACAAGAATATTTTGAATCCCCTCCCATAGACATGTATCCGGCTTCGGCCGTAGGCATGTGTATGTGTGCGGTTGTACATGGCCAATGTCGTTTAGGGGCCAAAATTCTTTTATGTACATTAGTATTGGCGACAGATCAGTGATGGAATAGAGACAAATCTTGTTTTGATTAATTTTATAACAATTATCGACTTATCGTAGTATTAATGATTTTTATTATATAAAAATATTTAGAGGTTAATTTTAATTTCACACTGGGTCTTTGAAATCAACAGACCAACCTTAAATGTATCGAGCCCAGAAATCATATGAACCGAGCAAATGATGAACATTAAGAAATCCAAGAAAGCAAAACTAAAATTATTTAATACAAACTGAAGAATCAATCATGTATTCATGTTTGTTTACATAAATTTATTGTCGTGTTTGTTCACGTAAATTTATTGTCGTCAGCGACAGCTTCTGTAACAATTGGCTATGTAGGAACTTGCTCCCAAAAGCAAGAAGGGAACGTTTTTCAACAATGTTATTAATGAGGTTTACGAAACTATGGTCTTGTGGCTTTCAAAATACCAATCTTTTTGGGAAGATATTGAAGAAAGGACCTAGCGTTGGCCTTCACCACGTACGTACATATAAATTACATATGGCCAAAAGAGTCAAAAACTAAAAATGCTCATGAAATCACCTTAAACCAGTCATAAAAAGATGGACCTAAGGAACTAACAAAAAAATTGTACCGGGGCTAGAAATACAACTACACAACGATTTATGCGTTCACAAACATAAACGAACGAACATGAACAATGTAATTTGTTAAACGAACGAACATGAACAAGAAAACTCGTTCGTTTATCCGTTCGTGTTCATTCAATTGTTTGGCTTACTTAATTGACAAACATGAACAAGCCCCCGTTCGTATACGTTCGGTTCATTTACAGCCTTAATCATAGCTAAAAACGATTTTTGATAATATGTAAACTGAACATGAAATAAAACTTTTAAAAACTTCTTTTCTCCCCACTTGGTGGACAAATCCCGCATTAAAAGTGAAAAAACGGATCAGAGGTGGGATGTTGCTCATAAAACTTCTTTTTCTTTTCAGCTTGCTCAACAAGCCATCAAGATATGAGCAAAGAGTAGATCTAGAAAAAATATTCGTTTTCCTTCTCTAAGCTTTGAAGAAAACACTAAATAAACAACAAAATTTCTTTTCTGATCAAACTTGCTGGAAAGACACCAAAACAAAAACGAAGTTGATAGGGTTTTCTTCCCATAAGCTTTCTTATCTTCTCAAGATGTGAGCAAGAACATATCTGGAAAAAATTTCGTGTCTTTTCTCTAAACTTCTAAAGAAAAAGCACCAAAAATAGGAACAAAAAGTGGTGTAAAAACTCGATTTTATCTCCTGATTTTATGAACTGAACTGAAAAATATGAGTAAGAACTCATAAAACTTCCTTTCTTCTGAAACAAACCCCCAAAATATAAACAAAAACAAATATAAGAAAGTTTTTGCAGATTTATGGAGTATTTGAGTGAAGAGAATCATGTAGATCCATAGATCTAAACTAAACACGAAATGGATCTAACAAAGTTTTTTCCTCACTAAACCTTCTTAATCTTCAGCTTGCTTAACAGATCTGAACATCTTTTGTTTTCCATCTCTTAGCTTCTAAAGGAAGCACCAAATAAACAACTTGAATGAAATTGTACATGAGAAATCAAGAAACAAAAACCAATTTTCTTGAAAATGAGCAAGCAAAAGAGGCAAGACTTGCAAAATACTGTTTGTTCTTCCACTTGCCGAATAAAACTCGAAAATGTGAACAAAGATAGGGAAAAAAACTCATAAAAACCTCTTTTCTCCCCAATTTTCTGAATAATCTATCAAAATATAAACCAAAAGATGGATCTGATAAGATCATTTAACTTGAGAATTGCTCAAATAAACTAAAACAAGGCATATCTAGATATCTGAGCAAAAACGAAGTAGATCTAACGATCTGAGCAAAAACCTCAACAGATCTAAAGATCTGAACGAAAAAAGTGAACATATCAAGAGATCTAAACAATAGTTAAACAGATCTGAAAAGATCTTGGCAAGATCCAAACGGATCTGAACAAATGATGGATAAAAATGAACAGATCTGAACAAATCTTAGATGAAAACACATCAGATCTGAACAAATCTGGGCAAAATCGAGCTGGAGGCCAACTGAGGCTTCTGCTACTTGCTCGAATCCGGGATGGCGCCAAATGATGCGACAACGACCTCCGACGATTTTGTTGGTCTTCTGCTGCATTGAAGATCTGGATATCACAATCAGAGAGATGCGTTAGAGCCATCCTATGGACTGTGTCCTGGGAGCGGACTCTAACGATTAAGTTAGATTATCTAGTATATCTGAGATGGTTCTCAATAGCTGAAGAGAACCATCTTGGTGCTGGTGGTGATGTATGGTGGCTGATGGCGGCGGGTGGCAGCTGAGCCACCCGACCGAAGTATAGTGTAGTGGCTGAACCATGGGGGAAGAGTCCAAGGGAAATGTCCACCTTCATGGAGGAGTCACTATTCTATTTATAGGGGATAACTAGGTCAAGGGGAATTGGGTCAGGCCTTGGGCCAGCCCAATTCAGGCCCAGCTAGCAAGGAGTCGGGCAAGGCAGCCCGGAGGCACCGGGTGAGGCTGGTGGGCACGCCTTAGGCAAGGCTGACGGGCGCGCACCAGGAGAGGTTGACAAGGGAGTGCCAGGTTGGGCCAGCGGGAGAGTCCCCAGTAAGGCTGGCAAGGGAATGCCAGGCTGGGCCGGCGGGAGAGTCCCCAACAAGGTTGGCAATGGAGTCCCCAGCAAGGCTGGCAAGTGAACGCCAGGCAGGGCTGGCAGGAGCGCGCCAGGCCAGACTGGCACGCTGGAGTAGTCTAGGCCATGCTAGTGGACCATATATCAACAGTACATGAGTTTGTAACTTTCCGAAAATATTTGTAAAATTTTCATTTTAAAATCATTAAATCCATACAAACATTTGTTCCAAAACCAATCAAAGTAAATTGTATTTTTCAAACATCAGAGTAAAATATTAATAATTAGTACGGAAAAAATCTATCTGGGGATGAGGTGCAGTCAAGTCGGGCCCTTCCCTCTAGAACTAGAAGTACCTAAAAATGTTTAAGCCACAAACTATAAGGACAAAGCTTAGTGAGTTGCCCAAAATACCACATGCCATACACATCAATGGTTCCAGCCCGCTCATTGGGCCCAAACCATCATAACAGGCCCAACCCCATATATAAATGGGCCAAACATAACATACAAATAGTCCCAACCCAACATAAAAAAGGACCCAACCCAACATGCAAATGGGCCCAACCCAACATGTATAACAATGGGCCCAACCGAACATGCAAATGTGCCCACCTAACGTGCATAACAATGGGCCCAACCCAACTTAAATCTAAGAGAAGATATGATGCTCTAAGTGCTCAGGAGGTTAATAAAGTTGCCAAATTTATTCCATCCATTGATTCAAATCAAAACCATGAACCAAAATGGAGTAAATAACTTAAATCTAAGAGAATAAACCAAAAAAGTGGAAGCTTGAATCATTACAAATCGTCCAAAAGGTGAAATAAAAGATGAGAAGATGTTGCTAGCTTGATCCTTGCACCAAAAGCTCATTCTAATTCCTTCAAAGGGCACCAAAACCACCAAAGATGAGCAAAAAACACTGAGAGGAATTATGGTTAGGGTCTTCTGGTGTAGGTAATATGTAATTGTATTGGCAAGCTAATTAGGGAAAGATGGCAAGAACTTTTTATGCAGCTGGTGTTTGAGAGTAGGTCGGAGATTACCCTAGGGTAAGCCTAGGATGAGATTAGGATGAGATTATTTGATTCGGGGGCTACCCAATCGTTTGTTTCTCTTGCTCTTAGCAAGAGGTTTTATCAGTCTTCGGGCATGTTGGCTTGCCCTCTAGAGGTCGAGATTGCAGACGACCGATTAGTACGAGCATTGGAGGTTTTCAAAGATTGAGTTTTGAGGTTGTACAACCAGCGTTACCTGGTAGACTTGGTTCTCATATCGTTGCGTGGGAACAAGGTTATTGTAACGCATGTGTTTCTGGGCTTGTCATTATTAGCAATGTAATAGTCAGGTTAACCTTTGTAACCCATTTTGAAATAATAAGAATGTATTATCTGAAAATTATGTGTTTTATGCTTAATTGCTTAATTATGTCTTAATTGAATTAAGAATGTATTCTTACCATAAACCCTAGGTTAGACCTCATAATCTCCTCACCATAATGCTACAACCTTCCATAATGCTCAACCAAAGTACCTTTAATCTTAATCAATGAAAACCTTCTTGCATTTCTACACTGCCTTAAACTAACATTAATATTAAATATTTTGGAAATTTTAGCTTTCATTTTTCTTAAGCTCATTTTTGGTCTTTTTAATATTTCATTAACAAAATGCTTCCCAATCCACCTATAATTCTCAATTGCTCCAAGTTTGAATGCCTTGGAGCAATTGTGATCATCTTTCAGTGACTTAATTTGAAAAGAATGTTTGTCCTTCATCCAAGTGGCCTAGAGTCTAAATGGACATTTATGTGTTGTACCTTTGCTACATTTAGCTAACAACCTGTTCTTATCACTTTTTTCATACCATAAACTATATCCATGTCTAACAACATAATTACCCAATAAACATTTAAGTTCATCGGGGTCAAAAAACTTCATACCTAGTATAGGAACCATCTTCTTCCAATTTTGGTTTGGATCATGGACGGGATACATTAGTTTCACATCAACTTCTTCGTTTGTTGCATATGTGTTGGCACCATCTTCTGATTTCTTGTTAGGTGTAATAACCCGAAAATTTCCGCATCATTTTAATGTAACTCTTTCATAATACAATTCGCGCAACCGATCGTCGTTCCGATTTCGATTTCCGATTTCGATTTCCGATCTTCCGTTTAATTAAGTCATTATCTAGTACACATTTAAAATGACTTAATGGGTGTCTTAATACATTTAGAAATCATTTTAACACCCAACTTTAGTGATCGGAATATTTCTAGAAATTACTGTGTCGGGTTACGGTAACTCAATCGGGTACGACCAAAAGCCTCGTTTAACACCGGTATCGGGTAGAATTCCACCGTGTCCAAAACTTAAACACTATATATGTTTTAATTTTAATTTTATATATTAATTTATAACTAATAATTAAATAGTAAATATCAAATAATTATAAACAAACTTTTTATCAAGCTTAAAAACACAAATGAGCTTGATATTTAACTGTCAGCTAGGCCGAGCTCAGGCGCATTTAGGCAGGTCTCACAAACAAGTTGAGCCCGAGCCGAGCTCATGTAAAACGTGATGCTTTAAGAAGTTGAGGGTTTATTTTAGTCTATTCATAGTTGCGTGCCAAGTTTGCTTGTTTCCAGGTTCTGAATTTTGATGATATGCTGAGTGGTTTAGATGCGCTCATAGCACATAGGCCTCCTAGGTGCTCAGACGAAATGCCAGATCATATATGAAGTTCTAAATGCACTCACATAGAGAAAAATGTGCCTGATTGGCTGGATTTTACAAGTATATTCTGCTTGATGTGATCATCAATCATCAACAATTTTACCCTCAATAATATCACTTTTATTGGCAAACAGGCAGGAAATTACATATATGTTAATTTATTCACTAAAAAAAAAAAACTTTTGTACCAATGACAAATACCAAAATGGTAATTAAAATGCGTCAAAATTCAAAATGTAATGTTGTTATTTTTTTTTCTTTCATAGTAGTTATGTAGTTCCGTTTCAGCAATAGTCTCCCCCATGTCTAACAAATGAAGGGTTTCAACACACTGATAAAAGTTACGTAAACTTGAAGCAGCATTGAAGTCGCCTACTCTTGATGACACCCCCGTCTTGAGATTATAAACATGGAGCCCATGAGAGAAAGTATTGAGCAACAAAGCTTGCGGATGCAATTCCAAAACACCTAAAATAAAAAGTTGATCTGTTTTCAATTTAAAAACCACAGACCACGAAGCATCTCTCCATACCCGAATCCAACTTTCACTAATTTCATCATTACAAGAAATCAAAGCTAAAGAACCTTGCATGGTTGTTAGTCCCGATGTCACCCAAATCCGAACGGACATAGGCACTGGAATCATATCAAAAACATGAGTGCTCAAATTGAATGTTAGTATACAACTAATGCATCCGGTTTTCTTTTCTCTTTGATTAATATATGTCACCCAATGCAACACTCCATTGAAAAAAAAGGAATCGTAACGGATACTCTGAATCTGATTTTGATGTTTAGGGGAAGCAATCTCACACCATGTGCCACTCTTCACAGCATAAACAAATGAATTGTTGCCTTTGACATTTGATGTCTGGACAACTTTGTAGTCATCACTGATTGGATCGAATCCAAACCCAATCCCTCGCAACGTAAAGGGTTCAGATCTCTGAGGAAATTCAGGCACGATTAGTTTGCGCCTGATTGAAGGGTTCCATAGAATCAAACCTTTTTTAGTCCACAAACAGAAAGTTCCATTACATGAACCAATAGGTGCGCCAGAAGGGAACGGGACTTCTGTTGTTATATCAATGTATCCACGTTTGGGACACAAATACAATGCCAATTCCTCCTCCTCTCCATGTGATGTGTAAAAGAATTCTTGTTGTTTTTCATTTTTGTCATCGCTAATTAGATGAATGAAGTGGATTTTTTTTTGGGATCTAAGAGTGTGCATGCGTATAAAACCAAGGGTAGAAATACAAGTATATAACGATTTAGAGAGTGATCTAAATCGGAGGAGGGATTTCGGTGCTAGTCTTGTAAATATTTCAACGATCAAATCTTCGCATAGATATTCCGACATCTGCATTTTTCCAACAAGATAAAAATCAGTTGCAATCAAAATTCTTCTCTGTTTGCATAACTTTATAATTCTTGTGAATATTCATGGTTATGTAAATGGATGTACAAGATGTTCATCAACTAAAATTGACTGCGAAACTAATGAGCATGAGTAACTCCAACAGAAGTAATATATTTACACAAAAGTTCAATAGTAAAAGAGTTATGTTCTCAATTACATCATCTAGCTAGGTCGATTTCTCATGCAATCCAAATTAACAAATTACTAAAGTCAAAACTAATATAAAACCAAATCAAAGGTTCTGGCTTTGTTTTTCACCAATCCATTAGAAATTCAAGTTTCAGCCTAAGAATTAAAAGCATAAATCAGAATTACGCATGAAAAATAAAACATGATTTATGTTATTTAATCAAAAGACAGAGTTTCCCAAACATGAAACTTATCTATCATTCAATTAAAGCAAAAACAGAAGTTACCTCGAGTAGGAGAATTAAGAAACTGAAAACAGTAAATTTGATAAAAATTTGAATTAGAGCAACCCAGAAAAAGAAATAGCGATTACGTTCCGGCCTTGGTGAGAAGTGAGAAGTGAGAAGTGAGAAGTGAGAACTGGGATAGAGAGGAGAGGAGAGCGAAAATCTTGCCAAAATCCGATCGATCGATTGATACTTTGATAGGCGTGATTCAGTGAAGAAAGAAGGAATTTTAATCATGAATTCGTGATTATCAGATTATACTGTTTTTCTGTTCCATATATTTCTCCATCAGCTTGTTTTTTGTTCTACGCCTTTGGACTACCAAAATGAACAATGGGCCGACCTTATACATATATTGATATATTGCGTTAATTTATGTGAAACTTAGACCATACCATCCTAAGTTCCTAAGAAACTTATCAAAACATTGAATACATTTTATAAGGAGTATTTATAAGTTATTGAATACGACAATAATTAAGATGAAATTTAATTCTAACATCTAAGTTGTAACCTCAACATCATAACAAATGCGTGCATTGCCAAAGCCAAAGCCAATGTCGAAGATGCAGATTAAAGGATTCCGTAGAATCAATCGATCTTTCATTGAAAGAGATATGATACATAAATAGGTACAATAGCTAACAAACTACCTAAAATACAATATCAATTAAGAGAAATTACAGGGGAAAATAATACATCTAATACTCCCCGGCAATTGGAGCAGGAGGAGGACAGATGCTCAAACTGGTATTGAAACGATTGAAGAGGTGACGTGGCAACCCTTTGGTAAAGATCTCCGCATATTGATGATCGGTCGGTACATGAATGACACAAACTCTTCCAATTTGAATTAGTTCTCGTACAAAATGAATGTCAATCTCGACATGTTTTGTTCGTTGATGTTGGACAGGGTTGTTAGAGAGGTAAACAGCGGAGATGTTGTCACAATATACGATCATTGCTTTTGTTACCGGCACGTGAAGTTCAAGTAATAGGTTGCGGAGCCAGCTTGTTTTGGTAGTGGCATTTGCAACACATCTGTATTCTGCTTCTGCACTAAAGCGGGATACCGTTGGCTGCCGTTTAGATGACCAAGAGACAAGGTTTTCTCCAAGAAACACACAATATCCAGATGTTGAACGAAGAGAATCGGGGGACCCTCCACAGTCAGCGTCCGAGTTTGCGGTGATGCGAAGGTTTGAGGATGCGTGAATGTGAAGCCCTTGGTATGCGGTTCCTTTTAGATAGCAAAGTATTCGTTTGAGGAAATTAAAATGAGGTTCTCGGGGAGCATGCTTAAAAAGGAAAACTTGTTGAACGGAATAGGCAATATCCGACCTCGTAAAGGTAAGGTGTTGTAGAGCACCTGCTAGGCTTCGATAAAGAGTACCATCAGTGAACGTTTGAACACAGTTAGCACTAAGTTTGGAAGAAGTGTCCACCGGTGTGCCGAAAGGGTTGCATTCTGTCATTTTTTTTTCTCTATCAAGAATGACGTTAACATACTGAGATTACAAAAGGAACATACCTTGATTGGTACGTGTAACTTGAATGCCAAGAAAATGATGAAGTGTTCCCAAATCGGTCACGAAAAATTCGCGAGAAAGAGTGTCGGTGACCTTGCGTAGAAAATAATCAAAAGATGTCGTAAGTATAATATCATCGACATATAGAAGTAAGTATGTTGTGTCTTGCCCTTTCTGATAAACAAATAGAGAAGTATATGTGGCAACACTTTTAAAACCATGAGATGTGATGTATGTGGCAAAGAAGTGGTACCAAGCCCGTGGGGCTTGATGAGCCTATATAAAGACTTTCGTAACCTGCAAACAAAGTCAGGGCGGGTGTGATCCACAAAGCCCGGAGGTTGGTGCATATAAACGGTTTTGGCAAGATTGTCGTGTAGAAAATCGTTTTTGACATCGAGTTGGTGCATCGGCCATGAGCGAGATACTGCAAGAGAAATGATTGTGCGAATTGTAGTGGGTTTAACGACAGGGCTGAAAGTGCCATCACAGTCTAGGCCAACCTGTTGAGATTTCCCATTTACCACAAGTCGAACTTTGTATCTTTAGAGAGATCCATCAGCATTGATTTTATGATGAAAGAGCCATAAGCATCTAATAATATGAGCACCGTTAGGTCTGGGAACGAGTTCCCATGTGTTACTATTGCACAGGTCCTTGTACTCGTCGTTCATGGCCTTATTCCAGTGAGGGTCGAGAAGGGCAAGTTGAGGGTTTTTCGGGATGGGAGAAAGAGTAGTGGTGTGAAGGTTAAGACGTTGAATTGGTTTGGTGATTCCAACACGAGATCTAGTTGTCATTGGGTGAGGCAGAATTGGTGGTGTTTGCGGGTTATGATCGTGGTTATTGGTTGAGGTTGATGGAGGTGGGGGCGATGGAGAAGGAAAAGTAGTGTTTTGGTGGGTTGGTGTTGGGGAAATAGGGGTGGATGGGTGGAGAAATGTTTGTATGTGGATGAAAGATTTGTGTCTTGGCGAAGGAATTGGTAATCATGGGAAGGAGTTTTGGAGAGAGTGGAGATGGGAAAAACGGATTCATCGAAGGTGACATGGTGAGAAAGATGGATTTTCCTGGTATCGGGGTCAAGGCAGCGGTAGCCTCGGTAATTGGCTGGATATCCAAGGAAGACACACCGTATGGACCGGTTATTAAGTTTGTGGGTGTGAGTGTAATGAAATCTAAAAATACCATAGCGTTGAAGTCGACATCTTGTACAAATGCAATGTTTGGGTCGAAATATACAAGGGGGTTGGGGGAAAATACACCATTATAGTGGACATCCATGATGAGGGATGATCCCTTCGTCATTACAGACGAAGAAACATAAATTGATTTCAATTGCAAAGGTTCGACATTGAGAATGAAGAGAAAGGGGAACGACTGAACGAAGGAATGAAAGTGGTGGGTTTTTTTTGTTTATGAGCCCTAATTCCAATTACCATTCATATAATGTGTCAAAAATGCTAAGTAATTTCATTTAATGCCACGTAATACAACATAATGCCACGTAATATACCAAATCAGAAAAAAAAAACTATGATCATCGGTTATATCACCTTAATAAGTACATGTTAAACAAGTTCAATTGACAAATGTATATGAAAAAAATATTGTTACCTTAATGTGTACTGACCCTAAACTACGTTACCTTTCTATTTCATTAACCCAAACTACAAATGTTCATGAAATCATCTTAAACCGATCATAAAAACACAAGCCTAAGAAAGTAATAAAGTTTTGTAAGTGGACTAGTCCGATCCTAAAACAGAGTCTAGAACAAAAAACCGGTATTTGTGAGAATACTTATTTTATTTTATGTGATTGTTTTCCTTGATGGAAATTCACATTTTCACCCGTATATGACATTTGCTACTAATGAGCTATTTGGGATTAACTCGTTAAAAGCTCAACTCGAGTCGAATTAAACGAGTTCGAGCTTAGTTTTAAGCCTCATTTATTAAACGAGCTCGAGCCCAAGTTTCATCTTTCGAACTCGATTAGGCTCGCGAGCCTAAACAAGCCAATGCATACTTATGTAATATAAGTTTTAATTTTAATTTTATGTATTAATTTATAACTAATAATTAAATATTAAATATCAAATAATGATAAACAAACTTTTTATCAAGCTTAAAAACACAAATGAGCTTGATATTTGACTATTAGCTAAGCCGAGCTCTTAGGCAGGTCTCACAGACAAGTCGAGCCCGAGCCTAGCTCGAACATTTTAAATCCACCACGAGCCAATGTCGAACATGCAGATAGCCAAGTTCTGCCACGACTTCTGCTCTAGGTATAACAATCCTGAAAGCCACAATGAATTTAAAATATCGTATTGCATGTTACACTTTCCACTCTTTGATTTTAAACCAAACATCTCATTTAGCTGAGGAACTTACCAGGTAAGTTCACCCAAGAAACCTCTTTTGAATTAGTTATTTTTAAATGATGTTTTGGAAATGTATTTTTAATGTTGTAAATTATTTAATTTTAAAAAAATGGTGTACTAGTTTATGAAATATATTTTTTATGTTTTATAAAATTTTCATCTTTACAACCTTGGAATAAAGATAAAGATGGTGAAAAAACATTATTATAAACAAAAGGCAACAAAATTTTGTTACCTTTGGATCATGATCATCAACAACTTTAGCCTCAATAAGATCTAATTTTATTGGGAAATAAGTGGGAAATTACATATTTGTTTCTTTATTTTAAAAAAAAAAAATAATAATCTCTTTTATATCAATGTGACCAAAATCGTAATTAAAATGTGTCGAAAATCAAAATGTAATTTTATGTTTTCTTCATAGTTCTTCCGTTTCACAAATAGTTTCCCTCATGACTAACAAATGAAGGGTTTTGACACACTGACGTAAAGTTGAAGCAGCATTGAAGTCGACTACTCTTGATGGCACCCCGTCTTGGGATTAAAAATATAGAGCCGTTGAAAATAAGTATTGAGCAACAAATCACCATTAGTAGTCGGTTGTGGTTGCAATTGCAACGCTCCTATAACATAAAGTTCATATGCATTCATTTTAAAAGCCACAGACCACGAAGCATCTTTCCATACCCGAATCCAACTTTAATTAAATTCATCACAATAAGAAAAAAAAAAGCTAAAAAATCTTGGATGGTTATTAGTCCCATCGCTAACCAATGTCATGTGGGTGCAACCAATCTAATTTTCAGTCATGTTGTTTTCCGAAGACTCCTCACAACAACTTAACGAAGGCGTACATAGCCAAAACAACCTAGCTCTGTATAAAACATTCCTGAAAGCCATATGGGAAATATCAGAGTAACAACAACCACCATAATCTCAACAACACAGATTACAGGGGCTAACATCCCACAATCCATAAGTGGACAACACATGGGGCAAGAAAAGATAAAGAAGCATTTATTATATATATATATATATATATATATATATATATATATATATGAGTAGATCAAATGAGAACACCTAAAAGGTTGAGAACACGATATATATATATATATATATATATATATATATATATATATATATATATATATATATATATATATATATATATATATATATATATGGAATGTTATATGGAAAACAAAAAAAAAACCTTAAAAAACCGTAAAAATCATAAAAACGCATAAAAAAATATTTAGAGATCACATATCTTCTTTTTTTTTTTGACTTTATATTCTTAAAAATTGTAGGTTTTTTTTCCTAAATTCGCTGAAAAAAATAAAAAATTGATTTTTAGTCGACCCCGTTTTATGCAGTGATGCAATTCGAATTAATTTAGTTTGTCATGTTTGCAATCAATAAGAAACTATAAGGCAAAAAATGAGGATCTTGAAGTAGACAATTTTGAATTATTATTAAAAAACCACTCATTGGAGAAGAGGGATAAGATGAACAATGGACGATGATGAAGAAGAGGATTTTGGATGATTATTAACTATGCCTAGCCCGAGCTTTATCTAGTCTCAAGGTTGTATAACTCATTTCTAATCCCTACTTGGACCGCAAAAATGAACAGTAGGCCGACCGTTATACATATATCGCATTAGGTGAAGTTAGAGTGTTCGACCACACCATCCAAAGTTCCTAATAACAAATATATCAAAACGTTGAATAATTTTCATACGGAGCATTCATAAATTATTGAATACAACAACAATTAAGATAAAACTGATAACATCATAGTTTTAATTTATCTTTTCCGGTAATGATGTTTTCTGACGACTCCTCTACAACACCGCCTAAACATGAAGTAGTTGTACAAATGAAACTCAACATCATCGTGAAGGTGTGCGTAGGCACTCCCATGTTGACAATAATGTCCATTATACTTTGGAAATCTTTGCGGCGAAGGAGTTCGTACGACAACTACAGACTAAAGATAAAGATGTTGAAAAGACAGAATATAAAGGCAACAAAATTTTATGAAGACTTTTGTATATGCTCTAAATAAACATTAAGATATTATATTTGTCCTGTCTAATTATAAATATTATTTATATCCTTCATAAGCTTCCAAAATATCATATTTGCCCAAACGCTTTTTAGAAAGAAAACAAAATACCTTTTAATCATTTTTTGTTATTTACAAACATTTTAATTATAAAATGACCATAATACCTTTGCTTCAAAATTACAAGAATATTTTGAATCCCCTCCCATAGACATGTATCCGGCTTCGGCCGTAGGCATGTGTATGTGTGCGGTTGTACATGGCCAATGTCGTTTAGGGGCCAAAATTCTTTTATGTACATTAGTATTGGCGACAGATCAGTGATGGAATAGAGACAAATCTTGTTTTGATTAATTTTATAACAATTATCGACTTATCGTAGTATTAACGATTTTTATTATATAAAAATATTTAGAGGTTAATTTTAATTTCACACTGGGTCTTTGAAATCAACAGACCAACCTTAAATGTATCGAGCCCAGAAATCATATGAACCAAGCAAATGATGAACATTAAGAAATCCAAGAAAGCAAAACTAAAATTATTTAATACAAACTGAAGAATCAATCATGTATTCATGTTTGTTTACATAAATTTATTGTCGTGTTTGTTCACGTAAATTTATTGTCGTCAGCGACAGCTTCTGTAACAATTGGCTATGTAGGAACTTGCTCCCAAAAGCAAGAAGGGAACGTTTTTCAACAATGTTATTAATGAGGTTTACGAAACTATGGTCTTGTGGCTTTCAAAATACCAAACTTTTTGGGAAGATATTGAAGAAAGGACCTGGCGTTGGCCTTCACCACGTACGTACATATAAATTACATATGGCCAAAAGAGTCAAAAACTAAAAATGCTCATGAAATCACCTTAAACCAGTCATAAAAAGATGGACCTAAGGAACTAACAAAAAAATTGTATCGGGGCTAGAAATACAACTACACAACGATTTATGCGTTCACAAACATAAACGAACGAACATGAACAATGTAATTTGTTAAACGAACGAACATGAACAAGAAAACTCGTTCGTTTATCCGTTCGTGTTCATTCAATTGTTTGGCTTACTTAATTGACAAACATGAACAAGCCCCCGTTCGTATACGTTCGGTTCATTTACAGCCTTAATCATAGCTAAAAACGATTTTTGATAATATGTAAACTGAACATGAAATAAAACTTTTAAAAACTTCTTTTCTCCCCACTTGGTGGACAAATCCCGCATTAAAAGTGAAAAAACGGATCAGAGGTGGGATGTTGCTCATAAAACTTCTTTTTCTTTTCAGCTTGCTCAACAAGCCATCAAGATATGAGCAAAGAGTAGATCTAGAAAAAATATTCGTTTTCCTTCTCTAAGCTTTGAAGAAAACACTAAATAAACAACAAAATTTCTTTTCTGATCAAACTTGCTGGAAAGACACCAAAACAAAAACGAAGTTGATAGGGTTTTCTTCCCATAAGCTTTCTTATCTTCTCAAGATGTGAGCAAGAACATATCTGGAAAAAATTTCGTGTCTTTTCTCTAAACTTCTAAAGAAAAAGCACCAAAAATAGGAACAAAAAGTGGTGTAAAAACTCGATTTTATCTCCTGACTTTATGAACTGAACTGAAAAATATGAGTAAGAACTCATAAAACTTCTTTTCTTCTGAAACAAACCCCCAAAATATAAACAAAAACAAATATAAGAAAGTTTTTGCAGATTTATGGAGTATTTGAGTGAAGAGAATCATGTAGATCCATAGATCTAAACTAAACACGAAATGGATCTAACAAAGTTTTTTCCTCACTAAACCTTCTTAATCTTCAGCTCGCTTAACAGATCTGAACATCTTTTGTTTTCCATCTCTTAGCTTCTAAAGGAAGCACCAAATAAACAACTTGAATGAAATTGTACATGAGAAATCAAGAAACAAAAACCAATTTTCTTGAAAATGAGCAAGCAAAAGAGGCAAGACTTGCAAAATACTGTTTGTTCTTCCACTTGCCGAATAAAACTCGAAAATGTGAACAAAGATAGGGAAAAAAACTCATAAAAACCTCTTTTCTCCCCAATTTTCTGAATAATCTATCAAAATATAAACCAAAAGATGGATCTGATAAGATCATTTAACTTGAGAATTGCTCAAATAAACTAAAACAAGGCATATCTAGATATCTGAGCAAAAACGAAGTAGATCTAACGATCTGAGCAAAAACCTCAACAGATCTAAAGATCTGAACGAAAAAAGTGAACATATCAAGAGATCTAAACAATAGTTAAACAGATCTGAAAAGATCTTGGCAAGATCCAAACGGATCTGAACAAATGATGGATAAAAATGAACAAATCTTAGATGAAAACACATCAGATCTGAACAAATCTGGGCAAAATCGAGCTGGAGGCCAACTGAGGCTTCTGCTACTTGCTCGAATCCGGGATGGCGCCAAATGATGCGACAACGACCTCCGACGATTTTGTTGGTCTTCTGCTGCATTGAAGATCTGGATATCACAATCACAGAGATGCGTTAGAGCCATCCTATGGACTGTGTCCTGGGAGCAGACTCTAACGATTAAGTTAGATTATCTAGTATATCTGAGATGGTTCTCAATAGCTGAAGAGAACCATCTTGGTGCTGGTGGTGGTGTATGGTGGCTGATGACGGCGGGTGGCAGCTGAGCCACCCGACCGAAGTATAGTGTAGTGGCTGAACCATGGGGGAAGAGTCCAAGGGAAATGTCCACCTTCATGGAGGAGTCACTATTCTATTTATAGGGGACAACTAGGTCAAGGGGAATTGGGTCAGGCCTTGGGCCAGCCCAATTCAGGCCCAGCTAGCAAGGAGCCGGGCAAGGCAGCTCGGAGGCACCGGGTGAGGCTGGTGGGCACGCCTTAGGCAAGGCTGACGGGCGCGCACCAGGAGAGGTTGACAAGGGAGTGCCAGGTTGGGCCAGCGGGAGAGTCCCCAGTAAGGCTGGCAAGGGAATGCCAGGCTGGGCCGGCGAGAGAGTCCCCAACAAGGTTGGCAATGGAGTCCCCAGCAAGGCTAGCAAGTGAACGCCAGGCAGGGCTGGCAGGAGCGCGCCAGGCCAGGCTGGCACGCTGGAGTAGTCTAGGCCATGCTAGTGGACCATATATCAACAGTACATGAGTTTGTAACTTTCCGAAAATATTTGTAAAATTTTCATTTTTAAATCATTAAATCCATACAAACATTTGTTCCAAAACCAATCAAAGTAAATTGTATTTTTCAAACATCAGAGTAAAATATTAATAATTAGTACGGAAAAAATCTATCTGGGGATGAGGTGCAGTCAAGTCGGGCCCTTCCCTCTAGAACTAGAAGTACCTAAAAATGTTTAAGCCACAAACTATAAGGACAAAGCTTAGTGAGTTGCCCAAAATACCACATGCCATACACATCAATGGTTCCAGCCTGCTCATTGGGCCCAAACCATCATAACAGGCCCAACCCCATATATAAATGGGCCAAACATAACATACAAATAGTCCCAACCCAACATAAAAAAGGACCCAACCCAACATGCAAATGGGCCCAACCCAACATGTATAACAATGGGCCCAACCGAACATGCAAATGTGCCCACCTAACGTGCATAACAATGGGCCCAACCCAACTTAAATCTAAGAGAAGATATGATGCTCTAAGTGCTCAGGAGGTTAATAAAGTTGCCAAATTTATTCCATCCATTGATTCAAATCAAAACCATGAACCAAAATGGAGTAAATAACTTAAATCTAAGAGAATAAACCAAAAAAGTGGAAGCTTGAATCATTACAAATCGTCCAAAAGGTGAAATAAAAGATGAGAAGATGTTGCTAGCTTGATCCTTGCACCAAAAGCTCATTCTAATTCCTTCAAAGGGCACCAAAACCACCAAAGATGAGCAAAAAACACTGAGAGGAATTATGGTTAGGGTCTTCTGGTGTAGGTAATATGTAATTGTATTGGCAAGCTAATTAGGGAAAGATGGCAAGAACTTTTTATGCAGCTGGTGTTTGAGAGTAGGTCGGAGATTACCCTAGGGTAAGCCTAGGATGAGATTAGGATGAGATTATTTGATTCGGGGGCTACCCAATCGTTTGTTTCTCTTGCTCTTAGCAAGAGGTTTTATCAGTCTTCGGGCATGTTGGCTTGCCCTCTAGAGGTCGAGATTGCAGACGACCGATTAGTACGAGCATTGGAGGTTTTCAAAGATTGAGTTTTGAGGTTGTACAACCAGCGTTACCTGGTAGACTTGGTTCTCATATCGTTGCGTGGGAACAAGGTTATTGTAACGCATGTGTTTCTGGGCTTGTCATTATTAGCAATGTAATAGTCAGGTTAACCTTTGTAACCCATTTTGAAATAATAAGAATGTATTATCTGAAAATTATGTGTTTTATGCTTAATTGCTTAATTATGTCTTAATTGAATTAAGAATGTATTCTTACCATAAACCCTAGGTTAGACCTCATAATCTCCTCACCATAATGCTACAACCTTCCATAATGCTCAACCAAAGTACCTTTAATCTTAATCAATGAAAACCTTCTTGCATTTCTACACTGCCTTAAACTAACATTAATATTAAATATTTTGGAAATTTTAGCTTTCATTTTTCTTAAGCTCATTTTTGGTCTTTTTAATATTTCATTAACAAAATGCTTCCCAATCCACCTATAATTCTCAATTGCTCCAAGTTTGAATGCCTTGGAGCAATTGTGATCATCTTTCAGTGACTTAATTTGAAAAGAATGTTTGTCCTTCATCCAAGTGGCCTAGAGTCTAAATGGACATTTATGTGTTGTACCTTTGCTACATTTAGCTAACAACCTGTTCTTATCACTTTTTTCATACCATAAACTATATCCATGTCTAACAACATAATTACCCAATAAACATTTAAGTTCATCGGGGTCAAAAAACTTCATACCTAGTATAGGAACCATCTTCTTCCAATTTTGGTTTGGATCATGGACGGGATACATTAGTTTCACATCAACTTCTTCGTTTTTTGCATATGTGTTGGCACCATCTTCTGATTTCTTGTTAGGTGTAACAACCCGAAAATTTCCGCATCATTTTAATGTAACTCTTTCATAATACAATTCGCGCAACCGATCGTCGTTCCGATTTCGATTTCCGATCTTCCGTTTAATTAAGTCATTATCTAGTACACATTTAAAATGACTTAATGGGTGTCTTAATACATTTAGAAATCATTTTAACACCCAACTTTAGTGATCGGAATATTTCTAGAAATTACTGTGTCGGGTTACGGTAACTCAATCGGGTACGACCAAAAGCCTCGTTTAACACCGGTATCGGGTAGAATTCCACCGTGTCCAAAACTTAAACACTATATATGTTTTAATTTTAATTTTATATATTAATTTATAACTAATAATTAAATAGTAAATATCAAATAATTATAAACAAACTTTTTATCAAGCTTAAAAACACAAATGAGCTTGATATTTAACTGTCAGCTAGGCCGAGCTCAGGCGCATTTAGGCAGGTCTCACAAACAAGTTGAGCCCGAGCCGAGCTCATGTAAAACGTGATGCTTTAAGAAGTTGAGGGTTTATTTTAGTCTATTCATAGTTGCGTGCCAAGTTTGCTTGTTTCCAGGTTCTGAATTTTGATGATATGCTGAGTGGTTTAGATGCGCTCATAGCACATAGGCCTCCTAGGTGCTCAGACGAAATGCCAGATCATATATGAAGTTCTAAATGCACTCACATAGAGAAAAATGTGCCTGATTGGCTGGATTTTACAAGTATATTCTGCTTGATGTGATCATCAATCATCAACAATTTTACCCTCAATAATATCACTTTTATTGGCAAACAGGCAGGAAATTACATATATGTTAATTTATTCACTAAAAAAAAAAAACTTTTGTACCAATGACAAATACCAAAATGGTAATTAAAATGCGTCAAAATTCAAAATGTAATGTTGTTATTTTTTTTTCTTTCATAGTAGTTATGTAGTTCCGTTTCAGCAATAGTCTCCCCCATGTCTAACAAATGAAGGGTTTCAACACACTGATAAAAGTTACATAAACTTGAAGCAGCATTGAAGTCGCCTACTCTTGATGACACCCCCGTCTTGAGATTATAAACATGGAGCCCATGAGAGAAAGTATTGAGCAACAAAGCTTGCGGATGCAATTCCAAAACACCTAAAATAAAAAGTTGATCTGTTTTCAATTTAAAAACCACAGACCACGAAGCATCTCTCCATACCCGAATCCAACTTTCACTAATTTCATCATTACAAGAAATCAAAGCTAAAGAACCTTGCATGGTTGTTAGTCCCGATGTCACCCAAATCCGAACGGACATAGGCACTGGAATCATATCAAAAACATGAGTGCTCAAATTGAATGTTAGTATACAACTAATGCATCCGGTTTTCTTTTCTCTTTGATTAATATATGTCACCCAATGCAACACTCCATTGAAAAAAAAGGAATCGTAACGGATACTCTGAATCTGATTTTGATGTTTAGGGGAAGCAATCTCACACCATGTGCCACTCTTCACAGCATAAACAAATGAATTGTTGCCTTTGACATTTGATGTCTGGACAACTTTGTAGTCATCACTGATTGGATCGAATCCAAACCCAATCCCTCGCAACGTAAAGGGTTCAGATCTCTGAGGAAATTCAGGCACGATTAGTTTGCGCCTGATTGAAGGGTTCCATAGAATCAAACCTTTTTTAGTCCACAAACAGAAAGTTCCATTACATGAACCAATAGGTGCGCAAGAAGGGAACGGGACTTCTGTTGTTATATCAATGTATCCACGTTTGGGACACAAATATAATGCCAATTCCTCC
The DNA here is from genome assembly GCF_052625555.1 of Lactuca saligna. NCBI lineage: Eukaryota > Viridiplantae > Streptophyta > Magnoliopsida > Asterales > Asteraceae > Lactuca > Lactuca saligna. The sequence goes on along the minus strand of NC_136423.1, from coordinate 168,719,595 downwards.
TCCTCTCCATGTGATGTGTAAAAGAATTCTTGTTGTTTTTCATTTTTGTCATCGCTAATTAGATGAATGAAGTGGATTTTTTTTTGGGATCTAAGAGTGTGCATGCGTATAAAACCAAGGGTAGAAATACAAGTATATAACGATTTAGAGAGTGATCTAAATCGGAGGAGGGATTTCGGTGCTAGTCTTGTAAATATTTCAACAATCAAATCTTCGCATAGATATTCCGACATCTGCATTTTTCCAACAAGATAAAAATCAGTTGCAATCAAAATTCTTCTCTGTTTGCATAACTTTATAATTCTTGTGAATATTCATGGTTATGTAAATGGATGTACAAGATGTTCATCAACTAAAATTGACTGCGAAACTAATGAGCATGAGTAACTCCAACAGAAGTAATATATTTACACAAAAGTTCAATAGTAAAAGAGTTATGTTCTCAATTACATCATCTAGCTAGGTCGATTTCTCATGCAATCCAAATTAACAAATTACTAAAGTCAAAACTAATATAAAACCAAATCAAAGGTTCTGGCTTTGTTTTTCACCAATCCATTAGAAATTCAAGTTTCAGCCTAAGAATTAAAAGCATAAATCAGAATTACGCATGAAAAATAAAACATGATTTATGTTATTTAATCAAAAGACAGAGTTTCCCAAACATGAAACTTATCTATCATTCAATTAAAGCAAAAACAGAAGTTACCTCGAGTAGGAGAATTAAGAAACTGAAAACAGTAAATTTGATAAAAATTTGAATTAGAGCAACCCAGAAAAAGAAATAGCGATTACGTTCCGGCCTTGGTGAGAAGTGAGAAGTGAGAAGTGAGAAGTGAGAACTGGGATAGAGAGGAGAGGAGAGCGAAAATCTTGCCAAAATCCGATCGATCGATTGATACTTTGATAGGCGTGATTCAGTGAAGAAAGAAGGAATTTTAATCATGAATTCGTGATTATCAGATTATACTGTTTTTCTGTTCCATATATTTCTCCATCAGCTTGTTTTTTGTTCTACGCCTTTGGACTACCAAAATGAACAATGGGCCGACCTTATACATATATTGATATATTGCGTTAATTTATGTGAAACTTAGACCATACCATCCTAAGTTCCTAAGAAACTTATCAAAACATTGAATACATTTTATAAGGAGTATTTATAAGTTATTGAATACGACAATAATTAAGATGAAATTTAATTCTAACATCTAAGTTGTAACCTCAACATCATAACAAATGCGTGCATTGCCAAAGCCAAAGCCAATGTCGAAGATGCAGATTAAAGGATTCCGTAGAATCAATCGATCTTTCATTGAAAGAGATATGATACATAAATAGGTACAATAGCTAACAAACTACCTAAAATACAATATCAATTAAGAGAAATTACAGGGGAAAATAATACGTCTAATACTCCCCGGCAATTGGAGCAGGAGGAGGACAGATGCTCAAACTGGTATTGAAACGATTGAAGAGGTGACGTGGCAACCCTTTGGTAAAGATCTCCGCATATTGATGATCGGTCGGTACATGAATGACACAAACTCTTCCAATTTGAATTAGTTCTCGTACAAAATGAATGTCAATCTCGACATGTTTTGTTCGTTGATGTTGGACAGGGTTGTTAGAGAGGTAAACAGCGGAGATGTTGTCACAATATACGATCATTGCTTTTGTTACCGGCACGTGAAGTTCAAGTAATAGGTTGCGGAGCCAGCTTGTTTTGGTAGTGGCATTTGCAACACATCTGTATTCTGCTTCTACACTAAAGCGGGATACCGTTGGCTGCCGTTTAGATGACCAAGAGACAAGGTTTTCTCCAAGAAACACACAATATCCAGATGTTGAACGAAGAGAATCGGGGGACCCTCCACAGTCAGCGTCCGAGTTTGCGGTGATGCGAAGGTTTGAGGATGCGTGAATGTGAAGCCCTTGGTATGCGGTTCCTTTTAGATAGCAAAGTATTCGTTTGAGGAAATTAAAATGAGGTTCTCGGGGAGCATGCTTAAAAAGGAAAACTTGTTGAACGGAATAGGCAATATCCGACCTCGTAAAGGTAAGGTATTGTAGAGCACCTGCTAGGCTTCGATAAAGAGTACCATCAGTGAACGTTTGAACACAGTTAGCACTAAGTTTGGAAGAAGTGTCCACCGGTGTGCCGAAAGGGTTGCATTCTGTCATTTTTTTTTCTCTATCAAGAATGACGTTAACATACTGAGATTACAAAAGGAACATACCTTGATTGGTACGTGTAACTTGAATGCCAAGAAAATGATGAAGTGTTCCCAAATCGGTCACGAAAAATTCGCGAGAAAGAGTGTCGGTGACCTTGCGTAGAAAATAATCAAAAGATGTCGTAAGTATAATATCATCGACATATAGAAGTAAGTATGTTGTGTCTTGCCCTTTCTGATAAACAAATAGAGAAGTATATGTGGCAACACTTTTAAAACCATGAGATGTGATGTATGTGGCAAAGAAGTGGTACCAAGCCCGTGGGGCTTGATGAGCCTATATAAAGACTTTCGTAACCTGCAAACAAAGTCAGGGCGGGTGTGATCCACAAAGCCCGGAGGTTGGTGCATATAAACGGTTTTGGCAAGATTGTCGTGTAGAAAATCGTTTTTGACATCGAGTTGGTGCATCGGCCATGAGCGAGATACTGCAAGAGAAATGATTGTGCGAATTGTAGTGGGTTTAACGACAGGGCTGAAAGTGCCATCACAGTCTAGGCCAACCTGTTGAGATTTCCCATTTACCACAAGTCGAACTTTGTATCTTTAGAGAGATCCATCAGCATTGATTTTATGATGAAAGAGCCATAAGCATCTAATAATATGAGCACCGTTAGGTCTGGGAACGAGTTCCCATGTGTTACTATTGCACAGGTCCTTGTACTCGTCGTTCATGGCCTTATTCCAGTGAGGGTCGAGAAGGGCAAGTTGAGGGTTTTTCGGGATGGGAGAAAGAGTAGTGGTGTGAAGGTTAAGACGTTGAATTGGTTTGGTGATTCCAACACGAGATCTAGTTGTCATTGGGTGAGGCAGAATTGGTGGTGTTTGCGGGTTATGATCGTGGTTATTGGTTGAGGTTGATGGAGGTGGGGGCGATGGAGAAGGAAAAGTAGTGTTTTGGTGGGTTGGTGTTGGGGAAATAGGGGTGGATGGGTGGAGAAATGTTTGTATGTGGATGAAAGATTTGTGTCTTGGCGAAGGAATTGGTAATCATGGGAAGGAGTTTTGGAGAGAGTGGAGATGGGAAAAACGGATTCATCGAAGGTGACATGGTGAGAAAGATGGATTTTCCTGGTATCGGGGTCAAGGCAGCGGTAGCCTCGGTAATTGGCTGGATATCCAAGGAAGACACACCGTATGGACCGGTTATTAAGTTTGTGGGTGTGAGTGTAATGAAATCTAAAAATACCATAGCGTTGAAGTCGACATCTTGTACAAATGCAATGTCTGGGTCGAAATATACAAGGGGGTTGGGGGAAAATACACCATTATAGTGGATATCCATGATGAGGGATGATCCCTTCGTCATTACAGACGAAGAAACATAAATTGATTTCAATTGCAAAGGTTCGACATTGAGAATGAAGAGAAAGGGGAACGACTGAACGAAGGAATGAAAGTGGTGGGTTTTTTTTGTTTATGAGCCCTAATTCCAATTACCATTCATATAATGTGTCAAAAATGCTAAGTAACTTCATTTAATGCCACGTAATACAACATAATGCCACGTAATATACCAAATCAGAAAAAAACTATGATCATCGGTTATATCACCTTAATAAGTACATGTTAAACAAGTTCAATTGACAAATGTATATGAAAAAAATATTGTTACCTTAATGTGTACTGACCCTAAACTACGTTACCTTTCTATCTTATTAACCCAAACTACAAATGTTCATGAAATCATCTTAAACCGATCATAAAAACACAAGCCTAAGAAAGTAATAAAGTTTTGTAAGTGGACTAGTCCGATCCTAAAACAGAGTCTAGAACAAAAAACCGGTACTTGTGAGAATACTTATTTTATTTTATGTGATTGTTTTCCTTGATGGAAATTCACATTTTCACCCGTATATGACATTTGCTACTAATGAGCTATTTGGGATTAACTCGTTAAAAGCTCAAATCGAGTCGAATTAAACGAGTTCGAGCTTAGTTTTAAGCCTCATTTATTAAACGAGCTCGAGCCCAAGTTTCATCTTTCGAACTCGATTAGGCTCGCGAGCCTAAACAAGCCAATGCATACTTATGTAATATAAGTTTTAATTTTAATTTTATGTATTAATTTATAACTAATAATTAAATATTAAATATCAAATAATGATAAACAAACTTTTTATCAAGCTTAAAAACACAAATGAGCTTGATATTTGACTATTAGCTAAGCCGAGCTCTTAGGCAGGTCTCACAGACAAGTCGAGCCCGAGCCTAGCTCGAACATTTTAAATCCACCACGAGCCAATGTCGAACATGCAGATAGCCATGTTCTTGTTCTGCCACGACTTCTGCTCTAGGTATAACAATCCTGAAAGCCACAATGAATTTAAAATATCGTATTGCATGTTACACTTTCCACTCTTTGATTTTAAACCAAACATCTCATTTAGCTGAGGAACTTACCAGGTAAGTTCACCCAAGAAACCTCTTTTGAATTAGTTATTTTTAAATGATGTTTTGGAAATGTATTTTTAATGTTGTAAATTATTTAATTTTTAAAAAATGGTGTACTAGTTTATGAAATATATTTTTTATGTTTTATAAAATTTTCATCTTTACAACCTTGGAATAAAGATAAAGATGATGAAAAAACATTATTATAAACAAAAGTCAACAAAATTTTGTTACCTTTGGATCATGATCATCAACAACTTTAGCCTCAATAAGATCTAATTTTATTGGGAAATAAGTGGGAAATTACATATTTGTTTCTTTATTTTAAAAAAAAAGAAAAATAATCTCTTTTATATCAATGTGACCAAAATCGTAATTAAAATGTGTCGAAAATCAAAATGTAATTTTATGTTTTCTTCATAGTTCTTCCGTTTCACAAATAGTTTCCCTCATGACTAACAAATGAAGGGTTTTGACACACTGACATAAAGTTGAAGCAGCATTGAAGTCGACTACTCTTGATGGCACCCCGTCTTGGGATTAAAAATATAGAGCCGTTGAAAATAAGTATTGAGCAACAAATCACCATTAGTAGTCGGTTGTGGTTGCAATTGCAACGCTCCTATAACATAAAGTTCATATGCATTCATTTTAAAAGCCACAGACCACGAAGCATCTTTCCATACCCGAATCCAACTTTAATTAAATTCATCACAATAAGAAAAAAAAGCTAAAAAATCTTGGATGGTTATTAGTCCCATCGCTAACCAATGTCATGTGGGTGCAACCAATCTAATTTTCAGTCATGTTGTTTTCCGAAGACTCCTCACAACAACTTAACGAAGGCGTACATAGCCAAAACAACCTAGCTCTGTATAAAACATTCCTGAAAGCCATATGGGAAATATCAGAGTAACAACAACCACCATGATCTCAACAACACAGACTACAGGGGCTAACATCCCACAATCCATAAGTGGACAACACATGGGGCAAGAAAAGATAAAGAAGCATTTATTATATATATATATATATATATATATATATATATATATATATATATATATATATATATATATATATGAGTAGATCAAAAGAGAACACCTAAAAGGTTGAGAACACGATATATATATATATATATATATATATATATATATATATATATATGTGTGTGTGTGTGTGTATATATATATATATATATATATATATATATATATATATATATATATATATATATATATATATATGGAATGTTATATGGAAAACAAAAAAAAACCTTAAAAAACCGTAAAAATCATAAAAACGCATAAAAAAATATTTAGAGATCACATATCTTCTTTTTTTTTTTTTTGATTTTATATTCTTAAAAATTGTAGGTTTTTTTTCCTAAATTCGCTGAAAAAAATAAAAAATTGATTTTTAGTCGACCCCGTTTTATGCAGTGATGCAATTCGAATTAATTTAGTTTGTCATGTTTGCAATCAATAAGAAACTATAAGGCAAAAAATGAGGATCTTGAAGTAGACAATTTTGAATTATTATTAAAAAACCACTCATTGGAGAAGAGGGATAAGATGAACAATGGATGATGATGAAGAAGAGGATTTTGGATGATTATTAACTATGCCTAGCCCGAGCTTTATCTAGTCTCAAGGTTGTATAACTCATTTCTAATCCCTACTTGGACCGCAAAAATGAACAGTAGGCCGACCGTTATACATATATCGCATTCGGTGAAGTTAGAGTGTTCGACCACACCATCCAAAGTTCCTAATAACAAATATATCAAAACGTTGAATAATTTTCATACAGAGCATTCATAAATTATTGAATACAACAACAATTAAGATAAAACTGATAACATCATAGTTTTAATTTATCTTTTCCGGTAATGATGTTTTCTGACGACTCCTCTACAGCACCGCCTAAACATGAAGTAGTTGTACAAATGAAACTCAACATCATCGTGAAGGTGTGCATAGGCACTCCCATGTTGACAATAATGTCCATTATACTTTGGAAATCTTTGCGGCGAAGGAGTTCGTACGACAACTACAGACTAAAGATAAAGATGTTGAAAAGACAGATTGCTATATATAAAGGCAACAAAATTTTATGAAGACTTTCGTATATGCTCTAAATAAACATTAAGATATTATATTTGTCCTGTCTAATTATAAATATTATTTATATCCTTCATAAGCTTCCAAAATATCATATTTGCCCAAACGCTTTTTAGAAAGAAAACAAAATACCTTTTAATCATTTTTTGTTATTTACAAACATTTTAATTATAAAATGACCATAATACCTTTGCTTCAAAATTACAAGAATATTTTGAATCCCCTCCCATAGACATGTATCCGGCTTCGGCCGTAGGCATGTGTATGTGTGCGGTTGTACATGGCCAATGTCGTTTAGGGGCCAAAATTCTTTTATGTACATTAGTATTGGCGACAGATCAGTGATGGAATAGAGACAAATCTTGTTTTGATTAATTTTATAACAATTATCGACTTATCGTAGTATTAACGATTTTTATTATATAAAAATATTTAGAGGTTAATTTTAATTTCACACTGGGTCTTTGAAATCAACAGACCAACCTTAAATGTATCGAGCCCAGAAATCGTATGAACCGAGCAAATGATGAACATTAAGAAATCCAAGAAAGCAAAACTAAAATTATTTAATACAAACTGAAGAATCAATCATGTATTCATGTTTGTTTACATAAATTTATTGTCGTGTTTGTTCACGTAAATTTATTGTCGTCAGCGACAGCTTCTGTAACAATTGGCTATGTAGGAACTTGCTCCCAAAAGCAAGAAGGGAACGTTTTTCAACAATGTTATTAATGAGGTTTACGAAACTATGGTCTTGTGGCTTTCAAAATACCAAACTTTTTGGGAAGATATTGAAGAAAGGACCTGGCGTTGGCCTTCACCACGTACGTTATGACATGTCGAAGTTTCGTGACAGAACCGACACGAAGCTGAATAACTGTAACAACCCGTCCCCGGTATGATGATTCCATAGTATTTATTTAAAAGGTTGCAAGAGGGACTCGGCAAGTTCATAGCCTGACTCGCCGAGTAGGGACGGGATTTCGAGCATGTGTTAGTCGGCGACTCGGTGAGTCCATATTCGGGACTCGACGAGTTTTCCTGCCTGGAAGAAACCCTAAATCCCCGGGTTGCTCACTATTTAAACAACCTTATAGCCCCCAATCTCGCCTCCTTCACCCCTTAGAGAGCTGTGAGAAAACCCTAATCCATCCTTGAGTGATCTAAGTGTTCTTGTGTGAAATTGTGAAGGCTTGAAGAAGAAGAAGAAGAAGAAGAAGAAGAAAGGAGCAAGGAGAAGAGGTGTAGAGCAAAGATCCAAGGGCAAATCAGAGTTCATTGAGGTATTCATCGGATTTCCTCCCTTTTTATGCTTTAAACCTCCATTAGAACTCTTCTAGAACTAGTTTGATGCTTTTCTCAAGCCTTATGATTGTATGGATGCCCTAATAGGTCGAGATATCCTTAGATCTGTTCATTTAGGAGTTGTAGAGCCCGGATCTATTGCCTTTTTGAAGATACTTTGCATGAAAACCCTAGATCTAGCCTTTATTATGCTTTTTGAGCCATTTTATCTTCATGGATGCATATGGGCACGTAAAGATAGAATCTTTACGTGCTAATCGAGTTAAGGGAGTCCATATCTATAAGTTTTATACACTGGATTCAAGCAGGATCGAGTTTAGAGTTGCTGCATGCAAGCGACTCGGCGAGTCGGAAGAACGATTCGGTGAGTTGAGTCGCGAGTCCCCGGTTTTTTCCCTTTTTGAGTGATGCCGAGTGGGACCAGTGAGTGGTAGAGTGGACTTAGCGATTTTGAGGTCAGACTCAGTAATGGAGGGACCTAGCGAGTTGTTCATACAACTCGGTGAGTCCAAGGCAATCTTCTTAGCCCGAAGAACAACTCGTTGTGTTGTTCATACGACTCGACGAGTTGGATGCAGATTGCCTGAAGTTTTAGATTCGAAAGGGAACTCGTCGAGTTGATGCCATACTCGACGAGTAGCAGCGAGTAGGTTTGAGAAGTGAGAATAGGGACTCGGCGAGTTGGCGGCCCAACTCGGCGAGTCAGGTCAACTGTGGGTTGACTTTGACCAGGAGAGTTGACTTTGATCAGGAGAGTTGACTTTGACCAAGGGTAAAAGAGTCATTTTACCCCAGTGCAGTGATTAGCATTTGATTGAGTGTGTTATGGATTTGTAGCCGGGGAGATACCGGAGCAGCAACAGTTAGCTTCCAGAGCCATACACACAGCAGCCAGTTCACGAGGTGAATTTCCTTCCAGTAGGAACAGGGTCTAAGGCCACAATGCCGGCCCGTTCAGTTAGCAGTAGTCTCAAGACTCCGGTCTAATACAATAGTTAGTATGTTTGACGCCTCCGTGGCTCAGACAGGATGTATGTGTTTATGCTAGTTGACATGTTATGCTATGCTATGTTCAGTCAGTTAGCTTCGGACTCCGGTCCGATGTAGGGGACAAGATCCCAGTCAGTTAGCTTCGGACTTCGGTCCGATGGAGGGGACAAGGTTCCAGACAGTCAGCCTCGGACTTCGGTCCGATGGAGTGGACAAGGTCCCAGTCAGTCAGCTTCAGACTTCGGTCCGATGGAGGGGACAAGGTCCCAGTCAGTTAGCTTCAGACTTCGGTCCGATGGAGGGGACAAGGTCCCAGTCAGTCAGCTTCGGTCTTCGATCCGATGGAGGGGGCAAGGCCCCAGTATGTGCTTTATATGTTATTGCATGGTATGTGGTAGTTTGGGGGAGCTCACTAAGCTTCGTGCTTACAGTTTCAGTTTTGGTTTCAGGTACTTCCGCAAGCAAAGGGAAGAGCTCGGGATGATGGCATCGCACACACCACAGCTTCAGTTTTTGTCCTGGGAGTTGATACAGTTTTTCTTAGATATGTTTCGATACAATTGTGACTCACTTTTCTTACAGTATTTGAGTATGGTTTGAGATACACAGTGTATAGTTTTATTATATGATACTCAGATTTACGATTTTCGGTTATATTAAAAATGAAATTTTTGGGTCGTATTTTTGGGTTGTTTCAATAACGTAAAAAGTGAAATTTACGTTAGAGAAATATTTAGCCTCAGTGATATAAAAAAAGTCGTAGAGTTCGTTAAACCAAGAGAATGCATAAAAAGAACGCCCAAATCTGACTTCGTATGAGGAACTTATGATTTTATGAAGTTTCGACTTAGCAGTATGAAGTACAAATATTCGATTTGAGACCGAAGAGTTTTTAGCTGAAACAATCTAAACGAGAATTGAAGATCTCGTTAATATTAGTGAATCGATAAAAAGATAGGCGAAAACGGACGTCGGATGAAGAAGTTGTGATTTTATAACGGAGTTTTCCTATCCCGACCTACTAAAAATAATATATAAGTAATATATTTATAATATATTAAAAATCAAGCCAAAATTAGCCAATGGAGTCTAAACGAGAGTTGTAGAGCATAATCTCACCTTCGCGTCGATATAAAGAACGTCGAAAACGGAGTTCGTATGCGAAAGTTATGAATTTCATAAGTTCGGGGCGTGAAACCCCAAAACTGTCAGATACCACGACGTGGCAAGTAGTGCCATGATGTGGCAAGTCTTCTTACACCTCCGGGAGTCCCCCAGACGCAACTTGCGATAACGCATGCAGTGACGACCAAGCCCATGACGTGGAAAAGGTGCCACGATGTGGCAAGGGCCAATTTTTCCCTATAAAGAGATTTGAAGGGCCAGCCGTTTAGGGTTGCTATATTCTCTCATGTCTCACCCATATTACCTTGATTTACGTGCAAAGAAGTACCCCTGAAGCCCAGGTATCATCCCAAGACCCGAAGCGAGTCTCGAAGCCCAAAGATCCCAAGAAGAAAAGAGTTTCCGAGCCGAAGCTCTGCCCGCGAGGAGCCTGGTTTTTGTGAAGATCTTCTAGATCTACCAAAGAATACTATTTCTACAACTCGTAGTGTGTAGTTACTTTCTCCTAACGCATAATTATGAAGTATTAGAATACGAAATATGTGTTATGTGTATATTTTGTTGATTATATGTGTGAATGTATATTCACTTTCTTCTATCTCATAGATATGATTTATTCTCTATGAAATATGTGTTATGTGTATGTGCCTCATCTGTTATGTGGAATATTTATTGAATGAACATGCTATACAGGTTTTAAACTATGTATAAAAATATATATTTTTATATACTAATATGTTGGGTAGAACATGGGTAGATAATTGATGTGTGATAAACAGATGAGAGGCCTCGATGTCATTGTGATCCAGTCATCTAGCGGAATTTAGATGACGACCATAGACTCTTTCTAGACAGACCCGTGGAACACTAGCATGCTCATAACCTATAGGTGTTAATAAACTTGGGTGTTCATTCGCTGTATTCCATCCCCCTTATGGTTGCCTTATTTGACTTATATTGGTGAGGAATACCCGAAGCATGTGTTGTCGCCCTGATGAAATATTCTTAGACTAGGTCCCTTGTGATAGTTGTTTTAGGGACGTAAAGTTAGAATAACGGGAATGGGTAATTGGGTTATTTTTGGTTGAGGAAATTAAATTAATCATTTATTGTGGGTTGAAAACCCTATATGCTCACCAGGCTCCCAAGTCTGACCCACTCAGTTTATTTGTATTACAGGAAGTGGCGCGAGGGCATAAGATGGATGAATAATCAAGTTGTTTTGTTTACAAGTCTGTATATGTATATATTTGTTGAATGACTTGTAATGTTATCGTTTATGCTTTATGGTCTGTATCGGAACATGACATCCCGAGTTTTGATTATATAATGAAAACACATTTCTTTATGAAATGCTTTGGTAAATATTATTTTATCACGTTTTGTTTTTGGGAACAAATTCCGCAACTCTTTTAAATCAAAAGGATTTACTCTGAAATTATTTTAAAAGCATAAATGAAACCGGTCTTTTCTGGCCGTGATTTTGGGGATGTTACAGTTATTATCGGCATGGATTGGATGAGGCCTAACCGGGCTGTGATCGACTGCGCGCAACAGTTGGTTCGTGTCAGGACCCCAAGTGGGGGAGAGTTGGTGATTCTGGGCAAGAGGCCGTAGAGTGGACCAGCTTTATGCTCATCAGCGTTGGCTAGGCTCTACCTTCAGCAGGGTTGCGTAGGGTATGTCGCCTACGTCATGGATACTCGGGAGACGGGTAAGGAGAATGTGAGTGATGTGCCAGTGGTGCGAGAGTACCCAGATATGTTCCCAGAGGAGTTGCCTGGGATACCTCCAGAGAGACAAGTGGAGTTTAGGATCGATCTAGTCCCTGGTGCGGCTCCGATAGCCAAGGCACCATATTGGTTGGCTCCTCCTGAGATGTGGGAGTTGTCTACACAGCTGTAAGAGCTTTTAGACAAGGGGTTCATCAGACCGGACAGTTCACCTTGGGGAGCCCCGGTTCTGTTTTTGAAAAAGAAGGACGAGTCGCATCAGATGTGTATAGACTACCGGGAGCTGAACAATGTAACAGTGAAGAACCGTTACCCACTCTCGAGGATTGATGATCTCTTCGACCAGCTACAGGGGGCATCTTGGTTTTCCAAGATAGACTTGCGTTTAGGCTACCATCATGTAAGGGTCAAAGATGAGGATGTGCAGAAGACTACTTTCCGGATTCGATATGACCCTATGAGTTCATGGTGATGCCCTTCGGGCTCACCAATGCATCTGATGCGTTCCTGGACCTCATGAACCGCATATGCAGAGCGATGTTGGATCAGTCTATGATAGTTTTCATTGATGACATCTTGGTTTATTCCAAGATGCGGGAGCAGCACGAGGAGCACCTGCGAGAGGTGCTAGATACCTTGAGGAGGGAAAGCTTGTACGCCAAGTTCTCCAAGTGTGAATTCTGGTTGCGCGAGGTGCACTTTCTTGGGCACCTTGTCAACCAGAATGGTATTTTGGTCAACCTGGCCAAAGTAGAGGCCGTGATGAGGTGCGAGGTTTCGAACTCTCCAACTGAGATTCGGAGTTTTTTGGGTTTGGCAAGCTATTACCAGATATTCATTCAGGACTTCTCCAAGATAATCGTGCCCTTGACTCGGTTGACGAAGAAAGTCGTGGTCTTTCGCTGGGGGCCTAAGCAACAGGCGGCATTTGAGACATTAAGATAGAGGTTGTGTGAGGCACCAATCCTAGCCCTGCCAGAGGGTGTGGGGGATTTTGTAGTATACTGTGATGTGTCCATTTCAGGTTTGGGCACGATATTGATGCTAAGGAGGCATGTTATCGCCTACGCCTCAAGGCAGCTGCAGCCTCATGAGGCGAACTACCCAACGCACGATCTAGAGTTGGTGACGGTCGTCTTTGCCCTCAAAATTTGGCGACACTACTTCTATGGGGCCTGATGTACCATTTACATGGACTACAAGAGTTTGAGCTACCTCAAGGATCAGACGAATCTGAACATGATGCAGCGTTGGTGGCTAGATGTGGTGAAGGATTATGACCGTGAGATCCTCTACCACCCAGGGAAGGCCAATGATGTGGCTGATGCACTTAGCCGAAAGGTGTCCCCGATTAAGGGTGACAGTGGCGACTCCACTTTTGGAGCAGATCCGAGAGGTGCAGGTTGAGGGGATGAAAGAGGCGTGCCGGAAGTGCGAGCTGTCATAGGCCAGGTGGCCTCATTTCACTATGATAGCCATGGGTTCCTAACCCTACATGGGAGGGTCTGGGTTCCGTAATGGGGCAGAGTACGAAAGATTTTGATGGATGAGGCCCACAAATCCAGGTTTTCTATCCATCCTGTGGTGACGAAGGTCTACAGAGATCTTCGTCCCGATTATTGGTGGCCATGCATGAAGCGGGATGTAGACTGGTACGTCGAGAGATGCCTGACCTGCAAGAAGGTCAAGACCGAGCACCAGTGGCCTCATGGCAAGAACCAGTCGTTGGATATCCCTATATGGAAATGGGAAGATATTACTATGGATTTCATCACGAAGCTTCACAGGACCGTATAGAGAGTGGATTCGATTTGGGTCATCGTGGATCGATTGACCAAGAGCGCCCATTTCATTCCGATCTAGGAGATCATTTCGGCCGAGAAGCTAGCCGACATCTACATTCGGAAGGTAGTAGTGCGACACGGAGTGTCAGTCTCCGTGATTTCCTGACAGAGACGTGCGGTTCACTTCCAAATTCTAGAAGAAGTTTCACGACGAGTTGGTGTAACACCGAAAATTTCAAAACAATTTTTCATTTAAAAATAACCGTTTAATTCTTAAAAACACTTTGCTTAAAATCTCATTCATAATCGAATTACAAAACATAACTCCATTTTCACTTGGATAATAAACCAGGACCCTCAAAACATCACTCTTTCTCTGGTGTTTACAATCGAGCTGGTGTCGTCCCGTGATCCTGAGAGAAACCTGAAACACATAACACAAAACACTATAAGCATAAAGCTTAGTGAGTTCCCCAAAATACCACACATAACACATATTAGCCACTCGAGGCTATAACTCTGTGGGTTTGTGGACCCTACTCTATGAACCTTCCGGTTCTAACTCTGTGAACCTTCCGGTTCTAACTCTGTGAACCTTCCGGTTCTAACTCTGTAAACATGCACATCATAAATCACATAGAAATAATACATTAAAACATATAACATACAAAACATACAAATACTCTGTCACATAACTCTGGTTACCTACTCAAGGTAAAGCATAGTGAGAAGACTCACCTGGTAATCAGAAAGCAATTATCTGCACATGCGAACCTTGGACTCGCCACCGCCTCACACATAAGGAAAATATCTTTAATTAATACTCGAAGTACCAAATCTAATTAACTGACAATTACTCTTTCCCTCTCTAGTCAGGTAATGGGTAAAAGACCATTTTACCCCTCCCTGACCTCTATTACCTCTGTTGACTAAAACTCCCAAAGTCAACATCAGACAACTCAAGTCAACGGTCAACACTAACCAGACTCGGCGAGTACACAAGAGTGACTCGGCGAGTCCATGCGGTTTCTCTAAATACTTTTTAAACCTCTTAGACACGACGAGTTCCCTCTACACTCGTCGAGTTACCTGGCAACGAAACGTGGGGCAACCCCGACTCGACTCGTCGAGTCTGCCTATGGACTCGGCGAGTTGCTCCTATGAAAACCCTCATCTGACCTTCTGAGGTTAGATCTGCTTCACCAAACCATAGATCTAACTCCCTCAAAGAAAATAACAATGAAAAGGTCGAACCTTGGGCATTCATACAAGGTTCTACAAGCTCATTTGGGTGAAACCCTTCATTACATAACAACCCTAGCTCAAAACTCCAAATAAAATGCATAAAGCAGGATGGAAGGGACTCTCTGGACCTCTTTGGGTTCAGATCTATGACTTCACACTCAATGGGACACTATACTCCACAAATCAAGCCATAAAAGAAGCTAGAAAACCCTAAAATCACCAATCTTACCCAAAACAGAAAAGGGAGAACGATTTGATACCTCTATGGTGAAGATACAAGCTCAGAAGCTCTGAATCGACACTCCCCCTTGACCTCCCTTTGCTGGAAATGACTACTCCATTGCACAACCACTTCGAGAATGCTCCAAAATGGCTCTTCTTCACTCTCTCAGCTCTCTGGTTCGATAGGAGTCTCTCAAAGGTGTAAGTGGCCGCCATTGAAGGCCATAAGGGCCTTTAAATAGGTCCCAAACCCAGACAATTAGGGTTTTCCTTGACAATGCCGACTCGGCGAGTCCAAATACCCGACTCGTCGAGTCCCTTCATTAAACTGGTCCCCAAAACGCGATCCTACTCGGCGAGTCGAGGCGTCAAATCGCCAAGTCTCCTCATTCCCCAATATAAATTACTCAAATTCCCATACCTGGATATCCAGATGTTACAATTCTCCCCCACTAGAATCAGACTTCGCCCTCGATGTCTCACTCTGGAAACAACTCCGGATGCTGCTCACGCATCTCACGCTCCGGCTCCCAAGTAAGCTCTGACCCCTTCCGATGTTGCCACTGGACTTGCACCAGAGGCACCTCTTTGTTCCTCAGAACCTTGATCTTTCGATGACGAATAGCCACCGGTCTCCCAACGTAGTTCAGGCCCACATCCACCTGAATATCCTTTAATGGCACTACTGCCGACTCCTCGGCTATACACTTTTGCAGCTGCGACACATGGAAAGTGTCATGGATCTGACCTAGCTCTGCAGGTAGCTCCAACCGGTAAGCTACCCTGCCTATCCTCGCGATCACCCGAAAAGGACCGATATATCGGGGCCCCAAATTGCCCTTCTTCCTAAATCGGATCACTCCTTTCCAAGGAGAGACCTTCAGGAGTACATAGTCACCGACCAAAAATTCGAGCTCGGACCGACGCCTGTCCGCATAACTCTTCTGGCGACTCTGAGTGGTTAACAACCTCTTCCTGACGTCTGAAGCACGATCTCTGTACTTCCCATCACACGTTGCTCTACCTCTCCCCAGCAAATGGGGTTCGATACCCCCTTCCCTACAACAGCTCAAAGGGTGGCATACTGATGCACTAATGATGGATGTTGTTGTAGGAAAACTCTGCCAAGGGCAAATATGGGCCACAATTTCCCCACGAAATCTAATACACATGCCCGAAACATATCATCGAGCGTCTGAATCGTTCGCTCCCTCTGAAGTGTCCACATACATCACCATGGTAGACTCTAGCTCATTTCTCATATTCATCTTCGATACCGAGCACCAGGTCAGCTTTTGGCCCCACAACTGAACCCCCAAAGGTCACACATAACATGATCCAAAATATCTCACTAACTTCCTCCCCGTGACCACTATCACGGTCCAGTGACACACAAGTCACGAAATTCCCTTTTTCCTCATAAAATATACAATCCAATCGAAGATCGACTCAAGTCTAACCTCTGGCGTCTGCTGCGCATATTCTCCCGCGCGCCTCGCTGACCCTCCTGACAGAGACGGAGACCTCAATCTCGCCCCGGTTTAACCACTAGGCTCCAAAAACTCAACACTAGGGCTACTCAAGGCTAAAACTCTTCTGCATCATGCACTTATCGGAGAACACTCCATCGTCACACTCTCTTGCCATCTAGTGGGTACTATGGCTTCCCGCAACATTACGAAAGCCTCTGACTAGTGAGTACTACGGCTCCCCGTAGTATCACAATGCCAACTAACTAGTGAGTACTACGGCTCCCCGTAGTACCACGACTCCCTCCCTCTGACTTGTGAGTACTACGGCTCCCCGTAGCATCACAACACCCTCTGACTGGCGAATACTACGGCTCCCCGTAGCATCACGACTCTCTCTCTCTCTCTCTGACTTGTGAGTACTACGCCCCCCTGTAGCATCATAACACCCTCTGACTGGTGAATACTACGGCTCCCCGTAGCTTCACCCTATACTCTCATTCTCATTACAACACCACACTATGTTCACTAACTCATGCACCGAAGACTATCATAGATAGTTACACACACACTTGCCCTGATATGCATTACAGACTCTGACGCCAACCGCCATAACACAGAACCTACCTCTACGGAGATCCACTTCCTTAAATAATCCCTCTTGATGACAATACACGAAGGGCTCCCACTAGAACCGTGGATACATGATACATCACTAGTCATCTTAAACCCAAGACTCTAAATAACTCCGAAATCAGGACGCTATACGCGGAAACCACGGAACACCTTAACAGAGCATCACAATGTCCTGCCTCTACCACTGATTCCCTTACTCCCAGCACCATACACATACAATAATACATTTCCTCTGAATCCCATAATAATTTCCTATTTCACTCAATGCACAACTTCAGTGCATCCAAACACTCAATTGGAATACAAGGAAGGCGCTAACTCTTCAGAACAAACTGATGATCCTCCGAAACCCTTTCCACTACTGCTCAAAATCCAAGCAAGAATACACATCCTAGCTCAGGAGTTGGCTACTCGACAATCTTCAACCCACATTTCAACCCAGAAGTTCTCAACTTCCCATACCATCATTACGAGTCTTCCACTTGAAACGACTCTGACCACCACCAGATTCTTGACCATTGACCACCCACCGTGGAGACACCCATCCTTCTCTCAGACATATACCACATGCATTATCTCGCCCTGAACCTTTCCTTGATCACCAATGACCCTGATCTCATGAATTCAAGCCGCAAGTTTTTGTATCCAACCCCTAACCGCTCTTGCACAAATCTCTGGTTCTCTCAATAAACCACCTGGTTCTCCCCCACTTAGGGTTCGAACCATCACGATCTGACACATCAACAACCTCACAAACTATTTTCAACAGCAATAATGCACCTGCCCCTGGAAAGTGCTACGCAACGCCCGATAATCCCCTTTAAGGAAATCAATCGATCTCATAACTCTGAACCTCATATGAAATCCTCAAGAACTTCTCGTCACGACTGCCTCTAGTTGTCACACCCCCAAACCAGAACGGCGGAAACGTTCGGGGGCGGAGGACGTCATGTTCAATATCATAACAGTTCATAGAAAGGAAAGTACACACCACCATATATAATAAGTTTGCAAGATGTTTACATAGTTGTATTCATTACATGTTCAAAATAAAAGTACATAAAATCATTCAAAAAGAAGTAATTAATGCCAACGCGTTAATCCCAAAAGTTGATTCCCAACCTGCTTAGCGATTTCCTGAGAATACAAGTTATTTCAAAGAAAAAGTGTCAACAATTAAGTTGGTGAGTCCATAAGTAGTTTAGAAAAATTGGATGCCATTCCAAAATGGGTGTATGTTTTCCAGTAAACGTAGCGTTTCTAAATGTAAAGAGTTGTGATTTGTGGTGTTGGAAATGAATGCATTAGCTCCAGAAAATCCCATATTTTCCTTAATAGTTGAAATACGATTTGTTGTGTTTTCCAAGAAAAACCCTTATTTTCTTATAAAAATATTAAATGTATATAGTTGTTCATGTTATAAGTTGTAAATGATTGCACCGGGAAGATCCCTTATTTTCCTATTAGTAGTTTGGTTTGTATGCAGGAAAAACCTTTATTTTCCTCACCCATAATGCCAGTCTCTAAGACCGAAAATTGTAAGAAACCGACGTTTCTCGTAAGTTGTGTCGTAGTTTTATATATAATAAAAACTACGTGAAGACCGAACCGGTTGGATGAAGAATAGTTTTAATAACTACTCACTCATCAAAACTGAATATCATAATAATTGTATATCCGATGAGTTTTTATAACCATACTAAACATAATATGCCTGTATCGACGTTCTTCAGGCGTCGCTGTTTATGACAACTGTCACCCCAAAAGACGGACTGTAGCTAACAGTCAGGGTGCGGGATCATGACTTCCCGTATAGATCTATACACATTTGACACGTTCTCGTCGCGGGAGATTCTGGTTATAAACAGGCCTTACTGCAGTACTTTCTAATAAAGAAAAGTAACGTTTGAAGATGTACGCGTCTCATGGATTCTCAATTAAGTATATATTAACATGATAGTTTTGTATGCAAAGTTTAACCTTTTTCACAATGTTTGATAAACCAAAATCATAAGTTTTTAGAATGTATAAAATGTTTTAACAATGAAGATCATTATACACTTCGTATAAGTCTAATGCACGCAAAGTATGTTAAGAGTTTTCCATAATAGTAATGAGTTTCAAGTGGTTTATTTAGATAACACAAATAAAGTGAAACTTTATAAAATGCACGATAATAACCGTATGTTTACTTGTATTCCCCCCCTAAAAGAGTGTAAAAGTATTTAAAAATGTATTTAAAGTGTGTTAGAAAGGGGTATGAACTCACTTGACAACTTGAAGATAGCGAGATGGAAAAACGGCAGAGTTTCGTCTCGGGAAATGGATTTTCCTCGGAAATCTCGGGATTCCTCGGGAGAAAATCGACCTTCGGATCTTGCACGAATTGACCAGGGCTCCGGGGTATTACGAGCACGGAAAACGAGGAAAAACGCAAGAGAAATGAGAGAGAATGTGCCCCTTTTTCGGAAGCCCTCGCATGCCCTTTTATAGGGAGGCTGGTCAGCCTCGGTACGCGGGGCGTACGCTAGTACGCAGCGCGTACGCGTGCGTCATGCGTGACCGAGCCCGACCGCCTCTGCTCCGGATGGGACGGGTCGCTGGGTTTGCGGGTCGGATGGGACGAGTCGCTGGCACGCGGGTCGGATGGGACGTCGGGTCGGGTCTTCGGATCGTGCGACGTGGACGCTCCGAGGCCGTGGCCTCTCAGTACGCGGGGCGTACTTGGGTACGCGGCGCGTACTATCGTATGAGGCTGACTCCCCCCTTCGGATAATACCGAATTTTGATTAAAAATTATATATAAATTAATTATTAAACTTCAAAAATTCATATCTCCCTCATACGAACTCCGTTTTTGACGTTCTTTATATCCCCGCGAAGGTGAGACTACGATCTACAACTTTCATTTAGATTTCGTTGGCAAATTCCGAAATTATTTTTATTATTTATTTATTAAAGTGACGTGATTAAGGAATTTCTTTAAAAATTCATAACTTATTCATATGATGTCCGATTTGAGCGTTCTTTTTATGTATGTTTGTAGTTTAACGATATCTATGACTTTCATTTAGACACCTAAGGTCAAAAAGTGTTTTGTTGAAACTTTGCGTTTTTACGTAACTTCGTATTGCCGGTTTTTGTCGGGAAACTTAGAATGGTCATAACTTCTTCGTTATAACTCGGATTTTAGTGTTCTTTATATGTATGAAAACCTTGTTACAATATCTACCACTTAGTATACTTAATTACGGTTTTATAAAATTTTAAATTTTGACCTGAATTTTGCTGTTGTTACATTATCCCCCCGTTAAAGAGAATTTCGTCCCGAAATTCGCATTTTGACTGAGACTCCAATACTTGCAGGCAAGCGTGAGTGTTTATGGTCCATTTGTTCCTCTTGTTCCTTTATGAATCTAAATCCTAATGTGTGTTTCAGCGGACCTTCATTACTCCACCTATCACTTCGAGCGATCGGGATCGTGCGGTTTTGGGTTTATTTACTTATGTTCTTCTAAATGTTAGCATATTCACTCGATGAATTAGGGCAGCTATGTTTTGAAATTCATGGTTGGATTCACTTCTAGTTTCTGAGCTTGGATTTGACTTGTTGTAAGCGTGGTATTTCTAAATGATATGTTGGGGGATACTACGGGAAAGTTGTAATGATTTCTCACATGAGTACTTCGGGGTTTTGAAGGTAGGAACCATACCAGGTTCGTCAATCATAGTCTCAGGTATATGAGCCGTATATAATTAGGCTTGAAACTGTGGGTCTTTGGATTGAACTTGACGTACTACACGTGTGGTACTTTGGGGCGGTTTGTTGAATTTTTCTTCGGAAAGGATGAGAAACAATAAGTTCTCCATGCACGAGTACTTTGGTATTCTAGAATGACGGCTTTTCTAGAAAGAGAATTTCGGAGGAAGAGATGTACGTATGAAGCATTTTTTTTTTTGTGAGGATAAAATTGAATGAAGTCATATGATAATGTCAGAATCAATAGGAAACTTAAAGACATTGGATTTGAACGTAAGATGTTTACAAACAAAACATAACCGTGCAACCATCAACAGAGTTACAGCACTTTAGACTACTATAAGACTATTGCTGCGAATAAGGTATACTACAAAAGGTAAGTATACGCAGTACGAGCATCCCTATACCGACGGGATCCCGCAAGAGATAAGACTCTAGTTGCACTAGTTTTAAACATGTTTTAAAAAGACATACATAATACTGACGATTGGAAGTTAACGTATACTATAGTAGGTTCTTTCGTTGCTTCTTTCCATTCTGAGGTCAAACTCCTCCGGATTCGCCGTCGTCCTTCTCTGTTGGACAGTCCCTCTTGAAGTGTCCCATTACGCCGCATAGATGGCATATTCGAGAGATTTCGACATTGGTGTTTGAGGTAATGTGTTGGGTCCGAGCCCAACAGCAATTGGTAGTATGTCCGTTCTTGTTGCATTTAAAGCAGTGTAACGGACGACAACTACCTAGATGATGGAAGCCGCACTTATTGCATTCCGGTAGGTTCCAGCATACTGCCTAGCTGTTGTAGCGACAATTGGGATACCAGAAGGGATGGTAGTAGGAGATACAGATGTCGTGGCTGCGAAGGTTGCCACATGTTGTCGTCTTTTGCTCATCCCTTGGGGTGATTTTCCTTTAGCTTTAGCCCAAAGCTTTCGTTTGTTATTCTTGGGCTTGGGATTCGGGGTTTCGTGGTAATTTGTTGCCCGTTGAGGTATTTGATTGTTACTTGGATTGGAGTTATTGTTAACAATCCCGCTAACATTCGCGCTGTTAGCGTTAAGGTGGGTCAGAACAACTGATACGGCAGCCGAGACTGCAGCTTGAAAGGTAGCTGCATCAATCTGAAGAGTTGGTGTTTGGTAGATGGGTTGATCGTTTTTCTTTGGCGACATGATTCTGATAAGGAAATAACAAGAAGAACTATAAGTTTTAATGATTCAAAAGTCGCGCATTAGTGTTCTGTTATATCAGAAGTTTGGGTTACCCCTGAATAGGGTTTTGAGTTCAACTTATAAGGAGAGTAGATAGACTCATGAATTGGAGAGGTATGCAAAGGGTTTAATAAAGGTGATATATCATATTATAAAACATAGTGCATTACATTTTGCGGTTAGGAAAATTTTGACCTATCTAAAGGTCTCCGATTACGAGGTTAAGAAAAGTAAGGACTTTATCCGTGGTTTTATGCTATGACAAAATTTTGAAAGTCAGACAAGTATTATTTGTTACATGAGCTGGCTACATGGGTCTTAGATTCTGCCAACTGACGCTCCATCTCGAGCATACGTTGTTCATGTCTTGTCTGGCGTGTCCGAAGTCCTATCACTTCGGTTTGAGTTGCCGCTAGCTCTCTCTGTAACGCTTCATTTTGATTTACGATTCTCTCGTGAGCTAATCCTAACTGTCGGATGCGAACTGTGTTGACTCCAGTGTTCGCATCATTTTTCTCAGTTCGATGGATGGTCGTCCGTCCTTGTTCATCAATGCGGGAAATCCGACGAACCAATATAGGAAGGGCTCTGTCTGCTGAGCCTCCCTCGCTTAGGTTGTAGAAGCTTCGGTCTCCGTTGAATGGAAGGGGTTGATCCTGTTCGCGGCTCCACCTATTCAGGTTAATTGTCCAAAGGGGTGTCGAGCCATGAAATTCCAGTCGAGGATTAGGATTTTGAATTAGAGCCGTTAAGGGTAGGTTATTGTTCTCTGGATCTGAGTCTGATTCTTCTTTCATTCCTTCCTCGGGATCATTCTCTATCCCTTCTCCACTACCTTGGTTGGGGTAGTAGGGGTCATTGGGGTGATGGAATCCAGACATTTGAGTCTATACGAGAATAGGGTTAAGAATTGACTATAAGCTAAAGCATATGGAATTTACTCTTAAGTTTAGTGGTTGAAGGCACTCGAATACTCCCTTAGTATTCTTTAATGATATGCTTTTGGTAAGTTTTAAATTTGTTGTCCATTGTAGACGCTCCTTGGCATACGTTAGTCGGCCCTTGGACAAATGTAGTTGATCAGGCTACATTCTTCCCAGTTCCGATTACATCTCCCAAGGCATACTTGCACTGCACAACTTATTTATAATACTTCTATGTTGTTTTAATTATGATACTGACCATGTTATTGATATGAAATGAATGCATGCCTACTTTACAAAAACTAAATAAAATTTAATTTTTAAAAGTATGACTCTTACTCAGAGTGTTTTTGCCCAGTTGAGTTTATAGTTGTATACCAAAAAGAAATGGTTTTGATATACTTAATTCCCTATAAACAATGCTCTGATACCAATCTGTCACACCCCCAAACCAGAACGGCGGAAACGTTCGGGGGCGGAGGACGTCATGTTCAATATCATAACAGTTCATAGAAAGGAAAGTACACACCACCATATATAATAAGTTTGCAAGATGTTTACATAGTTGTATTCATTACATGTTCAAAATAAAAGTACATAAAATCATTCAAAAAGAAGTAATTAATGCCAACGCGTTAATCCCAAAAGTTGATTCCCAACCTGCTTAGCGATTTCCTGAGAATACAAGTTATTTCAAAGAAAAAGTGTCAACAATTAAGTTGGTGAGTCCATAAGTAGTTTAGAAAAATTGGATGCCATTCCAAAATGGGTGTATGTTTTCCAGTAAACGTAGCGTTTCTAAATGTAAAGAGTTGTGATTTGTGGTGTTGGAAATGAATGCATTAGCTCCAGAAAATCCCATATTTTCCTTAATAGTTGAAATACGATTTGTTGTGTTTTCCAAGAAAAACCCTTATTTTCTTATAAAAATATTAAATGTATATAGTTGTTCATGTTATAAGTTGTAAATGATTGCACCGGGAAGATCCCTTATTTTCCTATTAGTAGTTTGGTTTGTATGCAGGAAAAACCTTTATTTTCCTCACCCATAATGCCAGTCTCTAAGACCGAAAATTGTAAGAAACCGACGTTTCTCGTAAGTTGTGTCGTAGTTTTATATATAATAAAAACTACGTGAAGACCGAACCGGTTGGATGAAGAATAGTTTTAATAACTACTCACTCATCAAAACTGAATATCATAATAATTGTATATCCGATGAGTTTTTATAACCATACTAAACATAATATGCCTGTATCGACGTTCTTCAGGCGTCGCTGTTTATGACAACTGTCACTCCAAAAGACGGACTGTAGCTAACAGTCAGGGTGCGGGATCATGACTTCCCGTATAGATCTATACACATTTGACACGTTCTCGTCGCGGGAGATTCTGGTTATAAACAGGCCTTACTGCAGTACTTTCTAATAAAGAAAAGTAACGTTTGAAGATGTACGCGTCTCATGGATTCTCAATTAAGTATATATTAACATGATAGTTTTGTATGCAAAGTTTAACCTTTTTCACAATGTTTGATAAACCAAAATCATAAGTTTTTAGAATGTATAAAATGTTTTAACAATGAAGATCATTATACACTTCGTATAAGTCTAATGCACGCAAAGTATGTTAAGAGTTTTCCATAATAGTAATGAGTTTCAAGTGGTTTATTTAGATAACACAAATAAAGTGAAACTTTATAAAATGCACGATAATAACCGTATGTTTACTTGTATTCCCCCCCTAAAAGAGTGTAAAAGTATTTAAAAATGTATTTAAAGTGTGTTAGAAAGGGGTATGAACTCACTTGACAACTTGAAGATAGCGAGATGGAAAAACAGCAGAGTTTCGTCTCGGGAAATGGATTTTCCTCGGAAATCTCGGGATTCCTCGGGAGAAAATCGACCTTCGGATCTTGCACGAATTGACCAGGGCTCCGGGGTATTACGAGCACGGAAAACGAGGAAAAACGCAAGAGAAATGAGAGAGAATGTGCCCCTTTTTCGGAAGCCCTCGCATGCCCTTTTATAGGGAGGCTGGTCAGCCTCGGTACGCGGGGCGTACGCTAGTACGCAGCGCGTACGCGTGCGTCATGCGTGACCGAGCCCGACCGCCTCTGCTCCGGATGGGACGGGTCGCTGGGTTCGCGGGTCGGATGGGACGAGTCGCTGGCACGCGGGTCGGATGGGACGTCGGGTCGGGTCTTCGGATCGTGCGACGTGGACGCTCCGAGGCCGTGGCCTCTCAGTACGCGGGGCGTACTTGGGTACGCGGCGCGTACTATCGTATGAGGCTGACTCCCCCCTTCGGATAATACCGAATTTTGATTAAAAATTATATATAAATTAATTATTAAACTTCAAAAATTCATATCTCCCTCATACGAACTCCGTTTTTGACGTTCTTTATATCCCCGCGAAGGTGAGACTACGATCTACAACTTTCATTTAGATTTCGTTGGCAAATTCCGAAATTATTTTTATTGTTTGTTTATTAAAGTGACGTGATTAAGGAATTTCTTTAAAAATTCATAACTTATTCATATGATGTCCGATTTGAGCGTTCTTTTTATGTATGTTTGTAGTTTAACGATATCTATGACTTTCATTTAGACACCTAAGGTCAAAAAGTGTTTTGTTGAAACTTTGCGTTTTTACGTAACTTCGTATTGCCGGTTTTTGTCGGGAAACTTAGAATGGTCATAACTTCTTCGTTATAACTCGGATTTTAGTGTTCTTTATATGTATGAAAACCTTGTTACAATATCTACCACTTAGTATACTTAATTACGGTTTTATAAAATTTTAAATTTTGACCTGAATTTTGCTGTTGTTACACTAGTCGTTCCAAGTCTCGTACCAATCCAATACCAAACAACTCAACTATCCAATAACATCGCTGACTCATAGACTGGACCACGAAATCATCATACTCCCCCACCTCGACTCATCAACCGACGTTCCAACACTTGGATCATCCCAAGAACATGGACCCACTCCCATATTCAATACCCAACATAGATAGAAAAACCACTGCACTGATTAACTCGACTGGACTCCCCACTGATACCTCTACAATACGCCCTACTATACTCAAATAGGTGTAACGTGGTCCTCGACTATCTCAATCCCAACTAACTATCTGCTCACAGTAAATCACTGCCTCGTGGCACACATGCTACCTGATACTCTGATGGAAAATCATCATCAATGACAACCTGCAGGGTTTACCCCCAAACCCAAAACTTAAACATCATGCCTCTCATGTTCCGCACACGAACATAAATAGCACCACCCAGGTCATAGAAGGTGACATCTCCTCTATCGACTTATTGCTCAACTCAGACCGAAATTCTCCCCTCCCTCTGACTCCTTGCCAAAATACTTTGAAAGGCTCTCGACCTCCCTCTCAAGGGACGCCTCTTCGAACTCAATCATGGCCCACATGCCTAAAACCCATAGCATCCAATCTCTACCTCATCAATCGTGACCGAATAACCGGAGAACCACAAGCATCATTCACTATGAACCATGGTACTCATCCCATGACATCTCTTCTCAATATGCTCCGGTGCATGGTACCCGAACCATGACATCACTTCTCCATCTGCTCCGATGTATGGTACTCGAACCATAACATCACTCCTCAATCTGCTCCGATGTATGGTACTCGAACCATAACATCACTCCTCAATCCGCTCCGATGTATGGTACTCGAACCATAACATCACTCTTCAATCCGCTCCGATGTATGGTACTGGAACCATAACATCACTCCTCAATACACTCGGATGTATGGTAATTGAACCATAACATCACTCCTCAATACGCTCCGATGTATGGTACTCGAACCATAACATCACTCCTCCATCCGCTCATTAGAACCTTCAGAATACTCCCTGTATCAAGTATGGGTCCTCTGCTTTCAGTAGTACGGACCCATACTACCTTCCACATCTACCCATACTTTCCACACGGACTATCCCGGAGCTCCTAAGTAGCTGCTCGACCTTCTCGTTAACCAATTCCGTCGCGCGCTCGCTGCCCAGCGAAATTCTCTACTTTACCGGTGCACTCATCTGGCTAAGGTTATTCCCTAGGCTCTTCCTAGATTCCCACACTTCTCTGCCATCAGCTGCTGAAGAGCTCCTAATGATGCCATCCATCTACCTCCTGAATATCATCATATTCGCTTGGTAGCTGACTCCCACCATCGAGAGTTCCACAAAGCACGTAGCAAGCAGCATTCGAGCATCGAAGAATATATATGACTCACTCTGGGTGATAACTCCGCTTGCTTTGCTCATCCTCGAAAGTACCACCAAACTCTGCAACTCTTACCCTCGCGGGTTCTAACTATTCTTTCGCTAAGTACCACGATACTTATCTAGGTATCTCCCCTAGATTACTCCTCTACTCAAATCCCCTAAAGGATTCCAACTAAATATTCTCACTCATCACATACTCAAAAGCACATCGTATATAAAAGCAATTCCTAGGCTAAGGCATCACAAATCAGGCCACTCTAGTCCTAAGATATGGAATACCTAGCCTGTCTCTAGCATGCAATAATATCTCATAAAGTGCATCATAAATATCTCATAACACAAACGTAAGGGGTATTTTGGGAAATCACCGTTCGGGCTCTGGCTGATTGTACACACTGCTTTTTCTCGCTTTCTCTTTGAACTCTTACTCGCTATAGAAAATTATTTCTTTGAAAAATTTTCTTACTTCCTCAGTTTGAGTCCAGATTTACCCGAAGGCGCATCCGAATCCCTCAAACCAAGGCTCTGATACCAACTTGTAATACCGAAAATTTCAAAACAATTTTTCATTTAAAAATAATCGTTTAATTCTTAAAAACACTTTGCTTAAAATCTCATTCATAATCGAATTACAAAACATAACTCCATTTTCACTTGCATAATAAACCAGGACCCTCAAAACATGACTCTTTCCCTAGTGTGTACAATCGAGCCGGTGTCGTCTCGTGATCCTGAGAGAAACTTGAAACACATAAGGCAAAACATTGTAAGCACGAAGCTTAGTGAGTTCCCCAAAATACCACACATAACACATATTAGCCACTCGAGACTATAACTCTGTGGGTCCGTGGACCCTACTCTGTGAACCTTCCGGTTCTAACTCTGTAAACATGCACAACATAAATCACATAGAAATAATGCAGTACAGCACATAACATACACAACATACAAATACTCTGTTACATAACTCTGGTTACCTACTCAAGGTAAAGCATAGTGAGAAGACTCGCCTGATAATCAGAAAGCAATTATCTGCACATGCGAACCTCGGACTCGCCACCGCCTAACACATAAGGAAAATATCTCTAATTAATACTCGAAGTCCCAACTCTAATTAACCGGCGATTACTCTTTCCATCTCTAGTCAGGTAATGGGTAAAAGACCATTTTACCCCTCCCTGACCTTTATTACCTCTGTTGACCAAAACTCCTAAAGTCAACATAAGACAACTCAAGTCAACGGTCAACACTGACCAGACTCGGCGAGTACACAAGAGTGACTCGACGAGTCCATGCGGGTTCTCTAAATCCTTTTTAAACCTCTTAGACACGACGAGTTCCCTCTCCACTCGTCGAGTTACCCGGCAACGAAATGCGGGGCAACCTCGACTCGACTTGTCGAGTCTGCCTATGGACTCGGCGAGTTGCTCCCATGACAACCCTCATCTGACCTTCTGAGGTCAGATCTGCTTCACCAAACCATAGATCTAACTCCCTCAAAGCCAATAACAACGAAAAGGTCGAACATTGGGCACTCATACAAGGTTCTACAAGCTCATTTGGGTGAAACCCTTCATTACATAACAACCCTAGCTCAAAACATCAAATAGAATGCATAAAGCAGGATGGAAGGGACACTATACTTCACACTCAATGGGACACTATACTCCACAAATCAAGCCATAAAAGAAGCTAGAAAACCCTAAAATCACCAATCTTAACCAAAACAGAAAAGGGAGAACGATTTGATACCTCTATGGAGAAGATACAAGCTCAGAAGCTCTGAATCGATGCTCCCCCTTGACCTCCCTTTGCTGGAAATGACTACTCCATTTGTAACAGCTCAAATTTTCAAATAAATTTTTCATTAAAAATAAAACATCATTATTCGACAGAAGGGTTTATTCCAAGTTATTTCAAAAACATAAATAGTAAAACTCCAGGATCTTCAACAGTAGCAGTGTGTACGGGTCATGCCGGCGCCTTTCCATGGTCATCACTAGAACCTGTAAAAAACATAAAACACAACTGGTAAGCATAAATGCTTAGTGAGTTCCCCAGTATACGACTTACCCACATACGCCTTCCGGCCCGGACCATTCGGTCCACATAACCTTGCCTTCCGGCCCATAATGTAATCGCCTTCCGGCCCATAATGTATATCGCCTTCCGGCCCATATTAGATTGCCTTCCGGCCCATAGTATTTTGCCTTCCGGCCCATGATAGCATAAACATAACACATTTAACGTAATAAACATAACGCATAAATCATACATCACACCAACCTTTCTATCTCATTAAGTCTCGCCTTCCGGCCCGTATAAACACGCATCACATATAAGCACACATCACATAGTAAGCATTTGCCCTCTAAACATAGCATGAATTAAACACATACGACCTTCCGGTCCAACAGTCAAACCCTTCCGGGTGAGGTATAGTGAGAAGACTCACCTCGTAATATGAACTCTATAAACGCTTCGAGCTACTCGCACACGATCCGCTAGTCCGCAGATTCCCTATAATACCACATTCTTTATTAATGACCTTATCAACAAAACAACTGACCCTATTAAGTTATATGCAGGTCAACGGTCGATCTTGACCGGACTCGTCGAGTGCAAAGGGTAACTCGACGAGTATAGACACCCTGACACTACTCGCCGAGTCTGAAGAACGACTCGACGAGTTCTAGTAGATCTTCAAGCTACTCGCCGAGTCTGAAGAACAACTCGGCGAGTCCTAGTGAACCTTCAAGATACTCGCCGAGTCTGAAGAACAACTCGGCGAGTTCTATTACATCTTCAAGCTACTCGCCGAGTCTGATCATTGGACTCGGCGAGTCCTCGCCATGCAGTCAATCCACCGTCTCCTGTACTTCACATATTTACGCAGCATATAGGTATGGGACTTCCTGGCTTTCATACATACTATTACAGGGTTCTTTAAACGCCTAAACAACAACATAATATATCAAACCCTTAAATGGGTTTCCTAACCCTAATCATGTATTCAACGTAAAATTACAGATTTTCGATCCGAATAATACCTGGAACGTGTTCCTTGTGTCCCCAAGCCTCCAACACTCAGTTCCTTTGATCACTAACTTGCTTCTCTTGTCTAGCAACTTCTCAAGCCTCCTCAATTCTTCCCTCTTGCCTCAAACGCTCACACGA
The DNA here is from genome assembly GCF_052625555.1 of Lactuca saligna. Classification (NCBI taxonomy): domain Eukaryota; kingdom Viridiplantae; phylum Streptophyta; class Magnoliopsida; order Asterales; family Asteraceae; genus Lactuca; species Lactuca saligna. Next base: position 168,688,991 of record NC_136423.1, on the reverse strand, counting down.
TGTCTTCAACCGGCCAAAAGATGTGACATGACGGCCATAAGATCGTTATATACGATCAGAATGAAACGGCTAGGGTTCAGCTGAAACGGCGTCGACTCGCCGAGTCCTATTTGGACTCGTCGAGTCCAGTCGCGTATCTGCGACTGCGACCAAGGCTATAGTCCTACTCGGCGAGTCATGCACCTACTCGCCGAGTCCCCCTTTAAATATGCCCAAAAATAATTTAAATAAATACCTGAAATTCCGGGCTGTTACAACTCTCCCCCACTAGAACTAGACTTCGCCCTCGAAGTCTCTCAATCTGCGAATAACTCCGGATGTTGCTCCCGCATTTCTCTTTCCGGCTCCCAAGTCATCTCCGATCCTTTCCGATGTTGCCACTGAACCAACACCAGAGGTATCTCCTTGTTCCGTAAAACCTTGACCTTCCGATCCCTGATAGCTACTGGTCTCTCGGCGTAGTTCAGATTCGCATCCACCTGAATGTCTTCTAACGGAACCACTGCTGCCTCATCAGCTATACACTTCCTCAACTGTGACACGTGGAAGGTATTGTGAATCTGACTCAGCTCCACTGGCAACTCCAATCGATAAGCTACCCGACCTACCCTCGCAATTACCCGGAATGGACCTATGAACCGGGGCCCCAATTTGCCCCTCTTCCTGAACCGAATCACCCCTTTCCAAGGAGAAACCTTTAGGAGAACGAAGTCGCCAACCTGGAATTCGAGCTCGGATCGGCGTCTGTCCGCATAACTCTTCTGTCGGCTCTGGGCAGTCAATAACCTCTGCCTCACTCGCTGAATCTGTTCGGTCGTCTGAAGTACAATCTCTGTACTGCCCATCACCCTCTGGCCCACTTCTCCCTAGCAAATGGGAGTCCGACACCTCCTACCATACAACAACTCAAAAGGTGGCATACCAATGCTCGAATGATGGCTGTTGTTGTAGGAAAACTCAACCAATGGCAGATGCGCGTCCCAGCTACCCCCGAAGTCTAACACACATGCTCTAAGCATGTCTTCCAACGTCTGAATCGTCCACTCGCTCTGACCGTCGGTCTGGGGATGGTATGCGGTACTAAAATGCAGCTTAGTACCCAATTCCTCATGAAATTTCTTCCAGAACCTGGAAGTGAAACATACATCGCGATCCGAAACAATCGAGGTCGGCACTCCATGTCGAGATACTATCTCTCTCACGTACAACTCCGCCAACTTCTCTGCTGATGAACTTTCACTAATGGCAAGGAAATGTGCACTCTTTGTTAGCCTATCCACAATCACCCAAATCGCATCAACTCCCCTGGCAGTTTTCGGCAATTTGGTGATGAAATCCATCGTGATCTGATCCCACTTCCACTCAGGGATCTCCAAGGGTTGCAACTTACCGTGCGGTCTCTGGTGCTCGGCCTTAACTTTACGGCAGGTCAAGCACCTCTCCACGAACCAGGCAACGTCTCTCTTCATGCAAGGCCACCAGTACTCCTTTTTCAGATCCAGATACATTTTCGTAGCACCGGGATGGATCGAGAATTTCGATCTATGTGCCTCCTTCATCAAAATAACACGCGTACCGCCCACGAATGGCACCCAGATCCGACCCTGAAATGTCAGAAGTCCCCGCCCATCCGTAACGAACTTTGAAATCAACCCGACGACCCGCTCCTGTTTCTGCATCCCAGACTTCACAACCTCGGCCTGTGCCCCACGAATAGCATCCAATACCGGAGTCATCACCGTCAATCTCAAACACATATCTCGCAATGGGGTACTCTCCGCCCTACGACTCAGTGCATCAGCTACCACATTAGCCTTACCTGGGTGGTATAGGATCTCACAGTCATAATCCTTAACCACGTCTAACCATCTCCTCTGACGCATGTTTAGGTTGGGTTGATCCATCAAATACTTCAAACTTTTATGGTCCGTGTATATGGTACAACGAACCCCGTACAGGTAGTGACGCCAAATTTTGAGGGCGAACACTACTGCCCCCAACTCTAAGTCATGCGTGGGATATCTCGCTTCGTGAGGCTTCAGCTGCCTCGATGCATAGGCTATCACGTGGCCCCTCTGCATCAATACTGCACCCAGTCCTGAAATCGATGCGTCGCAATATACGACAAAGTCCTCCATTCCTTCCGGAAGGGCTAATACTGGTGCTTCGCACAGTCTCTGACGAAGTGTCTCGAAGGAAGTCTGCTGCTCAGATCCCCAAGAGAACGTAACACCCTTTCGGGTCAATTTGGTAAGTGGCACCGCGATCTTGGAGAAGTCTCTAATGAACCTTCGATAATACCCCGCCAACCCAAGAAAACTCCTGATCTCCGAAGGTGACTTTGGAGCCTCCCATCTCATCACCGCTTCCACCTTGGCCGGATCGACCAATATCCCTGCCTGATTCACAACGTGCCCCAGAAATTGCACTTCCCGTAACCAGAAGTCACATTTGGAGAATTTTGCATATAACTTCTCCGACCTCAGTACCTCAAGGACCTCCCTCAAGTGTCCCTCATGCTGCTCCCTAGACCGCGAATACACCAGAATGTCTTCGATGAACACAATTACAGACCGATCCAGCATCGGCCTGCATACCCTGTTCATGAGATCCATGAACACCGCTGGAGCATTGGTGAGCCCAAAAGGCATCACCACGAACTCGTAATGCCCGTACCGCGTCCTGAAAGCTGTCTTCTGGACGTCCTCATCTCGCACTCTTACCTGATGGTACCCTGATCTCAAATCAATCTTGGAAAACCAAGATGCCCCTTGCAACTGATCGAATAGATCATCGATCCTCGGTAACGGGTAGCGGTTCTTAACTGTCACCTTGTTCAACTCCTGGTAATCGATACACATCCGGTGTGAACCATCCTTCTTCTTGACGAACAAAATCGGTGCTCCCCATGGCGAGCTACTCGGCCGAATAAATCCTTTCCCCAACAACTCTTGAAGTTGTGAGGATAATTCTTGCATCTCTGGAGGTGCAAGACGATAAGGCACCTTCGCAATAGGCGCCGCCCCTGGTACTAGATCGATACCAAACTCCACTTGTCTCGCAGGAGGTATTCCCGGCAAATCCTCGGGGAAAACATCTGGAAACTCGCGCACCACTGGAACCTCCTCCAATGTCTTCGGTCTCTCGGAACTCTCCCGCGTATCCATCACATACGCCACAAAACCGTTACATCCCTGCTGTAGGCATTGCCTCGCCCTAGCGGCCGAACAAAAAGCTGATTTCGAACGGGTACCCTCGCCGTATACCGTAAGAACTCCCCCACTAGGGTCTCGTATAGTCACCAGCTGACGCTCGTAGTCGATGACAGCGCTGAATCGGCTCAACCAGTCCATGCCTACGATGACACAGACATCCCCCATCGCAATAGGGATTAGATCAATCGGAAACGCGACCCCGAAGATCTCTAATACACATCCCCGAAGAACCTCCGTAGCACAAACCACTCTCTCAGCCGCAATAGAAACACTCAAAGGCCGACTTAACGGCTCACGACTAATGCCGATGTGCTGACTAAAAGCTAGAGATACAAACGATCTACTCGCACCCGAATCAAATAATACTAGAGCAGGCATAGAGTTCACAAGAAAAGTACCTACACATACATTAACATAAGCATAACATTTCGACCTTTAATTAAATACATGAATGATAACATACCTGCCACAACATCGGGCGCAGCGCGGACCTCCTCCGCAGTCAGCTGAAAGGCTCTCCCGCGAGCCCTCGGGGCCTCGACCTTCGCCGGTCGGGTCTCAGTAGTCCGGGTAGCAGGTGCAGCTCCCTGACGAAGTTGCGGACACTCGGCTTTCCGATGTCCTGTTTGGTTGCAGTGAAAGCAAACCATAAACCCCTTAGGGCAATCCCTGGCAATATGTCCCTCCTTGCCACACTTGTAGCAACCACCAGCTCGACACACCCCCTCGTGACTCTTGCCGCACTTCGCGCAAGTGCGACCCTTCGAACCTCCCGTCCTCGAATCAGCGAACTTAGTCCGCTTGGCTGCTGACTGAGACTGAGCCGGTCGTCGATCCACCGGTCGAGACTCAGTCTCCTCCCTCGCTTGAGTCTCCAACTCAATCTCGCGCTTCCGGGCATTCGCCTGAAGCTCAGTAAACGTACGATAGGTGGAGTTTGACACAAACTCCCGGATCTCCCTCTTCAATACACCCAGATAGCGGCTCATACGCGACTGCTCCGTGGATACCAGCTCGAGGCAGAACATCGCCCTCTCATGAAACTTCCGTGTGATCACTGCCACGGAATCAGTACCCTGCTTAAGGGTCAAGAACTCCTGAATCAGTCGCTCCCTCTCCACCGGGGGAACGTACTCGTCCCTGAACATCTCCGTAAACCTGTCCCATGTCACCGCCGTAATCTCTGCCTGAGTGAAGTTCGCCGTCACGAACTTCCACCAATCCTTCGCTCCCAGACGGAGCTGGTTCAAAGCGAACCGTACCCGCAAGTGCTCCGGACATGAGCAAGTATAGAAACACCCCTCGATGTCGGCGATCCACCTCATAGCCGCAATCGGATCCTGCGTCCCGTCAAATTCAGGAGGTTTCGTGTTGCTGAACTCCCTGAATAGTAATGAATCACCCCCTTGTGGCCTAGCAGCGGCCACAGCTGCGGTAGCGGCAGCAACCGCAGCCTCAGTGAGTGCGGCGTACCGCGCCTCAAACTCCTCCATCAGTGTGGTCTTGATAGACCCAAACATCTCCGGGATTTCGGCCCGGACCGCCGCAGCTACCTCCTCCTGGATAATCTGACGAATCTCCTCGTCACTCCCACCGCTCGAACTCGCCCCGTTGCGTGTGATAACCATGATGTCTCTGAAATACAACAATAAATCATCAGAGACTCCACCAAGTACAATTGTACTCGATACGCGCCCTACCCAGTCTCCGATTTCCAGGGATTCTTATTTGAGCCTTCCACTGATCCGGTGCCTTCGATAGTACGGGCCCAATACTACCGACCACACCGTATCAGCATTCGTCCCAAATCTTCCTCCCCAAATCCCGGATAATGAGTACTCTACCTCTATTATGCACTATCTACTTGCATGCTACCAAATATCTCATATAAGCGATTCCCTAGACTAAGGCATCACAAAACAGGCAATTCTAGTCCTATCATGTATACCTAGTCTTCTAGCATGCATAACAATTCATAACTCAGTGCATAACATAAACATTGTAAGGTATTCTGGGGATCTTTACCGTTCGGACGCTGGCTGCTCGTACACACTGTTCCACCCTTGTTTTTACCGCTTTGTCCTTATTATTTTAAGAAAAGTTTTTCCTCAAATCCTCGGTCTGAGTTCAGTTGCACCCAAAAGTACACCCGAATCCCTCAAACCAAGGCTCTGATACCAATTGTAACAGCTCAAATTTTCAAATAAATTTTTCATTAAAAATAAAACATCATTATTCGACAGAAGGGTTTATTCCAAGTTATTTCAAAAACATAAATAGTAAAACTCCAGGATCTTCAACAGTAGCAGTGTGTACGGGTCATGCCGGCGCCTTTCCACGGTCATCACTAGAACCTGTAAAAAACATAAAACACAACTGGTAAGCATAAATGCTTAGTGAGTTCCCCAGTATACGACTTACCCACATACGCCTTCCGGCCCGGACCATTCGGTCCACATAACCTTGCCTTCCGGCCCATAATGTAATCGCCTTCCGGCCCATAATGTATATCGCCTTCCGGCCCATATTAGATTGCCTTCCGGCCCATAGTATTTTGCCTTCCGGCCCATGATAGCATAAACATAACACATTTAACGTAATAAACATAACGCATAAATCATACATCACACCAACCTTTCTATCTCATTAAGTCTCGCCTTCCGGCCCGTATAAACACGCATCACATATAAGCACACATCACATAGTAAGCATTTGCCCTCTAAACATAGCATGAATTAAACACATACGACCTTCCGGTCCAACAGTCAAACCCTTCCGGGTGAGGTATAGTGAGAAGACTCAACTCGTAATATGAACTCTATAAACGCTTCGAGCTACTCGCACACGATCCGCTAGTCCGCAGATTCCCTATAATACCACATTCTTTATTAATGACCTTATCAACAAAACAACTGACCCTATTAAGTTATATGCAGGTCAACGGTCGATCTTGACCGGACTCGTCGAGTGCAAAGGGTAACTCGACGAGTATAGACACCCTGACACTACTCGCCGAGTCTGAAGAACGACTCGACGAGTTCTAGTAGATCTTCAAGCTACTCGCCGAGTCTGAAGAACAACTCGGCGAGTCCTAGTGAACCTTCAAGATACTCGCCGAGTCTGAAGAACAACTCGGCGAGTTCTAGTACATCTTCAAGCTACTCGCCGAGTCTGATCATTGGACTCGGCGAGTCCTCGCCATGCAGTCAATCCACCGTCTCCTGTACTTCACATATTTACGCAGCATATAGGTATGGGACTTCCTGGCTTTCATACATACTATTACAGGGTTCTTTAAACGCCTAAACAACAACATAATATATCAAACCCTTAAATGGGTTTCCTAACCCTAATCATGTATTCAACGTAAAATTACAGATTTTCGATCCGAATAATACCTGGAACGTGTTCCTTGTGTCCCCAAGCCTCCAACACTCAGTTCCTTTGATCACTAACTTGCTTCTCTTGTCTAGCAACTTCTCAAGCCTCCTCAATTCTTCCCTCTTGCCTCAAACGCTCACACGATGTCTTCAACCGGCCAAAAGATGTGACATGACGGCCATAAGATCGTTATATACGATCAGAATGAAACGGCTAGGGTTCAGCTGAAACGGCGTCGACTCGCCGAGTCCTATTTGGACTCGTCGAGTCCAGTCGCGTATCTGCGACTGCGACCAAGGCTATAGTCCTACTCGGCGAGTCATGCACCTACTCGCCGAGTCCCCCTTTAAATATGCCCAAAAATAATTTAAATAAATACCTGAAATTCCGGGCTGTTACACCATTGCACAACCACTTCGAGAATGCTCCAAAATGGCTCTTCTTCACTCTCTCAGCTCTCTGGTTCGATAGGAGTCTCTCAAAGGTGTATGTGGCCGCCACTGAAGGTCATAAGGGCCTTTACATAGGTCCCAAACCCAGACAATTAGGGTTTTCCTTGACAGTGCCGACTCGGCGAGTCCAAATACCTAACTCGTCGAGTCCCTTCATTAAACTGGTCCCCAAAACGCGATCCTACTCGGCGAGTCGAGGCGTCAACTCGCCGAGTCTCCTCATTCCCCAATATAAATTACTCAAATTCCCATACCTGGATATCCGGATGTTACAATTCTCCCCAACTAGAATCAGACTTCGCCCTCGAAGTCTCACTCTGGAAACAACTCCGGATGCTGCTCACGCATCTCGCGCTCCGGCTCCCAAGTAAGCTCTGACCCCTTCCGATGTTGCCACTGGACCTGCACCAGAGGCACCTCTTTGTTCCTCAGAACCTTGATCTTTCGATCCCAAATAGCCACCGGTCTCCCAACGTATTTCAGGCCCACATCCACCTGAATATCCTTTAATGGCACTACTGCCGACTCCTCGACTATACACTTTCGCAGCTGCGACACATGGAAAGTGTCATGGATCTGACATAGCTCTGTAGGTAGCTCGAACCGGTAGGCTACCTTGCCAATCTTCGCGATCACCCGAAAAGGACCGATATATCGAGGCCCCAACTTGCCCCTCTTCCTAAATCGAATCACTCCTTTCCAAGGAAAGACCTTCAGGAGTACACAGTCACCGACCAAAAATCTGAGCTCGGACCGGCGCCTGTCCGCATAACTCTTCTGGTGAGGGTAGGCAAGGTGGCATATAGACTGGATCTGCTAGCCGAGCTTAGCTAGATTCACAGTACCTTTCACGTCTCCCAGCTGCGGAAGTGCCTGGTAGACGACTCTGCAATGGTGCCTCTAGAATATTTTCAGGTGGATGGTAGCCTGGACTACGTTGAGCAACCAGTAGCTATCCTCAAAAGGAAGTCGAAGGATCTAAGGAACAAGAGGGTCGAGCTAGTAAAGGTGTAATGGCAGCACCGCAAGGGCTCTGAATGGACTTGGGAGCTGGAGGATGAGATGAGAGAGCACTACCCCTAGCTTTTTCCAGATACAGCAGCAGACTTCGATGACGAAGTCTTAAATAAGTAGGGGAGATTTGTAATGCCCGGTTCCCGGTACGTATTTCAATTATGAATTTTAAACTTTTATACTGGGTCTCGATGATTTGGTGGCCCCAAACTCGACGAGTAGGGGCGAATCTTGGACGCGGGTGGAAGAATCTACTCGACGATTCGGGAAGCCCCGACTCGACGAGTAGAGTTGTCTGAATGAAACCCTAAATTTTATGGTTTGCACCCTATTTAAACAACTTATATGGCCTCCACTCCAACCTCCATCACCCTCAGATCCTATTCTCTAAACCCTAATCAGTTTGTGAGTGTTTTTGAGCTATTTTGTGTCATTTTAGTGATTTAAAGCTTGGAGAAGGAAGGAAAGGATAGGAGGTCCAAGAAGAAGGCAGTAGATCCAAAGTTTTGGTTGTATTTCCATTTTGTTTGAGGTAAAAAGCTTCAACCTTAGCTTTCCATTACTTAGATCTTCTTTAGGGTTTGCATGTTGTCATTTTTGGGCCATTTCTAAGTCACTTTCGGATTTTAATGTATATTAGAGTGATGACTTCAGATCTGGGAACATATGAGCTTAAGAAGCTCAAAGTGGTCACCTTTATTGAGCTATGGCCCTATACTATGCATTAGAACTCCTTTATGGATTAGTTTTGGTGTTCTAGCTTCATAGCATCCATGCATGCATGTAAAGTTTGTAACTTTACATATTATATCAACCCTAAGAGGTCAGATCTGCACTTTGGATGCAATAAACCCGACTAAAATCGACTGTATGGACTTGGACTTTAGGGGACTCGACGAGTCGCTCATTGGACTCAGCGAGTCAGGTCATGGTTCCCCAACCTTTTATGTGTTTGACCAATTTGGTTGAGTCTAGAAGAGAACCCGACAAGATGGACGTCCATATGAACTTGAATATCAAAGAACTCGATGAGTTCAAGCATGAACTCGGCGAGTTCAAGGAAAATGTCCCGACTGATATGAAGCAGGACTCGACGAGTTCAAGGATGAACTTGGCGAGTTATGAGCAAAAGGTCCTGATTCTATATGAAGGAGAACTCGACGGGTTCTTGAAAGACCCGACGAGTAGGATCGAAGTTCCAATATTATGTGGATTATAGAACTTGACGAGTTAGTGGACCAACTCGGCGAGTTGAGTCAACCAGATGTTGACTTTGACCAAAAGTTCACTTTGACCAGGGTGTTAACCTTGACTTTGACCGGAGTTGACCCTTGAAAGGATCATGAGTAAGAAATGGTAATTAAGGAAGTTTGTTATGTGTAGTAGTTTGAGGAGTTTGAGAGGAGTTGATACTAGCACTGAGGACGGTACAGATACTACACGACATTGAGGTGAGTTACCTTCCAGTAGAGGTGGGTTGATGGCCACAATGCCGACCCACTTGTAGGAGTTGTTAATAGATGATTGTCTTTGTGATAATTATCTAGGTTTGCTACTACCTGATATGTTTTATGTGCTAACATGCTATGTTGTATGTGTTAGTGGTAGTAGGAGGGGAGTAGTCCCCGAGTTCGGTCGTTAGGACCGAAGGGTAGGTCGGGCACCCCAAATATCCCTGAAGGTGTGTTTATGTTATGTTATTATGTGGTAGTGGTAGGGGTGAAATAACCAACGTAGCTGGTTGGGATAAACAAGAGGGTAGGTCGGCACCCCATAATTGCTAGACAGAGTGGGTCGGCACCCAAGAATTTCCAGGCAGAGTGGGTCGGCACCCCAGAATTGCTAGACAGATTGGGTCGACACCTAGAATTGCCAGACAGGGTAGGTCAGCACCCCAGAATTGCCAGATAGGGTAGGTCGGGCACCCTAGAATTGTCTGACAGTATGTTTGTTATGTGGTATGTGGTATGATGGGGGAACTTACTAAGCTTCATGCTTACGGTTTTCAGTTTTTGTTTCAGGTCCTTCTTCTTCGAAGGGAAAGGAGTCGGCTCGGTCGCAGCGCATCATACACACACATAGTTTTCGAATTATGAGACTCTTGGGATTGTACTCTCACATTATTATTCTATGTTATGCTTTGGAGATTTATGACTGATGGATTTTATGATATGAGATAACATTGATGATGTTTTCAGTAAACCGTTTAATAAATTATTAACTTAAAAATGAAATTTTTGGTCATGATTTTTGGGTTGCTTCACATTAAGTAAATTTTTTTAGATGCAAGGAATTGATTTAAATTTTACTAGGTACATGAGGTTGTAACTTTCCGAAAATAGTAGTAAAATTTTCATTTTTAAATCATTAAATCCATACAAACATTTGTTCCAAAACCAATCAAAGTAAATTGTATTTTTCAAACATCAGAGTAAAACATTAATAATTAGTACGGAAAAAAGCTATCAGGGGATGATGTGCAGTCAAGTCGGGTCCTTCCCTCTACAACTAGAAGTACCTAAAAATGTTTAAGCCATAAACTATAAGGACAAAGCTTAGTGAGTTGCCCAAAATACCACATACCATACATATCAACAAGTCCAGCCCGCACATTGGGCCCAAACCATCATAACAGGCCCAACCACATATATAAATTGACCAAACCCAACATACAAATAGTCCCAACCCAACATACAAAAGGACCCAAGCCAACATGCAAATGGGCCCAATCCAACGTGTATAACAATGGGCCGAACCCAACATGCAATTGTGCCCACGCAACGTGCATAAAAATGGGCGCTACCTAACTAAAATCTAAGAGAAGATATGATGCTCTAAGGGCTTAGGAGGTTAATAAAGTTGCGAAATTTATTCCATCCATTGACTCAAATCAAAACCCAGAACCAAAATGGACTAAAATAACTTAAATATAAGAGAATAAATCAAAAAGGTGGAAGCTTGAATCAGCACAAATGGTCCAAAAGGTGATATCAAAGATGAGAAGATGTTGCTAGCTTGATCCTTGCACCAAATCTCATTCTAATTCCTTCAAAGGGCATCAAAACCACCAAAGATGAGCCAAAACCACTAAGAGGGATTATGGTTAGGGTTTTCTTAGGTTTGAGGGTGATGGAGGCTAAAAATGAATCCTAAAATCAAGTTAATAGCTTTTAAATATTAATGGAACCCTAAAAGATCACGGACTTGGGCTCCAGCCTTCTTCACGCTGTGCTTATATATTTGTCACATCATGACCATAGTCAAGATCCATGTTCTTTACTTTCGCTTGTCACGTCGTGATCTCCTTTATGGTCACATCGTGAAACCTGATTTTCCTTAAAAACCATGCTTTTGACTATTTAATGCCCTAAACCGAACCATTCTAGAAAAAAGGTGTTACAGAGGTGTTGTTTATTATGTACGAGATTTATTCAAAAGCTATATTGATAGTTTGTTTTGTTTACTTCTTTTTTCAGTTTATTTTAGTTTATTTATTTCATATTTTAGTTTATTTTTGTGCATATTTTCCTTTTTGTTATTTTACGACCATTTCGGGTACTTTTGAATTTCGTGAACATAATTGCAGGTTTTAAGGAGTGTAGCGGAGCGGGATCTTTGGGAAGAGATCGGGCTTAGAGGCCGTCAAGAATTTTTGGCTTTATAATAATGGAGTTCATGCTTGGAGTGGGCTTGTTTATTATTTGAAGGCTTGGAAGAAGAAAACTTTATATTTGCAAGATGCGGGAGAATATTCGAGCACATGGAGATTAATGATCGGTTGATTACGTGAGCTATGGATCATTTGGAGTAGTCATCTTGGGCTTAAATTGAAGAAAACATGAAGAATTTTGGACTACAAGCTTGGTGGACTTTAACTAGGCTAGTGGGCTAAATGATTGGAAGCCCAAATCACAAAAAGACCACTCAACACGCGGGCTACCCACGCAACAGCATGCAGGTCGCGCAAGGCTCTGCAGGGGCATTTTCGGAACTTTAATTGGAAGGCTATTTAAGGAAGGTTGGTGCCCATCTTTTGGAGACTCTTGCACATCCGAAAAATTAACATTTCCCTGGGGATTTTGGAGGATTTTGATGACAAAGAACACCTCAAGAACATCATCTTTTCACCTCTTAATCTTTTTGAATGTTTGGTACAATCTTTTCTTATCTTGTTTTCTTAAGTTTAGCCATGCTTGGCTAAAAAAAACTTGTGTGGTGGAGTTTGTTTAGTTGCTTGCTTTTGATAATGTTTTGTGTTTTAACATTTTATCGCTACTTGGATGTTTTTATCCATGAGTTTAAATGTGTTTGTGGCGATTAGTTGGTTAATTTCTTGAATAAGTAAAAGATCTTCAAATTAGCAAGGAACAAATGATTTATGTGTTAGTTTTTCTTCACACAATCATAAAAACATTTTCTCCAACATGGTAGTGAAAGATTTTGACTCCTCTTGGATTTGGTGACTTTTTGGTTGTTAAGGCTAATTGACTTGCACTAATTACAAGCTTAATGGAAATTGTGACTTTGACTAAGGAAATTGTTATGAGCTTCTCGAACCATTTTAACAACTAAGAAAATTCTAGGTAATCTCAAGCTCCTTGGATTACTATAGCCAAATTAAAGGTTTTAAACAAGTATTGCACCATTAGATTCTAATGACACGTGCATCAAAAGTCAAAGTGAGGAAATTTTAAGTCAACCATATTTCTCTTATTGATTTTACATCAAACTCTTATTTTTGTTGAATTGTCCACTTAAATCTTAGTCTATCCTTTATTTTATTACAAGTATTTTAAAAGATTAAAACCCCAATTTTTATTTTTGTTGTCATTTTATAAGTACTTTTGCAAAGAGATATTTCATAGAGTTATAAAATCGAACCAATCTCTACAGATTCGACCCCTTTACCACTATACACTATTTTAGTGTAAAAGATTTAGGGTTATTAATTTTGTTGGCCTCGACAATCACCATATATTTTCACAAATGGTTTGATACATATAATAAAATACTTTCATATAATATGTGTTTTAGATAATATTGGATTAGTGTGAATAAAACAATATATTTAATTTTCATTTATTTTTTGGTTAAGGGGAGTATTTTTCAATTATCTATCATTTTTAATTGTTACATCGTCGTTCATGTCATTTTTCTCTAAGATTCTTTTTATTCGTCACTGATAAGAAATAGTCACATTTCATTATCTTTTTTTTAATTAAATATATAAAGTTTTAAAATTAGAACTTTATATATATTTAAAATAATAAAATTAAAACATTTTATTAATTTAATAATAAAAACCATTATATAGTCAGAAATGATAATTAAATAGAAAACAATTTAAACAAATTCTAGTAGGAAGTATTATTTCACAATTTCCTTTTTTGCCCTCGAAACAATCACGATGTATCCCGAAAAGGATCAACACTTTGCAATAGAAATTTCATATCGTGTATTTTAGCTTATCTTCTCGCATCTTTTGCTTCCCCACTCATGCTTTTTCTTTCTTGGTTAATTTCTCTTTTCGAATTGTAAATGAGCTTGAAAATTCAAGTAATATAATTCGAATCTATTTGCCTTCTTTTATATGTCACCAACTTTGTTGGTTACCGATGCATTAGACGAAGACCCCTTATTTTTTTCCCTATCTTTACGTATCGGGTAAACTATTTTTCCTATGCATATCCCTATCTCTACCTCCATCTTGTTCATTTCATGAAACTTTGTCGTATATTGGTGTTTTATACGATATTCGTCACAACCTATTTCGTTGTGAAACTGCTTGGTAAAGTGTAGCAAAAAATGATTTTTCACGTGCGTATTTCAGTTTACAGGATCATCAAAAATGTCTACTCATGATTATGCTAATACTTTCTCTTCTTCTAGCATCCATTGTTGAGGGGCACCATTTTAGGATAAAATGGTATGGGAATGGGTTCGGGTTCGAGATCAGGTTGCGTATCTCGAACAAACTCGATTTCCAACTTGGTCGGGGGTTTGCTTCTCGTAAAGTTTTATGGTAGAAGGAAAAATTGTGAAATAAGTTTGGGCTAATGGGCGTCATAGAGTAATATTGTAGTATATGTTGATTGTAAATTGTTAAGGTTAGGGTTTGGGTTGGGGTGAAAAAATATGGTATTAAGTTGTGGTCGCTAAACCGACGGAGTGAATGGAAAACATTTCGATGTGAGCATTGTTAAACTACTTGCACACAACTTGTTTCAGCGGGATCCAAGGGTGAGATTGATACAAGGGCTGTTTGGATTTATTTTGGTCAATAAAAGTTTGGGTGTTGGTAAAAATTTGTGAATAGTTGTGTGATATATTGACTAAAAGGTGTAATCTCTATAAGGGTATTTAAAAAAACAGTCGTTGGAGAGGAAAGAGGGGAAGAAGGCACGACAACAATTACTTTTGCGGGGCACCACACCTCACCACCGCACTTTGGTCAACATAGTGTTCACAACACCACCTTGCAGTGTGTGGTGGTACACCTCCTATGTTAGGTTTGCAACACGATGGTAGGGCAGAACTAGGAAAGGAACCATCGAGTTTTGGAAACGACTGGAAAATCATGGATTTGATAATTAGGTACGCAAATTAAAGATGTCTATCTTTCATAGTGATATATTTTTTTAAAACGACATTTATTATAAAAACAAATAAAAGGCTAGCAAAGTACTAGCAAAAACCAATTACAAATTTATAGGGAATTGAAGCCAAACATTCCAATCCCTAGACATTTTACGGTTCCTAACACAATACCAATTAAATGAATACAATTTAACTGTATCAACAAGGGTATCTTTTTCGATACTTTTTAGTGCGAAAGACCATCACATTTCTATAACCCCATAAGACCCATAACATAGTCATAACAATTGCAAGAATCCTTTCTTTCTGCATCCTTTGCATCAATAAAGCATCCAACCAATCATAAACCTCTTGTAGCGAACCAAACGAAGGCATATGTAAATCCGCCCACCCCGCAATTCGACTCCAACCAATCGCATATGTAAATCCGCAATTCGACCCCATAAGACCCTTAACTTTGATAGTGATATCTATAGGGTTGAAAGTTTTCTTTTTTGAGTTGCAAGGAATTGATCTACCAACTAATAGAGTCATTTAAAATCTATATCACAAATGCTTTGATACATACTATAAATTACTTTCATATAATATTTGTTTTGCGTATGAATGACTTTTACCGATTAATGCAATATAGACAACCAAATTTAATGTAGTTATATATATATATATATATATATATAGAGAGAGAGAGAGAGAGAGAGAGAGAGAGAGAGAAAGAGAGAGATTAAGGATTATTTGAGAACTCATAGTTTCTTGAGAACCCGAGAAATAAAAGTGGATCGTTAGATCAAAAAAAGGGATGGCTATGATGTATTGTGGTATTTTTGTGAATAAGTGGAAAAATAAAGGGACGTGGGCATTGAAATTAAATGATATTAAGGGTATTTAGGGTTAAAAGAAATTACTCCATATACACACATCTCCTCACGTCCAACCACCTCCATCTCCTCCGATCGACGCCATTCCCCCTCTACATTCCAAACTAGAAGACGATTACCAGTTCACCATCTTCAAAAGTAACCTCTGCCTCGCAAAGCGTCACCAGAAGCTTGATCCATCGGCAGTCCATGACGTCACTCGACATTGCCCTTAACCCTGAATGCCCTAAAAAGTCTATTAAAATTTCGAATTCCAACACAAAACCTAACCCTAAACAGCCTGTAGATTTGAATGTTAATGACGAAAACGTAGCTTCTTTTGATCCTGTTGCTCCTAATGTTGATTCTGTTGATTACATCTCCTCCGAAGATCTAAAACCCCTTTCTGACCCTAATGTCAAGTTCCAGGTAAATATCATTTCGTTTCAGTGATTACTTCGAAACTCAATTCAGTTATATCTCATATGAAAATCTAAACTCATTCCAGTTATATGTCAATCTTCCATTTCTCTCGGCTCTATTCTCTTTCAATGCGCGTGGTTACAGGTACACATCTAGGCGCCACCACTCTCTGCTCAAACGTAACCTCTTTTTCTTTTTCTCTCTTTGAAATATCGGATTGATTAAATGAGATTTAGGGCGTCGTAATCTCACTACCTTCTACCATCGACGATAACGAACGTTTTCTCATTGACGACGGAACAGTCGTTGTTGAACTCTCTCTTTCCCGTGATTTCCTAAATCGCGCCTGGAAATTAGGTCACCATTACTAACCCCCACCAAGTTTGGTGTTTCGTTCTTATTTATCAAGTTTTAGCATTCTGATTGGTTTGCATTTTGCAGGTGCATCTGTAATGGCTGGCGGAGGGTGTAGTATCTGTGAAGATGATCTTCCCTAATCAAGGTAAACCACATTAATTTCATCATAATTTTAACTTTTAAATTTTATTAATCTTTAATTCTTTAATATTTCAACATATGGTTTGAGGTAATTTGTCATTGTTGCTATGCAGGAGAGGAGCTATGACGGATTCATGAGGCATCAGTGAGTTGAAACTGAGAGTCAATGTCTATTTTGAATAAATAGACAAAACAGTAAGAGTATTAGATATATTAACAAACGAATGTCTCAAGATTAATCAGTGCAAAGATCTATTGTTAATATTCACACACTGGAGGTAAATAAACATCAAACTCCAAATTATCTTTTAATTTCTATTTTACTAAACTATTTATCATCATTTCTTATATACTCATGTTTTGAATGAAACTATTAATTCACATGTGATTTACATGTGATTCACATATTAATCACATGTAATTCACATATGATTCACTTGTGATTCAAATGTAAATATGAATTACATGTGATTCATGTATAAATCACAAGTGAATCATATATGAAGTACATGTGATTCACATGTAATTCACATATGATTAATTTGTGATTCACATGTAAATTACAAGTGAATTAACTATGAATTACATGTGATTCACAAGTTAATCACATATGAATTATATGTGATTCACATGTAATTTACATATTAATCACATGTAATTCACACTACAAGAAAAATGACTTACAGTGACACCAAAAAAGTGTGACTATATGCGTATAGTGACATTTTATTTTTTCACTCAAAGTGTGACGGAAGGTGACGCCATCGTATGGGTCTTATGGTCACTTTAAAATGTAGTGTTTGTATGCTATAAAAACATGTGGCCATAGTATAAAAGTGTGGCAAATGTGTACGAAATTTTGTTCCTGAAATATCCAATATTGTAGCGTTAAACAATTATTAGTCACACATATTTATTTAACGTTGTGACTGTATATCACCAAAATGCGACATTCATGATGTTTTAGTGTAGTTGTTTTCTTACATATGGTCACACAATTTAAATTTTATTAAGACTATTGTGTATCTTTTGTAAACTTTTAATTATGGTGAGTGTGACCATATTTGCTAAATGGCCATAAGTACTTTACTTTCATATGTGACGAATTGCTAATTATTAGTCACAAAAAATAATCAACGTTTGTGACTATAACCTAACGTATAGAGACAAACGAAGAAGTGAATTAAAATCATAAGTATTATAAAGTCACACATTTTGTTAAAATTAAGGACAATTCGATATCGTATTAAGACTATTGGGTATATTTTAGACACGTATAATTTACGGTAAACATGCCCGTGTTCGGTAAATGGACACATATAGTTAATGATCTATGTGACCGTTTCCTAGTATTTAGTCTCAACAACAATCAATTATGGTATTTATTTGCCACATATATTGTTTTCCATGTTGTTATTGTTTAACTTAGTGACAATTTTTTTTTTAAATAAAAATCACTTTAAATCAATTGTAGTCTCATAATTCTTGTATATTATGACTATTGTTAACTATTTAGCCACACGTTACAAATTGATGTAAAGTAACCATTGTATACTTTTAGAGACATTAAAAACGTATATAACATGACAAAAATCGTACTACAGCCACTATAACTTACTATTTACTGTTACTTTTTATACATTTTAGACACATGAAAATACTTTAAATTAAAGTAACGATACACAACAATATGAAACACAAACAAAATTCATAATTTTATATTAATAATAATTGAAATCGAAATTCATATATTTATTACATTCCTAATTAAAATATCAAAGATTAAAGGAAAATTTGCGTAATTTAAAGAATTTATATAAAGGTTAAAAAATCAAACACAACATAAAACCAAAACCTAAACATAACTAGCTAGGCATTCTTTTTGTTTCTATTGCTCCTTGTCTTCTTAAGAAGGGCATCAGATGATATGTAAGTTGATTTCCTTTTTGTTGATTTTTGATGTGATATAATTTCTGGTACCTATAACAACAACATTATAACCAATAAAATTAAATCATCATAAAGTTAGTATAGTACTTTATGAATAAAATAAAGTTTAATGCAAAAAGTATTGGACATATTGAAACAAACCTCTAAGTCGGTTTTCACAAGGTATTTTGGCCATGGAACAAAACTTTTATATGCATCCTCAACTAAATTAAATTCTCTAGTTTGATGGGGGTAGAAATGCAGTTTTTACAACCACTTCATCAATGTTGTAGAGGAACTCCATGAATGAATTGTCTTTCTGATGATAAGTGAATGGTACCGCGGGCAACGATGTTCCTTTTATACAGATGTGATAGACTACACTTGATTGGCTACAATGACAAGTAAAGTTATAATCTGGAAAAAAACAGAAATATATATTCATCATGTAAAAAAAACACTGACCTGGTGAATGGGATTATTTGGTGAAACTTTTGGTATGTCATGATTAATAGTGGTAGTCTTAGACTCAACAGTTTTGTTGGTGGTTTTTGTATTTGCCTGATATCAAGATTTAAGAAATATTTAAACATATATTTTAATAAAAAAAGATTAAATAAAAGTGTTGAAAACTGTAAAGTTAGTATATACTACTATTGCAGATTTCATGGAAATCAATTTTGCATCGAGTGCTGCAGTTGCAGATTTTGTTTGAACAGGTTTTTTGTTGGGTTTTGGAATAACCTACATAATATAAAGTCCAACATGAAAAATCAGAAATCAGTATCAAACATATATATATATATATATATATATATATATATATATATATATATATATATATATATATATATACTAGAAATATTTGAGGCCCGTGCTAAGCACGGTCCATGAAAGGGAATTTGGGTTTTTTTACAGTTGTATAAAGTATATTGTGCTAATAACCAAAATAGGTAAAACTACAATGCGGTAAATTGGTGAATTTTCAATGAACTATACATGAAGAAGAAAAAAGAAATGAAAGTACATTGTTATAATCAAAATATATTGAAAGTCCATTCTTATTTCCTTATATGAATTTTTTGCCTTATGGAAAGCCTATAAATGGCTATTGGGATTAATCGTGAAATATTATCTTGATTTTTTTATTTGAGGCTTGACCACTTATTCCTTGATCTTTGTTGCTAATTTGCTATGTCCATTGTTTCTTGGTTCGACATAACCTAATAAATTAGATGGATTTGTGAGATTAAAATCTTTCCAGAAAGGGGTGATATTATGTAAAATATATGAAAGATATACTCAACATTATTTCTATGGTTACAAAAGTTTATTATTTAGATAAGCTGATTTCAAGCAATCTTGTTGTCTTGTTTTTCATTCTAGATAAGGTTATTTATTCATAGTCAGAAAGCCTACCAAAAGCTTGAAAAGATTATTTAAAATGAAAATTCAGAACCCTCATTCTTTGTTTCATGGATCTTGCTTGAATGTAATCTACTAAAAAATGTAATGTATGTGCAAGAGGTCTTCCTTATAAAATTAATGTGATAAAGTTCTCCTGCCCTAATAATCTTATTTGCAGAAATAGATATATCCTGCTGAAAGAATGAAATATACATATGTTTTTTTTCCTATATTATACTTGTTTGTAATAATAGAAATATGATTTTTTTTTATTAATCCAACAAGACCTCCTATATATGTCCAAATTAGAAGGCAACTAACTTCCACATTTGCAATCTTTAATGTTTCTCTTCTGCATTGCATTTAATCACTTTTCCATGAAACCTTTTTAATAACGATGCATTCATATTGTTAATTGTCACATTTAAATGAATATAATGATAAAACTGTAAAGATTATTTCAAATTAAAGGTTTACCACTTTACCTTCTGCAACAAGATAGTTGTTCTTGAAATTAAACCAAAGTTTTCAGATAAAAAAAATTAAATAAATTGGATAATTGTCTTTGTTTTACATCGAAATCGAACCTACCAAGCTTTAAATTGACAAAGACAAAATATCATTTTGGTGGCAAAGATCAAGAGAAACTTAGATGCATTTTTAGTTACACAAACTTCAAAAAAAATATCAACAATAAGCATTATGCCACTTGTTTGAAATTTTAAAAAAAACAACTAAACTAACTAAAATCAAATTGAACTACTTCATTAAAAAATTTATGGGTCTATAAATATTTATTTATATCAAAGTAAACTGATAAACTACAGTAAAGGAGACAACTTTAAAGAAACCAATGGTAGAATCAAGGAGTTAAGCACACATGTAAAAGACATAAACTAATAAGTATTATTTATATTAGAAATAAACATGTACGCCATAATAGTCCAGCTAAACTTATATGGGTTCAAAACCTTATGCAATATTTCAAAATAGTCAACAAATTAATACTCATAACTGAAATAAACTTATGTATAATAATTCACAAAATAGAAAAGATATACTATTGACTAATTAGGAAATGAAAAAAGAAAGATTTACCTTCTAGAACAAAATAGTTCTCAACTTGCCCTTGAAATCAAGAAGCCTCAACTTTAGAAAAGAAATAAAAGATAATGTTAGATAACAACCCTCGGAAATTCTTAACGACCAACATCATAAAAAAAATCCTACCTCCCATAATATGCGGTCTGAAGGAGATAGACCAGATTTTATGATACCCTGGTCCTGTAGCCGCTACTCTTGAAATTTGAATGACTTTCAAAACAAAAAAAATACAAACTTAGCAAATCGAGGGTTTCAAAAGAATAGTAAAAAGGTCAAATCTTACCTCACCATCGTTTTTTCAGAGATTTCAACAAATCAAACTAAATCTAAAAATAGTTATAGTCTTGAAAAATACCCAAGAGACCATGCAATCCAAGAATAATTCTTCTTATTCAGGCTTGAACTGCTCATGCTTTCGATCATCTCTATTAAGACCCTGAAAAACAATAAACATTGACGGTGGTAATAGTTGATGGGGAAGAGAGAAGACTATGGAAAACCAAAAAGCAATTGAAACAAACTGGTCGCAGATAAGAGGGTATATATATACCCTGTGTATGAGGGGTCGTGACGATTTGATGCAACGCTTTTGGAAGCGTTGGAAAAAACTTGGCGATTAACATTACTTCCATTGTCACGAATTTGATTCGTGTCGTTCGAGTGTTGGGTGATGTGGAGTTGTACGAAACGTACAAACGTTTGTAGAAGGCTCCAGAAAACAAAAAGCTTATAGTCAGTAGGAACAATTTTGTCGTTCTTCTTTAAATCCACCATTTGCGATCAACAAAATGGAGAAATTATGTTGGTTGCATAATCAAGGTTTTCTGTATTCTTTCGAATTCCAAAAAGAAGGCGTTCAGTAGGATGCGATAGTCAGATTCAATCGACGTTTTCAAATGTTGATATATATATATATATATATATATATATATATATATATATATATATATATATATATATCAACGATGATCTAATAAGATGATAACATACTAGTGTTACAGGTTTTGAAGGTTCATTGGTTTTGAGACTAACATGAGACGTTTCATTACTCTGTACAATCTTCTCACTTAAAATACCCTAGAAAATATAAAGAAATAGGAAAATGTTTAAAATAAATGCAATTTAGAACTAACATTGACAAAAAATATTTTCAATAAGATTACTTACAATTGTATGAGACAGATTTGGAAAGTCAACTCCTTTTTCATTAAGATGAGCCAAAACTAGCTTTAGTGTTTGATCTTGTTCATTAACCTTTGTAGACAAAGCCTTGAGTTCAGCATCTTTTTTCTCAAGCTCAAGTTTTCCATTATGCAGTGCAACTTTAAGATCTTTAATTTCTTCCTTAGATGACCCTTTGCTGCGAGGAACATTGAAATATCGGTTGTAAGTGACTCCCGTGCCGACACTTTTTAAAATCCGCCCTTTTCCTTTCCAAAAACTAAGGTCATGGCATCCGTTCCCGGTTCAAGATTTACTTTTCCTTCTTTTATCTGCTTCTCATGTTCCATCTACTAAACAAAAAATTAATAATTATTGTCTTAATATCAATGATTAAAATATTTAAAGTAAAAGAAAAAGAAAAGTGTAGTGAAGTTACTAGTTTATCAGCCATGATTTTAACATCTTCATCCTTAAATTCTCCTTTACTTTCACGCCCTTTACACCACATAACTGACCTTGGAGGAATTTCCTCCTTCGAAATCACATTCTCTTCAATCTTGATAAAAAAAAATTA
This sequence comes from Lactuca saligna, assembly GCF_052625555.1. Classification (NCBI taxonomy): domain Eukaryota; kingdom Viridiplantae; phylum Streptophyta; class Magnoliopsida; order Asterales; family Asteraceae; genus Lactuca; species Lactuca saligna. The sequence continues at coordinate 168,666,376 of NC_136423.1, read as the reverse complement.
AATTATAAAGAATATGAAACAAAACCATGTTAAATAAACTGATATGAAGTTAATGTAGCTTACCAACTTCCTCCTAAGAGTTGTATACCCCCTCGTCCCATCCGATGATCATACTTTGACATCTTTCTCGCTTTGATAGTCCTTTGTGATACAATCTGTGAATTAAAAGTAACATATTTGTGACAAACTTTTAGAACCTAGATTATGATAAATAAATGAATAAGTTTTGAAAAAAGATTTTAACATTAAACTCTTGAGATTGTGTATAAGTCACAAATTTGTTCTAATCATGTTGTTCAGTGATTAGTGCACGATAACGAACTGGGATTTTTTCAAGCACATCGGTATCGCCTAGATGTGGTTTGATGTAATCTGCACACAACTTTCTTCTGAAATTCCGTAGAAGAATACCAAGTCTATTCATCACAAATTGTTTTCCACTTTCATGAACCTCAAAATAGCGCTAAAAAAACAATGAGAATGTTAGTATTTAAAACTTGATTTGTACATATATTATGTTATACAGATTAAAAAATTGAAGAAAATATTTACCGTTATCTCTTCCCATAGTTTGTCCTTCATTTCCGGTTTAACTTTTTTCCAGCAATGAGCACTTAATCCCACCTTCTCGCGGAAAAGATCACCCAAATAGCTAACAAAGACTGCATTATTCTTCCCTGTAAACCTACCAAATTCATCAAACCTGACACGTTTTTTTCCACCAGAATTGACATATTCAGTCTTCAGTTTTGGCAATCGAGTCATGCCCCTCTTCTTATGTGATTTTGTAGGAACTGTTTTATGGATTTCTTCTTCCGAATCTGATTGGCTATTGTAGTGAATGTCTTCATTTTCACCATTCTCTGTATGCGAATCATATTCTTGGTTTCCATCATCTAGCTCATATTCTGTATTAAAGTCAGGGATATCCTCATGTTGTTCCTTGTCAACCTCCATGATTCTTCTATTGACAAAACAGATTGAAAATAAGTTTGATTGTTTATAAGTTTAATGATAATGTATGAACAAATAATATTACAGACAATTGCTCACATAAACATTTCATCGAACAGTTGGTGTGCAAGAAGCACACCAATATGAAGAATCAAAATTCTTTGTGTTATGCATGATCCGTGATCAATACAATCAATAACACTGAAACTATATGTACACAAACAACATAGTTACACTAGAAAGCTTGATGAATGATGAACTGAAGTATGATCCCTCTGGGATATAACCAAACGCTAAACAAAACAATGGTGGAATAAATGACAATCTATTAAATATTAAAATGATTTAATAGGTCCTAAATTGATGGAGGTTACCTAAAAATTACCGGGATTTCCTTCATCCGATGGATTGATCTTAATAGTTTTGGCGGGGCGATAGATGAAGATTTCCCGCTTTGATTTGGAGCCCAAAAACCATACAAAAAAATATTTGCATCTCATTAGTTTTTGTTTAAATTCGTTTGACAGATTCAAATTTGTTGCAAAATTTTATCTCATAGTAATCCCACACGATTAGAAGAAAAAATCGTGGTTTGGAAACATGACCTGCCTTTTCAAAAATTATTATGATTTATTTGGTAAGAATATAAATATTACATATTTGGTCCTTCTAAGTTAACAATTTATTTTTTGGAAAAACATTTATGACTATTTGAAATAAAAAATATATAAAGTTAAAAAATTATATATACAAGGGAAAAATATTATTATATAACCAAAATAATACTACGGTCTAGTAGGCGTAATTATTTATAATAATAATTTATATGCCACAACCAACACCTATACATGAAAAAATGAGGTCCAAACCCACAACCAACACCCAAACATGACCTAATGAGGTCCAAACCCACAACCAACACCCATACATGACCAAATGAGGTACAAACCCACAACTAACACCGATACATTACCAAATGAGGTCCAAACCCACAACCAACACCCATACATGACCAAATGAGGTCCAAACCCACAACCAACACCCATACATGACCTAATGAGGTCCAAACCCACAACCAACACCCATACATGACCTAATGAGGTCCAAACCCACAACAACCACACATACATGACCAATAAGGTCCAAACCCACAACCAACACCCATACATGACCTAATGAGGTCCAAACACACAACCAACAGTATGGACATGACCAAATGAGGTCCAAACCCACAACCAACACCCATACATGACCAAATGTGGTACAAACCCACAACCAACACTATGGACATGACCAAATGAGGTCCAAACCCACAAGCAACACCCATACATGACCTAATGAGGTCCAAACCCACAACCAACACCCATACATGACCAAATGAGGTCCAAACCCACAACCAACACCCATACATGACCTAATGAGGTCCAAACCCACAACCAACACCCATACATGACCAAATGAGGTCCAAACCCACAACCAACACCCATGCATGACCTACTGAGGTCTAAACCCACAACCAACACTATGGACATGACCAAATGAGGTCCAAACCCACAACCAACACCCATACATGACCAAATGTGGTACAAACCCACAACCAACACTATGGACATGACCAAATGAGGTCCAAACCCACAACCAACACCCATACATGACCGAATGAGGTCCAAACCCACAACCAAGACCCATACATGACCAAATGAGGTCAAAACCAACAACCAACACCCATACATTACCAAATGAGGTCCAAACCCACAACCAACACCCATACATAACCAAATGAGGTCCAACCCCCCAACCAACACCCATACATGACCTAATGAGGTCCAAACCCACAACCAACACCCATACATGACCAAATGAGGTCCAAACCCACAACCAACACCCATACATGACCTAATGAGGTCCAAAACCACAACCAACACTATAGACATGACCAAATGAGGTCCAAACCCACAACCAACACCCATACATTACCAAATGAGGTCTAAACCCACAACCAACACCCATACATGACTTAATGAGGTCCAAACCCACAACCAACACTATGGACATGACCAAATGAGGTCCAAACCCACAACCAACACCCATACATTACCTAATGATGGTCAACCCCAACCCATGTGAATTATAAATTTATATATAAATTTATTTTTTTGTTTGATAATTAAAAACATTGCTAGTATGGATGTTACATTTAATTAATATTATAGATATTTTTTACATTAATGTTATAGATATTAATGTAAATACTAGATATGTTAACGTATAATACAAAAATGTGTAATCATTATCGTAGCCGCCAAGCCGTCGTTCAAAATCCACCTCCTCTGTAGACTGCAATTAATCGTAGAAGTGATGGCCTCAGTCGACGTCCCTTCACCTCCGACTGATGATCCTTTTAAACCATTCGCTTATGTCAATTTCGTCATTCTCACATATTCATTACGTTACGATAACTTCGATTTCTCCCTCTTCCTCTTTGAAAAAACTATGACGATCAATTGAACAGAAGATGAATGCTGATTCGTGGGCACGTCCGAAGTTCCAACTATGGAGTGTAAGCGTCAAACCACCAAGAAACACACCGGTGGTTGAATACGGGAAGGAAAACAAGAAAAGATTCACCATTCACGTTGTTCATGGTGGGTTCTTTACAGACTACCCAGGTAAGACGTATCAACAGACAAAGGTTCACTTTATTTGTGACAACCAGAAGTTCATTCTGTCGTCGTAACCCGTTCCGTCTTTTAAAATTCATCGTCTTGAATTGTTTCCGTTCGTTTCAAAAATTAAGTCATTAATTTTGAGTTGTTATTATGACTTAATAATTTTCCAAACGCATTAGAATCTCATGAAAATGCCCCGAGGTATTATTTGGAAAAAATTTAGTTTTATTCCGTCAAGTTATAAAATAATTAAATCGGGTGCGACCAAAAGCCTCACTTAACATCAGTATCGGGTAGAATTCCACCGTGTCCCAAACCTTAAGCATATATAAAGTTGAGAGAGTCTCATTTGAAGCCATTTTCACTCTCTCTACTCTCTCTACTTTCTCTCTCTAAAAGTCAAAATCAAGCCAAAATCATCCAAATCAAGCACCAAATCATGAAGGTAACTATCCTAGCTCCTAGTATAACACCTTTAGCCTTCAAATTCGTGATTTGTATGAAAAGTAGGACCATCAACATGTGTTTACGGTCCTGGAACCTCCTTAGGCCGTGAACACATGTAATAAGGGGTTTTGAGCCTTAAAACCCTTCCAAACCTCATTTGGAGCCTAGATATGACCTAAGGACTTACTTGCATGGACTTAGAACACCTTGAACTCTTCATTTAGGGTATGAAAATGATTTTATGGCCTAAGAATATGCTTGGACCGTAAACACCTATCCATGGGTAGTAAACTCAAATTAAGGTGTTAAAATGCCACTTACACACCTCATAAGTCTTAGAATGAAGTCTAGAAGCAACCACAATCAAGTTAAGGACCTTAAACATGCTAAAAATACTCCCATAGGAGCTTAAAGCCGTAAACCCCTCAAGAATGGGTTCTTAGGCCGTAAACTCCTAATACATGGTCAAATGGTATCTTAAACTCATCCCAAGGCTTGTTTAATGACTTAGAAACACTTGTAAAGGACCTAGGACCACCAAAACACCTTAAGACTTGGCATATAAGATTTTTCGGCCATAAAATCCTAGTTTACTATCGTAAATTCCTCAAATGGTCCTTAGGATGTTCAAAGCCCATTCCAAAGCCTTAAACCCAAGTCTAGCATTAATCCTCAAGTGATATAAGGCCATTTAGCACCCTAGAACACCCCACCATGAGTTTACAGCCGTAAACTCATGGGGAGTGGGTCATTAGGGCCGTAAACCCTCTTACGAGTTTACGCTTGAAGGGTAAACTCCATATCCATGTCGTACATGTCTATAGATGTCACCCGGGTTACTCCAAACACTTGTAATGAAGTGTTTTCACGTCTTGGAGTGTATAATCCTATCTAAATTGTAGTTCAGATACTAATTAGATACAAATGTGTATCTTTTCATATTACATAGGAACCTCACACGTGTTCAAGCCCCGAACTAACGTTTACCATCCAATCAGGCACATTCTTCAATCGGTGAGTTCATACCCCTACCCTTTTTCAATGTTTTTCAATGTTTTCAGGGGGAATACAAGCAAAAGTACAAGGAAATCTTGTACTCAAACTTCTGATTTCATTTGATCTATTTCGTATTTCATATGCTTTTAACATCGAAAACTGTATTAACCAATCGTTCAACTTGCAGAGTAAACCGTCATGTTATTTGTGAAGCTGCTTTTAAAATGTTATACAATTATATTTCACAAATGAATTTCCATATAATTGTTGCTAAAAGCATGAATCTTAAAGCATTAAAATGTTCTTGATATAACTCCATGTAGATACGAAAGTGAAGGGATAATAACACACAGTTAGAAACAGAGCGAATACGAAAGTATAGTTAGAAACATAACGAATACAAATACGAATACGAATACGAATAGGAGTAGGAATAGGAATACGAATACGAATACGAATACGAATATGAATACGAATACAAATACGAATAGGAATAGGAATATGAATACGAATACGAATACGAATACGAATACAAATACGAATACGAATACGAATACGAATACGAATACGAGTAGGAGTAGGAATAGGAATACGAATACGAATACGAAAGCACGCCTTTGGATGACGCCAAGACTTCGGAAATATAGTTAGTGTACGCCTTGATTGTCACCAGAGTTTCGAAAATAATTCGAAAGTACGCCTCTGTACATCGACTGAGTTTCGAAAACATACGCCTTTGGATGTCGACAGAGTTTCGAAGATACGTCTAATGTACTCTTTTGGAAATCACCAGAACATCGAATATACAGTTAATGTACGTTTCTAAGTGTATCCAAATATTCGAAAACACAACTAAGTATAGTAGATAATCGACATTCGAATGTAGGGTAACTAAGATATCAGAATACCTAACTAATACAATAAGTATGGTAGATAATAGTACATCAAAATCCGAACTAAGAACTATCCGCAACGTTTAGGAAAATATGGGATTTTCCTGGGATAACATTATTACTCATAATCGAATCGTGTAACGAATAATAACTAAATTGTTTTTATAAGAAAATATGGAATTTTCTTGGATAACAACTTTTCAGAAAACCAAAGGGAACTCATTCTTTTCAAAACTAAACCGCTTATGAACTCACCAGCTTTATGTTGATTTTCAAACTGCTTGTATTCTTAGGTCAGCATTAGACATGTACATTGCGATCTTTTGGAGAAGACGGAGCGTATAGAAGACTCGTCTTAACTTTTGTTCATATGATATATATGTATAACCTTTGTAACTCTTTGTTTTTCAAACAATTTAAATATTTCTATGTGATGTTTTGTGTTTACTATGCTTACTATGTACATTGGTTGCGATATACATGATGTCCTCCGCCCCGGAACATTTCCGCCTTAGGTTTCGGTGTATGACAGATTGGTATCAGAGCCCTTGTTTATAGTGAGCTAGTATACCAACCCTTACATGGTATAAGACTATAAACACTAAGGGGCCTAAGTGCTCTGAACTAAAAGTATACCTTAAAGTATATGTATTTTCAAAAGTATACAAGTATACCTAACCGTCAAAATCCGTAACTACAAGTAGAACAAAACATAAGTAAATGGGTGTTGTATGTTGCGGTTAAATCTGAGAAGTTATGTAGTCGTGTCTAGGATCAATATAGCCTGACCAACTATATTCATTCGAGACACGGCCAACATGTGCTTAGGAGTGACTGTGGTATGCAGCATGCCTAAAACTTACCCAATACCCCAAACAACGAGCCATCGTCACAGCGAATCATGAAATACTATGGGAGTATTTCTCGAGCCAAACCGTTGTAGAAATCCTCATTCAAGCATTGTTCCTTGATCATTCCCTTAGCGATAATTTATCTGCTTTGATAACTCTTTCCTGCTTTATCGCTTAATGGAATTCTGTATCTATCGTAATGAGATATCCCTTGTATCACATCTCTTGGTTCAATTCAGAGGACTTATGATCCTCTCTTTCCTGGCTATTCTAGATCAAGATGCCTCCTAGGAAAAGACCCAGCTCAAAGAACAACAACAACCTTCCGCCGCCACCACCTCCTCCTCAATTTGATCCTGTCGTGTTCCAGACAGCTGTTGCTGCTGCAGTGGCAGCCACCTTATCTCACATAAACCCCGGTGGATCAGGAGGTGGTCCCCAGCCCCTAAACCAGGAAGGTAGCCAGGGACACCGGAAGGAGTGTTCCTATAAGGACTTTATGAACGCGAAACCCACATTCTTCAATGGCACTGGAGGTTTCATTGCCCTAACTCGGTGGTTAGAGAAAGTCGAATCTATCTTCGAGATTTGTGCCTGTTCAGAATCCGACAGGGTGAAATTCGCCGCCTGCACATTCACTGATAAAGCTCTGACTTGGTGGAACGGCCGAGTCAAATCCTTAACTTTACATGTAGCAAATGCCATGGGTTGGGAAGTTATGAAGGAACTTCTGTTCGTAGAATACTATCCTCGGGGTGAAATACAGAAGCTAGAGCATGAACTCTGGAACCTAAAGATGAAGGGTTCCAATATTGCCACCTACACATCCAAATTCGATGACCTGGCATTACTCTGTCCGGGAATGGTTACCCCGGAGAGTAAAAAGGTTTAGAGGTTCATCTGGGGATTGACCCAGCCAACCAAAGGGAACGAATTAGCTGCGAAGCCGGATACCTATGACAGCGCCAAATGCCTAGCACAAACCTTGATCGACCATAGCGATGACCCAGAGGAAGCGGCCACCACTCCCGAGCCGACAGAGAAGAGTGGTGAGAAAAGAAAGTTTTGGAAGAAGATGAAGAAGAGTCGGTCTTTCCTGGAATCCTCAAAGAAACAACAGATAGTGGTAGTCCACGCTGCTACTACCCTTGCTGTTGTTTTTGTTATCGGTTCCTCAGCCCAAGCACCTATCACCGGATATACCGGTATCCTTCCGTGGTGCTATAGGTGCAGTTACCACCATCGTATCCCTGGCCCTTCTCGTGCAAAGTTTTGTAAAAACTGTGGCCAGGAAGGTCACATCGCGCAAAGCTGCAGAGCACCAACCCAATCAACCAGTCAAGCTTCTGGAGCGGGTATCGGTCAGTCCTGCTATAGTTGTGGGGAAGTCGGATATTACAAGCGAAACTGCCCTAAGGCAGCAACATCTAGCAACACCGGGCGAGTCCTAGTTATAGGACAAAATGGGGCAGCCACCGACCCCACCGTTGCCACAGGTATATTCCTCCTCGATAAATCTTATGCCTGTAATCCTTTTCGATTCTTGTACTGAAAGAAAATATGCTATCTATCCATTCAGACACATTTCTAAACTTAATCCTTCGTTAGTAACCGAAACGTGTACCGTCAAGATGGCTAACCAGTGAGAAAGAGAAGGCTAACGTCATACTCATAGGTTGTATCCTTAATCCAAACGATTATTCTTTTTCATTTGATCAAATGGAAAACTTTTCATGAAATGCTTTGATGCCATCATTGGCATGTAATGACCGAGTCTCATTCATGCTGTTATTCTTGGTTTCGAAAAGGTCGTCCGTCTAAATCTTTCCTCTGATCCAATTCTCATGATCTTCGGCAACAAACCTAAATCCAACCTTCGCATCACTTCGTGCATCAAAGCTTAAAAAGTTTCCCTGAAGGGAGTGCCATGCATTCCTCGTCCGTGTGATTATCAGGAAACGGGAAGTCTGCAACTCTTTCCCTGATGTCTTTCCCGAAGATTTCCCGAGAAATCCTTCCGAACGTCTAGTCGAGTATCGCATCGACCTAATCCCTGGAACTATCTCGTAGCCAAATCTCTGTGAGGATGATGTGTCCAAGACAGTGGTCAGGACTCGATGTGGTCAGTACGATTTAATAGTGGTGCCCTTCGGTCAAACCACTTTCCCTAGTCATGTAGTAAGCAAAGCAATTATACCCGTATACCCTTCCAAAAATCAAGACGATAGAGACTTAGTCGGCACCGAAGATACCCATAGAAATCCGTCAATTCTTGGGTCCCGCCGGTTATTATCGTAGACCCACCTAGAAATTTCTTTCAGAATCATCAAAACCTTAGCTACTCTGCCACATGAAAATATACCCTCTTGTTAGAGCTTATGTCCTGTTGAAGGTCCTATCCCAGAATGGCATGATATGCTTTGGGAAGTGTGGAAAACTACACCCGTGATACATTGGACTTTTCGAAATCCCCGCCAAAAAAAAAAATCGAAACCGTGAACTACAAACTTCGACTATCTCCAGACTTAGTAGTATCCATCCTGACTTCCACGTCTCGAATCTTTAGAAGCGCCTGTCCAACGAAACCTTAGTAATCCTTTGATGAGACCGAAATCAACGAAAGTATGAACCTCATGAAAGAACCAATCGAAACCATAAATCGAAGGATTAAACGTACGAAACAAAGCCGCATCCCGATAGTGAGGGTTCGCTAGAATTTTAAGCGGAGACCCGATTCCACTTGAGAGTGTGAAGACCCGAAGCAGTAGATTCATCCATATATCTTTTCAATTCATGAACTGTATCTTAATCTTTGAATTTCGGGACGAAATTCCCTCTAACGGGGGGATAATGTGACAACCCGAAGTTCGTTCCGTCGTCGTAACCCGTTCCGTCTTTTAAAATTCATCGTCTTGAATTGTTTCCGTTCGTTTCAAAAATTAAGTCATTAATTTTGAGTTGTTATTATGACTTAATAATTGTCCAAATGCATTAGAAACTCATGAAAATGCCCCGAATTATTATTTGGAAAAATTTTAGTTTTATTCCGTTAATTTATAAAATAATTAAATCGGGTGCGACCAAAAGCCTCACTTAACATCAGTATCGAGTAGATTTTCACCGTGTCCCAAACCTTAAGCATATATAAAGTTGAGAGAGTCTCATTTGAAGCCTTTTTCACTCTCTCTCTACTCTCTCTCTACTTTCTCTCTCTAAAACTCGAAATCAAGCCAAAATCATCCAAATCAAGCTCCAAATCATCAAGGTAACTATCCTAGCTCCTAGTCTAACACCTTTAGCCTTCAAATTCGTGATTTGTATGAGAAGTAAGACCATAAACATTTGTTTACGGTCCTGGAACCTCCTTAGGCCGTGAACACATGTAATAAGGGGTTTTGAGCCTTAAAACCCTTCCAAACCTCATTTGGAGCCTAGATATGACCTAAGGACTTACTTGCATGGACTTAGAACACCTTCAACTCTTCATTTAGGGTATGAACATGAGTTTACGGCCTAAGCATATGCTTGGACCGTAAACACCTATCCATGTGGAGTAAACTCAAATTAAGGTGTTAAAATGCCACTTACACACCTCATAAGTCTTAGAAGGAAGTCTAAAAGCAACCACAATAAAGTTAAGGACCACAAACTTGCTAAAACTACTCCCATAGGAGCTTACAGCCGTAAACCCCTCAAGAATGGGTTCTTAGGCCGTAAACTCCTAATACATGGTCAAATGGTACCTTAAACTCATCCTAAGACTTGTTTAATGACTTAGAAACACTTGTAAAGGACCTAGGACCACCAAAACACCTTAAGACTTGGCATATAAGAGTTTACGGCCATAAATTCCTAGTTTACTGCCGTAAATTCCTCAAATGGTCCTTAGGATGTTCAAAACCCATTCCAAAGCCTTAAATCCAAGTCTAGCATTAATCCTCAAGTGATATAAGGCCATTTAGCACCCTAGAACACCCCACCATGAGTTTACAGCCGTAAACTCATGGGGAGTGGGTCATTAGGGCCGTAAACCCTCTTATGAGTTTACTCTTGAAGGGTAAACTCCATAACCATGTCGTACATGTCTATAGATGTCACCCGGGTTACTCCAAACACTTGTAATGAAGTGTTTTCGCGTCTTGGAGTGTATAATCCTATCTAAATTGTAGTTCAAATACTAATTAGATACAAATGTGTATCTTTTCATATTACATAGGAACCTCACACGTGTTCAAGCCCCGAACTAACGTTTACCATCCAATCAGGCACATTCTTCAATCGGTGAGTTCATACCCCTACCCTTTTTCAATGTTTTTCAATGTTTTCAGGGGGAATACAAGCAAAAGTACAAGGAAATCTTGTACTCAAACTTGTGATTTCATTTGATCTATTTCGTATTTCATATGCTTTTAACATGGAAAACTGTATTAACCAATCGTTCAACTTGCAGAGTAAACCGTCATGTTATTTGTGAAGCTGCTTTTAAAATGTTATACAATTATATTTCACAAATGAATTTCCATATAATTGTTGCTAAAAGCATGAATCTTAAAGCATTAAAATGTTCTTGATATAACTCCATGTAGATACGAAAGTGAAGGGATAATAACACACAGTTAGAAACAGAGCGAATACGAAAGTATAGTTAGAAACATAATGAATACGAATACGAATACGAATACGCATACAAATAGGAGTAGGAATAGGAATACGAATACGAATACGAATACGAATAGGAATAGGAATAGGAATAGGAATACGAATACGAATATGAATACGAATACGAATACGAATACGAATACGAATACGAATACGAATACGAATACGAATAGGAGTAGGAATAGGAATACGAATACGAATACGAAAGCACGCCTTTGGATGGCGCCAAGACTTTGGAAATACAGTTAGTGTACGCCTTGAGTGTCACGAGAGTTTCGAAAGTACGCCTTTGGATATCGACTGAGTTTCGAAAACATACGCCTTAGGATGTCGACAGAGTTTCGAAGATACGTCTAATGTACTCTTTTGGAAATCACCAGAACATCGAATATATAGTTAATGTACATTTTTGAGTGTATCCAAATATTCGAAAATACAACTAAGTATAGTAGATAATCGACATTCGAATGTAGGGTAACTAAGATATCAGAATACCTAACTAATACTATAAGTATGGTAGATAATAGTACATCGAAATCCGAACTAAGAACTATCCGCAACGTTTAGGAAAATATGGGATTTTCCTGGGATAACATTATTACTCATAATCGAATCATGTAATGAATAATAACTAAACTGTTTTTATAAGAAAATATGGAATTTTCTTGGATAACAACTTTTCAGAAAACCAAAGGGAACTCATTCTTTTCAAAACTAATTCGCTTATGAACTCACCAACTTTATGCTGATTTTTAAACTGCTTGTATTCTCATGTCAGCATTACAGAGGTACATCGCGATCTTTTGGAGAAGACGGAGCGTATAGAAGACTCGTCTTAACTTTTGTTCATATGATATATATGTATAACCTTTGTAACTCTTTGTTTTTCAAACAATGTAAATATTTCTATGTAATGTAATGTTTTGTGTTTACTATGCTTACTATGTACATTGGTTGCGATATACATGATGTCCTCCGCCCCAGAACGTTTCCGCCTTAGGTTTCGGGGTGTGACATTATTTCTCATGTGAACATCGATTTGATTAACATGGAGATGCTTGGCCATTTTTCTAGAAGCCTTGGGTATACAAGTTTGGGGAACTGGTATCATATGCCCACCGAAGAACACAATGGGTTGTCAATGATTCCAATTCTGAATGATGAATGTTTGGGACCCTTCAAGATGTTAGTTGGGGCACACAATTTCAGAGAGATTGAACACCTCTATGTTGAACACAGGCCTGTGTTTGTTCCAAACAATTTCCCACATTTTTTTATGAACTCACAGCCAAACTTGTTGAGAAGCTTATTCACATGTTTGTAACAGAACATCCAATGGCATCGGTTGATGATGGAATAGCATACATCAATCATATGCTAAACATGAGAATTCCAAGAGGAAAAATGGAGGATGCTATGGACATGGCGAAAGAAAATGTCATAGCATGGAAATACATAGCCTAGGTGAATTATGTTGTAATCTTTTTTGGGATTAATACAGACTACATATGATACTCTTTTTTCGTAATTAATATGAAACTCTTTTATTTAATGAAATGTTATATATTATGTCTATTTGTGATGTTGTTTTGATTATATAGTATGTCTATATTTGATGTTATTTATTATGTCCCTGTTTTGATATATTGTGTTGTTAAAAAGGCAATGTAGTTTGCTAACACAGGGGTATATCAGTCAAGTATATGTTATTTGCCCATATTTGATGGTGTTTTTAATAGAAATGTCTTAGGGGCAAAATGGGAATTAGTTATCATATTAATTTTATATGTTAATTATGTCCATGTTTTGCATACTTGTAACTGAGTCAGATTTATCCCAGTTTTAGTTAATTGTTTTTTAAGATAGCAATGTACTTTGCAACTTAGTTGCACTCTAGATTTATGATAAAACAGGGGTATAACAGTCAATTATATATTATATGTCCAGATTTGATGTTGTTTTAAATAGAATTGTCTATGGGGCAAAATGGGAATTAGTTATCATAATAATTTAATATGTTAATTATATCCATGTTTTGCATACTTGTAACTGAGTTAGATTTGTCCCAGTTTTAGTTAATTGTTTTTTAAGATAGCCATGTACTTTGCAACTTAGTTGCACTCTGTATTTATGATAAAACAGGGGTATAACAGTCGATTGTATGTTATATGTCCAGATTTGATGTTGTTTTAAATAGAATTGTCTAAGGGGCAAAATGGGAATTAGTTATCATAATAATTTTATATGTTAATTATATCCATGTTTTGCATACTTGTAACTGAGTGAGATTTGTCCCAGTTTTAGTTAATTGTTTTTTAAGATAGCAATGTACTTTGAAACTTAGTTGTAACATGTATTTATGCTAACACATGCTCATGTAACAATTTTTGCCCATAGCAATTCGATCTATTATGCATCCACTCACCAGAGTTGCTATTACAAGGTCTTGTTTCTTTTTTCAAATCAATATGTAGCAAAGAAATCATAGTGGATGAGCTCGATAAGTTGCAAGAGGAGTTATGTGTAACCTTATGTCTTCTTGAGAAATACTTTCCACCATCATTTTTTGATGTGATGATTCATTTAACCGTTCATCTCACTAGGGAAGTAAAATTATGCCGTCCAATATTCTTTAGATGGATGTACCCATTCGAAAGGTTTATGAAGGTTATTAAGGCGCACGTGCGAAACAAAAATAGACCAGAAGGATGCATTGCATAAGAGAATGTTGCAGAAGAGATAATTGAGTTTTTTAGTCAATTCCTTAAAAGGATGGATACTGATGGTATTCCACCTGACAATCATAACAATTGTTGAATTCGTAAAGGTGTAGATAGTAGCTCTATTATGAACGATACTCTTGTACCAGCTGCTAAATCGGTAGAAGTTTCTGCATAACTATTCAGCAAAGCACATTTCTTTGTATTGCAAAATACATCTGAAGTACTCCCATATATCAAGTAAGGTTTTTTACATGTATGTTTTTTTATAATAATATTAACATTAACGTATTGACAGACGACACATGGAATTTTTGGAACATCTACACCCTACTAAACGAAAGGCACATCTAGAACAAGAGCATAGTAAAACATTTGGTCATTGGTTACGAAAGGAGGTATATTCTTTTCAAATATGTTGTGTTCTTTGTTATTTTTGTCTTGATTTCTTAAATTCATAATCTAATTACAATTCAGGTAGAGAGAGAGTTAGGGGCCTGTAGTAAAAGTATAACAGAGACAATGAGATGGATTTCACATGGACCCAATAAGTACATTATTAAATACGATGTATATGCTATTACTGGAGATACTTTTCGTATAAAAGCTCGTGAAGGTAAAGTTTACCAAAACAGTGGGGTTAGTGTTGTTGCAACTGACACACACATCATTAAAGAAGTAGTAACATATGCCTCACAAACACAACAAGTATTTTACGTGACAGACCCACTCGATCAAAAACTGTCTATTGTGTTCAAGACACCTCCCAAAAATTTCAAGACACCTCCCAAAAATTACAAAGATACATATGAAGATGTAGATGAAGAATTTAGTACTATTGTTCCTCATAATGATAATATATTGTCACGTGTAGACACACTTGACTTGCAGAAGGAAAATGATTATTTTCGTAATGATTGTCACGGTATTCTTATACGTACGGTACGTGTTTCTTAATGTCATGAATTACATTTGTAGCGATAATATTTTTCCTTTTTTTAACACTTAATGATCTTTATATTTTGTTTGAAGAAGGGAAATGCGTAAACTTGAGCACATCGTTATGTGGAGAATAAGAAAATAACAAAAAATGACGATGTACTTTACTTAATGTATTTTTACCATATTATACCATCAAACTATTTTGGTGTAATATTCTTATAACTCAATGATATTTTTTTTTCTGGTTTTTTACTGTTATATTGTTACACATGTTATAACATAAACTGCATGTAATAGCAATGTACTTTCGTTATGCAATGTTAAACAAGTTATGTTGTATTCACATCATTTATTTATCATAATATTCTGTTAAAATAAGTTGTATTCTTTTCATTTTTAATGGTGTATTATTTGGTGCAATTAAAAGAATAGTTGAGAAAAAGGCCAATTTGGTCCTTTCTTATAACTCTTATTCAATACGACATTATTTTTCTTTTATGGCTATATTTACATATAGACACATATAATAGCTGTAAACATAACTAAATGCTACCTACACACACTATTTGTTTCTTTTTAAAGCCAATTCATAATATTTTGACACACAAAATAAAAGGTACATGGCCATAAGTAACATATTCAATGAACGACCCCTAATTATAACGATAAGACATTATTTTTCTTTTATGACTATATTTACATATAGACACATATAATAGATGTAAACGTGACTAAATGCTACCTACACACACAATATTTGTTTATTCTTAAAGCCAATTCGTTATTATTTGACACACATAATAAAAGGTACATGATCATAAGTAACTAATACTAACTTCTTTTAATTTTTTGCGTAAACTAAATACAACTAGTACAGAACCGCCCTATGGACACACAAATTTTTAGTGTGACCATATGTATCACCTTTTAGCTACTTTGTCTGTTATGTGGCTAAAAACGCACCAGGTTATAGACACACAGAGAACTAACTCGTGTGACGATACTTTTATCTATTGTCTCTCATAAAAAAGTGTGACAATCTTAATCGATATATGTGGCTGATTGTGACCTATGGCCTCAGTGTTCGAGTGTGACTAATATTTGTCACATTTGGTATAATTAAGTGTCGTAAAAGTGTTGATTGTCTATATAACGACCAAACAATCTAATTTAAATGTATCCAAAGACAGTCTCTAAATTTTTTTAGAGACTTTTGGCCACACTTTTAAGAAAAAGTGTTACAAGCCATTTTTCGGAAAGTGTGACCGTATGTCATTTTTGTACTAGTGTCACATGTAAATCACAAGTGAATCACGTATCAATTACATGTAAATCACAAGTAAATTACATGTGATTCATATGTAAATCACAAGTGAATCACATATAAATTACGTCTATATGCACACATGCATTTTGTGTAAGTGTTCTTTGTTAATTATTTTTTAAAATTTTCTTGTGAATTTTACATTTAAATCTTAAAAGACACAATCGCATGTGAATATCACATTATATAATCACATGTTAATCTTATATGATATATACATGTGCGTGTTCTTGCATTAAATAATTTTTTTCCTGTAGATTTTGAAGAATTTTTGGAAAATATTGAAAAGATGAAAAGTGATAAATTAAAGAAAATATGGAAATTTTGATATGAAGAAATGATAACACTGTGAATCTTTGTAGTTTTTTTATATATTAATTTGTATCGAATAAAATACTTGTATTATGTTTATAGATTGATTAATAAAAATGAGATTTTTTATAATTACTTACGAATATTATAGTATAAGAAATATGCATATATGCATTTGAAAAAATATGCATATATGCACCTAAACCGTTGAATTTTTTGATAAAAAATGTAGTTTTGAAAAAAAATTGCATTTTTTTTATAAAAATCGTAGTTTTTTTTTTTAAAAAAAAAAAATCTAGTTTTTCAGAAAAAAAAAATGCAGCTTTTTTGAAAAAAAAAATACAATTTTTTTCTAGAAAAAATGTAGTTTTTAAAAAAGAATGCAGTTTTTTAAATAATATTTTTTTTCATTTTTTTGAAAAATTCGTGTTTTTTGAAAAAAATTAAAAAATCTCCCTTTTTTATAAAAATCGAAAATTATTTTTTTTTTAAAAATAAATCCGAAATTTTGAGTTATTTTGTTAATTTTTAGACATTTAGATTAATATATTAAATAACACAAAAAAATTAAAAATTAAATGAGATTGGTAAGATGACGATCATGTACTTAACGAATTACTTTTGATCCACGCTCTACTTTTAGTTCTCGGGTTCTCGGAAAATTTTGAGTTGTCAATCGATCCAACGCTCTACATATTTTAGATTCCAAATATGTAGTCAATTACCAACTAATTAATTTTACCAAACACTCAAGATAAGGTGTTATAATCTCATACTTGATGTGATACTAACAATTTATAAGTTTTGGTATATAATATGCGATTAATTTTATTTGAATAATTAAATTTTGTTAATTTGATAATATTATATTTCAAACGTTTAATTAGTATTGAAATTAAGTAGAAAGGGGTTAAATAATATTAACAATATTAATAAGCTAAATTAATAAATAAAAAAGGATTAAAAAGAAATTTTAAATGATGAAAAGATATAAAAATGAAACTTGAGGGGGTTCAATTGAAGGTTTTATAAATCAAAAATGAAATGAAATTGAGTTTGAGGGTTGCATGGGAAAACTGTATTGGATAAGGGACTATTTCTACTAAATTTGAAAACTTGATCACATGTTTCCATCTCTGCATCCATGCAGCGCAATACAAAGATTCTTTTCTCCAATTCACACCTGAAATTTGGGATTCCTTCGAAAGCAATCTGATCTTAACCTCAAATATATTGTAGACTCTTTCCCATTAGTTCGAATCCTCTGCAACACACACCGGATAAGATTTGTTTTTGTGAAAGGGCAGCGTATGCTTATCAGGCAACTGATATGACCTTTGTTTTGTTTTTTGTGTTTCAAAATTATAGTTACAATAATGGTCCCTTATTTTTATCTCTTACTTCCATGAGGCCCCTAAATCCACATTTTTTTTTATATTTAGTGTATTTATAAACGTGTTTGATGTGGTCTAGATATGGTTAACTTTAGTAAAAAAAATCCTATCTTTTGGTATATTAATTAGTCTATTAAAATCGATATCCACACTTTAAAAAAAAAAAAGAAAAAAAAGAAAGAGGAGACATAGGGAACACTATTTAATATTTACTTTTATACTAAAATTGTCAAACACTTTACCAATTCTAAAAACTGAATCAAAGTTATACAGTTGCTAGATGTGGGTAAATGGAAATTTGTCTTTGAGTAACCCGGTAACACTTTTTTGTCATATTTTAAAGATTATAATTAGTTAATATATATATATATATATATATATATATATATATATATATATATATATATATATATATATATATATATATATATATGTTAAATCTTTCTATTCTAATAAATGAATAGGTTTATTCTTCTATTGACAAATATCACAATATTAACAGTTTTTTAATATTATATGTCATCTATCATGCCAATGTCACCGTATTAATTCTCCATTTTAAATTTTAAATTCTCCACTCTAATTACATTAAATTAGTAATTGATTATTCATTTCAAATTTTAAATTTTAAATTTCACACTTTAATTACATTAAATTAATAACATTAAAATAAAAAATAAAATAAAATAAATATATATCATAAGATGATAGTTTTAAGTATTTTTTTAAATCAATGATTATAATTTTAAATAACTAAAAAATATATCTTAATTAATAATTTATTTAAAATATTTGATAAATAATTTTGAGTTTTTTCTATGAAAGTTTAATTAGTTTTATAATCGTGATCCTCACGGGTTATAAATTAATATGAGTATATAAACAATATGATTACAACATTAATTTAGGTTTTAAAAACCAAACCATTTATGATTTTTTTACTAATAATAATACCTTTTAGATGACATTTGAACAATTTTCATTTTAATTATAATTCAATTTATCAAATTTTTGGAAAGAGAAAATATGAAATTATGAAGATTTCTCAAAAAATCCGAAGCATTTCTCTCCAAGAATGAGAAACACAAAATCTAAAAAAAGTTGCATTCGATTTAATAAATTTGTATTTCTCCAATTTATCTAATATGAGTAACATAAAACTCCTATTATACCCTTTTATGATCCCATTATACCCTTTTATGATGTATATGTGGATAAGGTCGTACAAATCGTTTAACTTTACTTACCAAAACCAGTAACATAAATAAACAAAAAACTAATACTATATTTCTTAAATTATAATTCATTTCATTAAAAACTACCAAATTTTATTATAGACGGTCCTATGTATTTATTTATTTATTTATTATTATTATTATTATTATTATTATTATTATTATTATTATTATTATTATTATTATTATTATTATTATTATTTTGGTTAAATTTTAAGTTTACCAAACGTTGATGATTTATTTTCCAAGTTTTACAGGTAAATGTTTGAAATTCTCTAGAATTTCTCTGAAATGACTTTTTTTTTTCTCCTAATTATTTCATGCTACAAGCTTTTAATGAAGATGACCGCTATAACCCTCACCCTCTCTCTTTCTATCTTGAGCTTGTTTTTGTTAAATTACTACATATTTTGACTCAATTTATGAGTTTGTCTGATTTGCAATATATGACTTGTTTGCCGGAAAAGTGCCAAAGGGACGTGAGTTGTTTGGTAGAATAAGAACACATAGGAATTAAAAAAGAGACAAACTTGGGTCCTCAAACTATAGTTATTTAACATTAAAGCGACAAAGTTTCAGATTGACACTGCTAAATAAACCACACAAGAAAAAAAAACCAAGAAAACACAAAAACGAAACAAACCACACAATAACACAAGAAAAAAATACCAAGAAAAAACACAAACAAAACACAACAACATCATCATCATCATCATCATCATCCTTCTCCTTCTCCTACAAAAACACAAGAAAAAACCAAAAAACTTCCGTCAGAAAACAAAACATGATTTGCACCGATATAAAGTTTAAATTTAAATAAAAATTAACAAAATAACCTGTTACTCACTTTGATCGGGCTAATGCCTCTTACAACATTTCCCTGAAGAACACATATTACACCCACAACCAACACAGTACCAAGGCTCCACTTCTGGTGGTATTGTAGGAGAGCCACCGGCTAAATTAGTTGACCCAGAGGCCTCACCAGAGTCCATACGTGAAAATATTTCAGGAGGAGTGGTTGGCGAGTCTGGAGCGATAACTCCAGACATCTCTGCAAACACAGCATGGTGCAAATTTTGTTGGTCGTCTGGAAGCAAAGACGAGTCCCTGGCTAAATCAATTAAACAGCGTCTTTTACACTCCTCGCCCTCCACTGTAATACTTATACCGGTTTTTTGATACACATTACCCTTCAGAATTCCTGCAACCATATTCCAGTCGGACATGCTAAATTGTCTAGGAACTTTTTGGAAGCTGTTTCTAATACGTAAAACTGCCTGAAGAAGTTCCACATCATCGTATAGTTGCGCCATCTGAAAATACATTGATTATATAAGCAAGAATACTTAATAAAGATTTGAAGATATGTGATATTCTGAAAATCATATACAAAACATATACCTTCTTCTTTTCGGGCTATGGCAGCAGCTGGGCAGGTATTTGGGTTGTTGTTGTTGTTGTGGTGGTGAGCCTCCTCTCCTTTTATAAGAGAGGGACAATGGCCTTGATTCAATTTTTTCAATTATTCATCTCAGTAATTCGAATCCTCTGCAACACGCCATACTTGTTTTTGTGAAAGGGCAGCCTATCATATGCAAGCATAAAGCCTTTGTTTTGTTTTTTTTTTTTTTTCTTTCAACAGCATGGTTACAATAATGGTCCCTTATTTTTATCTCGGTCTCGTTAATATTAGTAAAAAATCCAATATTTTGGTATATTAATTAGTCTAGTAGAAACCAAATTCATACGTTTTTTTCTTAAAAAAAGTGGAAACAATTAGAAGACTATTTAATGCTAAAATTGTCAAACACTTCACCAATTATAAAAACTGAATGAATGTTATACACCTGGTAGATGCGGCCAAATGAAAAATTGTGTTGAGTAATCTGGTAACACCTTTTTGTCACATTTTAAAGATTATAATTCGTTAATATGTTAAATATTAGTATATAAACAATATGATTACAACATTAAACTAAGTCTAAAAAACCAAATATTTTACTTATAATAATACATTTTGGATTGCATTTGAACAATATAATTCAATTTCTCAATTTCTTCAATAGAGAAAATATGAAATTACTAAGATTTCTCCAAAAAGCTTAAACATTTTAATCTATAAGAATGAAAAACACAACATCCGAAAAAAAAATTTGCATTCAGTTTAATAAAATGATATTTCTCCGATTAATCTAATATCAATAACATAAAACTCCCATTACACCCTTTTATGATCCTATGGATAAGATTATATAAATCATTTAACCTTACTACAAAAAACAGTAGCATAATGAACACAAACTGTAACGTCTCGAAATCCAAACTAAAAATTTATTTTTAATTATATGAGAGTCACTTATTTTGAAACCGATACATTACAATCAGAGTATAAATTCCAGGACAACATGTCAAATGCGAAACATAAGGTGTGCGTGTCATCCAATCAACTCGAGCTCTTCCTTTTTGAAAACAAAAAGTAACTGAAACATAAACTGAAAACCGTAAGCTCGAAGCTTAGTGAGTCCCCCAAGAGACCATACATAAACTGCCACGACTGTCTCCGTGGTCTTTTATATAACTGCCCCGACAACCCTGAGGTCTTCCATATACTTGCTTTGGTAACCCCCCGAGGTCTCCCTTTATCCGCCCCGGCAACCCCGAGGTCTTCCACACCTTTGCCTCGGCAACCCCCAAGGTCTTTCATACATTTGTCCCGACAAACCCCGAGGTTTTTCATAGAACTGCCCCGGTTACCCCGAGGTCTTCCGTACAACTGCCCCGACTAGCCCGAGGTCTTCCATACAATCATCACACATACAACAAGCATAACATAACCTATTCTAATTGGTTGGCATTGGTGCCTTCAACCCACATAAACAGTCCAGTAAGAAGACTCATCTCAAACGTTACGTGAACCCTACACTGTTGTTGCTGCATCGGCTCCTCGAACGAAGCCCAAAAACCAAAACAAATCAGTTAATAACTTATAGCTTACCCAAGCACTACGCCGAAAGATGGCCCAACCATCCAGGCCTACTAACGGCCCAAGCCCATTGGTCCTTCTAACGACCAAATCCATTGGGCCCACTAAGGCCCAATATCGAAACCAAGGTCCAAAAAGGTAAGCCCAATAACAAGTCCAAATCTTAATAAAGTCCTCAGCCATAAACGGGTCCAAAAATATATAAGCCCAACCCATAAACAAAACCCCAAAGCCTAAAAGTGGGAAGAAGCCCAAAATCGCATTGTTCGCTTTACGCTCGGCGTAACCCTGGTACGCCCCATGTACCGGGCTGACTGGCTGGCAAACGGGTTGGCTCGCACGTATGCTCAGCGTACCACTATGTACTCCCCGCGTACGACACCATTAAGCTAAACTTCCATTAATCCCTTATTGCTTAGGACCAGAAGTCCAAATCTTAGATCCAACTCTTAATCAAATCTGGAACCATAAAGTCACGGACTTGGTGACTTTGGATGCCCCAAAAGGACCTAAATTCAAGAAACAACACTCTACTTTCATTAGATGGACAACACCTCATGCATGGATGATTCTCAACCCTGAAGGTGGCAACTTTATGAACTTATAACCTCATAACTACTAAGAGTAGCAACTCAAGGCTATTGGAGTGGTGTCCAACCACTAGATCTCATCCATGTGATCAAAATGGGACCAAAACTCACATAATCTTAAATCTCAACTTCTAATGAGCAAGGTTAAAACCCTTTACCTTTAATGAGCTAGAAATGGAGCAAAGAGTTAAGATCCACAAGCCTTCCCTTGATCCACTACCTTGCACAAAGCTTTCACTCTTGAATATTCATGAAAACCCACCAAAGATGCACACAAAGAGCTCATAACACTCTTGGATGAGGCTAGGGTTCAAGATTAGGGTTTTAGGACAATGAAGGCTGACAGAGAGGCTAACACTTGGGACTTAAGGTGTTTATATAGTGAGCCAACCCTAAATTTTACGTTTTTGGAATCCAGCTCATTATGATGGGCGTACCAACTATACGTTGGGCGTACATCCCCCAACACCAGCATCCACGTTTCCTCATTACGTGGGGTGTACGTCCAAAATACGTTGGGTGTAATTGACAACAGATAGTGGTAGTCCACGCTGCTACTACCCTTGCTGTTGTTTTTGTTATCGGTTCCTCAGCCCAAGCACCTATCACCGGATATACCGGTATCCTTCCGTGGTGCTATAGGTGCAGTTACCACCATCGTATCCCTGGCCCTTCTCGTGCAAAGTTTTGTAAAAACTGTGGCCAGGAAGGTCACATCGCGCAAAGCTGCAGAGCACCAACCCAATCAACCAGTCAAGCTTCTGGAGCGGGTATCGGTCAGTCCTGCTATAGTTGTGGGGAAGTCGGATATTACAAGCGAAACTGCCCTAAGGCAGCAACATCTAGCAACACCGGGCGAGTCCTAGTTATAGGACAAAATGGGGCAGCCACCGACCCCACCGTTGCCACAGGTATATTCCTCCTCGATAAATCTTATGCCTGTAATCCTTTTCGATTCTTGTACTGAAAGAAAATATGCTATCTATCCATTCAGACACATTTCTAAACTTAATCCTTCGTTAGTAACCGAAACGTGTACCGTCAAGATGGCTAACCAGTGAGAAAGAGAAGGCTAACGTCATACTCATAGGTTGTATCCTTAATCCAAACGATTATTCTTTTTCATTTGATCAAATGGAAAACTTTTCATGAAATGCTTTGATGCCATCATTGGCATGTAATGACCGAGTCTCATTCATGCTGTTATTCTTGGTTTCGAAAAGGTCGTCCGTCTAAATCTTTCCTCTGATCCAATTCTCATGATCTTCGGCAACAAACCTAAATCCAACCTTCGCATCACTTCGTGCATCAAAGCTTAAAAAGTTTCCCTGAAGGGAGTGCCATGCATTCCTCGTCCGTGTGATTATCAGGAAACGGGAAGTCTGCAACTCTTTCCCTGATGTCTTTCCCGAAGATTTCCCGAGAAATCCTTCCGAACGTCTAGTCGAGTATCGCATCGACCTAATCCCTGGAACTATCTCGTAGCCAAATCTCTGTGAGGATGATGTGTCCAAGACAGTGGTCAGGACTCGATGTGGTCAGTACGATTTAATAGTGGTGCCCTTCGGTCAAACCACTTTCCCTAGTCATGTAGTAAGCAAAGCAATTATACCCGTATACCCTTCCAAAAATCAAGACGATAGAGACTTAGTCGGCACCGAAGATACCCATAGAAATCCGTCAATTCTTGGGTCCCGCCGGTTATTATCGTAGACCCACCTAGAAATTTCTTTCAGAATCATCAAAACCTTAGCTACTCTGCCACATGAAAATATACCCTCTTGTTAGAGCTTATGTCCTGTTGAAGGTCCTATCCCAGAATGGCATGATATGCTTTGGGAAGTGTGGAAAACTACACCCGTGATACATTGGACTTTTCGAAATCCCCGCCAAAAAAAAAAATCGAAACCGTGAACTACAAACTTCGACTATCTCCAGACTTAGTAGTATCCATCCTGACTTCCACGTCTCGAATCTTTAGAAGCGCCTGTCCAACGAAACCTTAGTAATCCTTTGATGAGACCGAAATCAACGAAAGTATGAACCTCATGAAAGAACCAATCGAAACCATAAATCGAAGGATTAAACGTACGAAACAAAGCCGCATCCCGATAGTGAGGGTTCGCTAGAATTTTAAGCGGAGACCCGATTCCACTTGAGAGTGTGAAGACCCGAAGCAGTAGATTCATCCATATATCTTTTCAATTCATGAACTGTATCTTAATCTTTGAATTTCGGGACGAAATTCCCTCTAACGGGGGGATAATGTGACAACCCGAAGTTCGTTCCGTCGTCGTAACCCGTTCCGTCTTTTAAAATTCATCGTCTTGAATTGTTTCCGTTCGTTTCAAAAATTAAGTCATTAATTTTGAGTTGTTATTATGACTTAATAATTGTCCAAATGCATTAGAAACTCATGAAAATGCCCCGAATTATTATTTGGAAAAATTTTAGTTTTATTCCGTTAATTTATAAAATAATTAAATCGGGTGCGACCAAAAGCCTCACTTAACATCAGTATCGAGTAGATTTTCACCGTGTCCCAAACCTTAAGCATATATAAAGTTGAGAGAGTCTCATTTGAAGCCTTTTTCACTCTCTCTCTACTCTCTCTCTACTTTCTCTCTCTAAAACTCGAAATCAAGCCAAAATCATCCAAATCAAGCTCCAAATCATCAAGGTAACTATCCTAGCTCCTAGTCTAACACCTTTAGCCTTCAAATTCGTGATTTGTATGAGAAGTAAGACCATAAACATTTGTTTACGGTCCTGGAACCTCCTTAGGCCGTGAACACATGTAATAAGGGGTTTTGAGCCTTAAAACCCTTCCAAACCTCATTTGGAGCCTAGATATGACCTAAGGACTTACTTGCATGGACTTAGAACACCTTCAACTCTTCATTTAGGGTATGAACATGAGTTTACGGCCTAAGCATATGCTTGGACCGTAAACACCTATCCATGTGGAGTAAACTCAAATTAAGGTGTTAAAATGCCACTTACACACCTCATAAGTCTTAGAAGGAAGTCTAAAAGCAACCACAATAAAGTTAAGGACCACAAACTTGCTAAAACTACTCCCATAGGAGCTTACAGCCGTAAACCCCTCAAGAATGGGTTCTTAGGCCGTAAACTCCTAATACATGGTCAAATGGTACCTTAAACTCATCCTAAGACTTGTTTAATGACTTAGAAACACTTGTAAAGGACCTAGGACCACCAAAACACCTTAAGACTTGGCATATAAGAGTTTACGGCCATAAATTCCTAGTTTACTGCCGTAAATTCCTCAAATGGTCCTTAGGATGTTCAAAACCCATTCCAAAGCCTTAAATCCAAGTCTAGCATTAATCCTCAAGTGATATAAGGCCATTTAGCACCCTAGAACACCCCACCATGAGTTTACAGCCGTAAACTCATGGGGAGTGGGTCATTAGGGCCGTAAACCCTCTTATGAGTTTACTCTTGAAGGGTAAACTCCATAACCATGTCGTACATGTCTATAGATGTCACCCGGGTTACTCCAAACACTTGTAATGAAGTGTTTTCGCGTCTTGGAGTGTATAATCCTATCTAAATTGTAGTTCAAATACTAATTAGATACAAATGTGTATCTTTTCATATTACATAGGAACCTCACACGTGTTCAAGCCCCGAACTAACGTTTACCATCCAATCAGGCACATTCTTCAATCGGTGAGTTCATACCCCTACCCTTTTTCAATGTTTTTCAATGTTTTCAGGGGGAATACAAGCAAAAGTACAAGGAAATCTTGTACTCAAACTTGTGATTTCATTTGATCTATTTCGTATTTCATATGCTTTTAACATGGAAAACTGTATTAACCAATCGTTCAACTTGCAGAGTAAACCGTCATGTTATTTGTGAAGCTGCTTTTAAAATGTTATACAATTATATTTCACAAATGAATTTCCATATAATTGTTGCTAAAAGCATGAATCTTAAAGCATTAAAATGTTCTTGATATAACTCCATGTAGATACGAAAGTGAAGGGATAATAACACACAGTTAGAAACAGAGCGAATACGAAAGTATAGTTAGAAACATAATGAATACGAATACGAATACGAATACGCATACAAATAGGAGTAGGAATAGGAATACGAATACGAATACGAATACGAATAGGAATAGGAATAGGAATAGGAATACGAATACGAATATGAATACGAATACGAATACGAATACGAATACGAATACGAATACGAATACGAATACGAATAGGAGTAGGAATAGGAATACGAATACGAATACGAAAGCACGCCTTTGGATGGCGCCAAGACTTTGGAAATACAGTTAGTGTACGCCTTGAGTGTCACGAGAGTTTCGAAAGTACGCCTTTGGATATCGACTGAGTTTCGAAAACATACGCCTTAGGATGTCGACAGAGTTTCGAAGATACGTCTAATGTACTCTTTTGGAAATCACCAGAACATCGAATATATAGTTAATGTACATTTTTGAGTGTATCCAAATATTCGAAAATACAACTAAGTATAGTAGATAATCGACATTCGAATGTAGGGTAACTAAGATATCAGAATACCTAACTAATACTATAAGTATGGTAGATAATAGTACATCGAAATCCGAACTAAGAACTATCCGCAACGTTTAGGAAAATATGGGATTTTCCTGGGATAACATTATTACTCATAATCGAATCATGTAATGAATAATAACTAAACTGTTTTTATAAGAAAATATGGAATTTTCTTGGATAACAACTTTTCAGAAAACCAAAGGGAACTCATTCTTTTCAAAACTAATTCGCTTATGAACTCACCAACTTTATGCTGATTTTTAAACTGCTTGTATTCTCATGTCAGCATTACAGAGGTACATCGCGATCTTTTGGAGAAGACGGAGCGTATAGAAGACTCGTCTTAACTTTTGTTCATATGATATATATGTATAACCTTTGTAACTCTTTGTTTTTCAAACAATGTAAATATTTCTATGTAATGTAATGTTTTGTGTTTACTATGCTTACTATGTACATTGGTTGCGATATACATGATGTCCTCCGCCCCAGAACGTTTCCGCCTTAGGTTTCGGGGTGTGACATTATTTCTCATGTGAACATCGATTTGATTAACATGGAGATGCTTGGCCATTTTTCTAGAAGCCTTGGGTATACAAGTTTGGGGAACTGGTATCATATGCCCACCGAAGAACACAATGGGTTGTCAATGATTCCAATTCTGAATGATGAATGTTTGGGACCCTTCAAGATGTTAGTTGGGGCACACAATTTCAGAGAGATTGAACACCTCTATGTTGAACACAGGCCTGTGTTTGTTCCAAACAATTTCCCACATTTTTTTATGAACTCACAGCCAAACTTGTTGAGAAGCTTATTCACATGTTTGTAACAGAACATCCAATGGCATCGGTTGATGATGGAATAGCATACATCAATCATATGCTAAACATGAGAATTCCAAGAGGAAAAATGGAGGATGCTATGGACATGGCGAAAGAAAATGTCATAGCATGGAAATACATAGCCTAGGTGAATTATGTTGTAATCTTTTTTGGGATTAATACAGACTACATATGATACTCTTTTTTCGTAATTAATATGAAACTCTTTTATTTAATGAAATGTTATATATTATGTCTATTTGTGATGTTGTTTTGATTATATAGTATGTCTATATTTGATGTTATTTATTATGTCCCTGTTTTGATATATTGTGTTGTTAAAAAGGCAATGTAGTTTGCTAACACAGGGGTATATCAGTCAAGTATATGTTATTTGCCCATATTTGATGGTGTTTTTAATAGAAATGTCTTAGGGGCAAAATGGGAATTAGTTATCATATTAATTTTATATGTTAATTATGTCCATGTTTTGCATACTTGTAACTGAGTCAGATTTATCCCAGTTTTAGTTAATTGTTTTTTAAGATAGCAATGTACTTTGCAACTTAGTTGCACTCTAGATTTATGATAAAACAGGGGTATAACAGTCAATTATATATTATATGTCCAGATTTGATGTTGTTTTAAATAGAATTGTCTATGGGGCAAAATGGGAATTAGTTATCATAATAATTTAATATGTTAATTATATCCATGTTTTGCATACTTGTAACTGAGTTAGATTTGTCCCAGTTTTAGTTAATTGTTTTTTAAGATAGCCATGTACTTTGCAACTTAGTTGCACTCTGTATTTATGATAAAACAGGGGTATAACAGTCGATTGTATGTTATATGTCCAGATTTGATGTTGTTTTAAATAGAATTGTCTAAGGGGCAAAATGGGAATTAGTTATCATAATAATTTTATATGTTAATTATATCCATGTTTTGCATACTTGTAACTGAGTGAGATTTGTCCCAGTTTTAGTTAATTGTTTTTTAAGATAGCAATGTACTTTGAAACTTAGTTGTAACATGTATTTATGCTAACACATGCTCATGTAACAATTTTTGCCCATAGCAATTCGATCTATTATGCATCCACTCACCAGAGTTGCTATTACAAGGTCTTGTTTCTTTTTTCAAATCAATATGTAGCAAAGAAATCATAGTGGATGAGCTCGATAAGTTGCAAGAGGAGTTATGTGTAACCTTATGTCTTCTTGAGAAATACTTTCCACCATCATTTTTTGATGTGATGATTCATTTAACCGTTCATCTCACTAGGGAAGTAAAATTATGCCGTCCAATATTCTTTAGATGGATGTACCCATTCGAAAGGTTTATGAAGGTTATTAAGGCGCACGTGCGAAACAAAAATAGACCAGAAGGATGCATTGCATAAGAGAATGTTGCAGAAGAGATAATTGAGTTTTTTAGTCAATTCCTTAAAAGGATGGATACTGATGGTATTCCACCTGACAATCATAACAATTGTTGAATTCGTAAAGGTGTAGATAGTAGCTCTATTATGAACGATACTCTTGTACCAGCTGCTAAATCGGTAGAAGTTTCTGCATAACTATTCAGCAAAGCACATTTCTTTGTATTGCAAAATACATCTGAAGTACTCCCATATATCAAGTAAGGTTTTTTACATGTATGTTTTTTTATAATAATATTAACATTAACGTATTGACAGACGACACATGGAATTTTTGGAACATCTACACCCTACTAAACGAAAGGCACATCTAGAACAAGAGCATAGTAAAACATTTGGTCATTGGTTACGAAAGGAGGTATATTCTTTTCAAATATGTTGTGTTCTTTGTTATTTTTGTCTTGATTTCTTAAATTCATAATCTAATTACAATTCAGGTAGAGAGAGAGTTAGGGGCCTGTAGTAAAAGTATAACAGAGACAATGAGATGGATTTCACATGGACCCAATAAGTACATTATTAAATACGATGTATATGCTATTACTGGAGATACTTTTCGTATAAAAGCTCGTGAAGGTAAAGTTTACCAAAACAGTGGGGTTAGTGTTGTTGCAACTGACACACACATCATTAAAGAAGTAGTAACATATGCCTCACAAACACAACAAGTATTTTACGTGACAGACCCACTCGATCAAAAACTGTCTATTGTGTTCAAGACACCTCCCAAAAATTTCAAGACACCTCCCAAAAATTACAAAGATACATATGAAGATGTAGATGAAGAATTTAGTACTATTGTTCCTCATAATGATAATATATTGTCACGTGTAGACACACTTGACTTGCAGAAGGAAAATGATTATTTTCGTAATGATTATCACGGTATTCTTATACGTACGGTACGTGTTTCTTAATGTCATGAATTACATTTGTAGCGATAATATTTTTCCTTTTTTTAACACTTAATGATCTTTATATTTTGTTTGAAGAAGGGAAATGCGTAAACTTGAGCACATCGTTATGTGGAGAATAAGAAAATAACAAAAAATGACGATGTACTTTACTTAATGTATTTTTACCATATTATACCATCAAACTATTTTGGTGTAATATTCTTATAACTCAATGATATTTTTTTTTCTGGTTTTTTACTGTTATATTGTTACACATGTTATAACATAAACTGCATGTAATAGCAATGTACTTTCGTTATGCAATGTTAAACAAGTTATGTTGTATTCACATCATTTATTTATCATAATATTCTGTTAAAATAAGTTGTATTCTTTTCATTTTTAATGGTGTATTATTTGGTGCAATTAAAAGAATAGTTGAGAAAAAGGCCAATTTGGTCCTTTCTTATAACTCTTATTCAATACGACATTATTTTTCTTTTATGGCTATATTTACATATAGACACATATAATAGCTGTAAACATAACTAAATGCTACCTACACACACTATTTGTTTCTTTTTAAAGCCAATTCATAATATTTTGACACACAAAATAAAAGGTACATGGCCATAAGTAACATATTCAATGAACGACCCCTAATTATAACGATAAGACATTATTTTTCTTTTATGACTATATTTACATATAGACACATATAATAGATGTAAACGTGACTAAATGCTACCTACACACACAATATTTGTTTATTCTTAAAGCCAATTCGTTATTATTTGACACACATAATAAAAGGTACATGATCATAAGTAACTAATACTAACTTCTTTTAATTTTTTGCGTAAACTAAATACAACTAGTACAGAACCGCCCTATGGACACACAAATTTTTAGTGTGACCATATGTATCACCTTTTAGCTACTTTGTCTGTTATGTGGCTAAAAACGCACCAGGTTATAGACACACAGAGAACTAACTCGTGTGACGATACTTTTATCTATTGTCTCTCATAAAAAAGTGTGACAATCTTAATCGATATATGTGGCTGATTGTGACCTATGGCCTCAGTGTTCGAGTGTGACTAATATTTGTCACATTTGGTATAATTAAGTGTCGTAAAAGTGTTGATTGTCTATATAACGACCAAACAATCTAATTTAAATGTATCCAAAGACAGTCTCTAAATTTTTTTAGAGACTTTTGGCCACACTTTTAAGAAAAAGTGTTACAAGCCATTTTTCGGAAAGTGTGACCGTATGTCATTTTTGTACTAGTGTCACATGTAAATCACAAGTGAATCACGTATCAATTACATGTAAATCACAAGTAAATTACATGTGATTCATATGTAAATCACAAGTGAATCACATATAAATTACGTCTATATGCACACATGCATTTTGTGTAAGTGTTCTTTGTTAATTATTTTTTAAAATTTTCTTGTGAATTTTACATTTAAATCTTAAAAGACACAATCGCATGTGAATATCACATTATATAATCACATGTTAATCTTATATGATATATACATGTGCGTGTTCTTGCATTAAATAATTTTTTTCCTGTAGATTTTGAAGAATTTTTGGAAAATATTGAAAAGATGAAAAGTGATAAATTAAAGAAAATATGGAAATTTTGATATGAAGAAATGATAACACTGTGAATCTTTGTAGTTTTTTTATATATTAATTTGTATCGAATAAAATACTTGTATTATGTTTATAGATTGATTAATAAAAATGAGATTTTTTATAATTACTTACGAATATTATAGTATAAGAAATATGCATATATGCATTTGAAAAAATATGCATATATGCACCTAAACCGTTGAATTTTTTGATAAAAAATGTAGTTTTGAAAAAAAATTGCATTTTTTTTATAAAAATCGTAGTTTTTTTTTTAAAAAAAAAAAATCTAGTTTTTCAGAAAAAAAAAATGCAGCTTTTTTGAAAAAAAAAATACAATTTTTTTCTAGAAAAAATGTAGTTTTTAAAAAAGAATGCAGTTTTTTAAATAATATTTTTTTTCATTTTTTTGAAAAATTCGTGTTTTTTGAAAAAAATTAAAAAATCTCCCTTTTTTATAAAAATCGAAAATTATTTTTTTTTTAAAAATAAATCCGAAATTTTGAGTTATTTTGTTAATTTTTAGACATTTAGATTAATATATTAAATAACACAAAAAAATTAAAAATTAAATGAGATTGGTAAGATGACGATCATGTACTTAACGAATTACTTTTGATCCACGCTCTACTTTTAGTTCTCGGGTTCTCGGAAAATTTTGAGTTGTCAATCGATCCAACGCTCTACATATTTTAGATTCCAAATATGTAGTCAATTACCAACTAATTAATTTTACCAAACACTCAAGATAAGGTGTTATAATCTCATACTTGATGTGATACTAACAATTTATAAGTTTTGGTATATAATATGCGATTAATTTTATTTGAATAATTAAATTTTGTTAATTTGATAATATTATATTTCAAACGTTTAATTAGTATTGAAATTAAGTAGAAAGGGGTTAAATAATATTAACAATATTAATAAGCTAAATTAATAAATAAAAAAGGATTAAAAAGAAATTTTAAATGATGAAAAGATATAAAAATGAAACTTGAGGGGGTTCAATTGAAGGTTTTATAAATCAAAAATGAAATGAAATTGAGTTTGAGGGTTGCATGGGAAAACTGTATTGGATAAGGGACTATTTCTACTAAATTTGAAAACTTGATCACATGTTTCCATCTCTGCATCCATGCAGCGCAATACAAAGATTCTTTTCTCCAATTCACACCTGAAATTTGGGATTCCTTCGAAAGCAATCTGATCTTAACCTCAAATATATTGTAGACTCTTTCCCATTAGTTCGAATCCTCTGCAACACACACCGGATAAGATTTGTTTTTGTGAAAGGGCAGCGTATGCTTATCAGGCAACTGATATGACCTTTGTTTTGTTTTTTGTGTTTCAAAATTATAGTTACAATAATGGTCCCTTATTTTTATCTCTTACTTCCATGAGGCCCCTAAATCCACATTTTTTTTTATATTTAGTGTATTTATAAACGTGTTTGATGTGGTCTAGATATGGTTAACTTTAGTAAAAAAAATCCTATCTTTTGGTATATTAATTAGTCTATTAAAATCGATATCCACACTTTAAAAAAAAAAAAGAAAAAAAAGAAAGAGGAGACATAGGGAACACTATTTAATATTTACTTTTATACTAAAATTGTCAAACACTTTACCAATTCTAAAAACTGAATCAAAGTTATACAGTTGCTAGATGTGGGTAAATGGAAATTTGTCTTTGAGTAACCCGGTAACACTTTTTTGTCATATTTTAAAGATTATAATTAGTTAATATATATATATATATATATATATATATATATATATATATATATATATATATATATATATATATATATATATGTTAAATCTTTCTATTCTAATAAATGAATAGGTTTATTCTTCTATTGACAAATATCACAATATTAACAGTTTTTTAATATTATATGTCATCTATCATGCCAATGTCACCGTATTAATTCTCCATTTTAAATTTTAAATTCTCCACTCTAATTACATTAAATTAGTAATTGATTATTCATTTCAAATTTTAAATTTTAAATTTCACACTTTAATTACATTAAATTAATAACATTAAAATAAAAAATAAAATAAAATAAATATATATCATAAGATGATAGTTTTAAGTATTTTTTTAAATCAATGATTATAATTTTAAATAACTAAAAAATATATCTTAATTAATAATTTATTTAAAATATTTGATAAATAATTTTGAGTTTTTTCTATGAAAGTTTAATTAGTTTTATAATCGTGATCCTCACGGGTTATAAATTAATATGAGTATATAAACAATATGATTACAACATTAATTTAGGTTTTAAAAACCAAACCATTTATGATTTTTTTACTAATAATAATACCTTTTAGATGACATTTGAACAATTTTCATTTTAATTATAATTCAATTTATCAAATTTTTGGAAAGAGAAAATATGAAATTATGAAGATTTCTCAAAAAATCCGAAGCATTTCTCTCCAAGAATGAGAAACACAAAATCTAAAAAAAGTTGCATTCGATTTAATAAATTTGTATTTCTCCAATTTATCTAATATGAGTAACATAAAACTCCTATTATACCCTTTTATGATCCCATTATACCCTTTTATGATGTATATGTGGATAAGGTCGTACAAATCGTTTAACTTTACTTACCAAAACCAGTAACATAAATAAACAAAAAACTAATACTATATTTCTTAAATTATAATTCATTTCATTAAAAACTACCAAATTTTATTATAGACGGTCCTATGTATTTATTTATTTATTTATTATTATTATTATTATTATTATTATTATTATTATTATTATTATTATTATTATTATTATTATTATTATTATTATTTTGGTTAAATTTTAAGTTTACCAAACGTTGATGATTTATTTTCCAAGTTTTACAGGTAAATGTTTGAAATTCTCTAGAATTTCTCTGAAATGACTTTTTTTTTTCTCCTAATTATTTCATGCTACAAGCTTTTAATGAAGATGACCGCTATAACCCTCACCCTCTCTCTTTCTATCTTGAGCTTGTTTTTGTTAAATTACTACATATTTTGACTCAATTTATGAGTTTGTCTGATTTGCAATATATGACTTGTTTGCCGGAAAAGTGCCAAAGGGACGTGAGTTGTTTGGTAGAATAAGAACACATAGGAATTAAAAAAGAGACAAACTTGGGTCCTCAAACTATAGTTATTTAACATTAAAGCGACAAAGTTTCAGATTGACACTGCTAAATAAACCACACAAGAAAAAAAAACCAAGAAAACACAAAAACGAAACAAACCACACAATAACACAAGAAAAAAATACCAAGAAAAAACACAAACAAAACACAACAACATCATCATCATCATCATCATCATCCTTCTCCTTCTCCTACAAAAACACAAGAAAAAACCAAAAAACTTCCGTCAGAAAACAAAACATGATTTGCACCGATATAAAGTTTAAATTTAAATAAAAATTAACAAAATAACCTGTTACTCACTTTGATCGGGCTAATGCCTCTTACAACATTTCCCTGAAGAACACATATTACACCCACAACCAACACAGTACCAAGGCTCCACTTCTGGTGGTATTGTAGGAGAGCCACCGGCTAAATTAGTTGACCCAGAGGCCTCACCAGAGTCCATACGTGAAAATATTTCAGGAGGAGTGGTTGGCGAGTCTGGAGCGATAACTCCAGACATCTCTGCAAACACAGCATGGTGCAAATTTTGTTGGTCGTCTGGAAGCAAAGACGAGTCCCTGGCTAAATCAATTAAACAGCGTCTTTTACACTCCTCGCCCTCCACTGTAATACTTATACCGGTTTTTTGATACACATTACCCTTCAGAATTCCTGCAACCATATTCCAGTCGGACATGCTAAATTGTCTAGGAACTTTTTGGAAGCTGTTTCTAATACGTAAAACTGCCTGAAGAAGTTCCACATCATCGTATAGTTGCGCCATCTGAAAATACATTGATTATATAAGCAAGAATACTTAATAAAGATTTGAAGATATGTGATATTCTGAAAATCATATACAAAACATATACCTTCTTCTTTTCGGGCTATGGCAGCAGCTGGGCAGGTATTTGGGTTGTTGTTGTTGTTGTGGTGGTGAGCCTCCTCTCCTTTTATAAGAGAGGGACAATGGCCTTGATTCAATTTTTTCAATTATTCATCTCAGTAATTCGAATCCTCTGCAACACGCCATACTTGTTTTTGTGAAAGGGCAGCCTATCATATGCAAGCATAAAGCCTTTGTTTTGTTTTTTTTTTTTTTTCTTTCAACAGCATGGTTACAATAATGGTCCCTTATTTTTATCTCGGTCTCGTTAATATTAGTAAAAAATCCAATATTTTGGTATATTAATTAGTCTAGTAGAAACCAAATTCATACGTTTTTTTCTTAAAAAAAGTGGAAACAATTAGAAGACTATTTAATGCTAAAATTGTCAAACACTTCACCAATTATAAAAACTGAATGAATGTTATACACCTGGTAGATGCGGCCAAATGAAAAATTGTGTTGAGTAATCTGGTAACACCTTTTTGTCACATTTTAAAGATTATAATTCGTTAATATGTTAAATATTAGTATATAAACAATATGATTACAACATTAAACTAAGTCTAAAAAACCAAATATTTTACTTATAATAATACATTTTGGATTGCATTTGAACAATATAATTCAATTTCTCAATTTCTTCAATAGAGAAAATATGAAATTACTAAGATTTCTCCAAAAAGCTTAAACATTTTAATCTATAAGAATGAAAAACACAACATCCGAAAAAAAAATTTGCATTCAGTTTAATAAAATGATATTTCTCCGATTAATCTAATATCAATAACATAAAACTCCCATTACACCCTTTTATGATCCTATGGATAAGATTATATAAATCATTTAACCTTACTACAAAAAACAGTAGCATAATGAACACAAACTGTAACGTCTCGAAATCCAAACTAAAAATTTATTTTTAATTATATGAGAGTCACTTATTTTGAAACCGATACATTACAATCAGAGTATAAATTCCAGGACAACATGTCAAATGCGAAACATAAGGTGTGCGTGTCATCCAATCAACTCGAGCTCTTCCTTTTTGAAAACAAAAAGTAACTGAAACATAAACTGAAAACCGTAAGCTCGAAGCTTAGTGAGTCCCCCAAGAGACCATACATAAACTGCCACGACTGTCTCCGTGGTCTTTTATATAACTGCCCTGACAACCCTGAGGTCTTCCATATACTTGCTTTGGTAACCCCCCGAGGTCTCCCTTTATCCGCCCCGGCAACCCCGAGGTCTTCCACACCTTTGCCTCGGCAACCCCCAAGGTCTTTCATACATTTGTCCCGACAAACCCCGAGGTTTTTCATAGAACTGCCCCGGTTACCCCGAGGTCTTCCGTACAACTGCCCCGACTAGCCCGAGGTCTTCCATACAATCATCACACATACAACAAGCATAACATAACCTATTCTAATTGGTTGGCATTGGTGCCTTCAACCCACATAAACAGTCCAGTAAGAAGACTCATCTCAAACGTTACGTGAACCCTACACTGTTGTTGCTGCATCGGCTCCTCGAACGAAGCCCAAAAACCAAAACAAATCAGTTAATAACTTATAGCTTACCCAAGCACTACGCCGAAAGATGGCCCAACCATCCAGGCCTACTAACGGCCCAAGCCCATTGGTCCTTCTAACGACCAAATCCATTGGGCCCACTAAGGCCCAATATCGAAACCAAGGTCCAAAAAGGTAAGCCCAATAACAAGTCCAAATCTTAATAAAGTCCTCAGCCATAAACGGGTCCAAAAATATATAAGCCCAACCCATAAACAAAACCCCAAAGCCTAAAAGTGGGAAGAAGCCCAAAATCACATTGTTCGCTTTACGCTCGGCGTAACCCTGGTACGCCCCATGTACCGGGCTGACTGGCTGGCAAACGGGTTGGCTCGCACGTATGCTCAGCGTACCACTATGTACTCCCCGCGTACGACACCATTAAGCTAAACTTCCATTAATCCCTTATTGCTTAGGACCAGAAGTCCAAATCTTAGATCCAACTCTTAATCAAATCTGGAACCATAAAGTCACGGACTTGGTGACTTTGGATGCCCCAAAAGGACCTAAATTCAAGAAACAACACTCTACTTTCATTAGATGGACAACACCTCATGCATGGATGATTCTCAACCCTGAAGGTGGCAACTTTATGAACTTATAACCTCATAACTACTAAGAGTAGCAACTCAAGGCTATTGGAGTGGTGTCCAACCACTAGATCTCATCCATGTGATCAAAATGGGACCAAAACTCACATAATCTTAAATCTCAACTTCTAATGAGCAAGGTTAAAACCCTTTACCTTTAATGAGCTAGAAATGGAGCAAAGAGTTAAGATCCACAAGCCTTCCCTTGATCCACTACCTTGCACAAAGCTTTCACTCTTGAATATTCATGAAAACCCACCAAAGATGCACACAAAGAGCTCATAACACTCTTGGATGAGGCTAGGGTTCAAGATTAGGGTTTTAGGACAATGAAGGCTGACAGAGAGGCTAACACTTGGGACTTAAGGTGTTTATATAGTGAGCCAACCCTAAATTTTACGTTTTTGGAATCCAGCTCATTATGATGGGCGTACCAACTATACGTTGGGCGTACATCCCCCAACACCAGCATCCACGTTTCCTCATTACGTGGGGTGTACGTCCAAAATACGTTGGGTGTAATTGACAACCCACGCTTTTCAAGCACTCCAAGGACTAACTTGCAACATTTATATCTTCAAGGATTAATTGCAATACTTTATAACTTAAAGGGTCTTAAAAAACACTTAGAAATTCCATAAGGTTACAAATCTCCCCCACTTGAATCAAACTTCGTCCTCGAAGTCCGCATCCGAAACTAACTCTGAGCAAAGCTCCCACATTTCCTTCGCAGGCCCTCATGTTCCCTCCGAACCCTTTCGATGCTAACACCGATTTCCCATTAATCCCACTACCTTAGGCCTTCTTTCTTGAACACAAATCGCTACCGGTCTCTCCCGAAACCCCTGAAATTGACTACTTGAATATCCTACAAAGAGTCAACTAAAACTTATCAACCAAACAATTCATCGACTAATAGACATGAATGGTGATATGGGTCCAACTAAGCTCCTTCGGCAGCTCCGACCGATGTACAACCCTGCCCATCCGGTCCAAAACCCAAAAGGTCGTCAAAAGACATGAGAAATTAACTCCTACCAATACCTGGCCACTCATTCCGAACCCGGGAAATTACTGATACCCAAAATATATACCCCAACCATTCTTGATCTAAAACCGAACCACTAAGGATTACCTTGGTTCAACAACCACTATGGTTACCTTAGTCATTCTGATTCTAATAAACTTTCCAACCCATCACAATACAAACGATCACTCGAGAGATTCCTACTAGCTAATACACAAACCTACCAATCTAGTGTGTGCTACGACTACCCCCTGTAGTCTTACAACACTATTGATACTTCTCCTCAACCTAGTGAATGCAACGACCACCTCCGCAGTCTTACAACACTTCCGTTACCGCTTATCAAATTAGTGAATTCTACGGCTACCTCCACAGTCTTACAACACTTCTACTCCTGCCATGGACTCACCCCATGGTCTTCTCACCACAAACCCGATGCTGCATGTAGTCGAAAGTTAGATAGATGGTCGAACTGATGGTCCACCTGAGAGAAAACAATCAGACAAGAACATCCTAAATACGCATCAAACTAAGAGTTCTCGGGGTATCCAACCTCACTACATATGATCCCAAAACTATTACTAATTCCTTGCAACTTTCAATTACGAAAAGCTTGACGATCTCTCTCTCCTAATCATGAATTTTGGTTCGATCAATTCTTGGATTTGTTCCCTCATCCCCAGTGGTTTTCCCCCACTTGGATTCTAAGTACCACTTCCCATCCTAATAATGCAGGAATCCTCCATCTATCCCAAAAAAACACAAGCACTTAGAAGACCCACTCGAAACATTAGGTCAACTACAATCAATGACAAGAAAAGGACTGGCTCAACAAGGAAATTCCACACCACAAACAATACATCTAATAATCCACACAATTAACAAACTTCCATAAAAGTAGACAACCAATGAACTAACTCATTCCAAACTGATCATAATACAAAATCCATCAAGCTCATCGTCATCGCCATCGTCATCACCATCATCATTATTGTCATCGTCGTCATCATCATCCTAATCACCATCATCATCATCAACAACATCATCATCATTATCATCATCATCATATTCCTCGTCGTCGTCATTGTCTTCATCGTCATCATCATCGTTGTCGTCATCATCATCATCATCATCATCATCATCATCATCACTATCATCAACATCATCATCATCATCATCATCATCATCATCATCATCTTCGTCATCATCATCATCATCGTCGTCGTCATCATCATCATCATCATCAACTTCATTGTCATCGTCATCGTCATCATCAACATCCTCATCGCCATCATGATCATCGTCATCATTGTCATCATTATCCTTATCATCATCCTTATCCTCATCAACCACATCATCATCATCATCATCATCATCTGTAACGGCCGTAGATCCAGGCTAGTCAATTTAGAGATAATAGGGGTCGAAAACGACTATTTGACAAAATATTATTTAGAACAAATAATATTAACCAAATTGTAGAATATGTCTCAAGGGTTCCGTACATATAAATAACGTTGAAATCCGAGTTATAACGAAGAAGTTATGGACCATCGAAGTTTTACGGCAAAACCGACACAACACCGGGAGACGTAAATAGTGAATTTATGATGGATGACTTTTTAGCCGTAGAAATCTAAAGAAAAGGTGTAGTATACGTTAACCCGAGAACATACAAAAAAAGAACGCCCATATCTGACTTCGTATGAGGAAGTTATGAATTTTCTAAGATTTGGCTTAGTAGTGCATAACCCGAAACTCGAATTTTAGATCGAGCGGTTTTTGGCCCATGCGGCCTAAATGAGAATTGATGATCTCATTAATAAGAACTCAATGGTAAAAAGACAGACGAAAATAGAGTTCGTATGTAGAAGTTATGAATTTTACGCAGTCATTTAACATTATAATATCCTCGTACTGTTAAATTTAAGATCGGTCGAGAGTTAGCCTACGGAGTCAAAATGAAAGTTCTAGATCTTATTTTTACCTACGCATGGATATAAAGGACATAAAAAATGGAGGTCGTATTTGAAAGTTACGGATTTTAAAAGTTGGAAGTGTGTTGTGCGAAAATGGGTGATGTGGCACAATCTTGGCCATTGGTTTCTTCCCAAGTCTTGCCACTAGATGGTGACATGTGACACCAAGCTCCACCATTTTTCACCCTATAAATAGAACCTCTCCCACCCTCATTCTCTTCACACCTTTCCCATTCTTTCTTCTCTTTACTCTCTCTCTAGAACCTCTCTCTAGCCCCGAAACCCCCCGAAAAGCCTAGGGAGCCTCCCTAGCATGAGGCGGAAGCCCCGGAGTGCTCGACGGCTCCGAGAAGAAGAGATTTTTGGCTCGGGAACGCTGCTCCAAGCAAAGCCCAGTTTTCTATAAAACCTGCTGTAAGTGAGCTACGCCTACGCTATTTTTAATATAGCTTTTATTTAATTATAGTAACGTTATTAGGAACTTATAATAAGTATTTGGACTATTATTATGGGTTATATAAGTATTGTTTAAGGCTTATATAGTAGTAATAATAGCTAGACTATTAATTAGTCTCGACGAATAATATACTAAACTCTAGTGGTAATAATACTAGGTTTCGTCGAAGGAAATTATTTTTAAGAAGCGAAGCGCTGTTTAAGTTCGGAATCACCACCTTTTCAAGTGAGTGCATGGTCCATTTCATCTTACACATAGATATGAAGTATTTAATATAAATTACGTGCTATGTGTACATATTGTCTGAATACTTGCTGTCTATGCTGGGTGAAATATTTTTATACACGTTTTAAATGATTTAAATTGTATATGTATTTTATATCTACAAAACGTGTTGGGTAAAACATGGGTAGATGTAATAGTTGATGTGCGACCAAATAAAATAATGAGAGGCCTCGATATAGATGTTATTGATGATCCAGTCATCTAGCGGAGTATAGATGACGACCATGGACTATTCTAGACAGTACAGTGGAACGCTAGCAGGCTCGCAACCTGTAGGTGTTTATTTGAACTGTGTGCTCACCAGTAGTACTCCATCCCCCACATGGTTGCCTTATTTGACATGAATTGCCGAGGAACCCGCGAAGCATGTGTTGTCACCTCGATGAAAGTCCCTTAGACTGGGTCCCTTGTGTTAGATGTTTTAGGGACATAAAGTGAGGATAACGGGAATGGGTAATCGGGTTTGTTTGGTTTGATAAAGTTAATAAACTTATTTATTGTGGGTTGAAAACCCTAAGTACTCACCAGGTTTCCCAACCTGACCCACTCAGTTTATTTATATCACAAGTGTTGATCTGAAGTCACATTACACTGAGAGATTAAGGAGATATAAATCACTAGTGATAATGAATGTAAGTTATGTTTATGCTTATGTTTCTATATTGACGATGACATCCCAAATGTTTTAAAATGAATAAAAATACTTTTCTTCGGAAATGCTTTGATAACGTATTTATCATGTTTTATTAGGAACAAATTCCGCAACATTTTTATTAAAAGAGATACTCTGATTTTATAAAGCATAAACAAAATCGGTCTTTTCTGGACGTGAAAATGGGGATGTCACATAATCATCATCATCATCACCATCATCATCATCCTCATCATCCTCATCATCATCATCAACATCATCATCATCATCATCATCGTTGTCTTTTTCATCATCATCATCATCTTCATCCTCATCATGCTCATCGTCATCGTCATCATCATCTTCATCTTCATCTTCACCGTCATCATCATCGTCGTCGTCGTCATCATCTTCATCTTCATCGTTATCGTGATCGTCAACGTCAATGTCATGGTCGTCGTTATCGTCATCATCGTCATCTTCGTTATCATCATCGTCATCGTCATCGTCGTCATCATCATCACCATCATCATCATCTTCATCATCGTTATCATCATCGTTATCCACAAGCTGGAAGCCAAGCGTACTATACAAGGATCAAAATGTAACTTATATATACACAAGGGGTAATAGTGAAACTGTAACATCCCAAGTTCAGAAGCAAGAGTCCGGGGGTGTAAAGTGTAACTTGGAAAGGGTGGACTCGGCGAGTTGGAGCTGTAACTCATCGAGTCAGAGCGTGTGTAGATCAGCTGATAAGTGGCCTGACTCGCCGAGTCGGCGGTTGGACTCGACGAGTCAGTGCTGGAAGAGGAAAACCCTAATCTTAGGGTTTGCACCCTATTTAAAGGACTTAATGTCCTCCCCTTAGCCCCCTTACTACCCTTTGAGATCCAGAAACCCTAAAAGCATGA
Organism: Lactuca saligna; assembly: GCF_052625555.1. Classification (NCBI taxonomy): domain Eukaryota; kingdom Viridiplantae; phylum Streptophyta; class Magnoliopsida; order Asterales; family Asteraceae; genus Lactuca; species Lactuca saligna. The sequence goes on along the minus strand of NC_136423.1, from coordinate 168,622,533 downwards.
ATGAGAGCCCTTGGAAGCAATTTGGAGCTTAGATAAGTGATTTTGTGAAGATATTTTGAAGATCAAGGAGATTTGTGGAGATTCGGCTTATTCTTCAGTGGGAGGTCGTTTTGGAGGTAATGAATTGTTATCCTTGGCCTTCTCCTTTCTAGATCCATCTTTCATGGAGTTTTAGGGTTTGTTTGGAGATAATATGATGAGATCTTGGTGCATGAGTTAGATCTGGAGCTGAATCTCCATATCTAAGTTCTATTTTGATCAAATATGCAGAAAGCCCTTCTAATTGCTATGAAAAAGCCATTCCCCAAGAGTTAAGTTCCTTTCTATCTTGGTTTTTGGAATTATGCGACATGAAGCACGTAAAGGTAGCAACTTTATGTTGCTAAGGCACTCTAGGGACCCAGATCTATTGTTTGGAGCAAAGGAGTAGATTTGTATCTTTTGATTATAGGAATACCTGTACCAACTCGGCGAGTCTGGGAGATGACTCGGTGAGTTGGGCTAGGGCTTCAGGCAGTGAGTCACATAGTGACTCGGTGAGTCGCATGGGTGAACTCGGCGAGTCATATCATGATGAGCTTGGACTCGATGAGTGGAAGAACAACTCGGAGAGTCTGATGAAGATTGTCGTGGACCCGACGAGTAGGTTCTTGGATTCGGCGAGTCAGAGTGCAAAACCCCCAAACTCTTATGGTTAGATTTAGATCAGTGAGTTGAGTGGTGACTCAGTGAGTTGGGCAGGATAGGACTCGTAGATTGTTGAACTCGACGAGTCATGGGGTGACCCAGCGAGTTGAGTCGTGTTATGAGAGTTTACTTAGTTTAGGAACTCGGTGAGTCAATAGGTTGACTCGGCGAGTAGGGTCAATCAGGAGGGTGGTATTTGACCAATTTGACCTTCAGGGGTATTATGGTAGTTTTTGGATTTTTATGTCATTGGATCATTGATGATTATAAGGTCTAAGGCACCAAGGATCATTGATGATTATAAGTTCAACAGCTACAAGGTGAGTTATCATCACTATATCAACAAGGTCTAAGGCACCAAGGCTGGCCCTTTATCGGTTGGGAATCCAGGTATTTGTTTGATATGTATTGATTTGCTATGTCTGCATCCTGGTAATTAGGATGGTATAATGTTAGTGACCTGGTTAAGGTCGGTATCCTGGTATATAGGGTAATGTTATGTTAGTGATCTGGTTAAGGTCAGTATCCTGGTATATAGGGTAATGCTATGTTAAGTGACCGGTTAGGTCGGTATCCTGGTTAGGATGTTGTTATGCTGTTTGATCTGATAGATCGGTTTGTCTGGGGATTATTATGTGATTGACTATTTTATGTGCACATGTTGGTTTGACTGAGGTTGGGTTGAGGCTGGTCTTGCTTTGTGTTATAGGCCAACATACCTAGGGCGGACCGGATAGACCATAGGCCCAGTGAGCGGTCCGGATAGGCTCAAGGCCCCAAAAGGGCGGTCCAGACGTGCCGAGGCTCGGCGAGTGGACCAGACCGACTGAAGGCCTGATGCGGGCAGACCAGTCATACTGCAAACTCAGAGAGTGGACCAGGTGGACTGAAGGCCTGGTGTGGGTGGATCAGTCACACTATAGACTCGCTATGCATGGTTGTTCTGTATTATGATATGATTTATTATGTGTATGGTTATGTGGTTGGTATTTTGGGGGTAACTCTGTAGCACCTGGTTCCTGGTATGTAAAATTTACCTAAGTACTTTGCATTTTTAGCCTTGGACTCGATGAGTTGTAGGCTCGACTCGCCGAGTAGAGCCGGGTTATGGAACACGTTTAAGTTGGCGACTCGGTGAGTCCATATTCTGGACTCGGCGAGTCCCCGTTGTCTGATGAAGCCCTAATTTCAAGGGTTTGCACCTTATTTAAAACATCATATGCGCCCCCAAGCTCGCCCCCTTCACCCTCAGAGCTCCCTATATCGTCCTAACCTCATTCCTTGTGAGATTGAAGTGCTTTTGTGTGATTTCTTGAAGATTTTGAGAGAAAAAAAAGAGTAGATTAAGAAGAGAAGAAGGAGGCCAGATATCTTGGTGTTATTTCAGAGATTCCTTGAGGTATAACTCAGTTTCCTTCTGTTTTCATGCTAAGAGTCCCTTAGATCTCCATTGAAGTCCTTCTTGAGCCATTTCCAAGCTTGATTATGAATTAGGGTTTGTGATAAGTTGATTAACCTTTAGATATAGGCATGATTGAGCTCCAAGAGCTCGGATCTACTGCCTTTATGGAGCCATATTGCATGAAAGCCCTAGATTTACTCTTTTAGTGCATTTTGAGCCCTAAAACCTTCATTGGTGTTTATTTACATGTAAAGTTGGAAACTTTACGTGTTAATCAAGCCCTAAGAATCCAGATCTATGAATGGTATGCACTGGATTCAAGCAGAATCGAGTGTACAGTTCTTGCATGCATGCGACTCGGCGAGTCGTTCTTCTGACTCGACGAGTCGAGCCACGAGTCCCTGATTCCCCCCCCCCCTTTTCGTGTATGCTGAGTAGCAGCGAGTCATTGATGGACTCAGTGAGTCGGAAGCCAGACGCATCCATGGAGGGACTCGGCGAGTCAATGCCCTGACTCGGCGAGTCCAGGGCAATCTTCTTGCCTCAAGAACAAACTCGGTGAGTTGTTCATACAACTCGGCGAGTCTCAGCGTAGAGTGTTCTTCGGGTGAAGATGAACTCGATGAGTTGTTCATACAACTCAACGAGTAGGATGAAGGACTTTTAGACATCAATTTAGAAGGAAAACTCGTCGAGTCAATGCCTAACTCGACGAGTAGAGACGGGATTAAGGAAAATCGAATGGATAGGGACTCGATGAGTTGGCGAGCCAACTCGGCGAATCGGGTCAACTGGAAGTTGACTTTGACCTTTACTCTTGGCTTGGTTAGGGGTTAATGGTCATTTTACCCTAAGGTCGATTAGCAGTATTTGACTGAGTGTTTGGTGGGAATTACAACATGAGGATTTCCGGAGCAGCAGTAGCAGGCAGACAATCCCCACACAGATCAACAGCTACTACGAGGTGAGTTACCTTCTAGTAGCAGTGGGTCTACGGCCACAATGCTGGCCCACCAGTAGGAGTTTTATGATAGATGATTGTCTCTGTGATATTCATCTAGGGTTGCTACTACCTATGATATGTTTATGTACTAGTATGATATGATGCTATGTGCTAGTGACAGTAGGGGGAGATAGTCCCCAGATTACTGGTCGATAGGGCCGAGGGGGCAGTCATGCCCAGCCATGCTAGATAGATTATGTGATATGTGTTATGTGGTAGTAGTAGGGGGTGAAATAGTCCTCAGTATCCGGTGAGAGGACCGAAGGGGAGACCAGCACCCATATATGCTAGTCAGTATCTGGTCGTAAGGATCGAAGGGGAGGCCAACACCCATATATGCTAGGTAGTATCCGATCGAGAGGACCGAAGGGGAGACCAGCACCCAGATATGCTAGTCAGTATCCGGTTGTGAGGACCAAAGGGGAGGCCAGCACCCATATATGCTAGGCAGTATCCGGTCGAGAGGACCGAAGAGGTAGGTCGGGAACCCAGATATGCCTGGCAGTATATGTATGTTACGTGGTTATATGGTATGTGGTACAGTAGGGGAACTCACTAAGCTTTGTGCTTACTGTTTACAGTTTTGGTTTCAAGTAGCTCTTCTTCGAAGGGGAAGGAGTTGGCGCGGTAGCGACACATTGCACACATGCCTTGTATTCCGCACTGTGAGATCTTCCTGGGGATTTGTACTCTGAAATTATTATGTTTTATAAAATGGTTTCCAGAAACGTGACATCTTTTATGAAATGATATGATCGGTGAATGTTTTATTTCAAACGTTTTGCAAAGTATATGTTTTAAAAATGAAATTTTTGGCTCGTATTTTGGGACGTTACAAACTCACTAAGATTTCAGGCTTACAATTTCAGTGTATTGTTTTAGGTACTTCAGGAGATCGTGGCAAGGCGAAGGCGTGATCGTACCGCTCCTCATTTTTATGCCGATGTTTCTGGGATACTCTGATAATAAACTAATTGAAAACCTTTTTGTAATTATTAATGGATTTGGGTTGTTTTTGAAATGTATAAATTGGTTGGAAAATTTTGGTTGTCACAAGTTGATACCAAAGCCTTGGTTTGAGTGAATTGGAGGAACATTCGTGTGAATCCAGTCTCAAGTCAAGGAGGGATTTTCAAAATGGTTTTCAAAAGGTTTTCAAAATAAGTAAAGGAGGATGCAGAGGGTTCGATCAGCCAGAGCTAGTAAGTAGACCCCAAAATACCATACAAGTTATTTTTGATTATGTGATTTGTTAGATCAACAAGCTAGTACTAGGCTAGGGATATTCAGGAATTGCATGACAGAATTGCCTGATTATGTGATGCCTACTAGCCTTGGGTTTTCCTTATATGAGATATTCAACTTTCTTTTAGAGTGAGGATAGAGCCCTCGTCGTGTGTGTGTGTGTATGGTTAGGGTGTTGTGGTGATACCTGATACAAATATGGGTAGGCAGCATTTATGTGCCTACTTTATGTGCTTCAGTGTATGAAAAACTGCATGCTAGAATTGAGTAGGCAACATTAGGATAGCCTGTTTAGGTTATGCTTGATAGTACGAGTTTAGCATTGTATGCTAGTTCAGTTTCTCTATGAGGACGGATTTGCTTGAGATTGTTCCCTTTTGTCTGAATGCTACTTGCTTTGTGCTTCATGGGACTCTGAGTGTTGGGAGTTAGACATTAGGTGAATACGTCACATCACATGTGATCAGGGTTGAATAATCTTAGAGTGCTAGATTTCGCCCTATTGCGTAGCTCTTGTCTGAGTCTAACCGTCGTAGAGCTGAGTCTGTTACTCGAAGGATTATCTGAGCCTCACCACATGTGATGGTATTCAGGTAATGGCTACTTGGCATTACAAGGAGGCCTTCAGCAGCTGAGGACCGAGTAGGGTGGAGTTAGAGATTTCCCTAGGGCAAGCCTAGGATGAGTATAGCAGTGATCAGCGATAGTGAAAAGGACCTGGTGGAGTCAAGGCAGTCCTTGGATAAGGTACAGATAGATGTGGAAGGTATTATGGGCCCGTACTACTGAAAGTAGAGGATCTGTACCCGAACGGAAGAAGGCCAAGATAAGAACAGGGAACTTGTAGTAGGTGCGGTCCCTCCAGAGGTATCAGTATCGCTAATGCTTATTATTTATGTATTTCAGAATGGTGGTACTACGCTCGAGGCCAACAGTTGGCAGTTCAGGAGAGGGATTGTGTTTGGGATCAGGTTCCGAGCCAGTAGATGAGGGGCTACGCGAGTTCATCGCGTCAGAGATCACCAGAGGCATCCTTGAGTCGAACCCCATTATCTTCGGGTCAATCAAGGAAGGGATAGTTGTGTTGATGGAGGACCGCCTTCGGGCATTCAGGAGCGACATGGCATCTGGCCAGTCGGGATCTCGCACACTATCCTTTAAGGACTTCAGGGGCAGTGGTGCGCCGGGTTTTCACGGGGCGAAAGACCTCATAGCTGCCAGGCGATGGATTGCAGACATTGAGTCTGCACAATTGACTAGCTTCTGCCCTGAGGAGTCGAAGGTGAGATTTGTAGCAGGGTGTTTGAGGGATCGAGCTAGGGATTGGTGGGAGTCCGTTGGTGACTCGTTGGGGGCCTCGGCTGTCGAGGCTATGACCTGGTTGGACTTCGTGACCAGGTTCAGGGCAGAGTTTGCGCCGGTTGTCGGGATTCAGCAGCTGGCCAGGGAGTTCCTAGATATGAGACAAATGAAGGAGACTGTGGCGGAGATCACCGCCAAGTTCCGGGAGAGGGCGTTGCTGGTGCCCCAGTACGCGGGTGATAAGGATATGAGGAGGACCCGCCATCATGACATGCTACGAGCTGATATTCGGGAGCATGTCAGTTTTTCAGCTTGCCCTACCCTGGACTCTATGATTTCCAGGGCAAGGGAGAGGAGATAGATCTGGAGCACATCCGGAAGAGGAAGGGGGCTTCGGGGAAGATGCCCAAGGGATCGGATGCGAGGCCGAAAGGCTAACAGGGACGGGGCCGCTGTAGGAAATGCGGCAAGGCGCACGAGGGAGCATGCAAGTTGGGATCGTCAGGCTGCTTCAAGTGCGACAAGTCAGGGCACTTCAGTCGGGATTGTACCACCCCTGCACCTGAGATACAGACGTCTGAGTTTCTGTGTTTCCACTGCAACCAGAGGGGCCACAAGAAGGCCAATTGCCCCCAGTTGACAGTATCAGCGCCAGTAAAGGTGCCAGCTCCAGCTACCCTGCGGATTACTGATGGCCGGTAGGTCAAGGCAGAGGCTCCAGTGGTGTGGAGCCGGGCGTTTCAGCTGACTACCGAGGAGGCACGCGCCGCACCCGATGTGGTGACGGGTATGATTCTTTCCCTCTATTTTATTTTATACAATGTTATGTTATTGATATGTGCCCTGTGTTTATGCGTTAGGATCATTCCATGTGAACGGTATCCTAGTTCAGGTGTTGTTTGACTCAGGTGCCACCCAGTCATTTGTTTCCCTTGCTCCTAGCAAGAGGTTTACTGAGTCTTCGGGCATGTTGGATTGCTCTTTAGAGGTAGAAATTGCCGATGATCAATCGGTGCGAGCATCAGCAGTGTTCAGGGATTGTGTTATAAGGTTATTTGAGGAGCGCTATTTGGTGGATTTGGTTCCCACCCCGTTGCGGGGGAACAAGGTGATTATAGGCATGGATTGGTTGAGCCCTAATGGGGCGGTGATAGATTGCCCACAGTAGCTAGTGCGGATCAGGACCCTGAGTGGGGGAGAGTTGGTGATCCACGGTGAGAGGCCACATCATGGACCCACAGTATGTTCAGCAGCGAGAGCTAGGCGCTACCTTCAGCAGGGTTGCGCGGCATATGTCGCGTACGTTATGGATACCCGGGAGGCGGGTAAGGCGACGGTGAGCGATGTAACGACCCAAAATTCAAGACTAAAATTTTCTTTTAATAAAACATTACTTAAAGCAAAATCACCAATCGAAAACATAAACAGAGTATTAATTTCCAAAACACATGTTCGTTATCAGAGTAAAACATTGCTAGGCTGTCTAATCAATGGTGTGTGCCATGCAATCACCCCGAGCTCATCCCTCCGCTACCGGAAGTACCTGAAACCAAAACTGAAAACCGTAAGCACGAAGCTTAGTGAGTTCCCCACCCTACCACATACCATTCATAACCACATACTTCATATACGGGGCCACGCCCGCTATCCTGGGCCTCGCCCCCTACCTCGGGCCTCGCCGCTCCAAGGCCCGCCTGGCTTCGAGCCCCGCTCGGATACAAATCTATTTCACTTAGGCCTCGCCTGTCACCGGGCCTCGCCCGCTAACATATAATAGCACATAAACATACACATCACATAAGCTAGACACATACTAACGGATCTTGTCCTAAGGCCTCGCCTATCCTCGGCCTCACCCTTATTCTGCTACTGATGAGTCATGGAACCCCGTCCATGCTCCTACTAATTGTGAGATACGGGCCCAACCCACACTCACTCTTTTCCAAACTCGGGCCTCGCCCCTGATCTGCTGCTAATGAGATCTTGAACACCATTCACACTTTGCTCTTGGTGAGTTACGGGACCTCGCCCACACTCACCTCCCTACCAGGCACATACAAGCATCACACAGACAACAAGTATAAACTATCACATAAACCATTCCTTGGGCACCCACCTGCTATCACTGGACCTCGTCCTAAATATCATACTAGCATACTGTGCCTAGGGCTAACCCCGGGTCTTCTACTCATAACCACATGGGCCGACATTGTGGCCTTAGACCCATTCACACAAAGGGAAACTCACATGCACTGGCTGAACTTGCTGATGATCCCACTAGCTGCTGCCCGGCAACTCTCTGGACTCCTGCTCCACTCACTCCCCTAGCTACCAATATCGATGCAACACTGAGTCTAACCAACCTCCGAAAGACAACCAAGTCAACTATGGACAAAGTCAAATTCCTGGTAAAATTCAACCTTCCAGGTCAACCCTACTCGCCGAGTCTGCCTACTAACTCGCGGAGTTCACATGCTCAAAGTCCTTCCACTCGCGACTCGACTCGCCGAGTCAGTCCATGACTCGCCGAGTCTACCAATTTCCGAGTCCTGACCTGTCCAACTCACCGAGTCCCCACTTGACTCACTGATTTGAGTCTCAACTCGAAGGGTTTGGGGTATCGCGACCTGACTCGATGAGTCCAAGAATAGACTCGCCGAGCCCAAGACAATCTTCATTAGACTCACTGAGTTGTTCTTCCAACTCGCCGATTTCTTGCCCAACTTCATCCGACTCGACGAGTTGTTCATCCCACTCGTCAAGTTCCTCCAAATCTTCATGCTACTCGCCGAGTCCACTCAAAGGAGTCGCCGAGTCCATTCAGATCTTCATACATGCAGAGGACTTTTGAGTCATGCATGGACTCCAAACTGTAGATCTACCCTTCCCAAGCCTATTCCTCATGTAAAGTTGCAAACTTTACGTGTAGAGAAGAAGATCTAGGCTAAACACACCATAAAATAGGGTTTAAGATAAGGAGGCTCCACAATCAACTCAAGGACAGTTACTTTATGCTTCACAAGGCCATAATATGCTTAGATCCAAAGTAGCAACTTTAGATCTGGCTTCTAACTTAAATGGATAGCTAATCATGGCTAAAAAAGCCCCCAAAACTCACAACCATAATAGATCTAAAGGAGGGAAACGACTTAATACCTTCAATAACTCAAAATGTTTCCCCAATCTTCAGATCTAAGGCCAATGCTTGAAGCTTCAATGATTCCCCTTCTTCTTCCTTCAAATCACCCAAAAATGGCTTGGAAGCTTGAATGGGCAACAATGGGGCTTAGGGTTCGATGTTCTGGGTGAAAGAGGCAGTAAAGGAACCCTATGGGAGAGGATGAGACGTTTAAATAGGCTCCAAGTCCCGAATTTAGGGTTTTCCTTGCACATGCCAGAATCGCCGAGTCTCCTTGGCCGACTCGCCGAGTCGGTCACTTACTCCTTAACCCGGATCCCGCTCGGACTCATCGAGTTCCTCCTTGGAGTCGCCGAGTCGTCCCTTAAAATTTGGGTTATCTTTCCTTTCTTGGCCTTCCAGACTTTGGGTGTTACAACTCTCCCTCACTTAAACTAAACTTCATCCTCGAAGTTTGCTATGGCCTACCGCCTACGATCTGCCTCCAATACCCCACCAATCATTCCAACACCAGTTGCCTACCTTCGCTGGTCTACCGTCCGGTTATTCTGACTTGCATCAATCCTTGTGGATAATAATCTCGGGCCAACCCTGACCCTGAACATCTTGGAAACACAACTTACTCAATCGACAATCCTTCTTGTACTCTTCGAGTACTGCAACTGAATCCATAAGGGTTCACCCCTTATTTCCTTGCCTCCCCAAGGCAATGCTCCATAACCAACTATTTCCTCCGCCAATGTGAAGATCCTATCTTCACCAAATCTATTACTCCCGCTACCTCCAGTACGGGTCATTATCGCCAGCATCCACTGGGCATTCCTTTCTACTATAATTTGGTGTCGAGCACCCCACGATCAACTAACTGAATTCCACCATACGCTGCATACCCACACTGCTACTGACTGGAGATTCTGCCATTCCTCATCTGACTTCTGGATGAACTGAGACCACCTTGGTCCCTACCAACCTATCAATATCTAGATTACCGGCTCCTGCCGATCGTTGCCCCAACACAACTAGTAGTTGCTCCCAACGACTTTCGAAGAAACTTCGACCAACTATAACTGCTCAATTTATTCTGCCAATCAGGCACTACAATCCTGGGATCGTCAATCCCCTATCCCACACTACGGTCCCTAGCAGGTCTCACATATGCTACTAAAACTCACGGGCCTCGCCCACGGGTCTCACCCGCCTCTATCCTTCTAGTCCTACTTGTCTAGCCATTCTCGCTCGGTCCTTGCCCACGGGTCTCACCCAACCATACTAATGAGCAACCCTGCTCTCAGGTCTCACCTATACTGCTATTCTCATACGGGCCTCGCCCACGGGTCTCACCCAACTATATCCTGGAGAGGCCTCTCCCAAGGTCTCACCTCTCTAGGACTATACATGCAAACTCCCTATAATTCTCATCCACTACCCATTCCTGATCCCTATCTGACCGCTAGGAGATAAAGGCCTCGCCCCACTCCGCTAACTAGGAGATACGGGCCTCCGCCCATACTCTGCTAACTAGCTGCTAGGGAATGCTACGGCTTACCCGCAATCTTACAACACCTTCCACCACTGATTGCTAGTGAATGCTACGGCTACCCCATTGTCTTACAACACTTTCCACCACTGACTGCTAGTGAATGCTACGGCTACCCCATAGTCTTACAACACTTTCCACCACTGACTGCTGCTGAAGAAGGCTGTCAACATGCTGCCTCTGTCGATGACTACTAACACAAAAGAATCCCATGCTATCTGTCCTCAAGATCTTCATTCCGAATAACTCGAGTCCTACAGGCGATCTTCCAACCTGAATTCCCAACCACATACTAACCATCATGAATACACGCACTGGCTGAAAGGGGGAGTTTCTCAAACTCCTAACCTTGAAATCCTCAATCCATCCAACGTTGTACCACTTCTTTTCCTTCTCGGAGGTCGCGCACTCATTCTGGGTCTGCATGCTCTCACCTTTGCACGCTCGGAGGATTCTCTCCCACTCGGTGAGTCTGCGCTGTTCAGCGAAAACCCTAGCCGTTCAGTTTTGGGACGTATAAAAAGGACTTATAGGCCGTCATTGTTCGTTTTAGCCTTCTGAGAAGAACCCTAAATCGATTGTGTGCATCTAGAGCAAGATTAAAGGCCATTGGTGATTGTGAAGGAGTTGTTGTGCAAGGAAGAGAAGGGTTTGGCTAAAGGAACAGCAAGAGAATCACGTTTTGAGGATTGGGGACACAGAAAGTGCATCATCCAGGTAAGAATTTGAGTATGCTCTACTATGGTGATGTGTTTAGTGGATTAGGGTTTATGGAACCCTTTTGTGGATAGATTGAATGTTACCCTAGCCCCCCAAACGATTGTAACCCCGTGTTGGGACCTTTGGAGGTCCAGAATGTCCCATACCTATGCATTACGGGAATTGGTGAAGGTTTTGGATTGAAATCCTTATGCCTTGGGTCAATATGTAAATTATAAGTCTTGGGGTGTAGCATGAGCACCTAATTGAAGACATTATGTGATGGACCAGTTAAGGAGGACCAGACCCATGATTGGTCGGAACAATTCTGACCTTAGGAAGCAGTTTCGTCGACTGCATGGCATGGACTCGCCGAGTCCAACGAACAGACTCGGCGAGTAGCTTGGAGAATAACTGGGACTCGTCGAGCTGTTCTTCAGACTCGGCGAGTAGAGTCGGGGTGGCCCCGCGATTCTTCCACGAAGAACTCGTCGAGTCAAGAGAGATACTCGACGAGTAGAAAGGGAACATCAGGGAAATGGGTGAGGACATCTAGACTCGCCGAGTCGTCATAGTACTCGCCGAGTCCGGTCAAGTTGACTGTTGACCAGAGTTGACCTTCATGTGATTCTTAGGGTCAGTTGTCTTGAAAGATAAAAGTGTTAATAAGGGATATATGATATTATAGGGAGTCTGTAGCTCGGCGGATCGAGTACGAGTGATTTCAGGAGTTGCTAGCTTTCATTATCCACGAGGTGAGTCTTCTCACTATACTGTACCCGGAAGGGCTTGACTGTGTGACCGGAAGGTCGTATATGATTGTGATATATGTGCTATATGTGGTAAGTTAATTGTATTATGTGTTGTGTATGTTTATGGGCCGGAAGGCAATATGTTATGGGCCGGAAGGCGAATATGTTATGGGCCGGAAGGCGATTATATTACGGGCTGGAAGGCGTGGTGTTGTGGACCGGAAGGTCAGGGCCTGGAAAGGCGTATGCGTGAAAGTAGTATACTGGGGAACTCACTAAGCATTTATGCTTACAGTTGTTATGTATGTGTTTCAGGTACTAGCGAGGACCGTGGGAAGGCGCCGGCATGATGCATACACACTGTTTGATATTTTGAGATCTTGGGGATTTTATGATTGTACTCTGACATAAAACTTGGAATAATTATATTTAGTTTGAATAAAATTACTTTATTGAAATGAAAAATTTGTTTGAAAAATTGCGTTGTTACAATTGGTATCAGAGCCTTGGTTTGAGGGATTCGGGTGTACCTTCGGGTGTAACTGAACTCAAACCGAGGATTTTTTTAAAAAAAAAATATATAAAGGCATAAATTTTTATAAATGATAATGTGGTAAACAAGAAAGAAGCAGTGTGTACGATCAACTAGCGCCCGAACGGTACAGATCCCCAGAATACCTTACAATGTTATGTTATGCAATGAATTATGAACTGTTATGCATGCTAGAAGACTAGGTATTCATGATAGGACTAGAGTGGCCTGATTTGTGATGCCTTAGTCTAGGGAGTTTGTCGATATGAGATGTTTAATAGCGTGCAGGTAGATAGTGTATATCAAAGGTAGAGTACTCACTAACCGGGATTTGGGGAGGATGATTTGGGACGAATGCTGATACGGTGTGGTCGGTAGTATTGGGCCCGTACTACCGAAGACACCGGGTCGGTGGGAGACCCAAGTAAGAATCCCTGGATGTCGGAGACTGAGTAGGGTTGCGTTATCGAGTGCAACAATACTTGATGGAGTCTCTGATAATCTTATGTTATATTTCAGAGACATTATGGTTACGACACGCCACGGAGCGAGTTCGAGCGGTGTGAGTGACGAGGAGATTCGTCAGATGATTCAGGAGGAGGTAACTGCGGCGATTCGGGCTGAGATCCCGGAGATGTTTGGGTCCATTAAGACCACCCTGATGGAGGCATTTGAGGAACGGTACGCCGCACTGACTGAAGCTGCAGCCGCTGCCGCTACCGCAGCTGTGGCCGCTGCCAGGCCGCAAGGGGGTGACTCGTTGCTGTTCCGAGAATTCAGCAACACGAAACCACCTGAGTTCGATGGGATGCAGGATCCGATTGCTGCGATGAGGTGGATCGCCGATATTGAAGGGTGTTTCTACACTTGCTCATGCCCGGAGCACCTGAGGGTACGGTTCGCTTTGAACCAGCTCCGTCTGGGAGCGAAGGATTGGTGGAAGTTCATGACGGCGAACTTCACTTTGGCGGAGATTACAGCAGTGACATGGGAGAGGTTTACCACCATGTTCAGGGATGAGTACGTTCCCCCAGTGGAGAGGGAACGATTGATTCAGGAGTTCTTGACCCTTAAGCAGGGTACTGATTCGGTTGCGGTGGTCACGCGGAAGTTTTATGAGAGGGCGATGTTCTGCCCCGAGCTGGTGTCTACAGAGCAGTCGCGGATGAGCCGGTACTTGGGTGTTTTGAGGAGGGATATCCGGGAGTTTGTGTCGAACTCTACCTATTGTACTTTTACTGAGCTTCAGGCGAATGCCAGGAAGCGCGAGATCGAGTTGGAGACCCAGGCCAGGGAGGAGGCCGAGTCTCGGCAGGTGGACCGGCGGCCGGCTCAGTCTCAGCCGGCAGCCAAGCGGACCAAGTCCACCGATTTGAGGACGGGAGGCCCGAAGGGCCGCACTTGCGGAAAGTGCGGCAAGGGTCACGATGGGACGTGACGAGCTGGTGGTTGCTACAAGTGTGGCAAGGAAGGACACATTGCTAGGGATTGTCCTAAGGGGTTTATGGTTTGTTTTCATTGCAACCAGATAGGCCATCAGAAGGCCGAGTGCCCTCAGCTTCGTCAGGGACCTACACCTACTACCAGGACTACTGAGACTCGACCGGCGAAGGTCGAGGCCCCGAGGGCTTGCGAGAGAGCCTTTCAGCTGACTGCGGAGGAGGTCCGTGCTGCGCTCGATGTTGTGGCAGGTATGCGGTAATTCACGTAGTTATTTAAAGTCGAAATGTTATGCTTATGTTAATATATGTGTAGGTACTTTTCTTGTGAACTCTATGCCTGCTCTAGTGTTATTTGACTCGGGTGCGAGTAGGTCTTTTGTATCTTTAGCTTTTAGTCAACACATCAGCATTAGTCGTGAGCCGTTAAGTCGGCCTCTGAGCGTTTCTATAGCGGCCGAGAGGGTGGTTTGTGCCACGGAGGTTCTTCGGGGATGCGTACTAGAGATTTTCGGGGTTGAGTTTCCGATTGACCTAATTCCTATTGCGATGGGTGACGTCTGTGTCATCGTGGGCATGGACTGGTTGAGTCGATTCAGCGCTGTCATTGACTGTGAGCGTCAGCTGGTGACTATACGAGACGCTAGTGGGGGAGTTCTTACGGTGTACGGCGAGGGTACCCGTTCGGGATCAGCTTTTTGTTCGGCCGCTAGGGCGAGGCAATGTCTACAGCAGGGACGTAAGGGTTTTGTGGCGTATGTGATGGATACGCGGGAGGCTTCCGAGAGACCGGGGTCAATGGAGGAGGTTCCAGTGGTACGTGAGTTTCCAGATGTTTATCCCGAGGAGCTGCCGGGAGTACCTCCTGCGAGGCAAGTAGAGTTTGGTATCGACCTGATTCCGGGGGCTGCGCCTATTGCGAAGGTGCCTTATCGTCTCGCACCTCCAGATATGCAAAAGTTGTCCTCGCAACTCCAGGAGTTGCTGGGGAAGGGATTTATTCGGCCGAGCAGCTCGCCGTGGGGAGCACCTATTCTGTTCGTCAAGAAGAAGGATGGTTCACACCGGATGTGCATTGATTACCGGGAGTTGAACAAAGTGACGGTCAAGAACCGTTACCCGTTACCGAGGATCGACGATTTATTCGATCAGTTGCAAGGGGCATCTTGGTTTTCCAAGATCGATCTGAGGTCAGGGTACCATCAGGTAAGAGTGCGGGATGAGGACGTCCAGAAGACAACATTTAGGATGCGATATGGGCATTACGAGTTTGTGGTGATGCCTTTCGGGCTCACCAATGCCCTGGCGGTGTTCATGGACCTCATGAACAGGGTATGCAGGCCGATGTTGGATCGGTCAGTGATTGTGTTTATCAACGATATCCTAGTGTATTCGCGATCTAGAGAGCAGCATGAGGGGCATTTGCGGGAGGTCCTTGAGGTACTGAGGTCGGAGAAGCTATATGCAAAGTTCTCCAAATGTGACTTCTGGTTGCGGGAGGTCCAATTTCTTGGACATGTTGTTAATCAGGCAGGGATATTGGTCGATCCGGCCAAGGTTGAGGCTGTGATGAGTTGGGAGGTACCGAAGTCACCCTTTGAGATCAGGAGTTTCCTTGGGTTGGCGGGGTACTATCGGAGGTTTATTAGGGACTTCTCCAAGATCGCAGTGCCGCTCACCAGATTGACCCGGAAGGGTGTTGCATTCTCATGGGGACCCGAGCAACAGACTTCCTTCGAGACACTTCGGCAGAGACTATGCGAAGCCCCGGTATCAGCACTCCCGGAAGGGATGGAAGATTTTGTCGTATATTGCGACGCATCGATTTCGGGACTGGGTGCAGTGTTGATCCAAAGAGGTCATGTGATAGCTTATGCATCGAGGCAGCTAAAGCCTCATGAGGCGAGATATCCCACGCATGATTTAGAGTTGGGGCAGTAGTGTTCGCTCTCAAGATTTGGCGTCACTACCAGTATGGGGTTCGATGTATGATATACACGGACCATAAGAGTTTGAAGTATTTGATGGATCAGCCCAACCTGAACATGCGTCAGTGGAGGTGGTTGGATGTGGTCAAGGATTATGATTGTGAAATCCTATACCACCCGGGCAAGGCTAATGTGGTAGCCGATGCATTGAGCCGCCGGGCGGAGAGCACTTCATTGCGAGATGTATGTCTGAGACTGACGGTGATGACTCCGGTATTGGATGCTATTCGTGAGGCACAGGCCGAGGCTGTGAGATCTGAGATGCAGAAGAAAGAGCGGGTCGTTGGGTTAATTTCGGAGTTCGTTAAGGATGGACGAGGACTTCTGACGTTTCAGGGTCGGATTTGGGTACCGTTCGTGGGCGTTACGCGTATTACTTTGATGGAAGAGGCTCATAGATCGAAATTTTCGATCCATCCCGGTGCTACGAAGATGTATTTGGATTTGAGGAAGGAGTATTGGTGGCCCTGTATGAAGAGGGACGTCGCATGGTTCGTTGAGAGGTGCTTGACCTGCCGTAGGGTTAAGGCCGAGCACCAGAGACCGCATGGCAAGTTACAGCCATTGGAGATTCCTGAATGGAAGTGGGAACAGATCACTATGGATTTCATCACCAAATTGCCGAGAACTGCCAGGGGAGTTGATGCAATTTGGGTGATTGTGGATAGGTTGACGAAGAGTGGACATTTCCTTGCCATCAGTGAGAGTTCATCGGCGGAGAAGTTGGCAGAGTTATATGTGAGAGAAGTAGTATCTCGGCATGGAGTGCCGATCTCGATTGTTTCGGACCGCGATGTACGTTTCACTTCCAGGTTCTGGAAGAAATTCCATGAGGAGCTGGGTACTAAACTGCATTTTAGTACCGCATACCATCCCCAGACCGACGGGCATTGGAGGACATGCTTCGAGCGTGTGTATTAGACTTCGGGGGTAGCTGGGATGCGTATTTACCCTTGGCAGAGTTTTCCTACAACAACAGCCATCATTCGAGCATTGGTATGCCACCTTTTGAGTTGTTGTATGGCAGGAGATGTCGAACCCCCATTTGCTGGGGAGAGGTGGGGCAGAAGGTGATGGGCAGTACAGAGATCGTACTTCAGACGACAGAGTAGATTCAGTAGGTTAGACAGAGGTTATTGACCGCCCAGAGCCGACATAAGAGTTATGCGGACAGACGCTGTAACAACGCAAATTTTCAAATAAAATTTTCATTTAAAATAAAGTGGTTTAATTCAAACAAAGATAATTATTTCATGGTTCGTATCAATACATAAATAAAATCCCCAAGATCACAAACAGCAGCAGTGTGTATACGTCATGCCGGCGCCTTCCCACGGTCCTCGCTAGTACCTGAAAAACATACGTAACAACTTGTAAGCATAAATGCTTAGTGGGTTCCCCAGTATACCACTTTCACATATACGCCTTTCCAGGCCCTGTCCTTCCGGTCCACAATACAACGCCTTCCGGCCCATAAGATAATTGCCTTCCGGCCCATAACATAACATATCGCCTTCCGGCCCATAACATATCGCCTTCCGGCCCGTAACATATTGCCTTCCGGCCCATAAATATATACAGCACATTGCACATCTACTTCAATACATATAGCACATATAACATATAGCATACCTGACCTTACTGTCACATAATACATTGCCTTCCGGCCCGTAGAACATACATAGCATACATAGGAACTACCTTCTCAGTTAAAGCACATATATAACACATAACACATCCGACCTTCCGGTCACACATAAATACCCTTCCGGATGTAGTATAGTGAGAAGACTCACCTCGTGGTAATGAATACTAACAACTCTTGAAATCCCTCACACTCGATTCGCCGATCTGCAGACTCCCTATAATACCATATACCCTTATTAATACTCTTAACCTTTAAGACAATTGACCTTAAGAAATTTTATGCAGGTCAACTCTGGTCAATGGTCAACTGGACCGGACTCGTCGAGTACAAAGGTGACTCGACGAGCCGGGACGTCCTCCCCAACTTTCCCTGATGATCCCTTTCTACTCGTCGAGCATCCCCCTTGACTCGACGAGATCCACGTGGAAGAATTGCGGGGCCACCCCGACTCCACTCGCCGAGTCTGAAGAACAACTCGGCGAGTCCCAGTGAATCTTCAATCTACTCGCCGAGTCTGAAGCAACTCGGCGAGTCCCTGTACATCTTTAAGCTACTCGCCGAGTCTGAAGAACAACTCGGCGAGTCCCAGCAATTCTTCAAGCTACTCGCCGAGTCTGTTCATACGACTCGGCGAGTCCATGCCATGCAGACGAACAACTGCTTCCTGTAATACGTATGGTCCCAAAATACACACTCATGGGACTTCCTGTGCCTCTAAATATCCTATTACTGGGGTATATACGTTCGAATAACCACACAACAATGCATCTAATCACCAAATGGGTTTCCTAAACCCTAAATCCGTGTACGCATCTAAATGACAGAAACGAATCGAAATGTTACCTGGAAACGTGTTCTCTGTGTCCCCAAGCTTCAGAACTCAACCCACTTGATCTTCCTTTGGCCAAACCTTCCTTCTTCTTGTCAAACAACTCCTTCAAATCTCCAATAACCTTCCCTCCGATTCTAAATGTTCACAGATGTTTAGATGCTTCTCCAATCGGCCAAAAGACTGCAATGACGGCCTAAGAGGCGTTATAAACGATCCAAAACCAAACGGCTAGGGTTTCTGCTGAATAGCGGCGACTCGCCGAGTCCATTCTGGACTCGTCGAGTCCAGTCGCGAACCCGCGACCAACTCTGTGGTCCTACTCGGCGAGTCTGGCACCAACTCGCCGAGTCCCATCCAAAAATGCCCCCAAACATAAGTTCAAAGCAATACCTGAAATTCCGGGCTGTTACAACTCTCCCCCACTGGAACTAGACTTCGCCCTCGAAGTCTCACTCTGCGAATAACTCCGAATGTTGCTCCCGCATCTCACGCTCCGGCTCCCAAGTCATCTCCGATCCTTTCCGATGTTGCCACTGAACCAACACCAGTGGTACTTCCTTGTTCCGCAGAACCTTGATCTTCTGATCCCTAATAGCTACCGGTCTCTCGGCGTAATTCAGGCTCGCATCTACCTGAATATCCTCCAACGGAACCACTGCCGACTCATCGGCTATGCACTTCCTCAATTGTGATACGTGAAACGTGTTGTGAATCTGCCCCAACTCTGCTGGCAACTCCAACCGATAAGCTACCCGACCTACCCTTGCAATTACACGAAATGGACCTATGAACCGGGGCCCCAACTTGCCCCTCTTTCTGAACCGGATCACTCCCTTCCAGGGAGAAACCTTCAGTAGAAAGAAGTCGCCAACCTGGAATTCCAACTCGGACCGACGTCTGTCCGCATAACTCTTCTGTCGGCTCTGGGCGGTCAATAATCTCTGCCTAGCCTGCTGAATCTGCTCTATCATCTGAAGTACGATCTCCGTACTACCCATCACTCTCTGTCCCACCTCTCCCCAACAAATGGGAGTCCGACACCTCCTACCATACAACAACTCAAAAGGTGGCATACCAATGCTCGAATGATGGCTGTTGTTGTAGGAAAACTCTGCCAAGGGTAAATACGCATCCCAACTACCCCCGAAGTCCAACACACATGCTCGAAGCATGTCCTCCAATGTCTGAATCGTCCGCTCGCTTTGTCCATCGGTCTGGGGATGGTATGCGGTACTAAAATGCAGTTTAGTACCCAGCTCCTCAGGAAATTTCTTCCAGAACCTGGAAGTGAAACGTACATCACGGTCCGAAACAATCGAGATCGGCACTCCATGCCGAGATACCACTTCTCTCACGTATAGCTCCGCTAACTTCTCCGCTGATGAACTCTCACTGATGGCAAGGAAGTGTGCACTTTTCGTCAGTCTATCCACAATCACCCAAATTGCATCGACTCCTCTGGCAGTTCTCGGCAATTTGGTGATGAAATCCATAGTAATCTGTTCCCACTTCCACTCAGGAATCTCCAAAGGCTGCAACTTGCCATGCGGCCTCTGGTGCTCGAATTTGACCCTACGGCAGGTCAAACACCTCTCAACGAACCACGCGACATCTCTCTTCATGCAAGGCCACCAATATTCCTTCCTCAAGTCCAAATACATCTTCGTAGCACTGGGATGGATCGAGAATTTCGACCTATGAGCCTCCTCCATCAAAGTAGCACGCGTACCACCCACGAATGGTACCCAAATCCGACCCTGAAACGTCAGAAGTCCTCGTCCATCCTTAACGAACTCTGAAATTAACCCAACGACCCGCTCTTTCTTCTGCGTCTCGGATCTCATAACCTCGGCCTGTGCTCCACGAATAGCATCCAATATCGGAGTAATCACCGTCAGTCTCAGACATACATCTCGCAATGGAGTATTCTCCGCCCTGCGGCTCAATGCATCGGCTACCACATTCGCCTTGCCCGGGTGGTACAGGATTTCACAATCATAATCCTTGACCACATCCAACCACCTCCTCTGATGCATATTTAGGTTGGGCTGATCCATCAAATACTTTAAACTCTTATGGTCCGTGTATATCGTACATCGAACCCCATACAGGTAGTGACGCCAAATCTTGAGGGCGAACACCACTGCCCCCAACTCTAAATCATGCGTGGGATATCTCGCCTCATGAGGCTTTAGCTGCCTCGATGCATAAGCTATCACGTGACCTCTCTGCATCAACACTGCACCCAAACCCGAAGTCGATGCGTCACAATATACGACAAAATCCTCCATCCCTTCCGGGAGCGCTAACACCGGGGCTTCGCACAGTCTCTGGCGAAGTGTCTCGAAAGACGTCTGCTGCTCGGGTCCCCATGAGAAAGTAACACCCTTCCGGGTCAATCTGGTGAGCGGCACAGTGATCTTGGAAAAGTCCTTAATAAACCTCCGATAGTATCCCGCCAACCCAAGAAAACTCCTGATCTCCGAAGGTGACTTCGGTACCTCCCAACTCATCACAGCCTCAACCTTGGCCGGATCGACCAATATCCCTGCCTGATTAACAACATGTCCCAGAAATTGGACCTCCCGCAACCAGAAGTCACATTTGGAGAACTTTGCATAAAGCTTCTCCGACCTCAGTACCTCAAGGAACTCCCGCAGATGCCCCTCATGCTGCTCTCTAGATCGCGAATACACCAGGATGTCGTCGATAAATACAATCACAGACCGATCCAGCATCGGCCTGCATACCCTGTTCATGAGGTCCATGAACACTGCCAGGGCATTGTTGAGCCCGAAAGGCATCACCACGAACTCATAATGCCCATATCGCGTCCTAAATGCTGTCTTCTGGACGTCTTCATCCCGCACCCTTACCTGATGGTACCCTGATCTCAGATTGATCTTGGAAAACCAAGATGCCCCTTGCAACTGATCGAATAAATCATCGATCCTCGGTAACGGATAGCGGTTCTTGACCGTTACCTTGTTCAGCTCCTGGTAGTCAATACACATCCGGTGCGAACCATCCTTCTTCTTGACGAACATAATCGGTGCTCCCCACGGCGAGCTACTCGGCCGAATAAATCCCTTCCCCAGCAACTTCTGAAGTTGCGAGGAAAACTCTTGCATCTCTGGAGGTGCAAGACGATATGGCACCTTCGCAATAGGCGCAGCCCCCGGAATCAGATCGATACCAAACTCCACTTGCCTCGCAGGAGGTACTCCCGGCAAATCCTCAGGAAAGACATCTGGAAACTCGCGCACCACTGGTACCTCCTCCACTGACCTCGGTCTCTCGGAAGCTTCCCGCGTATCCATCACATACGCCACAAAACCCTTGCATCCCTGCTGTAAACATTGTCTCGCCATGGCAGCCGAACAAAAAGCTGATCCCGAACGGGTACCCTCGCCGTACACCGTAAGAACTCCCCCACTAGGGTCTCGTATAGTCACCAGCTGGCGCTCACAGTCGATGACAGCGCTGAATCGGCTCAACCAGTCCATGCCCACGATGACACAGACATCACCCATCGCAATAGGAATTAGGTCAATCGGAAACGCGACCCCAAAAATCTCTAGATCGCATCCCCGAAGAACCTCCGTAGCACAAACCACCCTCTCGGCCGCTATAGAAACGCTCAGAGGCCGACTTAACGGCTCACGACTAATACGTATATGCTGACTAAAAGCTAAAGATACAAAGGATCTACTCGCACCCGAATCAAATAACACAAGAGCAGGCATAGAGTTCACATGAAAAGTACCTACACATATATTAACATAAGCATAACATTTCAACTTTAAATAAATACGCGAAATACAGCATACCTGCCACAACATCGGGTGCAGGATGGACCACCTCCGCAGTCAGTTGAAAGGCTCTCCCGCGAGCCCTCGGAGCCTCGACCTTCGCCGGTCGCATCTCGGTAGTCCTGGCAGCAGGTGTAGATCCCTGACGAAGCTGCGGACACTCGGCCTTCCGATGACCTGTCTGGTTGCAATGAAAGCAAACCAAGAACCCCTTAGGACAATCCCTGGCAATATGTCCTTCCTTGCCACACTTGTAGCAACCACCCGCTCTACACGCCCCCTCATGACCCTTGCCGCACTTTCCGCAAGTACGGCTCTTCGAACCTCCCATCCTCGAATCAGCGGACTTGATCCGCTTGGTTGCTGGCTGAGACTGAGCCGGTCGCCGGTCCACCTGCCGAGACGCGGCCTCCTCCCTGGCCTGGGTCTCCAACTCGATCTCGCGCTTCCTGGCATTCGCCTGAAGCTCAGTGAAAGTACGATAGGTGGAGTTTGACACAAACTCCCGGATTTCCCTCCTCAAAACGCCTAAATATCGGCTCATCCGTGACTGCTCTGTAGACACCAATTCGGGGCAGAACATCGCCCTCTCGTGAAACTTCCGTGTGATCACCTCCACGGAATCAGTACCCTGCTTAAGGGTCAAGAACTCCTGGATCAATCGTTCCCTCTCCACTGGGGGAACGTACTCGTCCCTTAACATCTCAGTAAACCTCTCCCATGTCACCGCTGTAATCTCCGCCTGAGTGAAGTTCACCGTCACGAACTTCCACCAATCCTTCGCTCCCAGACGGAGCTGGTTCAAGGCGAACCATACCCTCAGGTGCTCCGGGCATGAGCAAGTGTAGAAGCACCCTTCAATATCAGCGATCCACCTCATCGCAGCAATCGGATCCTGCATCCCATCGAACTTGTTGGATAAGGTGTCTAAGTCCATAACTATTTCTGGTATGTACTTGACCCGACCCGGCATGGTCCATTTGGGTTGCATGGCACCATGCAATTGGATAAACTAAATGAGAGAAATAACACTTGGAGATTATTAATATATTATAAGTTCTAATATATTAATAATATTATTTGATTAGTTTGATCAAGAATTAATTTAGAATTAATTAAGTGGTCAAAAGATAACTAATTAAATATATGGGTTGATTAAGTAAATCATCCATATCTTGTATAGTGGGCTTAAAGGCTCCATGGATCATCAAGTTGGGTTCCACCCATAGAATGCTCCATGGATGCTCCATGGGAGTTACAAACCCATGGGTCATGGAAATGAAGAGTCATGACACATTAGGGTTTAACCCTAGATGTGTCAACACTATATATAGAATATGATCTCCACCAAATCGGCTACACACAACATAAGCACACAAAGAAAAGAGGGCTTGGCCGATTTTGAAGAAGTGAGTATACTCTCATAAGTTCTTCCAAGAGCATTTGGTGTTGTGTGAAGCATTTGAGGCATTTCCACTTGAGGTGCTAGGCTCACAAGGTTTCAAGGAACACAAGCAACAACAAGGTAAGTTATTCTATCTATAGTTTATGTTAAAATTGTTTACCAAGTATGCTAGATAGGATATAACCTTGGAATTCAACTTTGCATGACAAATTAGACAAACATAGATCCAAGGTTATTAGGGTTGCATGTACACTTAGGAAGTGTTAGTATGCTCAAAACCCATCAGTAGTATCAGAGCCTAGGCTTGTTTGTTCTTATTTGTTCTTAAAAGTTGAAAACGGAATCGAAAATTTGCTGTCTGCGATCGGACTCGTCGAGTCCATAGGGGGGACTCGCCGAGTCCATGTGTATCTTCAACCACTCGGCGAGTCATGTTCATGCACTCGGCGAGTAGGGTCGAATGAGTGCAGAATTTCGATTCAGTTGCTGAAAAATGAATTAGAAACATTACCCTAAACTGTTTTAGTAATTGTAAACTTGTTTTTGGTGGTGTAATGTTTTGCTAATTCATTTACAACAACTAGTTATCAAAATTACAAAGTTTTATGTAATTTTTGATTATGTTCATATTCATGTTCTTGTTCTTATGATGTTTTAGATGATCATAGGAATTATTTGTAACCTATTTGGTAGTTTAATTCATGATCATAATGTGTTTTAATGGAGTCCATAAGTTATGGAAAACCAAGAGTCACTTGAGTTAAAAACCATTAAGAAAACACAAGAGTTATAAAAATGAAGAGTCTTCATTTTATGACTCTATTAAACTCATAAGTTACAAGAAATGAAAAGTTTTGAAAGTTACAAAACTTGCCCTCAAGTTTTGGAACAAGTAAAGTTAAGTTAAAACTTTAGTTCCAACCCCTAGAATTTTAAAAGTTAAAATTCAACCCTTATACTTATATTATGATAATTTAATAATTATATATATATGTATAAGAACAAGTCGTCTTACCGCTAGTACGCCTCATTCACGAAGCTGGTCTATAAGGTGGGTATAAGGTTGTTGCCTATAAAATGGTGACTTAATGGGTGTATATTCTCACCCACCGCTTGCTTGACTGGTGGAGGGTCGTTAGCCGAACGGGTAAGACAAGGACTTATTAATTCTCATTCAAAGTATGATGAATATATAAAGTAACTAAACATTTTATTAAATTCCCAATCTTAGTTACTTTAGGAAAAATGTGAATAAGGTGCTAATCCATGAAATTACACTTTACACTTTGTCTGAGTCGTTGGTGGAGCGTGTGTGGTTAACCGGCACACTAACTTGGACTTAACAAGGTAGGTAAAGGGTGACTTAAAAGTTTATTATAGTATCGGTGGAGCGTGTGTGGTTTACCGGCACATCGATTGAGTGATAAACTTTAAAGGTACCAAGTGATTTGCATCGTTACTTCACACCTCGTTTTGTGATCCTCGGCATCCCAGTCACAAAACCTGGAGGGCACTCCCGAGATCGAAACATGCCTTTGAAAAGTTCATTGGATCTCAAAGAATCTAGGAATTTCTAAAACCAATAAAAACTAAATATTTATTATTTCGGTTTTCGTGGTGGAAATTGGTGAATCGTCATTCACCTACCTTTCAAATATGGTATAGCTTAGATTACGGCATACCTCTTCTAAGTTATATTATATTGTGATTGGATCCTAGCCTTAATATTACATTTGGGTGTTTTATTAAGGACTCTCTTAAATCTAAACTAAACTTGTTCTTCTTTTTCAGATGTCTTCAACTAATGCTTCTGGCTCGAATCCTAATGGCTCCTTTACTCTTATGAGTCTGTGCGGGAAAGTCACCTTTGATGGATCCAACTTCAATAAGTGGATCAGAAACATCAGGATGATTACTCGCTACGAGGACAAAGAATATGTCCTTGACAAGGAGCTTAAGGAAATTGACGAGTCCACTGCAACTCCCCAGGAGATCGCTGACTTTCATACTCATGAAAGAGATGCAACCAAGGTGGCTTGCATCATGTTAGCCACCATGACAGCTGAACTCCAAAAGTCTTACGAAGACTTCTACCCTTATGAAATGCACCAAGATTTGATGGAAAGATACCATCAAAGTGCACGACAAGAGAGGTACGAAGTCATCTGCTCCATGATAACAACCATGATGAAGGACGGAGAGTCCGTCACGAGCCACATGCAGAAAATGCAAAGGTATGTGGATCGGTTGCTGAAGCTCAATGTGAACTTCCCTGAGGAGCTTGCAATAGATATCATTTTGCACTCCTTACCATCGTGCTATGATCAATTCTGCATGACATATCACATGAACAAGGAAGAAGTCACTCTCAGCAAACTTCAGGGACTTCTCAAGACCGCAGAAACAGGTGTTAAGGGGAAGTCGGTTGCTATCACTCCTACTCCAGAAACAAATCCGGTCTTGGCAATCGGGCAGAGTCGAGGGAGGAAGAGAAAGAGATCTTCAAAGGGTACCAAGGCTCGGACCCTTGATGGCTCTTCTTCAAGTGGAACCAAGAAAGGTTTCATTACTCCTTCCTCTGACCCAAAAGAGGCGGAATGCTTCTATTGCCACGAGAAAGCTCATTGGAAGCGGAACTGCCCAAAGTACCAGCAAGATGTAAAGGATGGGAAAGTCAAACCCAACCATGCAGGTACTTACACTATCATTTCTAATAACTCACCTCATTCGAAATCTTGGGTTCTTGATACAGGTTGCGGAATTCATATTTGCTGTGACTTGCAGGGACTAGGAAGAAGTGAGAATGTGGAGCAAGGAAGAATAAACTTAATCATGGGGAATAGGAAAGTTACACCTGTCACCAAGATTGGAGTTTATACTTTATCGCTAAGTAGTGGGTTAAAGTTAGATTTGAATAAGTGTTGTTATTCGCCAGAAATGGCAAGAAATATTATTTCCTTTCATGCATTGTACAAACAAGGTTTCACCTTTTCGTTTGATAATGAAGTTGGTTCGATTAATGCTTTCTTTAATAATGTACTTTATTTTAAAGCATTACCTTGTGATGGTGTGTATGAAGCTGTATCTATTGTAGATAACTTAGGAAATAATGTTTTGTGTATTGATTCTACTAATAATAATAACTTGGATAAAGCATCATTATGGCATTGTCGTCTTGGACATATAAGCAAGAAACGCATAGGCCAACTCCAAAAAGATGGAGTCTTGGAGTCGTTTGACCTAAAGTCAAATGATAGTTGCGAGTCATGCTTACTTGGAAAAATGACAAAGTCACCCTTCACAGGCTCATGTGAAAGGGGTGAAGGTTTGCTGGACCTTATACACACGGATGTGTGTGGACCATTCAAACATGCCACAAGGGATGCTAATCGTTATTATTTGACTTTTACCGATGATTACAGTAGATATGGATATGTCTACTTAATCAAGCATAAGTCAGAGACTTTCGAGAAGTTTAAGGAATTTAAACAGGAAGTCGAGAATCAATTGGGCAGGAACATTAAGATGCTTCGATCCGATCGAGGTGGTGAGTATCTTAGTTCAGAGTTCCTCGACTATCTAAAGGAATGTGGGATTGTCTCACAATTGACACCTCCCAGGACACCGCAGTTGAATGGTGTGGCTGAGAGGCGTAATCGAACCTTGTTGGACATGGTTCGTTCCATGATGAGTCGAACTTCGCTACCAATCTCATTCTGGGGGTATGCCTTAGAGACTGCCGCCCATATCCTCAATCTAGTCCCTACAAAGAAAGTTGCCAAAACTCCTCACGAAATGTGGACTGGTAAAGTACCTAAACTAGACCACATCAAGATTTGGGGCTGCGAGGCTTACGTGAGACGCGAGACTCATGATAAGCTCGAACCCCGAAGCGAGAGGTGTATTTTCATCGGCTACCCACAGCATTCCTTTGGTTACCTCTTCTACAGACCTAGTGACAACGTGGTCTTTGTAGCAAGAAGAGGAGTCTTTCGAGAGAGAGAGTTTATAAGCCAAGGAGACAGTGGGAGGCAAGTTGATCTTGAAGAAATTCAAGAGTCAAGTGGTGAAGGAACTTCAAACTCTAGCCCTCAACTTGAGGAGGAAACTCCTGTTGAGCCAATTGACGAATCTGTACCTCTGAGGCGTTCCACGAGAGTTAGGAGTGCACCTGAGCATTACTATGGATTCCATATTACTGCGGAAGGTGAGACACTTATTAGTGATGAGACACTAGTAAGTCATGATGACCCTAACAGCTACGAGGAAGCCATGGCAGGCCCCGAGTCTGCTAAATGGAAAGAGGCCATGGATAGCGAGATACAATCCATGTATGACAATCAAGTTTAGAACTTGGTTGAGAATGTACCAGGTCGAAAGACTGTAGGGTGCAAATGGGTCTTCAAAAAGAAGACCGACATGGATGGTAAAATACACACTTATAAGGCTAGACTGGTTGCAAAGGGCTTCTCTCAAATTCCTGGAGTGGACTATGATGAGACCTTTTCTCCGGTAGCCAAGATTAAGTCTATTCGGGTTCTGTTAGCCATAGCCGCATTTCATGACTATGAAATCTGGCAAATGGATGTCAAAACCGCTTTCCTTAATGGGAAGTTGGCTGAAGATGTTTACATGAGTCAGCCAGAGGGTTTTGTAAGTAACGAGTACCCTAATAGAGTGTGTAAGCTTGAGAAATCCATTTATGGATTAAAGCAAGCACCTCGCAGATGGAATCTTTGCTTTGATGAAAAGGTCAAGGAATTTGGCTTTTCTAGGAGTGAAGATGAATCTTGTGTATATGTCAAGGCTAGTGGGAGTATAGTTAGCTTTTTGGTGTTGTATGTGGATGACATACTACTCATAGGAAACGACATTCCAACCTTGCAGGAAGTAAAATCCTGGCTTGGAAAGTGTTTCGCTATGAAGGACCTTGGTGAAGCTGCCTATATCTTGGGGATAAGAATTTTGAGAGATCGGAGTAAAAGACTAATTGGACTTAGTCAAAGTACCTACTTGGAGAAGATTCTGAAGAGATTCAGAATGCAAGACTCCAAGAAAGGAGAGTTGCCCATTCAGAGTAGCGCCAAGCTGAGTAAGACACAAAGCCCTAGCACTGAGGCTGAGATAGCAGAAATGAGTCGAGTACCTTATGCTTCGGCTGTAGGTTCGATCATGTATGCTATGACGTGTACTCGACCTGATGTAGCCTTTGCCTTGAGCATGGTTAGCAGGTTTCAGGGGAACCCTGGCAAGGCACACTGGACTGCGGTAAAGAATATTCTCAAGTACCTACGAAGGACTAAGGACTGGGTCCTTACCCTCGGTGGGAGTGATGACTTGAGAGTTGTAGGGTATAGTGATGCTAGCTTCCAGACTGATAGGGATAACTTCCGCTCTCAGTCGGGCTGGGTCTTTACCCTAAATGGAGGAGCAATTTCTTGGAAGAGTTCCAAGCAAGAGACAGTGGCTGATTCTACTTGTGAATCAGAGTATATTGCAGCTAGCGAAGCGGCAAAGGAGGCGTTATGGCTGAGGAACTTCATTGGAGACCTTGGAGTTGTACCAGCTATTAAAGAGCCGATGGAAATTTTCTGTGATAGTGAAAGTGCTGTTGCCTTAGCCAAGGAACCAAGGGATCACGGGAGATCCAGACACATCGACAGAAAATACCATTTCATCAGACATCGGATCGAAGAAGGACTCCTCGTGGCAAAGAGGGTATCATCGAATGAGAACCCAGCAGATCCCCTCACGAAGGGACTGACTCGGGTTAAGCATCTCCAGCATGCTCGGAGCATAGGGCTGAAGGATGATATTAGATTTAGTAGTTAGATAATTTTGAAATTTGTAAAGTGTAATTGACATTTGATGATGAATAAAAGTGTTTTATTTATGAGTAAAGTGTTGCTATCTCTTGTCGATCGTTTACTATATTTCTTTTGCATGTTTTGACTTCCAGAATAATTTTGTTTGGTTTAACATATTATTCAAACCTCCACAGTCGGTCATATGTCGGAAGTAGGTATGAATCAAGACTGTCATTATTGGTTGTAGAGGTCTGGGACAAGGCTACAACAATCATGAGTGCTCATAAGTTCTGAGCATTGGACACAACCCACGCTCACTGGAATCACTTCATGGAATTCTATCTCGAGTGATCGTGAGACGGTAATATCATATAAGTCTTTAAACCCAGAGATATGATTTGTTACTTACGAGTTGGTTATGCATTAATTGTACGAAAAAACGCATTGGTAACTCGATGTTATAAAATCGTGCTTTTATGTGTAATTCAATAAGTAGTAGAACAAACATATGAGTCGAAGTTTATCTGTTCCTTCTTGGATTAGAAGCTGATATCTGGGCCCCTCGATGATTTTGTTTTGACCTATGTACCGGGCCCGGTCAGAACTAGATTGATGTGTTCAATAAAGTTCTTTGTCAAACAAATCGGAAATCGGGAAACAAATGTTGGACAATAAGTAAGACATTGTTCCATGTATTTGTCCGACTGATATCTAGAACAGAGGATTATATGATCACTTATCTGAAATGGCGTACCATTGTCTTCTCAAGTTTCGAGAAACCTTGTAAAGAGCTACGATTGCCGATCGGTTCCTGAAGTCATACTTGCAGTAATAGTTACTAGACTTATCCAAGTGGGAGACTGTTGGATAAGGTGTCTAAGTCCATAACTATTTCTGGTATGTACTTGACCCGACCCGGCATGGTCCATTTGGGTTGCATGGCACCATGCAATTGGATAAACTAAATGAGAGAAATAACACTTGGAGATTATTAATATATTATAAGTTCTAATATATTAATAATATTATTTGATTAGTTTGATCAAGAATTAATTTAGAATTAATTAAGTGGTCAAAAGATAACTAATTAAATATATGGGTTGATTAAGTAAATCATCCATATCTTGTATAGTGGGCTTAAAGGCTCCATGGATCATCAAGTTGGGTTCCACCCATAGAATGCTCCATGGATGCTCCATGGGAGTTACAAACCCATGGGTCATGGAAATGAAGAGTCATGACACATTAGGGTTTAACCCTAGATGTGTCAACACTATATATAGAATATGATCTCCACCAAATCGGCTACACACAACATAAGCACACAAAGAAAAGAGGGCTTGGCCGATTTTGAAGAAGTGAGTATACTCTCATAAGTTCTTCCAAGAGCATTTGGTGTTGTGTGAAGCATTTGAGGCATTTCCACTTGAGGTGCTAGGCTCACAAGGTTTCAAGGAACACAAGCAACAACAAGGTAAGTTATTCTATCTATAGTTTATGTTAAAATTGTTTACCAAGTATGCTAGATAGGATATAACCTTGGAATTCAACTTTGCATGACAAATTAGACAAACATAGATCCAAGGTTATTAGGGTTGCATGTACACTTAGGAAGTGTTAGTATGCTCAAAACCCATCAGAACTTAGGGGGTTTCGTGTTGCTGAATTCTCGAAATAGCAATGAATCACCCCCTTGCGGCCTGGCAGCGGCCACCGCTGCGGTAGCGGCAGCGACTGCAGCTTCAGTCAGTGCGGCATACCGCTCCTCAAACTCCTCCATCAGTGTGGTCTTAATAGACCCAAACATCTCTGGGATCTCAGCCCGAACCGCCGCAGCTACCTCCTCCTGAATCATATGATGAATCTCCTCGTCACTAGCACCACTCGAACTCGCTCCATGGCGTGTCGTAACCATAATGTCTCTGAAATATAACATAAGATTATCAGAGACTCCATCAAATACCGTTGCACTCGATAACGCAACCCTACTCAGTCTCCAACATCCAGGGATTCTTATTTGGGTCGCCCACCGACCCGGTGTCTTCGGTAGTACGGGCCCAATACTACCGACCACACCGTATCAGTGTTCGTCCCAAATCTTCCTCCCCAAACCCCGAATAGTGAGTACTCTACTTTTAATATGCAATATCTACTTGCACGCTATCAAATATATCATATTGGCAAACTCCCTAGACTAAGGCATCACAAATCAGGCCACTCTAGTCCTATCATGAATACCTAGTCTTCTAGCATGCATAACAATTCATAACTCATTGCATAACATAACATTGTGTAAGGTATTCTGGGGATCTTTACCGTTCGGGCGCTGGCTGATCGTACACACTGCTTCTTTCTCGTTTACCACTTTACCATTTGTAAAAGTTTATGTATTTAATATTTTTTTTAAAATATTTTTCCTCAAATCCTCGGTTTGAGTTCAGTTACACCCGAAGGTACACCCGAATCCCTCAAACCAAGGCTCTGATACCAATTGTAACAACGCAAATTTTCAAATAAAATTTTCATTTAAAATAAAGTGGTTTAATTCAAACAAAGATAATTATTTCATGGTTCGTATCAATACATAAATAATATCCCCAAGATCACAAACAGCAGCAGTGTGTATACGTCATGCCGGCGCCTTCCCACGGTCCTCGCTAATACCTGAAACACATACGTAACAACTTGTAAGCATAAATGCTTAGTGAGTTCCCCAATATACCACTTACACATATACGCCTTTCCAGGCCCTGTCCTTCCGGTCCACAGTACAACGCCTTCGGGCCCATACGATAATTGCCTTCCAGCCCATAACATAACATATCGCCTTCCGGCCCATAACATATTGCCTTCCGGCCCGTAACATATTGCCTTCCGGCCCATAAATATATACAGCACATTGCACATCTACTTCAATACATATAGCACATATAACATATAACATACCTGACCTTACTATCACATAATACATTGCCTTCCGGCCCGTAGAACATACATAGCATACATAGCAACTACCTTCTCAGTTAAAGCACATATATAACACATAACACATCCGACCTTCCGGTCACACATAAATACCCTTCCGGGTGTAGTATAGTGAGAAGACTCACCTCGTGGTAATGAATACTAACAACTCTTGAAATCCCTCGCACTCGATTCGCCGATCTGCAGACTCCCTAAAATACCATATACCCTTATTAATACTCTTAACCTTTAAGACAATTGACCTTAAGAAATTTTATGCAGGTCAACTCTGGTCAACGGTCAATTGGACCGGACTCGTCGAGTACAAAGGTGACTCGACGAGCAGGGACGTCCTCCCCAACTTTCCCTGATGATCCCTTTCTACTCGTCGAGCATCCCCCTTGACTCGACGAGATCCACGTGGAAGAATCGCGGGGCCACCCCGACTCCACTCGCCGAGTCTGAAGAACAACTCGGCGAGTCCCAGTGAATCTTCAATCTACTCGCCGAGTCTGAAGCAACTCGGCGAGTCCCTGTACATCTTCAAGCTACTCGCCGAGTCTGAAGAACAACTCGGCGAGTCCCAGCAATTCTTCAAGCTACTCGTCGAGTCTGTTCATACGACTCGGCGAGTCCATGCCATGCAGACGAACAACTGCTTCCTGTAATACGTATGGTCCCGAAATACACACTCATGGGACTTCCTGTGCCTCTAAATATCCTATTACTGGGGTATATACGTTTGAATAACCACACAACAATGCATCTAATCACCAAATGGGTTTCCTAAACCCTAAATCCGTGTACGCATCTAAATGACAGAAACGAATCGAAATGTTACCTGGAAACGTGTTCTCTGTGTCCCCAAGCTTCAGAACTCAACCCACTTGATCTTCCTTTGGCC
This sequence comes from Lactuca saligna, assembly GCF_052625555.1. Taxonomy (NCBI): domain Eukaryota; kingdom Viridiplantae; phylum Streptophyta; class Magnoliopsida; order Asterales; family Asteraceae; genus Lactuca; species Lactuca saligna. The sequence goes on along the minus strand of NC_136423.1, from coordinate 168,589,436 downwards.
AAACCTTCCTTCTTCTTGTCTAACAACTCCTTCAAAGCTCCAACAACCTTCCCTCCGATTCTAAATGTTCACAGATGTTTAGATGCTTCTCCAATCGGCCAAAAGACTGCAATGACGGCCTAAGAGGCGTTATAAACGATCAAAAACCAAATGGCTAGGGTTTCTGCTGAATAGCGGTGACTCGCCGAGTCCATTCTGGACTCGTCGAGTCCAGTCGCGAACCCGCGACCAACTCTGTGGTCCTACTCGGCGAGTCTGGCACCAACTCGCTGAGTCCCATCCAAAAATGCCCCGAAACATAAGTTCAAAGCAATATCTGAAATTCCGGGCTGTTACAGACGCCGATCCGAACTTGAATTTCAAGTCGGCGACTTCGTTCTCCTGAAGGTCTCTCCTTGGAAAGGAGTAATTCGATTCAGGAAGAGGGGCAAGCTGGGACCCCGGTATATTGGGCCATTTCACGTGATCGCAAGGATAGGTCGGGTAGCCTATCGTTTGGAGTTACCAGCGGAGTTGGGGCAGATCCACGACACTTTTCATGTGTCGCAATTGAGGAAGTGCATAGCCGATGAGTCAGCAGTGGTTCCATTAGAGGATATTCAGGTGGATGCGAGCCTGAATTACGCCGAGAGACCAGTGGCCATCAGGGATCGGAAGATCAAGGTTCTGAGGAACAAGGAGGTACCTCTGGTGTTGGTTCAGTGGCAACACCGAAAAGGATCAGAGATGACTTGGGAGCCGAAGCGTGAGATGCGGGAGCAGCATCCGGAGTTATTTGCAGAGTGAGACTTCGAGGGCGAAGTCTAGTCCGAGTGGGGGAGAGTTGTAACAGCCCGAAATTTCAGGTATTGATATAATTATGTCTTTGAGGTGTTTTAAGAGGGGACTCGGCGAGTTGGAGCCAGACTCGCCGAGTAGGACCGCAGACTTGGTCGCGGGTTCGCAACTGGACTCGGCGAGTCTGCGCTGTTCAACGAAAACCCTAGCTGTTCAGTTTTGGGACGTATAAAAAGGACTTATAGGCCGTCATTGTTCGTTTTAGGCTTCTGAGAAGAACGCTAAATCGATTGTGTGCATCTAGTGCAAGATTAAAGGCCATTGGTGATTGTGAAGGAGTTGTTGTGCAAGGAAGAGAAGGGTTTGGCTAAAGGAACAGCAAGAGAATCATGTTTTGAGGATTGGGGACATAGAAAGTGCATCATCCAGGTAAGAATTCGAGTATGCTCTACTATGGTGATGTGTTTAGTGGATTAGGGTTTATGGAAACCTTTTGTGGATAGATTGAATGTTACCCTAGCCCCCCAAACGATTGTAACCCCGTGTTGGGACCTTTGGAGGTCTAGAATGTCCCATGCCTGTGCGTTACGGGAATTGGTGAAGGTTTTGGATTGAAATCCTTATGCCTTGGGTCAATATGTAAATTATAAGTCTTGGGGTGTAGCATGAGCACCTAATTGAAGACATTATGTGATGGACCAGTTAAGGAGGACCAGACCCATGATTGGTCGGAACAATTCTAACCTTAGGAAGTAGTTTGGTCGACTGCATGGCATGGACTCGCCGAGTCCAACGAACAGACTCGGCGAGTAGCTTGGAGAATAACTGGGACTCGTCGAGCTGTTCTTTAGACTCGGCGAGTAGAGTCGGGGTGGCCCCGCGATTCTTCCACGAAGAACTCATCGAGTCAAGAGAGATACTCGACGAGTAGAAAGGGAACATCAGGGAAATGGGTGAGGACATCTAGACTCGCCGAGTCGTCATAGTACTCGCCGAGTCCGGTCAAGTTGACCGTTGACCATTGACCGTTGACCAGAGTTAACCTTCATGTGATTCTTAGGGTCAGTTGTCTTGAAAGATAAAAGTGTTAATAAGGGATATATGATATTATAGGGAGTCTGTAGCTCGGCGGATCGAGTACGAGTGATTTCAGGAGTTGCTAGCTTTCATTATCCACGAGGTGAGTCTTCTCACTATACTGTACCCGGAAGGGCTTGACTGTGTGACCGGAAGGTCGTATATGATTGTGATATATGTGCTATATGTGGTAAGTTAATTGTATTATGTGCTGTGTATGTTTATGCGCCGGAAGGCAATATGTTATGGGCCGGAAGGCGAATATGTTATGAGCCGGAAGGCGATTATATTACGGGCCGGAAGGCATGGTGTTGTGGACCGAAAGGTCAGGGCCTGGAAAGGCGTATATGTGAAAGTAGTATACTGGGGAACTCACTAAGCATTTATGCTTACAGTTGTTATGTATGTGTTTCAGGTACTAGCGAGGACCGTGGGAAGGCGCCGGCGTGATGCATACACACTGTTTGATATTCTGAGATCTTGGGGATTTTATGATTGTACTCTGACATAAAACTTGGAATAATTATATTTAGTTTGAATAAAATTACTTTATTGAAATGAAAAATTTGTTTGAAAATTTGCGTTGTTACAGTTTCACTTAGGCCTCGCCTGTCACAAGGCCTCGCCCGCTATCATATAATAGCACATAAACTTACACATCACATAAGCTAGACACATAATAATGGATCTTGTCTTAAGGCCTCACCTATCCTGGGGCTCGCCCTTGTTCTGCTGCTGATGAGTCATGAGACCCCATCCATGCTCCTACTGATTATGAGATACGGGCCCAGCCCAAACTCACTCTTTACCTAACTCGGGCCTCACCCCTGATCTGCTGCTAATGAGATGTGGAAGACCATCCACACTCTGCTATTGGTGAGTTATGGGACCTCGCTCACACTCACCTCCCTACCAGGCACATACAAGCATCACACAGACAACAAGTATAAACTATCACATAAACCATTCCTTGGGCACCCGCCCGCTAACACTGGATCTCATCCTGAATATCATACTAGCATACTGTGCCTAGGGCTAACCCTCAGGTCTTCTACTCATAACTACATGGGCCGACATTGTGGCCTTGGACCCAGTCACACAAAGGGAAACTCACCTGCATTGGCTGAACTTGCTGATGATCCCACTAGCTGCTGCCCGACAACTCTCTGGACTCCTGCTCCACTCGCTCCTCGAGCTACCAATATCAATCCAACACTGAGTCTAACCAACCTCCGAAAGACAACCAAGTCAACTCTGGACAAAGTCAAAGTCCTGGTCAAAGTCAACCTTCCAGGTCAACCCTACTCGCCGAGTCTGCCTACTGACTCGCCGAGTTCACATGCTCAGAGTCCTTCCACTCGCGACTTGACTCGCCGAGTCAGTCCATGACCCGCCGAGTCTACCGATTTCCGAGTCCTGACCTGTCCAACTCACCGAGTCCCCACTCGACTCAATGATTCGAGTCTCAACTCGAAGGGTTTGGGGTTTCGCGACCTGACTCACCGAGTCCAAGAACAGACTCGCCGAGCCCAAGACAATCGTCGTCAGACTCGCCGAGTTGTTCTTCCAACTCGCCGAGTTCCTGCCCAACTTCATTCGACTCGACGAGTTGTTCATCCCACTCATCGAGTTCCTCCAAATCTTCATGCTACTCACCGAGTCCACTCAAAGGACTCGCCAAGTCCACTCAAAGGGCTCGCCGAGTCCATTCAGATCTTCATACATGTAGAGGACTTTTGAGTCATGCATGGACTCCTAACTGTAGATCTACCCTTCCCAAGCCTATCCCTCACGTAAAGTTGCAAACTTTACGTGTAGAGAAGGAGATCTAGGCTAAACACACCATAAACTAGGGTTTAAGGCAAGGAGGGTCCGCAATCAACTCAAGGACAGTTACTTTAGGCTTCACAAGGCCATAATATGCTTAGATCTGAAGTAGCAACTTCAGATCTGGCTTCTAACTCAAATGGATAGCTAATCATGGCTAAAAAGCCCCCAAAACTCACAACCATAATAGATCTAAAGGAGGGAAACGACTTAATACCTTCAACAACTCAGAAAGTTTCCCCAATCTTCAGATCTAAGGCCAATCCTTGAAGCTTCAATGATTCCCCTTCTTCTTCCTTCAAATCACCCAAAAATGGATTGGAAGCTTGAATGGGCAACAATGGGGCTTAGAGTTCGATGTTCTGGGTGAAAGAGGCAGTAAAGGAACCCTAGGAGAGATTATGAGACGTTTAAATAGGCTCCAAGTCCCGAATTTAGGGTTTTCCTCGCACAGACCAGACTCGCCGAGTCTCCTTGGCCGACTCGTCGAGTCGGTCACTTACTCCGTGACCCGGATCCCGCTCGGACTCGCCGAGTCATCCCTTAAAATTTGGGTTATCTTTCCTTTCTTGGCCTTCTAGACTTTGGGTGTTACAACTCTCCCCCAATTAAACTAAACTTCATCCTCGAAGTTTGCTATGGCCCACCGCCTGTGATCTGCCTCCAATACCCCACGAATCATTCCAACACCAGCTGCCTACCTTCGCTGGTCTTCCGCCCGGTTATTCTGACTAGCATCAATCCTTGCGGATAATAATCTCGGGCCAACCCTGACCCTGAACATCTTGGAAACACAACTTACTCAATCGACAATCCTTCTTGTACTCTCCGAGTACTGCAACTGAATCCATAAGGGTTCACCCCTTATTTCCTTGCCTCCCCAAGGCAATGCTCCATAACCAACTATTTCCTTTGTCACTGTGAAGATCCTATCTTCACCAAATCCGTTACTCCCGCTACCTCCAGTACGGGTCATTATCACCAGTATCCACTGGGCATTCCTTTCTACTATAATTTGGTGTCGAGCACCCCACGATTAACTAACTGAATTCCACCATACGCTGCATGCCCGCACTGCAACTGAATGGAAATTCTGCCATTCCTCATCTGACTTTCGGATGAACTGAGACCACCTTGGTCCCTACCAACTTATCAATATCTGGATTACCGGCTCCCACCGATCGTTTCCCCAACACAAATACTAGTCGCTCCCAACGACTTTCGAAGAAACTTCGACCACCTATAACTGCTCAATCTATTCTGCCATTTAGGCCCTACAATCCTGGGATCCTCGATCCTCTATCCGACACTACGGTCCCTACCAGGTCTCACATATGCTACTAAAACTCATGGGCCTCACCCACGGGTCTCACCCACCTCTATCCTTCTAGTCCTACTTTTCTAGCCATTCTCGCTCGGGCCTCACCCACGGGTCTCACCCAACCATACTACTGAGCAACCCTGCTCTCAGGTCTCACCTATACTGCTATTCTCATACAGGCCTCACCCACGGGTCTCACCCAACCATATCCTGGAGCGGCCTCTCCCAAGGTCTCACCTCTCTAGGACTATACATGCAAACTTGCTATCAATCTCATCTACTATCCATTCCTGATCCCTATCTGATCGCTAGGAGATAACATACTCTGCTAATGAGCTGCTAGGGAATGTTATGGCTTACCCGCAGTCTACAACACCTTCCACCACTGACTGCTAGTGAATACTAGGGCTACCCCGTAGTCTTACAACACTTTCCACCACTGACTGCTAGTGAATGTTACGACTACCCCGTAGTCTTACAACACTTTCCACCACTGACTGCTGCTGAAGAAGGCTGCGGCTCTCCCGCCGCTCTACCATGCTCTACATGCTGCCTCTGCCGCTGACTACTAACACAAAAGCATCCCATGCTATCTGTCCTCAAGATCTTCATTCTGACTCACTCGAGTCCTACATGCGATCTTCCAACCTGAATTCCCAACCACATACTAACCATCACCAATATACGCACTGGCTGAGAGGGGGAGTTTCTCAAACTCCTAACCCTGAACTCCTCAATCCATCCAACGTTGTACCACTTCTTTTCCTTCTTGTAGGTCGCGCACTCATTCTGGGTCTGCGTGCTCTTACCTTTGCACGCTCGAAGGATTCTCCCCCACTTCGATCCTGCTTACACCTTGCTGCTCAATGAAAAGAAATCCCAATCCTTGCTACCATTCCATAATCAATCTGCTGAGAAATTCCAAGCTTACCATAGCTAGGGATCTAACCAACCCATTTCTAAAATCATACGACTCCGAATAAGTGAAACATACCAAGTCCCTCCCAGGCATGCTGCAGTTACTGCACCCTAAGTAACCTTCTCCAATAGAGCCCATCCCTTAACTACTATCTAAATATCCAAGGTATGCAGATGGAATATAACTCAATCACGATCATGCCGCACAAATAAAATACTCATACCGATAATGATACAGAATCATAACAATATAATCATGCACAACTAAAAAAAACGAAAACGGAAATCGCATACCTACAACGTCTTATGCTGATCGCGCCTGCAAGGTAGTCATCTGAAAAGCCCTGCCTCCTACTGCAGGCGCCTCTGCATGAGCCTGACAGCCGTCTGTGATCCTCAAAGTTGCAGGGGCAGGTGCCATCACCCGTCCTGCTGAAAACAAACTAGGGCACTGGGCCTTCTTGTGGCCCCACTGATTGTAGTCAAAACATATCAAGTTTGATCCCTGTATGGTGGTAATAGTACAATCCCTGCTAAAATGACCAATCCGACCGCACTTCAAGCAGCCAGACTAACCACCGCTACCACTACTGCATGCGTCCCCATGCACCCTACCACACTTCCCGCATCAGCTGCGGTCCTGACAATCCCTCGATCTCGAATCCGACCCCTTGGGCCTTTTTCCAGAACTTGCAGCTACCCTAACCTCATCCGACTTCCTCTTCTGGATCTGCTCCAAATCAATTTCACTCTCCCTGGCCCGAGAAATCATATCTTCCAGCGTCTTACAGCTGGACCTGCTCACGAACTCCCAGATGTCAGCCCTCAACATCTCGTGATATCGGGCCTTCTTCATCTCCTTATCCGCGACATACTTTAGTACATGAAGAGCACTCTCCCTGAACTTGGCGGTGATCTCCGCCACCGTCTCAGTGGTCTGCGTAAAATCCTAAAACTCCCGTGCCAACTGCTGCACCTCAATAATTGGCAAAAACTCCACCCTGAACCCGGCCGAGAAATCGCTCCAAGTCATCGCGTCCAACGCGACATCTTCCCCCAGAGCATGACCAATATCCTCCCACCAATCCCTCGCTCTATCCTTCAGAAGATAGGAAGCGAGTCTGACCTTGTCCTCCTCAGGACACCGGCTCGTACGGAATGCATTGGCAACATCAGCCAACCATCTGCTGCTAGCGATGGGGTCCCTAGCCCCATGATAATCTGGTGCCCCGCAAGCCTTGAACTCTCGAAATGTCAAGGTACGCGCTCCCATCAAAGCCATCATCTCAGTACGGAAGGCTCCCAACCTCTCATCCAAAATCTCTAATATACCCTCCTTCACCGTGCCAAAGATCACAGGATTCTGATCTAGAATACTGCGCGTAACCTCGGCGGATATCAACTCCCTCATTCGCTCCTCGAGCTGCTCGGCCCCTAAACCCGAGCCTGATCCCTCTTTGGCGCCTGATCCACCCGCTGGTCTCTCTCGCAACGTCACCATGCTGAAAATATAATACATCCTCAATCAAAATACTGATCACTGCTGCGAGACCAAACACACCCTACCGGGTTCCCGGTCTTGTCTCGGCCTTTCCCGAATCAAGTACGAATCCTCTGCTTTCAGTAGTACGAGCCGATACTACCTTCCACATCTATCTGTACTTTTCTCAGTAATTGCTTTGACTCCACCAGGTCCCTAATCCACTACTACTGCTCCCAGCGCTATCTCATCCTAGGCTTACCCTAGGGAAACCTCTGACTCAAACCACAACCAGTCCTCAGATGCTGAAGGACTCCTTGTGATGCCAATTAGCCATTACCTGGATACCATCACATGTGACGAGGCTCATATAATGCTTCGAGTAAAAGACTTGTCCCTGCCCCGGTTGGACTCAAACAAGAGCTGCGCAATAGGGCCAAATCCAGCACTCTGAGAATATTCAACCCTGATCACATGTGATGTGACGTATCCACCTAATGGCTAACTCCCATCACTCAGAATCCCACAATGCACAAAGAAAGTAGCATTTAGACAAGGGATAATCTAACTAGAACATACTTAAGCAATCATAATCTCATATCAGGAATATGTACTAGCATGCAACACAAACTCATAAACTCAGGCATAACCTAACATGCTATCCTGCTACTGTCTAATCAGCACTATCATGCAGCTCAAAAACACATATAACAGGCACATAAGGCATCATTCCTAGATCCTTAGTCCTAATCTAGCATGCTGTTCTATTATCTGATAATCAAAAAATAAACTTGTATGGGTATTTTGGGGTACTTACTTGAGCTCGGCTGATTGCATGTACCACACCCTTTTCTCTTATCAAAATTCTTTTTTTTTCTGAATTCTTTTTGCTTTTCTAAAACTGTTTTCTTGCTCAAAACTCTCTTTTTACAATCTGTCTTTTCATTTTGAAAACTTCTATACCAATTCCTCAGTTTGAGTTCAGACACACCCGAGAGCATGTTCGAATCCCTCAAACCAAGGCTCTGATACCAACTTGTAACGACCCAAAATTCAAGAAAAATTTTTTCTTTTAATAAAACATTACTTAAAGCAAAATCATCAATACAAAACATAAACAGAGTATTAATTTCCAAAACACATGTTCGTTATCAGAGTAAAACATTCCCAGGCTGTCTAATCAATGGTGTGTGCCATGCGATCACCCCGAGCTCTTCCCTCCACTACCGGAAGTACCTGAAACCAAAACTGAAAACTGTAAGCACGAAGCTTAGTGTGTTCCCCACACTACCACTTACCATGCATAACCACATACTACACATATTGGGCCACGCCCGCTATCCTAGGCCTCGCCCGCTCCAACGACCCCGCCTGGCTTCGAGACCCGCTCAGATACAGATCTGTTTCACTTAGGCCTCGCCTGTCACAGGGCCTCACCCGCTAACATATAATAGCACATAAACATACACATCACATAAGCTAGACACATACTAATGGATCTTGTCCTAAGGCCTCGCCTATCCTGGGCCTCGCCCTTGTTCTACTACTGATGAGTCATGGAACCCCATCCATGCTCCTACTGATTGTGAGATACGGGCCCAGCCCACACTCACTCTTTTCCTAACTCCGGCCTCGCCCCTGATCTGCTGCTAATGAGATGTGGAACACCATCCACACTCTGCTATTGGTGAGTTATAGGACCTCGCTCACACTCACCTCCCTACCAGGCACATACAAGCATCACACAGACAACAAGTATAAACTATCACATAAACCATTCCTTGGGCACCCACCCGCTATCAGTAGACCTCCTCCTGAATATCATACTAGCATACTGTGCCTAGAGCTAACCCCCGGGTCTTCTACTCATAACTACATGGGCCGGCATTGTGGCCTTAGACCCATTCACACAAAGGGAAACTCACCTGCACTGGCTGAATTTGCTGATGATCCCACTGGCTGCTGCCCGACAACTCTCTGGACTCCTGCTCCACTCGCTCCCTGAGCTACCAATATCAATGCAACACTGAGTCTAAGCGACCTCCGAAAGAAAACCAATTCAACTCTGGACAAAGTCAAAGTCCTGGTCAAATTCAACCTTCCAGGTCAACCCTACTTGCCGAGTCTGCCTACTGACTCGCCGAGTTCACATGCTCAGAGTCCTTCCACTCGCGATTCGACTCGTCGAGTCAGTTGATGACTCACCGAGTCTACCGATTTCCGAGTCCTGACCTGTCCAACTCACCGAGTCCCCACTTGACTCACTGATTCGAGTCTCAACTCGAAGGGTTTGGGGTTTCGTAACCTGACTCGCCGAGTCCAAGAACAGACTCACCGAGCCCAAGACAATCTTCATCAGACTCGCCGACTTGTTCTTCCAATTCTCCGAGTTCCTGCTCAACTTCATCCGACTCGACGAGTTGTTCATCCCACTCGTCGAGTTCCTCCAAATCTTCATGCTACTCACCGAGTCCATTCAGATCTTCATACATGCAGAGGATTTTTGAGTCATACATGGACTCCAAACTAGAGATCTACCCTTCCGAAGCCTATTCCTCATGTAAAGTTGCAAACTTTACATGTAGAGAAGGAGATCTAGGCTAAACACACCATAAACTACGGTTTAAGGCAAGGAGGCTCCACAATCAACTGAAGGACAGTTACTTTATGCTTCACAAGGCCATAATATGCTTAGATCTGAAGTAGCAACTTCAGATCTGGCTTCTAACTCAAATGGATAGCTAATCATGGCTAAAAAGCCCCCAAAACTCACAACCATAATAGATCTAAAGGAGGGAAACGACTTAATACCTTCAACAACTCAGAAAGTTTCCCCAATCTTCAGATCTAAGGCCAGTCCTTGAAGCTTCAATGATTCCCCTTCTTCTTCTTCCTTCAAATCACCCAAAAATGGCTTGGAAGCTTGAATGGGAAACAATGGGGCTTAGGGTTCGATGTTCTGGGTGAAAGAGGCAGTAAAGGAACCCTAGGGGAGAGGATGAGACATTTAAATAGGCTCCAAGTCCCGAATTTAGGGTTTTCCTCGCACAGACCAGACTCACCAAGTCTCCTTGGCCGACTCGTCGAGTCGGTCACATACTCCTTGACCCGGATCTTGCTCGGACTCGCCGAGTCGTCCCCTAAAATTTGGGTTATCTTTCCTTTCTTGGCCTTCCAGACTTTGGGTGTTACAAGAGAGGTTCCACTGGTGCGAGACTACGCTGATGTGTTCCCGGAGGAGCTTCCTGGAATACCTCCGGAGCGTCAGGTAGAGTTCAGAATTGACCTAGTCCCCGGTGCGGCTCCGATAGCCAAGGCACCGTATCAGTTGGCTGCTCCTGAGATGCAGGAGTTATCTACACAGCTGCAGGAGCTGTTAGACAAGGGATTCATTTGACCGAGCAGTTTACCCTGTGGAGCCCCGATCCTGTTTGTGAAGAAGAAGGACGGGTCACATCAGATGTGTATAGATTACCGGGAGCTGAATAAGGTAACGGTGAAGAACTGTTACCTACTCCTGAGGATTGATGACCTCTTTGATCGGTTACAGGGAGCATCTTGGTTCTCTAAGATCGATTTGCATTTAAGTTATCATCAGATGAGGGTCAGAGAGGAGGATGTGCAGAAGACCGCGTATTGGAAGCGTTATGGCCATTATGAGTTCGTGGTGATGTCGTTTGGGCTCACCAATGCTCATGCCGCGTTCATGGACCTCATGAATTGCGTGTGTAGACCGATGTTGGATCGATCTGTGATAGTTTTCATTGATGACATCTTGGTTTATTCCAAGATGCAGGAGGAGCACGAGGAACATCTGAGAGAGGTTTTTGAGGCCTTGAGGAGGGAGTGCTTGTACGCCAAGTTCTCCAAATGTGAGTTTTGGTTGCGCGAGGTGCAGTTTCTTGGGCACCTTGTCAACGAGAACGTGATTTCAGTAGACCTGGCCAAGGTGGAGTCCATGATGAGATGGGAGGTTCCGAAGTCTCCAACCGAGATTCGGAGATTCCTAGGATTAGCAGGCTACTATCGGAGATTCATTCAGGATTTCTCTAAGATAGCCGTACCCCTGACGCGGTTGACTAAGAAAGTCGTGGTCTTTCGATGGGGGTCTGAGCAGCAGGCCGTGTTCGAGATTCTGAGACAGAGGTTGTGCGAGGCACCAATCTTAGCCCTGCCCAAGGGCGTTGAGGATTTTGTGGTGTACTGTGACGCGTCCATTTTGGGTTTGGGCGCGGTATTGATGCAGAGAGGGCATGTCATCGCCTACGATTTGAGGCAGCTGAAGCCTTACGAGGCGAACTACCCGATACATGATTTAGGGTTGGGGGCGGTGGTCTTCGCCCTCAAGATTTAGCGACATTACCTCTATGGAGTTCGGTGTACCATTTACACGGACCACAAGAGTTTGAGGTACCTCATGGATCAGCCGAATCTGAACATGAGACAGTGTTGGTGGTTGGACGTGGTGAAGGATTATGATTGTGTGATCCTTTATCACCCGGGGAAGGCCAATGTGGTGGCCGATGCGCTTAGCCGTAAAGCGGCACCGATCAGGGATGTGTGTATGAGGATGACTGTGGTGACTTCATTGTTAGAGCAGATTCGGGAAGCTCAGCAGGAGGCTATGAAGGAGGAGCATTGGAAGAACGAGCAAATAGTGGGTCAAGTCACTTCCTTCGATTATGATAGTCGAGGATTATTGACACTGCACCGTAGGGTGTGGGTGTCGTATCACGGAGGCGTGCGCTAGGTCTTGATGAAGGTGGCGCACAAATCCCGATTCTCCATTCATCCAGGGGTGACGAAGATGTATAGGGATCTTCGTCTAGACTATTGGTGGCCCTGCATGAAGCGGGATGTGGCTTGGTACGTCGAGCGGTGCTTGACCTGCAAGAAGGTCAAAGCCGAGCATTAGAGACCGCACGACAAGATGCAGCCATTGGATATCCCGTTGTGGAAATGGGAAGATATTACGATGGATTTTATCACAAAGCTTCCTAGGACTGCGCGAGGAGTAGATTCAATTTGGGTCATCGTGGATCGATTGACCAAGAGCGCCCATTTTATACTGATCCAGGAGAGCATCTCGGCCGAAAAGTTGGCTGATATCTATATCCGGGAGATAGTGGCGCGGCACGGGGTTCCGGTGTCAGTGATATCAGACAAAGATGTGCGTTTCACTTCCAGGTTTTGGAAGACGTTTCATGATGAGTTGGTCACTCGTCTGCATTTTAGCACCGCCTTTCACCCACAGACGGATGGTTAGAGTGAGTAGACCATCCATACTTTGGAGTATATGTTGCGGACATGCGTGCTAGACTTCGGTGGTAGCTGGGATCCTATCTTCCCTTGGCTGAGTTCTCGTACAACAACAACTACCATGCGAGTATCGACCGCCCTTCTTTCGAGATGTTGTACGGACGGAGGTGCAAGACCCCGATATGTTGGGCTAAAGTTGGCCAGAGGGTCATGGGGAGCATAGAGGTGGTGCTCAAGATGACCGAGAGAATCCAGCAGGTTCGAAGTAGGCTTCAGACTGCGCAGAGTCGGCAGAAAAGTTACGCCAACAAGCGCTGATCAGACCTGGAGTTCCAGGTCGGGGATATGGTTCTCCTGAAAGTGTCGCCTTCGAAGGGCGTTATTCAATTCAGGAAGCGGGGCAACTTGGGCCCGAGATACATTGGTCCATTCAGGGTTGTAGCCCTGGTGGGCAAGGTGGCATATAGGCTGGATCTGCCAGCCGAACTCAGTCAGATCCACAACACCTTCCATGTCTCCCAGCTGCGGAAGTTCCTAGTGGATGATTCAGCGGTGGTGCCATTAGAGGATATCCAGGTTGATGACAACCTGAATTACATTGAGCGCCCAGTCGCAATCCTATACCGGAAGTCGAAGGATCTGAGGAACAAGAGGGTGGAATTAGTGAAGGTGCAATGGCAGCACCGAAAGGGTTCGGAGTGGACTTGGGAGCCATTGGAAGAAATGATGGAGCATTACCCCAAGCTGTTCCAGGATCAAGCAGCAGACTTCGAGGACGATGTCTAAAATAAGTGGGGCAGATTTGTAGCACCTTGTTCCTGGTATGTAAAATTTACCTAAGTACTTTGCATTTTTAGTCTTGGACTCGGCGAGTTGTAGGCCCGACTCGCTGAGTACAACCGGGTTATGGAACATGTTTAAGTTGGTGACTCGGCGAGTCCCTGCTGTCTGATGAAACCCTAATTTCAAGGGTTTGCACCCTATTTAAAACATCATATGCTCCCCCAAGCTTGCCCCCTTCACCCTCAGAGCTCCCTATATCGTCCTAACCTCGTTCCTTGTGAGATTGAAGTGCTTTGGTGTGATTTCTTGAAGATTTTGAGAGAAAAAGGAGAGTAGATCAAGAAGAAAAGAAGGAGGCCAGACATCTTGGTGTTATTTCAGAGATTCCTTGAGGTATAACTCAGTTTCCTTCTGTTTTCATGCTAAGAGTCCCTTAGAGCTCCATTAAAGTCCTTCTTGAGCCATTTCTAAGCTTGATTATGAATTAGGGTTTGTGATAAGTTGATTAACCTTTAGATCTAGGCATGATTGAGCTCCAGGAGCTCGAATCTACTGCCTTTATGGAGCCATATTGCATGAAAGCCCCAAATATACTCTTTTAGTGCATTTTGAGCCCTAAAACCTGATGGGTTTTGAGCATTCTAACACTTCCTAAGAGTACATGCAACCCTAATAACCTTGGATATATGTTTGTCTAATTATAATGCAAAGTTGAATTCCAAGGTTATATTCCTATCTAGCATACATGGGGAACAATTTTAACTTAAAGTATAGATAGAATAACTTACCTTGTTGTTGTTTGTGTTCCTTGAAACCTTGTGAGCCTAGCACCCCAAGTGTGATGCCTCAAATGCTTCACACAACACCAAATGGTCTTGGAAGAACTTATGAGAGAATACACACTTCTCAAAATCGGCCAAGCCCTCTTGTTTCTTAGTGTCACTAAGTGTACAACCGATTTTGGGTGGAGAATATGTTTCTTATATAGTGTTGAAACCCTAATGTGTCATGACTCTTCATTTCCATGACCCATGGGTTTGTAACTCCCATGGAGCATCCATGGAGTATCCAATGGGTGGAACCCAACTTGATAATCCATGGAGCCTCTTAGCCCACTATACAAGATATGGATGATTTACATAATCAACCCATATATTTAATTAGTTATCTTTTGATCACATAATTAATTCTAAATTAATTCTTGATCAAACTAATCAAATAATATTATTAATATATTAGAACTTATAATATATTAATAATCTCCAAGTGTTATTTCTCTCATTTAGTCTATCCAATTGCATGGTGCCATGCAACCCAAATGGACCATGCCGGGTCGGGTCAAGTACATACCAGAAATAGTTATGGACTTAGACACCTTATCCAACAGTCTCCCACTTGGATAAGTCTAATAACTATTACTGCAAGTATGACTTCAGGAACCGATCAGCAATCGTAGCTCTTTACAAGGTTTCTCGGAACTGAGAAGATGATGGTACGCCATTTAAGATAAGTGATCATATAATCCTCTGTTCTAGATATCAGTCGGACAAATACATGGAACAATGTCTTACTTATTGTCCAACAGTTTGTTTCCCGATTTTCGATTTGTTTGACAAAGAACTTCATTGAACACATCAATTTAGTTCTGATCAGGCCCGGTACATGGGTCAAAACAAAAACATCGAGGGGCCCAGATATCATCTTCTAATCCAAGAAGGAACAGATAAACTTCGACTCATATGTTTGTTCTCCCACTCATTGAATTATACACAAGTGCACGATTTATACATCGAGTTACCAACGCATTTTTCGTACAATCAATGCATAGCCAACTTGTAAGTAACAAATCATATCTCTAGGTTTGAAGACTTATATGATATTACCGTCTCACGATCACTCGAGATAGAATTCCATGAAGTGATTCCAGTGAGCGTGGGTTGAGTCCAATGCTCAGAACTTATGAGCACTCATGATTGTTGTAGCCTTGTCCAAGACCTCTACAACCAACCATGACAGTCTTGATTCATATCTACTTCCGACATATGACCGACTGTGGAGGTTTGAATAATATGTTATACCAAACAAAATTATTCTGGAAGTCAAAACATGCAAAAGAAATATAGTAAACGATTGACAAGAGATAGTAACACTTTACTCATAAATAAAAAACACTTTTATTCATCATCAAATGTCAATTACACTTTACAAATTTCGAGGTTATCTAACTACTAAATCTAATATCATCCTTTAACCCTATGCTTCGAGCATGCTGGAGATGCTTAACCCGAGTCAGTCCCTTCGTGAGGGGATCTGCCGGATTCTCATCTGATGATACCCTCTTTGCCTCGAGGAGTCCTTCTTCGATCCGATGTCTGATGAAATGGTATTTTCTGTCGATGTGTCTGGATCTCCCGTGATCCCTTGGTTCCTTTGCTAAAGCAACAGCACTTTCACTATCACAGAAAATTTCCATTGGCTCCTTAATAGCTGGTACAACTCCAAGGTCTCTAATGAAGTTCCTCAGCCATAACGCCTCCTTTGCCGCCTCGCTAGTTGCAATATACTCTGATTCACAAGTAGAATCTGCCACTGTCTCTTGCTTGGAACTCTTCCAAGAAATTGCTCCTCCATTTAGAGTAAAGACCCAGCCCGACTAAGAGCGGAAATTATCCCTATCAGTCTGGAAGCTAGCATCACTATACCCTACGACTCTCAAGTCATCACTCCCACCGAGGGTAAGGACCCAGTCCTTAGTCCTTCGTAGGTACTTGAGAATATTCTTTACCGCAGTCCAGTGTGCCTTGCCAGGATTCCCCTGAAACCTACTAACCATGCTCAAGGCAAAAGCTACATCAGGTCGAGTACACGTCATAGCATACATGATCGATCCTACAGCCAAAGCATAAGGTACTCGACTCATTTGTGCTATCTCAGCCTCAGTGCTAGGGCTTTGTGTCTTACTCAGTTTGGCGTTACACTGGATGGGCAACTCTCCTTTCTTGGAGTCTTGCATTCTGAATCTCTTCAGCACCTTATCCAAGTAGGTACTTTGACTAAGTCCAATTAGTCTTTTACTCTGATCTCTCAAGATCCTTATTCCTAAAATATAGGCAGCTTCACCAAGGTCCTTCATAGCGAAACACTTTCCAAGCCAGGACTTTACTTCCTGCAGGGTTGGAATGTCGTTTCCTATGAGTAGTATGTCATCCACATACAATACCAAGAAGCTAACTATACTCCCACTAGCCTTGACATACACACAAGATTCATCTTCACTCCTAGAGAAGCCAAATTCCTTGACCTTTTCATCAAAGCAAAGATTCCATCTGCGAGGTGCTTGCTTTAATCCATAAATGGATTTCTCAAGCTTACACACTCTATTAGGGTACTCGTTGCTGACAAAACCTTCTGGCTGACTCATGTAAACATCTTCAGTCAACTTTCCATTAAGGAAAGCGGTTTTGACATCCATTTGCCAAATTTCATAGTCATGAAATGTGGCTATGGCTAACAGAACCCGAATAGACTTAATCTTGGCTACCGGAGAAAAGGTCTCATCATAATCCACTCCAGGAATTTGAGAGAAGCCCTTTGCAACTAGTCTAGCCTTATAAGTGTGTACTTTACCATCCATGTCGGTCTTCTTCTTGAAGACCCATTTGCACCCTACAGTCTTACGACCTGGTACATTCTCAACCAAGTTCCAAACTTGATTGTCATACATGGATTGTATCTCGCTATTCATAGCCTCTTTCCATTTAGCAGACTTGGGGCTTGCCATGGCTTCCTCGTAGCTGTTAGGGTCATCTTGACTTACTAGTGTCCCATCACTAATAAGTGTCTCACCTTCTGCAGTAATATGGAATCCATAGTAATGCTCAGGTGCACTCCTAACTCTCGTGGAACGTCTCAGAGGTACAGATTCGTCAATTGGCTCAACAGGAGTTTCCTCCTCAGGTTGAGGGCTAGAGTTTGAAGTTCCTTCACCACTTGACTCTTGAATTTCTTCAAGTTCAATTTGCCTCCCACTGTCTCCTTGGCTTATAAACTCTCTTTCTCGAAAGACTCCTCTTCTTGCTACAAAGACCACATTGTCATTAGGTCTGTAGAAGAGGTAACCAAAGGATTGCCGTGGGTAGCTGATGAAAATACACCTCTCGCTTCGGGGTTCAAGCTTATCATGAGTCTCGCGTCTCACGAAAGCCTCGCAACTCCAAATCTTGATGTGGTCTAGTTTAGGTACTTTACCAGTCCACATCTCGTGAGGAGTTTTGGCAACTTTCTTTGTAGGAACTAGATTAAGGATATGGGCGGCAGTCTTTAAGGCATACCCCCAGAATGAAATTGGTAGCGAAGTTCGACTCATCATGGAACGAACCATGTCCAACAAGGTTCGATTACGCCTCTCAGCCACACCATTCAACTGCGGTGTCCTGGGAGGTGTCAATTGTGAGACAATCCCACATTCCCTTAGATAGTCGAGGAACTCTGAACTAAGATACTCACCACCTCGATCGGATCGAAGCATCTTAATGTTCCTGCCCAATTGATTCTCGACTTCCTGTTTAAATTCCTTAAACTTCTCGAAAGTATCTGACTTATGCTTGATTAAGTAGACATATCCATATCTACTGTAATCATCAGTAAAAGTCAAATAATAACGATTAGCATCCCTTGTGGCATGTTTGAATGGTCCACACACATCCGTGTGTATAAGGTCCAACAAACCTTCACCTCTTTCACACGAGCCTGTGAAGGGTGACTTTGTCATTTTTCCAAGTAAGCATGATTCGCAACTATCATTTGACTTTAGGTCAAACGACTCCAAGACTCCATCCTTTTGGAGTTGGCCTATGCGTTTCTTGCTTATATGTCCAAGACGACAATGCCATAATGATTCTTTATCCAAGTTATTATTATTAGTAGAATCAATACACAGAACATTATTTCCTAAGTTAGACACAGCTTCATACACACCATCACAAGGTAATGCTTTAAAATAAAGAACATTATTAAAGAAAGCATCAATAGAACCAACTTCATTATTAAACGAAAAGGTAAACCCTTGTTTGTACAAAGCATGAAAGGAAATAATATTTCTTGCCATTCCTGGCGAGTAACAACATTTATTCAAATCTAAACTAAACCCACTACTTAGCGATAAAGTATAAACTCCAATCTTGGTGACAGGTGAATCTTTCCTGTTCCCCATGATCAAGTTTATTCTTCCTTGCTCCACATTCTCACTTCTTCTTAGTCCCTGCAAGTCACAACAAATATGAATACCACAACCGGTATCAAGGACCCAAGATTTCGAATGGGGTGAGTTATTAGAAATGATAGTGTAAATACCTGCATGGTTGGGTTTGGCTTTCCCATCCTTCACATCCTGCTGGTACTTTGGGCAGTTTCGCTTCCAATGAGCTTTTTCATGGCAATAGAAGCATTCAGCCTCTTTTGGGTCAGAAGAAGGAGTAATGAAACCTTTCTTGGTTCCACTTGAAGAAGAGCCATCAAGGGTCCGAGCCTTGGTACCCTTCGAAGATCTCTTTCTCTTCCTCCCTCGATTTTTCCCGATTGCCAAAACCGGAGTTGAGTTTGGAGTAGGAGTGATAGCAACCGACTTTCCCTTAAGACCTGATTCTGCAGTCTTGAGAAGTCCCTGAAGTTTGCTGAGAGTGACCTCTTCCTTATTCATGTGATATGTCATGCGGAATTGATCATAGCACGATGGTAAGGAGCGCAAAATTATATCTATTGCAAGCTCCTCAGGAAGGTTCACATTAAGTTTCAGCAATCGATCCACATACCTTTGCATTTGCTGCATGTGGCTCGTGACGGAATCCCCGTCCTTCATGATGGTTGTTATCATGGAGCAGATGATTTCGTACCTCTCTTGTCGTGCACTTTGATGGTATCTTTCCATCAAATCTTGGTGCATTTCATAAGGGTAGAAATCCTCATAGAAGTTTTGGAGTTCTGCTGTCATTGTGGCCATCATGATGCATGCTACTTTGGTAGCATCCCTTTCATGTGCCCGAAAGTCAGCGATCTCCTGAGGAGTTGCAGTGGTCTCATCAATCTCCTTAAGCTCCTTGTCAAGGACATATTCTTTGTCCTCGTAGCGGGTAATCATCCTGATGTTTCTGATCCATTCATTGAAGTTGGATCCATCGAAGGTGACTTTCCCACACAAACTCATAAGAGTAAAGGAGCCATTAGGATTTGAGCCAGAAGCATTATTTGAAGACATCTGAAAAGGAAGAACAAGTTTAGTATAGATTTAAGAGAGTCCTTAATAAAACACCCAAATGTAATATTAAGGCTAGGATCCAATCACAATATAATATAACTTAGAAGAGGTATGCCGTAATCTAAGCTATACCATATTTGAAAGGTAGGTGAATGACGATTCACCATATTCCACCACGAAAACCGAAATATTAGATATTAGGTTTTTATTGGTTTTTAGAAATTCCTAGATTCTTTGAGATTCAATGAACTTTTCAAAGGCATGTTTCAATCTCGAGAGTGCCCTCCAAGTTTTGTGACTGGGATACCGAGGATCACAAAACGAGGTGTGAAGTAACCATGCAAATCACGTGGTACCCTTAAAGTTTATCACTCAATCGATGTGCCGGTAAACCACACACGCTCCACCGACACTATAATAAACCTTAAGTCACCCTTTACCTACCTTGTTAAGTCCAAGTTAGTGTGCCGGTTAACCACACACGCTCCACCAACGACTTAGACAAAGTGTAAAGTGTAATTTCATGGATTAGCACCTTATTCACATTTTCCTAAAGTAACTAAGATTGGGAATTTAATAAAACATTTAGTTACTTTATAATATTCATCATACTTTTAATGAGAATTTATAAATCCTTGTCTTACCCGTTCGGCTAACGACCCTCCACCAGTCAAGCGAGCGGTGGGTGAGAGTAGACACTCATTAAGTCACCATTTTATAGGCAACAACCTTATACCCACCTTATAGACCGACTTCGTGAATGAGGCGTACTAGCGGTAAGACGACTTTAGTCTTATACATATATATATAATTATTAAATCATCATAATATAAGTATAAGGGTTGAATTTTAACTTTTAAAATTCTAGGGGTTGGAACTTAAAGTTTTAACTTAACTTTACTTGTTCCAAAACTTGAGGGCAAGTTTTGTAACTTTCAAAACTTTTCATTTCTTGTAACTTATGAGTTTAATAGAGTAATAAAATGAAGACTCTTCATTTTTCTAACTCTTGTGTTTGTTTTAATGGTTTTAATTCAAGTGTGACTCTTGGTTTTCCATAACTTGAGGACAAGTTATGAACTCCATTAAAACACATTATGATCAAGAATTAATCTACCACATAGGTTACAAATAATTCCTATGATCATCTAAAACATCATAAGAACAAGAACATGAATATTAACACAATCAAAAATTACATTTAAAACTTCGTAATTTTGATAACTAGTTGTTGTAAATGAATTAGTAAAGACATTACACCACCAAAAAACAAGTTTTTAATTACCAAAACAGTTTAGGGTAATGTTTCTAATTCATTTCCAGCAACTAAATCGAAATTCTGCAGTCAGTCGACCCTACTCGCCGAGTGCA
The DNA here is from genome assembly GCF_052625555.1 of Lactuca saligna. Taxonomy (NCBI): domain Eukaryota; kingdom Viridiplantae; phylum Streptophyta; class Magnoliopsida; order Asterales; family Asteraceae; genus Lactuca; species Lactuca saligna. The sequence goes on along the minus strand of NC_136423.1, from coordinate 168,568,370 downwards.
TGAACTCACTCGCCGAGTCGGTTGAAGATACACATGGACTCGACGAGTCCACTCGCAGACAGCAAGTTTTTCGATTTTTTTTTTCAATTTTTAAGCACAAATAAAAAGCAAACAAGCCTAGGCTCTGATACCACTGATGGGTTTTGAGCATTCTAACACTTCCTAAGTGTACATGCAACCCTAATAACCTTGGATCTATGTTTGTCTAATTATCATGCAAAGTTGAATTCCAAGGTTATATTCCTATCTAGCATACATGGGGAACAATTTTAACTTAAAGTATAGATAGAATAACTTACCTTGTTGTTGTTTGTGTTCCTTGAAACCTTGTGAGCCTAGCACCCCAAGTGTGATGCCTCAAATGCTTCACAGGACACCAAATGCTCTTGGAAGAACTTATGAGAGAATACACACTTCTCAAAATCGGCCAAGCCCTCTTGCTTCTTAGTGTCACTAAGTGTACAACCGATTTTGGGTGGAGAATATGTTTCTTATATAGTGTTGAAACTCTAATGTGTCATGACTCTTCATTTCCATGACGCATGGGTTTGTAACTCCCATGGAGCATCCATGGAGTATCCAATGGGTGGAACCCAACTTGATAATCCATGGAGCCTCTTAGCCCACTATACAAGATATGGATGATTTACATAATCAACCCATATATTTAATTAGTTATCTTTTGATCACATAATTAATTCTAAATTAATTCTTGATCAAACTAATCAAATAATATTATTAATATATTAGAACTTATAATATATTAATAATCTCCAAGTGTTATTTCTCTCATTTAGTCTATCCAATTGCATGGTGCCATGCAACCCAAATGGACCATGCCGGGTCGGGTCAAGTACATACCAGAAATAGTTATGGACTTAGACACCTTATCCAACAAGAACACCATAACCTCGAATTATCTCATTCGCATTGTTCTCGAATGTGACATTTCCACCGCTGCAAATTGGCCTGAAATCCCGAAGATATTATAACCTTCCGATCATGTGCAAGGATCAGACACTGTCGATCAACCATTCCTCTTCTTGTTCCTCCTTGCACAAAGCATGAGAATTACACACTTAGTTTAGGCATCCAAACTAGTTTTGATCCTGGGGTAAAAGATGAGTTTCTGATTGATGCATGGATCGAGGTTGTAGGGACTGGTTTCGTGTCAACTTTTAATCCTAGTCCTGGGTGTTTGCGAGTTTTTGAAATGTTGTGCCTTTTTGAAAAGTTACGAGGTTTCTGAAAAGGATCAGTTTTGACATGAGATAACCTTTTCTGACAACTACATTGACATTGACTAGTCGAAATTTTATCTTTTGTTTTGGCACTTTGTTTGGTCAGTGGTAGGAAGGATGTGGTGCATTTGTGATTGGTTCGAGGTTGGTAAGATCTGACATTTGTGCTGTTGAAATTTGAAAAAGTTTGTTTCGAAGAAGATTTAATACATGTAGATACCTTGGACTTTTTCCTAAGATTTGGTAAAATGCCCTTCCTCTTGTTGAAACATTGATGTGATTTTAAAAGTGATGGAGCGGGTAAGACACCCTTCCATTTTGGATCATCTGAGGAATAGATTTGAAAACCATTGCTTCGAAAAGACCTTTCTTTCTTTTGGGTTTTGTCAGATGAGTTAGGAATGGATGTTGAAACTGCACATTCTTTTTTGTATGTTTTCTTGATGGGAGAGTTTTTTTGAAAAATAGTGAGAAAAAACAAACTTTTCTGGACTCTTAGATTTTGGAAATCTGATGTATCTTTTATTTTTAGAAAAGGTTTGTAGATTTGTGCCTCGGGATCGAATATCCTCTTTGAAAGCCTTTTTTGCTAAAGTTTTTGGAGAACTGCATTTATTAGTGTTCAACTGCGGTTTTCTGGAAACCTTTGAAAAATTTTGAGAACGAGGGCTTTTCTCATCAGAACTTGAAGATTCAGGGTTTTGAGAGCATTGACCTACTTCAAAGTTTTCTATGGGTAGTTCATGGTGAATTGGCTGAAGAGTCACAGAGCTTTTTATTGTGGAATTTGGTAAGGACGACTTAGCTACCGTAGCATAAGTCTGAGTTGTGACTGGAGTGGGATTTTTCTGAGGAACATGACTGTAGTGAGAGGCACTGAGGTCTGAGGACAAAGGTGGAAAGTCATGTGAGACTTCGGGACTTTCTATGACAATTTCTTCATCAACAACTGATGAGGTCTGAGAATTTGAGTTAATTGTGCCACAGATAGGAGTTTGATCACATGTGTGATCCGAAACCTCAGGCACAATTTCCTCAATGACACAATTATTACTAAGAATATGAAGTCTACCGAAGCAAGTTCTGATATCTTCGGGAAAAGTCTTGTCATTGACTGGAATGAAATTCTCGATCCGGTGTTAAACCGGGGTGAGGAATCCTCCGCGGTAGGATATCCATTGGACCAACCCCAATTGTATGTATTGTCCACAGTTCCATTATTAACCAAATGTTCAATAGCTTCACTTTCATTGAATTTTTTTTCTATTAATAGATTTAACCGTACAATCTCACTTTGAGCTAAATCTCTTTGGTTCAAAGTTATCTCTAGTTGTGTTTCACTCAACATTCTTGCATCTCTTTGTAACTCTAGATCTCTTTCTAGCATGACCATTTTGAGTTTTTTTTGTCTAGTCGTCCTCTCACATGAAACATCTCTTAGGATGTTATGTTCTTCTCATCTAAGGCTTTGTTGTAGTCTGTAAGGACGACAACACATGTGTCATTAAGATTGTTTATAAAAGGTTGACAGTCATGCATGTTATAGTTTAGAGTTTGGATCATGAGTTTAACCTGTTCGACGATGCTTAGAGTTCCATCCTTTGCCATGTAGCAGTAGTTCCTTTCCAGCTTTGTAGACCCATCATCATCAGCAGTTGCTAGCATGCAGATCTTTCCTTTTCCTTTGATATTGCTGATGGTTTCTTTTTCATCTCCGGATGACCAAACTTGATGGTCTCTTTTGACATGGGCTACGTATGCTCTAGCCTTTTCCATTTTCTCCAATTCTTGTGCCATTCTAAGGTGGAATGCTCTGCCTTTCACCACATTTGCTTTGCAATATTTTGTAAAGTGATTCTCTTTGTTTCACTTGTGATATATCACTATATCACTTTTTGTCTTCGGAGGGAGTACCGGGGTTAGTGGTTTGAGTGGACTGCAGTGCCTCCTTTGGTTGAGTATTTTGAGATTGTGGTGGTGGGTAAGAATTTTTGGGATAACGAGAGTAATTATTCTGTGGGTTGAAATTACGGTTGAATGGAGGTTTGTTGTATTGTTGATTTTTACGAAAAGAGGGAGGTGGTAGCCGGTTGAACTGTTGACTAACAAGAGAAATAGCCTTCTGAAATTCTTCTTCATCATCATACTCTGAGTTGGCTTCGTATGACTGCGGTGTAGTGTCATACGAGGGAGTGTAGGATTGATTATGAGGAGGTTGTGCTACAAGAGCAAGTGGTCCTCCGAAGTCAGCACAGTCCTTGAGTACGGTGGATTCTTGTGCTTGCAGTTCCCCATAGAGCTTGTAAAGAGACAATGAATGAATCTTTCTATCCCCTTGAACGATCATCTTAGCAGTAGTCTAATGTCTTCCCAAACCGTTAAGAAATTGAAGATTTGTTTCATGGTTACTGTGGATGGTGCTAGCATTCGATAACTTGGTGACTATCAGATTGAACGTTTTAAAGGAGTCTTCTAAACTTTCGCTAGTGTGAGCTTTGAAGTTGTTGAATTCATTGAGTGCAGTTGTGAGCTTCTTGTCTTGAGCTTGTTCTGAGCCTTCGTACAGATTCTTGAGAACATCACATATCTCTTTTGCTGACTTGCAGTTTATGATAATGTCGAAGTTGTCAGGAGCAACTCCACAAGAGATTTCATAAAAAGCAACAACATCATTTTCCATTTTATCTAGATCATCTTTGGTGGGACGGCTCATGACTCGTTGTCCTCCTCCTAGTCTGGCTGTGGCGCCATCAGTTTGAATTGGTGTAAGAACAGGGACATGTGGTCCTTCTTCTACAAACCGCCATACATCTCTACCAAGTCTCCTTAAGTACCTTTCCATTCTCTGAGACCAATGATGGTATTCATTTGCCACTAATATTGGGGCTCGATTTGAACCACCAACACTGTTGAAAACATTCAAAGATAATGCTTGTGCCATTTTTGTTGTTTTTTTTTTTTTTTGAAAAAAATGAGCTTCAGTGGTATAGAAGCCTCTTTGAAAATCAGAGTTTCGTTTTTCAAAAAGCAGCCACTATGGCTCTGATACCAATTGTTGAGAGAAAAACTTGAGACACACTTGAACAAACGTTAGAACAAGTATAGTTGCGGAATTAGTTAATCTCAAAGGATCTAAAAGCTCAACAATAATAAGTTAACGAGTTAGATAGTTAGTTGCGGAAATGTAAGGAAATGTAAATGACAGTAGGTGATATATCAAGTAAACACATAAGTTGATTCATAACATGGAATGCATTCAAACCAAATTAGAGAGTGAGATCAAGCTTAGTGATAAAGTCATGAATGACTTGCTCTGAAGAGAAGTAATTATTAGTGATGTTCGAGAGGATTTAGAGTAAGAAAGATATGAGATGCGTAAGAGAAATGTAATTGATATACTCAAAGATAGTTCAGATTGATAGATGTGTAAGATCTCTCTAATCTGTGAAAGAATGAGCTCTATATATAGAGACTTAAAAACTACATTTGATCAACTCTCTAAGAGTAGCCATGCAAGGCATACTGGACATTAGAGAGTATTACAGAAAAGATAGATAGGATTAAACTAAGTAAAGTAAGTAAGACTGCGATTGGATAGATGACTTCGGATGAGGTTGCTGATGAGAGCTTGACTGCGGATCCTTGAGGGTTGCGGTAGACTGAGTTAAGAGGGTCACTTCATGTTTCAACAGGTGTTACACAAATAAGGCATATAATTTTCCTCATCTTTCACAATCACCACTGTGATGACTCTCTTACAACATAAGAAATATTGCAACTATGTGGTACCCCACAGGGTCTACCACCAAATTCTGAAATCAGAAGCTTAGTCTCTCTACCTTCAAATATAAAAAAACTAGATAAAAATAATTCTCTTCATAGAAAATGACAACATAAACTATCATCCGATCACTCAACTCAGACTGCAAATCCTCAAACAACTCCTCACACCCATTTCTTTTTTGAGGCATGCGACTCAAACTGTCACTCACCGATCAAATCCTTCGAGACCTAAACTTCGAATTTCTCGTAAGGGCTACTCCATTCAAACCTGACCGACATGGCCCTTGGGCCCAACAATCACCAGGCCCATAATCAAACTAAACAACCGCAATCGGATAACCGGTAAAGACGAAAACACACTCTACAATGAATCATAGCAGTTAAACCATGTTATCTACCCTCAACTTGATACTTAGTGTTGGATTAAGTATCTAAGCCCATAACTATAATTGATATGTACTTGATTTGATTATGAGCATGGTCCTTTTGGGTTGCCTTCACTCATGCAACTTGATGGGATGACAAGTGGAGAGAGAGTAGGATTTATTATATGAATAATAAATTGGTACTCAAAATGGTTTTATTAATATATTACAAGATTAATATATTATTTGGAAATCATATTATTAGTTAGTAATTAATCAAAAATTAATATAGTATTAATTTTGGGATTAAAAGGAACTGATTAAGAATGGAGGGACTGATTACGTAAATCAATAATAGTTGTAGTTTGGGCTAATGGATCTTATTGATAAGGGGTGGATGAAAATATACGGGAACCCCATAGAGTTTTCGTCCAATGCCTGTCATATGGAGGTTCATGGATTGCTTAAGGCATAAGCAAGGGAATTGGGGTTACCACCTGAAAACCCTGATAGCCTCAACTATATAAACCCTTTATGACTAAGGATTTTGGCCCCTGTGAGATTCTAAGAGAAACCCTAGCTGAAATCCTTCTATCTCCAAGTCATCTTGTTGCATTAGGTGTTTGTGACTCCATTAGAGGTGTAACACTTGGGGCACCAGGATTTCAGAAGTCAAGGATTGTTCTTGTTATTGCTCTATAACAAGTGAGGTAAACTTCTAACCCTGTTTTACATATGAATTTCGAAATTGTGTATGCTATTCTTAGGGTTTATGCTTTGGATGATTATTTTCATGTATAACTTGAGAAAAACCTAGATCCAAAGCATTAGGGTTGCATGTATACCATAAGAATGTTGTAGTTATAACGCCCGCGTTTCGGGGCTAAGCATTTTTAGATGATGTAATAGTCTAGGTCAACTATTTTAACTCTTTTTGAAGAAATAAATATGAATTACTTGAGTATTTTGTGAATTATGTGCATTTATGTGCTTATACTTAATTATAAAGGTATAATTAATAAAGGATAAAAATACGCATCAAAATTAAAGTGTGAGATAAACCCGATATCTTTACATAAAGTTGTAGTGGTCAAAACAAGGATTCTGGATATATAAAGAACACCGAAATCCGAGTTATAACGAAGAAGTTATGACCCGTCGAAGTTTCGCGACGGAACCAATGCGACACCGGGAAGCGTAAATAGTGAATTTACGATAGAGTGACTTTTAGCCTTAGCGATCCAAACGAAAGTCCTAGCATACGTTAAACCGAGAGCATGCACAAAAATAAAGCTCAAATCTGACTGCGTATATGGAAGTTATCATTTTCCTACTATTTGGCATAGCAGTGCACAGCCCGAAATTCGAATTTTAGATCGATCGATTTTTGGCCAACGCAACCTAAATGAGAATTGAAGATCTCATTAATAGTAGCGAATCGGTAAAAAGACAGACGAAAACGGACATTGGATGAAGAAGTTAAGACTTTTAACAGACTTTTCCTGTCCCAGCCTCTTAGAAATATAACTTTAAAAATAAACTCAAAAGTATCCGACGGAGTCTAAATAAAAGTTGTAGAGTACGTCTCCACCTACGCGTGGATATAAAGAGCGTCAAAAACGGAGTTCGTATGAACGAGTTACAAATTATAATAGCATATTTACGTATTAAAATACAGTATAAATCATATACACGTACACATATATATACATATGTATATATCATTAGAAAGGTATCGACGATGCGGTCATTATAAGACTAGTGTTGACTACCTTCGACATTAGTTTAGTACAAATATTGTTAAATCTATTTAAAATAGTATTATTAAGGGGTGTTTAGTTGTTTATATAAATATAAAGTTATTAAGTAACTATGAGGGCAGTTTTTGAAAATTCAATTACTATAAATAAGAGCCTTGGGCTCTCATATTTCTTACACCTTTCTCTTGATTCAAGAGTCTTTCTCTTCTTATCCTCCGAGCATTTCAGTCCCTCGTGATTCGACTTCTCTTTCTGTAGTTTTAGTATAGTAAGGTGAGCATTGAAGCGCTGCATTAATCTTTCCTAGAAAGATTCAGCGACGAAGTTCTGCCCCTACAGAGCTCAGCTCCTAGCTAAAACCCCTTGCCAGTAAGTTATGCTTACCCTACTTTAAGTATAGCTTATATTTAAAACTAGTATTGTTATTATGAACTTATAATAAATATTTGGGCTATTATTATGACTTATATAAGTGTCGTTATAATATCTTTTTAACCACTCGCGGTACGGGGAATCTGGTTTGAAGGGCCGCTTGGGTTGCTGAATTCAAAAGTGCTATATGCCAAAATGATCCTGCCCTCCAGTGTTTCATGTCTAGCCCCTGTCTGTACATAGTGGGTGAAGAGTATTTTGTTAATGCTTATATAATAGTAATAATAGCAAGACTATTAATTAGTCTCGTTGAACGTTAGACTAAACTCTAGTGGTAATGATACTAGGTTTTTTTCCAAGGAAAATGTTTTAAGTAAACGAAGTGTTGTCCGAGTACCGAGTCGCCACCTTAACAGGTGAGTGCATAGTTACTTTCATCTTACACATAGATATGAAGTATTTTATATAAATTACGTGTTATGTGTGCATATTATCTGATTACTTGCTATCTATGTTAGATGAACGATTTTTATACATGTTTTAAATCAATTAAACAATATATGTATTTTATATCTACAAAAATGTTGGGGCAAAACATGGGTAGATGTAATAGGACGATGTGATAAAATGAGGACAGGCCTCGATGTTGTTGGTGATCCAGTCATCTAGCGGAGTATAGATGATGACCACAGACTCTTCTAGACAGTCCAGCGGAACGCTGGTAGGCTCGCAACCTGTAGGTGTTTGTAAACGATGTGTTCACCGGTGTACTCCATCCCCCTCATGGTTGCCTTTAGGACATTTATTGCTGAGGAACCCCTTAGTAGTAGTGTCCATCCCGACGATAATCCTTAGTCTAGGTCCCTTATGATAGGTTTTTAGGGACGTAATGTGAGGATAACGGGAACGGATAATCGGGTTATTATTGGTTGTTGAAAATAATAAACTTATTTATTGTGGGTTGAAAACCCAATGTGCTCACTAGGCTACCAATCCTGACCCACTCAGTTTCATGTATTACAGGTAGTGGTGCTCGAGCATAGATATGATGTTTGGGATGAGAGATTACGGATATAGGCCTGTAGATATGAATAAATGTAGTAAGGCTTATATTATATTGTTTATGCTTATGATCTGTATCGAACATGACATACCAAGTCTTTTTAATGAAATACATTTCTACGGAAATGATTTGATAAATCTTTATCATATTTTTATTTTGTGAACAAATTCCGCAACTCCTTTATTTAAAATGTTACTCTGATTTTCAAACAAGAATAAACAAAATCGGTCTTTTCTAGCCGTGAAAATAAGGATGTCACAGTAGTGCTCAAAACCCATCACTTAGAACCCATGGGATTCTCCTCGATTCGAGTATGGATCCTCTGCTTTCAGTAGTACAGGCCCAACACTACCTTCCACAGCTATCTATACTTTGCTCGAGAATTGTTCCAAATTTTCTAAGTAGCTACCTAACTCCACAATCGACCAATCCAATTCAACACACCCGCCCTCTAGCGAATACTCACCGCTAAACAGCGTACTCATCAGAATGAAAATACTCCCTAGGCTCTCATAGGTTTCCATTCACACCTCTCTCCTCCATCAACTGCAAAAGCAACTCCCCTTAATACCTACTAACTTTTCTCGAATACAATTACAGGCTACATGCACTAGATAATTCTTCGACTGCAAGATCCCATCCTACAATGGTTAGACTGAAACAAGAGTTGCGCAATAGAGCTAAATCTAACCTTTTAAAATTATCTAATCCCTTTAACATGCAACCTAACATTTTTGATTAATAGTTAGTCGATGTTAATGGAAGTCTCTAAAAGCACAAAGCAAGCAGCATTCGGGCATCAAACAACCTCTACCAGCACATAACCTAAACATGCTATCCAAAACGATACATGAAACCACACTTGCATACAAGCCCATCTACTCTAACCACAACAAAAAATGAATCATCAAAATTAGGCAATCCTATCTCACAACTACTAAAGATCGTTAATCATAAGCAGGCAACACTACTAACTCACATATCAGGCACAAAGGCATCTCTCCTAAGCAGGCACACTAGCATGTAATACTGAGCAGATTCCTAGCCCCTAAACTTGCATGCAATTCTATCAGATCATAATAAAACTCATCACATCACATAATCAAGTAAGGGTATTTTGGGAAATCACCGCACGGGCTCTGGCTGACTATACACACCACTTCGTACCTGCTTTCAAAAACCTTTAATTTCTTTAAAAAATCATGTGCTGAAAATTCATTTCTTTTGAAAATTTATCACTCCTCAGTTTGAGTCCAGACATACCCGAGGGTGTGCTCGAATCCCTCAAACCAAGGCTTTGATACGAAATTATAACACCTCAAAATTCAAAACCAAATTTTCATTTTTAATTCTCCAGACATTATTCATAAATTCAAGTCATCATGAAATTACACATCATTATTAGAACAATATCCGAGTATCCCAAAATCCATAAGAGATCATAAGTCGGCAAATGTGTATAATCATGCCTCTGCCTCCCCGGAATCTACGAAAGTACCTAAAACACATTTAAATCAACACTATAAGCACACAGCTTAGTGAGTTTCCCAAAATACCAATTACACAAATAATTAGCCTCTCATGGCTAAATCTCGATAAGGACCCTCCGGTCATGTGTCTCAGTGAAGACCCTTCGGTCTCACGTTTCGGTCTATACCCTCCAATCATAACTCAATATATGCACAGAATTATATAACAATATAAGTCACAAATACATGATGCATAATAACACATATCTCAATATAAGAAAATAAGACCCTCCACTCAATAACATGAATAAGACCATCCGATCACACATAATTTACCAAACATGTAATTATAGTGAGAAGACTCACCTCACGCAGGAAACAATAAATCTCGCACCCAAAATACCGATCTAGACTCCTCCTAAAATATGTCACATTTAACTCTAATTAATAATTAATATTAATAACCCCAAAATTATGGACCGAGCCTCTCTAATAAATCTCAGGAGGGTAAAAAGACCATTTTCCCCTTCCCAGGCCAAAAGTCCAAAAATTGTCCTAATACTCAAAAGTCAACGAAAGTCAACACCTAGTGGGTACGATAGGCGTACAACTCCCTATGTTGGGCGTACTTCTGGCTAAGCATACAACATGTATTCTCATAGCTACGTTGCGCGTAGCTGAGAGTACACACGACATACTCCTTAGGACTTCCACTTCCCACTTCTCTTGGTCTTAACCCATTAAGAAAAACATTCCAATTATGGATTTGAGCTAAATGAGGCCTCTTGCTTCAGAAAGTTGCTGACTTTGAGCCTTTGCATGGTTGGACAAGACCCAATCCCAAAAACTCTAACTTTCTCAACATAAAATACCATACAACTCATGCATGGTAAGATTAAGACGTACAAGCACTCATTTTTATGGATTACAACACTCTAACACATCTAAAAGGACAGAAGAATAGTCCTGGAGTTCACTAAACTCATAGAGTTCCATACTTAGGACATAAAACCCTAAAAAGGACCCAAAATAAGAACTAGAACAAACAATGAATAGGTTTGGAACTTGATACATATAGAAGATGCAGCAACTGAAGTAGAACTTGGATCAAAGATCTAGAAACACAAGTTATCCTTCCTTCAAGGTTCCTTCTCCACCAAAAGCTTCACAAGAACACTCAAATGGTTCACAAACACTCACACAAGCTAGAGGGATGAGATTATGGTTTTGAAGAGGTTGGAGGCTAATAATGGTGGCTAGAAATGAGGCCATCATGTTCTTTAAATAAGGACACAAGAAGATATTTGGGTTTCATTCTGAGCCTACGATGCCCAACATACCCTCTGGTACGCCCAACGTACTAGGTGGCCTCCACGATCAAGCAAAAAGCATGTGTACACTGTGCATTCACATGCATACGCCCCGCGTACTCAAATGCCACCTTTTTCAACATAAGGGTCAATTATGCCAAAGTCTTCAAAATGAAATAACTTCCTTATCTTAGGTTCGCTTCCAATGAACCTTATATCCACGGAAAGGTGGTGAGAAGCCCTACACTTATAAAAACACACCTACACCTTAAAATATCCCAAACAAAACCCAAAATCCATAAAAGACGGGGCCAACACCTTTACCGATACCCTTGGGCTCTAAAGCAAAAACTGAACTCTTTATCATTCAACCTAGCTTTCCTGAATCCACAAAGGGCCTAAACCTTTCTTATTTAAAACTTCAAAACCAACTCATACCCGAATTATAGCCTACGAACCTTGAATCACAGAACGGCCCGAAGCAAGATGTTACACAAGTTAGAAGCTTTATACCTCTTGGAAGTTAATGAAGATTATTAGAGCTTGGATCCACATGCTCCAAGCCAAGCAATGTTTTTTCATATGATCTCCTTCTTCTCCAAAGCACACCAAAATCACACCAAGGCTTGAAATTTACACTGGAGAGGCTAGGTTTTCGAATTTAGGGTTAAATGGGATGCAGGCTAAAGATAAGAGGGTTTGAGGATAAGTTAAGGCCTTTAAATAGGGCCCAAGACCCTAAATTAGGGTTTGATACTGAGTGGCGTACACCCAGCACACATTTGGTATGCCCAGTGTACGTGAAAGAGCCTTTGCGGTTAATCTAGCCAAGTACGCCCAACATATATCCCTTGTATGCCTAGTGTACTCGGTAAGCCCCCAACCAATCTGTAACACTTGAATCCTGGTAAGTTTCTGTGACAACCAAAATTTTCCAACCAATTTAAACTTTTCAAAAACAACCCCAATCCATTAATTATTACAAAAAGGTTCTCAATTAGTTTATTATCAGAGTATCCCAGAAACATTAGCATAAAAATGAGGAGCGGTACGATCACGCCTTCGCCTTTCCACGGTCTCTTGAAGTACCTGAAACAATACATTGAAACTGTAAGCCCGAAAGCGTAGTGAGTTACCCCTAAAATACCAACCACATAACCATACACATATCAAATCATATCATAATACAGAACAACCATGCATATCGAGTCTACAGTGTGACTGGTCCGACTGCACCGGGCCTTCAGTCGGTCTGGTCGACTCCCCGAGCCTCAGCACGTCTGGACCGCCCTCCTAGGGCCTTGAGCCTATCTAGACCGCTCGCTGGGCCTACGGTCTATCCGGTCCGCCCTGGCTATGTTGGCCTACAGCACAAAGCAGGACCCACCTCAACCCAACCTCAGTCAAACCACCATCTGCACATAAAACAGTCAATCACATAATAATCCCCAAACAAACCGATCTATCAAATCAAACAGCATAACAACATCCTAACCAGTATACTGACCTAACCAATCACTTAACATAGCATTACCCTATATACCAGGATACCGACCTTAACCAGGTCATTAACATTATACCATCCTAATTACCAGGATGCAGACATAGCAAATTAATACATATCAAACAAATACCCGGATTCCCATCCGATAAAGGGCCGACGTTGGTGAGTTAGACCTTGTTGATATACAGAGGATAATTCACCTTGCAACTGCTGAACCGAATCACGAAAGCACAAACCCGAAGCACTGCCTCCGACTCCAACACCTATAATCATCAATGATCCAATGACATAAATATCCAAAAATTACCATAATACCCCTGAAGGTCAAACTGGTCAAATTCCACCGTCCTGATTGACCCTACTCGCCGAGTCAACCGATTGACTCACCGAGTTCCTAAACTAAGTAAACTGTCATAACACAACTCAACTCGCCGGGTCACCCCATGACTTGTCGAGTTCAACAAGCTCCATGTCCTATCCTACCCAACTTACTGAGTCACCACTCAACTCACTGATCTGAATCTCAATAGAAGAGGTTGGGGGTTTTGCACTCTGACTCGCCGAGTCCAAGAACTGCCTCGCGGGGTCCACGACAGTCTTCATCAAACTCTCCGAGTTGTTCTTCCACTCGTCGAGTCCAATATCATCATCATATGACTCGCCGAGTTCACCCATGCGACTCGCCAAGTCATTACGCAACTCAATGCCTGAAGCCGTAGCCCAACTCGCCGATTCATCTCCCAGACTCTCCGAGCTGATACGAGTATTCCCATAATCGAAAGATACATATCTACTCCATTGCTCCAAACAATAGAAAGGAACTTAACTAGTGGGGAATGGCTTTTGCATAGCAATTAGAAGGGCTTTCTGCATATTTGATCCAAATAGAACTCAGATCTGGAGTTTAAGCTCAAGATCTAACTCATGCACCATGATCTCATCACATTATCTCCAAACAAACCCTAAAACACCATGAAAGATGGATCGAGAAAGGAGAAGGCCAAGGATAATGATTCATTACCTCCAAAACGACCTCCCACTGAAGAATAAGCCAAATCTCCATGATCCAAGCTCCTTGATCTTCAAAATCTCTTCACAAAATCACTTATCTAAGCTCCAAATTGCTTCCAAGGGCTCTCACTCACGCTTTTAGGGTTTCTGGATCTTAAGGGGTAGTAAGGGGGCTGAGGGGAGGACGTTAAGTCCTTTAAATAGGGTGCAAACTCTAAGATTAGGGTTTTCCTCTTCCAGCAATGACTCGTCGAGTACAGCTGCCGACTCAGCGAGTCAGGCCACTTATCACGTGATCTACACACGCTCCAACTCGACGAGTTACAGCTCCAACTCGGTGAGTCCGCCCCTTCCAAGTTACACTTTACACCCCTTGACTCTTGCTTCTGAACTTGGGATGTTACAATTCCCCCCCACCCCAACTTAAATTAGGCTTCGTCCTCGAAGCCCACCGCAACATACAATTTCGAACAATACTCCTACAATACGACTTCTGATCTTGAACCAACCCAGGTTCCTCCAAATACTACTATCCACCCCTATAAGATCCCACTATTCTCCTGTAGAGTCCTGACAACTGATTCAAGTCGGCCACCAAATTCTTTTATCTGATGACAATACTCATCAACTAAGTACCACTCGATGATACTACCATATTTCCGAATTACATATTCATTCGCCGCTTGCGAAACTGGATACCATACAAGCCACCGGGCCCTACCCCAGTACAATCCTGCTATCAAACCACCCTGCTGGGAACTCCTTCCGTTCCGTTTCCGAACCCAATCCCCTTAAGCGCTGACAAGATAATGTATCCTTCAGCTTCTGAGCAACTCCCATGGACAGCCGTCTATACGCACATACACCGTACCTGGCCCAATCAGCCTTAGGCTGGAATACCAGGCACATTTACGACTGGTTCAGCCATCCCCCGGATGGAACACCACCGCATACATAACTCATGATAACAACCATACTTGGATCCCAAGGATCTACCCTTGCATCACTTCCGAACTCCTATGATTCGACCTCAACGCTAATCATTTCACTACCTCAACGGACACCCAACCCGGATGTGCTTCCTTACAACTGGTACAATCTTAGTGCTCACTATCAATAACTGAAATACTTCCGATCATCCATTTACACTACTGCTTTCCCTTTAGATGACTAACACTCCTTCCCGGAGCTACATACCTTTCCCTTTCATTCTTCAAGGAAGTCTACTCAACGACCTTTACCACATCAACAAGTGCCATGGTGCTAAAACTCCACTTTACACCACCCATGTAGAGCAACTTCTACTCCCCAACTCCCATATACTCCGAATCCGATCACACAACTAACGAAGGCCATACACGACCTTTAGCTAACTCCATCATCATGATCAATAATTGGGGCCATACCTTATCGATTGATATTTCACGGTGACATACTCACTCATTCTCCGCATACAGGTCCACTAACACATACAGAGTCTTCATCATGACTGGACTGCCTTACCAGGCCTTCAGCCTATCTGGACCGCTCTCAGAACCTTCAGCATGTCTGGACCGCCCTCTTGGGCCTTCAGCCTGTCTGGACCGTTCTCTGAGCCTTCAGCTTGACTGATACGCCTATCGGCCCTCAGTCTATCCGGACCGCTCAAAACTAATGTACATCACCCTGAACCATTCTTCCTAGGAATCTCTCCCATGCATATTGTTCTCGCCCTCTTGGGGTTTTGAACTCCAGCTCCATTCCATATACTCACATTCCGGCCTAACCCTAGGCATCACAATAATCAATCACTTTCTCTGAAAACCATGGTCTGTTCCCTACCCCACGTGTCTATTAACACATTCTCGGCTAAAACACTGTTAGATCCAAACAGCTACCCAATCATTGAATGCTTGCTGTCCCACCTGAGAATTTTCCAATTCTCCCCACTTAGTGCACCACCTACCAACCACCGATGACAAAACTAACATAGCTCAATCATCCCTACTCGATATATTCTCCCTTATCCATGAACTGACCCCCTCTGGAGGGAGCAACCTTCATAGAATGACTCTCCCAACATCGCACACCCGAACTCCAAGGATGTTTGAATCTCAGCTGAACACTTCTAACATCGCAGATGCTATACGAAGCGAAGAGATCATATATCCTATCTTCCGATCACCTATCATCTTGGATGCTAACCGACTACAACCCCTAACTACTAAGATCCTCAATCATACCATGAATCATGTGAAAAAGGATAATAAATATACAATGCTACTTAAATAATAAGATAAAAAGATATCAACATGGAAACATAGCCGCAGCTGCATCCGCCTCTGCCCTGACCTCCTCTGTTGTAAGTTAGAAAGCGTATCCCTAAGCCCTCAGAGGCTCCGATCCACCCTGACCCCCGCCCGTAATCCTCAAATTGGCCAATGCTGGAGCCTGCACCGGTCTTGCAACAAGCTGTGGACAGTTGACCCTCAAGTGTCCAACTTGATGGCAGTGATAACAAATCCTCATATTCTGAACCGGGGCCGACTGACGGCAATCCCTCACATAATACCCCTCTCTCCCGTACTTGCGGCACGCACCACCAGATCGGCAAACTCCGGCATGACCCTTCCCACACATATCACAAGTGTGGCTGCTCTGACCCCCAATCCTAGAGTCAACGGTCTTGGACCGTTTAGGTGCCGACTGCGACTGCGACTGCACTGGGGCCTGCCTCTGCTCTTGCAACTACAACTCAATCTCCAACTCGTGCCGCCTCGTGGCCTCCTGCAACTCCAACAAGGTAACACATATATGCGTGGACACAAACTGTCTGATATCCCTATTGAGCATACTCAGATACCGGGACATTTGAGCTTGCTCCGAAGCAAACTCATGGCAAAACATTGCCCTCTCCGTGAACATCCTGGTGATCTCCGTCACCGACTCTGAATCCTGATTCAGCTCCAAGAACTCCTGAGCCAACCTCTCTCTCTCTTGACCTGCAGAACATAACGAGTACTGAACATCTCCCGAAATTGATCCCAAGTAACCGCAGCCCGCTACGCATCAGAATAAGATCCTGTAGTCAACCTCCACCAATCCTTCGCCCCGAGCCTCAAAAGGTTCAGAGCACACCTCACCATATTATATGTAGGGCATGAACACGTAAAAAAGAAACCTTCCACATCTGACAACCATCTCATAGCAATGATCGGATCCTAAACTCCATCAAAAGTAGGGGGCTTCGTATTGTTGAAGTCCCGATATGGAAAGCCCCGACCGGCTCCTCCACCTGCAGCTGCAGCTGCTGCGGCAACTGTCTCCGTAAGAGCTGCATATCGCTCATGAAATTACTCAACCATGGCAGTCTTGATCGATCCAAACATCTCCGGTAACTGAACCCGGAACATAGCAGCAACCTCATCATGCATGATCTCACGAATCCTGGCATCCAACTCATCTGTACTCATCTGACCAATGACCTCGGGTGGTGCTGATCCGCCCTGACCACCCTCTCCTGATCCCATTCCTGATCCGGATCCATCCCCGGTACGCCTCATAACCACCATAATGAAAATACACCACAGGATATTAGGCATTCCATATAATAACCTTGATAACAAGCTCCCAACAAAACCCTAGGGGTTGTGACTTCCTTGATACGCGTATGGTTCCTGTGCTTTCAGTAGTACGGGCCCATACTACCTTCCACACCTACCCATATTTGTATCAGGTATCACCACAACACCCTAACCATACACACACACACGACGAGGGATCAATCCTCACCCCTAGAGGAAAGCTGAATATCTCATATAAGGAAAACCCTAGGCTAGTAGGCATCACATAATCAGGCAATTCTGTCATGCAATTCCAGAAGATCCATAGCCTAGTACTAGCATGTTGTTCTAACAAATTACATTATCAAAAAAAATTTGTATGGAATTTTAGGGTCTACTAACTGGCTCTGGCTGATCGAACCCTCTGCATCCTCCTTTAATTATTTCGAAAACCTTTTGAAAACAATTTTGAAAATCCCTCCTTGATTTGAGACTGGATTCACACGAATGTTCCTCCAATTCACTAAAACCAAGGCTCTGATACGAACTTGTGACAACCAAAATTTTCCAACCAATTTATACTTTTCAAAAACAACCCAAATCCATTAATTATTACAAAAAGGTTTTCAATTAGTTTATTATCAGAGTATCCCATAAACATCGGCATAAAAATGAGGAGCGGTACGATCACGCCTTCGCCTTGCCACGATCTCCCGAAGTACCTGAAACAATACACTGAAACTGTAAGCCTGAAATCTTAGTGAGTTTGTAACGTCCCATAATACGAGCCAAAATTTCATTTTTAGAACATATACTTTCCAAAACATTTGAAATAAAACATTCACCGATCATATCATTTCATAAAAGATGTCGTGTGTCTGGAAACCATTTTATAAAACATAATAATGTCAGAGTAAAAATCCCCTGGAAGATCTCATAGTGCAGAATACAAGGCATGTGTGCGATGTACCGCTACCACGCCAGCTCCTTCCCCTTCGAAGAAGAGGTACCTGAAACCAAAACTGTAAACATTAAGCACAAAGCTTAGTGAGTTCCCCCACTGTACCACATACCACATGTCACACCCCCGAACCAGACGGCGGAAACGTCCGGGGGCTTGCCGTGACTCAATTGTATACCATAACATTGAATATATATGAAACATAACAACCTTCGTTACCATTCATCAACATAGTACAACCAGTAGTGTTTACATATCAAACATTGTTTAAACATTACATTCCCAAAAATTAAATTGTTTGATTCATACATAATTAAACTGCAACCGTCACTGAATATGATTTCCCTTGATTCACTGGTTCCCTGAGAATACAAGTATTTTGAAAAACGTCAACATATGAAATGTTGGTGAGTTCATAAGTAGTGTTTGAAAACGAATGTTTGTATTGTTTGAAAAACCACCAGAAAATCCGATATTTTCTGAAAAGAAAAGCTTTTGAAAAGGTTTGTGAAGATCCATAGGTATGCTTGTTTGTTTCTATACTTGTAAAAAAAAAATGTTCATCGAAGTTGTATGCATCTCAAATTTGTATGTATTGAAAACCCTAGGAAAACCCGATGTTCTCCTAGTTCCTTGAGTTACGTGATGATGTATTAAAACCATTGCATAGCGTATTGTGTCAGTCCCGGGCGACGTTGGAAGGTTCTCGAGCAGGATTATTTACTACAAACCCGCGTTACACAAACGCCCAGTTTATAGTTATACTAACGACTCCGAAGGCGTCGTCAGTACTAATCGCGTTATCCAATCGCCCTGACTAGGTGTAGTCCCACATCCGAAGAGAAAGAGGTCACGAAGACCCCGGTAACTCCATTAGCCGGTTGGGGATAATATGTACGAGGGGTCCCAGACCCGCCTCGCATGAAATGCAGACCTTACTAGCAAGACCAAAGGACCCTTGGGGACCGGTGGTATACAAGCCATTGAAAGTCCATTTACGTTGTGTCGGATCGGTAAAACCCAACACTCCGTAAAAAAATGTCTTCGGGCCTTAAGATCAGGTCATTGGGCTAGCTAGGCTCAACGAACAAGATTTTACACTTGTGGGGCCCAAAGATGGTGCATAGACGTCTGCGCATACTCGTATGTATATGTATAATCAACCGTTACTTGTATGAATCGTAGTGTTAGTAGTTGTAGATTTCTATTGGCTCGAGACCGAGCCAATTCGTTTAACAACGACTTTTGGTATTGTAATGTATTGAGTTTCGTTGATAGTCGTGGTGCCATTAGTTGGTCAAATTGTGTATATTGAACTAGCCTTGAAATATTCCTGTTTTCAGCCCCTCATCATTTGTAAAAATTACATTTTTAACCCTTTATATAAAATACTTCCCGGTTTAGTCCTTAAACTATCTTTCTTGACATTTTAACACCAAAAATTATTGAAATTAATATTTTTCAACATATTTTTCATAAAAACAGTTTGAGTCCTCGAAAATGCAGTTTTCACGGTTTTAACCCCTTCTTTTCGCAACTTTTACAATTTTGGCCCAATTTGGAAATTTTTTTCAACTTTGGTCCTTTTTAAATTTAAAAAGCATTTTAAACCTTTGAAAAGGAGTTGGAACACTTATAGTCCACTGTTTTACAGAAAGTTACAGTTTTGGCCCTCCAAAACAGAAAAATTCGCATAATGGGCCTTATTGGGCCGAAAATTACATTTTTAGCCCATTAAGTTTGAAATTTATGATTTTAGTCCCCTAAATGAGTGTATTTCCAGAAATTTATTTATGAAAACTGTTTTGGCACACTTCATCCATCAGAATCTGTGAAATGTCGATTTGGGCCCTTATTTTTGTATTTTTCACATTTTAGGCCCAAAATTTGTGTTTTTAACCCAAAGAAATTATTACTAAACTACTTAGCCAATTTTTCTTGAAGCACTTTGTGTTTAGAAATATGTTTGAAGTTAAAATCATGTAGCACAAGTTATATCTCGGTTTTGATGAGTTTTGAGGCTAGATCCAACATAAAAACACATAAAAGCATACATATAAGCATGGAAATCATACAAGGCATACAAACACATATAGATCTACACATATGACTTGTAAGTGAAAACAGAAATCAAGGAGGTATGAACTCACCTTAGGGTGTTGGTTCGGTTTTTGCAAGGAAAATGGAAGGAAAAATGAAGTGTTTTTGGCCTTGGCTCCCTTTGATGAAGATCTCGAGTTTGAGATGGTTCTAGGGTGCAAGATCACGATTTTTGCATAGATTAGGGAAGGATTTTGATAACAAAAGAATTTAAACCATAGATCTATGCATAATCTTACCTTAGATGATGATTTACTTGCAAAATCCCCTTGGAAAGTCCTTAAATTTCGAGATTTTTGGAGAGGGGAGGAAGGAGAGTTCTTGAGTGATCTAGAGAGTGTTTGAGAGATTTTTGGTGGGTGTAAGTGTGTATGGCCGAGAGTGAGAGAGGAGAGAAGGGAGAAGTGATTTTGAAGTGATGTGCATGGAGGAATGGGAAATATTGCATGGATATCCTTTGGATAATAATGAGGTGGCAACCAAAGTCAACTTCCCTTGGATTTGGGCCTTTGGGCCGAGAATATGAAGGGAAAGAGGAAAAATTTGGGCTTTTGCTCCTAAGCCCAATATTAGAGGTAGTTTAGGGTATTTATTGGACTTATAAAATAAAATTGTGATTTTTATGCTTTATTAAGCTAGGTTAGGTTAAATTATGGATCAAAACTTGTGTTTTATTTCCTTCTAGGTTCTACCTAGCCCAAAATATTGAAATAAACGAATGTGGGTCCAATTAGGGTCCAATTAGGGTCCTAAACCCATGATAGTCCAATTGGAAGCTTATTGGTCCATTTGGATCCAATAAGGAAGTCTTAGTCCAAAATGGACTTAACCAAAACTTCTAGGGTCTCCAATTGTTTGATGACTATTTATAGTACTTGTATCTTGTATTTGATTGAAGTTTTTGATTCACATTAGGTTGAATGTATAGATTACATGGCTCAAAATTTACAGTTGTGACATCATCCCCCCGTTAGAGGGAATTTCGTCCCGAAATTCTGTTTGAAAGCTAGATTTGAGAAAACTAGAATAGGTGAGGGTACTTCTGCTTCATTTGATCTTCGCGTTCCCACGTGAATTCTGGCCCACGCTTTGCGTTCCACCGTACCTTCACGATCGGGATGCGACTTTGCTTAGTACGCTTCACCTCCCTGTCCATGATTTCGATGGGTTCTTCAACAAACAGGAGATTCTCATTGATTTCGATTTCGTCCAGAGGAATTACAAGGGTTTCATCTGATAGGCACTTCTTCAGATTAGAGACATGGAACACGGGGTGTACACCGTTTAGCTCTGTGGGTAGTTGTAGTCTGTATGCTACTGGACCTATTCGGGCGACGATTTCGAAAGGTCCAATGTATCGCGGGTTCAGCTTTCCCCGTTTTCCGAAACGTATAATCCCTTTCCAGGGTGAGACCTTCAACATTACTCGATCACCGACCTGGAATTCTAAGGGCTTACGCCGTTTATCAGCGTAGCTCTTTTGCCGGTCGCGCGATGCCTGTAGTCGTGCTTTGATCTGGACAATCTTTTCTGTGGTCTCGCGAATGATTTCCGGTCCCGTTAACGCTCTGTTTGACGTATGTGTTCCTGCTAGCTGGGTGTCTCCTACTTCAGCCCAACATAACGGTGATCTACATTTACGCCCGTACAGTGCTTCGAAAGGGGCCACCTTAATGCTCGAATGATAACTATTGTTATATGAAAACTCAATCAACGGTAGGTGGGTATCCCAAGACTTTCCGAAGTCTATCACACATGCACGAAGCATGTCTTCAAGCGTCTGAATGGTTCGTTCGCTCTGACCGTCCGTTTGTGGGTGATACGCAGTGCTCATATCAAGATGAGTTCCCATTGCCTTGTGGAGCGACTGCCAAAAGCGCGACGTGAACCTACTGTCCCTATCCGAGATGATAGATTTTGGCACTCCATGAAGTCTTACAATCTCTCGTAGGTACAAACGCGTCAGCCTCTCTATCTTGTAGGACTCTTTGATCGGCAGGAAATGGGCAGATTTCGTCAGTCGGTCGATTATTACCCATATGGTATCCAGTCCGTCCGACGTCTTGGGTAGCTTGGTGACAAAATCCATTGAAATCCCTTCCCATTTCCATTCGGGGATTTCCGGTTGCTGTAACAATCCGGAAGGTTTCTGGTATTCCACTTTTACTTTGGCACACGTAAGGCACTTACTAACATAAGTTGCGATTTCCGCCTTCATGTTAGGCCACCAATAGTGCTGCTTAATGTCCAAATACATCTTGTCCGAACCAGGATGAATGGAGTATCGTGTCTTGTGGGCTTCCTTCATAACGATCTCCCTGAATCCTCCGATTTTTGGAACCCAAATACGGTTCATGAAGTAGTATACTCCATTCTTTTTGACTTCCAGGTTCTTCTCCATACCGCGTAATGCCTCGCTAGTTCTATTTTCCGCTTTCATAGCCTCTGACTGGACTGATGCAATTTGAGTGGCCAGCTGAGACTGAATGGTTATCGAGTGCGTTTTCGTACGGAGATTTGTGTACTCCTTCCGACTTAATGCGTCAGCTACCACGTTGGCCTTGCCTGGATGGTACTTGATCTCGCATTCGTAGTCGTTTAATAACTCCACCCATCTTCGTTGTCTCATGTTCAGCTCCTTCTGATTCAAGATGTGCTGGAGGCTTTTGTGGTTTGTGAAGATGGTGCACTTTGTACCGTACAGGTAGTGCCTCCAAATTTTTAGAGCGAAGACCACAGCTCCCAGTTCTAGGTCATGGG
Organism: Lactuca saligna; assembly: GCF_052625555.1. NCBI lineage: Eukaryota > Viridiplantae > Streptophyta > Magnoliopsida > Asterales > Asteraceae > Lactuca > Lactuca saligna. The sequence goes on along the minus strand of NC_136423.1, from coordinate 168,545,129 downwards.
TTGTGTAATTTACTTCATGCGTCTTTAGTTGGCGGGACGCATATGCTATTACTTTTCCACGTTGCATGAGAACGCAACCTAAGCCTTGATTTGACGCGTCACAGTAAACTACAAAGTCTTCCGTTCCTTCGGGTAGGGATAGTACAGGAGCGCTACAAAGAGCTTGCTTCAAGGCTCGAAACGCAAACTCTTGTTGGTCTGTCCACTTGAATGGCACACTCTTTTGCGTAAGCAAGGTAAGTGGCTTGGCGATTTTAGAGAAGTTTTGGATGAATCTCCTATAGTAGCCTGCTAGGCCTAAGAACTGACGAATCTCTGTGGGCGTAGTCGGAGTTGCCCATCCTTCCACCGCTTTGACCTTGGAGGGATCCACATGAATTCCGTCTTGACTAACTACGTGACCTAGAAAATTCACGCTCCGTAGCCAAAACTCACACTTCGAGAGTTTGGCGTAAAGCCTTTCCGATCGCAGCGTTTCTAGGACTTGTCGGAGATGTTGGCCATGCTCCTCTTTGCTTCGGGAATAGACGAGGATGTCATCAATAAATACAATGACGAAGTTGTCCAAGAACGGTCGACAGATTCGGTTCATTAGGTCCATGAATGCGGCGGGTGCATTTGTTAGACCGAAGGGCATTACGACGAATTCATAATGTCCGTAGCGGGTTCGGAAAGCGGTTTTAGGAATATCTTCTTCTCGGACCTTGAGTTGATGGTATCCGGACCGTAAATCTATTTTAGAAAAATAACTAGCTCCTTGGAGCTGGTCGAATAGATCATCGATTCGAGGGAGTGGGTAGCGGTTTTTAACAGTGAGTTTATTCAACTCTCTGTAGTCGATGCACATTCTGAAAGATCCGTCCTTTTTCTTGACAAAGAGCACCGGAGCTCCCCATGGCGAGTAGCTAGGTCGGATAAATCCCTTGTCCAGAAGCTCACTGAGTTGGCTGGACAATTCCTGCATTTCAGCAGGTGCCAATCGATATGGTGATTTAGCGAGAGGAGTTGCTCCTGGGACGAGGTCGATTCGGAACTCAACCTGTCTCTCTGGGGGTACTCCTGGAAGATCTTCAGGAAACACGTCCGGGAATTCACACGCTACCGGAATGTCTTGGATGTTAATTTCTTCTTTGGCCTTGTCCACTATGTGGGCCAAAAATGCTAAGTTGTTCTTTCGCAGATGTTTTTGTGCTTTGATGCACGAGATAAGACGAAGGTTCGTGCTAGGTTTGTCTCCGTAAATTACTAGGGTTTCGTGATTCGGGAGACGAAGGCGAACGGCCTTCTCGTGGCACAAAATCTCAGCATGGTGGGGGCTTAACCAATCCATGCCGATAATGACATCGAAACTCCTAATTGACACTGGCATCAGATCTATTCGTAAGACGTGTTGGTTAAGGGTTAGGGTACATCCAGTGTAGATCTCCCTAGTGGATTCGGTCTTCCCATTGGCCATTTCCACCGTATAGGTTTCATTTAGCTTTTGGGGTTGTTGTTTTAATAAGTGTTTAAACTTCTCGCTTACGAAACTTCGCTCCGCTCCGGTATCAAATAAGATGCATGCATAAGTGTGGTTTAGGAGGAACGTACCGGTCACAACAGCGGGGTCCTGAACTGCATCACTCTGACCCATAGTCAGCATTCTTCCTGCTCCTCTGTTTCCTGAGTTGTTGTTGTTAGGGCAATCTCGACGGAAGTGTCCCGTCCTTCCGCACCCGAAACAGGTGTGACTAAGCCCTGTATTGTTGCTACCGGCATTGGTGTTGTTGTTACTGCGGGGGTTGTTGTTGTTCTGGTTGTTTCCCTGATTCTGGCTCTGAGAAGGATAAGTCCTGCAAAACCTTGCAGTGTGTCCCCTTCGGTTGCAACTGGTGCAATGGAAATCTTTGCATTCTCCATAATGATGGAAACTGCACTTATTGCACTTGGGAGCATTACCGGAATAGGGTCTTGAAGCATTTGTAGCGGCTGAGGCTGGAGCATGTGGTGTGGCTGGAACCGGTGCAGTGACAGCGTTAACTGCCACTGTTTGCTGCTTCTTAGAGGCCTCGGGGCCCTGACGCCCCTTTCTCTTGTTGTTCCATCCTTTCTTACCATCACCCTCCTTTTTCTTCTCAGTCTCTACCGGTTTCTCGCCCTTTTTGTGGTTATGATCATATAGCCTCTTTGCCAATCTCTTCGCACTGTCAAAAGTTTCAGGGTTCGCAGCTATCACATTTCCTTGAATGGGGGATGTCAGTCCCCAAATGAATCGTTCAATCTTCTTTCCCTCTGATGTGATCATACCCGGGCACAACAGAGATAGTTCGCTGAATCTCGATATGTAAGCATCGTTGTTCCCACTCTGCACCGTGAGATTCCATAGTTCCTGCTCCATCTTCTGTATTTCGCCTCGGGGGCAGTACTCAGCCGTCAACATCTCTTTCATCTCTGCCCAGGGAATAGAGTTGGCGACAGGGAGTGTCATAGCTTCCACATGACCATTCCACCAAGTGAGTGCTTGGTCCACCAAAGTGCAAGCCGCGAACTTCACTTTCATCTGCTCGGGGCACTCGCATATCTCGAATACCGACTCTACCTTCTCGATCCATCGCTTTAGGGCGATCACTCCTCCGGTACCGTTGAAAGTTCGGGGTTTAGCGTTCGCAAAATCCTTGTAGGTGCACGTTTTAGTGAGTCCTTGGTTCGTCCCGTTGTTCGAACTTCCCGATCCTTGCCCGTTACCTCCTCCGTTGTTCCCTCGGTGAAGTTGTGCCATCGCTGCTGTGACTGCAGCAGACACAGCTGCCTGGAAAGCAGTGGAGTCAGCTTCGGGCGGGGTTGGTCCTGGGTTTCCGCGAGTAGTTGGGCGAGGCATCTCTCTGTCATGAAACGGAAAGATGTTGAGTGTTCGTGGTTTATGGGAGGTTGCGACCCTACTATCTAGGTGTATGATACGAACCTAAACGTTCCTACTATCAGGCATACAATCATAACGTTCCAACACATGACAAATTGCAAAATCGAAATAAAACACATAGAAATTTTTACTAATATTATCCGTCTTTAATACATGAAAATTTGCTCGCAAGAGCATACATAAGTGACACTAATCCGACAGCATAACGGCTCCATGAGTAGTGTAGTCACTTAAACATAGAGCCGGAGTACATAACATAGTTCCTAATAACCTACTATGATGAGTCTACTCCTAACCGCGATGAGCTGCGTCCGGAGGTGGTGCTGAGGATGTGGATGCTCCCTGAAGACGAGCAACCAAGCGTTCCGCGTCCCGGAGTCGAGACTCCCACCGAACCTGCCTCATGTGAAACTCTCGAAGGACGTCACGCGTCTCCTGATCCGCACGCTCGACCCTAGTCCTCAATTGGTGTACCTGATCCGCAGTATCCTGGGCAAGATCGCCCGTATTCCGTAACCGTTTCACCATGACTGGAAGGGCTCGATCAGCCGGCCCTCCGTCTCTCAGGTCAAAGAACTCGCGTGACATGCCGTACGGGGGTCGCTGTCCCTGCTGTCTGCTCCATCTCCAAAGGTCAATACCCCAGGGAGGTGTAGGGCCAGTGGGGCCCACTCGGTATGCAGGCACTCGAATCGGGTAAGGGGGGTTGATGACTTCGGACTCCGCATCCGAATCACCCCCATCGCTATCATGGGCATCCTCCTCAAGGTTTCCTTCATCTTCTTCTGATTCTGCCGGTTCGCCCTCAACTTCGGCCTCCGGTTCCCCGTCAGGTTCCTCTTCGGGGTCCTCCTTGGGTTCCTCTTCAGGCTCTTCCTCAGGTTCCTCCTCAGGTTCCTCCTCGGACTCCTCTAGCCACCCGTTGTTTCCCTGATTAGGGAAGTAGGGGTCTCCCGGGTGATGAAAGCCAGCCATGCGGTCTGCGAGAGTGTGTAACTATGCTAGTGTCATTCCTAGGATGCTACAATTATCACACAAATCAAGTAGGCGTTCTCGTTTCTGTGGTAGATAGGTATAATTTTGGGTTCCCTAGCTATCCCGATCTTATCGAGACGTGTGTTAGTTTTACCTTGGAGAGAATGTAGTTGATCAGGCTACATTCGCTCCTTGGTATCACTAAGAACAGTCCCAATTTAACCGAGACACCAGCATTATTACGTTTGATTCGGCGTTGTGTTCTTATTCCTAGTACAAGCAAGCGTATTTTATTTACTTGTTTTGTTCAGAGTTATGTTAGTCCCTCTTTTTGGTTTATAGTTGCATATCAATGTATGGCTCGACATGCTAGTTCACTATAAACAAAGCTCTGATACCAACCTGTCACACCCCCGAACCAGACGGCGGAAACGTCCGGGGGCTTGCCGTGACTCAATTGTATACCATAACATTGAATATATATGAAACATAACAACCTTCGTTACCATTCATCAACATAGTACAACCAGTAGTGTTTACATATCAAACATTGTTTAAACATTACATTCCCAAAAATTAAATTGTTTGATTCATACATAATTAAACTGCAACCGTCACTGAATATGATTTCCCTTGATTCACTGGTTCCCTGAGAATACAAGTATTTTGAAAAACGTCAACATATGAAATGTTGGTGAGTTCATAAGTAGTGTTTGAAAACGAATGTTTGTATTGTTTGAAAAACCACCAGAAAATCCGATATTTTCTGAAAAGAAAAGCTTTTGAAAAGGTTTGTGAAGATCCATAGGTATGCTTGTTTGTTTCTATACTTGTAAAAAAAAAAATGTTCATCGAAGTTGTATGCATCTCAAATTTGTATGTATTGAAAACCCTAGGAAAACCCGATGTTCTCCTAGTTCCTTGAGTTACGTGATGATGTATTAAAACCATTGCATAGCGTATTATGTCAGTCCCGGGCGACGTTGGAAGGTTCTCGAGCAAGATTATTTACTACAAACCCGCGTTACACAAACGCCCAGTTTATAGTTATACTAACGACTCCGAAGGCGTCGTCAGTACTAATCGCGTTATCCAATCGCCCTGACTAGGTGTAGTCCCACATCCGAAGAGAAAGAGGTCACGAAGACCCCGGTAACTCCATTAGCCGGTTGGGGATAATATGTACGAGGGGTCCCAGACCCGCCTCGAATGAAATGCAGACCTTACTAGCAAGACCAAAGGACCCTTGGGGACCGGTGGTATACAAGCCATTGAAAGTCCATTTACGTTGTGTCGGATCGGTAAAACCCAACACTCCGTAAAAAAATGTCTTCGGGCCTTAAGATCAGGTCATTGGGCTAGCTAGGCTCAACGAACAAGATTTTACACTTGTGGGGCCCAAAGATGGTGCATAGACGTCTGCGCACACTCGTATGTATATGTATAATCAACCGTTACTTGTATGAATCGTAGTGTTAGTAGTTGTAGATTTCTATTGGCTCGAGACCGAGCCAATTCGTTTAACAACGACTTTTGGTATTGTAATGTATTGAGTTTCGTTGATAGTCGTGGTGCCATTAGTTGGTCAAATTGTGTATATTGAACTAGCCTTGAAATATTCCTGTTTTCAGCCCCTCATCATTTGTAAAAATTACATTTTTAACCCTTTATATAAAATACTTCCCGGTTTAGTCCTTAAACTATCTTTCTTGACATTTTAACACCAAAAATTATTGAAATTAATATTTTTCAACATATTTTTCATAAAAACAGTTTGAGTCCTCGAAAATGCAGTTTTCACGGTTTTAACCCCTTCTTTTCGCAACTTTTACAATTTTGGCCCAATTTGGAAAATTTTTGCAACTTTGGTCCTTTCTAAATTTAAAAAGCATTTTAAACCTTTGAAAAGGAGTTGGAACACTTATAGTCCACTGTTTTACAGAAAGTTACAGTTTTGGCCCTCCAAAACAGAAAAATTCGCATAATGGGCCTTATTGGGCCGAAAATTACATTTTTAGCCCATTAAGTTTGAAATTTATGATTTTAGTCCCCTAAATGAGTGTATTTCCAGAAATTTATTTATGAAAACTGTTTTGGCACACTTTATCCATCAGAATCTGTGAAATGTCGATTTGGGCCCTTATTTTTGTATTTTTCACATTTTAGGCCCAAAATTTGTGTTTTTAACCCAAAGAAATTATTACTAAACTACTTAGCCAATTTTTCTTGAAGCACTTTGTGTTTAGAAATATGTTTGAAGTTAAAATCATGTAGCACAAGTTATATCTCGGTTTTGATGAGTTTTGAGGCTAGATCCAACATAAAAACACATAAAAGCATACATATAAGCATGGAAATCATACAAGGCATACAAACACATATAGATCTACACATATGACTTGTATTCTCCCCCCAAAAACAAGTGAAAACAGAAATCAAGGAGGTATGAACTCACCTTGGGGTGTTGGTTCGGTTTTTGCAAGGAAAATGGAAGGAAAAATGAAGTGTTTTTGGCCTTGGCTCCCTTTGATGAAGATCTCGAGTTTGAGATGGTTCTAGGGTGCAAGATCACGATTTTTGCATAGATTAGGGAAGGATTTTGATAACAAAAGAATTTAAACCATAGATCTATGCATAATCTTACCTTAGATGATGATTTACTTGCAAAATCCCCTTGGAAAGTCCCTAAATTTCGAGATTTTTGGAGAGGGGAGGAAGGAGAGTTCTTGAGTGATCTAGAGAGTGTTTGAGAGATTTTTGGTGGGTGTAAGTGTGTATGGCCGAGAGTGAGAGAGGAGAGAAGGGAGAAGTGATTTTGAAGTGATGTGCATGGAGGAATGGGAAATATTGCATGGATATCCTTTGGATAATAATGAGGTGGCAACCAAAGTCAACTTCCCTTGGATTTGGGCCTTTGGGCCGAGAATATGAAGGGAAAGAGGAAAAATTTGGGCTTTTGCTCCTAAGCCCAATATTAGAGGTAGTTTAGGGTATTTATTGGACTTATAAAATAAAATTGTGATTTTTATGCTTTATTAAGCTAGGTTAGGTTAAATTATGGATCAAAACTTGTGTTTTATTTCCTTCTAGGTTCTACCTAGCCCAAAATATTGAAATAAACGAATGTGGGTCCAATTAGGGTCCAATTAGGGTCCTAAACCCATGATAGTCCAATTGGAAGCTTATTGGTCCATTTGGATCCAATAAGGAAGTCTTAGTCCAAAATGGACTTAACCAAAACTTCTAGGGTCTCCAATTGTTTGATGACTATTTATAGTACTTGTATCTTGTATTTGATTGAAGTTTTTGATTCACATTAGGTTGAATGTATAGATTACATGGCTCAAAATTTACAGTTGTGACACCACATAACCACATAACATATATATATATATATATATATATATATATATATATATATATATATATATATATATATATATATATATTGCTAGGCATATCTGGTTGCCTGACCTACCCCTTCGGTCTTCTCGACCGGATACTGCCTAGCATATCTGGGTGCTGGCCCCCCCTTCGGTCCTCACGACTGGATACTGACTAGCATATCTGGGTGGTGGTCTCCCCTTCGGTCCTCTCGACCGGATACTGCCTAGCATATCTGGGTGCTGGCCTCCCCTTCGGTCCTTATGACCGGATACTGACTAACATATCTGGGTGCTGGTCTCCCCTTCGGTCCTCTCGACCGAATACTGGGGACTATTTCAACCCCTACTACTACCACATAACACATTTCACATAATCTATCTAGCTTGGCTGGGCATGATTTCCCCTTCGGCCCTATCGACCGGTAATTTAGGGACTATCTCCCCCTACTGTCACTAGCACATAGCATCATATCATACTAGTACATAAACATATCACAGGTAGTAGCAACCCTAATTGAATATCACAGAGACAATCATCTATCGTACAACTCCTACTGGTGGGCCGGCATTGTGGCCGTAGACCCACCGCTACTGGAAGGTAACTCACCTCATAGTAGCTGCTGATTTGCGTGGGAACTATCTGTCTGCTGCTGCTCCGGAAATCCTCCGGCTGCAATTCCCACCAAACACTCAGTCAAATACTGCTAATCGACCATAGGGTAAAATGACCATTTACCCCTAACCAAGCCAAGAGTCAAGGTCAAAGTCAACTTCCAGTTGGCTCGCCAAATCGTCGAGTCCCTATCCATTCGATTGTCCTTAATCCCATCTCTACTCGTCGAGTTAGGCATTGACTCGACGAGTTTTCTTTCTAAAATGATGTCCAAAATTCCTTCATCCTACTCGTCGAGTTGTATGAACAACTCGTCGAGTTCATCTTCACCCGAAGAACACTCTACGCTAAGACTCACCGAGTTGTATGAACAACTTCCCGAGTCTGTTCTTGAGGAAAGAAGATTGCACTGGATTCGCCAATTCAGGGCATTGAATCGCCGAGTCCCTCCATGGATGAGTCCGGCTTCCGACTCACAGAGTCCACCCATGACTCGCCGCTACTCAGCATACACGAAAAGGGGGGGGGGGGTGGGGGAATCAGGGACTCACGACTCGACTCGCCGAGTCAGAAGAACGACTCGCTAAGTCGTATGCATGCAAGAACTATACACTCGATTCTACTTGAATCCAGTGCATACCATTCATAGATCTGGGTTCTTAGGGCTTGATTAACACGTAAAGTTTCCAACTTTACGTGTAAATAAATACCAATGAAGGTTTTGTTGGATAAGGTGTCTAAGTCGATAACTATTTCTGGTATGTACTTGACCCGACCCGGCATGGTCCATTTGGGTTGCATGGCACCATGCAATTGGATAGACTAAATGAGAGAAATAACACTTGGAGATTATTAATATATTATAAGTTCTAATATATTAATAATATTATTTGATTAGTTTGATCAAGAATTAATTTAGAATTAATTATGTGATCAAAAGATAACTAATTAAATATATGGGTTGATTATGTAAATCATCCATATCTTGTATAGTGGGCTAAGAGGCTCCATGGATTATCAAGTTGGGTTCCACCCATTGGATACTCCATGGGAGTTACAAACCCATGGGTCATGGAAATGAAGAGTCATGACACATTAGGGTTTCAACACTATATAAGAAACATATTCTCCACCCAAAATCGGTTGTACACTTAGTGACACTAAGAAACAAGAGGGCTTGGCCGATTTTGAGAAGTGTGTATTCTCTCATAAGTTCTTCCAAGAGCATTTGGTGTTGTGTGAAGCATTTGAGGCATCACACTTGGGGTGCTAGGCTCACAAGGTTTCAAGGAACACAAACAACAACAAGGTAAGTTATTCTATCTATACTTTAAGTTAAAATTGTTCCCCATGTTTGCTAGATAGGAATATAACCTTGGAATTCAACTTTGCATGATAATTAGACAAACATAGATCCAAGGTTATTAGGGTTGCATGTACACTTAGGAAGTGTTAGAATGCTCAAAACCCATCAGTGGTATCAGAGCCTAGGCTTGTTTGCTTTTTATTTGTGCTTAAAAGTTGAAAAAAAAAATCAAAAAACTTGCTGTCTGCGAGTGGACTCGTCGAGTCCATTGGGGGGACTCGTCGAGTCCATGTGTATCTTCAACCGACTCGGCGAGTGAGTTCATGCACTCGGCGAGTAGGGTCGACTGACTGCAAAATTTCGATTTAGTTGCTGGAAATGAATTAGAAACATTACCCTAAACTGTTTTGGTAATTAAAAACTTGTTTTTTGGTGGTGTAATGTCTTTACTAATTCATTTACAACAACTAGTTATCAAAATTACAAAGTTTTAAATGTAATTTTTGATTGTGTTCATATTCATTTTCTTGTTCTTATGATGTTTTAGATGATCATAGGAATTATTTGTAACCTATGTGGTAGATTAATTCTTGATCATAATGTGTTTTAATGGAGTTCATAACTTGTCCTCAAGTTATGGAAAACCAAGAGTCACACTTGAATTAAAACCATTAAAACAAACACAAGAGTTAGAAAAATGAAGAGTCTTCATTTTATTACTCTATTAAACTCATAAGTTACAAGAAATGAAAAGTTTTGAAAGTTACAAAACTTGCCCTCAAGTTTTGGAACAAGTAAAGTTAAGTTAAAACTTTAAGTTCCAACCCCTAGAATTTTAAAAGTTAAAATTCAACCGTTATACTTATATTATGATGATTTAATAATTATATATATGTATAAGACTAAAGTCGTCTTACCGCTAGTACGCCTCATTCACGAAGCCGGTCTATAAGGTGGGTATAAGGTTGTTGCCTATAAAATGGTGACTTAATGGGTGTCTACTCTCACCCACCGCTCGCTTGACTGGTGGAGGGTCGTTAGCCGAACGGGTAAGACAAGGATTTATAAATTCTCATTAAAAGTATGATGAATATTATAAAGTAACTAAATGTTTTATTAAATTCCCAATCTTAGTTACTTTAGGAAAATGTGAATAAGGTGCTAATCCATGAAATTACACTTTACACTTTGTCTAAGTCGTTGGTGGAGCGTGTATGGTTAACCGGCACACTAACTTGGACTTAACAAGGTAGGTAAAGGGTGACTTAAGGTTTATTATAGTATCGGTGGAGCGTGTGTGGTTTACCGGCACATCGATTGACTGATAAACTTTAAGGGTACCACGTGATTTGTATGGTTACTTCACACCTCGTTTTGTGATCCTCGGTATCCCAGTCACAAAACTTGGAGGGCACTCTCGAGATTGAAACATGCCTTTGAAAAGTTCATTGAATCTCAAAGAATCTAGGAATTTCTAAAAACCAATAAAAACCTAATATCTAATATTTCGGTTTTCGTGGTGGAAATTGGTGAATCGTCATTCACCTACCTTTCAAATATGGTATAGCTTAGATTACGGCATACCTCTTCTAAGTTATATTATATTGTGATTGGATCCTAGCCTTAATATTACATTTGGGTGTTTTATTAAGGACTCTCCTAAATCTATACTAAACTTGTTCTTCCTTTTCAGATGTCTTCAAATAATGCTTCTGGCTCAAATCCTAATGGCTCCTTTACTCTTATGAGTTTGTGTGGGAAAGTCACCTTCGATGGATCCAACTTCAATGAATGGATCAGAAACATCAGGATGATTACCCGCTACGAGGACAAAGAATATGTCCTTGACAAGGAGCTTAAGGAGATTGATGAGACCACTGCAACTCCTCAGGAGATCGCTAACTTTCGGGCACATGAAAGGGATGCTACCAAAGTAGCATGCATCATGATGGCCACAATGACAGCAGAACTCCAAAAGTCCTATGAGGATTTCTACCCTTATGAAATGCACCAAGATTTGATGGAAAGATACCATCAAAGTGCACGACAAGAGAAGTACGAAATCATCTGCTCCATGATAACAACCATCATGAAGGATGGGGATTCCGTCACGAGCCACATGCAGCAAATGCAAAGGTATGTGGATCGATTGCTGAAACTTAATGTGAACCTTCCTGAGGAGCTTGCAATAGATATAATTTTGCGCTCCTTACCATCGTGCTATGATCAATTCCGCATGACATATCACATGAATAAGGAAGAGGTCACTCTCAGCAAACTTTAGGGACTTCTCAAGACTGCAGAATCAGGTCTTAAGGGAAAGTCGGTTGCTATCACTCCTACTCCAAACTCAACTCCGGTTTTGGCAATCGGGAAAAATCGAGGGAGGAAGAGAAAGAGATCTTCGAAGGGTACCAAGGCTCGGACCCTTGATGGCTCTTCTTCAAGTGGAACCAAGAAAGGTTTCATTACTCCTTCTTCTAACCCAAAAGAGGCTGAATGCTTCTATTGCCATGAAAAAGCTCATTGGAAGCGAAACTGCCCAAAGTACCAGCAGGATGTGAAGGATGGGAAAGTCAAACCCAACCATGCAGGTATTTACACTATCATTTCTAATAACTCACCCCATTCGAAATCTTGGGTCCTTGATACCGTTTGTGGTATTCATATTTGTTGTGACTTGCAGGGACTAAGAAGAAGTGAGAATGTGGAGCAAAGAAGAATAAACTTGATCATGGGGAACAGGAAAGCTTCACCTGTCACCAAGATTGGAGTTTATACTTTATCGCTAAGTAGTGGGTTTAGTTTAGATTTGAATAAATGTTGTTACTCGAAAAGAATGGCAAGAAATATTATTTCCTTTCATGCTTTGTACAAACAAGGGTTTACCTTTTCGTTTAATAATGAAGTTGGTTCTATTGATGCTTTCTTTAATAATGTTCTTTATTTTAAAGCATTACCTTGTGATGGTGTGTATGAAGCTGTGTCTGTTGTAGATAACTTAGGAAATAATGTTCTGTGTATTGATTCTACTAATAATAATAACTTGGATAAAGCATCATTATGGCATTGTCGTCTTGGACATATAAGCAAGAAACGCATAGGCCAACTCCAAAAGGATGGAGTCTTGGAGTCATTTGACCTAAAGTCAAATGATAGTTGCGAATCATGCTTACTTGGAAAAATGACAAAGTCACCCTTCACAGGATCGTGTGAAAGAGGTGAAGGTTTGTTGGACCTTATACACACGGATGTGTGTGGACCATTCAAACATGCCACAAGGGATGCTAATCGTTATTATTTGACTTTTACTGATGATTACAGTAGATGTGGATATATCTACTTAATCAAGCATAAGTCAGAGACTTTCGAGAAGTTTAAGGAATTTAAACAGGAAGTCGAGAATCAATTGGACAGGATCATTAAGATGCTTCGATCCGATCGAGGTGGTGAGTATCTTAGTTCAGAGTTCCTTGACTATCTAAGGGAATGTGGGATTGTCTCACAATTGACACCTCCCAGGACACCGCAGTTGAATGGTGTGGCTGAGAGGCGTAATCGAACCTTGTTGGACATGGTTCGTTCCATGATGAGTCGAGCTTCGCTACCAATTTCATTCTGGGGGTATGCCTTAGAGACTGCCGCCCATATCCTTAATCTAGTTCCTACAAAGAAAGTTGCCAAAACTCCTCACGAGATGTGGACTGGTAAAGTACCTAAACTAGACCACATCAAGATTTGGGGTTGCGAGGCTTTCATGAGACGCGAGACTCATGATAAGCTCGAACCCCGAAGCGAGAGGTGTATTTTCATCGGCTACCCACAGTAATCCTTTGGTTACCTCTTCTACAGACCTAATGACAATGTGGTCTTTGTAGCAAGAAGAGGAGTCTTTCGAGAAAGAGAGTTTATAAGCCAAAGAGACAGTGGGAGGCAAATTGATCTTGAAGAAATTCAAGAGTCAAGTGGTGAAGGAACTTCAAAATCTAGCCCTCAACCTGAGGAGGAAACTCCTATTGAGCCAATTGACGAATTTGTACCTCTGAGACGTTCCACGAGAGTTAGGAGTGCACCTGAGCATTACTATGGATAACATATTACTGCAGAAGGTGAGACACTTATTAGTGATGGGACACTAGTAAGTCAAGATGACCCTAACAGCTACGAGGAAGCCATGGCAGGCCCCGAGTCTGCTAAATGGAAAGAGGCTATGAATAGCGAGATACAATCCATGTATGACAATCAAGTTTGGAACTTGGTTGAGAATGTACTAGGTCGTAAGACTGTAGGGTGCAAATGGGTCCTCAAGAAGAAGACCGACATGGATGGTAAAGTACACACTTATAAGGCTAGACTAGTTGCAAAGGGCTTCTCTCAAATTCCTGGAGTGGATTATGATGAGACCTTTTCTCCGGTAGCCAAGATTAAGTCTATTCGGGTTCTGTTAGCCATAGCCGCATTTCATGACTATGAAATTTGGCAAATGGATGTCAAAACCGCTTTCCTTAATGGAAAGTTGACTGAAGATGTTTACATGAGTCAGCCAGAAGGTTTTGTCAGCAACGAGTACCCTAATAGAGTGTGTAAGCTTGAGAAATCCATTTATGGATTAAAGCAAGCACCTCGCAGATGGAATCTTTGCTTTGATGAAAAGGTCAAGGAATTTGGCTTCTCTAGGAGTGAAGATGAATCTTGTGTGTATGTCAAGGCTAGTGGGAGTATAGTTAGCTTCTTGGTATTGTATGTGGATGACATACTACTCATAGGAAACGACATTCCAACCCTGCAGGAAGTAAAGTCCTAGCTTGGAAAGTGTTTCGCTATGAAGGACCTTGGTGAAGCTGCCTATATTTTAGGAATAAGGATCTTGAGAGATCGGAGTAAAAGACTAATTGGACTTAGTCAAAGTACCTACTTGGATATGGTGCTGAAGAGATTCAGAATGCAAGACTCCAAGAAAGGAGAGTTGCCCATCCAGTGTAACGCCAAACTGAGTAAGACACAAAGCCCTAGCACTGAGGCTGAGATAGCACAAATGAGTCGAGTACCTTATGCTTCGGCTGTAGGATCGATCATGTATGCTATAACGTGTACTCGACCTGATGTAGCTTTTGCCTTCAGCATGGTTAGCAGGTTTCAGGGGAATCCTGGCAAGGCACACTGGACTGCGGTAAAGAATATTCTCAAGTACCTACGAAGGACTAAGGACTGGGTCCTTACCCTCGGTGGGAGTGATGACTTGAGAGTCGTAGGGTATAGTGATGCTAGCTTCCAGACTGATAGGGATAATTTCCGCTCTCAGTCGGGCTGGGTCTTTACTCTAAATGGAGGAGCAATTTCTTGGAAGAGTTCCAAGCAAGAGACAGTGGCAGATTCTACTTGTGAATAAGAGTATATTGCAGCTAGCGAGGCGGCAAAGGAGGCGTTATGGCTGAGGAACTTCATTGGAGACCTTGGAGTTGTACCAGCTATTAAGGAGCCAATGGAAATTTTTTGTGATAGTGAAAGTGCTGTTGCTTTAGCAAAGGAACCAAGGGATCACGGGAGATCCAGACACATCGACAGAAAATACCATTTCATCAGACATCGGATCGAAGAAGGACTCCTCGAGGCAAAGAGGGTATCATCAGATGAGAATCCGGCAGATCCCCTCACGAAGGGACTGACTCGGGTTAAGCATCTCCAGCATAGGGTTAAAGGATGATATTAGATTTAGTAGTTAGATAACCTCGAAATTTGTAAAGTGTAATTGACATTTGATGATGAATAAAAGTGTTTTTTTATTTATGAGTAAAGTGTTACTATCTCTTGTCAATCGTTTACTATATTTCTTTTGCATGTTTTGACTTCCAGAATAATTTTCTTTGGTATAACATATTATTCAAACCTCCACAGTCGGTCATATGTCGGAAGTAGATATGAATCAAGACTGTCATGGTTGGTTGTAGAGGTCTTGGACAAGGCTACAACAATCATGAGTGCTCATAAGTTCTGAGAATTGGACTCAACCCACGCTCACTGGAATCACTTCATGGAATTCTATCTCGAGTGATCATGAGACGGTAATATCATATAAGTCTTCAAACCTAAAGATATGATTTGTTACTTACAAGTTGGCTATGCATTGATTGTACGAAAAATGCGTTGGTAACTCGATGTATAAATCGTGCACTTGTGTATAATTCAATGATTGGGAGAACAAACATATGAGTCGAAGTTTATCTGTTCCTTCTTGGATTAGAAGCTGATATCTGGGCCCCTCGATGTTTTTGTTTTGACCCATGTACCGGGCCCGGTCAGAACTAAATTGATGTGTTCAATGAAGTTCTTTGTCAAACAAATCGGAAATCGGGAAACAAACTGTTGGACAATAAGTAAGACATTGTTCCATGTATTTGTCCGACTGATATCTAGAACAGAGGATTATATGATCACTTATCTTAAATGGCGTACCATCATCTTCTCAGTTCCGAGAAACCTTGTAAAGAGCTACGATTGCCGATCGGTTCCTGAAGTCATACTTGTAGTAATAGTTATTAGACTTATCCAAATGGGAGACTGTTGGATAAGGTGTCTAAGTCCATAACTATTTTTGGTATGTACTTGACCCGACCCGGCATGGTCCATTTAGGTTGCATGGCACCATGCAATTGGATAGAATAAATGAGAGAAATAACACTTGGAGATTATTAATATATTATAAGTTCTAATATATTAATAATATTATTTGATTAGTTTGATCAAGAATTAATTTAGAATTAATTATGTGATCAAAAGATAACTAATTAAATATATAGGTTGATTATGTAAATCATCCATATCTTGTATAGTGGGCTAAGAGGCTCCATGGATTATCAAGTTGGGTTCCACCCATTGGATACTCCATGGATGCTCCATGGGAGTTACAAACCCATGGGTCATGGAAATGAAGAGTCATGACACATTAGAGTTTCAACACTATATAAGAAACATATTCTCCACCCAAAATCGGTTGTACACTTAGTGACACTAAGAAACAAGAGGGCTTGGCCGATTTTGAGAAGTGTGTATTCTCTCATAAGTTCTTCCAAGAGCATTTGGTGTTGTGTGAAGCATTTGAGGCATCACACTTGGGGTGCTAGGCTCACAAGGTTTCAAGGAACACAAACAACAACAAGGTGAGTTATTCTATCTATACTTTAAGTTAAAATTGTTCCCCATGTATGCTAGACAGGAATATAACCTTGGAATTCAACTTTGCATGATAATTAGACAAACATAGATCCAAGGTTATTAGGGTTGCATGTACACTTAGGAAGTGTTAGAATGCTCAAAACCCATCAGTTCTTACTATGGGAAACTTCTCTATTCAAAAGGTTTCTTATGTAGAAGGCCTTAAACACAATCTCATAAGTATTGGTCAACTATGTAAAGCAGACCATTGTGTTGAATTTGATGATCAATTTTGCTATGTAATGACAAGCGATAGGAGAACTTGTCTAATCAAGTCCAGATCTTAAGGTACTATGTATCCTCTGGATATCTCTCTGGTCATAGGAAAACCGCAGTTATGCTTCCTATCCAAAGAAGTATCCGAAGTCAGCTGGCTATGGCACCGCAAGCTAGCTCATCTCAACTTCATATACATCAACAATTTGGTCACCAGAGAACTAGTCAAAGATCTTCCAATTCTCAAATTCAGCAATGATACTCTCTGTCCTGCATGTGAATGTGGAAAGCGATCCAAAGCAAGTCACCCCATGGTGATTGACTCCTCAATTTATGAACCATTGGAACTATTGCACGTTGATCTCTACGGTTCATCTACCGTAGCCAGTCTCCATCACAAGAAATAAATACTGGTTATAGTTGATGACTTCACACGATTCACTTGGGTTTATTTTTTACGACTCAAATTAGAAATTCCGCAACTATTGATCAATTTCATCAAGGAAATTGAGCTTCAAATCAAGTTACTAGTTAGACGTATCCAAAGTGATAATGGAATCGATTTTACTAACCATCTCCTAAACAGTTTCTTAGTCTCCAAAGACATTACTCACAACTTCTCAACTCCGTACTCACCACAACAAAATAGGGTAGTAGAACGAAGGAACCGCACTCTTGTAGAAGCTGCCAGATCTATGCTCCACTTTGCACATCTTCCACTCTACTTCTGGGCCGAAGCAGTGACCACAGCCGGTTTTGTACAAAACCGAAGCATTGTGTGCAGACGCCTCCACAAAAAACCATATGAAGGCCTTAACAACCGCAAGCCAAATGTTCGATTCTTCCATATATTTGGGTGTAGATGTTTCGTAATCAACAACAGAGATCATCTCAAAAAATTCGCACCAAAGTCTGATAAAGGCATCTTTCTTAGCTACTCCAGTAACAAGGTTGCTTATTGAGTTGTCATTAGACACACAAGTTTGATAATTGAAGGCTTCGATGTGAAATTTGATGACTATCACATCCGCCACACCGCTCCATCAACAGATGCCATAACTATTTTAGAAAGTGATATTCCCGCCTCTTCAGGTCCATTAAATCTAGTTGAAGTAAACTACGATGATCTCTTAGATTCGGTAGATACAACCAAGTTATCCGAAGCTCTTGTGTCCCTAGAAGCTCAGCAACAACATGCTGATGTATCTGTCTTTTACCAATCTTTTTCATCCATAATATTCATACACGATCACACACAAAGATGTATGTCCGAGAGGTCTCTGATCAAACCCATTGAAACTTAGATATATAACAAAGATGTGTTTATGATCTGACATCATGAGTCCGTGATGAAAGTGAAACCCAAACATCTTGCAAATTAAGGAATTGACAGGGAACATTGTTCCAGAAATATATGAAACTTTTTTTTCTGTACCAAGGTTCAAAACTCCAAATCATATTCATTTCGAATGAGTGGTCTTGATCAAACATTCGAAACCCACGATGTTTGTTACCCAACAAGATCTAGTAAACAAATTTTTTTCATGAATATGATTTCAATGTGAGTTTCATTCGAATGTCCCAGTTATATTAAAAAAATTTCAAAGCCAACTTGTCACTAACTACACTAGTCAAACAAGTAATTTCTATTACACTTTATCACCTTATGTTTAGGTTGACATGTAATGAAATTTTGAACCTACCCACGAAGAATTTTCAAAAGAAGCCCTTTGATACTTATTAAAAAGTATTCGATTGTATTTCACGGGAACATACACAAGTTGTTGATCATCTCTCTTGATGATTAACGAAGCAACCTTTGCCTGGGGTTTAACTGCCTTCATGTCAAATTACATTTTTGACATCACTACATTCCAAAAAAAATAATTAATTTTTTCTTGTCTAAATTTCTTTGGAACACTGCACACACGAAATCCTTGAGGTTCTGAGTAATACCAACTCAGGCTGATGATTTCAAACATCTGGCATATGACTTCGCTTTTAATCCCAAAAGTGAAAGAGCCTTGCTTCCATTCGAAGGGTTCTGTCGGTTACAATTCTCTTAGGGGGATAATGACAGGCTGTTTATCTATGACATATAGTATTATGTCTGGTTTTCTAGGAAAAGTGATAGTTACTTTTTGACGCATGGCTACATTTCCATAGTAATGGTCCGATTTTCAAGGTGCTAGGTTGGATCTCATTAAATACATCCCGCTTTAAATTCAAATCATTCAGGGTTACTTATAAAAGGGGGTTCAAGAGTACTTTCTACGTTTACGCGATCAAACTCAAACATTCCCAAATTCTCTGTTCTTCATCTTCTTCAAACCCTAACAATGGAAACTGTTGCTCATGTTGATCCTTCAACTGAAGATATTTCCTCTGCTCCAGTAATGAAGATTCAGTCTACAAATTATTATGTCAATGGTGAAATTTCTCAATGTCCAGAAGAATTCAAGATGCTTATTGTTGCTTTAAAACACTCCGTTTTATCTAAAGCCATGTTCAATTCTTTTCTTGTTCCGATATCCTGGCTTTCTCAAGCAGGATCTACTGCAACATATAACAAAAACTCTGATTCGATTGCTTTCCTCCTGATTAATGACAAAAGGTTAGGCTTTTCAAGAAACTATTTTGCCAGATTCTTGATATTCCGAATACCCCTCCTTTTGCTGAATTTCAATTTCCCCAAATAATCCATATGTTTAATGAAATGGGACATCAGCCCCCATTGTAAAAAATAAGTGATTTTAAGAAGTCTGGACTTCCAAAACTATGGAATTTCTTGGTTGGGATCTTTCTACGTTGTTTAACCGGAAGAACAGTTGGGTTAGCCAAAGGACAGATGGAGGTTTACGCCATGGTGGCAGGATTATACTATGATCTTCCAGCAGATTATTCTTCACAGCTATGGAAGGAATTTCAAAAAGGAGTAGAACATACCAGTGCTGTTCACCACATTTCATGTGCTCGGTACTGGAGCCTTATTCTGCAACATTTTTACAATAAGGAAGGCATCTTGGTTTCAAATGAAGAAGAGAATGCTACTTTTCACGATTATCACTTTCTGAAGGAGGTTGTTGATGATGTCGATGAATTTCCACAAGTTGCTCGGATTCCAGACGCGATGCTTAACAGGGTGGATCCTAAGAATCCTGTTTTGGTTACATATCTGAAAACAATCGATTCATCAATTCCAACGCGAATTTTGTTGCCACGGGAAGAAAAGAAATCTTAAAAGTCAAAGAAGGTTGTTCCTACTTCACCTGAACCAAAGAAAAAGGGTTTGACAACCTCTAAGTCTTCAAAGAAGAAAACTAAAAATGTTGAAGTGACAATTCATGAAACAAATGTGGTTGAGCCAATGGTGGACGAAACTCTAGAGAATGTTATTATTCCGTCGAAAACTGGGATGTTTCGAAGAATCAAGATGAAGTCTACTCACAAACGAAAGTCATCATTACAGAAGCTGGTTCGCAAACCTCAAATTACTCACCAAGGGGTTTTAATTCGTAATGTACCTGCTCTTGTTTTTCCTGGGTCTAAGAAACAAGTAGCAGAAGATATGGCAAAACACTTGTCACAATCGAAGAAGAAGAAGTTTATGAAGACTCGCAAGCTTGTTTTATCTACTGAGTCTACGGATGAAGATCAACAAATCCCAGAAACTCCAGAGTTCACTCCTATTGTTACAAGTTCCATTCCTGAGACGAATGTTATCAAAACACCCGAAGTTTCAATTGCCAAGTCAATTTTTGAGGAGGTTCGAACTTCAGGCATCCCTGCACACGTATCTGATATGGATGCAAATGTCAACATGGGTGAAGGAGGTTCGAAAGATGCTGCTCAAGGTCCAATTATCTTTACACCAACATCTACTATTCCTCTCACATCAACCACTGTTTCACCAACCTTCGAACATATTCTCAATCAACCATTCACTTCAATTTTTCCTTCTCAATCCACTGATACACCCAAACCATCTTCACCAACTGACACTGATAATGAAGGGTTTGGAGGTACGTTCAAAAATATGGAATTCAATGAAGATGAAGAAGAATTTCCTGATCACATGTTGATGACAATGAAGCAATACAAGATTCTTAATCAAAAGTTGAACTCCATCATTCAACCCCAAGCTGATCTTGGAGGAAGTTCATCTATTTCTAGTTTGGAGGTTGATTCCATGCTCAAGATGTTCGAATCAAGAATAATCAACAAGGTTTCTAGAATGTTGGAAGCCTCAGACTTTGCTATTCTAGAGAAGGTTGATTACACATATAAGAATTCTGAGCTTCATGTTAAATCTCTTAGATCTGATTTTATAGGAGAAGTTAAAGATATGAAAAGCACAACAAAAGAACATCATGTTCTTTTTGTTCAGGAGGTGAACAAAGTGAATTTGTTCAAAAGGAAATTTTTTCTTTTCAACATGATTATGCGTCCTTGGATCAGAAGGTCGATATCATTTGGGATGTTGTAACTCGTTTTGTCAAGCTATTTGAAGATTTGAGTCCTCAAATAAATCAACTCTCCAAATCTGAAAGTGAAAATTTTGAAGGAGTGATGAAGTTGCTCAAGGAATTAAAGGAGATCTCAACGAAACCTATTTCGTCCCCTATGATTACTCCAGAATTTTTATCCCAGAAGTTTGTCCAGTTTGAAGCTATACTTAACAAGCAACTTGCTCCACTATTTCGCATATCCATTTTTCTTCCCTCAACTACTACCCCTCATGTTTTCACAGGGGTGCAAAGGGGAGAAAGGAAGTCAATAGAAGATGAAGCGAAAGTGGTAGGCAAGGTATTCTCTTCAAAAATCCCTTCAACAAAAATAGTGATAGTGTCTGCTGAACCAGTAACCTCAACAATCGTAACAACATTACCAATTACAAGAACAATTTTGAAAGGAATTGTAATTGGTAAACCTTTAGAATCTGGGGGAAGTGGGTCAAATCCAAAAGAGGTATCTACAGACAAAAATTAAAATCAATTCTTGTGGAAAAATCTAAAGAAGAAAAGAAGGTTGAGGCTAAAGATGAGATTGAAAAGCTTAGAATGGTTCAAAGTATAATGGCTCAGAGGGCTAGTGATCCGAAGGGGATGAATAAAGGTGATCCAGCAAAACACTATAACTATGAAACAATTGAAGCCAAGGTTGCTTTAATTCACATGTATACATTCAAAAAGAAGCCCAAGCAAAGTTATGTGATCACAAATTCTGATGCTTGCCAGTTGGATTTCCCTATAAATGAGATGATGTTTATCATGCCTCAATTCAAAGCTGAAGGGAATTTCAAAGAAAAAGATGAAGGGACTCATATGAAAATTTGTTTTCATGCGGTACTTGGTAAAGCTCGTGAGGATGTTTAGTCTCTGATCAAGATCAAGAAGGTGATAAGTATGAAAAAGGATGTGGTTTTTGAAAACACAGTCCAAAACATCAAGTATGTGGTTTCAAGGGCAGATGGAAAAACAAGCGAATTTACAATTGCAGATTTTCCTCTGATGAACTTGTATGCCCTTATACAAGTTGCATTGCTTTTGAAAGACAAATCTTTTTCTTTTCTTTAAAACACAGATCTAGACGAAGTCAAACTTGAAGTTTCCCACATCAATATCTTCACAAAGAATTACTACGAGTGTCTAGCTTTAACTGATGTGGAGTTGGCAACTGCCAAGGGAATGGAAATAAATGCTCCAATGGCTCCTTCAAAGACACAGGCTGAGTTAAAGAAATATGATGATGGAGAAATTTGTCTTAAGCCATTTGGGATAGTTTTTGTTGGAAAGGATAAAGCTGGAAAAGTGAAGAGGTTTTTATTCCAAGCTAGCGAAGTGGAGAGATTCTACATCTCAACATACAAACTTGATTGTTCGTATGAACCACTGCAAGAAAAACAATGAAGGAGACAAGAAGGAGTTGAAGAAAATTATTTCTTGGTGTACTAAGGTTCGTAGAGTTTTGCTATACTCCATTACACTTCTCACAAACTAAAGACTTCGACTTTGATTACAAATGGGGAGATTGTAAGAGTCAAAATGTTGTAATAAGTCGAAATCTGTCTTTAGCAGCTTCGAACATTTTTGAAATATATTTTACTAGGGCATAATATTCGAAGCATTATGTTTAATCCTTAGTATATTTTTTGTATGCTTTCATATCCTATAAATAGGAGTTGTTACTAGTGTCTTAGTAACGAAGTCTTTACAAAACTTTCACTTGTACTCTGTAAAACTGATAAAGCGTAATAGAGCCAAACATATCATATTTACATCGGTGTTCACATCTTTCAATCTTTCTTTGAATTTACTTTCTAATTTAATCAACACTTGAATCTTTGTCTTATCACTTACTTACTTTACTTAGTTTAATCTTATCTATCTTTCTGTAATACTCTCTATTGTCTAGTATGCCTTGCATGGCTACTCTTAGAGAGTTGATCAAATGTATTTTTTGAGTCTCTATATATAGAGCTCATTCTTTCACAGTTTAAAGAGATCTTACACATCTATCAATCTGAACTATTTTCGAGTATATCAATTACATTTCTCTTATGCATCTCATATCTTTGTTACTCTAAATCCTCTCGAACATCAATGATAATTACTTCTCTTCGGAGCAAGTCATTCATGACTTTATCACTAAGCTTGATCTCAATCTCTAACTTGGTTTGAATGCATTCCATGTTATGAATCAACTTATGTGTTTACTTGATATATCACCTGCTATCATTTACGTTTCCTTACATTTTCGCAACTAACTATCTAACTATCTAACTCGTTAACTTATTATTGTTGAGCTTTTTGATCCTTTGAGATTAACTAATTCCGCAACTATACTTGTTCTAACGTTTGTTCATGTGTGTCTCAATTTTTTCTCTCAACAGCACCCCGAATTCATAAGACCTAAAAGGGAAAGGAAACCCTCTAAAATTATAAGGTCACTCGTCGAGTAGGTGGGATGACTCGACGAGTATGAGAGTATTTTGGGTCGCGGGTTAAGTGACCTACTCGACGAGTCCTTTTACGGTGTGAGAGCCATTCTTGAGGGTCTTATGTGTTCTTGGAGGCTAGAAGAAGAAGGATCTTGAGGGTTCAAGAAGAAGTTTATAGATCCAGCAACATCATCTCATTTCGATCATTTTCTGGTAATAAAGTTTTCATCTTGGCTTATAGTTTCTTAGATCTCTTTATGTCCATTTTATGAGAATTTTGGTCCATAGAGCTTGATCTTTGGGACAAGGATGTCCCAAGCAAAGATCCTTTCAGATCTGAAGCCCTAAGAGTGGTTAAGGCATAAAGATGCAAGATTTATGTCATTAGAAACCCCCATGCAAGCTTTTAGGAGTTGTTATGGCCTTTTAATCCTCAAAAGGCCATGCATCGAAGAAAAGGCAGAGACTTTACGTGTTCTTCTGGTGTATAAGGCCTAGATCTATATTGTTATGCTTTGGATTGGAGTAATGAGGGTTTATGGGACATAGAGTTATGTCTTAAGGAGCTATGTTTTTGTCTAAACCCATTAAGAAGGATTAGGAGTGGGTGAAATTGGAAACTTTACCCTCACGAGGTCATTTCCAGCATGTAGACGAAGTTTGGGGTTTGGATCTAAAGTGTAGGGGCTTAATCTATTAAGATGGCCCAATCAAACTGAGCGACTCGACGAGTCAAAGTGTATTGTCTTGTTTCTGTTCAAGCTAGAAGTTAGCGAGTCTGAGGGTTGAATCAACAAGTTGATTTGATGAACTGCGACCATGAGTAGCCTGGGAACTCGATGAGTCGGTGGGTGACTCGACGAGTTGGATCGCAATTTCAGGATTCTGATTGCTGGAACTCGGTGAGTTGAGTCAAGTCGGAGCGTTGAATTTGACCAGGGTTGACTGATTTTGACTTTCGGAGGGTATTTTGGTCTAAGTATCATTTTAGTGATTGATAGCTTGGGGAGCCGAAGAAGCAGCAATCCGGGGGATTTCCAGTTAGTAGCCAGTCGAGTATCAGCAGATTTTGAGCAGTGCAAGGTGAGTTTTCCTCTAGTAGGAACGGGTCTAAGGCACCAATGCTGGCCTGTTTAAGTAGTTATAGTATGCCAAGGTTATCCCGAGAAGTAGTTATGTATGCTTGATGTCTTTGTGATTCATGCATGTTTATGTTATGTGTTATATGTTGCGGACTTCGGTCCAATGCCAGGCAAGCCCGATGAAGTATATGTGATTATCTTATATGTTTATTTTTATGCTATGTTCAGTTTCTACCGGACTTCAGTCCGATGCTAGGCGGGGCCAGATTCAGTGGGCGGGACCCATGTTATTCTAGACTTCGGTCCGATGTCGGGCGGGGCCCGATTCAGTAGGTGGGGCCCAAGTTATGTTGGACTTCGGTTTGATGCCAGGTGGGGCCCGATGCATTCGGCAAGGCCCAGTATGTGTTATATGTGTTATTTTATGGTATGTGGTAGTTTGGGGGAGCACGCTAAGTTTCGTGCTTACAGTTTCAGTTTTGCTTTCAGGTGCTACTAGCAAATGGAAGGGCTCGGGATGATCACATGGCACACACCACAGCTTTCAGCCTGGGATTGATTAAGACTCTGATTTATTTTCTCATTTGTTTTGATATAATATTTGATATGAGATTTTGAGATACATGACACTTGGTTTTCTTATTTATTATGGATGATTATAGTTTTGATAATGTTTTTCAAACGAAAGTTTTGGCTTGTATTTTTGGGACATTACATGTTGCTATCAGAGCCTTGGTTTGAGGAATTCGGGCACACTCTCAGGTGTGTCTGAACTCAAACTGAGGATTTGGTAAGAAAATTTTCAAAAGAAAATCATTTTTATAAAAAAAAAAAAAAGAATTTTGAAAAGAGAAAAGGGTGTGGTGCATGCAGTCAGCCGAGCTCAATTAAGTTTTCCCAAATTACCCATACAAGTTATTTTGATATGATATGATTATGTGATCAGCATGCTAGATTAGGGCTAAGGACCTAGGAAGGATGCCTTATATACCTTTTATATGTGTTTTTCAGTTAAATGCTAGTATTGAGTAGACAATGGTAGGAAAGACTATTTAGGTTATGTCTGGCAGTATGAGCTTAGAATTGCATGGTAGTACAGATTCTTGTTATGTGGATTGAATTGCTTAATTATGTTATGGATAGATTTTCCTTTAATCTGAATGCTGCTTGCTTTGTGCGTTATGGGACTCTGAGTGATGGGATTGAATTGCTTAATTATTACGAGGAGGCCTTCAGCAGCTGAGGGTTGGGTTGGGTCGGAGATTTCCCTAGGGTAAACCTAGGATGACTTTAGTGTTGGGTGCAGAGGTAGTAGTGAACGGGACTTGGTGGAGTCGATGCAATTCTTGAGGAAAGTACAGATAGATGTGGAAGGTAAGATGCGCCGTACTACTAAAAGCAACGGATCCGTACTCGATTCAAGAAGGGCTGAGATAAAACTAGGAAACTTGTAGTGCGTAGGTGATCCCTCAGTAGTGATGAGTATTATGATGGTTGGTATGGTATATTTTTAGCATGGTAACGCTGCGTGAGATACCAGTTGGTAGTTCGGGTTGGTATGGTATATTTTTAGCATAGTAGCGCTGCGTGAGATACCAGTTGGCAGTTCGGGTGTCGGAGAGGATCTGTGTCACAACTGGAAATTTTGTGTCATGTAATCTATACATTCAAGCTAATGTGAATCAAAAACTTCAATCAAATACATTATACAAGTACTACAAGTAGTCATCAAATAATTGGAGACCCTAGAAGCTCTTGTTAAGTCCATTTTGGACTAGGACTTCCTTATTGGATCCAAACGGACCAATAGGCCTCCAATAAGACTATCATGGGCTTAGAATCCTTAAATGGGCTCTAATTGGACCCACATTTGTTTGTTTCAATATTTTGGGCTAGGT
This sequence comes from Lactuca saligna, assembly GCF_052625555.1. Lineage (NCBI taxonomy): Eukaryota > Viridiplantae > Streptophyta > Magnoliopsida > Asterales > Asteraceae > Lactuca > Lactuca saligna. The sequence continues at coordinate 168,518,602 of NC_136423.1, read as the reverse complement.
TGGACCTAGAATGAAATAAATTAATGACTATGAACCATAATTAACCTAATTTGACCCTAACAAGTCATAAAAATCACATTTAAATTTATTTGGACCAAAAATCACTCAACTTAACCATGAAAATTGGGCTTAAGTATTTAAGGCCCAAACACCCTCATTTCCTCCATTATTCTCAGCCCAAAAGCTCAAGCCCAAGAAGAGGGTTGACCTTAGTGTGCCACCTCCTTATTGTCTTGTGGATCTCCATGCAAATCCATTCCATGTATCCATGCACATCACTTCATGTCTATATCTCCCTCTCTCTTCTTGTTTCGGCCGTGAGCAACACACACACACAAACCTCACACAAATTCTCTCTAAATCACTCAAGACCACTCCTTCCTCCTCACTTCAAAAATATCGAAAATTAGGAGCTTTCAAGAGAATCTTGCAAGTAAATCATCATCTAAGGTAAGGTTTTTCTTGGATCTATGACTTGTATTCCTTGTTTTATCAAAATCCCTTCCTAATCCATGCAAAAATCGTGATATTGCACTCTAGAAAACTCCATAAACTCGAAAACTTCATCAAGGAGTGCAAAGGCCAAAATCACTTCATTTCTTCCATTCTTTCTTCAAAAACCGAATCAACACCCAAGGTGAGTTTCATACCCCCTTATTTTCGGTTTTTATAAGTTTTTGTGGGGGAGAATACAAGCAAAAGTGTAGATCCATCATTATGTGTATGTTGTGGTTGATTTCTATGCTTATATGTGTGTTTTGTATGATTTTGATGCTAGATCTAGTATGAAATGCTAAAAACTGAGACATGTATTTTATTATGGTATAAAATATACTACTACAAGCAAAGTATACTAAGAAAAATATCCAAATGGCTTTACAACACTTAATTTGGGCTAAAAACTCATTTTTTTTGACATAAAATGTTGAAAATACAAAGTTGAAGGGCCTAACATGAAACATTTCGAAATCTGATGGGTGAGATGAGTCAAAACAGTTTACATAATGTATTTTTCTGAAAATATACTATTTAGAGGGTTAAAAACATAAATTCCAAGCTTATTGGGCTAAATATGACATTTTCGGCCCAATGAGGCCCAATATGCGAAATTTTCTAATTTGGAGGACCAAAACTGCATTTTTCTGTAAAATAGTGGACTATAAGTGTTCCATGTACTTTTCAAAGGTTTAAAATGCTTTTCAAATTTAAAAAGGACCAAAGTTGCAAAAATTTTCCAAATTGGGCTAAAAATGTAAAAATTTTGAAAAAGAGGGGTTATAACCGAGAAAACTGCAATTTCAAGGACTTAAGCTGTTTTCTATGAAAAATATGCTGGGAAATACTTATTTCAATAATTTTTGGTGTTAAAATGTCAAGAAAATTGATTTATGGACCAAACCGGAAAGTTTTTAAATAAAGGGGTAAAAAGGGTAAATTTTTACAAATAAGGAGGGACTGAAAACAGAGAATTCTCAAGGCTAGTTCAATACATGCAATTTGACCAAATGATGGTATTACGTCTATCGACGAAAAACAATACATTGCAATACCAAAAGTCGTTGTCAAACGAATTGGTTCGGTCTCGAACCAATAAAAATCCAAAACTACTAACACGACGATACTATGACATTACGACATTACGATTCATAACCATAACGATTGGGAAGTTACTATTACACGCGAGTGTGCACAGACGTCTACGCACCATCTTTGGGCCCCAAAAGTGTAAAATCTTGTCTGTTGAGCCTAGTTAGCCCAACGACCTGATCTTAAGGCCCGAAGACCTCTCTCTTACGAAGTGCTGGGTTTTACCGATCCGACATAACGTAAAAGGACTTTCAATGGCAAACATGCTGCTGGTCCCCAAGGGTCCTTCAGTGCTACTAGTAAAGTCTGTAACTCACGATTGCGAGTTGGGCTTCGGGCCCTTCGCAATTGCAATAGTCTTGAACGACGCGGGGAAATACCGAGGGTTTCGCACCTTCTTTCCTTCCCTCCGGTCGTGGGACTACACAAGTCCGGGAGGAGTGAGTCGTGTGAAGATTTACGAGTGACGTCTAAAGGATCACTTGTAAGGTTGTTGATTGGACGTTTTCATTAACGCACGTCACAACACTTCACCACCCACTGTATTCTCGATGCCTCCGGAACTCAACGGTTTTCTCTAACGCAACGGTACAACGGTATACGAACTAAGTAACGCAAAGTGATAGGAAAACGTCGGGTTTTCCTAGGGATTTTAACAATTACAATTACGAATTACCGGTCGAATTTCACAACTCTTACGCTTACATCTATAGAAATCAAACAAGCATATTCATGGATCATCACATATTTTTACACTATTCTATTTTTAGAAAATATCGGATTTTCTGATGGTTTTCAAACAATACATTGGATTTCAAACACTACTTATGAACTCACCAACATTTCATATGTTGACGTTTTTCAAAATACTTGTATTCTCAGGTAACAGATAAGGTGAAGGATGGTTTGTACTCTATGACGTTTGCTGTGGTTTAAGTAGTATCAAACAGTTATTTTCTTTGAATGTAATGTTTTGAACAATGTAAAGAATATAAACGCTACCGGTTGTATCATTCCAAATGTTGGTGATGTATAATGTTATGTTTCATGTATATGCATTGTGATGGTATTCAATGAGTCACGATAGCCCCCGGACGTTTCCGCCGTCTGGTTTGGGGGTGTGACAGGTTGGTATCAGAGCTTTGTTTATAGTGAACTAGCATATCTAGCCACACACAGATATGCAACTATAAACCAAAAAGAGGGACTAACATAACTCTGAACAAAACAAATAAATAAAACACGCTTGCTTGTATTAGGAATAAGAACATAACGTCGAATCAAACACAGTAATGCTGGTATCTCGGTTAAATTGGGACTATTCTTAGTGATACCAAGGAGTGAATGTAGCCTGATCAACTACATTCTCTCCAAAGTAAAACTAATGCACGTCTTGATGAGATCGGGATAGCTAGGGAACCTAAAACTATACCCCACTAGCACTAAAACGAGAACGCCTAGTTAGCTTGTGCAATAGCGGTAGGATCATAGGAAAGCGATAGCTTATTCGTATACTTTCTCCCAGTCTTCATGGAGGGAGAGCATCAAGACCTTCAATTTCACTAAGCCCTCGGAGCGCATGGGATGCTCGGAGACGAACCCGAAGGGAATCAAGAGGGAATCCACGGCGTTGGACCTGATGAGTACATGGACACCGACTACGAGTTCGAGGAGACCGGGTCACCACATTCCACCATTGAATCCTGCGAGGGAGAATCGCTCCCCAGAGGCCGAGATTGCCGATTTGCGGCAACAACTGTTCGCCATGGAAGCACGTGCCGTGCAGGCAGAGCATGAGAGGGATGAGGTCATCTTAGACATGACCGAGATGGCTCAGCTGTTGGCTCAGCACTTCGGTATATGATTTCACCAATATGGTAGGACGCAGCTCATTGCGGTTAGGGATAGACTTATCTTAGTAGATCGTTAGAAACTATGCTATGTACTCCGACTCTATGTTTAAGTGATTACACTACTCATAGAGCCGTTATGCTGTCGAATTTGTGTCACTTATGTATGCTCTTACGAGCAAATTTTTATGTATCAATTTCGGATAATATTAATAAAGTTTTACGTGTTTTGTTACGATATTGCGAATCATTATGTGTTGAGAAATTAAGATTGAATGGCTAATAGTAGTAGTGTTTGAGTTCGCACCATACACCTAATCAATAGGATCACGACCTCACAGAAACCACATACCCTCAACATCTTTCCGTTTTGTCACAGAAAGATGCCTCTCCTCCCTACTCGCAGAAACCCAGGACCAACCCCACCTGAAGTCGACTCAGCCGCATTCCAGGCAGCTGTATCTGCAACAGTCACTGCAGCGATTGCGCAATTTCATCAAGGAAACAATGGAGGAGGCAATGGGCAAGCAGCCGGAAGTTCAAACAATGGAATGAATCAAGGATCCACCAAGACATGTACCTACAAGGATTTCACAAACGCCAAACCACGAACTTTTAACAGCACTGGAGGGGTGATCACTCTGAAGCGCTGGATCGAGAAGGTGGAATCGATATTCGAGATATGCGACTGCCCTGAGCACATGAAGGTGAAGTTCGCGGCTTGCACTTTTGTGGACCAAGCACTCACTTGGTGGAACGGACATGTGGAAGCTATGACGCTCCCTGTCGCCAACTCTATTCCCTGGGCAGAAATGAAAGAAATGTTAATGGCCGAGTACTGCCCCCGAGGCGAGATACAGAGGATGGAGCAAGAGCTATGGAATCTTACCGTGCAGAATGCGAACATCGATGCCTACATATCAAGATTTAGCGAACTATCACTGCTGTGCCCAGGAATGATCACCTCCGAAGGAAAGAAGATTGAGCGATTCATCTGGGGACTGACACCTCCCATCCAAGGGAATGTGATAGCTGCAAACCCTGAAACGTTTGACAGTGCGAAGAGATTGGCAAAGAGGTTGTATGATCATAACAACAAAAAGGGAGAGAAGCCAGTGGAGGCTGAGAAGACGAAAGAAGGAGATGGCAAGAGGGGAAAGAACAATAAGAGGAAGGGGCGCCAGGGCCCCGACACCTTCAAGAAGCAGCAGACGGTGGCGGTTAATGCTGTTACCACATCGGTTCCAGCCGCACCACATGCCCCAACCTCAGCCATTTCAAATGCTTCCAAACCTTATTCCGGTAATCTTCCCAAATGCAACAAGTGCGGGTTCCATCACTATGGAGAATGCAAGGATTTTCAGTGCACCAGTTGCAACCGAAGGGGTCACACCGCAAAGTACTGCAAGGCTTACCCTCCCCATAACCAAAATAGAGGAACCAACAACAAAAACCCTCGCAACAACAACAACACCCATGCCAGCGGCAATAGCGCAGGGCCTAGCTACACCTGCTTCGGATGCGGGAAGACTGGACACGTCCGCCAAGACTGTCGCAACAACAACAATTTAAGAAATGGAGGAACAGGAAGGATGCTGACCATGGGTCAGGGGGGAAGCTATTCAGGATCCCTCTGTTGTTACCGGTACGTTTCTCTTAAACCACGCTTATGCATGCATCTTATTTGACTCCGGAGCGGAGCGAAGTTTCGTAAGCAATAAGTTTAAGCACTTATTAAAACAACTTCCCCAAAAGCTAAATGTAGCCTATACGGTGGAAATGGCCAATGGGAAAACCGAATCCACTGGGGAAATCTACACCGGATGTACCCTAACTCTTAATCAACACGTCTTCCGAATAGACCTAATGCCAGTATCAATTAGGAGTTTCGATGTGATCATCGGCATGGACTGGTTAAGCCCCCACCATGCTGAAATTTTGTGCCACGAGAAGGCTGTTCGTCTTCGTCTTCCAAATCACGAAACCCTAGTGGTCTACGGGGACAAACCTAGCATGAACCTTCGCCTCGTTTCGTGCATCAAGGCACGGAAATATCTACGAAGGAACAATCTGGCGTTCCTGGCTCACGTGGTGGACAAAACCAAGGAGGAAACTAACATTCAAGATATTCCGGTAGCGTGCGAATTTCCCGACGTGTTTCCAGAAGATCTTCCAGGAGTACCCCCAGATAGACAGGTTGAATTCTGAATCGACCTCGTTCCAGGAGCAACTCCTCTCGCTAAATCACCCTACCGGTTGGCTCCCACCGAGATGCAGGAATTATCCAGCCAACTCAGCGAACTGTTGGATAAGGGATTTATTCGACCTAGTTACTCGCCATGGGGAGCTCCGGTGCTCTTTGTCAAAAAGAAGGATGGATCTTTTAGAATGTGTATCGATTACAGAGAGTTAAATAAACTCACTGTTAAAAACCGCTACCCACTCCCACGAATCCATGACCTATTCGACCAGCTCCAAGGAGCTAGTTATTTTTCTAAAATAGACTTACGGTCCGGATAACACCAACTCAAAGTCCGGGAAGAGGACATTCCAAAAACCGCTTTCCGAACTCGCTACAGACATTATGAATTTGTCGTAATGCCCTTCGGTCTAAAGAATGCCCCTGCCGCATTTATGGACCTAATGAATCGAATCTGCCGACCGTTCCTCGACAACTTTATCATTGTTTTTATCGATGACATCCTCGTTTATTCTCGAAGCAAGGAAGAGCATGGCCAACATCTTCAACAGATCCTAGAAACTCTGCGATCAGAAAAACTTTACGCCAAACTCTCTAAGTGTGAGTTCTGGCTGCGAAGTGTGAACTTCCTAGGTCATGTAGTCAGCCAAGATGGAATCCATGTAGATCCCTCTAAGGTCAAAGCTGTAGAAGGATGGGCAATCCCGACAACACCCACGGAAATTCGTCAATTCTTGGGATTAGCAGGCTACTATAGGAGATTCATTCAAAACTTCTCTAAGATCGCCAAGCCACTTACCTCGCTTACGCAAAAGGGTGTACCATTTAGATGGACAGACAAACAAGAGATTGCATTTCGAACCTTGAAGCAAGCTCTCTGTAGTGCACCTGTACTATCTCTGCCTGAAGGAACGAAAGATTTTGTGGTCTACTGCGACGCGTCAAATCAGGGCTTAGGTTGCGTCCTCATGCAACGTGGAAGAGTGATAGCATATGCGTCCCGCCAGCTAAAGACGCACGAAGTAAACTACACGACCCATGACTTAGAACTGGGAGCCGTGGTCTTCGCTCTGAAAATTTGGAGGCACTACCTGTACGGTACAAAGTGCACCATCTTCACAGACCACAAGAGCCTCCAGCACATCTTGAATCAAAAGGAGCTAAACATGAGGCAACGAAGATGGGTGGAATTGTTAAACGACTACAAATGTGAGATCAAGTACCACCCAGGCAAGGCCAACGTGGTAGCTGATGCATTAAGTTGGAAGGAGTACTCTAACCGCCGTACGAAAACTCTCTCGATAACCATTCAATCTCATCTGGCCACTCAAATCGCATCGGTCCAGTCGGAGGCCATGTAAACGGAAAATAGAGCTAGCGAGGCGTTGCGCGGGATGGAAAAGAACCTAGAAACAAGGGAGAATGGGGTATACTACTTCATGAACCGTATTTGGGTCCCTAAATTTGGAGGGTTTAGAGATGTGGTCATGAAGGAAGCCCACAAGACGCGATACTCCATTCATCCCGGTTCAGACAAGATGTATTTGGACATTAAACAGCACTATTGGTGGCCTAACATGAAGGCGGAAATCGCGACCTACGTCAGTAAGTGCCTTACATGCGCCAAAGTAAAGGTGGAATACCAGAAACCCTCAGGATTGTTACAGCAACCGTCAATCCCTGAGTGGAAATGGGAGGGGATTTCTATGGATTTCGTGACCAAACTACCCAAAACGTCGGATGGATTAGACACCATATGGGTAATCATCGATCGACTGACGAAATCTGCCCATTTCCTGCCAATTAAAGAATCGTACAAGATGGAGAGACTGACGCGGTTGTACCTACGAGAAATCGTGAGACTCCATGGAGTGCCAAAATCTATTATATCGGATAGGGACAGTAGGTTCACATCGCGCTTTTGGCAATCACTCCACAAGGACATGGGAACTCATCTCGACATGAGCACAACATACCACCCACAAACGGATGGTCAAAGCGAACGAACCATCCAAACGCTCGAAGACATGCTCCGTGCATGCGTGATAGACTTTGGAAAGTCTTGGGATACCCACCTACCCTTAATCGAGTTCTCATACAACAATAGTTACCATTCGAGCATCAAGGTGGCTCCTTTCGAAGCACTGTACGGGCGTAAATGTAGATCACCGTTATGTTGGGCTGAGGTAGGTGACACCCAGCTGGCAAGAACACATGTGTCGGACAAAACACTAACGGGATCGGAGATCATCCGTGAGACCACAGAAAAGATCGTTCAAATCAAAGCTCGATTGCAAGCATCGCGTGACCGACAAAAGAGCTATGCTGACAAACGGCGAAAGCCCTTAGAATTTCAGGTCAGTGATCGAGTACTGTTAAAAGTCTCGCCATGGAAAGGGGTTATACGTTTCGGAAAACGGGGAAAGCTGAACCTGCGATACATTGGACCTTTCAAAATTGTCGCTCGAATCGGTCCAGTAGCTTACAGGCTGTAACTACCCGTAGAGCTAAACAGTGTACACCCCGTGTTTCACGTCTCTAATATGAGGAAGTGTCTCTCAGATGAAACACTTGTCATTCCTCTTGACGAAATTGAAATCAACGAGAATCTCCTGTTCGTTGAAGAACCAATCGAAATCATGGACAGGGAGGTGAAGCGTACTAAGCAGAGTCGCATCCCGATCGTGAAAGTACGGTGGAACGCAAAGCGTGGACCAGAATTCACATGGGAACGCGAAGATCAAATGAAGCAAAAGTACCCTCACCTATTCTCGCTTTCTCAAATCTAGCTTTCAAATAGAATTTCGGGACGAAATTCCCTCTAACGGGGGGATGATGTCACAACTGGAAATTTTGTGTCATGTAATCTATACATTCAAGCTAATGTGAATCAAAAACTTCAATCAAATACATTATACAAGTACTACAAGTAGTCATTGTTAAGTCCATTTTGGACTAGGACTTCCTTATTGGATCCAAACGGACCAATAAGCCTCCAATAAGACTATCATGGGCTTAGAACCCTTAAATGGGCTCTAATTGGACCCACATTTGTTTGTTTCAATATTTTGGGCTAGGTTGGACCTAGAATGAAATAAATTAATGACTATGAACCATAATTAACCTAATTTGACCCTAACAAGTCATAAAAATCACATTTAAATTTATTTGGACCAAAAATCACTCAACTTAACCATGAAAATTGGGCTTAAGTATTTAAGGCCCAAACACCCTCATTTCTCCATTATTCTCGGCCCAAAAGCTCAAGCCCAAGAAGAGGGTTGACCTTAGTGTGCCACCTCCTTATTGTCTTGTGGATCTCCATGCAAATCCATTCCATGTATCCATGCACATCACTTCATGTCTATATCTCCCTCTCTCTTCTTGTTTCGGCCGTGAGCAACACACACACACACAAATCTCACACAAATTCTCTCTAAATCACTCAAGACCACTCCTTCCTCCTCACTTCAAAAATCTCGAAAATTAGGAGCTTTCAAGAGAATCTTGCAAGTAAATCATCATCTAAGGTAAGGTTTTGCTTGGATCTATGACTTGTATTCCTTGTTTTATCAAAATCCCTTCCTAATCCATGCAAAAATCGTGATATTGCACTCTAGAAAACTCCATAAACTCGAAAACTTCATCAAGGAGTGCAAAGGCCAAAAATCACTTCATTTCTTCCATTCTTTCTTCAAAAACCGAATCAACACCCAAGGTGAGTTTCAGACCCCCTTATTTTCGGTTTTTATAAGTTTTTGTGGGGGAGAATACAAGCAAAAGTGTAGATCCATCATTATGTGTATGTTGTGGTTGATTTGTATGCTTATATGTGTGTTTTGTATGATTTTGATGCTAGATCTAGTATGAAATGCTAAAAACCGAGACATGTATTTTATTATGGTATAAAATATACTACTACAAGCAAAGTATACTAAGAAAAATAGCCAAATGGCTTTACAACACTTAATTTGGGCTAAAAACTCATTTTTTTGACATAAAATGTTGAAAATACAAAGTTGAAGGGCCTAACATGAAACATTTCGAAATCTGATGGGTGAGATGAGTCAAAACGGTTTACATAATGTATTTTTCTGAAAATATACTATTTAGAGGGTTAAAAACATAAATTCCAAGCTTATTGGGCTAAATATGACATTTTCGGCCCAATGAGGCCCAATGTGCGAAATTTTCTAATTTGGAGGACCAAAACTGCATTTTTCTATAAAACAGTGGACTATAAGTGTTCCATGTACTTTTCAAAGGTTTAAAATGCTTTTCAAATTTAAAAAGGACCAAAGTTGCAAAAATTTTCCAAATTGGGCTAAAAATGTAAAAATTTCGAAAAAGAGGGGTTATAACCGAGAAAACTGCAATTTCAAGGACTTAAGCTGTTTTCTATGAAAAATATGCTGGGAAATACTTATTTCAATAATTTTTGGTGTTAAAACGTCAAGAAAATTGATTTAAGGACCAAACCGGAAAGTTTTTAAATAAAGGGGTAAAAAGGGTAAATTTTTACTAATAAGGAGGGACTGAAAACAGAAAATTCTCAAGGCTAGTTCAATACATGCAATTTGACCAAATGATGGTACTACGTCTATCGACGAAAAACAATACATTGCAATACCAAAAGTCGTTGTCAAACGAATTGGTTTGGTCTCGAACCAAGAAAAATCCAAAACTACTAACATGACGATACTATGACATTACGACATTACGATTCATAACCATAACGATTGGGAAGTTACTATTACACGTGAGTGTGCACAGACGTCTACGCACCATCTTTGGGCCCCAAAAGTGTAAAATCTTGTCTGTTGAGCCTAGCTAGCCCAACGACCTGATCTTAAGGCCCGAAGACCTCTCTCTTACGAAGTGTTGGGTTTTACCGATCCGACATAACGTAAAAGGACTTTCAATGGCAAACATGCTGCTGGTCCCCAAGGGTCCTTCAGTGCTGCTAGTAAATTCTGTAACTCACGATTGCGAGTTGGGCTTCGGGCCCTTCGCAATTGCAATAGTCTTGAACGACGCGGGGAAATACCGAGGGTTTCGCACCTTATTTCCTTCCCTCCGGTCGTGGGACTACACAAGTCCGGGAGGATTGAGTCGTGTGAAGATTTACGAGTGACGTCTAAAGGATCACTTGTAAGGTTGTTGATTGGACGTTTTCATTAACGCACGTCACAACACTTCACCACCCACTGTATTCTCGATGCCTCCGGAACTCAACGGTTTTCTCTAACACAACGGTACAACGGTATACGAACTAAGTAACGCAAAGTGATAGGAAAACGTCGGGTTTTCCTAGGGTTTTTAACAATTACAATTACGAATTACCGGTCGAATTTCACAACTCTTATGCTTACATCTATAGAAATCAAACAAGCATATTCATGGATCATCACATATTTTTACACTATTCTATTTTTAGAAAATATCGGATTTTCTGATGGTTTTCAAACAATACATTGGATTTCAAACACTACTTATGAACTCACCAACATTTCATATGTTGACGTTTTTCAAAATACTTGTATTCTTAGGTAACAGATAAGGTGAAGGATGGTTTGTACTCTATGACGTTTGCTGTGGTTTAAGTAGTATCAAACAGTTATTTTCTTTGAATGTAATGTTTTGAACAATGTAAAGAATATAAACGCTACCAGTTGTATCATTCCAAATGTTGGTGATGTATAATGTTATGTTTCATGTATATGCATTGTGATGGTATTCAATGAGTCACGATAGCCCCCGGACGTTTCCGCCGTCTGGTTCGGGGGTGTGACAATCTGGATCAGGCTCTAGAGCTGAGCAGCTTGATGATCGGATAAGAGAGTTTATTTCAGCGGAAATTATGCGCAACATCATTGAACAAACTTTTGTGATCTTCGGTTCGATCAAGGAAGGGATTTCAGAACTTTTGGATAGCCACCTCGGGGTCTTTCGGGCTGAGATTGTAGCAGAGCAGGTGGGGAATCATCTGGAGAAGAAAGCTTGTGGACCTCTGGGATCCTTCTAGAAGGAGGATCCTATCACTAGCTTTTGTAGTTTGGGATCGGAAGTGAATTGTGTACCATGTCTTTAGGGGAGTCAATTATAGGATTGGATTGTTATAGAGGGTTCACGGGCCCTCCGCGAGGAGTTACCCGACATCATCGGGTGTGTCACTGATAAAGTGGTCGCCGAGATCGAGAGCCGGGCCTCAGCTATCCAGGAAATGGGTGAAATGGTCACAGTGACCCGGGAATAGGATATTGGTTTAGATAGTCAGCTGAGGAAGAGGAAGCAGGCTTCTGGTCTGGCTCGACAAGCTGGATAGTTAGACGCTGCTGTAGTTGGTGCTAGAGACCCGAGGGGTCAAGATGGATGCACGAGGAAGGAGGGAACACGGGATGATGTGTGCAGCAGGTCTAAGTGCGGCAGATGCGGATGGAAGGGTCATAGACACCAAGAATGCATAATAGAAGTATAGTTATGCCATCGTTTCCATCATCCTAGTCCTGTCATGGCGAATTGCCCTGCTCAGTGGTTGGGGTTCTTCATAGTAGGTTGTGGGTATGTATCTTCCACTTTCCTATTAGCTCTTATTATGGTTTTATTTTTATGGTGCTGCATCGGTATTGGTAAAAGTATTTCAAAATTTTGGGGCCTGCTTGTGAATGAGTTATATGCCATCTACATACCCTGGATTTTAGAATGGTAGTTAGAGGTCGTTCCCTTTTTAGAGTAGGTTACTCAGGATGCGGTAACTATAGTATGTATATGTGGGACTCGGGAGTGTCTCGCTAGTTTTCAAGGGAGGCATCATTTGGGTATTGGTCGGATAGATCACAAATAGTGGTAATTGTGGGTTGACAGCAGAGTGGCCAGAGGATGACAAGGAGAATTGGGAATTCTTTCCAAGATGTGAGCTATAAGGAGCTAGTTTGTAACAACGCAAATTTTCAAATAAACTTTTCATTTAAAATAAAGTGATTTCATTCAACTAATTAAAATTATTCCAGGTTTCATATCAAAATACATTTATAAAACCCCCAAGATCTCAAATAGCAGCATTGTGTATACATCACACCGGCGCCTTCCCACGGTCCTCGCTAGTACCTGAAACACATACATAACAACTTGTAAGCATAAATGCTTCGTGAGTTCCCCAGTATACGACTTACACATATACGCCTTTGTAGGCCCTGACCTTCCAGTCCACAACACATCGCCTTCCGGCCCGTAACATAATCGCCTTCCGGCCCATAACATATTGCCTTCCAGCCCATAACATATTGCCTTCCGGCCCATAACATATCTCCTTCCGGCCCATAAACATATACAGCACATAATACATTTACTCTAACACATATAGCACATATATCATCTATCATACCTGACCTTTCTGTCACATAACACATTGCCTTCCGGCCCATAAAAACATACATAGCACGCATAGCAACTATCTTTCCATTTATAGCATATATATATAACACATATCATATCCGACCTTCCGGTCACACAGTCAAACCCTTCCAGGTACAGTATAGTGAGAAGACTCACCTCGTGAATATCGAAAGCTAGCAAATCCCGAAATCACTCGTGCTCGATCCGCCGAGCTACAGACTCCCTATAATACCATATACCCCTTATTAATATCATTCAAGACAACTGACCCTAAGAAATTACATGCAGGTCAACTCTGGTCAACGGTCAACAGTCAACGGTCAACTTGACCGGACTCGGCGAGTGCAAAGGCGACTCGGCGAGTCTAGACATCCTCCCCAACTTTCCCTGATGTTCCCTTTCTACTCGTTGAGTATCCCTCTTGGCTCGACGAGATCCTCGTGGAAGAATCGCGGGGCCACCCCGACTCCACTCGCCGAGTCTGAAGAACAGCTCGACGAGTCCTAGTCAATCTCCAAGCTACTCGGCGAGTCTGTTCATTGGACTCGGCGAGTCCATGCCATGCAGTCGATCAAACTGCTTCCTGAGATAAGTATTGTTCCGAAATACACAAGCATGGGACCTTCTGGACCTGTAAAGGTCCTAATACATGGTTATATTCGTTTGGGTAACAAGGTAATAATCCATCTAATCACCAAATGAGTTCCATAAACCCTAAATCCATGCACACATCAATATAACATAAATGATCCGAAATATTACCTGAATCACGCTCTCTCTGCGTCCCTAAACCTCAAAAATCGAATCCCTTGCAGTTCCTTTAGCCAAAACTCTTCTCCTCCTTGCACAACAATTTCTTCAAGTCACCAATGGCCTTCAATCTTGCTCTAGATGCCCACAGCCGCTTAGGGTTCTTCTCAGTCGACTAAAAGACGGACAATGACGGCATATAGTGCGTTATATACGTTCCAAAACCAAACGGCTAGGGTTTCCGTTGAACAGCGTAGACTCGCCGAGTCCATATCTGGAGTCGTCGAGTCCAGTCGCGAACCCGCGACCAAGTCTATGGTCCTACTCGGCGAGTCGGGCTCCAACTCGCCGAGTCCCCTCCTAAAACACCCCAAAACAATATTATAACAATACCTGAAATTCCGGGCTGTTACAACTCTCCCCCACTAGGACTAGACTTCGCCCTCGAAGTCTCACTCTGCAAATAACTCCGGTTGTTGCTCCCGCATCTCACGCTCCGGTTCCCAAGTCATCTCCGATCCTTTCCGGTGTTGCCACTGAACCAACACCAAAGGTACCTCCTTGTTTCTCAGAACCTTGATCTTCCGATCCCTGATAGCTACTGGTCTCTCGGCGTAGTTCAGGCTCGCATCCACCTGAATATCCTCTAGTGCAACCACTGCCGATTCATCGGCTATACACTTCCTCAACTGCGCTACGTGAAAGGTATTGTGGTTCTGTCCCAACTCTGCTGGCAACTCCAATCGATAGGCTACCCGGCCTACCCTTGCAATCACACGGAATGGACCTATGAACTGGGGCCCTAACTTGCCCCTCTTCCTGAACCGGATCACTCCTTTCCAAGGAGAAACCTTCAGTAGAACAAAGTCGCCAACCTGGAATTCAAGCTCGGACCGGCGTCTGTCCGCATAACTCTTCTGTCGGCTCTGGGCGGTCAATAACCTCTGTCTAACCTGTTGAATCTGCTCTGTCGTCCGAAGTACTATCTCTGTACTGCCCATCACTCTCTATCCCACCTCTCCCCAGCAAATGGGGGTCCGACACCTCCTACCATACAACAACTCAAAAGGTGGCATACCAATGCTCGAATGATGGTTGTTGTTGTAGGAAAACTCTGCCAAGGGTAAATACGCATCCCAGCTACCCCCAAAGTCTAACACACACGCTCGAAGCATGTCCTCCAATGTTTGAATCGTCCGCTCGCTCTGCCCGTCGGTCTGGGGATGGTATGCGGTACTAAAATGCAGTTTAGTACCCAGCTCCTCATGAAATTTCTTCCAGAACCTGGAAGTGAAACGTACATCGCGGTCCGAAACAATCGAGATCGGCACTCCATGCCGAGATACCACTTCCCTCACATATAACTCCACCAACTTCTCCGCTGATGGCAAGGAAGTGTGCACTCTTCGTCAATCTATCCACAATCACCCAAATTGCATCGACTCCCCTGACAGTTTTCGGCAATTTAGTGATGAAATCCATGGTAATCTGTTCCCACTTCCACTCAGGAATCTCCAATGGCTGTAACTTGCCGTGTGGTCTCTGGTGCTCGGCCTTAACTCTACGGCAGGTCAAACACCTCTCAACGAACCAAGCGACGTCTCTCTTCATACAAGGCCACCAGTATTCCTTCCTCAATTCCAAATACATCTTCGTAGCACCGGGATGAATCGAGAATTTCGATTATGAGCCTCTTCCATCAAAGTAATATGCGTACCGCCCACGAACGGTACCCAAATCCGACCCTGAAACATCAGAAGTCCTCGACCATCCTTAACGAACTCCGAAATTAACCCAACGACCCGCTCTTTCTGCTGCATCTCAGATCTCACAGCCTCGGCCTGGGCCCCACTAATAGCATCCAATTCCGGAGTCATCACCGTCAGTCTCAGACATACATCTCGCAATGGAGTGCTCTCCGCCCTGCGGCTCAATGCATCGGCTACCACATTAGCCTTGCCCGGGTGGTACAGGATTTCACAATCATAATCCTTGACCACATCCAACCACCTCCTCTGACGCATATTTAGGTTGGGCTGATCCATCAAATACTTCAAACTCTTATGGTCCGTGTATATCGTACATCGAACTCCATACAGGTAGTGACGCCAAATCTTGAGGGCGAACACTACTGCCCCCAATTCTAAATCATGCGTGGGATATCTCGCCTCATGAGGCTTTAGCTGCCTCGATGCATAAGCTATCACATGACCTTTCTGCATCAACACTGCACCCAGTCCCGAAATCGATGCGTCGCAATATACGATAAAATCTTCCATCCCTTCCGGGAGAGCTAATACCGGGGCTTCGCACCGTCTCTGACGAAGTGTCTCGAAGGAAGTCTGTTGCTCGGGTCCCCATGAGAATGCAACACCCTTCCGGGTCAATCTGGTGAGCGGTACAGCGATCTTGGAGAAGTCCCTAATAAACCTCCGATAGTACCCCGCCAACCCAAGAAAACTCCTGATCTCAGAAGGTGACTTCGGTGCCTCCCAACTCATCACCGCCTCAACCTTGGCCGGATCGACCAATATCCCTGCCTGATTAACAACATGTCCGAGAAATTGGACCTCCCGCAACCAGAAGTCACATTTGGAGAATTTTGCATATAGCTTCTCCGACCACAGTACCTCAAGGACCTCCCTCAAATGTCCCTCATGCTGCTCTCTAGATCGCGAATACACTAGGATGTCGTCGATAAATATAATCACAAACGTATCCAACATCGGCCTGCATATCCTGTTCATGAGGTCCATGAACACTGCCATGGCATTTGTGAGCCCGAAAGGTACCACCACGAACTCGTAATGCCCATACCGCGTCGTAAATGCTGTCTTCTGGACATCCTCATCCCGCACTCTTACCTGATGGTACCCTGATCTCAGATCGATCTTGGAAAACCAAGATGCCCCTTGCAACTGATCGAATAAATCATCGATCCTCGGTAACGGGTAACGGTTCTTGACCGTCACTTTGTTCAACTCCCGGTAATCAATGCACATCCGGTGTGAACCATCCTTCTTCTTGACGAACAGTATAGGTGCTCCCCACGGCGAGCTGCTCGGCCGAATAAATCCCTTCCCCAGCAACTCCTAGAGTTGCGAGGACAACTCTTGCATCTCTGGAGGTGCGAGACGATAAGGCACCTTCGCAATAGGCGCAGCCCCCGGAATCAGGTCGATACCAAACTCTACTTGCCTCGCAGGAGGTACTCCCGGCAACTCCTCGGGAAAAACATCTGGAAATTCGCGCACCACTGGTACCTCCTCCACTGACCTCGGTCTCTCGGAAGCCTCCCGCGTATCCATCACATACGCCACAAAACCCTTACATCCCTGCTGTAGACATTGCCTCGCCCTAGCGGCCGAACAAAAAACTGATCCTGAACGGGTACCCTCGCCGTACACCGTAAGAACTCCCCCACTAGGGTCTCGTATAGTCACCAGCTGGCGCTCACAGTCGATGACGGCACTGAATCGGCTCAACTAGTCCATGCCCACGATGGCACAGACATCACCCATCGCAATAGGAATTAGGTCAATCGGAAACGCAACCCCAAAAATCTCTAGTACGCATCCCCGAAGAACCTCTGTGGCACAAACCACCCTCTCGGCCACTATAGAAACGCTCAGAGGTTGACTTAACGGCTCACGACTAATGCTGATATGCTGACTAAAAGCTAAAGATACAAAGGATCTACTCGCACCCGAATCAAATAACACTAGAGCAGGCATAGAGTTCACAAGGAAAGTACCTACACATATATTAACATAAGCATAACATTTCGACTTTAAATAAATACGCGAATTACAGCATACCTGCCACAACATCGGGCGCAGCGCGGACCTCCTCCGCGGTCAGCTGAAAGGCTCTCCCGCGAGCCCTCGGGGCCTCGACCTTCGCCGGTCGGGTCTCAGTAGTCCTGGTAGTAGGTGTAGATCCCTGACGAAGCTGCGGGCACTCGACCTTCCGATGGCTTGTCTGGTTGCAATGAAAGCAAACCATAAACCCCTTAGGACAATCCCTGACAATGTGTCCTTCCTTGCCACACTCGTAGCAACCACCCGCTCAACACGCCCCCTCATGACCCTTGCCGCACTTTCCGCAAGTGCGGCCCTTCGGACCTCCTATCCTCGAATCAGCAGACTTGATCCGCTTGGCTGCCGGCTGAGACTGAGCCGGTCGCCGGTCCACCTGCCGAGACTAGGCCTCCTCCCTGGCCTGGGTCTCCAACTCGATCTCGCGCTTCCTGGCATTCGCCTGAAGCTCAGTAAAAGTACGATAGGTGGAGTTTGACACAAACTCCCGGATATCCCTCCTCAACACGCCTAAGTACCGGCTCATCCGTGACTGCTCTGTAGACACCAGCTCGGGGCAGAACATCGCCCTCTCGTGAAACTTCCGTGTGACCACCGCAACGGAATCAGTACCCTATTTAAGGGTCAAGAACTCCTGAATCAATCGTTCCCTCTCCACTGGGGGAACGTACTCATCCCTGAACATGCCAGTAAACCTCTCCCATGTCACCGCTGTAATTTCCGCCAAAGTGAAGTTCGCCGTCACGAACTTCCACCAATCCTTCGCTCCCAGACGGAGTTGGTTCAAAGCGAACCGTACCCTCAGGTGCTCCGGGCATGAGCAAGTGTAGAAGCACCCCTCAATGTCGGCGATCCACCTCATCGCAGCAATCGGATCCTGCGTCCCATCGAACTCAGGGGGTTTCGTGTTGCTGAATTCCTGGAATAGCAACGAATCACCCCCTTGCGGCTTGGCAACGGCCACAGCTGCGGTAGCGGCAACGGCTGCAGCTTCAGTCAGTGCGGCGTACCGTTTCTCAAATGCCTCCATCAGGGTGGTCTTAATGGACCCAAACATCTCCGGGATCTCAGCCCGAATCGCCGCAGTTACCTCCTCCTGAATCATCTGACGAATCTCCTCGTCACTCACACCGCTCGAACTCGCTCCGTGGCGTGGCGTAACCATAATGTCTCTGAAATATAACATAAGATTATCAGAGACTCCATCAAGTACTGTTGCACTCGATAACACAACCCTACTCAGTCTCCGACATCCAGGGATTCTTACTTGGGTCTCCCACCGACTCGGTGTCTTCGGTAGTACGGGCCCAATACTACCGACCACACCGTATCAGCATTCTTCCCAAATCTTCCTCCCTAAATCCCGGTTAGTGAGTTCTCTACCTTTGATATACACTATCTACCTGCACGCTATCAAATATCTCATGTCGAAAAACTCCCTAGACTAAGGCATCACAAATCAGGCCACTCTAGTCCTATCATGAATACCTAGTCTTCTAGCATGCATAACAGTTCATAATTCATTGCATAACATAACATTGTAAGGTATTCTGGGGATCTTTACCGTTCGGGCGCTGGCTGATCGTACACACTTCTTCTTTCTTGTTTACCACTTTACCATTTATAAAAGTTTATGCCTTTATTATTTTTAAAAGATTTTTCCTCAAATCCTCGGTTTGAGTTCAGTTACACCCGAAGGTACACACGAATCCCTCAAACCAAGGCTCTGATACCAATTGTAACAACGCAAATTTTCAAATAAACTTTTCATTTAAAATGAAGTGATTTCATTCAACTAATTAAAATTATTCCAGGTTTCATATCAAAATACATTTATAAAACCCCCAAGATCTCAAATAGCAGCAGTGTGTATACATCACGCCGGCGCCTTCCCACGGTCCTCGCTAGTACCTGAAACACATACATAACAACTTGTAAGCATAAATGCTTAGTGAGTTCCCCAGTATACGACTTACACATATACGCCTTTCCAGGCCCTGACCTTCCGATCCACAACACATCGCCTTCCGGCCCGTAACATAATCGCCTTCCGGCCCATAACATATTGCCTTCCGGCCCATAACATATCGCCTTCCGGCCCATAAACATATACAACACATAATACATTTACTCTAACACATATAGCACATATATCATATATCATACCTGACCTTTCTGTCACATAACACATTGCCTTCCGGCCCATTAAAACATACATAGCACGCATAGCAACTATCTTTCCATTTATAGCATATATATATAACACATATCATATCCGACCTTCCGGTCACATAGTCAAACCCTTCCGGTACAGTATAGTGAGAAGACTCACCTCGTGAATATCGAAAGCTAGCAAATCCCAAAATCACTCGTGCTCAATCCGCCGAGCTACAGACTCCCTATAATACCATATACCCCTTATTAATACTCTTATCATTCAAGACAACTGACCCTAAGAAATTACATGCAGGTCAACTCTGGTCAACGGTCAACGGTCAACGGTCAACTTGACCGGACTCGGTGAGTGCAAAGGCGACTCGGCGAGTCTAGACGTCCTCCCCAACTTTCCCTGATGTTCCCTTTCTACTCGTCGAGTATCCCTCTTGGCTCGACGAGATCCTCGTGGAAGAATCGCGGGGCCACCCCGACTCCACTCGCCGAGTCTGAAGAACAGCTTGATGAGTCCCAGTCAATCTCCAAGCTACTCGCCGAGTCTGTTCATTGGACTCGGCGAGTCCATGCCATGCAGTCGATCAAACTGCTTCCTGAGATAAGTATTGTTCCGAAATACACAAGCATGGGACCTTCTGGACCTCTAAAGGTCCTAATACAGGGTTATATTCGTTTGGGTAACAAGGTAATAATCCATCGAATCACCAAATGAGTTCCATAAACCCTAAATCCATGCACACATCAATATAAAAGAAATGATCCGAAATATTACCTGAATAACGCTCTCTCTGCGTCCCCAAACCTCAGAACTTGAATCCCTTGCAGTTCCTTTAGCCAAAACTCTTCTCCTCCTTGCACAACAATTTCTTCAAGTCACCAATGGCCTTCAATCTTGCTCTAGATGCCCACAGCCGCTTAGGGTTCTTCTCAGTCGACTAAAAGACGGACAATGACGGCATATAGTGCGTTATATACGTTCCAAAACCAAACGGCTAGGGTTTCCGCTGAACAGCGTAGTCTCGCCGAGTCCATATCAGGACACGTTGAGTCCAGTCGCGAACCCGCGACCAAGTCTGTGGTCCTACTCGGCGAGTCGGGCTCCAACTCGCCGAGTCCCCTCGTAAAACACCCCAAAACAATATTATAACAATACCTGAAATTCCGGGCTATTACTGTACCGGAATCGAAGTGCGGGAGAACCACCCGAGTGGCCAGAAGCAGAAGTAAGTACGAGACTAGGATGAGTTCGCATTCTTGGTGAGGAAGAAAGCAGCTCAAGTGTCTGCTTGGATTGACGAGCATGTAAGTTGGGAGTTTGGGAAACTTCCTAACATTGATTTCACACTTTGATGATGACTGGTTTGGGAAACCATGTTGGAGATTTTCCGGCAAGGCGCGGGTTTATGCAGCATATAAGACTGCTGGATAGCCACAACAGTCAGTAAGGGAAGTGTTGTAAGATTGCGGGTAAGCCGTAGCATTCTTTGGCAGCCTAGTTAGCGGAGTGTGGGTGGGGGGCATAGCAAGATGATATTCGAGGAGGAGTGGGCCTGCTTATCCCTAGATAGGTGAGACCTGTGGGAGAGCCCACTCCAAAATATGGTTTTGGTGAGACCCGTGGGCAAGGCCCGTGTGTTTATAGCAGCGCAGGTGGGACCTGGTAGAACCCTTAGGGTCAAGGTAGGGGATCGAGGATCCCATGGCTTTAGAGTCAGAGTGGCTGGGTAGATACAGCGGTTCAAGTAGCTGAAGGTTCTTCGTAAGTCGCTGAGGGCGACCGAGAGATTGTTCTAGCGTTTGGTAACCGATGGGAGACCGGTATTCCAGGTAATAGTAGATCAGTTAGGACCAGGATGGTCTCGGTTCATCCAAAAGGCATATGTGAGTCATCAGGATTTCAGGCAGGAGTGATGATAAGGGAATTCGAGCATGGGGCAGTGAGATGATCAGGAGATGCTAAGTTACTCATGTCAAAATTAAATAATCTCAGAGTAATTGATTTGACTCTGTTGCGCAACTCTCATCAGAGTCTTAACCGTTGCAGAGATGAATCTTTTACTCGAAGGATTATCTGATTCACACGTCAGGTGGAGATTTCAGCATTGGAGCATTGTAAGTGAATAATTCAGTGGGTAATGGTGTGATGGCCGACACTGAGAGTGGACGGGGTTGCAGTTTTAGTAGAAGGTTTATTCTTGTCGAAGATAGGAAAGGGTTGTTGTTTATTGAAAGCTATGTTGGGAAGGCCAGTGACGGAGTAGGGTAAAGGGATGAACCCCATGGATGACAAGTGTAAGTGCTCAGGAAGTACCAGAAGGATTACCGGTCATGTAAGAGCGTTGTACTCGAGTGTTGTAGTGATGGGATTGTTCTCAAGATGATACCTTCAAGGATTGGACCGAGCAGGCAAGGTATGCGACTATTAGAAATGTCGTGAGAGGTTACGGGGTGTTAGCCGAAGCGGACTTCGAGGATGAAGTCTAGTTTAAGTGGGGGAGAGTTGTAACACCCCGAATTCAGAAGACCTAAAAGGAAAAGGAAAACCTCCAAAATCAGAAGGCGACTCGTCGAGTAGGTGGGATGACTCGATGAGTAGGAGCGTTTTTTGGGTCGCGGGTTAAGTGACCTACTCGACGAGTCGGGGGACCGACTCGGCGAGTTGGTCAGGGTTAGGGAAACCCTATATTCGGGACTTGGTACCCTATTTAAGCATCTTATTCTCCTCCTCCGGGTTCCATTCCTCAACCTCCAATGTCCAAAACTTAACCCACGAAACCCTAGAGCATTTTTAGGGTGTGAGAGCCAATCTTGAGTGTCTTATGTGTTCTTAGAGGCTAGAAGAAGAAGAAAGAGCTTGAAGATTCAAGAAGAAGTTTGTAGATCCAGCAACATCATCTCATTTCCATCATTTTCTGGTAATAAACTCTTCATCTTGGCTTATAGTTTCTTAGATCACTTTATGCATTGTATGAGAGTTTTGGTCCATGGAGCTTGATATTTGGGACAAGGATGTCCTAAGCAAAGATCCTTTCAGATCTGAAGTCCCTAAGAGCGGTTAAGGCATAAAGATGCAAGCTTTATGCCATTAGAAACCCCTATGCAAGCTTTAAGGAGTTGATATGGCATTTTAAGCTTCAAAAGGCCACGCATGGAAGAAAATGCAGAGACTTTGCGTGTTCTTCTGGTTTATAAGGATTAGATCTATATTGTTATGCTTTGGACTAGAGTAATGAGGGTTTATGGGACATAGAGTTATGTCTTAAAGAGCTAGGGTTTTGTCTAAACCCATTAAGAAGGATAAGGAGTGGGTAAAGTTGGAAACTTTACCCTTATGAGGTCATTTCCAGCATGTAGACGAAGTTTGGGGTTTGGATGTGAAGTGTAGGGGCTTACTCTGTTAAGATATCCTATTCAGACTGAGGGACTCGGCAAGTCCAAGGAGGGACTCGATGAGTCGAAGTGTATTGTCTTGTTTCTATTCAAGCTAGAATTCAGTGAGTCTGAGGGTTCACTCGACGAGTTGATTTGATGAACCGCGACCATGAGTAGCCAGGGAACTCAGCAAGTCGTGGGGTGACTCGACGAGTTGGATCACGATTTCAGGATTCTGATTGCTGGAACTTGATGAGTTGATGGGCAACTCGGCGAGTTGAGTCAACTCGGAGCGTTGACATTGACCAGGGTACACTTAGTTTAACTTTTGGTGGGTATTTTGGTCTAAGTATCATTTTGGTGATTGATAGCTCGGGTAGCCAAAGAAGCAGCAGGCTGGGGGATTATCAGTTAGCAGCCAGTGGAGTATCAGCAAATTTTCAGCAGTGCGAGGTGAGTTTTCCACAAGTAGGAACGGGTCTAAGGCACCAATGTAAGCCCATTTAAGTAGTTATAGTATGCCGGTGTGATCCCGAGAAGTATTTATGTATGCTTAATGTCTTTGTGATTCATGCATGTTTATGTTATGTGTTATATGTTCCGGACTTCAGTTCGATGCCAG
This sequence comes from Lactuca saligna, assembly GCF_052625555.1. Classification (NCBI taxonomy): domain Eukaryota; kingdom Viridiplantae; phylum Streptophyta; class Magnoliopsida; order Asterales; family Asteraceae; genus Lactuca; species Lactuca saligna. The sequence continues at coordinate 168,494,836 of NC_136423.1, read as the reverse complement.
GCAAGCTCGGTGCAGTATATGTTATTATGTTATATGTTTATGTTTATGTTATGTTCAGTTTATACCAGACTTCGGTCCGATGTCGGGCAGGGTCTGATGCAGTGGGCGAGGCCCAAGTTTTTCCGAACTTCGGGTCCGATGCCGGGCGGGGCCTGATGCAGTGGGTGTTGGATTAGATGTTTAAGTCCATAACTATATTGGGTATGTACTTGATCCGGTTTGCATGGTCCATTTGGGTTGCATGGCATCATAACATTTGGATAGACTAAATGAGAGAAATAACACTTAAGGTTATTAATATATTATAAATTCTAATATATTGATAATAATATTTAATTACTATTAGTCAAGAATTAATTTAGATTTAATTATGTGACCAAAGGAGACTAATTAAATATATGGGGTTGATTATGTAAATCATATATTCTTAAAATAGTAGGCTAATGATCCATGGTTTATTAGATTGGGCTAAACCCAATAAGGTGCTCCATGGATAGTCCATGGAGGTTATAAACCCATGGATCATGAAATATGAAAAGCCATGTCAATTAGGGTTTACATTTTGTAACCTACAGTTGACAACACTATAAAAGGAACCCCTTGGCTATCAAAATCATGCACTAAGAAGAGAATAGAGGGGTAGCCAATTTTGCAAGTGTAGTATTTCTCTCAAAAGTTATTCCAAAATTATTGGTGTTGTGTGCAACATTTGAGGCATCACACTTGGGGTGCGTGGCTCACAAAGTTCTCAAGGATTCCAAGCTTCAAGGAAATGGCATGTTCTTCTACTATCATTTAGTTTTATGTTCCCCATGCCATGCTAGATAGGTTATGAACCTTGGAAATCAAATTTGCATGTATCTTATTAAAACATAGATCCAAGGTTTCTAGGGTTGCATGTACACCATAGGAGTGTTAGAATGCTCAAAACCCTTCAGTGGTATCAGAGACTAGGTTTGTTTTCTTGATACTTGATGCTATTTGCAAGAAAAAAAAATTAGTTTTTGGCCTGTTTTGGATTAGAATTATTACAACAAAGTTTTTTTGTTCATAAAACTTGATTTTGATGTTATGGTAATGTTTATTCTCATCCAAATAAATGGCTACTGTCAAAATTTCAAGTTTTATATGGTTTATTTATGATTCTTGAAATTGTTGATATACATATTCATGAACTTATGAGTTTTGAAGATGATAGGAATTATTTGTAGCTTGCTTGTTAGTTTAATTCTTGATAATTATGTGTTTTAATGGAATCCATAATTTGTCCTCAAGTTATGGATTACCAAAAGTCACTCTTTTAAATTCAATTATTAAACACATAGGTTACATCAAATGAAAATTCTCTCATTTTATTACATCATTAACTCATAAGTTATGAAAGATGAAAAGTTTTGAAAGTTACAAAACTTGCCCTCAAGTTTTAAAACATGTAAAGTCACTCTAAAAAAAACTTTAGTTCCAACCCCTAGAATTTTAAAAGTTAAAATTCAACCCTTATACTTTATAATATTATATGTTTAATAATAATTATATATGTATAAGATCAAGTCATTTTTCCGTTTGTAGGCCTCATTCACGAAGCCGGTCTATAAGGGGGTATAAGGTTGTTATCTATAAAATGGCAGCTTAATGGGTGTCCACTCTCACCCACCGCTTCCTTGATCGGTGGAGGGTCGTTAGCCGAACGGGTAAGACAAGGACTTTAAACCTTCATAAAAAGTATGATGAATATAAAGTAACTAAATGTTTTTTTATAAATTCACAATCTTAGTTACATTAGGAAAAATGTGAATAAGGTGCTAACCCATGAAATTACACTTTGCACTTTGATTAAGTCGTTAGTGGAGAGTGTGTGGTTAACCGGCACACTAACTTGGACTTAACAAGGTAGGCAAAGGGCAACATAATATTTATCATAGTATTGGTGGAGCGCATGTGGTTAACCGGCACATCGATTAAGGGGTAAATATTAAGGGTACCAAGTAATTTGCATGGTTACTTCACACCTTGTTTTGTGATCCTCAGCATCACAGTCACAAAACCTGAAGGGCACACTCGAGATTGAAACATTCCATTAAAAAGTTCAATGAATCTCAAAGAATCTAGGAGTTTCAAAACCAATTAAAAGCTAATAATTTATTTCGTTTTTCACGATGGAAATTGGTGAATCGTTATTCACCTACCTTCAAATATTTTATAGCTTGGATTACGACATCCATCTTCTAACGTATAAAATATTGTGTTATGTTCTAGCCTTAATATTACATTTTGGTGTTTTATTAAGGACTATCTTTATATCTAATCTAAACTTGTCTTTCTTCTTTTTCAAATGTCTTCCAACAATGCTACTTCTGGCTTAAACACTACCGGTTCCTTCTCTCTCATGAACCTTTGTGGGAGAGTCATCTTTGATGGATCAAACTTTACAGATTAGATCAAGAACATCAGGATGGTCACTCGGTATGAGAACAAAGAATATGTTCTCGACAAGGAGCTTAAGGTACCCGAGTTGTCTGCTACTCCTGAGGAGATTGCTGAATATGAGGCACATGAAAGAGATGCTACCAAAGTGGCGTGCATCATGTTGGCCACTATGACAGTCGAGCTCCAAAAGTCCTATAAGGACTACTATCCTTTTGAGACGCACCAGGATTTGATGGACCGCTACTATCAGAGTGCTCGTCAAAAGCGATATGAAATTATATCCTCCATGATAACAAACCAGATGAAGGATCACGGGCCTTATGCAGAAAATGAAAAGGCATGTGGACCGTTTGATGAAGCTGAATGTGAACTTCCCCGAGGAGTTGGCAATTGACATCATTTTGCATTCCTTACCCTCGTATTATGATCAATTCCGCATGACATACCACATGAACAAGGAGGAATTTACACTTAGAAAACTCCAAGGACCCTTGAAGACTGCCGAAAGTGGTCTTAAGGGTAAATCGGTTGTTACCACTCCTACTCCAAACTCCGCCCCTGTCTTGGCAATCGGGAAAGGTAGAGGAAAGAAGAGGAAGAACCATTCAAAGGGTACCAAGGGAAAGTCCCTTGATGGCTCCTCTTCAAGTGGAACCAAGAAATGTTACGTCACTCCTTCTTCTGACCCAAAAGAGGTTGAATGCTTCTATTTCCATGAAAAGTCGCACTGGAAGCGGAATTGCCCAAAGTACCAGCAAGATGTGAAGGATGGGAAAGTAAAACCCAACCATGCAGGTATTTACACTATATTGTCTAATAACTCACCCTATTCTAATTCTTGGGTCCTTGATACCGTTTTTGATATTCGTATTTGTTCTTATTTGCATGGAGTAAGAAGAAGCGAGAATGTGGAGCATGGAAAGATAAACTTGATCATGCGGAATAGGAAAGCTTCACCTGTCACCAAGATTGGAGTTTATTCTTTGTTGCTAAGTAGTGGGTTTACATTAGATTTGAATAAATGTTGTTACTTGCCTGAAATGGAAAGAAATATTATTTCCTTTCATGCTTTGTACAAACAAGGGTTTACATTTTCTTTTGATAATGAATGTACTGGAATAAATGTTTTCTTTAATAATGTTCTTTATTTTAAAGCATTAGCTTGTGATGGTGTGTATGAAGCCGTGTCTATTGTAGATAACCTAGGCAATAATGTGTTGTGTATTGATTCTTCTAATAATAATAACTTGGATAAAGCAACATTATGGCATTGTCATCTTGGACATGTAAGTAAGAAACACATACACCAACTCCAAAAGGATGGAGTCTTGGAGTCATTTGACCTAAAGTCTGATGATAGTAGTGAATCATGCTTACTTGGAAAAATGACAAAATCACCATTAACTGGTTCTTGTGCTAGAGGTGAAGGTTTGTTGGATCTGGTACACACAGATGTGTATGGACCCTTCAAAACTTCCATAAGGGATGCTAATCGTTATTATGTGACTTTTACAGATGATTATAGTAGATATGGATATGTCTACTTAATCAAGCATGAGTCAGAGACTTTCGAAAGGTTTAAAGAGATTAAACAGGATGTAGAGAATCAATTCGGCAGGAACATTAAGATGCTTCGATCCGATCGAGATGGTGAGTATCTTAGTACAGAGTTCCTTAACTATCTTAAGGAATGTGGGGTTGTCTCACAATTGACACCTCCTAGGACACCACAGTTGAATGGTGTAGCTGAGAGGTACAATCGAACCTTGCTGGATATCGTTCGTTCCATGATGACACGAGCTTCGCTACCAATCTCATTCTGGGGGTATGCCTTAGAGACTGCTGCCCATATCCTTAATCTAGTCCCTACAAAGAATGTTGTCAAAACACCTCATTAGATGTGGACTGGAAAAGTTCCCAATCTCGACCACATCAATATTTGGGGTTACAAGGCATTCATGAGGCCCAAGTCTCACGATAAGCTTGAACCTCGAAGTGAGAGGAGTATTTTCATCGGCTACCCACAGAGATCCTTTGGTTACCTCTTCTACAGACCTAGTGATAAAGTAGTCTTTGTAGCAAGGAGAGGATTCTTTCGAGAGAGAGAATTCATAAGCCAAGGAAACAGTGGGAGGCAAATTGATCTTGAAGAAATTCAAGAGTCAAGTGGTGAAGGAGCCTCAACCTGAGGAGGAAACTTCTGTTGATCTGACAGAAGAGTCTGTACCTCTGAGGCGTTCCACGAGAGTTAGGAATGTACTTGAGCATTACTATGGTTTCCAAATTACTACGGAAGGTGATACACTTATCAGTGATAGCACACTAGTGAGTTTGGAGCTGTGTTTGTTATAGATAACCTAGGAAAGAACCAAGTGGTAGAGTTTTTAACAAGGTTTCCAAAAACATAAAGAACACTGAAATCGAGTTATAACGAAGAAGTTATGACCAATCGAAAATCCGCGTCAAAACCGGTAAAACACTGTTCAGTGTAAAATTTGAATTTTCAATGATAAAAGGATTTTTAGCCTTAACAATCTAAATGAAACTTGTAGAATATGTTAAACCGATAACGTTCATAAAAAGAACGTCAAAATCTGACTTCGTATGAGGAAGTTATGATTTTTCGAAGTTCCGGTTTAGCACTAGACTGCTAAAAATTCAAAATATAAATCGATCGATATTTAGCCAACGCAACTTAAACGAGAATCAAAGGTCCCGTCAAAAGTAGCACAACGGTAAAAAGACAGACGAAAACGAACGTCGGATGAAGAAGTTATGAATTTTTAACAGATTCCCGTCCCGGTCTGTTTAAAATAATAATATTAAAAATAAATTCAAAACCAGCCGACGAAGTCTAAACGAAATTCATAGAGTATGATTTCACCTACGCGTGCATATAAAGAACATCAAAAACGGAGCTCGTATTCGAAAGTTATGAATTTCGCAAGTTTTTGGCACAAAAATCAAGAATTTGTGGATAACCAAGAAATTTCGCATGTCATCCTCGGACACGTCATCCCTCGCATGCGAGGCTGCCACGTGTCATTTTCGGGTTGGACTGCAAATCTCCATGTCACCATCAGATTGGACCACAGCCGCGGACCAGTAAGAAACCTACACCTTCGAATCGGACACCCCTTGGACACCCCCTTCGCATGCGTGGCCTTCTCCAATTGGACCGAAGCCCGGTCCACTTAGAAGCCAACACGCGCCTTGCATCGGGTCAAAGCTTCGCAACCGCCTCAGACTTCGCATGTGGCTTCGCTGCTGACTGTCACGTACCTGCTGACTCTTCCCTCGCTTCGCCACTTGTCCGATGACTAAGCTGCTCGGTCGAACCCTCGCACCCCTATATAAAGGGTGCGAGCCTTCTCGGATGAAAGGCATTTTTCACCCCAAAATTTACCGTTTTTCACATTTTAGCCCCTTAAACTTTCTCACGACCTCCGAAGCAAGCCCCGGAACCCCGAAATTCTCGAGAATTCATCCTCTCTCCTGTCGAAACTCTGCCCGGTTTGAGCCGGTTTTTCGTCAAACAAACTTTCTCCGGGAAACGAAACGCTGCCCGAATCACCGCTTATCAAGGTGAGTTCATACCCCTATAATATACCTTTTTAAATGGTTTTATATGCTTTTTAAGGGGGGGGGGGGGGAATACAAGTTTAACACAATATTAAGTTGTGTTAATAACTGTATGTGATAATAATCACACAAAGAATTTCCGTATGCTTTTCAGAATTACCAAATACTTTCAAAATAACGTGAGGCCATGTTGAATCTTTAAAGTCATGTAAAAACTACGTTAAATTCTTTGAAAAATGTTTTATAAGCTATTTCAAAGTATAAATGCCAAAATCATGTTTATATATGTATAAATATATAAATAAGATTTGAAGGGCTTAGGACTAATGAATTATCCTATATCCTTTTCCTTGTTTGGATGTGGAATTAGGGTTGTATTATTTATCAGAAGGTCGTGTCCTTCTTAATTATATATATATATATATATATATATATATATATATCATATATATATATATATATATATGTATAATATATATATATATATATATATATATATATATATATATATATATATATATATATATATTATACATATATGAGTACAAAAGGTTACTCCTTTTGGTATCATCACCTTTGTATCAGGCTGAGCAAAGGTGTTCATCCATGAGAAACCATGCTAATCAGATAGAACATATAAATTATAATAGGTATAATTTACGATTCAAAACTAAATATACAAGTATGATTCACGACTGTATACTTTCCAAAGAAATTACCAAAATACATTCAACTATACCAAGATATGTATAATACCTTTAATATAAAAACAACATATTAAAGAAGTAAAGATACATCATACAAGGTTTGCATTAGCAATGGTACTATACAGGGTACCAGAGTTAGCAAACATGGGGTAATGTCAGGTATGCATTAGCAATGGTACTATACAGAGTACCAGAGTTAGCAAACACGAGGTAATAATACACAATTCCGGGTTTGCATTAGCAATGGTACAATATAAAGTACCAGAGTTAGCAAACACAAGTACCAGAGTTAGCAAACATGAGGTGATAAAACATAATTCTAGGTTTGCATTGGCAATGGTACTATACAGAGTACCAGGTTTGCATCACCAGTTTAAACGCCTACAAAGCATTTGTTTCAGGCCATCCGTCATAGTATGGTTATAATAACTACTCATTAAAATGATATTAACAATATGTTAGTGTATAAACAAATAAACGAAAGTACACCTTCAAAGTACCAGTTTATAGAATACAAAATACACTGGTTTAATACAGTATTCATTAACACCTGGTGGAGCCAGGCACACTCTCAGTTTCAAGTTTTCATAAAAGAATACAAATACAAAACAGTAATACAAAGAGAACGGTTTATGGGAATAAACTACTTATCGAATGGAACTTAGTCACTCAATCTCGGTAAACTAGTATAACATAAAAGACCTTTAGTGGTTAATTCTATAATTCCTTAGTTATTACATCATAGTTATACATAAGTAATGTTCGATTGACAGTGAAGTGTGTGACTTCCGCCTTACTTCCTGTTCCTTGTTTGGTTGTGGGCTTAGGGCAGATACACCCATTTGACTGTCCATTCGATATGCTGTTATGTATAATCAGTATAAACTAAGTAATAACAGAGGGAAGCTATTGAGGTTATCAATCTATCACCTCAGGCAATATAGGATTTCCTGGAGAAACTAGTGAACTTATCCAAAGAACTTAGTGTATACTTTACAGAACTAAAATACTTATGAACTTGTCAACTTAAATGTTGATCTACTCTTTCCAAATAACTTGTATTCTCAGGAATCCAGTTGATAGTTACACTCCAGAAGCGTTTGATAAGACTACCTAGTACCGTACTGCGACTCTTGTCTTCTACTGTAGCTACTTTAGTGTTTGAATATGAAATGTTTAAACATGTCACTCCCCCAAACCAGAACGGCGGAAACGTTCGGGCGCGGAGGACTTCATGTAAGTATCACAACACATGCAATATACTAATCCAAGTACAAACAACCATTTCATTAATAAGTATAAGTTTTACATAAGTGTTTCAACATTACATATTCAAACACCAAAGTAGGTAAGTAGAAGACAAGAGTCACGGTACGGTACTAGGTAGTCTTCTCAAGAGCTTCGGGAGTATACCTGTCTACTGGATTCCGACAAATACAAGTTATTTGAAAAGATTAGATCATCATTTAAGCTGGTGAGTTCATAAGTATTTTAGTTCTGTAAAGTATACTCTAGGTTCTTTGGAAAAGTTCACTGGTTCCTCCAGAAAATCCTATATTTCGTGAGGTGATAAACTGATAACCTCAATAGTTTCCCTCTGTAATTACTTAGTTTATATTAATTATGTATAACCTAATATCGAACTGACAGTGAAATGGGTGTATCTGCCCTAAGCCCACAACCAAACAAGGAACATGAAGTAAGGCGGAAGTCACACATTTCATTGTCAATCGGATATTACTTATATATAACTCTGATGTAATAACTAAGGACTTATAGAATTAACCACTAAAGGTCTTTTATGTTATACTAGTTTACAGAGATTGAATGACTAAGTTCCATTTGATGAGTGGTTTATTTCCAAAACCCGCTTCATTTGTAAAAGTGGTTTAATCCCATAACCGTTCCATTTGTAAAAGTGGTTTACTCCCATAAACCGTTTCCTTTGTATAAGTGGTTAAATCCAGTAACCCGTTTCTTTTGAATAAGTGGTTGAATTCCATAAACCGTTTCATTTGTAAAAGTATTCTTAGTTATATGTGCTCTATGGTAAAAACCTTTGTATTAATCCTGAAAAATATTATATTATCCATAATACTGCCTTGTGGTTTTAAATGTTCAAAAACAGAAGTACAAGTATATTTACCATACTTGATTTCATGACACGTAGCTTTTACTGTAAGTAAAAACTACAGAAGGTATATTTGGTCGGGATGTAATTATCTTTTCTTACTATTTTAAGATAAGTATATTACTTAGTAACTCACTCATTGTTTTATCCGTGTTAGTTCTATTAACCATACTAATATGACTGATATGCCTGCGGCGACGTTCTTCAGGCGTCGGAATGGAATGATATTTGACACCCTAGGCCTGCCGGCCAAACTGTAGCGAACAGTAGAGGTGCAGGATTGTCAGTCCCATATAGATCTATACACAAATTCATGCTCTTCCTACAAGAGATTCTGGTTAATAGGTCAGGACTTAAATTCGTACTTAGATAAGTACACCGTGAAGGGTCTCACAAATTTACTGTTTCAACGAGATTTACGATGTATTATTACCCCGTGATTGCTAACCCTGGTACTCTGTATCGTACCTTTGTTAATGCAAACCCGGTATGATGTATTATTACCCCGTGATTGCTAACCCTGGTACTCTGTATCGTACCTTTGTTAATGCAAACCCGGTATGATGTATCTTTACTTCTTTAATATGTTATTCGCACATTAAAGGCATTATACGTATCCTGGTGTAGATAAATGAATTGTTGGTAATGTCCTTGGAAAGTATACAGTCGTGAATCATACTTTTATATTTAGTCTTGAATCATAAATTATACCAATTATAATTTATATGCTCTAATCTAATTAGCATGGTTTCTCATGGATGAACACTTTTGCTCAGCCCGATACAAAGATGGTGATACCAAAAGGAGTAACCTTTTGTACACATATATGTATAACATATATATATATATATATATATATATATATATATATATATATAATTAAGAAGGAAACGACCTTCGGACAAATAGCACAACCTTAACTCCACATCCAAACAAGGAAAAGGAAATAAGATAATTCATTAGTCCTAAGCCCTTGAAATCTTATTTATATATTTATACATATATAAACATGATTTTTGGCATTTATAATTTGAAATAGTTTATAAAACATTTTTCAAAGAATTTAACGGAGTTTACATGACTTTAAAGATTTAACATGGCTTTAAGTCATTTTGGATGTATTTGGTAATTCTTGAAAGCACACGGAAACTATTTGCGTGATTATTATCACATACAGTTATTAACACAATTTAATATTGTGTTAAACTTGTATTCCCCCCTAAAAAGCATTTAGAAACCATTAAAAATGTAAATTATAGGAGTATGAACTCACCATGATTGGTGGTAATTCGGGCAGCGTTTCGTTTCCTGGAAAATAGTTTTTTTGACAAAAAATCGGCTTAAATCGGACAGAGTTTCGACAGAAGAGAGGATGAATTCCCAAGAATTCTGGGACTACGGGGCTTGTTTCGGGCTTTAGACACGATACTGGGGCCTTGGGGGTCATGAGAAAGTTTACGGGGTGGAAATGTGAAAAACGGAAAATTTTGGGGTGAAAAACTCTTCAAATGCGAGAAGGCTCACACCCTTTATATAGGAGTGCGAGGGTTCGGCCGAAGGGGGACAGGTGGGGAGGCGAGGGTGAGTCAGCAGCACATGCATCGGAAGGAGCAAAGGCAACAAGTGCGAAGTCCGGATGCGAGACAGCGAGGCAAGGCGCGTGTCGGATCGCTACTGGGTCGAACTTCGGTCCAATCAGAAGCTGCCACGATGATCCGAGGGGTGTCTCCTGCGAGGGTTGTCCGTTGCCTATTGGACCTTGGTCTCGGTCCAATCAAATGGTGACACGGCAAAATTCGGTCCAACCAGAGGATGACGCGTGGAGGCCTTTCATGCGAGGTGACGTGTCCGAGGAGTGACTCAGCGAAATTTCCTGGTTTTCAATATTTTCTTGATTTTTGTGCCAAAAACTTGCGAAAATCATAACTTTGGCATACGAGCTCCGTTTTTGGCATTCTTCATATGCACACGTAGGTAAAATCATACTCTACGACTTTCGTTTAGACTTCGTCGGCCGGTTTTGAATTTATTTTTAATTTTATTATTTTAAACAGACCGGGACGGGAATCCGTTAAAAATTCATAATTTCTTCATCCGACATCTGTTTTCGTTTGTCTTTTTACCGTTGTGCTACATTTGACGAGTCCTTCGATTCTCGTTTAAGTTGCGTCGGCTAAATATCGCTCGATTTATATTTCAAATTTTTAGCTGTCTATTGTTAAACCGAAACTTCGAAAAATCATAACTTCCTCATACGAAGTCAGATTTTGACGTTCTTTTTATGAACGTTCTTGGTTTAACATATTCTACAACTTTTATTCAGATTGTTAAGGCTAAAAAGACTTTTATCAAAAATTCTCTTTTTACACTGAACAATGTTTTGCCGGTTTTATCGCGGATCTTCGATTGGTCATAACTTCTTCGTTATAACTCGGATTTCAGTGTTCTTTATATATTTGGAAACCTTGTTACAATCTCTACCACATGGTTCATCCCAATTACGATTATTGATCAATTTATTTTTGACCAAAATTTGACTGGTGTCACATTATCCCCCCGTTAGAGGGAATTTCGTCCCAAAATTAAGTCTAAAGTGATACTCATGGACTAGGTCTAATCTTCCCTTTCCCGAGTGAATTTAGGTCCCCGGTTTGTAATCCAATGAACCTTCACTAACGGGATAAGACTTTGCGTGGTTCTTTAGATTTCCTTATCCCTGGTTTTTATTGGTTCTTCTACAGAGTGTAGACTTTTATATAACTTGATTTCATCAAGTGAAATAACAAGTGTTTTATCGGATAGACACCTCTTAAAATTAGATATGCGAAAGATGGGATGAATGTTATTAAGCTTTTGTGGTAGTCTAAGTTTAAAGGTACAAGACCGATTCTGGTAATAACCTCAAATGGTCTTATGTACTTTGAGTTTTGTATGTCACACTTTATAAAGTGCATCTTGTCTTTCCTGAGTGAGACCTTCATATGACAAGGTCATCAATCCTGAAATTCCAAGGGTTTTCATTTATCAAAGCCGTAGTTTCTCTGGTTAACTCTGGAAGCTTTATGCAGCTTCCCGATTTGTATTTTGTTTTTGGTAGTTTCTCGGATGAATTCCAGATCAGCGAGGGTGATGTGTTGAAATTGGATCTCTAGGTAGTTACATATTACCTAATTTAGTCTAGTGCAGATGGGATCTGTACTTGTGACCACATAAGGTTTTGAATTGAGCAACTTGAATGCTAGTGTGATAATGGTCTTGACTAATTGGTAAATGGGTATCCCATTCTTTACCATAGTTGATCCTATCGAATCATGACTACTCTAGTTCGTAGAGATTTTTTTAGTGATGGCCTGAACTAGAAGATGATTGTATTATCTCAGTGGAGATAACAGATATTCGCATATCGTGCTCTCACACGTTCCAGTTATCTTCTCTACTAGCCACATTTTCAGGTCTCACGGCTTCCTGTTGTGCCTCCTTACTTTGTGTGGAGAGATTTGAATGGGTTATCATAGTCAATGATTGGAACTATGACCTAGGTAGTCTTTTCTACTTAAGGTGTTAGTTACTATATTGGCTTTGTCGAGATGATAAAGAATTTCGAATTCGTAGACATTTAGTAGCTCGACCCACTGTCGTGGTCTCATGTTGAATTCTACCTGGTAGAATACATGATGTTGGCTTTTGCTCCGAAGTTCCTGATCAGACTCATACATCGCTCATCCATCATCACCTCGTGTATACAAGTCGTATATAATTCAGATTTCCCAAAATGTTCAAATGGGTGACTCTGCCCTAGGTCCACAACCAAACAAGGAACATGAGATAGGGCGGAAGCACACATCCTTAATCTTGTTAAGTCTAACTTATATACCACCCTTGTATATACACTTAGCAACGATAGATCAAGTTAATGATTTCTTAGTCTCTATTCTTGAACTTGACCTATGGTACAATGATTTTCCTATGAGATCTATTGAGGTATTTCAATAGTTACTGACTTCTAAGACTACTTCTGTGTTTTTCGTTTGAAGTTTCATGTCTACAATGTAGGCTAGAATGGCGTGGTACTCTTCTCATGGGTACTTCTGAAGTTTTGAAATGAGAGGAAACCTAAGGGTTTTGTGTTATGGATTGAAAGAATTTCATCTTACGGCTGATTAAGGAAAAGTTCTCTTATACAGCCTAAGAATTTTCAAATGGCAAGGGCAGGCCAAACCATGTCGAATGAGGATGTTAGAATTTTCTCGATGAAATGGATATTAAGTCATTCTGGGATGAATGATTACTAGAATGATATCCTAAGTACCTAAGTTTTCCGCGCTTCTAGTTTTATTCTGTTATTATCACTACGAACCCCTTTTTGATTCGAAGTTGGCGGGTACTACCAATACGAGGGTCCTGATAATTTGAAATTATGAACTTTCATGAAACGATCCTTACTAGGTCTCTCTATAATTGCTTGGTGCATACAAGTCATGTATAATTAAGATTGGTAAGACCTTAGACTTAGCAACCTTGCCCTAAATCCACAACCAAACAAGGAACAGGAAATGAGGTGGGATTACTCACTCTAACTCTACAAATCTTAATTATAAATGACCCTTATGTATACACTAAGTTAGCATAGTTTACATGTTAGGGTTTCAAATTTTTATATAAGTGTTATGATTTAGTTTGAACGGAAGAGTAATCATTATTATAAATAGTTATCGGGGTTTGGAAGCATACCAAAATATAGCAGGGTTCTTTGATGCTTTCCCATGTATTGGGATCAAAATCCTCCTGCTCCCCCGTAGTTCTTCTCTGTTTGACAGTCCCTCTTGTAATGTCATGTTTCACCACAAAGGTGACATATGGGAATGGTTCCAACATCAGTAGTCGAAGTGATGAACTCGATCGGAGTTCTACAGATGCAGGAGGTATGCCCCTTTATGTTGCATCTATTGAAATGCAGGTCTTAGAAAACTCAATGATGATGGTAGTTGCACTTGCTGCAGTGTGGGAGGTTTCCTAAGTACGGGTTGGTTAGTGCTAGAATAACAGGGCTGATGGGGGTATTGACTACCCCAGTTCGTTGCCCTCTGTTAGGTTCTTGAGTTGAACAACTCCTTTTCAAGTTCTCGAACTTTTGTTTAAGGATATTAGGCTTAAGGTTCGAGGTGTCCTTACAAGTAGGTGCTTGTGGCTGTACTTGGTGATCACTACGATCGGGGTTACCGATAGCATTACTACTAACATTTTCATTGTTAGCATTAAGGTGTACCACGACAGCTGTTACAGCTGCTGTGACCGTAGCTTGAAATGTAGCTGCATCTATCTGAAGGATTGGTGTTTTGCTGGTGGGTTGGTTACATTTCTTTGGAGGCATGATTATGTTATATGATAAGAAAATTAGTTCGTGAGCGACTATCGTATCTCTAGATGTATTCTAACCATTTGTATCTATGTATTAATCTTTCGTTTTGTTATATTGTTCTTAATGATTCGACCTGCATCCCTATGATGTTGTCCTGGTAAGGAATATAGTTAAGTTTCTAGAATGGTTAGGAACAGAGTATCATCCGAACTAAGTTACCTTCGCTTGGTGGATATCGTTTCCCAATTTTCGAAAATATTCGAAAACAATTCATAACAGTGTCTACATAGAATAGACTTATGAATTTGAGAAGTAATCACCATCAATTAAGATTCTGTGATCTGATTTATGGTCATTAGCTATGACAGGAAAAGAGGATAAGCTCCAAACCTAATGTGAGTAATGAAATCACTAACTCACTAGGTTGAAGCGATTTACAAGTTATTACTTAAATGAAAAGGTGCTCAAACTCTTCACATGAATCATGCGTGGTTTTCCTTTGTTCTCCATTTTATTCTCTCCTAGTATTGATTTATTCTCTCCTGGTATCTATACGGTGTTTTTCTCCTCTATGGTATATTGAATTCCCGGGCTATCTTACTTCCAATTCTGACCCTGGTCCCCATTGCTTCGTAATGACGATTTTGAATCTCTGAAGTTCATGCAAATCTCTCATTGGTGTCCTTAATAGGGTAAGGTCACTAAATGATTTCTATACTTTATGTACTTCTCATATGTTTCTTTCTTGGGATTTCCCTAATGAAATTCTGTTGGATCCTCCTTTACTCTTCTATTGATTTCCAGAGTATTTATCTAAGAGGTTTATACAAGAATGGGAATGTTTAAAGAATCTATGAAAAAATTTAAATTTTTACAAAGGTGATTTTTCCTGGTCCTCCTATAATGACATGGGGTGTACCGATTATATATAATCCATATCAAATAGACCTTCGAATAAGTAATCCTACTCTAAAACCACATCCAAACAAGGAAAAGGAAGTAGAGTGAAAATCACCTATTCTAAGTCCATAAAATCTCGGCTATATATAACCTTAACGTATCAACTTAGTACTTATAAACTTATCAGAAAAGATCTTTTTAACATTTCCCAAAAGTTTATTTAAAATACTTCCATGGTATTTGATTCTTGGACTTCCAGTTATTAGAAGTTGATAAGTTTTCAGTTTTCTTGTTATAGCATCCTAAAATATTTCTATAGTATTTTAACCTTTGTGTTTGGTTATACAATTCATCTAGTACCTAGGTAAGTTTTAGACTTGTTGCAACAATACAATCACTCCCAAACACATGTTGGTCATATCTCAAATGAATATAGTTGATCAGTCTATATTGATCCCAGATATGATTACATAACTGTCCAGGTTTAACTATAATGTTCAACATCCAAATACTTTTGTTTTGTTCCTCTTGTGATACTCATTCTAGTATATATATTCTGCATGTACTTATACTTTTATAAAATATTTTTATATTTTTAAAGTATAACTCTTGGTCAGAGTGTTTTTATCCCAATGGGTTTATAGTTGTATATCTTTTGTGACTGATATACTGAGTTCACTATAAACAATGCTCTGATACCAATCTGTCACACCCCCAAACCAGAACGGCGGAAACGTTCCGGGGTGAAGGACTTCATGTAAGTATCACAACACATGCAATATAGTAATCCAAGTACAAACAACCATTTCATTAATAAGTATAAGTTTTACATAAGTGTTTCAACATTACATATTCAAACAACAAAGTAGGTACAGTAGAAGACAAGAGTCGCGGTAAGGTACTAGGTAGTCTTCTCAAGTGCTTCGGGAGTATACCTGTTTACTGGATTCCTGAGAATACAAGTTATTTGAAAAGAGTAGATCAGCATTTAAGCTAGTGAGTTCATAAGTATTTTAGTTCTGTAAAGTATACTCTTGGTTCTTTAGAAAAGTTCACTGGTTCCTCCAGAAAATCCTATATTTCCTGAGGTGATAAACTGATAAAATTTCCCTCTGTAATTACTTAGTTTATATTAATTATGTATAACCTAATATCGAACTGGCTGTGAAATGGGTGTATCTGCCCTAAGCCCACAACCAAACAAGGAACAGGAAGTAAGGCAGAAGACACACATTTCACTGTTAATCGGATACTACTTATATATAACTCTGATGTAATAACTAAGGACTTATAGAATTAACCACTAAAGGTCTTTTATGTTATACTAGTTTACAAAGAATGAATGACTAAGTTCCATTTGATGAGTGGTTTATTTCCATAACCCGTCTCATTTGTAAAAGTGGTTTAATCCCATAACCGTTCCATTTGTAAAAGTGGTTTAGTCCGATAAACCGTTTCTTTTGTATAAGTGGTTAAATCCCATAACCCGTTTCTTTTGAATAAGTGGTTGAATTCCATAAACTGTTTCATTTGTAAAAGTATTCTTAGTTATATGTGCTCTATGGTAAAAACCTTAGTATTAATCATGGAAAATATTATATTATCCATAATACTTGTAACAACTCAAATTTTCAAATAAATTTTTCATTAAAAACAAAACATCATTATTCGACAAAAGGGCTTATTCTAAGTTTATTTCAAGAATATAAATAATAAATCTCCAGGATCTTCAACAGTGGCAGTGTGTACGTGTCACGCCGGCGCCTTTCCACGGTCATCACTAGTACCTGAAAAACATAAACACAACTAGTAAGCATAAATGCTTAGTGAGTTCCCCAGTATACGACTTACCCACATACGCCTTCCGGCCCGGACCTTTCGGTCCACATAACATTGCCTTCCGGCCCGTAAAATAATCGCCTTCCGGCCCATAATATATATCGCCTTCCGGCCCGTATTAGATTGCCTTCCGGCCCATAGTATTTTGCCTTCCGGCCCATGATAGTATAAAACATAACACATGTAACATAATACACATAACACATAAATCATACATCTTACCGTCCTTTCTATCACATAGAGTCTCGCCCTCCGGCCCGTATAAGCATACATCACATATAAGCACACATCACATATAAAGCATCTACCTCTCTAGACATAGCATGAATATAACACATACGACCTTCCGGTCTCACAGTCAAACCCTTCCGGGTGAAGTATAGTGAGAAGACTCACCTCGTAGTACGCAAGCTATAAACTCTTCGAGCTACTCGCACACGATCCGCTAATCCGCAGGTTCCCTATAATACCACATCCTTTGTTAATGATCTTATCAAACAAGACACTGACCCTACTAAGTTATATACAGGTCAATGGTCAATCTTGACCGGACTCGTCGAGTGCAAAGGGTAACTCGACGAGTATAGACACCCTGACACCACTCGCCGAGTCTGGAGAACGACTCGACGAGTTCCAGTAGATCTTCAAGCTACTCGCCGAGTCTGAAGAACAACTCGGCGAGTCCTAGTGAACCTTCAAGCTACTCGCCGAGTCTGATCATTGGACTCGGCGAGTCCTCGCCATGCAGTCAATCCGCTGCCTCCTGTATTTCGCATGATTTCGAAGTATATAGATATAGGGCTTCCTGGACTTTCACATATACTATTACAGGGGTTTTAAACACTTATAACAACAATATAATCTAACAATCCTTAAATGGGTTTCCTAAACCCTAAACTCGCATACAACGTAAAAGTTACAGATTTCGATTCGTAGATTACCTGGAAACGTGTTCCCTGTGTCTCCAAACCTCCAGTACTCGATTCCTTGATCACCACCTTGCTCCTCCTTGTCTAACAATCTCTTCAAACCTTCTCAAGTCCTCTCTCTTGCTTCAGATGCTCACACACTCCCAGGGGATCTTCAACCGGCCAAAAGACGCGACATGACGGCCATAAGATCGTTATATACGATCAGGAATGAAACGGCTAGGGTTCAGCTGAAACAGTGTCGACTCGCCGAGTCCTTACTTGGACTCGTCGAGTCCAGTCGCGTATCTGCGACTGCGACCAAAACATGGCCCTACTCGGCGAGTCATGCACCTACTCGCCGAGTTCCCTCTTAAATGTGCCCAAAAATAATTTAAAGAAATACCTGAAATTCCGGGCTGTTACAACTCTCCCCCACTAGAACTAGACTTCACCCTCGAAGTCTCTCATTCTGCGAATAACTCCGGATGTTGCTCCCGCATTTCTCTTTCCGGCTCCCAAGTCATCTCCGATCCTTTCCGATGTTGCCACTGAACCAACACCAGAGGTATCTCCTTGTTCCGTAGAACCTTGGTCTTCCGATCCCTGATAGCTACTGGTCTCTCGGCGTAATTCAGGCTCGCATCCACCTGAATATCTTCTAACGGAACCACTGCTGCCTCATCGGCTATACACTTCCTCAACTGCGACACGTGGAAGGTATTGTGAATCTGACTCAGCTCTACTGGCAACTCCAACCGATAAGCTACCCGACCTACCCTTGCAATTACTCGAAATGGACCTATGAACCGGGGCCCCAATTTGCCCCTCTTCCTGAACCGAATTACTCCTTTCCAAGGAGAAACCTTTAGGAGAACGAAGTCGCCGACCTGGAATTCGAGCTCGGATCGGCGCCTGTCCGCATAACTCTTCTGTCGGCTCTGGGCGGTCAATAACCTCTGCCTCACTCGCTGAATCTGCTCGGTCGTCTGAAGTACAATCTCTGTACTGCCCATCACTCTCTGTCCCACTTCCCCCCAGCAAATGGGAGTCCGACACCTCCTACCATACAACAACTCAAAAGGTGGCATACCAATGCTCGAATGATGGCTGTTGTTGTAGGAAAACTCAGCCAACGGCAGATGCGCGTCCCAGCTACCCCCGACGTCTAACACACACGCTCTAAGCATGTCTTCCAATGTCTGAATCGTCCGCTCGCTCTGACCGTCGGTCTGGGGATGGTATGCGGTACTAAAATGCAGCTTAGTACCCAACTCCTCATGAAATTTCTTCCAGAACCTGGAAGTGAAACGTACATCGCGATCCGAAACAATCGAGGTCGGCACTCCATGCCGAGATACTATCTCTCTCACGTACAACTCTGCCAACTTCTCTGCTGATGAACTTTCACTAATGGCAAGGAAATGTGCACTCTTTGTTAGCCTATCCACAATCACCCAAATCGCATCGACTCCCCTGGCAGTTTTCTGCAATTTGGTGATGAAATCCATCGTGATCTGATCCCACTTCCACTCAGGGATCTCCAGGGGTTGCAACTTACCGTGCGGTCTCTGGTGTTCGGCCTTAACTTTACGGCAGGTCAAACACCTCTCCACGAACCAGGCAACATCTCTCTTCATGCAAGGCCACCAGTACTCCTTTTTCAAATCCAGATACATTTTCGTAGCACTGGGATGGATCGAGAATTTCGATCTATGTGCCTCCTCCATCAAAATAACACGCGTACCGCCCACGAATGGCACCCAGATCCGACCCTGAAATGTCAGAAGTCCCCGCCCATCCGTAACGAACTCTGAAATCAACCCGACGACCCGCTCCTGTTTCTGCATCCCAGACTTCACAACCTCGGCCTGTGCCCCACGAATAGTATCTAATACCGGAGTCATCACCGTCAATCTCAAACATACGTCCCGCAATGGAGTACCCTCCGCCGTACGACTCAATGCATCGGCTACCACATTAGCCTTGCCTGGGTGGTATAGGATCTCACAGTCATAATCCTTAACCACGTCTAACCATCTCCTCTGACGCATGTTTAGGTTGGGTTGATCCATCAAATACTTCAAACTCTTATGGTCCGTGTATATGGTACAACGAACCCCGTACAGGTAGTGACGCCAAATTTTGAGGGCGAACACTACTGCCCCCAACTCTAAGTCATGCGTGGGATATCTCGCTTCGTGAGGCTTCAGCTGCCTCGATGCATAGGCTATCACATGGCCCCTCTGCATCAACACTGCACCCAGTCCTGAAATCGACGCGTCGCAATATACGACAAAGTCCTCCATCCCTTCCGGAAGAGCTAATACTGGTGCTTCGCACAGTCTCTGACGAAGTGTCTCGAAGGAAGTCTGCTGCTCGGGTCCCCAAGAGAATGTAACACCCTTTCGGGTCAATTTGGTAAGTGGCACCGCGATCTTGGAGAAGTCCCTAATGAACCTTCGATAATACCCCGCCAACCCAAGGAAACTCCTGATTTCCGAAGGTGACTTCGGTGCCTCCCATCTCATCACCGCTTCCACCATGGCCGGATCGACCAATATCCCTGCCTGATTTACAACGTGCCCTAGAAATTGAACCTCCCGTAACCAGAAGTCACATTTGGAGAATTTTGCATATAGCTTCTCCGACCTCAGTACCTCAAGGACCTCCCTCAAATGTCCCTCATGCTGCTCCCTAGACCGCGAATACACCAGAATGTCGTCGATGAATACAATCACAGACCGATCCAGCATCGGCCTGCATACCCTGTTCATGAGATCCATGAACACTGCTGGGGCATTGGTGAGCCCAAAAGGCATCACCACGAACTCGTAATGCCCATACCGCGTCCTAAAGGCTGTCTTCTGGACGTCCTCATCCCGCACTCTTACCTGATGGTACCCTGATCTCAAATCAATCTTGGAAAACCAAGATGCCCCTTGCAACTGATCGAATAGATCATCGATCCTCGGTAACGGATAGTGGTTCTTAACTGTCACCTTGTTCAACTCCCGGTAATCGATACACATCCGGTGTGAACCATCCTTCTTCTTGACAAACAGAATCGATGCTCCCCACGGCGAGCTACTCGGCCGAATAAATCCCTTCCCCAACAACTCTTGAAGTTGCGAGGACAATTCTTGCATCTCTGGAGGTGCAAGACGATAAGGCACCTTCACAATAGGCGCAGCCCCTGGAACTAGATCGATACCAAACTCCACTTGCCTCGCAGGAGGTATTCCCGACAAATCCTCGGGAAAAACATCTGGAAACTCGCGCACCACTGGAACCTCCTTCAATGTCTTCGGTCTCTCGGAACTCTCCCGCGTATCCATCACATACGCCACAAAACCGTTACATCCCTGCTGTAGACATTGCCTCGCCCTAGCGGCCGAACAAAAAGCTGATCCCGAACGGGTACCCTCGCCGTATACCGTAAGAACTCCCCCACTAGGGTCTCGTATAGTCACCAGCTGACGCTCGCAGTCGATGACAGCGCTGAATCGGCTCAACCAGTCCATGCCTACGATAACACAGACATCACCCATCGCAATAGGAATGAGGTCAATCGGAAACGCGACCCCGAAGATCTCTAGTACACATCCCCTAAGAACCTCTGTAGCACAAATCACCCTCTCAGCCGCAATAGAAACGCTCAAAGGCCGACTTAACGGCTCACGGCTAATACCGATGTACTGGCTAAAAGCTAACGATACAAACGATCTACTCGCACCCGAATCAAATAATACTAGAGCAGGCATAGAGTTCACAAGGAAAGTACCTACACATACATTAACATAAGCATAACATTTCGACCTTTAATTAAATACGTGAATGATAACATACCTGCCACAACATCGGGCGCAGCGCGGACCTCCTCCGCAGTCAGCTGAAAGGCTCTCCCACGAGCTCTCGGAGCCTCGACCTTCGCCGGTCGGGTCTCAATAGTCCGGGTAGTAGGTGTAGCTCCCTGACGAAGTTGCGGGCACTCGGCCTTCCGATGGCCTGTCTGGTTGCAGTGAAAGCAAACCATAAACCCCTTAGGGCAATCCCTGGCAATATGTCCCTCCTTGCCACACTTGTAGCAACCACCAGCTCGACACGCCCCCTCGTGACTCTTGCCGCACTTCGCGCAAGTGCGACCTTTCGAACCTCCCATCCTCGAATCAGCGAACTTAGTCCGCTTGGCTGCCGGCTGAGACTGGGCCGGCCGTCGATCCACCTGCCGAGACTCAGCCTCCTCCCTCGCTTGAGTCTCCAACTCAATCTCGCGCTTCCTGGCGTTCGCCTGAAGCTCGGTGAAAGTACGATAGGTGGAGTTTGACACAAACTCCCGAATCTCCCTCTTCAAAACACCCAAATAGCGGCTCATCCGCGACTGCTCCGTAGATACCAGCTCGGGGCAGAACATTGCCCTCTCATGATACTTCCGTGTGATCACTGCCACGGAATCAGTACCCTGCTTAAGGGTCAAGAACTCCTGAATCAATCGCTCCCTCTCTACCGGGGGAACGTACTCATCCCTGAACATCTCCGTAAACCTCTCCCATGTCACCGCCGAAATCTCTGCCTGAGTGAAGTTCGCTGTCACGAACTTCCACCAATCCTTCGCTCCCAGATGGAGCTGGTTCAAGGCGAACCGTACCCTCAAGTGCTCCGGGCATGAGCAAGTATAGAAACACCCCTCGATGTCGGCGATCCACCTCATAGCTGCAATCGGATCCTGCATCCCATCAAATTCAGGGGGTTTCGTGTTGCTGAATTTCCCTGAATAGTAATGAATCACCCCCTTGCGGCCTGGCAGCAGCCACCGCTGCGGTAGCGGCAGCAACTGCAGCTTCAGTAAGTGCGGCGTACCGCTCCTCAAACTCCTCCATCAACGTGGTCTTAATAGACCCAAACATCTCCGGGATCTCAGCCCGGACCGCCGCAGCTACCTCTTCCTGAATAATCTGACGAATCTCCTCGTCACTCGCACCGCTCGAACTTGCCCCATTGCGTGTGATAACCATGATGTCTCTGAAATACAACATAAAATCATCAGAGACTCCACCAAATACAATTGTACTCGATACACGCCCTACCCAGTCTCCGATTTCCAGGGATTCTTATTTGAGTCTTCCACTGATCCGGTGCCTTCGATAGTACGGGCCCAATACTACCGACCACACCGTATCAGTATTCGTCCCAAATCTTCCTCCCCAAATCCCGAATAATGAGTACTCTACCTCTAGTATGCACTATCTACTTGTACGCTACCAATGATCTCATATAAGCAATCTCCCTAGACTAAGGCATCACAAAACAGGAAATTCTAGTCCTATCATGTATACCTAGTCTTCTAGCATGCATAACAATTCATAATTCAGTGCATAACATAACATCGTAAGGTATTCTGGGGATCTTTACCGTTCGGACGCTGGCTGCTCGTACACACTGTTCCACCCTTGTTTTTACCGCCTTACCCTTTATAAAATGTTATGTCCTTATTATTTTCAAGAAAAAGTTTTTCCTCAAATCCCCGGTCTGAGTTCAGTTGCACCCAAAAGTACACCCGAATCCCTCAAACCAAGGCTCTAATACCAATTGTAACAACTCAAATTTTCAAATAAATTTTTCATTAAAAACAAAACATCATTATTCGACAAAAGGGCTTATTCTAAGTTTATTTCAAGAATATAAATAATAAATCTCCAGGATCTTCAACAGTGGCAGTGTGTACGTGTCACGCCGGCGCCTTTCCACGGTCATCACTAGTACCTGAAAAACATAAACACAACTAGTAAGCATAAATGCTTAGTGAGTTCCCCAGTATACGACTTACCCACATACGCCTTCCGGCCCGGACCTTTCGGTCCACATAACATTGCCTTCCGGCCCGTAAAATAATCGCCTTCCGACCCATAATATATATCGCCTTCCGGCCCGTATTAGATTGCCTTCCGGCCCATAGTATTTTGCCTTCCGGCCCATGATAGTATAAAACATAACACATGTAACATAATACACATAACACATAAATCATACATCTTACCGTCCTTTCTATCACATAGACTCTCGCCCTCCGGCCCGTATAAGCATACATCACATATAAGCACACATCACATATAAAGCATCTACCTCTCTAGACATAGCATGAATATAACACATACGACCTTCCGGTCTCACAGTCAAACCCTTCCGGGTGAAGTATAGTGAGAAGACTCACCTCGTAGTACGCAAGCTATAAACTCTTTGAGCTACTCGCACACGATCCGCTAATCCGCAGGTTCCCTATAATACCACATCCTTTGTTAATGATCTTATCAAACAAGACACTGACCCTACTAAGTTATATACAGGTCAATGGTCAATCTTGACCGGACTCGTCGAGTGCAAAGGGTAACTCGACGAGTATAGACACCCTGACACCACTCGCCGAGTCTGGAGAACGACTCGACGAGTTCCAGTAGATCTTCAAGCTACTCGCCGAGTCTGAAGAACAACTCGGCGAGTCCTAGTGAACCTTCAAGCTACTCGCCGAGTCTGATCATTGGACTCGGCGAGTCCTCGCCATGCAGTCAATCCGCTGCCTCCTGTATTTCGCATGATTTCGAAGTATATAGATATAGGGCTTCCTGGAATTTCACATATACTATTACAGGGGTTCTAAACACTTATAACAACAATATAATCTAACAATCCTTAAATGGGTTTCCTAAACCCTAAACTCGCATACAACGTAAAAGTTACAGATTTCGATTCGTAGATTACCTGGAAACGTGTTCCCTGTGTCTCCAAACCTCCAGTACTCGATTCCTTGATCACCACCTTGCTCCTCCTTGTCTAACAATCTCTTCAAACCTTCTCAAGTCCTCTCTCTTGCTTCAGATGCTCACACACTCCCAGGGGATCTTCAACCGGCCAAAAGACGCGACATGACGGCCATAAGATCGTTATATACGATCAGGAATGAAACGGCTAGGGTTCAGCTGAAACAGCGTCGACTCGCCGAGTCCTTACTTGGACTCGTCGAGTCCAGTCGCGTATCTGCGACTGCGACCAAAACATGGCCCTACTCGGCGAGTCATGCACCTACTCGCCGAGTTCCCTCTTAAATGTGCCCAAAAATAATTTAAAGAAATACCTGAAATTCCGGGCTGTTACAATACTGCCTTGTGGTTTTAAATGTTCAAAAACAGAAGTACAAGTATATTTACCATACTTGATTTCATGATACGTAGCTTTTACTGTAAGTAAAAACTACAGAAGGTATATTTGGTCGGGATGTAATTATCTTTTCTTACTGTTTTAATGGAAGTATATTACTTAGTAATTCATTCATCGTTTTATCCATGTGAGTTCTATTAACCATACTAATATGACTGATATGCCTGCGGCGACGTTCTTCAGGCGTCGGAATGGAATGATATTTCACACCCTAGGCCTGCCGGCCAAACTATAGCGAATAGTAGAGGTGCGGGATTGCCAGTCCCATATAGATCTATACACAAATTCACGCTCTTCCTACAAGAGATTCTGGTTAATAGGTCAGGACTTAAATTCGTACTTAGATAAGTACACCGTGAAGGGTCTCACAAATTTATTGTTTCAACGAGATTTACGATGTATTATTACCCCGTGATTGCTAACCCTGGTACTTTGTATCATACCTTTGTTAATGCAAACCCGGTATGATGTATTATTACCCCGTGATTGGTAACCATGGTACTTTGTATCGTACCTTTGTTAATGCAATCCCGGTTTGATGTATCTTTAATTCTTTAATATGTTATACGTATATTAAAGGCATTATTCATATCCTGGAATAGATAAATGAATTGTTGGTAATGTCCTTGGAAAGTATACAGTCGTGAATCATACTTGTATAATTAGTTTTGAATCATAAATTATACCAATTATAATTTATATGCTCTAATCTAATTAGCATGATTTCTCATTGATGAACACATTTGCTCAGCTCAGTACAAAGATGGTGATACCAAAAGGAGTAACCTTTTGTACTCATATATGTATAATATATATATATATATATATATATATATATATATATATATATATATATATATATATATATATATATATATATATATATATATATATAATTAAGAAGGAAACGACCTTCGGACAAATAACACAACCTTAACTCCACATCCAAACAAGGAAAAGGAAATAAGATAATTCATTAGTCCTAAGCCCTTCAAATCTTAATTATATATTTATACATATATAAACATGATTTTTGGCATTTATAATTTGAAATAGTTTATAAAACATTTTTCAAAGAATTTAATGGAGTTTACATGACTTTAAAGATTTAACATGGCTTTAAGTCATTTTGGATGTATTTGGTAATTCTTGAAAGCATACGGAAACTATTTGCGTGATTATTATCACATACAGTTATGAACACAATTTAATATTGTGTTAAACTTGTATTCCCCCCTAAAAAGCATTTAGAAACCATTAAAAATGTAAATTATAGGGGTAGGAACTCACCTTGATTGGTGGTAATTCGGGCAGCGTTTCGTTTCCCAGAAAATAGTTTGTTTGACGAAAAATCGGCTTAAATCGGACGGAGTTTCGACAGGAGAGAGGATGAATTCCCGAGAATTCTGGGACTACGGGGCTTGTTTCGGGCTTTAGACACGATACCGGGGCCTTCGGGGGTAGTGAGAAAGTTTACAGGGTGGAAATGTGAAAAACGGGAAATTTTGGGGTGAAAAACCCTTCAAATGCGAGAAGGCTCGCACCATTTATATAGGGGTGCTAGGGTTCGGCCGAAGGGGGAAAGGTGGCAAGGCGAGGGTGAGTCAGCAGCACACGAGTGCGAACTCCGAATGCGAGACAGCGAGGCAAGGCGCGTGTCGGATCGCTACTGGGCTGAACTTCGGTCCAATCAAAAGCTGCCACGAGGATCCAAGGGGTGTCTCCTGCGAGGGTTGTCGGCTGCCTATTGGACCTCGGTCTCGGTTCAATCAAATGGTGATACGGTGAACTTCGGTCCAACCATAGGATGACGCATGGAGGCCTCACATGCGAGGTGACGTGTCCGAGGAGTGACTCAGCAAAATTTCCCGGTTTTCAATATTTTCTTGATTTTTGTGCCAAAAACTTGCGAAAATCATAACTTTCGCATACAAGCTCCGTTTTTGGCGTTCTTTGTATGGACGCGTATGTAAAATCAAACCCTACGACTTTTATTTAGACTTCGTCTACTGGTTTTGATTTTATTTTTAATATTATTATTTTAAACAGACCGGGAAGGGAATCCGTTAAAAATTCATAACTTCTTCATCCGACGTCCGTTTTCGTCTGTCTTTTTACCATTGTGCTACTTTTGACGAGACCTTCGATTCTATTTTAAGTTGAGTCGGCTAAATATCGCTCGATATATATTTCGAATTTTTAGCTGTCTACTGCTAAACCGAAACTTCGAAAAATCATAACTTCCTCATACAAAGTCAACTTTTGACGTTCTTTTTATGAACGTTCTCGGTTTAACATATTCTACAACTTTTATTTAGATTGTTAAGGCTAAAAATCCTTTTATCGAAAATTCTCTTTTTACACTGAACAATGTTTTGTCGGTTTTATCGCGTATCTTCGATTGGTCATAACTTCTTCGTTATAACTCGGATTTCAGTGTTCTTTATGTTTTTGGAAGCCTTGTTTCAATCTCTACCACTTGGTTCATCCCAATTACGATTATTGATCAATTTATTTTTGTCCAAAATTTTACTGGTGTCACAAAACACTTATGTAAAACTTATACTTATTAATGCAATGATTGTTTGTACTTTGATTACTATGTTACATATGTTATGATACTTACCTTAAGTCCACCGCCCCGAACGTTTCCATGATTCTGGTTTGGGGGTGCGTCAATTCCCTTTATGGCTCTTCTTTAAGTGGAACCAAGAAAGGTTTCGTCACTCCTTCGTCTGACCCAAAAGAGGCTGAATGCTTCTATTGCCATGAAAAGTCACACTGGAAGCGGAACTTCCCAATGTACCAGCAAGATGTGAAGGATGGGAAAGTAAAACCCAACCATGCAGGTATTTACACTATATTTTCTAATAACTCACCCTATTCTAATTCTTAGGTCGTTGATATAGGTTGTGATATTCATATTTGTTCTGATTTGCAAGGAGTAAGAAGAAGCGAGAATGTGGAGCACGAAAAGATAAACTTGATCATGGGGAATAGGAAAGCTTCATCTGTCACCAAGATTGGAGTTTATTCTTTTTCGCTAAGTAGTGGGTTTACATTACATTTGAATAAATGTTGTTACTCGCTTGAAATGACAAGATTGGAGTTTATTCTCTTTTGATAATGAATGTGGTGGAATAAATGTTTTCTTTAATAATGTTCTTTATTTTAAAGCATTACTTTGTGATGTTGTATATGAAGTTGTGTCTGTTGTAGATAACCTAGGAAATAATGTGTTGTGTATTGATTCTTCTAATAAGAGTTGCACAATACCCTAGTGCATCCTCTCTCCTGATATCTTTTTCAGTGTAAATCCTGAAATACTCAAACTTATACTAAAAGTCTGAAAATTTACTGCAACTGTTCTAACTTCTATTGACTTGATATTGTTTGTACAGAATGGAAATTTCGGGTTGTCACATACAAACACCAAATACAAACAAGGTAGTATATGAGAGAGGGAGGAGGCACACTAAAATCAGCTCTAGGGTTCTAGGAGAAGCAGTGGCCGAAATATGTACCCTAGGGGCCTTATTTATACTGTGAGTAGTTAGGGTTTCAGTCAAAACCCTAATGGAAAGCTTAAACCCTAAGAAACCCATGGAACCTTCTGGAATACAGGCGATGGACGAAAATATGATGGGCTCCCATTAGGTTTTCCAGCCCAAAATTCAACTATCACACATTTGACAGTTTCAGTCCCCTTTTTCCAGTTAATCTCTTTTAGTCACCAAATTAATTCCTAATTAATCTATGACTAATATTAATCAAAGAATATGATTTCTCATTTAATATATTATTCTTGTAATATATTAATAAATCATAATATATTCTCTCTCTCTCTCTCTCTCTCTCTCTCTCTCCAATCACCCTATCAAGTTGCTATGGTGAAGGCAACGCAAAAGGACCATGCACAACTGGGTCAACTACTTACCAAATATTTTTATGGGCTTAGACACTAATCCAACACCCGGTACATAGGTCAAAACAAAATCATCGAGGGGCTCATATATCGCTTCTAATCTAAGAAGGAACAGATAAACTTCGACTCATATGCTTGTTCTACTACTTGTTGAATCATACACAAATGCGCGTTTTATAACATCGAGTTACCAATGCGTTTTCGTACAATAAATGTATAACCAACTCATAGGCAACAAGTCATATATCTAGGTTTGAAGACTTATATGAGATTACCGTCTCACGATCACTCAAGATAAATTGCATGAAGTGATACTAGTGAGCGTGGGTTCAATCCAATACTCATAACTTAGGAGCACTCATGAGTGTCGTAGCCATGTCCAATATCTTAGACCTCTACAAACAACTCATGACAGTCCTTATTCACACCTACTTCCAACATATGATTGACTGTGGAGAATTTGAATAATATGATATTCCGAACATAATTATTCTGGAAGTCAAAATATGCAAAATGAAACGATAGTAAACAATTGACAAAAGATAGCAACACTTTACTCATAAATAAATACAACTTTTATTCATCATCAAATGTCAATTACACTTTACACATTTCAAAGCTATCTAACTATTAAAACTAATATCGTCCTTCAGCCCTATGCGCCTTGCATGCTGGAGATGCTTAACCCTACACAGTCCCTTCATGAAGGGATCTGCCGAGTTCTCATCAGATGATACCCTCTTTGCCACGAAGAGTCCTTCTTCTATTTGATGTCTGATGAAATGGTATTTTCTGTCAATGTGGCTGGATCTCCCGTGATCCCTTGGTTCCTTGGCTAAGGCAATTGCACTTTCACTATCACACAAAATCTCGATAGGCTCCTTTATAGCTGGTACAACTCCAAGGTCTCCAATGAAGTTCTTCAGCCATATAGCCTCTTTACTGCCCCGCTTGCCGCTATATACTCTTATTAGCAAGTTGAATCGGCTATTGTCTCCTGCTTGGAACTTTTCCAAGAAATTGATCCTCCGTTGACTGAGAGCGAAAATTATCCCTATCAGTCTGAAAGCTAGCGTTACTATACCCCAATAGTCTCAAGTCATCACTCCTACCGAGGGTAATGACCCAGTCCTTGGTCCTCCACAGGTACTTGAGAATGTTCTTTACCGCAGTCCAGTGAGCCTTGCTAGGGTTCCCCAGATATCTACTGACCATGCTCAACGCAAAGGCCACATCAAGATGAGTACAAGTCATAACATACATGATCAAGCCTATAGCGGAAGCACAAGGCATTTGACTCATCTCAGCTATCTCAGCCTCTGTACTTGGGCTCTGAGTCTTACTTAGTCTGACATTACTCTGAATTGGTAACTCTCCTTTCTTGGAATTCTGCATGCTGAACCTATTCAACACCTTATCCAAGTAGGTACTCTAATTAAGTCCAATTAGTATTTTACTCCAGTCTCTCAAAATCCTTATCCCTAGAATATAGGCGCCTTCTCCAAGATCCTTCATAGCGAAACACTTCCCAAGCCAAGACTTCACTTCTAGCAGAGCTGGGATGTCATTTCCTATGAGTAGTATGTCATCCACATACAGTACAAAAAAGCTAACTATACTCCCACTAACCTTGACATATACACAAGATTCATCTTCACTCCTCGAAAAGCCAAACTCTTTGACTTTCACATCGAAGCACAGATTCCATCTGCGAGGTGCTTGCTTTCATCCATAAATGGATTTCTCAATCTTGCACACTCTATTCGGGTACTTTGTATTGACAAAACCCTCTGGCTGACTCATGTAAACATCCTCAACCAACTTTCCATTAAGGAAAGCGGTTTTGACATCCATTTGCCATATTTTATAATCATGAAACGTAGAAATGCTTAACATAACCCTAATAGACTTAATCTTGGGTACTGGTGAAAAGGTCTCATCATAATCAACTCCTGGAGTTTGAGAAAAGCCATTTGCAACCAGTCGTGCCTTATAAGTGTGTATATTACCATCCATGTCGGTCTTCTTCTTGAAGATCAATTTGCACCCGACTGTCTTGCGACCTGGTACATTGTCAACCAAGTTCCAAACTTGATTGTCAAACATGGATTGTATCTCGCTGTCCATAGCCTCTTTCCATTTAGCAGCCTCAGGGCCTGCCATGGCTTCCGCGTAGCTATTAGGTTCATCCAAACTCACCAGTTTGCTATCACTGATAAGTGTATCACCTTCTGCAGTAATATGGAAACCATAGTAATGCTCAGGTGCATTCCTAACTCTCATGGAACGCCTCAGAGGTACAGACTCTTCTGTCGGATCAACATGAGTTTCATCCTCAGGTTGATTGCTAGGGTTTTAGGTTCCTTCACCACTTGACTCTAGAATTTCTTGAAGATCAATTTGCCTCCCATTGTTTCCTTTACTTATGAATTCTCTCTCTCGAAAGAATCCTCTCCTTGCTACAAAGACCACATTATCACTATGTCTGTAGAAGAGGTAACCAAAGGATCTCTGTGGGTAGTCGACGAAAATACACCTCCCACTTCGAGGTTTGAGCTTATCGTGAGACTCACGCCTCACAAAAGCCTCGCAACCCAAAATATTGATGTGGTCCAGATTGGGAAATTTTCCATTCCACATCTCATGAGATGTTTTGACAACATTCTTTGTACGGATTAGATTAAGGATATGGGCGGTAGTCTCTAAGTAATACCCCCAAAATGAGATTGGTAGCGAAGCTCGAGTCATCATGGAACGAACTATATCCAACAAGGTTCGATTGCGCCTCTCAGCCACACCATTCAACTGTGGTGTCCTGGGAGGTGTCAATTGTGAGACAAGCTCACATTCCTTAAGATAGTCAAGGAACTCTGTACTAAGATACTCACCACCTCGATCGGATCGAAGCATCTTAATGTTCCTGCCCAATTGATTCTCTGCTTCCTGTTTAAACTCTTTAAACCTTTCAAAAGTCTCTGACTTATGCTGGATTAAGTAGACATATCCATATCTACTATAATCATCTGTAAAAGTCACATAATAACGATTAGCATCCCTTGTGGCAGTTTTGAAGGATCCACACACATCCGTGTGTACCAGATCCAACAAACCTTCACCTTTAGCACAAGAACTAGTGAAGGGTGATTTTTTCATTTTTCCAAGTAAGCATGATTCACAACTATCATCTCACTTTAGGTCAAATGAATCGAAGATTCCATCCTTTTTGAGTTGGCCAATGCGTTTCTTGCTTACATGTCCAAGATGACAATGACATAACGATGCTTTATCCAAGTTATTATTAATAGAAGAATCAATACACAACACATTATTTCCTAGGTTATCTACAACAGACACAACTTCATATACAACATCACAAAGTAATGCTTTAAAATAAAGAACATTATTAAAGAAAACATTTATTCCACCACATTCATTATCAAAAGAGAATAAACTCCAATCTTGTCATTTCAGGCGAGTAACAACATTTATTCAAATGTAATGTAAACCCACTACTTAGCAAAAAAGAAGAAACTCCAATCTTGGTGACAGATGAAGCTTTCCTATTCCCCATGATCAAGTTTATTTTTCCGTGCTCCACATTCTCACTTCTTCTTACTCCCTGTAAATCAGAACAAATATGAATATCACAACCGGTATCAACGACCCAAGAATTAGAACAGGGTGAGTTATTAGACAATATAGTGTAAATAACTGCATGGTTGGGTTTTACTTTCCCATCCTTCACATCTTGCTGGTACTTTGGGAAGTTCCGCTTCCAGTGCGACTTTTCATGGCAATAGAAGCATTCAGCCTCTTTTGGATCAGACAAAGGAGTGACGAAACCTTTCTTGGTTCCACTTAAAGAAGAGCTATAAAGGGAATTGACGCACCCCCAAACCAGAACGACGAAAACGTTCGGGGGCGGAGGACTTAAGGTAAGTATCACAACACATGTAACATAGTAATCTAAGTACAAACAACCATTGCCTTAATAAGTATAAGTTTTACATAAGTGTTTAAACATTACATATTCAAACACCAAAGTAGCTACACTAGAAGACAAGAGTCGCAGTACGGTACTAGGTAGTCTTCTCAAACGCATCTGGAGTGTAACTATCTACTGGATTCCTGAGAATACAAGTTATTTGGAAAGAGTAGATCAACATTTAAGTTGGCGAGTACATAAGTATTTTAGTTCTGTTAAGTATACCCTAAGTTCTTTGGATAAGTTCACTGGTTTCTCCAGGAAATCCTATATTTCCTGAGGTGATAGATTGATAACCTCAATAGCTTCCCTCTGTTATTACTTAGTTTATACTTATTATACATAACACCATATCGAATGGACAGTCAAATGGGTGTATCTTCCCTAAGCCCACAACCAAACAAGGAACAGGAAGTAAGGCGGAAGTCACACACTTCACTGTCAATCGAACATTACTTATGTATAACTATGATGTAATAACTAAGGAATTATAGAATTAACCACTAAAGGTATTTTATGTTATACTAGTTTACCGAGATTGAGTGACTAAGTTCCATTCGATAAGTGGTTTATTCCCATATTCCAAACATAATTATTATGGAAGTCAAAACATGCAAAATGAAACGATAGTAAACGATTGAAAAAAGATAGAAACACTTTACTCATACATAAATACAACTTTTATTCATCATCAAATGTCAATTACACTTTACACATTTCAAAGCTATCTAACTACTAAAACTAATATCATCCTTCAGCCCTATGCGCCTTGCATGCTGGAGATGCTTAACCCTACCCAATCCCTTTGTGAGGGTATCTGTCGGGTTCTCATCCAATGTTATTCCAAAACTCGTTGATATTAGATTTGTTGAAAAATGTTCTTATGTAACCTAGTATGTGAACATCACTGAAATAAGATGAACTGTTTTTATACAATCTAACAAATATTATCAGTTATTTCAGGTTGCACAAATGCGTGATAAAACGGAAAATACGAAAACACGCGAATGACGAAAACACATATGTGTGACTAAACAATTTCAACAATATATATATATATATATATATATATATATATATATATATATATATTTATATATATATATATGTGTGTGTGTGTGTATTATATACATATGTATGTATTATATATGTATATATGTATTATATATGTATATATGTTGAATAGTCTACAAGAAATGGTCAACAAAGTCAAGGAAATGAGAAGCAAAAGAACCCCCACGTTTTTGCCTCCTACTCTACATCAACTTGCAGCCAACTCTCCATATACTCAAGTGCACTAGAAGATATTTGTTTCATGCATATATGTATACATGAGTTTGTGTGTGTAAGGGTGTGTGTTCATTTTTGTAATCTTGTAACACTTCCTACAAACTACAAACACTCCCAAGAACATCAAAAATCATCATCTTCTTCAAGAACAAAGACAAATCCCTGGAGAAAATGAAGAACACCAAGATCAAACAACAATGAAGTGAAGAACACCAAGATCATCAACAAGCTAAATGAAGAACACCATCAACCATCTTCATCTTCTTCATTGAAACTCAAGGTTCTTCATCTTCACTATCCTTGTTTATCACACCATTTACCACCAAACACCTCCCTTATATTAACCTCCTTCCAATCTCAAAATAATCTCCAAACACCCTCCAAATACCCTCCTTAAACCTCCTCCAAAAACCCTTTCAAATCACCACAACCATCACCACCTTGCTGTTTTTCGACATCAGAATCTTCAAGTCAAAAACGAAGAAAACTGGGCTCGTTACAAGCACAAAAAGACTAGGGAGATTTTCACCATCAATTCTTCAGGACCTTACCTACATCTAGAAATTTTCGTGGACGATTTTGACCACGGGAAACCCCAAAGAGACGCGAGAGAGAATTGGCTATCCAGAGAGATTTCTGTTTTCAAGTTCAGAATCTGCATGTTAGAAAACAGAAAACCGATCACAACACAGCCAAAATAAGACTAGGGAGATTTTCACCACAAATTCTTTAGAACCTTAGCTTCATCTAGGAATTTTCGTGGACGATTTTGACCACGGGAAACCCCAGAGAGACGCGAGAGAGAAATGGCTATCCAGAGAGATTTTCTGAAAACTAAAGGTTTTTAATCTGTGTATGCAAGGATCTGCGCGAACACGACCCGTGTTGTTTTTGCCTAAATCAACACGACCCGTGTTCAGGATTTTGACCTTTAAAACCTTCTAAAAACCTCCTACACGACCCGTGTCACTTGTGCCTTATTCTACACGACCCGTGTTCAGAAGCTTCATCAAGAAAACCCTCCAAAACCCTCCTACACGACCCGTGTCACTTGTGCCTTATCTTATACGACCCTTGTGCATGTTTTTACCCAAAAATACTTCAAATACAAATACATAAACCCTTGTATTTTGTACCCTTTTGTAAACACTTGTTTTACATAAAATCGAGCTTTAAATGAACTTTTGTTACTTATCCAATGCCGGATTGATCTTTGAACTAATATAGACCAGTCGCTCCAAGAGTCCCAATATCGACCAGTCCATTCAAAGAACATATATCGACCAGTCGCTCCAAGAGTCCCAATATCGACCAGTCCATTCAAAGAACAAATATCGACCAGTCGCTTCATGAGTCCGGTTCAGTCAATTTATTGACGAACCTACTTGATATATATTTATATATTTATATACTTTATTATAGCTTTACGTCATTTAAATATAGTCATTTATATTATTTATAGCTTTATGTCATTTAAATACAGTCATTTATATTATTTATAGCTTAACGTCATTTAAATACAGTCATTTATATTATTATAGCTTTCAGTCATTTACAGCTTTCATATTTATACTTATTCCGCAATTCTTATTCTTTATATATATATATCTATCTTATATCTTAAACTAATATATCTGTCACACAGTAACTGGTAACCGAGCCTTTTGTTGTGGTGATCAGATTGTTATATTTCCAACAAATCGGTATCTGAGCTGATATATAAAAGGAATAATATCCAACAATTGGTATCAGAGCTTGTGTGATTTACCTTGAAATTTTTGTCGAAAAACTTTTGGTTATAGCGTTTATAAACCTTCCATAAGCTTTTCTTTAAAAATTTCATTTTAATATCACTTGTTCAAAATCCTTTCAAAAAAAAAAAAATGTCTTTGGCAAATTACTCCAACATGAACTCTGTCTCCATTGCAAATAGCTTAGGATCTGGTTCACGGGCACCCATACTTATTCCTGAAGAGTATAATTCGTGGGTTGGCCGTATGAATCTTCATCTTAATTCTATAAATGAAGATGTCTGGAAGTGTGTAGAAGGAACATATGTTACTCCAGAAAATATGGCTACTCTTGCTACAAATCAAGTCACTCAAGTTGAAATTACAAAAAAGTTGGAACTCCAAGCCTAAAAGGAACTTGTTTCTGGAATACCTCACAGTATTCTAAGTCAAATGGATGACATTATACTGTTAACCGCAAATCAAATTTGGGAGAATTTGAAAAATCGTTTTTGTGGAAATAAAAGAATTATCGGAAACAAAAGAACATCTGTTTTGAATGAATTCGATAATTTCAAAATGCTTTCATCAGAAACCATCCATGATGCTCATGATAGGTTCAATTTGATTATGGTTAAAATGAACAATTTGGGTATCAAAAAGACACAACACGAGATAAATCTCAAGTTTTTAAACAATCTTTTCGAAAGCTGGAAAATGGTTAAACTCATTATTCAGGGAAATCCAGCTATTCATACTGAAACTTTGTACAACTTGTATGGAGAACTTCAATCGTATGAATCCTCGATTGACCCACCAACCACTGCAGCTTTTGGAGGACCACTTGCACTTGTGTCCACAACTTCTCAAAACCAAACACCTTTCAATGATCAAAACTTTAATCATTTTAATCAGACTACATCTTTTCAAAACCAAGTCTTCCAATCTGATTCAAATGATGAAGTAGATTATCAACAACTGTGTGCGTTGGTTGCAAACACAAATCTCCAGAGATTTATCCCAAATCATGGTCAATCAAATTTTAGACCAAATTTTCAACCAAGACCATCTTTTGGACAAAATAACTCAAGTTTTCAACCAAGACCATCTTTTGGTCAAAACAACTCAGGTTTTCAACCTAGACCTTACTTTGGACAAAATTCTCAAAGACCTTCTTTCCAAAATAACTCAAACCAAGGTTTTCAAAACCAGGGATTTCAAAACGATCCCAACTCAGGTCATAATCACAATCCAAACAACAGTTTTCAAAATCAAAACAGAGGTTTCCAAAATCAAGGTTACAACAATCAAAACAATGGTTTTCAAAACAACCAAAATTTTGGATTCCAACAAAACCATTCTCAACCTTCCCAACAAACCCAA
Source organism: Lactuca saligna (assembly GCF_052625555.1). NCBI lineage: Eukaryota > Viridiplantae > Streptophyta > Magnoliopsida > Asterales > Asteraceae > Lactuca > Lactuca saligna. Next base: position 168,457,458 of record NC_136423.1, on the reverse strand, counting down.
AGTCAAACACCTGAAAGACTTCCGATTAAAAGTCAAAAGGATGATAGTGATGAAGAAGTGATCATTTGTCACAACTGCAAAGGAACAAATCACTATGCCAGAGAATGTCGAGCCAAAAACAAAACCAAAATCAAAGACTCAGCATACTATGCTCAAAGAGCCGATGAATTGAAGAAACTGGAAAACCAAGAAAAGCAAAGAGCATCGATGGCAATCCATGAACCAAGTGTGGAATACTGGCCAACTTCTGATGACGAAGCTGAACACGAACCAACACAATCAAACTTCTGCTTCGTAGCTGGTGTTGAAATACCTTCAAGAGCTCCAAACGTCATAGAACAGGTATGGTCTATGATCTCTGAACTTGGTTTTTCAAAAACAATTTTTGAGTCTCACATAACCAAAATTGAGACTAGTCTGGAAGTTGATCTCAAAACATATCATGACACAATGGTCAATTATGATATTTGCAAATCTGAGTTACAAACCTTGCAACTCAAATTTGGAGAATCAACAAGAACAAAAAGCAAATTGGAAAGAGACGTTGAAAGAAAATCAGAAGATTATAATCACGTCTTGGAACAATTAAATCAGTCCCTAATTCAGAAAAGGGATTTGGAACTAAAAAATCAGTCAGTCATTTCTTCTGAAATAAAAGATGTTTTAGAAATGGAAATCCTTCAGTTGAAACAAAACTTTCAAGAATCAACTGACAAATACAACGTTTTAAATGAAAAGCTGACTGATTCTTTAAAACAAATCAATTCTCTTGAAACCGAGAATAAAAGACTGATATGGAATATGGATTCTATCAAAGTTGCCAGAAAACTAAGTGATGATATTTTCACCAAGGCAAACACCTTGGGAACTGGCAAAATTGATACGAATTATAGACCAGGAATTGGAAGAGAATCCTTTGAAATTGAACAAGCAAAACAGGAAAACATGACGAATTGTGAAAACTCTGAATCTACTCTACCAAATCTTTTCACATCTGTTAATGAGGAAGATTCAGATGAAGAAACAGTTATCAACTGTAGTCCAGATGATACTGCTTTCAGTGTTTCCAAAAAGTCTTTCAAAAGAGTTGTAAATTCTGAAACAGACTCTGCAAGTTCTTTAACTCACCAAATCAAAAATACCGATGGAACCACAAAACTCAAAAACTTTTTGAATGGAGAAAATTCCTCTTATGAGGATGGTAGTACTTCTATACCAACTGCTTTTCCTACAATGACTTCATCAATTGTTGGAAAAACTAGTCTGGGACAAAAATACTCCAAGAAACAACAAACAAGCAAAAAATCCATTCAAGTCACCAAAACCCCACTAATCAAACCAAACCTTTTTGAAAAACAACCAAAGAAACCAAACGTCATACCTCATAAACAGGTATCCAAACAAAAACCAAAATCTTTTCAAAAACCTTTTGAAAACCGCTTTCAAGATATTACTTTTAATCATTCAAGGAACTTTCAAAAACCATCACATCCGAAAGTTTCAAACCATCATCCTCAAAAAGCTTTTCAAAACCGCCCATCACATCCCAGATATGAAGAAAACTTTTCAAACAAACCTTCACATCTAGGATATCTTTCACCAAATCACAGATCTTATCAACCCACACGTTTTCAAAAACAAATCGCATTTTGGGTAAAATTGATAGATCAAATCAAACCTCAACCATTCCATCGTTATAAACCAAACCATTACAATAATGTGAAGTCAAATGATAAAAGAAATTCATTAAGAAAAGCACCCAAAATAACAACTGACAAACCAGGACCCATTCAGATTTGGGTACCTAAAGTTTCTGTCTGATTGTAGGTACTTAATGCTGGAGAACCCAATGATGATACATGGTATATTGATAGTGGCTGCTCCAAGCATATGACAGGAAACCGGAACTACTTACGTGACTTCAAACCTATACAAACCAATCAAGATGTTACCTTCGGCAACAACATGAAAGCAAAAATCAAAGGTTATGGAAACATAACAAATGGTAACTTTACCATAAAGAAAGTTGCCTTCGTCGATGACCTGAAACACAACCTCATCAGTGTTTCTCAACTGTGTGATAACAATCTTGAAGTTCTTTTCACCAAACAACGAAGCTTGATCATGGACGCCAAAACCAAAGATGTTATAGTTAATTCTGACCGTGCCGGAAATATGTATCCACTTGACATGGATCTTATCTATGGTAAACCCGATATATGTCTGCTATCTAAAGCCCCAGCAGATATTAGTTGGTTATGGCACCGCCGCCTTTCCCATCTAAACTTTGGGTACATCAACAAATTAATCGGCGATGATCTTGTTCGAGGGCTACCACTTCTGAAGCTTGATAACGAAACTCTTTGTGCCGCATGTGAAAAAGGAAAACTTTCCAAATCCACTCACAAAAGCATCTCAGAATCTAGTGTGTCCGAACCACTAGAGTTGTTGCACATAGACCTTTGTGGCCCTGCCAAAACCCAAACCATTCAAGGGAAGAAGTACATTCTTGTTGTCGTTGATGGTTTCTCGCGCTTTACTTGGGTCTTTTTCTTAAGACTAAAATCAGAAGCACCTGAAGAGATGATCAACTTCATCAAACAAATCGAGCTGAAGTTGAAACGACCTGTTCGAAGAATCCGAAGTGATAATGGTTTAGAGTTCAAAAACAATACTCTAGATTCATTTCTCAAAGACAAAGGAATTGAACACAACTTTTCAGCCCCATACACTCCACAACAGAACGGTGTTGTCGAAAGAAGGAACCGAACTCTATGTGAAGCTGCAAGATCAATGCTTATCTTCGCTGATCTGCCACAATACTTCTGGGCAGAAGCAATATCCACAGCTTGCTATACTCAAAATCGTTCCTTAATCCATAAACATCTTCATAAAACACCATATGAAGTCATTAACAACCGAAAACCAAACATCAAATTTTTCCATATTTTCGGTTGTCGATGCTTCGTAAAGAATAATAAAGATCACCTTTCAAAATTTGAATCAAGGTCGGACGAAGGAATTTTCCTTGGTTACTCTTTTTCTTCAGCTGCTTATCGAGTACTGAATAAACGTACTAGAGTAATTGAAGAAAGTACCGATGTTCATTTCGATGAATTTTATGTTAGGAAATTGGATCGTGAACATTTTGGTTCAAAAATGATTGAAAATATTTTTCAAAATCCAATTCAACAAACACCTTCTCCTGACATAGACATTGAAATCGATCTTGATTTGCTTTTTGAACAACCAAAAACCGCTTACAATTCTGAACTTCTAACTACTTTAATTGACCCTACAGGAACACCCAGTGAAGTAATTCCACAAACAAACCAAAATGATGCAAATCAATCCGAGGGGGAACCACCAACACATACTTCCTCTTTGGAACAAACACCAAATCCTCCTTTAAACACCCCATCCCCAAATAGCCAAAACAATCCCGATGCATCATTTATGGGGGAACCTTCAAACCTATTCCAAGATGAAACGCCCGGAGAAGAACAATGGGATACTGAAACTCCAATTATTATAGCGGAAGAGAATCGCTTAATAAAGTGGACCAGAAATCATCCAACAGACCAAATCATCGGAGATCCCAACATAGGCATTCAGACTAGAGGCGCATCCACAAATGAATGTTTATTTGGAGCCTTCTTATCCATGACCGAACCCAAAACCATACATTCTGCTATAAAAGATCCAGATTGGGTAAAAGCTATGCAAGAAGAGCTAGCAGAATTTGAAAGAAACGACGTATGGAATCTTGTTCCTACTCCACCCGATGTTACTGTTATAGGTTCAAGATGGGTATACAGAAACAAGACTGACGATCAAGGAATCATTTGTCGAAACAAGGCACGTCTTGTAGTCAAAGGATATTCACAACAAGAGGGAATCGACTACGATGAAACATATGCTCCAGTTGCCCGAATTGAAGCAATTCGCATCTTTCTTGCATATGCTGCACATAAGAATTTCAAAGTATTCCAAATGGATGTTAAATGTGCATTCCTACATGGAGAGATAGACCGCGAAGTATACATCCAACAACCACCAGGTTTCGAAGATCCCAAATTTCCAGATCACAACTTTAAATTGCAGAAAGCTGTCTACGGCTTGAAACAAGCACCTCGAGCTTGGTATGCCACATTGTCAACCTTTCTCGAAGAATCAGGTTTTAAAAGAGGTTCAATTGATCAAACACTCTTTCGTAAAATCTTTAATAAACATCTGTTAATCGTACAAATATATGTTGATGACATTATTTTCGGTTCTACTGATGAATCTTTAAGTGTTAAGTTTGCAGATCTAATGAAGAGCAAATTTGAAATGAGCATGATTGGGGAGATGACTACTTTTCTCGGACTTCAAATCAAACAGTCAACTAATGGCATTTTCATCAACCAAGAGAATTATGTCAAAAACCTACTCACTCGTTTTTCAATGGAAAAATCCAATACCGCAAAAACCCCAATGGCTTTTGGATACAAAATTGATGCAGACTTAAATGGCAAACCCGTTGACCAGAAAAGATATCGTGGAATGATCGGATCACTCTTGTACCTCATTGCCAGCAGACCTGACATCATGTTTTCTACATGTGTTTGTGCTAGATACCAAGCAAATCCTATGGAATCCCATGTAGTTGCTGTGAAACGTATCTTCAAATACCTTAAAGGCACTCCCAAACATGGCCTTTGGTATCCAGCTAAATCTGATTTTCAGCTGAACGCTTTCACCGACTCAGACTACGGAGGATGCAAGCTAGATAGGAAGAGTACATCTGGTAGCTGTCAATTCCTAGGAGGTAGACTAGTGAGTTGGACTTCAAAGAAACAGACGTGTGTGTCCACATCAACAGCAGAAGCTGAATATGTCGCTGCCGCCAGTTGTTGTTCACAAGTCATATGGATGCAAACTCAACTGCGTGACTATGGCTTCAAAATCTCACAAATTCCCATATTTTGTGACTCAACTAGTGCAATTGCCATTTCTCACAATCCCGTTCACCATTCCATGACAAAGCACATCGACATTCGATATCACTTTATCAAAGACAACATTCAAAAGGGTCATATCGAACTACACTTCATCAACTCCGAAGATCAAATTGCCGATGTCTTCACTAAGGCTCTCGATGAAACGAAGTTTCAATACTTCCTAGGCCGTCTAGGAATGTTAAATCCAGATAACATCCATCCTTAAACTTTTACTTTTTGTTTGTACAAAAGTGTGTTTACTTTCATTCAAAAAGAAAATTCAAAAACATTTGAAAACTGCTTTCTTTTCAAAAAAACCAAAAACATTGAAATAACCAATATTTCCAAAAACATTCAGAAAAACAAATCTTCAAAAATATTATAAAAGACTTGCCATAATAAGCTTTTATAGAACCTTGTGATTAATCGTCTTTTGACTTAATTTTCAGATGCTTATGCTCGATGAAGATATTAAGTCATATTGATTCTCAATTGGAGTGAAGGTTCAAATCTCCTACTTTTCATAATGTACATAACTTTATTTCCTTTAATTTTATTTCATTATTGATGATTTTAAAAAGGGACATAAGGTTAGGAGGTTCAGATGAAAACAAAAACCCATGTGAGAATTTGTGCCTCATCAATCTGAATCATTGTGGAATTCATTTCTTGTGAGCTTAGGTGTGTCACTATTGCTTATAAGGTATATCCGATTATACCTTGTCATGGTCTCATTTTTGCTTAGATATCAAAATGACCAGGGACGATACATTCATTTCATACATACTAGACAAACTGTCTTTTATGCCACTAATCCCTACCTAGATATAAGCCAACCAAAAATGATGTCTTGAGATCCCGTGATCCATCAACAAGAAAAGACGAAGCAAGATAAAAAGGAATCAACAAGAAAGCCAAATCATTCACCGAAGAAATACCAAACAAAACAAAAAAAAAACTCTACATTTGGTATTTTCAAACAAAGTTCAATCAAATGGTTATTTCAAATCAAACATCAAAAGATCTCGTGATCTGTTTTTAACCATTTTTCACAAAAAGGGATATCTTAATCCCGCAAGATAGATACTCTCAAAAATCCCAATTTTCTCAAATGTAGCAAATTCTCGATGCTAAAACAAAATATCCTTTTACAACAAAAAGGATATTGATCAACAAAAAGGATACCATCAAAGAAAAAGCTGCAACAACAAAGGATTTCCCGGGATACTGTAGCCTTCATCAATGAAAGTTCTTAGTTGCAAACTGCACTATGAAAATTGCTAAACCCCTCTACATGTATTTCCCGACGGAGAGAGAGAGAAAGTTAATGGCATGAATGAAGAAACCCGCTGAGTAATGCCGAAACCAGTCTTATGTGATTGATTATCTAATAATGAGACTAAGTGACCTTTCAAGAAAAGCATAGTTGAACACCTCCAATATGAGTGTGAGTCGTCAGAGAGAGATATCACTCATTTTTAGTGATCATTAACTTGTTCTGCTGCCAGAACAACCAAACACCCAAGTGAAGTGTGAGCTATACCTATGAGCGTTCATCTGAATCGACCTGTTAAACCACTTGTCGTCATTAATAATGCTATAAAATCTTAAGAAATTTCTTTAGATACATATATGGCTACCCTTTGATAACCGAACCCGAGACTTTGATTCGGAAACAAATTTCTGAAAATCTTTTACATAAGATATGTTAAACCAAGTCACAAACTTTCAAATCAATTGCTATGGTTTTTTATATATCTTATCTATTGACAAATCTTTTATCTCGAATCTTCATAAGTTAAACTGTCAATATGATTATACCTGTCCTTATTTCAGCAATGATCACATAGGGGGAAATTGTTGAAAAATGTTCTTATGTAACCTAGTATGTGACCATCACTGAAATAAGATGAACTGTTTTTATACAATCTAACAAATATTATCAGTTATTTCAGGTTGCACAAATGCGTGATAAAACGGAAAATACGAAAACACGCGAATGACGAAAACACATATGTGTGACTAAACAATTTCAACAATATATATATATATATATATATATATATATATATTTATATATATATATATATGTGTGTGTGTGTATTATATACATATGTATGTATTATATATGTATATATGTATTATATATGTATATATGTTGAATAGTCTACAAGAAATGGTCAACAAAGTCAAGGAAATGAGAAGCAAAAGAACCCCCACGTTTTTGCCTCCTACTCTACATCAACTTGCAGCCAACTCTCCATATACTCAAGTGCACTAGAAGATATTTGTTTCATGCATATATGTATACATGAGTTTGTGTGTGTAAGGGTGTGTGTTCATTTTTGTAATCTTGTAACACTTCCTACAAACTACAAACACTCCCAAGAACATCAAAAATCATCATCTTCTTCAAGAACAAAGACAAATCCCTGGAGAAAATGAAGAACACCAAGATCAAACAACAATGAAGTGAAGAATACCAAGATCATCAACAAGCTAAATGAAGAACACCATCAACCATCTTCATCTTCTTCATTGAAACTCAAGGTTCTTCATCTTCACTATCCTTGTTTATCACACCATTTACCACCAAACACCTCCCTTATATTAACCTCCTTCCAATCTCAAAATAATCTCCAAACACCCTCCAAATACCCTCCTTAAACCTCCTCCAAAAACCCTTTCAAATCACCACAACCATCACCACCTTGCTGTTTTTCGACATCAGAATCTTCAAGTCAAAAACGAAGAAAACTGGGCTCGTTACAAGCACAAAAAGACTAGGGAGATTTTCACCATCAATTCTTCAGGACCTTACCTACATCTAGAAATTTTCGTGGACGATTTTGACCACGGGAAACCCCAAAGAGACGCGAGAGAGAATTGGCTATCCAGAGAGATTTCTGTTTTCAAGTTCAGAATCTGCATGTTAGAAAACAGAAAACCGATCACAACACAGCCAAAATAAGACTAGGGAGATTTTCACCACAAATTCTTTAGAACCTTAGCTTCATCTAGGAATTTTCGTGGACGATTTTGACCACGGGAAACCCCAGAGAGACGCGAGAGAGAAATGGCTATCCAGAGAGATTTTCTGAAAACTAAAGGTTTTTAATCTGTGTATGCAAGGATCTGCGCGAACACGACCCGTGTTGTTTTTGCCTAAATCAACACGACCCGTGTTCAGGATTTTGACCTTTAAAACCTTCTAAAAACCTCCTACACGACCCGTGTCACTTGTGCCTTATTCTACACGACCCGTGTTCAGAAGCTTCATCAAGAAAACTCTCCAAAACCCTCCTACACGACCCGTGTCACTTGTGCCTTATCTTATACGACCCTTGTGCATGTTTTTACCCAAAAATACTTCAAATACAAATACATAAACCCATGTATTTTGTACCCTTTTGTAAACACTTGTTTTACATAAAATCGAGCTTTAAATGAACTTTTGTTACTTATCCAATGCCGGATTGATCTTTGAACTAATATAGACCAGTCGCTCCAAGAGTCCCAATATCGACCAGTCCATTCAAAGAACATATATCGACCAGTCGCTCCAAGAGTCCCAATATCGACCAGTCCATTCAAAGAACAAATATCGACCAGTCGCTTCATGAGTCCGGTTCAGTCAATTTATTGACGAACCTACTTGATATATATTTATATATTTATATACTTTATTATAGCTTTACGTCATTTAAATATAGTCATTTATATTATTTATAGCTTTATGTCATTTAAATACAGTCATTTATATTATTTATAGCTTAACGTCATTTAAATACAGTCATTTATATTATTATAGCTTTCAGTCATTTACAGCTTTCATATTTATACTTATTCCGCAATTCTTATTCTTTATATATATATATCTATCTTATATCTTAAACTAATATATCTGTCACACAGTAACTGGTAACCGAGCCTTTTGTTGTGGTGATCAGATTGTTATATTTCCAACAAATCGGTATCTGAGCTGATATATAAAAGGAATAATATCCAACAAGATTTCACTGCCTGAATAAAATATTTTCTGCCGAAAGCCCCAGGAGTATATATATATATATATATATATATATATATATATATATATATATATATATATATATCATTCTTAGCCAAATTTATTCATTTATTCCATTTCCAGCTAGAGAAAAGCCAATTTCTCTCTCACGGATCTTCGGGCTTTCGTCCCAAAACATGAGTACTTCTATCTAAGTGTGTTATAAGGCTTGATATGTGTCTAATACACTAGAAATCATAAGAAAACAACAAGATTAAAGAGTTTACGGCCCAAGAACATCTTGGACCGTAAACCCTTCTTTAAGAGGCAAAGAGTGCCCTAGTCCCTTCCTCTTGCAATGAAACTAGATTAGACTCATATCCTAATGTATGTAGGACTAGAAAACACCCCAAGAACATCAAGAGTAAGGTGTTCACGGCCCAAGAAGTTCTTGGACCGTGAACTCCAAAATCAAGGGCCAAAAGGTGCTTTAAACCCTCCAAAAGCCTTGGACACTAGCCTAGATTCACTCCTAGTTAATTTAGGGACTTGAAATCACCAAAAACCCATCCCCATGAGAGATTATGGCCGTAATCTCTAAGGGTTTTGGTCCTTGGTCCGTGAACATCAAATAAGGGTACCAAAGTGTGCCTAAGGCCTTCATTAGCCTTAGATAATTGTCTAAAACCTATCCTAGATGAGCATGGGACTTGAAAACATAAAAATACCCCTTTCCATATGGGTTTACGGCATTAAACACAAAAGGAAATGGCCTTGAGGACGTAAACTCCTCAAAGGAGTGTATTAATGCCCTAAACCCTTCCAAGGATTAAACCATTAAGTAGAAATGCTTCTTAGGGACTTGTAAAGCCTCAAAACATCAATTGACCAAGTATGTATGAGCGTACAGCCATAAAACCATGAGTTTACGAACGTAAACTCATTTGTTGGTGACATTAGGGCCGTGAACTCGATTAAGGAGTTTTCCTTGAACACTAAACCCCTAGCTTGTCCCTACAACACATAGATGCAATCCTTGAGGCTAATAACACTTGATAAAGGTGTTTAGCATGTCCTAGGGTGTCTTGACTTTGTTTATTAGTTGTTTAAAGACTAATTTGATACATATGTGTGATATTATATGTTAACTAGGATCATAGAGTGTGTTCAAGACTTCACTTGACACCTAGCAATCCTACATCTTCAGTTCATCCGTACCACTCACAACAGGTGAGTTCATACCCCTTAATTAATGATTTAAATGTTTTTAAATGTTTTATGGGGGGGGATACAAGTAGAATCTTGCTAGTTATTATATTAATCACATGTGATTAATAAGCAGCATTCAAACGATTTACTACTCATTAGCTGTTTTACCGAACAGTTTTCTTCACAAGATTTTCATAAAAGTTTTATATGTTTAAAACTCCTTATTAAACTATTCATTATACACTGAATGTTTCATTTCAAACTCATTTACAATTGTGTTTCAAACAAATGTTTCTTTATACTTAAACTGTTTTATCAAACAAATGATTTCAACCCGTTTTATAGATTGACATCAAGTCGATCTTTTCTTAGATAATAACCATGTTCAAAGGTTTTACAAAACTTATTTTATGCTTTTATATTGTCAATTTCATGCCTATATATGTATAGTTATATAAGAAATGTTTAAAGGACTTAGGAAGGCTATCCGCTCTATTTCCTTTTCACCGTTGGGATGTGGTCTGGTGGGTATCAGGTATCTATCCGAAGGTCGTTTAAATATTAGTTATGTATCATGTGTACATATATAGTCATAAAGGTTCTTCCAGTCAGTTCAATACCCTTAGGTAGCAAGGGTATACTTCCATGTTCATACGTACCAGTTATATTACTAGTAAGCTACCATATGGGTAGTTTAGGAAGATACTAATACATAATGATGAGAAACAAACATAATACACAGTGATGAGAAACAAACATAATACATAGTGATGAGAAACAAACATGATACATAGTGATGAGAAACAAACATACAGGTTAGACAGAGGAAGAACACACAATACAGCTAGCACATACATTACATATACATTACATTTAGTTATATGAGCCATTAAACGGGTCATGGCACTACCTGCCATGACCGTTTTTGTGTCCAAAATCTCCTTAATTGGGGAGCGTATGAGTTTACGTATAGACCTATATTGGATTGACTATCCTACAACTTTCTGCTCGCTACAGTGGGACTTGCGAGTCTACGGGTTCCAAATGTCATTTCTTACGGCGTCTTACATCGTCGCTTTACTATTGAGTCGATAGCAGGATACAGGTTGATCACATGTTACTTTAAATTTCAATTGGTTTAAGGTAGTTAGTACAGCAGTAGTCACTTATTATAAAACTACAGTACATTATTATTTCCCCATTACATTCACTTCGTGAACATTCACACGATGCACGGTAATGTAAATACTATGTTTTTGGTTAATGATAGTTATATTTGGGAAAATGCATACTCTTACAATAGACACAATTAGATACTAGATGCCTTGGTAGAAGGCTACTTTCAGTAGGTAGCATAGGGTTTTGTAGGTTATTCAAAACTTTTACATGCTCATACTTACAATTATAGTCTTACTGTAACACCGTAAATTTCAAGATAAAATTTTCATTTAAATAATCATTTTAATATAAAAACACTTGTTTAAAATCTCATTCCTATTTGTATTACAAAACATAGTTCCATTTTCACTTAATAGAAAACCAGGATCCTCCAAAAATACAACTCTTTCTTTGGTGTGTACAATCGAGCCGATGCCATCCCGCGTTACTGAAAGAACCTGAAACAACACAACATAAAACACTGTAAGCACGAAGCTTAGTGAGTTGCCCAATATACACCTTACGCACATACGCCTTTCCAGGCCCTGACCTTCCGGTCCCCTGCACAATGCCTTCCGGCCCATTAGATAATCGTCTTTCGGCCCATAACGTGTTGCCTTCCGGCCCATAGTACATATTGCCTTCCGGCCCAAAAACATATACGGCACATAATACATTTACGTTAAAACATAAAGCACGTATATCATATATCATACATGCCCTTTCAGTCACATAACACTTTGCCTTCCGGCCCATATAAACATGCATATCACACGTAGCAACTAACTTTCCATTTATAGCATATATACATAACACATAACATATTCGACCTTCCGGTCACACAAACAAACCCTTCCGGGTACAGTATAGTGAGAAGACTCACCTCGCGGATACTGGACGTTAGCAGCTCCTGAAATCACTTGCACCTGATCCGCCGAGCTACAAGCTCCCTATAACAATATATCTCTTATTAATACTTTTATCTTTCACGTTAACTGACCCTAAGAAATCACACACAGGTCAACTCTGGTCAACGGTCCACGGTCATCTCGACTCGACTCGGCGAGTACCCTGGCGACTCAGCGAGTCTAGTCGTCCTCACAAATTCCTGGATTTTCCCTTTCTACTCGTCGAGTTTCTCTCTTGACTCGACGAGTTCCCCGTGGAAGAATCGCGAGGCCACCCCGACTCCACTCGCCGAGTCTGAAGAACAACTCGGCGAGTCCTAGTGAATCTTCAAGCTACTCGCCGAGTGTGCTCATCCGACTCGGCGAGTCCATGCCATGCAGTCGATCAAACTGCTTACTGAGATATGTATGGTCCCGAAATGCACAATCATGGGACTTTCTGTACCTCTAAACATCCTATTACTGGGGTATAAACGTTTGGGTAACAACATATTATTCCATCTAATCACCAAATGGGTTTCATAAACCCTAAATTCGTGTACACATCAAAACAACAGGAATGATCCGAAGTGTTACCTGGAAAACGTACTCTTTGTGCCCCCCAAACCTCAGAACTCGATCCCCTTGATCTTCCTTTGGCCAAAACCCTTCCTCTTCTTGTCTAACAAATTCTTCAAGGTTCCAATAGTCTTCAATCCTTGCTCTGGATGCCCACAACCGATTAGGGTTCTTCTCAATCGACCAAAAGGCGAACAATGACGGCATAAGATCCCTTATATACGTCCCAAACTGAACGGCTAGGGTTTTCCGCTGAACAGCGTCGACTCGCCGAGTCTATACTGGACTCATCGAGTCCAGTCGCGAACCCGCGACTAGATCTACGATCCTACTCGGCGAGTCAGGCTCCAACTCGCCGAGTCCCCCCTTTAAAACACCCCAAAATGTGATTTAACAATACTTTGAGATTTCAGGCTGTTACAATTCTCCCCCACTAGAAACAGACTTCGCCCTCGAAGTCTCACTCTGAAAATAGTTCCGGATGCTGCTCCCGCATCTCACGTTCCGGCTCCCCAGATGCTTCCGATCTCTTCCGAGGTTACCACCGAACCAATACCAAGGTACCTCCTTGTTCCTTAGAACCTTGATCTTCCGATCCCTGATGGCCTCTGGCCTCTCAGCGTAACACAGGCTCGCATCCACCTAATTGTTCTTTAGTGGAACCACTGTTGACTCATCGGCTATACACTTCTTCAATTTCGACACATGAAAAGTGTCATTGATCCATCCCAATTTCGTTGGTAGCTCCAAACGATAGGCCACCCGTACTACCTTTGCACCTTCACAAAAAGGCCCAACATATCGGGGCCCCAACTTGCCCCTCTTCCTGAATCGAATCATCCCTTTCCAAGGAGAGACCATCAGAAGTACAAAGTCTCCGACTTGAAACACATGCTTGCAACGGCGTCTGTCCGCATAACTTTCCTGTCAACTCTAGACGATCATTAACCTCTGATTAACCTGCTGCATCTGCTCTGTCGACTCAAGCACGATCTCTGTACTGTCCACCACTCCCTGTAACCGAGAATTACCCAAGATGCAACTCTGCTCTAAATCTCAACGATCACTTGCCCCATAAGGGTTAGGAAACCATGAATCACCGGATCCCTGATCCTAAGCCCACTTTATCCATTTCGGAACAACTGAGGGACCCATCCTCAATTCTCAGAGCAACTCTCACGAGTTCTCCTCTTGCAATCGCATGCACATGCTGCACTAGCCCCAACATACCTTCTTCTCCCTTTATCTAGGGAAATCCGCTTGACGAACTTGCCACTACTCCATGTAACCGCACATGTTCTGGATCTGCTCGCAAGGACTCTCGGGTCCATGCGTTACCTCTCCTCAGCAAATGAGGGTCCGACACCACCTCCTATGCAACAGCTCAAAGGGCGGCATACTAATGCACTGATGATGGCTGTTGATAAGGAACAACTCAACCAAGGACCAATACGTACCGCAGCTTCCTCAGAAACCTAATGCACATGCCCGAAGCATGTCTTTGAGCGTCTGAATCGTTTACTCTCTCTAAAGTGTCCTCTGATGTCATCATGGTAAGCTCACTTCCATATTCCTCTTCAAGACTGAGTACCAGATCAGCTTTTGGCTCCACGTCTGAGCCCCCAACGGTCACCCATATCATGATCCAAATATCCCACTAACTTTCTCCCCTTGACCACTATTCCGACCCAGTGACACGTAAGTCACAAAATCCTCTTTTCCTCATGCGAGAAAATATAATCCAACCCAGAATCGTCTCGACTCCAATCTCTGGCTTCTGATGCGCGTATTCCTTGCGTATCTCACCGCATCCCCTGACAGAGACGGAGACCCCCATCTCGCCCCTGACCCAATATCCAAGCTCCAAAGACTCCATACCGGGCTACCCAAACTCGAAACTCTTCCACTTCATACACTACTCGAAAATATTCCAACATCAGAATTCTCTTGCCACCTAGTGAGTACTGCGACTCCACGCAGTGTCACAACACCTTCAGAACAGTGGGTACTTCGGCTCCCCGCAGTATCACAACGCCCTCTGTCTTGTGAGTACTGCGACTCGAATACCCATCACAGACTATGTAGGCAATCAACATATCAACCGCCCATTTTGCTAAAACCCACGCTCTCAAATAATCTCCCTGCATGCCCATACTCGAAGGTTCCCACTAGATCCGCAGATACTTGATATGCCACACGTCGATCAATTCAGGATTCACGAATAACTACGAAATAAAGATATCATACCCGGATATCTCAGAATACCTTAAACGAACATCACAAGATCCTGCCCCAAGCATCATGTAGACACAATAATACATTCTCTCTGAACCCCATAACTAGATCTTCACTTCCCACCTTACAACTTCGGTGCATCTAATTTTCTCGATTTGGGAAACTAGAAACGCTGACGCTACGAAATATGCTGATAATTCTCCGAAACCCTTCTTCCGACGTTCAAAATCCAAACAAGGATGCGCATACCGACCCAAACATTCTCTATCTACTTGTAACGACACCAAACACCTGTCATGGATACATTCGTTCTCCTCCTCGAGTACTTCCCGCATTAACTCACTCTGATTCTTTTCCTCGATCACCGACACCTCTGGTCTCATGATTCCTTACAGCATATCTCTATACTTCACTTATAACCACTCTTGACAAATCTTTGCTTTCTTACATACTACACCCGGTTCTCCCCCACTTAGGGTTCGAACAATCACCAATTAGCACACACCCCAACCCACAACTATTTTTCACCAGTGAAATCGCACCTGCTCCGAGGAAGTGCTACGCAACACTCGATAATTCCCCCTTAAGGAAATCAATCGACCCCCTATACTTTGAACCTCTGATGAACTCCTCAAGAACTCCTCATCACGACTGCCTCTAATCGTTCCAAATCTCATACCATTCCAATACTAAGCATCTCAACTGCTCAATAACATCCCTGGCTCATAGACTGTACCGCAGAATCGTCGTTCCTCTCATCTCAACTCATCAACCAATGTTCCAACACCGGAATTATCCCAAGGACAGGGACCCACTCTCATCATAGACGAAAACTCCCTGCACTGCAAAACCCGACTGAACTCCCCACTGCTACCACTACAACACATCCTATTATTCCCAATTAGGTGTAGTGTGGTCCTCGACTACCTCAGTCCCAACTGACTGTCTGCTCACAATAAGTCACTGCCTTGCGGCACACATGCTCCCTGATACTCTGGGGAAATCATCACCGATAACGACCTGCAGGGTGCACCCTCCCCCCCAAATCCAAAACTGAAACGTCAAGCCTCTCGTATCTTGCACACAACATAAATAGCAATACTCACCTAGAAGGTGACCTCTCACTTATCGACTGATTGCTCAACTCAGATCGAAATTTTCCTCTCCCTTTAACTCCTTACCAAAATACTCTGATAGGCACTCGCCTTTCCTCCCGAAGGACGCCTCTCCCCACTCAATCATGGTCTGCAGGCCTAAGGCCCATCGCCCGATCTCTACCTCATTGATCATGACCGGATAATTAAAATAACCACAAGCATCATCCACTACGAAACATGGTACTCATCCCATGACATCCCTTCTCAATCTGCTCCGGTGTATGGTTCCCGAACCATAACATCACTCCTCAATATTCTCCGACGTATGGTACTCGAACCATAACATCACTCCTCAATCTGCTCCGATGTATGGTACTCGAACCATAACATCACTCCTCAATCTGCTCCGATGTATGGTACTCGGACCATAACATCACTCCTCAATCTGCTCCGATGTATGGTACCCGGACCATAGCATCTCTCTTCAATCTACTCCGATGTATGGTATTCGGACCATAACATCACTCCTCAATCTGCTCCGATGTATGGTACCCGTTCCATAGCATCACTCCTCAGTCTGCCCTGATGTATGGTACTCGAACCATAACATCACTCCTTAATCTGCTCCGATGTATGGTACCCGGACCATAGCATCACTCCTCGGTCTGCTCTGATGTATGGTACTCGAACCATAACATCACTCCTCAACCTGCTCCGATGTATGGTACCCGGACCATGGCATCACTCCTCAGTCTGCTCCGATGTATGGTACCCAGACCATAGCATCTCTCTTCAATCTGCTCCGATGTATGGTATTCGGACCATAACATCACTTCTCAATCTGCTCCGATGTATGGTACCCGGACCATAGCATCACTCCTCAGTCTGCCCTGATGTATGGTACTCGAACCATAACATCACTCCTCAACCTGCTCCGATGTATGGTACCCGGACCATAGCATCACTCCTCAGTTTGCCCTGATGTATGGTACTCGGACCATAACATCACTCCTCAATCTGCTCCGATGCATGGTACCCGGACCATAACATCTATCTTCAATCTGCTCCGATGTAGGGTACTCAGACCATAACATCACTCCTCTATCTGCTCCTTAGGACCTCCAGAATACTCCCTGTATCAAGTATGGGTCCTCTGCTTTCAGTAGTACGGGCCCATACTACCTGCCACATCTACCCATACTTTCCACACGGACCATCCCAAAGCTCCTAAGTAGCTGCTCGACCTACTCTTTCACCAATCCCATCGCGCATACTCGCTTCCCAGCGAAATCCTCTACTCTACCAGCGCACTCATCTGGCTAGGTTTACTTCCTAGTCCCTTCCGCCGTCCTCCCTCTTCTTTGCTATCAGCTGCTGAAGAGCTCCTAATGATGCCAGCCATCTACCTCCTGAATATCGTCATACTCACTTAGTAGCTGCCTCCCATCATCGAGAATTCCACAAAGCACAAAGCAAGCAGCATTCGAGCATTGAAGAATACATAGGAATCCCTCTCTGTGATAACTTCACCTTCTCGGCTCATCTTCGGAAGTACCACTGAACTCTGTAGCTCTACCCCTTGTGCGTTCTAAATGGATACTCTCGTTCATCACATATTCAAAAGCATAACGCACATATAACAACAAACCCTAGGCTAAGGCATCACAAATCAGGCCATTCTAGTCCTAAGATATGAAATACCTAGCCTGTCTCTAACATGCAATAATATCTCATAAGTGCATAATAAATATTTCATAACTCAAAAGTAAGGGTATTTTGGGAAATCACCGTCTGGCTCTGGCTGATTCTACACACTGCTCTTTCTTGCTTTCTCTTTGAACTATTATTCATTTTTTTTAGAAACCATTTATTTGAAAACTTTTCCTTACTTCCTCAGTTTGAGTCCAGATTTACCCGTAGGCGCATCCGAATCCCTCAAACCAAGGCTCTGATACCAATTTGTAACACCGTAAATTTCAAGATAAAATTTTCATTTAAATAATCATTTTAATATAAAAACACTTGTTTAAAATCTCATTCCTATTTGTATTACAAAACATAGTTCCATTTTCACTTAATAGAAAACCAGGATCCTCCAAAAATTCAACTCTTTCTTTGGTGTGTACAATCGAGCCGATGCCATCCCGCGTTACTGAAAGAACCTGAAACAACACAACATAAAAGACTGTAAGCACGAAGCTTAGTGAGTTCCCCAATATACACCTTACGCACATACGCCTTTCCAGGCCCTGACCTTCCGGTCCCCTGCACAATGCCTTCCGACCCATTAGATAATCGCCTTCCGGCCCATAACGTGTTGCCTTCCGGCCCATAGTACATATTGCCTTCCGGCCCAAAAACATATACGGCACATAATACATTTACCTTAACACATAAAGCACATATATCATATATCATACCTGCCCTTTCAGTCACATAACACTTTGCCTTCCGGCCCATATAAACATGCATATCACGCGTAGCAACTAACTTTCCATTTATAGCATATATACATAACGCATAACATATTCGACCTTCCGGTCACACAAACAAACCCTTCCGGGTACAGTATAGTGAGAAGACTCACCTCGCAGATACTGGACGTTAGCAGCTCCTGAAATCACTTGCACCTGATCCGCCGAGCTACAAGCTCCCTATAACAATATATCTCTTATTAATACTTTTATCTGGTCAACGGTCCACGGTCATCTCGACTGGACTCGGCGAGTACCATGGCGACTCGGCGAGTCTAGTCGTCCTCACAAATTCCTGGATTTTCCCTTTCTACTCGTCGAGTTTCTCTCTTGAATCGACGAGTTCCCCGTGGAAGAATCGCGGGGCCACCCCGACTCCACTCGCCGAGTCTGAAGAACAACTCGGCGAGTCCCAGTGAATCTTCAAGCTACTCGCCGAGTCTGCTCATCCGACTCGGCGAGTCCATGCCATGCAGTCGATCAAACTGCTTCCTGAGATACGTATGGTCCCGAAATACACAATCATGGGACTTTCTGTACCTCTAAACATCCTATTACTGGGGTATAAACGTTTGGGTAACAACATATTATTCCATCTAATCACCAAATGGGTTTCATAAACCCTAAATTTGTGTACACATCAAAACAATAGGAATGATCCGAAGTGTTACGTGGAAAACGTACACTTTGTGCCCCCCAAACCTCAGAACTCGATCCCCTTGATCTTCCTTTGGCCAAAACCCTTCCTCTTGTTGTCTAACAAATTCTTCAAGGTTCCAATAGTCTTCAATCCTTTCTCTGGATGCCCACAACCGATTAGGGTTCTTCTCAATCGACCAAAAGGCGAACAATGACGACATAAGATCCCTTATATACGTCCCAAACTGAACGGCTAGGGTTTTCCGCTGAACAACGTCGACTCGCCGAGTCCATACTGGACTCGTCGAGTCCAGTCGCGAACCCGCGACCAGATCTACGATCTTACTCGGCGAGTTAGGCTCCAACTCGCCGAGTCCCCCCTTTAAAACACCCCAAAATGTGATTTAACAATACTTTGAGATTTCGGGCTGTTACACTTACAAATACTTACAGTTCATATACATACAAATACTTACATTTCACATACATACAAATACATACATACAAATACTTACATACAAATTAAGACACTAAAATACTTATGATCTCACCAGCTTTAAAGCTGATACTCTCTTTCAAAATAACTTGTATCCTCAGGTCAATAGTAGACAGGTACCGATGCAAGGTTTAGAGAAAATGGTGCTCGTTCAAGACTCATCTTTCATTCTGATTTATACTTTAGTGTTTATTATAATTTGATATGACACACTTGTAATACAATTATATTATTAATGCAATGGATGATGTTGTTGCTTGTTTACTACTTTTCATTGTTGTGATATTGTACATGACGTCCTCCGCCCCATAACGTTTCCGCCGTTCATGGTTTTGGGGTGTGATATTGTAAACCATTAGAGGAGTTACATTTGTGACTCTAAGCTCAAGGAAGAAGAAAGATCAAGAGTTCTTGAAGAGGTAATCATCTAGATCTCATTAGTTACATTTCAATTGTAATATGTATGCTAGATCTAGGGCTATAAATCTTCGATAAATTGGATGTACAATAGAGAAACCTAGATCCAAGTATTAGGGTTTGCATGTGCACATAGGAATGTTCTTATGGCTCAAACCCATCAGTGGTATCAGTGCTTTGTCTGGTTTCAATTGTATGTGATGCTATATGTTTTGGTCTTGCTAGAAAAAAAAATCGTTTTTTTTTTTTTTTGCAATCTGCTTGACTGACTCGGCGAGTCCCATTGTGGTGTAACGACGCAAATTTTCAAACAAAATTTTCATTTAAAATAAAGTGATTTTATTCAACCAATTATAATTATTCCAAGTTTCATATCAAAATACAATAATAAAACTCCCAAGATCTCAAATAACAACAGTGTGTACGCATCACGCCGGCACCTTCCCACGGTCCTCGCTAGTACCTGAAACACATACATAACAACTTGTAAGCATAAATGCTTAGTGAGTTCCCCAGTATACGACTTACACATATACGCCTTTCCAGGCCCTGACCTTCCGGTCTACAACACAACGCCTTCCGGCCCGTAACATAATCGCCTTCCGGCCCATAACATATTGCCTTCCGGCCCATAACATATTGCCTTCCGACCCATAAACATACACTGCACATAATACATTTATCCTAACACATATAGCACATATATCATATATCATACCTTCCCTTCCTGTCACATAACATATTGCCTTCCGGCCCATATAAACATACATAGCACGCATAGCAGTTACCTTTCCAATTATAGCACGTATAACACATATCATATCCGACCTTCCGGTCACACAGTCAAACCCTTCCGGGTACAGTATAGTGAGAAGACTCACCTCGTGGGTAATGAAAACTAGCAACTCTTGAAATCACTCGCACTCGATCCGCCGAGCTGCAGACTCCCTATAATATCATATACCCCTTATTAATACTTTTATCTTTCAAGACAACTGACCCTAAGAAATTACATGTAGGTCAACTCTGGTCAACGGTCAACGGTCAATGGTCAACTTGACCGGACTCGGCGAGTGCAAAGGCGACTCGGCGAGTCTAGACGTCCTCACCAATTTCTGATGTTCCCTTTCTACTCGTCGAGTATCCCTCTTGACTCGACGAGTTCCTCGTGGAAGAATCACGGGGCCACCCCGACTCCACTCGCCGAGTCTGAAGAACAGCTCGACGAGTCCCAGTCAATCTCCAAGCTACTCGCCGAGTCTATTCGTTGGACTCGGCGAGTCCATGCCATGCAGTCGATCAAACTGCTTCCTGAGATAAGTATTGTCCCGAAATACACAAGCATGGGACCTTCTAGACCTCTAAAGGTCCTAATACAGGGTTATAGTCGTTTGGGTAACAAGGTAATAATCCATCTAATCACCAAATGGGTTCCATAAACCCTAAATCCATGCACACATCAATATAACAGAAATGATCCGAAATATTACCTGAATAACGCACTCTTTGTGTCCCCAAACCTCAGAACTCGAATCCCTTGCTGTTCCTTTAGCCAAAACTCTTCTCCTCCTTGCACAACAATTTCTTCAAGGTCACCAATGGCCTTCAATCTTGCTCTAGATGCCCACAGCCGCTTAGGGTTCTTCTCAGTCGACTAAAGACGGACAATGACGGCATATAGTGCGTTATATACGTTCTAAAACCAAACGGCTAGGGTTTCCTCTGAACAGTGTAGACTCGCCGAGTCCATATCTGGACTCGTCGAGTCCAGTCGCGAACCCGCGACCAAGTCTGTGGTCCTACTCGGCGAGTCTGGCTCCAACTCACCGAGTCCCCTCCTAAAACACCCCAAAACAATCTTATAACAATACCTGAAATTCCGGGCTGTTACAACTCTCCCCCACTAGGACTAGACTTCGCCCTCGAAGTCTCACTCTGCAAATAACTCCGGATGTTGCTCCCGCATCTCACGCTCCGGCTCCCAAGTCATCTCCGATCCTTTCCGGTGTTGCCACTGAACCAACACCAAAGGTACCTCCTTGTTCCTCAGAACCTTGATCTTCCGATCCTTGATAGCTACTGGTCTCTCGGCATAATTCAGGCTCGCATCCACCTGAATATCCTCTAATGGAACCACTGTCGATTCATCGGCTATACACTTCCTCAATTCCGATACGTGAAAGGTATTGTGAATCTATCCCAACTCTGCTGGCAACTCCAACCGATAAGCTACCCGACCTACCCTTGCAATCACACGAAATGGACCTATAAACCGGGGCCCCAACTTGCCCCTCTTCCTGAACTGGATCACTCCTTTCCAAGGAGAAACCTTCAAGAGAACGAAGTCGCCAACCTGAAATTCAAGCTCGGACCAGCGTCTGTCCGCATAACTCTTCTGTCGGCTCTGGGCGGTCAATAACCTCTACCTAACCTGCTGAATCTGCTCTGTCGTCTGGAGTACGATCTTTGTACTGCCCATCACTCTCTGTCCCACCTCTCCCCAGCAAATGGGGGTCCGACACCTCCTACCATACAACAACTCAAAAGGTGGCATACCAATGCTCGAATGATGGCTGTTGTTGTAGGAAAACTCTGCCAAGGGTAAATGCGCATCCCAGCTACCCCCGAAGTCTAACACACACGCTCGAAGCATGTCCTCCAGTGTCTGAATCGTCCGCTCGCTCTGACCGTCTGTCTGGGGATGGTATGCGGTACTAAAATGCAGTTTAGTACCCAGCTCCTCATGGAATTTCTTCCAGAACCTGGAAGTGAAGCGTACATCACGGTCCGAAACAATCGAGATCGGCACTCCATGCCGAGATACCACCGCCCTCACATATAACTCCGCCAACTTCTCCACTGATGAACTCTCGCTGATAGCAAGAAAGTGTGCACTCTTCGTCAATCTATCCACAATCACCCAAATTGCATCGACTCCTCTGGCAGTTCTCGGCAATTTGGTGATGAAATCCATAGTAATCTGTTCCCACTTCCACTCAGGAATCTCCAAAGGCTGCAACTTACCATGCGGTCTCTGGTGCTCGGCCTTAACCCTACGGCAGGTCAAACACCTCTCAACGAACCAAGCGACGTCTCTCTTCATACAAGGCCACCAGTATTCCTTCCTCAAGTCCAAATACATCTTCGTAGCACCGGGATGGATCGAGAATTTCGATCTATGAGCCTCCTCCATCAAAGTAGCACGCGTACCGCCCACGAATGGTACCCAAATCCGACCCTGAAACGTCAGAAGTCCTCGTCCATCCTTAACAAACTCTGAAATTAACCCAACGACCCGCTCTTTCTTCTGCATCTCGGATCTCACAACCTCGGCCTGTGCCCCACGAATAGCATCCAATACCGGAGTCATCACCGTCAGTCTCAGACATACATCTCGCAATGGAGTGCTCTCCGCCCTGCGGCTCAATGCATCGGCTACCACATTAGCCTTGCCCGGGTGGTATAGGATTTCACAGTCATAATCCTTGACCACATCCAACCATCTCCTCTGGCGCATATTTAGGTTGGGTTGATCCATCAAATACTTCAAACTCTTATGGTCCGTATATATCGTACATCGAACCCCATACAAGTAGTGACGCCAAATCTTGAGAGCGAACACTACTGCCCCCAACTCTAAGTCATGCGTGGGATATCTTGCCTCGTGAGGTTTTAGCTGCCTTGATGCATAAGCTATCACATGGACTCTCTGCATCAACACTGCACCCAGTCCCGAAATCGATGCGTCGCAATATACGACAAAATCTTCCATCCCCTCCGGGAGAGCTAATACCGGGGCTTCGCACAGTCTCTGACGAAGTGTCTCGAAGGAAGTCTGTTGCTCGGGTCCCCATGAGAATGCAACACCCTTCCAGGTCAATCTGGTGAGCGGTACTGCGATCTTGGAGAAGTCTCTAATAAACCTCCGATAGTACCCCGCCAACCCAAGGAAACTCCTGATCTCAGAAGGTGACTTCGGTGCCTCCCAACTCATCACCGCCTCAACCTTGGCCGGATCGACCAATATCCCTGCCTGATTAACAACGTGTCCAAGAAATTGGACCTCCCGCAACCAGAAGTCACATTTGGAGAATTTTGCATATAGCTTCTCCAACCTCAGTACCTTAAGGACCTCCCTCAAATGTCCCTCATGCTGCTCTCTAGATCGCGAATACACTAGGATGTCGTCGATAAATACAATCACAGACCGATCCAGCATCGGCCTGCATACTCTGTTCATGAGGTCCATGAACACTGCCGGGGCATTGGTGAGCCCGAAAGGCATCACCACGAACTCGTAATGCCCATACCGCGTCCTAAATGTTGTCTTCTGGACGTCCTCATCCCGCACTCTTACCTGATGGTACCCTGATCTTAGATCGATCTTGGAAAACCAAGATGCCTTTGCAGCTGATCGAATAAATCATCGATCCTCGGTAACGGATAGCGGTTCTTGACCGTCACCTTGTTCAACTCCCGGTAATCAATGCACATCCGGTGTGAACCATCCTTCTTCTTGACGAACAGAATCGGTGCTTCCCACGGCGAGCTGCTCGGCCGAATAAATCCCTTCCCCAGCAACTCCTGAAGTTGCGAGGACAACTCCTGCATCTCTTGAGGTGCGAGATGATAAGGCACCTTCGCAATAGGCGCAGCCCCCGGAATCAGATCGATACCAAACTCTACTTGCCTCGCAGGAGGTACTCCCAGCAACTCCTCGGGAAAAACATTTGGAAACTCGCGCACCACTGGAACCTCCTCCACTGTCCTCGGTCTCTCGGAAGCCTCCCGCTTATCCATCACATACGCCACAAAACCCTTACATCCCTGCTGTAGACATTGCCTCGCCCTAGCGGCCGAACAAAAAGCTGATCCCGAACGGGTACCCTCGCCGTATACCGTAAGAACTCCCCCACTAGGGTCTCGTATAGTCACCAGCTGGCGCTCACAGTCGATGACAGCGCTGAATCGGCTCAACCAGTCCATGCCTACGATGACACAGACATCACCCATCGCAATAGGAATTAGGTCAATCGGAAACGCAACCCCGAAAATCTCTAGTACGCATCCCCGAAGAACCTCCGTGGCACAAACCACCCTCTCGGCCGCTATAGAAACGCTCAGAGGCCGACATAACGGCTCACGACTAATGCTGATATGCTGACTAAAAGCTAAAGATACAAAGGATCTACTCGCACCCGAATCAAATAACACTAGAGCAGGCATAGAGTTCACAAGAAAAGTACCTACACATATATTAACATAAGCATAACATTTCGACTTTAAATAAATACGTGAATTACAGCATACCTGCCACAACATTGGGCGCAGCGCGGACCTCCTCCGCAGTCAGCTGAAAGGTTCTCCCGCGAGCCCTCGGGGCCTCGACCTTCGCCGGTCGGGTCTCAGTAGTCCTGGTAGTAGGTGTAGATCCCTGACGAAGCTGCGGGCACTCAGCCTTCCGATGGCCTGTCTGGTTGCAATGAAAGCAAACCATAAACCCCTTAGGACAATCCCTGGCAACGTGTCCTTCCTTGCCACACTTGTAGCAACCACCAGCTCGACACGCCCCCTCATGACCCTTGCCGCACTTTCCGCAAGTGCGGCCCTTCGGACCTCCCATCCTCGAATCAGCGGACTTGATCCGCTTGGCTGCCGGCTGAGACTGAGCCGGCAGCCAGTCCACCTGCCGAGACTCGGCCTCCTCCCTGGCCTGGGTCTCCAACTCGATCTCGCGTTTCCTGGAATTCGCCTGAAGCTCAGTGAAAGTACGATAGGTGGAGTTTGACACAAACTCCCAGATATCCCTCCTCAACACGCCTAAATACTGGCTCATCCGTGACTGCTCTGTAGACACCAGCTCGGGGCAGAACATCGCCCTCTCGTGAAACTTCCGTGTGACCACCGCAACGGAATCAGTACCCTGCTTAAGGGTCAAGAACTCCTGAATCAATCGTTCCCTCTCCACTGGGGGAACGTACTCGTCCCTGAACATTTCAGTAAACCTCTCCCATGTCACCGCTGTAATCTCCGCCAAAGTGAAGTTCGCCGTCACGAACTTCCACCAATCCTTCGCTCCCAGACGGAGCTGGTTCAAGGTGAACCGTACCCTCAGGTGCTCCGGGCATGAGCAAGTGTAGAAGCACCCTTCAATGTCGGCGATCCACCGCATCGCAGCAATCGGATCCTGCATCCCATCGAACTCAGGGGGTTTCGTGTTGCTGAATTCCCGGAACAGCAACGAATCGCCCCCTTGCGGCCTGGCAGCGGCCACAGCTGCAGCCTCAGTCAGTGCGGCGTACCGCTCTTCGAATGTCTCCATCAGAGTGGTCTTAATTGACCCAAACATCTCCGGGATCTCAGCCCGGATCGCTGCAGCTACCTCCTCCTGAATCATCTGACGAATATCCTCGTCGCTCACACTGCTCGAATTCGCCCCATGATGTGTGGTAACCATGATGTCTCTGAAATACAACATAAAATTATCAGAGACTCCATCAAGTACAATTGTACTCGATAACGCAACCCTACTCAGTCTCCGATATCCAGGGATTCTTACTTGGGTCTTCCACCGACCCGGTGTCTTCGGTAGTACGGGCCCAACACTACCGACCACACCGTATCAGCATTCGTCCCAAATCTTCCTCCCCAAACCCCGAATAGTGAGTACTCTACTTCTGGTATGCACTATCTACCTGCACGCTATCGAATATCTCATATAAGAAAACTCCCTAGACTAAGGCATCACAAAACAGGCCACTTTAGTCCTCTCATGAATACCTAGTATTCTAGCATGCATAACAATTCATAATTCAGTGCATAACATAACATAGTAAGGTATTCTGGGGATCTTTACCGTTCGGGCGCTGGCTGATCGTACACACTGCTCCGTTCTTGTTTACCACTTTACCATTTATAAAAGTTTATGCCTTTATTATTTTAAAAGATTTTTCCTCAAATCCTCGGTTTGAGTTCAGTTACACCCGAAGGTACACCCGAATCCCTCAAACCAAGGCTCTGATACCAATTGTAACGATGCAAATTTTGAAACAAAATTTTCATTTAAAATAAAGTGATTTTATTCAACCAATTATAATTATTCCAAGTTTCATATCAAAATACAATAATAAAAATCCCAAGATCTCAAATAACAACAGTGTGTACGCATCACGCCGGCGCCTTCCCACGGTCCTCGCTAGTACCTGAAACACATACATAACAACTTGTAAGCATAAATGCTTAGTGAGTTCCCCAGTATACGACTTACACATATACGCCTTTCCAGGCCCTGACCTTCCGGTCTACAACACAACGCCTTCCGGCCCGTAACATAATCGCCTTCCGGCCCATAACATATTGCCTTCCGGCCCATAAACATACACTGCACATAATACATTTATCCTAAAACATATAGCACATATATCATATATCATACCTGCCCTTCCTGTCACATAACATATTGCCTTCCGGCCCATATAAACATACATAGCACGCATAGCAGTTACCTTTCCAATTATAGCACGTATAACACATATCATATCCGACCTTCCGGTCACACAGTCAAACCCTTCCGGGTACAGTATAGTGAGAAGACTCACCTCGTGGATAATGAAAACTAGCAACTCTTGAAATCACTCGCACTCGATCCGCCGAGCTGCAGACTCCCTATAATATCATATACCCCTTATTAATACTTTTATCTTTCAAGACAACTGACCCTAAGAAATTACATGTAGGTCAACTCTGGTCAACGGTCAACTTGACCGGACTCGGCGAGTGCAAAGGCGACTCGGCGAGTCTAGACGTCCTCACCAATTTCTGATGTTCCCTTTCTACTCGTCGAGTATCCCTCTTGACTCGACGAGTTCCTCGTGGAAGAATCGCGGGGCCACCCCGACTCCACTCGCCGAGTCTGAAGAACAGCTCGACGAGTCCCAGTCAATCTCCAAGCTACTCGCCGAGTCTGTTCGTTGGACTCGGCGAGTCCATGCCATGCAGTCGATCAAACTGCTTCATGAGATAAGTATTGTCCCGAAATACACAAGCATGGGACCTTCTGGACCTCTAAAGGTCTTAATACAGGGTTATAGTCGTTTGGGTAACAAGGTAATAATCCATCTAATCACCAAATGGGTTCCATAAACCCTAAATCCATGCACACATCAATATAACAGAAATGATCCGAAATATTACCTGAATAACGCACTCTCTGTGTCCCCAAACCTCAGAACTCGAATCCCTAGCTGTTCCTTTAGCCAGAACTCTTCTCCTCCTTGCACAACACTTTCTTCAAGGTCACCAATGGCCTTCAATCTTGCTCTAGATGCCCACAGCCGCTTAGGGTTCTTCTCAGTCGACTAAAGATGGACAATGACGGCATATAGTGCGTTATATACGTTCTAAAACCAAATGGCTAGGGTTTCCGCTGAACAGCGTAGACTCGCCGAGTCCATATCTGGACTCGTCGAGTCCAGTCGCGAACCCGCGACCAAGTCTGTGGTCCTACTCGGCGAGTCTGGCTCCAACTCGCCGAGTCCCCTCCTAAAACACCCCAAAACAATATTATAACAATACCTAAAATTCCGGGCTGTTACATGTGGGCTCGACGAGTAGGATGAACTCGACGAGTCTATAAGGGGACTCGGCGAGTCGGAACGTTAGACAGAAGATATTTTGGGATTTATTGTTGTTTTGCTGAATGATAATTACTAAAATCGTTTTCTTATTAAAAATATCCGAATTTTATTGTTTTTATGTGATTATCCTTCCCAAAACAAAAGATAATTTATAATTATTTGAATAATAACTTCATTATATGATAAAAGTTGATTATTTAAATTATTTGGTAAATTATCTTGTAAATAAAATAGATTAGATCAAATTTAGATAATTATTAAATTAATTTTTTTAATTTAAATTATTTGCTATTTGATCCTTTGTTTTTTGAAATGTTCATATTTGATCCATTGTGTTTTGAAAAGTTCAAAAACTGTCCTCAGGTTTTGAAATTTAAATTTTATGATTAAAATGTTTAATTTGAACTATTTAAATTTCAAACCCTAGAATTTTATAAGTATAAAATTCAACCTTACACTATATGATATATATATATATATATATATATATATATATATATATATATATATATATATATATATATATATATAACCTAAAATGTTAGTCTTACCGTTAGTAGGCCTCATTCACGAAGCCGATCTATAAGGGGGTATAAGGTTATGGCCTATAAAATGGCCGTTTAATGGGTGTCCACTCTCACCCACCGCTTCCTTTATTGGTGGAAGTTCGTTAACCGAACGGGTAGGATAAGGAAAACTTTTCCTCGTTAAAAGTATAATGAATCTATATAAAGTAACTAAATGTTTTTACAAAATTCCCAATCTTAGTTACTTTAGGCAAAAGTGAATTGATGTAATTCCATGAAATTACACTTTGTACCATTGCTAAGACGTTAGTGGAGCGTGTGTGGTTAACCGGCACACTAATTGGGTTCTAAGAAAAGGTGGCAAAGGGTGACTCATTGTTTGTCATAGTTCGATGGAGCGTGTGTGGCTAACTGACACATCGAATAGGTGACTGTAACAATGAGGTGACCATATATATTTGCATGGTTATTCACACCCGTTGTGTGATCCTTGGCATCCCAGTCACAAACTAAAGGGGCATATAGAGATTTAAACATGCCATTGAAAAGTTCAATGAATCTCAAAAGATCTAGGAGTTTTCAATACATTTAAAACTTAATCTCTTTTTCATTTTTCATGGTGGAGAATTAGTGAATCGTCATTCACTCACCTTCAAGTTATTTACTTGTTAGATCATGACATCCCTTTTCTAATTTGTAAATAATGTTGTTGGATCCTAGCCCTAATTTCTCATTTGGGGGTTTAATTAGGGATTCATTTCTAATAAAACTTTGTTCCTTTTCCTTTTCAGATGCCGAACATGAACAACAACAACGCTTCTGGCTCGAGTTCCTCCGACTCTTTCTCACTCATGAACTTGTGTGGGAGGGTGATATTCGAAATAAACAATTTCAATGATTGGATATGTAACATAAGAATGGTCACCCGTTATGAGGACAAAGAGTATGTCCTTGACAAGGAGCTAAAGGAGATTGACATGAACACTGCCACTCCCGAAGAGATCGTTGCCTTCGAGGCCCACGAGCATGATGCTACGAAAGTCTATTGCATCATGCTAGCGAAAATGACTTACGAACTCCAAAAGTCCTATGAGGACATGTATCGCTATGAGATGCATCAAGACTTGTTGGACCGGTACCGCCAAAGTGCGAGGCAAGAGAGTTATGAGATCATTACTTCGATGATCACTACCAGAATGGGTAGTGGAGAGTCCCTTACCACTTATCTACAAAAGATGCAGAGATATGTTGATCGCCTTCTAAAGTTGAACGTTAACTTTGATGAAGAGTTGGCGATTAATATCATCCTTCACTCATTGCCTCTTTACTACAACCAGTTCCGCATGGCCTACCATATGAATAAGGAAAAGAGGTCACCATGAGCAAGCTTGAAGGCTTGCTTAGGACTGCTGAGAGTAATCTCAAGGATAAGTATGTTGCATCAACTCCCGCTCCAACCGCTGCCCCTGTTTTGGCTATTGGGCAGGGGAAGGGTAAAAAGAGGAAGGCTCCCTCAAAGAGCCACCAAAAGGGAAAGTCCCAAGAAGGTACCTCTTCTATTGGAACCAAAGTTGGTTCTGCTAAACCCAACTCGAACCCCAAGGAGGTAGAGTGCCACTACTGCCATAAAATAGGGCATTAGAAGAGAAGCTGCCCAGAGTATCTGCAAGCAATCAAGGATGGGAAGATCAAGCCATCCTACGTAGGTATTTACATAATTAAATCTAATGATTCATCACATTCCATTTCTTGGGTACTTGATACAGGATGTGGTTTTCAAATTAGTTCTGATTTTCAGGGCCTAAGAAGAGATAGGGATGTGGAGCATGGGAAGATTAATTTGATCATGGGGAACACAGGATCGTTGCCTGTTACCAAGATCGGAGTTTATTCTTTAGTGCTCAATAGTGGATTAGGATTAGATTTAAACAATTGTTGTTATTCACCATATATGGCAAGAAACATCATTTAATTTCATGGTTTATATAGACAAGGTTTTAGATATTCATTTGATAATGAAAAGGGTTTCATTAATGCTTATCTTAATGGTGTTTTCTATTTTGAAGCATTGCCTTGTAATGGAATATATGAAACTGTGATGGTTGTAGATGATTTAGGAAATGATGTGTTATGTGTTGATTCATCCAATGGTTTGGATAAAACATGCTTGTGGCATTGTCGTCTTGGACATGTCAACAAGAAACGCATAACCCAACTCCAAAAGGATGGAGTTTTAGAGTCATTCGACCTTAGGGACGATGACGTGTACGAGTCTTGTTTACTTGGAAAGATGACCAAGTCACCCTTCACTGGCACTTGTGAGAGGGGTGAGGGTCTATTGGATCTCATACATACAGATGTTTGTGGGCCCTTTAGATCAACCACAAGGGATGCGAGTCGCTTTTACGTGACTTTTACCAAAGATTATAGCAGATATCGGTATATCTACTTAATTAAGCACAAGGCATAAATCTTTGAAAAGTTCAAAGAGTTTAAACAAGAAGTGGAGAATCAGTTGGGCAGGAAAATCAAGATGCTTCCATCTGATCGAGGAGGAGAGTACCTAAGTCTTGAATTCCATGATTATCTTAAGGAATGCGGAATCGTTTCACAATTGACACCAACTAGGACACCGTAGTTGAATGGTGTGGCTGAGAGGCGTAATCGAACCTTGTTGGACATGGTTGTTCCATGATGAGTCGTGCTTCACTACCTATCTCATTCCGGGGGTATGCCTTAGAGATTGCCGCCCATATCCTTAACTTAGTCCCTATGAAGAATGTTGCCAAAACACCTCACGAGATGTGGACAGGGAAAGCTCCCTCGTTGGCACATATCAAGGTTTGGGGTTGCGAGGCTTTCGTAAGACGAGAGACTC
Source organism: Lactuca saligna (assembly GCF_052625555.1). NCBI lineage: Eukaryota > Viridiplantae > Streptophyta > Magnoliopsida > Asterales > Asteraceae > Lactuca > Lactuca saligna. Next base: position 168,425,235 of record NC_136423.1, on the reverse strand, counting down.
ACGACAAGCTCGAACCTCATAGTGAGCGGTGTATTTTCATTGGCTACCCGCAAAAGTCCTTTGGATATCTCTTCTATAAACCGAGTGACAATGTTGTCTTCGTTGTGAGGAGAGGGGTTTTCCGAGAGCAAGAAATCATAAGCCAGGGGAACAGTGGGAGGCAATTAATCTTGAAGAGATTCAAGAGTTGAGAGATGAAGGAACCTCTAACACTGGCGCTCAACCCGAGGAGGAAACTCCGGTTGAACCGATTGACAAGTCCTTACCTCTTATACGTTCCGAGAGAGTTAGAGTTCAATCCCAGTTATATGGTTTCATATTACTACAGAAGGGGACACATATATTAGTGATAGTACACTAATAAATTTGGACGAACCTAACAGCTATAAGGAAGCCAAGGAAGGCCAGGAGTCTACAAAATAGAAAGACGCGAGGGACAACGAGATTCAGTCCATGAACGACAACCAAGTTTAGAATTTGGTTGACCATGTGCCTGGACGTGAGACGGTCGGGTGCAAGTGGATCTTCAAGAAGAAGACTGACATGGATGGGAATGTGCACACATATAAGGCGTGATTGGTGGTGAAGGGTTTCACTCAAACTCCCGGAGTTGATTATGATGAAACCTTCTCACTGGTTGCTAAGATAAAATCTATTAGGGTGATGCTGGCTATTGCTGCATTTCATGATTATGAAATATGGCAGATGGATGTCAAAAACGCTTTTCTTAATGGGAAGTTGGTTGAGGATGTTTACATGGCTTAGTAGAATGGTTTTGTCAATGTGAAGCATCCTAATAGAGTGTGCAAGCTTGAGAAGTCCATTTATGGACTTAAGGAAGCATCTCACAGATGGAATCTTTGTTTCGCTGAGAAAGTCAAAGAGTTTGGTTTTCTGCAAAGCGAGGATGAGTCATGTGTATATGTCAAAGCCAGTGAGAGTATAGTTAGCTTCCTCGTATTGTATGTCGATGATATACTACTCATAGGAAACGACATACCGAAACTGCAGGAGGTTAAGTCCTGGCTTGGGAAGTTCTTCGCTATCAAGGACCTCGGAGAGGCTTCCTATATCTTGGGAATAAGGATAATGAGAGACATAAGTAAGAGACTAATAGGACTTAATCGGAATACTTACTTGGACAAGGTACTAAAATGTTTTAGTATGGAGAACTCAAAGAAGGGAGAGTTACCGATCCAAAGTAATGCCAAGTTGAGTAAGACTCAATGCCTGAGTACCGAAGTCAAGATAGCAGAGATGAGCCGAGTACCATATGCTTCTGCAGTTGGCTCGATTATGTATGTTTAACTTGTACTCACCTTGTAACAGCCCGGAATTTCAGGTATTGATATAATTATGTTTTTGAGGTGTTTTAAGAGGGGACTCAGCAAGTTGGAGCCAGACTCGCCGAGTAGGACCGCAGACTTGGTCGCGGGTTCGCGACTAGACTCGACGAGTCCAGATATGGACTCGGCGAGTCTGCGCTGTTCAGCGAAAACCCTAGCCGTTCAGTTTTGAGACGTATATAAGGGACTTATAGGTCGTCATTGTTCGTTTTAGCTTACTGAGAAGAACCCTAAATCGGTTGTGTGCATCTGGAGCAAGTATTGAAGACCATTGTTCAGTTTGGAAGAGTTGTTGTGCAAGGAAGAGAAGGGTTTGGCTAAAGGAACAGCAAGAGAATCACGTGTTGAGGTTTAGGGACGCAGAGAACACGTTATTCAGGTAATAAATCGAATTACACTCTTCCATGTTGATGTGTATAGGTATTTAGGGTTTATGGAACCCTTTTGTGGCTAGAATGATTGTTACCCTTGTTCCCCAAACGATTACAACCCTGTATTAGGACCTTTAGAGGTCTAGAATGTCCCATGCCTGAGCATCTCAGGAATCAATAGAGGTTTTGGATTGGAATCCTTATGCCTTAAGTTAAAATGTAAATTATAAGTCTTGGGGTGTAGCATGAGCACCTAAATGAAGACATTATGTGATGGACCAGTTAAGGAGGACCAGACCCATGATTGGTCGGAACAATTCTGACCTTAGGAAGGAGTTTGGTCGACTGCATGGCATGGACTCGCCGAGTCCAATGAACAGACTCGAAGAGTAGCGTGGAGAATAACTGGGACTCGTCGAGCTGTTCTTCAGACTCGGCGAGTGGAGTCGGGGTGGCCCCGTGATTCTTCCACGAGGAACTCGTCAAGTCAAGAGAGATACTCGACGAGTAGAAAGGAAACATCAGGGAAATGGGTGAGGACGTCTAGACTCGCCGAGTCGCCATAGTACTCGCCGAGTCCGGTCAAGTTCACCGTTGACCGTTGACCGTTGACCAGAGTGGACCTACATGTGATTTCTTAGGGTTAGTTGTCTTGAAAGATAAAAGTGTTAATAAGGGATATATGATATTGTAGGGAGTCTGTAGCTCGGCGAATCGAGCACGAGTGATTTCGGGATTTGCTAGCTTTTGATATTCACGAGCTGAGTCTTCTCACTATACTGTACCCGGAAGGGTATGACTGTGTGACCGGAAGGTCGGATATGATATGTGATATACGTGCTATATGTGGTAAGATAATTGCTATGCGTGTTATGTATGTTTATATGGGCCGGAAGGCAATATGTTATGGGCCGAAAGGCAATATGTTATGTGACCGAAAGGTAGTATATGATATGTGATATATGTGCTATATGTGGTAAGTTATTTGTTATGCGTGCCGTGTATGTTTATATGGGCCGGAAGGCAATGTGTTATGGGCCGGAAGGCAATACGTTATGGGCCGGAAGGCGATTATCTCATGGGCCGGAAGGCGTTGTACGTTGTGGACCGGAAGGTCAGGGCCTGGAAAGGTGTATATGTGTAAGTAGTATACTGGGGAACTCACTAAGCATTTATGCTTACAGTTGTTATGTATGTGTTTCAGGTACTAGCGAGGACCGTGGGAAGGCGTCGGCGTGATGCGTACACACTATTTGATATTTTGAGATCTTGGGAATTTTATTATTGAATTTTGATATAAAACTTGGAATAATCATGTTTACTTGGAATAAAATCACTTTAATTGAAATGAAAATTTTGTTTGAAAATTTGTGTTGTTACAATTGGTATCAGAGCCTTGGTTTGAGGGATTCAGGTGCACCTTCGGGCGTAACTGAACTCAAACCCAGGATTTGAGGAAAACTTTTAAATATATATATATATATATATATATATATATATATATATATATATATATATATATATATATATATATATATAAAGGCATAAACTTTTATAAATGATTTTGTGGTAAACAAGAAAGAAGCAGTGTGTACGATCAGCCAGCGCCCGAACGGTAAAGATCCCCAGAATACCTTACAATGTTATGTTATGCAATGAATTATGAACTGTTATGCATGCTAGAAGACTAGGTATTCATGATAGGAATAGAGTGGCCTGATTTGTGATGCCTTAGTCTAGGGAGTTTGTCGACATAAGATATTTGATAGCGTGCAGGTAGATAGTGTATATCAAAGGTAGAGTACTCACTAACCGGGATTTGGGGAGGAAGATTTGGGACGAATGTTGATACGGTGTGGTCGGTAGTATTGGGCCTGTACTACCGAAGACACCGGGTCGGTGGGAGACCCAAGTAAGAATCCCTGGATGTCGGAGACTGAGTAGGGTTGCATTATCGAGTGCAACAGTACTTGATGGAGTCTCTGATAATCTTATGTTATATTTCAGAGACATTATGGTTACGACATGCCACGGAGCGAGTTCGAGCGGTGTGAGTGACGAGGAGATTCGTCAGATGATTCAGGAGGAGGTAACTGCGGCGATTCGGGCTGAGATCCCGGAGATGTTTGGGTCCATTAAGACCACCCTGATGGAGGCATTTGAGGAACGGTATGCCGCACTAACTGAAGCTGCAGCCGCTGCCGCTACCGCAGCTGTGGCCGCTACCAGGCCGCATGGGGGTGACTCGTTGCTGTTCCGGGAATTCAGCAACACGAAACCCCCTGAGTTCGATGGGACGCAGGATCCGATTGCTGCGATGAGGTGGATCGCCGATATTGAAGGGTGCTTCTACACTTGCTCATGCCCGGAGCACCTAATGGTACGGTTCGCTTTGAACCAGCTCCGTCTGGGAGCGAAGGATTGGTGGAAGTTCGTGACGGCGAACTTCACTTTGGCGGAGATTACAGCAGTGACATGGGAGAGGTTTACCACCATATTCAGGGACGAGTACGTTCCCCCAGTGGAGAGGGAACGGTTGATTCAGGAGTTCTTGACCCTTAAGCAGGGTACTGATTCGGTTGCGGTGGTCACGCGGAAGTTTCATGAGAGGGCGATGTTCTGCCCCGAGCTGGTGTCTACAGAGCAGTCGCGGATGAGCCGGTACTTGGGTGTTTTGAGGAGGGATATCCGGGAGTTTGTGTCGAACTCTACCTATCGTACTTTTACTGAGCTTCAGGCGAATGCCAGGAAGCGCGAGATCGAGTTGGAGACCCAGGCCAGGGAGGAGGCCGAGTCTCGGCAGGTGGACCGGCGGCCGACCCAGTCTCAGCTGGCAGCCAAGCGGACCAAGTCCACCGATTTGAGGACGGGAGGCCCGAAGGGCCGCACTTGCGGAAAATGCGGCAAGGGTCACGATGGGGCGTGTCGAGCTGGTGGTTGCTACAAGTGTGGCAAGGAAGGACACATTGCCAGGGATTGTCCTAAGGGGTTTATGGTTTGTTTTCATTGCAACCAGACAGGCCATCAGAAGGCCGAGTGCCCTCAGCTTCGTCAGGGACCTACACCTACTACCAGGACTACAGAGACTCGACCGGCGAAGGTCGAGGCCCCGAGGGCTCGCGGGAGAGCCTTTCAGTTGACTGCGGAGGAGGTCCGTGCTGCGCCCGATGTTGTGGCAGGTATGCTGTAATTCACGTAATTATTTAAAGTCGAAATGTTATGCTTATGTTAATATATGTGTAGGTACTTTTCTTGTGAACTCTATGCCTGCTCTAGTGTTATTTGACTCGGGTGTGAGTAGGTCTTTTGTATCTTTAGCTTTTAGTCAACACATCAGCATTAGTCATGAGCCGTTAAGTCGGCCTCTGAGCGTTTCTATAGCGGCTGAGAGGGTGGTTTGTGCCACGGAGGTTCTTCGGGGACGCATACTAGAGATTTTCGGGGTTGAGTTTCTGATTGACCTAATTCCTATTGCGATGGGTGACGTCTGTGTCATCGTGGGCATGGACTGGTTGAGTCGATTCAGTGCTGTCATCGACTGTGAGCGTCAGCTGGTGACTATACGAGACCCTAGTGGGGGAGTTCTTACAGTATACGGCGAGGGTACCCGTTCGGGATCAGCTTTTTGTTCGGCCGCTAGGGCGAGGCAATGTCTACAGCAGGGACGTAAGGGTTTTGTGGCGTATGTGATGGATACGCGGGAGGCTTCTAAGAGACCGAGGTCAATGGAGGAGGTTCCAGTGGTACGTGAGTTTCCAGATGTTTTTCCCGAGGAGCTGTCGGGAGTACCTCCTGCGAGGCAAGTAGAGTTTGGTATCGACCTGATTCCAGGGGCTGCGCCTATTGCGAAGGTGCCTTATCGTCTCGCACCTCCAGAGATGCAAGAGTTGTCCTCGCAACTCCAGGAGTTGCTGGGGAAGGGATTTATTCGGCCGAGCAGCTCGCCGTGGGGAGCACCTATTCTGTTCGTCAAGAAGAAGGATGGTTCACACCGGATGTGCATTGATTACCGGGAGTTGAACAAAGTGACGGTCAAGAACCGTTACCCGTTACCGAGGATCGATGATTTATTCGTTCAGTTGCAAGGGGCATCTTGGTTTTCCAAGATCGATCTGAGGTCAGGGTACCATCAGGTAAGGGTGCAGGATGAGGACGTCCAGAAGACAGCATTTAGGACGCGATATGGGCATTACGAGTTTGTGGTGATGCCTTTCGGGCTCACCAATGCCCCGGCGGTGTTCATGGACCTCATGAACAGGGTATGCAGGCCGATGTTGGATCGGTCAGTGATTGTGTTTATCGACAACATCCTAGTGTATTCGCGATCTAGAGAGCAGCATGAGGGGCATTTGCGGGAGGTCCTTGAGGTACTAAGGTCGGAGAAGCTATATGCAAAGTTCTCCAAATGTGACTTCTGGTTGCGGGAGGTCCAATTTCTTGGACATGTTGTTAATCAGGCAGGGATATTGGTCGATCTGGCCAAGGTTGAGGCTGTGATGAGTTGGGAGGTACCGAAGTCACCTTCTGAGATCAGGAGTTTCCTTGGGTTGGCGGGGTACTATCGGAGGTTTATTAGGGACTTCTCCAAGATCGTAGTGCCGCTCACCAGATTGACCCGGAAGGGTGTTGCATTCTCATGGGGACCCGAGCAACAGACTTCCTTCGAGACACTTCGCCAGAGACTTTGCGAAGCCCCGGTATTAGCTCTCCCGGAAGGGATGGAAGACTTTGTCGTATATTGCGACGCATCGATTTCGGGACTGGGTGAAGTGTTGATGCAAAGAGGTCATGTGATAGCTTATGCATCGAGGCAGCTAAAGCCTCATGAGGCGAGATATCCCACGCATGATTTAGAGTTGGGGGCAGTAGTGTTCGCTCTCAAGATTTGGCGTCACTACCTGTATGGGGTTCGATGTACGATATACACGGACCATAAGAGTTTGAAGTATTTGATGGATCAGCCCAACCTAAATATGCATCAAAGGCGGGGTTGGATGTGGTCAAGGATTATGATTGTGAAATCCTATACCACCCGGGCAAGGCTAATGTGGTAGCCGATGCATTGAGCCGCAGGGCGGAGAGCACTCCATTGCGAGATGTATGTCTGAGACTGACGGTGATGACTCCGGTATTGGATGCTATTCGTGGGGCACAGGCTGAGGCTGTGAGATCGGAGATGCAGAAGAAAGAGCAGGTCGTTGGGTTAATTTCGGAGTTCGTTAAGGATGGGCGAGAACTTCTGATGTTTCAGGGTCGGATTTGGGTACCGTTCGTGGGCGGTACGCGTATTACTTTGATGGAAGAGGCTCATAGATCGAGATTCTCGATTCATCCCGGTACTACGAAGATGTATTTGGATTTGAGGAAGGAATATTGGTGGCCCTGTATGAAGAGAGACGTCGCCTGGTTCGTTGAGAGGTGCTTGACCTGCCGTAGAGTTAAGGCCGAGCACCAGAGGCCACACGGCAAGTTACAGCCATTGGAGATTCCTGAGTGGAAGTGGGAACAAATTACCATGGATTTTATCACTAAATTGCCGAAAACTGCCAGGGGAGTGGATGCAATTTGGGTGATTGTGGATAGATTGACAAAGAGTGCGCACTTCCTTGCCATCAGCGAGAGTTCATCAGCGGAGAAGTTGGCGGAGTTATATGTGAGAGAAGTGGTATCTCGGCATGGAGTGCCGATCTCGATTGTTTCGGACCGCGATGTACGTTTCACTTCCAGGTTCTGGAAGAAATTCCATGAGGAGCTGGGTACTAAACTGCATTTTAGTACCGCATACCATCCCCAGACCGACGGGCAGAGCGAACGGACGATTCAGACATTGGAGGACATGCTTCGAGCGTGTGTGTTAGACTTCGGGGGTAGCTGGGATGCGTATTTACCCTTGGCAGAGTTTTCCTACAACAACAGCCATCATTCGAGCATTGGTATGAGTTGTTGTATGGTAGGAGGTGTCGGACCCCCATTTGTTGGGGAGAGGTGGGACAGAGAGTGATGGGTAGTACAGAGATCGTACTTCAGACGACAGAGCAGATTCAGCAGGTTAGACAAAGGCTATTGACCGCCCAGAGCCGACAGAAGAGTTATGCAGACAGACGCCGGTCCGAGCTTGAATTTCAGGTTGGCGACTTCGTTCTCCTGAAGGTCTCTCCTTGGAAAGAAGTAATTCGATTCAGGAAGAGGGGCAAGCTGGGACCCCGGTATATTGGGCCATTTCGCGTGATCGCAAGGATAGGTCGGGTAGCCTATCGTTTGGAGTTACCAGCGGAGTTGGGGTAGATCCACGACACTTTTCACGTGTCGCAATTGAGGAAGTGCATAGCCGATGAGTCAGAAGTGGTTCCATTAGAGGATATTCAGGTGGATGCGAGCCTGAATTACGCCGAGAGACCAGTGGCCATCAGGGATCGGAAGATCAAGGTTCTGAGGAACAAGGAGGTACCTCTGGTGTTGGTTCAGTGGCAACACCGGAAAGGATCAGAGATGACTTAGGAGCCGGAGCGTGAGATGCGGGAGCAGCATCCGGAGTTATTTGTAGAGTGAGACTTCGAGGGCGAAGCCTAGTCCTAGTGGGGAAGAGTTGTAACAGCCCGGAATTTGAGGTATTGATATAATTATGTTTTTGAGGTGTTTTAAGAGGGGACTCGGCGAGTTGGAGCCAGACTCGCCGAGTAGGACCGCAGACTTGGTCGTGGGTTCGCGACTGGACTCGACGAGTCCAGATATGGACTCGGCGAGTCTGCGCTGTTCAGCGAAAACCCTAGCCGTTCAGTTTTGGGACGTATATAAGGGACTTATAGGCCATCATTGTTCGTTTTAGCTTACTGAGAAGAACCCTAAATCGGTTGTGTGCATCTGGAGCAAGGATTGAAGACCATTGTTGAGTTTGGAAGAGTTGTTGTGCAAGGAAGAGAAGGGTTTGGCTAAAGGAACAGCAAGAGAATCACGTGTTGAGGTTTGGGGACGCAGAGAACACGTTATTCAGGTAATAAATCGAATTACACTCTTCCATGTTGATGTGTATAGGTATTTAGGGTTTATGGAACCCTTTTGTGGCTAGAATGACTGTTACCCTTGTTCCCCAAATGATTACAACCCTGTATTAGGACCTTTAGAGGTCCAGAATGTCCCATGCCTGAGCATTTCGGGAATCAATAGAGGTTTTGGATTGGAATCCTTATGCCTTAAGTTAAAATGTAAATTATAAGTCTTGGGGTGTAGCATGAGCACCTAAATGAAGACATTATGTGATGGACCAGTTAAGGAGGACCAGACCCATGATTGGTCGGAACAATTCTGACCTTAGGAAGGAGTTTGGTCGACTGCATGGCATGGACTTGCCGAGTCCAATGAACAAACTCGGCGAGTAGCTTGGAGAATAACTGGGACTCGTCGAGCTGTTCTTCAGACTCGGCGAGTGGAGTCGGGGTGGCCCCGTGATTCTTCCACGAGGAACTTGTTAAGTCAAGAGAGATACTCGACGAGTAGAAAGGAAACATCAGGGAAATGGGTGAGGACGTCTAGACTCGCCGAGTCGCCATAGTACTCGCTGAGTCCGGTCAAGTTGACCGTTGACCGTTGACCGTTGACCGTTGACCAGAGTGGACCTACATGTGATATATTGTATTGTAGGGAGTCTATAGCTCGGCGGATCGAGCACGAGTGATTTCGGGATTTGCTAGCTTTTGATATTCACGAGGTGAGTCTTCTCACTATACTGTACCCGGAACGGTATGACTGTGTGACCGGAAGGTCGGATATGATATGTGATATACGTGCTATATGTGGTAAGATAATTGCTATGCGTGTTATGTATGTTTATATGGGCCGGAAGGCAATATGTTATGGGCCGGAAGGCAATATGTTATGTGACCGACAGGTAGTATATGATATGTGATATATGTGCTATATGTGGTAAGCTATTTGTTATGCGTGCCGTGTATGTTTATATGGGCCGGAAGGCAATGTGTTATGGGCCGGAAGGCAATACGTTATGGGCCGGAAGGCGATTATCTCATGGGCCGGAAGGCGTTGTACGTTGTGGACCGGAAGGTCAGGGCCTGGAAAGGCGTATATGTGTAAGTAGTATACTGGGGAACTCACTAAGCATTTATGCTTACAGTTGTTATATATGTGTTTCAGGTACTAGCGAGGACCGTGGAAAGGCGCCGGCGTGATGCGTACACACTATTTGATATTTTGAGATCTTGGGAATTTTATGATTGAATTTTGATATAAAACTTGGAGTAATCATGTTTAGTTGGAATAAAATCACTTTAATTGGAATGAAAAATTTGTTTGAAAATTTGTGTTGTTACACACCTTGATGTGGCCTTCGCTTTGAGCATGGTCAACAGATATCAAGGGAACCCTGGCAGTGCACATTGAACCGCAGTCAAGAATATACTTAAGTACCTTCGGAGGATAAGGAATGGTTTCTAGTCAAGAATATACTTAAGTACCTTCAGTGGGAGTGATGAATTAAAGGTGCAAGGGTACAGTGACGCTAACTTTCAGACCGACAGGGACAACTACCGTTCGCAGTCCGGCTGGGTATTTACCTTTAATGGAGGAGCAGTGACATGGAAAAGTTCCAAGCAAGAGGCCATAGCTGATTCAACGTGTGAATCAGAGTACATTGCAGCGAGCGAAACATCAAAGGAGGCAATATGGTTGAAGAACTTCATTGGAGACCTTGAAGCTGTGCCAGCCATAAAGGAGCCCATGGAAATTTTATGTGATAATGAAGGATCGATTGCCTTGACCATGGAATAGAGGGATCAAGGTAGATCTTGGAATATCGACATAAAATATCAGTTTATTCAACATTGGGTGGAAGAAGGACTCCTCGTTGTAAAGAGGGTATCGTCAGAAGATAACCCAGCAGATCCGCTTACAAAGGGACTGAGTAGGGTTAAGCACTTGCAGCATGCTAGGAGCATCGGGCTGAAGGATGATATTAGTTTAGATTAGATAGATTGGAAACATGTAATAGATAAATTGTAATTAACAGTTTATGATTAAATAAAAGAGTATTATTTAATAGTAATGTTACTGTCTTATGTTAATTGTTACCTATTGTTTCAATTTGCATGTTTTGACTTCCTGAATAATAAGAATTATTCGAACTGTCGACAGTCGTTCATATGTTGGAAGTGGGTATGAATGAAGACTGTCATGAATTGGTGTGTAGATTGTCTAAAGTGTATTAGACATAGGAAAAGTTTGCTAAGACGTTCATGAGTGCTTATGAGTTTGATTTTAGCATTGGAATAAACCCGCGCTTGCTAGAATCAATTCATGGAATTTATCTTGAGTGATCGCAAGACAATAATATCATATGGTCTTAAAACCAAGATATATGATTTATTGTTTACTGATTGGTTGTGCATTGATAATGCGTAAACGCAAGTAACTTGATGTTATAAAACACATTGTTGTGTATGATTTGATTAGTGGATAGTAAATGCATATAAGCCAAAGTTTATCTGTTCCTTTAATCCTAAGAGGGTAAAAGCGATATCAGGGCCCCTAGATGATTTGGGTTGACTTATGTGCCGGGCCCGGTCAGGACTGAATTGCTGTGTTGATGTGTTCAATTAAGTTATATGTCAGACGAATTAAAGATCGAGAAACATACTGCTGGACAATAAGTATGAATATGTTCCATGTAATTGTCTGCACGATATCAAGAACGAAGGACTATACGATCCCTTATCTAAAGGACAGGTGATGGTTGTCGAGGCCAACACAAATAATAACCCTAAATATTACACACTAAAATAGTGTATAGTGGTAAAGGGATTGAATCCACGAAGATTGGTTCAATTTATAACTCTATGAAAAATCTCTTTATAAAAATACTTGTAAAATGACAATAAAAATAAAATGGGGGGTTTTGGTGTTTTGAAATACTTGAAACAAACTAGAATTAACTATGATTTAAATAGACAAATGCAACAAAAATAAGAGTTTGATGTAAAATCAATAAGGGAGAGATGGTTGACTTAAAGTTTCCTCACTTTGACTTTTGATGAACATATCATTAGAATCCAATGGTGCAATACTTTGATTTAAATCCTTAATTTGGCTATAGTAATCCAAGGATCTTGAGATTACCTAGACTTTTCTTAATTGTTGAAATGGCTAGAGAAGCTCATAACAATTTCCTTAGTAAAAGTCACTAATTCCAAATAGCATGTAATTAGTGAAAGTCAACTAGCCTTAAGAACCAAAAAGTCACCAAATCCAAGAGGAGTCAATTGCTTTCACTACCATGTTGGAGGAAATGTTTTTATGATTGTGTGAAGCAAAAACAACACAAAAATCACTTGTTGCTTGCTAATTTGAGGATCATTTACTTAATCAAGAAATTAGCCAACTAATCACCACAAACATATTTAAACTCATGCACAAAACATACTAGTAGTGATAATATGATGAAACACAAAACATTTCCATAAAGATTTAAGAACAAGTTCATGGAGTCTTCAACACCCAACAAAAGTTCAAAGGATTCAACAAAAAGTCAACCAAGATTAGTTTAGCCAAGCATGACTAAACTCAAAGAAACAAAGTTAGTTAAGATTGTACCAAACATTTGACAAGAATCAAGAGATGAAAAGAAGATATTCTTCAAGTGTTCTTGGCCTCCAAAAGTGCTCCAAACTCCAGAGAGAAAGTATCAAAATCGGACCTCCAAGATCAGGCTAAAGATGCACACCCACCTTCCCAATATAGAGCTCTTAGCAAAATCCCGAAATTGCCCTTGTCAGGAATCCACGTGGGCCGCGGGGAATCTTACGCGAGCCGCGGGCTCTGACAGGTATTTTGGGCTTCTTCAAGTCTTGGGCCCCCACAGCTAATCCATTGGCCCAGTTCGAGTCCAATCATCTTCTAGCCCATTTTTCTTCAATATTTCTTCAATTAAAGCCCAATTTGTCTTTCCACATCACTCAAAACTTCCGCAAACTCCCAAATATTGATCTTGCACACTCAAGAATTCTCCCGCGTCTTTCAAATTGAAAGCTCAATTCTTCCAAGCCTTCAAGCAATTGACAAGTCCACTCCATGAATCACCTCCATAGCCATCAAGCACGAAATCCCCATTTCCCTTCAAACCCAATCGCCTCCCTAGAGTGCGGCTCCACTAGTTTCCAAGAAAATCTGCAATAATGCTCAAGAAACTAGAAAGCACCTGAAAAGGTCATAAAAATAACAAAAGGGAAAATATGCATGGAAATTAACTAAAATGCGAATGAAATGTGCTAAAATAAACTATAAAAAGAAGTAAATAAAACAAACTATCAAATCACCCCAAGCTTAAACCTTAATTGTCCTCAAGTAAGACAAGACTAAAATGAACTTAGGACGAATTACCCTAGAAATAAAAAGAATCGATAGAACCATGGAACCTGTTCGACGTTAGTCAACATGGTCAGAATTGATCTCGCTTCTATCTCACAACTTTTTCATCCGATGACAATGGGACCGTAAACCAAAGCCAGGACAACTCCTTTAGGTGAGTAAGGAGGGATGAGCAGTCGCAGTCTTAATGGAACATGCATACAATGAAGAACATCTGTAGTAGGGAGAAAACAACTGGATGGGATCGGGTGGATCTCTTCTTTAAGTGCACACTCTGATCTCACGTCTGCCGGTTTCTCTCATGTGTAACTTGGTTTAATCGCTCGGGCACCGTTGTAGGAATCGGTTCACTTAGTGTTGGCCCAAACTCCTGTAGTATCCGACTCGACAGTCTCCCTAACATCATCAATTTGAGAAAAAAGAACAACTCGATCTATATACAATAAAACAGACCTATACAAATGAATATCAAACGCCGGGTGACCAAGATGTTGGAAAATTTGTTCAATAATTGAACCGGCCACCTATCTAAGATAGCTACAACTGAAAATTTGCGTGCTTCTTTTTTTGCTTTGTCTTGTTTTGTTTTTTTGTTTTTTTTTTGTTTTTTTTTTTGTTTTTTTTGTTTTTTTTACCATACTTGAAGGTAACGTATTAACAATCAAAATTTTTTAACAAGAAAACCCTTTGACTCAAAATTTGGTTCCCAAAAGTGTGTAAGTGGAACCGAAAGGGTAATGATATAATCCGAATGGCCTAAGTGTGAAAATGACCATATGTGGAGCATAAAGATGTAGTTTAAGCGCCTTTTCAAACTTGTGGTTTTTCAAAGATAATGAGAATGTCCAAATGTGGACTAAAAGACTCTCTAAAATTCTAAGAAAATCGCAAAAAGATATGGTGATGTAAAGAGACCGGATATGGATTCTACTCGGGGACAAGCACTAGTGGTTCATCTTAACGGTTCAAACATGATCAAGTGTGATCCTCTCGCGGTAGTGACCGCAAGGCTAAGAACATTCATTGCTATAGTATATCCAACAATTGTTAGTATTTTATGCATAATTTTTCATGAAACTACCTGGCCATGATCACTTACCCCTTTAAGCTACCAGCATCTGATCCCACGTATGAAATCCCAAACTGCAACTAGTGGTCCCGGTTCGATGGGTGAGATAGCAACAAGATCCTAGACGAATAATGATACAATAACTGTGAACCTGTTCAATGGCATCCAAGAGAGGTGAGAATAAACAGACAACAAAAATGCATGAATGCTAATGCCTTAGGCTAAATGTTATGCAAAAATAAAAAGTGGAAAAGAAGAAAATAAAATCTATTTGAAATTTTATAAAATAAAAAAAATTAATGCAAATTAACTTAAACTAATATGTTATGCAACCTAACTAAAGAAAAATGCATGAAAAATTAAAAAGAAAGGGAAATGCCCCACCCCAAGCTTAAGAACGAGCATTGTCCTCAATACTTAAGGAAAGGGCGGAAATGACCTAAATCGGAGGGTTGGGTAGAGCATAAGGGTTTGTAGAGGAGGAAAAATGGTGAATAATGGTGGTGGTCTCGCGGGATTCCGACCGGTAGATCTCCGGGAAATCGAGTGTTTGTGTGGCGCGCGGGTGGGGCGTGGGCCGCGTAAAGGCCGCGTGTAACATTCTTAGTTTCCTCTTGAGTTCACAGAAGGTTTGGAAGAATTTTGGGTCGAAGCACGCGGGTCGCATAAAGGCCGCGTGAACTGAAGCTCAAAAAATACTAAGTGTTGAAACCAGCCCTGTGGGCCGCGTGGAACCCGCATGTTGGCCGCGTGAGCTGAACAGGGCTAGAGGTGATTGTTTTACACGGGCAAGGAATGGGCTGCACATAAGCCGCACACGACCTTACGCGGGCCACGTGGATTTTCCCGCGGGCCGCGTGACTTCTTGCACCTTAAAATTTGAATTTTTTCAAAAAACTTGATTTTTGGCCTAAATGATTCCCGCGAAGTCCCGGTTTCAAAAACACAACAAAAAGTTTGGACCAAAGGTGAGAATAAAGCTTGAAATTTCTCAAAAATGAAAATTTTAAAAACAAAAAAAAAATCAGAATCATTTTATTCGGTTTATAAAAGACGAAAGCACAATGCTTCCCAAAAATGCCCTTCTTTAACGTCTTTGGCGAGACGCCTCCAAACTTCACTTTAACACTTTGGGGCATCCAAATGGATGACTTCTTGGACATTTGAATCAAAACCTTCATAGAATGACTTCAAACAATGTCCATTAACCTTGAAAACTTGCCCCGTGTCAACATATTTTAATTTCCAAACCTCCATTGGGACTCTTTTCTTGTATTTGACTTTCTTTTTACGGGGGAACCATACCAGACTTAGAACTTTGATAATAGCAATCATCCAACCATATTCTTCCTTGTACCTTTTCAGTAAGGTGACCAACTCTTCCCTCTTTGACATGGTGGTCGATTTGGTGACCGGTTGGGTCTCTTCCTTCTCGGGATATGTATCATTTAAAGGGTCCGATAGATTTATCGTTTTTGGCTCTTGTGGTTCGTCTACCACTGGAATTAGTTTCTCAATAGTAGTGGTGGGCTCAAACTCTCTTTTGTTAACCCCCAACATATCCTCTATAGTTTCATTGACATCTTTCTCAATTTCTTCTTCCTCCTTGATAGCCTTTTCCATTCTACGCCTTCGTCCTCTTCTCCATATAACACTCTTGGACCATCAAAACTTTTCTCATCTTTCAAAGGAATGGCACATGGGCTCTCTTTAGATTGTAGTTTGTCTTGATCTTCCATTATACTTATTGTTTGAGCAAGTTGTGTTATTTGTTGCTCTAAGCTTTTAAGGCTAGCTTGGGTTGTTTCTTGGAAATTTTGGGTAGATATGGCAATTCTTTTCACAATCTCCTCTAAGGACATGCTTGGCATTTCAAGTTGTTGAGGAGGTGGACGATATGGATGTTGGAATTGTGGAGTTGGTTGGTATTGGTCATTTCTCCAAGCTTGGTATGGGATTTGGTATTGGTTGTATCCCCAAGCTTGGTTGTTGTCCCGCTATTGATCATGTTGAGGTTGATCATAACTCCATTGGTTTGACCAGTAGTAGCTTCCCTTCTCTTGCAATTCTTCCTATTCTCCTTGTAAATATGGACACATGTCGGATTGATGTCCATTTTGGGCACAAAATTCACAAAGAAGAGGTGTGGGCTGCACACTTTGGTCATTTTCAATCATCATAACTAACTGAGCTAGCTTAGAAAGTTTATCTTCAATGTAAGGAGTGTTCATTTTTTAACCATACTTTTGTTTTTTTTTTTTTTTTTGAGTTTTAAACTAGAGTACCTGCACAATGAGG
The DNA here is from genome assembly GCF_052625555.1 of Lactuca saligna. NCBI lineage: Eukaryota > Viridiplantae > Streptophyta > Magnoliopsida > Asterales > Asteraceae > Lactuca > Lactuca saligna. The sequence continues at coordinate 168,408,778 of NC_136423.1, read as the reverse complement.
TCTAGGCATAAAGAAACAAACTGATTAAATAAAAACCAATTCCCCGGCAACGGCGCCAAAAATTTGGTGGTTGTCGAGGCCAACACAAATAATAACCCTAAATATTACACACTAAAATAGTGTCTAGTGGTAAAGGGATTGAATCCACAGAGATTGGTTCAATTTATAACTCTATGAAAAATCTCTTTGTAAAAATACTTGTAAAATGACAATAAAAATAAAATGGGGGGTTTTGGTGTTTTGAAATACTTGAAACAAACTAGAATTAACTATGATTTAAATAGACAAATGCAACAAAAATAAGAGTTTGATGTAAAATCAATAAGGGAGAGATGGTTGACTTAAAGTTTCCTCACTTTGACTTTTGATGAACATATCATTAGAATCCAATGGTGCAATACTTTGATTTAAATCCTTAATTTGGCTATAGTAATCCAAGGATCTTGAGATTACCTAGACTTTTCTTAATTGTTGAAATGGCTAGAGAAGCTCATAACAATTTCCTTAGTAAAAGTCACTAATTCCAAATAGCATGTAATTAGTGAAAGTCAACTAGCATTAAGAACCAAAAAGTCACCAAATCCAAGAGGAGTCAATTGCTTTCACTACCATGTTGGAGGAAATGTTTTTATGATTGTGTGAAGCAAAAACAACACAAAAATCACTTGTTGCTTGCTAATTTGAGGATCATTTACTTAATCAAGAAATTAGCCAACTAATCACCACAAACATATTTAAACTCATGCACAAAACATACTAGTAGTGATAATATGATGAAACACAAAACATTTCCATAAAGATTTAAGAACAAGTTCATGGAGTCTTCAACACCCAACAAAAGTTCAAAGGATTCAACAAAAAGTCAACCAAGATTAGTTTAGCCAAGCATGACTAAACTCAAAGAAACAAAGTTAGTTAAGATTGTACCAAACATTTGACAAGAATCAAGAGATGAAAAGAAGATATTCTTCAAGTGTTCTTGGCCTCCAAAAGTGCTCCAAACTCCAGAGAGAAAGTATCAAAATTAGACCTCCAAGATCAGGCTAAAGAGGCACACCCACCTTCCCAATATAGAGCTCTTAGCAAAATCCCGAAATTGCCCTTGTCAGGAATCCACGCGGGCCGCGGGGAATCTTACGCGAGCCGCAGGCTCTGACAAGTATTTTGGGCTTCTTCAAGTCTTGGGCCCCCACAGCTAATCCATTGGCCCAGTTCGAGTCCAATCATCTTCTAGCCCATTTTTCTTCAATATTTCTTCAATTAAAGCCCAATTTGTCTTTCCACATCACTCAAAACTTCCGCAAACTCCTAAATATTGATCTTGCACACTCAAGAATTCTCCCGCGTCTTTCAAATTGAAAGCTCAATTCTTCCAAGCCTTCAAGCAATTGACAAGTCCACTCCATGAATCACCTCCATAGCCATCAAGCACGAAATCCCCATTTCCCTTCAAACCCAATCGCCTCCCAAGAGTGCGGCTCCGCTAGTTTCCAAGAAAATCTGCAATAATGCTCAAGAAACTAGAAAGCACCTGAAAAGGCCATAAAATAACAAAAGGGAAAATATGCATGGAAATTAACTAAAATAAGAATGAAATGTGCTAAAATAAACTATAAAAAGAAGTAAATAAAACAAACTATCAAATCACCCCAAGCTTAAACCTTACTTGTCCTCAAGTAAGACAAGACTAAAATGAACTTGGGACGAATTACCCTAGAAATAAAAAGAATCGATAGAACCATGGAACCTGTTCGACATTAGTCAACATGGTCAGAATTGATCTCACTTCTATCTCACAACTTTTTAGCCGACACGACCTAAACGAGAATCGAAGGTCTCGTAAATAGTAGCACAACGGTAAAAAGTCTGACGAAAACGGACGTTAGATGAGGAACTTATGAATTTTGAACGGATTTCATGTCCCTGTCTGTTAAAAATAATAGTATAAAAATTAATTCAAAATTAGTAGACGAAGTCTAAACGAAAGTTGTAGAGCGTAATTTTACCTACGTGTACATATAAAGAACGTCAAAAACAGAGCCCGTATGCGAAAGTTATGGATTTTAGAAGAATTGGGCACAATTTCCAAGGAATCTCGCAAGGATAAGGCCAATCTCGGTGAGTCACCCGCTGAGTCCGACGCGTGTTGATTGCTGATTTGACCGAGGGTGCGATCCAATGGATTTCCGACACGCCTTTCTCCTGACTTCACCCAGTGTCCGACGTTTTGGACCAATCCGAGGCCGCCACGCACCCATCTCACATTCGAGCCTCGCCCCTTCTGCCACATGTTCCGAACCTCACAGCCAGCAGCCTTCCCTTCGGATCCGAGGCTTGCATCAGCTGCCACGTGGGGCTTCCTCAGCCATTGATCTTTTGTCTCGCACCCTATAAAAGGAGGGGGGGTTGCGAGATATCCCAGCTAGAATTAGAAACTTGGCATTTTTCACCCCTAAACTCATATTTTCACTATTTTGACCTCCCCCGAAGCCCCGAGATCATTTCCAACACCCGAAAAACGCCCCGAAGTGCCCGAAGACTTGGAAAATTTATCTTTTCGGTTTCAAAGCCCAACCCTTTGCAGAGCCCGGTTTCTCAATAAAACACTCGGTTTTATTAGAAACGATCGTTTTAGGAAACGAATTGTAGCCCGATTTTCATTAAATCAGGTGAGTGTGTAGTTACTCTCATCTTACAGATAGATATGAAGTATTTTAGATAAAATACATGCTATGTGTATATATGTTGTTTGTTTATTCGAGATGGGTGTTGAATGAATGTTTTATACATGTTTAAAATGATTTAAAATGTATATATATTTTATCTTCGAATATGTTGGGTAAAACATGGGTAGATACAGTATGAGGGATAAATGTACAGTATAGATGTACGTTAGTAGCTATGAATTTAGTACAGTATAGATGTACGTTGGTAGCTATGGATTTAGTACGTTGGTATCTATGGATTTAGTATGTTGGCAGCTATGGACTTAGTGTCTATTGTGTAAACCTTGGCGACGATGTGACTTCGTGCCTATTTGACATAAATTACTGAGGGTAAGCAATGCTGTCACCCTGATCTTTGTTTTATTTGACATAAATTGCTGAGGAAAGTAATGTTGTCACCATTTTGATTGTTTTATGTCAGGTGGTCTTATTTGACATATATTGATGAAGAAAGCAATGTTGTCACCTTATTGGTTGTTTATTTGACATAAATTGCTTAGGGAAAAGCAATGTTGTCACCCCGTTGTTTTCCTTATTTGACATAAATTGTGGAGGAAAGCAATGTTGTCACCCTATCGGTTGTTTTATTAGACATAAATTGCTGAAGAAAGCAATGTTGTCACCTTATTGGTCATTATGTGTTAGGTTGTCTTGTTTGACATAAATTGTTGAGGAAAGCAATGTTGTCACCCCACTGGTTGCCTTATTTGACATAAATTTATGAGGAACCCCTGAAGCAAAGTTGTCACCCCTAATGAAAATCCCTAGGCTAGGTCCCTTATGATAGTTGTTTTAGGGACATAAGGTGAGGATAACGGGAATGGGTAATTAGGGTTAATTTGGTTGATTGATTGATGTTTAAGCATAATAAATTTATGTATTGTGGGTTGAAAACCCAATATGCTCACCAGGCTTCCAAGCCTGACCCACTCAGCTTTTTATATTACAGGTAGTGGACCTCGAGCATAGTTGGATGATGATGATGAGTGATTTTTGGATTATAGGCCAGTAGTTATAAATAATTGATGTAAGGCTTATAATGTCTTGTTTATGCTTGTGATCTGTATCGAAACATGACATCCTAAGGTTTTGATATAAAAAGGAAATTATATATTTCTTAAAGAAGGGTTTTGACAAACGTTTATCATGTTTTGTTTTGGGGACCAATTCCGCAACATCTTTTAAAAAGATTTCTATGATTTTATTTTAAAAAGCATAATTAAATCGGTCTTTTTTGGCCAAGAAATTAGGGGATGTCACAGTTGGTATCAGAGCATTATTTTAAGCGAATTAGGAATTTGTAGGATTTCTAGACTTAAACTTAGAATGCTAAGTGATGATTGTAAGATGAGTGTGTACCATATTTTAGACACAAGCACTAGTTTATTTTAGGAAAGATGCCTAAAATGCTTTTATGTGCTAAATGTTATATGTTTGCCATATATGCCATTATTTTTTTGGATCCATGGTATGCTGCCGACCGCTTCTGGAAACCTTATGTGTGTAGGTTTCTAAGCATACGATTACGATATTAGAACTAACATGTAACGTTTCGGAGTGATAAGGAGAATTTAAATACCTGTCGTGGATACAGATTTAAATTCACCTAATTTGGTATATAGATTATAATGGCAAGAACCCGAAGTGGAGATGGAAATGTAAATAGAAATCAGCAACCTCAACCCCAAGTGGTGGAACAGGTGCCTATAGTAGGAGTTGCACCAGAACCCATCACTATGGCTGGAGTACGAACTATGATTCAGACCATGTTTGCTGAATTAAGGGAGGAATTGAGGCAAATGTTGCTGAACAACAGGGATGAACCTTCAGTTCCTGTTGAACAACGTGAATTAAATGACGATCGATCTGAAGAAGGGAACAACAACAGATCGCTTGGTCATAGTGAACCGCTTGTGGTTGGGAGAAATAACCACGAGGGTAGAGTGGAGAGAAATGGGTGCAAGTATAAGGACTTTATGACTTGCAAGCCATCGACCTTCACTGGAAAAGAGGATCCTATCGGAGTAATGGACTGGATCTCGTAAATGGAGTTGGCTTTCATAACTTGTGCTTGCCAAGGCAAGTTACAGACCGCATTTGCAGTACGTCAGTTCAGGGGTAGTGCTGCTCGTTGATGGAACACTCTGGGGAAAACCCTAAGCCCTAATGAGCTACTGCAACTGACTTGTGTAGAGTTCTTGGTGCACTTTAAGCACAAGTACTGCTCGGCCCAAAATGTACTTGAGTTAGAAAACCAATTTCTAACATTGAAGAAGGGGAGTATGACCATTGACAAGTATACGAATAACTTCACAGACAAAATGGAGTTTGCTTTGCATATTGTCTCAGATGAACTAGCAAAAATTGACAGGTATGCAAACGGACTTCCATGGGAGTATGCGGTGCCAGTACGTCAGGCAATTACTTTGGAGGCAGCTATCTGGGCTGCCAAGTTTGTAGAAGATATGATTAAGGGAAGAGCCACCAACAAGATTGAAGTTGGCGAGAAAAGAAAGTTTGAAAGTACTCCAACGAGAAAAGAAAATTCTTGAAGTATGGAGGAGGAGAAGGCGAAGAGGTGACCTGCTACAAGTGTGGGAAGACTGGGCATTATGCCAACGAGTGTCCATCCAACAAGATGATGTGTTATCGATGTAACGAGGAAGGACACATTTCAAAAGACTGCCCAAAGAAGAAAGAAGCAGTAATGCCCAATGTTCCACTAAAACCAAAACCAAAGGCACTCCAAATGATCCTTAATGAAGCAGGTGGAAATACAAGGGATCAGGAGTAAAGACTTTATATTCTCAAAGCCCAAATATAAAGTAGAGGCGTAGTATAGGGTACTGTGTAATTATTTTAAGAAATAATATAAACCTTGTTTTGTCATCTGATGAATTGAATGACTATGTGAAATTCTTGTATGATGACTTGGAGAACTGCGAGGCAATACTTGGGACGAGTAGGAGTAGGTGTGAATGGTAGTAGAGCCCTATACAACCGGAAGCACAGGACTCGGACTTGGATCAAGGAAAGTCACAAGGTTACCAAGAAGCTAGAAATTGATTTCGTTATTGTTCGAGTATTTCATTACCTTCGTTTCGGTAATGACTTATTCCGACCCTAGAGGTCATATCAAATTGATTCCGACTAAGATAGGTATGTTACGTGGCTCGGGAAAGTTGAGTCCAAGGTTTATTGGACCGTTTAAAGTTCTTTAGAGGATAGCGAGTCAATCTTACAAGCTAGAATTACCAGAAGAACTAGGGGATATTCATAACACATGAAAGGGGATATTCATAACACCTTTCATGTGTGTTATTTGAGGAAGTTCATGGGAGACGTGCCCGACATAATTCCCATTTCTGAATTAAGGTTGGATGAGAACAAGAGGTTAATTGAAGAACCTGAGGCAACCGTTGACCGTAAGACTAAAAAGTTGTGATGCAAGATGGTTGATTTAGTGCTTGTGCGTTGGAAACATACGAATGGGCCAAATCTCAATTGGGGAAAACGAAGAATGACATGGGGAGTCGCTACCCGTATTTGTTTGCTGATGTATGATTCCGGGGTCGAAATCATTCTAAGAGGGAGAGAATTGTAATGCTCGTGTTTCTAGGCTAGGCATTAATATTGACATGATAGTCTAAGTTAACCTTTGTGACTCATTTTGGAGAAATGAAAAGGGATTATGTGAATATTATGTGTTTTATGTGTTTTATTAGGATTTAATTAATTAAGATTAAAAATGAGCGTCGAAAATAAATATTAGATAAAGCCGATACTTATTAAGAAACTTTTAGTGGTCGTGGAAAGGATTAAGGATATATAAAGAATGCCGAAATCCAAGTTATAACGAAGAAGTTATGACTTGTCGAAGTTTCGCGACAAACCAGCACGGTGCCGAATGTCGTAAAAAGTGAGTTTTTGATAAACTACTTTTTAGCCTTAGTGATCTAAATGAAACTCATAGTGTTCGTTAAACCGAGAGTATGTATAAAAAGAACACCCAAATTTGACTTCGTATGAGGAAGTTATGATTTTTCGAAATTTCAGCTTAGTAGTAGACAGCTAAAAACTTGAATCTTAGATCGAGTTATTTTTCGCCAACACGACCTAAACAAGAATCGAAGGTCTCGTAAATAGTAGCACAATGGTAAAAAGTATGACGGAAACAGACGTCAGATGAAGAAGTTATGAATTTTTAATGGATTTCCTGTCCCGGTCTGTTAAAAATAATAATATAAAAATTAAATTCAAAATTAGCCGACGAAGTCTAAACAAAAGTTGTAGAGCATAATTTTTCCTATGCGTGCATATAAAGGACGTCAAAAATGGAGCCCATATGCGAAAGTTATGGATTTTAGAAGAATTGGGCACAATTTCGGAGGAATCTCGCAAGGATAAGGCCAATCTCGGTGAGTCACCTGCTGAGTCCGACGCGTGTTGACTGCCGATTTGACCGAGGGTGAGGTCCAATGGCCTTCTGACGCGCCGCGCTCCTGACTTCTCCCCGTGTCCGATGTGTTGGACCAATCCGAGGTCGGCACACACCCATCTCGCATCTGAGTCTCGCCCCTTCTGCCACATGTTCCGAACTTCGCAGCCAGCAGCCTTCCCTATAGATCCAAGGCTCGCATCTGCTTCTGCGTGGAGCTTCCTCAGCCATTTATCTTCGGTCTCACACCCTATAAAATGGGGGGGGGGGGGTTGCGAGATCTCCAGACTAGAATTAGAAACTTGGCATTTTTCACCCCTAAACTCATATTTTCACTATTTCAACCTCCCTCGAAGCCCGGAGATCATTTCCAACACCCGGAACACGCCCCGAAGTGCCCGAAGACCCGGAAAATTTATCTTTTCGGTTTCGAAGCTCGAACCTTCGCAGAGCCCGGTTTCTCAATAAAACTCCCGGTTTTATTAGAAACGATCGTTTGAGGAAACGAATTGCTGCCTGATTTTCATTAAATCAGGTGAGTGTGTAGTTACTTTCATCTTACACATAGATATGAAGTATTTTAGATAAAATACATGCTATGTGTATATATGTTGTTTATTTATTCGAGATGGGTGTTGAGTGAATGTTTTATACATGTTTAAAATGATTTAAAATGTATATATATTTTATCTTCGAATATGTTGGGTAAAACATGGGTAGATAAAGTATGAGGGATAAAAGTACAGTATAGATGTTGTGACAACCCGATATTTCAACTCTTTGTAATGACCTAAAAGGTCAAGTATTGTAACCACTTTTGAGTTAAAGAAATTAACTTTGATAATAAAATGTCCAAAAGGTTTCTATTTAACTACCTACTGTGTTTAATATCATTAAACCGGGATCGTACGTAAAAAGAATGCCCAAATCCGGCTTCGTATATTGAAGTTAAGATTTTTCCAAGTTCGGGCTTAGCAACGGACAGCTAAAAACTCGAATCGGAGATCGAGCGACTTTTGGCCGGAATGACCTAAACGATAATCGAAGGTCTCGACAATGGTATTTCAGCGGTAAAAAGTCTGGCAAAAACCGACGTCAGATAAAGAAGTTATGAATTTTTAAAGAAATTCCTTAATCACGACATTTTATAAATAAATATTAAAAATAATTTAAAAAATTTGCCGACGGAGTCTAAACGAAAGTTGTAGAGCGTAGTCTCACCTACGCGTGGATATAAAGACCATCGAAAACGGAATTCGTATGAAGAAGATATGAATTTGAGAAGTTTATTAATTAAATTAAATATAAATTTAATTATAAATCTTTGGTATTATCCGAAGAGGAGTCAGCAGATAGGGCCGAAGTACGCCCCGCGTACTCAAGGCCTAGGCCTCAGATCGTCCACGTCCCAATCTATGCGAAGCTATACTCCTGTCCCATCCGAAGTCCGAGGCAGTCGAGGACTCGATCATGCATGACGTACGCGTACGCCCCGCGTACCCTCGTACGCCCTGCATACCGAGGCGGTTCCCAGCCCCTATAAAAGGGATGCGAGGGTTTCGAAGAAAGGGCTCCATTCCTCTTATTTCTTTTGCGTTCTTGCCACGTTTTCCATGCCCGTTCTAACCCGAAGCCCCAGTCATTTTGGTCAAGTCCCGAAGGTCGATTTTACTCCCGAGATTCCCGAGAATCCCGAGAAAAATCCGTTTCCCGAGACGAAATTCTGCCCGGTTTCCATCTCGCTATCTTCAAACTTTCAAGTGAGTTCATACCCCTTAATTAACCCTTTTAAATATTCTAAATGCTTTTATATGCTTTCTAGGGGGGAATACAAGTAAAACACACGATTTCTATCAGGTGTTATATATAAAGATTATTATACACTTTTATTAAATAGAATCATATGTGATTTATAAACTTTATAGGGAACTCTCGTACACAAAATTTATTACAATAGCATTCTACCTTTAAAAATATAAATTGTTGTAATGCATGTATAAACTAAACATTTTCTAGATTTAATGTATATGTGTCTATCTTAGGCTCTTCAAAAATCTATACTTTCATGACAAATGATTCCTTTTCTAGGTATTTCTAAACAAACGAGACACACTTTTAGAAAACTATAATATGTATAGTTTTATGAGAAAATTTCTAACTTTTACGTACTAGAAACACGATTTTCAAGAAGTCACTTTCCTATACAAGAACAAACGAACATTTTAAAATGTAAATCTGTTTTTATACTACGCTTTGTGAGACATTAACTTCACGTACGTTCGAGTACACATTTCAAGTCCTGTATTATATACCAGAATCCCTTGGAGGGGGAGCATGGTGTTTGTGTATAGATCTATACGGGCTTGACAACCCGCGCCTTGACTGTTAGCTACAGTCCACCATTTGGGGTGACAAACGTCATAACATTCAAACGCCTGAAGAACGTTGTGTATAGGCATTCCAAGTCAATAGTATGGTTATAAAACTCACATGAGGTATTAAAAATACATTGATTTACGAGGTTTTCAAACACATTGGTTATTTTTACACTTACATACATTTTTAGAAACAAACTTTGGTCTTGTGAGAAGACTACTTTTATACTAGTAGCAAATATAGGATTTTCTAAAAACAAACAATCAAGGACAAAACATTTCATTTCATACAAACATTGTCATTTAAATACTTATGAAACTCACCAGCTTAAATGTTGATCTACTGTAACGCCTGTGTTTCCAGGCTTGCCATTTTTAGCAATGTAATAGTCTAGGTTAACCTTTGTAACCCGTTTTGAAATAAAAAGAGTGTATTATTTGAGTATTATGTGTTTTGTGCTTAATTGCTTAATTATGTGGTTTGATTAATTAAGAATATAAATAAGCGTCAAAATTTAAGTGTAAAATAAACTTGATATCTTTGGATAAAGATGTAGTAGTTGAAACTAGGTTTCCAAATATATATAGAACGCCCAAATCTGACTTCGTATGAGGAAGTTATGATTTATCGAAGTTTCGGCTTAGCGGTATGCAGCCTGAAATACTCGATTTGAGATCGAGTGGTTTTTAGCCGAAGCAATCTAAACGAGGATCGAAGTCTCGTTGTTGGTATCAAAGCAACAAAAAGTTAGGCGAGAACGGACGTCAAACGAAGAAGTTATGAATTTATAACGAAAGTTTCTGTCCCGGCCTATTAAAAATAAATAATAAAAATAAATTCAAAATTAGTCGACGGAGTCTAAACGAAAGTTGTAAATCGTAGTCTCACCTTTGCGTGGATATAAAGAACGTCGAAAACGGAGTTCGTATGAAGAAGATATGAATTTCCGAAGTTTATTAAATATTTTGTATTTAAATTAAATCTTTAAATCCGGCATTATCCGAAGGGGAGTCAGCGATCCGATCCGAAGTACGCCCCGTGTACACCGAGGATGTCGACAGTCGTAGCAAGTGGCTTCGGATGAAGAACGCAGTGACGATTTCGGACCTGTACGCCCCGCGTACAGGCGTACGCCCCGCATACTCCGAGGCTCCAGCCTCCTATAAATAGGATGCGAGGGCAGCCGAGTTCTTTTGCTATTTTCTCTCTTCTCTCTCCCGTTTTGCATCGATTTGCGTGCCAGAAATACCCCGAAGCCCCGGTAATATTCTCGATCCCTGAAGCAAGTCCCGAGATCCTGAAGATCTCGAGAAGTGTGGTTCCCGAGCCGAAGCTCTACCCGCGAGAAGTTCGATTTTTGTAGAGATCTTCCAGATCTGCTGAGGATTACTACTTTTGCAAGTCGTAGTGCTATCCGATCATCTTCTGATCAAGTGAGTGTGTAGTTACTTTCTTCTAACGCATAACGTCACAACTGGAAATTTTGTGTCTTGTAAACTATACACTCAAGCTAAAGTGAATCAAAAGCTTAAGAACATGTGTAACACCCATGATTGTGACAACAAAATTTCAATCAAATACACCATACGATCATTACAAATAGTCAACAAGCAATTGGAAACCCTAGAAGTTCTTATTTAGGTCCACTTTGGACTAGAACTTCCTTATTGGATCCAAATGGACCAATAAGCTTCCAATTGGACTATCATGGGCTTAGAACCCTAATTGGGCTCTAATTGGACCCACATTCATTTATTTCAATATTATGGGCCATATTGGGCCTAGAATGAAATAAATTGAAAGTTTTGATCCATGATTAACCCAATCTAGCTTATTAAAACATAAAAATCACAATTTTATTTTATAGGCCAATAAATACCTAAGACTAACTCTAATATTGGGCTTAGGAGCAAAAAGCCCAAACTTTTCCTTTCTCCTTCCATGTTCTCGGCCCAAAGCAAGCCCAAGAGAAGGGTTGACTTTCTTGTGCCACATCATTATTACCTAATGGACATCCATGCAACATCTCATACTTCCATGTATGCACATCACTTCAAAAATCACTCTCCCCTCTCCTCCCTCTCACTCTCGGCCGAACACAACACACACACACACACTCACAAAATCCATCCCATTCTCTCTAGATCACTCAAGACCACTCCTTCCTCCCCACTCCAAAAATCTCAAAAATTAGGAGCTTTCAAGAGGGTCTTGCAAGTTAGTCATCATCTTAGGTAAGTTTTTACTTAATTCTATGATCTAGCTTCCTTGATCTATCAAATATCTCTTCTTAATTCATGAGAAATCATGATCTTGTATCCTAGAAACACCTCAAGGCCGAGATCTTCATCAAGGGGTGCTAAGGCCGAAAATCACCAAACTTTCTTCCATCTTTTCTTCCAAAAACCGAAAGCTTCAAACAAGGTGAGTTTCATACCCCCTTATTTTCGGTTTTTATAAGTTTTTGTGGGGGAGAATACAAGCAAAGGTGTAGATCCATCATTATGTGTATGTTGTGGTTGATTTCTATGCTTATATGTATGTTTTGTATGATTTTGATGCTAGATCTAGTTATGAAATGCTAAAAACTGAGATATGTATTTTATTATAGCATAAAATATACTACTACATGCAAAGTATACTAAGAAAAATAGCCAAATGGCTTGACAACACTTAATTTGGGCTAAAAACTCATTTTTTTTGACATAAAATGTTGAAAATACAAAGTTGAAGGGCCTAAAATGAAATATTTCGAAATCTGATGGGTGAGATAAGTCAAAACAGTTTACATAATGTATTTTCTGAAAATATACTATTTGGAGGGTTAAAAACATAAATTCCAAGCTTATTGGGCTAAAGATGACATTTTCGGCCCAATGAGGCCCAATATGCAAAATTTGCTGTTTTGAAGGGCCAAAACTGCATTTCTCTGTAAAACAGTGGACTATAAGTGTTCCATGTACTTTTCAAAGGTTTAAAATGCTTTTCAAATTTAAAAAGGACCAAAGTTGCAAAAATTTTCCAAATTGGGCCAAAAATGTAAAAATTGCAAAAAAGAGGGGTTATAACCGAGAAAACTGCAATTTCAAGGACTTAAGCTGTTTTCTATGAAAAATATGCTGGAAAATACTTATTTCAGTAATGTTTGGTATTAAAATGTCAAGAAAATTGATTTAAGGACCAAACCGGAAAGTTTTTAAATAAAGGGGTGAAAACGGTAAATTTTACAAACAAGGAGGGACTGAAAACATAAAATTCTCAAGGCTAGTTCAATACATGCAATTTAACCAAATGATGGTACCACGCCTATCGACGAAATACAATACATTACAATACCAAAAGTCGTTGTCAAACGAATTGGTTCGGTCTCGAACCAATAAAAATCCGAAACTACTAACACGACGACACTATGACATTACGACATTACGATTCATAACTAATAACGATTGGGAAGTCACTATACATGTGAGTGTGCACAGACGTCTACGCACCATCTTTGGGCCCCAAAAGTGTAAAATCTTGTTTGTTGAGCCTAGCTAGCCCAATGACCTGATCTTAAGGCCCGAAGACCTATCTCTTACGAAGTGTTGGGTTTTACCGATCCGACATAACGTAAAAGGACTTTCAATGGCAAACATGCTGCTGGTCCCCAAGGGTCCTTCAGTGCTGCTAGTAAAGTCGGGAACTCACGATTGCGGGATTGGGCTTCGGGCCCTTCGCAATTGCAATAGTCTTGAACGACGCGGGGAAATACCGAGGGTTTCGCACCGTCTCTTCTTCCCTCCGGTCGTGGGACTACACAAGTCCGGGAGGATTGAGTTGTGTGAAGAATTATGAGTGACGCCTAAGGGATCGCTTGTAAGGTTGTCGATTGGACGTTTTCATTAACGCACGTCACAACACTTCACCACCCACTGTATTCTCAATGCCTCCGGAGCTCAACGATTTCCTCTAATGCAACGAAACAACGGTACATAAACTAATTAAAGCAAAGTGATAGGAAAACATCGGGTTTTCCTAGGGTTTTCAACAAGTACAATTATGAATTACCGGTCGAAATTCACAACTCTTACGCTTACATCTATAGAATTCAAACAAGCATACTCATGGATCATCACATATTTTTACACTAATCTATTTTTAGAAAATATCGGATTTTCTGATGGTTTTCAAACAATACATTGGATTTCAAACACTACTTATGAACTCACCAACATTTCATATGTTGAAGTTTTCAAAATACTTGTATTCTCAGGTAACAGATAAGGTGAAGGATGATTTGTACTCTATGACGTTTTGCTGTGGTTTAAGTAGTGTCAAACAGTTATTTTTGAGAATGTAATGTTTTGAACAATGTAATGAATGTAAACGCTACCAGTTGTATCATTCCAAATGTTGGTGATGTATTATGTTATGTTTCATGTATATGCATTGTGATGGTATTCAATGAGTCACGATAGCCCTCGGACGTTTCCGCCGTCTGGTTCGGGGGTGTGACAGGTTGGTATCAGAGCTCTGTTTATAGTGAACTAGCATATCTAGCCACACATGGATATGCAACTATAAACCAAAAAGAGGGACTAACATAACTCTGAACAAAACAAGTAAAGAAAACACCCTTGCTTGCATTAGGAATAGGAACATAACGCAGAACCAAACAAAAATAATACTAGTGTCTCGGTTAATTCGGGACTGTTCTTAGTGATACCAAGGAGTGAATGTAGCCTGATCAACTACATTGTCTCCAAAGTAAAACTAACACACGTCCGGATGAGATCGCGATTTATAGGGAATCTAAAACTATACCTCTACCACCGAAAAGAGAACGCCTACTTGATCTATGTGATAATTGTAGCATCCTAGGAATAACGTTAGCATAATTACGCACTCTCGCAGACCACATGGCTGGTTTTCATCACCCTGGAGACCCCTACTTCCCTAACCAGGGGAACAACGGATGGCTAGAGGAGGAGCCCGAGGAAGAGCCTAAGGAGGAGCCCGAGGAAGACCCCGAAGAGGAATCTGACGGGGAACCGGAGGCCGAAGTTGATGGCGAGCCTGCCGAATCAGAGGAAGATGAAGGAAGCCTCGAGGAGGATGCTGATGAGGGTGAAGGGGGTGTTTCGGATGCGGAGTCCGAAGTCATCAACCCCCCTTACCCGATCAGAGTAGCTGCCTATCGCGTAGGCCCCACTGGTCCTACACCGCCCTGGCGTATTGATCTTTGGAGATGGAGCAAGAGCTATGGAACCTCACTATGCAGAACGCGAATATCGATGCCTACATATCGAGATTTAGCGAACTATCACTGCTGTGCCCGGGTATGATCACCTCTGAAGGAAAGAAGATTGAGCGATTCATCTGTGGACTGACACCTCCCATTCAAGGGAATGTGATAGCTGCGAACCCTGAAACGTTTGACAGTGCGAAGAGACTGGCAAAGAGGTTGTATGATCATAACAACAAAAAGGGCGAGAAGCCAGTAGAGGCTGAGAAGAAAAAGGAGGATGGTGGCAAGAAAGGGAGGAACAATAAGAGGAAGGGGCGCTAGGGCCTCGACACCTCCAAGAAGCAGCAGACAGTGGCGGTTAATGCTGTTACCGCACCGGTCCCAGCCGCACCACATGCTCCAACCTCAGCCACTTCAAATGCTTCCAAACCTTATTCCGGTAATTTTCCCAAATGCAACAAGTGCGGTTTCCATCACTATGGAGAATGCAAGGATTTTCAGTGCACCAGTTGCAACCGAAGGGGACACACTGCAAAGTACTGCAAGACTTACCCTCCCCAGAACCAAAATCAGGGAACCAACAACAACAACAACACCTATGCCAGTGGCAATAACGCAGGGCCTAGCTACACCTGCTTCGGATGTGGGAAGACTGGACACATCCGCCGAGACTGTCCTAACAACAACAATTTAAGAAATGGAGGAACAGGAAGGATGTTGACCATGGGTCAGGGTGAGGCCATTCAAGACCCCTCTGTTGTTACCGGTACGTTTCCCTTAAACCACGCTTATGCATGCATCTTATTTGACACCGGAGCGGAGCGAAGCTTTGTAAGCAATAAGTTTAAACATTTATTAAAACAACTGCCCCAAAAGCTAAATGAAACCTATACGGTGGAAATGGCCAATGGGAAAACCGAATCCACTAGGGAAATTTACACCGGATGTACCCTAACTCTTAATCAACACGTCTTTCGAATAGATCTAATGCCAATGTCAATTAGGAGTTTCGATGTGATCATCGGCATGGACTGGTTAAGCCCCCACCATGCCGAAATTATGTGCCCTGAGAAGGCCATTCGTCTTCGTCTCCCAAATCACGAAACCTTAGTAATTTACGGAGACAAATCTAGCATGAACCTTCGCCTCGTTTCGTGCATCAAGGCACAAAAATATCTAAGAAGGAACAATCTGGTGTTCCTGGCTCACGTGGTGGATAAAACTAAGGAGGAGATTAACGTTCGAAACATTCCCGTAGCATGTGAATTTCCGGACGTGTTTCCTGAAGATCTTCGGGGAGTACCCCCAGAGAGACAGGTTGAGTTTCGAATCGACCTTATTCCAGGAGCAACTCCTCTCGCTAAATCACACTACCGGCTGGCTCCTGCCGAGATGCAGGAATTATCCAGCCAACTCAGCGAACTTTTGGACAAGGGATTTATTCGACCTAGTTACTCGCCATGGGGAGCTCCGGTGCTCTTTGTCAAAAAGAAAGATGGATCTTTTAGAATGTGCATCGATTACAGAGAATTAAATAAACTCACAATTAAGAACCGCTACCCACTCCCACGAATCGATGATCTATTTGACCAGCTCCAAGGAGCTAGTTATTTTTCTAAAATAGACCTACAGTCCGGATACCACCAACTCAAAGTCCGGGAGGAGGATATTCCAAAAACCGATTTCCGAACCCGCTACGGACATTATGAATTTGTCGTAATGCCCTTTGGTCTAACGAATGCCCCTGCCGCATTTATGGACCTAATGAATCGAATCTGCCGAACGTTCCTCGACAACTTTGTCATTGTTTTTATCGATGACATCCTCGTCTATTCTCGAAGCAAGAAAGAGCATGGCCAACATCTCTGATAAATCTTAGAAACTCTGCGATCAGAAAAACTTTACGCCAAACTCTCTAAGTGTGAGTTCTGGCTGCGAAGTGTGAACTTCCTAGGTCATGTAGTCAGCCAAGATGGAATCCATGTGGATCCCTCCAAGGTCAAAGCTGTAGAAGGATGGGCAATCCTGACAACGCCCACAGAAATTCGTCAATTCTTAGGATTAGCAGGCTACTATAGGAGATTCATTCAAAACTTCTCTAAGATCGCCAAGCCATTTACCTCGCTTACGCAAAAGGGCGTACCATTCAAATGGACAGACAAACAAGAGATTGCGTTTCGAACCTTGAAACAAGCTCTCTATAGCGCACCTGTACTATCTCCCCCTGAAGGAACTGAGGATTTTGTGGTCTACTGTGATGCGTCAAATCAGGGCTTAGGTTGCGTTCTCATGCAACGTGGGAGGGTGATAGCCTACGCATCCCGTCAACCAAAGACGCATGAAGTAAACTATACGACCCATGATCTAGAGTTGGGAGCTGTAGTCTTTGCCCTAAAGATTTGGAGGCATTACCTGTACGGTACAAAGTGCACCATCTTCACGGACCACAAGAGCCTCCAGCACATCTTAAACCAAAAGGAGCTGAACATGAGACAACGAAGATGGGTGGAATTGTTAAACGACTATGAATGTGAGATCAAGTACCACCCAGGCAAGGCCAACGTGGTAGCTGATGCATTAAGTCGGAAGGAGTACTCTAATAACCATACGAAAACTCTCTCGATAACCATTCAATCTCATCTAGCCAGTCAAATTGCATCGGTCCAGTCGGAGGCTATGAAAACGGAAAATAGAGCTAGCGAGGCATTGCGCGGAATGGAAAAGAACCTAGAAACAAAGGAGAATGGAGTATACTATTTCGTGAACCGTATTTGGGTTCCTAAATTTGGAGGGTTTAGAGATGTTGTCATGAGGGAAGCCCACAAGACGCGATACCACTACAAGAAAAAGACCCTTTCACGACGCGCAAATCACGACGCTCACTGATTTATGTTACGCAAAAGAGAGTGACAATAAAAACGTGTCGTCTATTCAAAAAATTTGAGTATTTAGGTCACGCATTATTACGTGCCCTTAAATTAGTGTCTAATGTAAAAAAAATAAAAACACGGAGGGCACTTTATCTAAAACGTGCGTCCTCTGTGATTGTCGCTTTATGATTTTTACTAAAACGCGCGTTCTTGAAAGGGGGAAATGAAATCCCCTCAAAATTCTTAAAAATTTTAATACCCCGCTTCAAGATCCCCTTCGTTCTATTCTTCCCTTTTCTCTGCAAACCCTAATCACGATACCATCTCTGTTGTATACCTCAACAATTCATATATCAGAAAATCATTGGGATAATTTCTAGGGCTTTTTTAAACACTCATTCGACTCTTTTCTCTCCCGTCTCCCCTGTCTCTCTATTTTGTGCTCTGATATCCCCCTTCCATTTATGCCGCCGTCTCCGTCGCCATCAAAACGAGGATATGAGACAGTGCTTGATCTACGATCGTCCAGTCGCCGATGCCCGATTAATAGGAGTTGAAAACATCATAACATAAAAACTGTTCTTAACCTTGTCGGACTCAGAAAATCCGATGTGGCACATCCACGAGTATGAGGTGAAGAGCGACGTCCTTTTCCTTCCAGGCGTCCCTGGTCCGGTTGAGCAGCAAGATCGGGAGAAAGCGCTGAAAACTTACGGGAAGACGATTCACTTTTTTGGCAGGTGGATAGAGGCGATCAACTTCCCCTAGGTCTCCCACATGTAATGATGGCTCTAATTCGTGATGGCTTTACCCTAATCTCGCTAAAGGTACAATTTACATTTCCTAATTTCCACCATTTTTGATCACCTGCAACTTATGTAGAAACTCTATCGATCGATTATTATTAGATATTTGGAGTCTCGCTATGGTGTTTTGTTCAAAAAGGAAAGGGATAACAGAGCGTATATGGAAGGCTTATCCCAAGGAATTCACTCAAAAGCACACGCTGATGGTGCCGGACTCAAAACTATTGTACAAGATATCAATTTGCATTGCTTGGAGACCTGGAAAGGGTAATTTGGGAATATAGTCATCCAATTTCATTACACCTAGTTGTTAACAATGGTTTATGTTAACTATATATTAACTTTTTTGGTGTTTTTTGTTTAGTAGGTTTGTCCAAGTCAGTTGCACCCACGCCTAGCTGAGTTTCTTGAGGTTGCTGCTAAGTAATTGGTATGGCGACAAGTATCAGTTATCTTTTTTATAAGTGTCAAATGTCCTTTATTTATTTATTTGTTATTGTTTATCATCTGAATCATCTGATATGACCCATGTTGGTCATTTTGGTCAAGTATATCGACGAAGGGATAATCATCAAGATTCAAGAAAGAATTTTTAAATGTTTTACTTTTATTTAGCTTTCCTTTTAATTAGAATAGTAGTTTTTTATTTAGTTTAGAATTCCTATTTTTTAGGATCTGGTTTTGGATTATGATTAGGTTAATACGACTATATAATTAATGTTCTAGGGATAAATCACGTTTTATGCTGGAATAAAAGTCTTAGATGATTTGCTGGAGAATTCCATGTTTCTCGAACTACAGGAGGCCTGGTTAAGGTTCCTACCTGCGGGTTAGGATCTTGAACCTATTAATTGGTATCAGAGCTGCTACGGTTCTGGTGTCAACATGTCAAAAACAAATTCTGAGAAGATAGCTGGATTGGAGGCAGGTGTTGCAGCCCTGGAGCAGGATCTTACCAAGCTTCGAGAGGAAGCTGACCTCGCCAAGAAGTAGAATGCTGCACAATTCACAGAAGTCCTGCAAGCTATCAATAACTTGACGAAAACTGTCAAGGGGAAACTCATTCAAGAGGAGGAGAAGGGCAAGGAAGATCCTGAATTTGAGCTCGAGTTTGGATCCTTCAAAAAGGGACCCAAGGACGATAAGAACAAGGGTGGGGGTCGAAAAATAGGAGAATTTCAGAAGATTAAAGCTCCTATTTTCGAAGGGGAGGACGCGTTTGGATGGATTTATAAGGTGGAGCGTTTCTTTGAGATCCAAGACATTGGTGTACGTGATCGTTTGAAGGCAGCAACGATTTGCTTGGATGGCAAGGCGCTGGCTTGGTTTCGTTGGAGTCAAGCAAGGGACCCATTCCGCTCTTGGGAGGATTTAAAAGAACGGTTGTTGGAGCGATTCCAATTAACAGGTGAAGGCAATCTCTATCATCAGTTTCTCGCCATCCCACAAGAAGGAACTGTACGTGACTACGTAAGCAATTTTGAGAGACTATCATGTCAGTTGGGAGACATACCAGAAATCGTGTTGGAAGTTACCTTCATTAATGGTCTCAAGGATGACACACGTTCGGCCGTTCGTATTTTACAGCCAGCAAACTTGGCCAGAGCCATGACTCTTGCTGTTATGATAGATGAAAACAAGTTCAGTATCGGCACACCCAAGACTAGTGGAGGGGTAATTCGGTCCAACAACAGCGAGTCTAGTCGACCAGGTGGAGCTTCTACCAACATGGGTCGTATCATCATCTATTAGTTTTTGATGTTATTTGTGAAGGGCTTAATAAGTCACTTAAAATAGTGCAATCACCTGTGTAGACTTGCATGAGTTTGTCCTCAGCTTGTATCACCTCACACGGAGCATTTCATGCAAGCATGGCATATTGCTTTAGCCATGTAAGTCCCAAAATTTTTACAACTTCAACCTCATTTCCTTTTTCTTAGAATTTTTACTTAAAACAACATTTGACAATACTTAAATTTCTTAATGTCAACAACATTCGGGATGATATTCAAAAGGAGGATGCTTTTCGAGGTCTCTGTGCAATGGTATGCATCTGCTTTTGTTTGGTTTTGACTTTTGATTTGATTTGAAGCAGAAACTTACTTATGTTTTTTTGGTTTGCAGGTGAAAGTGAACACATCAGTGGATTTAAGTTCACTTGTTTTCTTATGTAGAGCCATTTCTAGTTGGCATGTAAGTTTTTCATTTCAACTATTCTTCAACACACACACACACAGTATATATACACGTGTCAACACCATTTCAGCATGCACACCTGATTTTTAGAGGCTAGTCAATAGTCATGGTCTGGGGTAAAATTGAAGAAATCAAGTAAACACACAGTATATATACACGTGTCAAAATAGAAGCTTTTCTGAATTCCATTTTGTTTTCAGTAAGTGTTCCAGTTTTATCAGAAAACACATAACAAATTTGACCTAAATCTTCATTTATACTTAAGGATCTGCATTGAAACCTTGAGTTTGTACTGCTATCATACATGTGTTTGTCTTCTATCATGAAATAAGATTGACCTAATCGAACCAATTCCATGATGATGTATAAAGATATCGGAATCATGATCTGAAACACAATAACAGAACTCAAAAATGCAAAAAAACATCTCCATTGGAATCCCATAGTATTTATACGGTTTTCCTGGAAACTTTCCCTTTATAAGATAGCTCTTTCTGTAATAAGGAATCGTATCAATTGCATCCTGATGACTCATCAGCCATAAACACATCCCAATAGCAACAACAAGACATAATATGAATAGAAAAACAGAAAACCAGATAGTTTCTGAGTTCATTACTTGTTCAAGTCTGCTTCTTTTTGAAGGGGAAATTGCACTATTTAGCATAGCTTTTGTCTCTTGTCCAGCATATATACACAACACCTATAACCCATTTTGTGTTTTTCATCTGACACCCACGTAAGATAATGTTGATTGACTAAGGGAAACTTTATGACCATTTAACTCTATTAGCTGTGAACTCATATATGTTTCTATTAGGTTGTTCACATCTAATTACCCCTGATATTGACCCTAATGGCATTAAGGATGTTTCTTCTCTAGCATAACGTGTCTTTAAATTCGACTCTCCATCTAAATTCATGGTTTGTATGTAAGCAATGCCACTAGGATCACTTGTCCACATTAGCACCATGTCACAAGGGATTGTCACAAGAGATTCTTTGTTGTTCTCATTTCTATCTGATCTGTGTCTTCTCCAATCCTCGTATCCATCTTTTATAGCAGTTACTGTGAGAATAAAAAGGAGAGGGAAGAGAGAGACTGTTCTTCCAAAGACTACAAGAGGAGGAAGCTGATTGAGAGTTGCAATGGCTAAAAAGTATATGTAAGCCACTTGATGAGACTGAATGAAGAGATTCTTGGGTTGGAAGTTTATAAGTGTGTATTTGCTAGTGGTGATCTTGTTTCCTGCTGAAAGTGGGTTGGTCTCCAAATGGCGGCCTAAGGATCGGGTAATCTGTTGTTTCCTGCATTTACCCTTTCATCATTTTCGATTTCCTTTTGCATTTTATATGCTTATGAGATAATCTGCTATCAGACAAGGTGTATGCCTTGTTTCTGTTGGACCTATTAGTTTCCCACTATTACTGATTAGATGAGTAGGGTAACCTGTAATCATGTATGCTTGCCACATAAAGCTGTATTTTGCCATACCTGGCTTACTTGCACCAACAGTTATTAAGCAAAAAGCTTGTAGTGGGTGGTTTAGTTTTGTTAGTTGGAGTTCACATGATCGTCAAAGTAATTTGCTTTAGATATTTGCTGGAGGCTTCTATTGCTATATGCTAAATCCAACATGCTATTAGTGTTGTTGTTCTTGTAATTGTGATCATTCGTTGCTAAAACAGCTATGCATTTGAAATCAGAGGCTATGATTTGTTGGGTTGTTATTGGTAGTGTATTTCTTTATAGTTAGATCTAAAATGATGTTTTTTAACTGCAGATGAAAACAGGATGTGTTGCTCTTGTTTTGTGTTTGAATATCAGTGTGGACTCACCCGATGTTATAAAGATTTCACCTTGTGCCAGGATTATAAGCAGACTACAGTTAAGTTAATTCATTGTCTTTGTGCTGAAACATGTTATAATCAATTAATCATTACAAAATTATATATGAGAATAAGTGCGGTTATGTTGATTATTAAGAAGATATGAAAAGAACATGGACTGGCTCTTGTCCAAAAGACCTGAATGCCCTCCTCAAAAAAAGCTTAGCCTAATTGGAGTGTTATAAAGATACAAAAATGTAGCAATAGATAAGGTTGTACAATTTTAATATTATTAGGAATGTGCAGATATGTTGGGCATTTTCTATCTATTTGGAAGCTGTTGCTATTCTCCCACAGTTGGTTCTGCTGCAGCGAAGTGGAAATGCTGACAATTTGATCGGTCAATATGTTTTCTTTCTTGGGTATTCTCCTTTCTATATTTTGGCATGATATCATTATGAAGCTAGATAACCATGAAAAATGGTTTTTTAAATGATCAAAAATAGTATAATAATCATTTAGAAAATAGGATGCTATGAATGAAAATCTGTTTGTTTGCATTGTATTGTTAGGGCATACCGTGCATTGAATATTCTCAACTGGATTTGTCGGTATCTCACACAACCCCATTTCAATGGATGGATATGTAAGTTAAAGCTTTTCTCTTATTCTTATTGTCTATACATGTATTTCATTTGACTTTTTTGTTTGTTTGTTTGTTTGTTTGTTTTCAGCCTGTTTCTCTAGCTTAATACAAACAGCTCTTTATGCTGATTTCTTCTACTATTACTTCATAAGGTACTTAACCTCCATTCCCATTCTTTCTGTTCAGTCTTTTACTTTAAGCATAATCATAATAACACAGGCTTTATGAGGAAGGGCATTTACGTCTTTACTCTTCGCCTGGGTGGTAGTGGGACAAAATTTGCAATTTTCTAGATTGAATAAGACTACTACTACATGACCATGACCATGACCATTTAATACTTGCTTTCAATAAACCAAGTTTCATAATATTTATTCAGATTAAATGAATATTTTTAGGAAGAAAGACAAATAGGTGAAAAGTTAATAAGTCTAAGACAGGATTTTTGGTTATTATTCTTTCTCATTCTATACATAATAACTTCTTAGCACATTCCCCTTCCTTAGCTTATTATTAGCTAAACCTAATCAAATACAGTAGTTTCTTATTCTCATCTCATGTGTATGTGTACGTACAATTGGAAAAGCAATTCCATGCTTCAATTTCAAGCATGAGCATCACCTACCTGGCTTGGCGTTTGAAGCTTCAATTACCAGCATGAGCATCACCAAGCTCCAATTCCCTTTCTACCCTTCACTTGCAGGTTGATGATTTGTCAAGAATGTTAAGACTATTTTCCAAAAATACCCCATGAATTGGATCCTGTCTCTTGTATGTTTAAAAAGGTTTTGTGATTTAGGAGTTGGATTCTATTTTTTTTAAAGTAGCATGCAGTTATTTGTATTTGTTGTCATTTGTTTTTATCATTTTGACGCAATGCAACATGTTGCTGCTGAAGGCATAACCTTGGTCAAACAGGCAAAAGATGTTGCAAGTAATAACAGATTGCAGGTTGATCCTGGTACATGGCCAATAATGATCTTTAGGGTCTGCTAGAAGGATTGGAGATTGCAGTTAAGATTCTATCTAAGACTTCACGCCAAGGACTTGATGAATTTAAGCTAGCAATGTTTTACTTGATTTGGACATGAACCCTAAGATATCATATTTTGGCATGGCTAGAAGCTTTGGAGGAAACAAGAATCAAGCAAAAGTAAACACACAAAGAGTTGTTGGCACATAGTAAGCTAGATAATGCACTTCTATATAAATGAGTTCATTTTTTATAACATTTACTCACTATTGGAATAATTATTTGTATTTGACATATTAGTGAAATGAATTATCTTTGTTATTTATGGTATTTTATTTTGTATTATGAGATTTTTAATGTATTATTTAATTTGACAATTAGTAAATCTATAAATAATACTTTTTTTAAACATTTAAAATTATGATACACAAAAATGTGTGTCATCTTCATTTATGACATGGCCTTTCTTGACAGGGGCTTTCTTGATACGCATTGCGTGTCATTAACACGCGCGTCGTAAGGTTACGACACGCAAATGCGTGTCGTCTTCCTTTATGATAGGGCCTTCCTTGATACGCATTGTGCGTCGTAAATGCGCGTCGTAAATGAGCGTCGTAAATGCGCGTCGTCTATAGACGACGCGCAAAAGTGTGACGTCTTCCTTTATGACAGGGCCTTCCTTGACGCGTATTCGCGCGTCGTCTGAGCCTTTTACGATGCGCAATGAGCATCGTAAAAGGCTGTTTTTCTAGTAGTGTACTCTATTCATCCCGGTTCCGATAAGATGTATTTGGATATTAAACAACACTATTGCTGGCCTAACATGAAGGCGGAAATCGTGACCTACGTCAGTAAGTGCCTATCAGACGAAACCCTTGTCATTCCTCTTGACGAAATCGAAATCAATGTGAATCTCCTGTTCGTCGAAGAACCAATCAAAATCATGGACAGGGAGGTGAAGCGTACTAAACAGAGCCGCATCCCAATCGTGAAGGTACGGTGGAACGCAAAGCGTGGGCCAGAATTCACTTGGGAACGCGAAGATCAAATGAAGCAAAAGTACCCTCACCTATTCTAGCATTCTCAAATCTAGCATTCAAACAGAATTTCGGGACGAAATTCCCTCTAACGGGGGGATGATGTCACAACTGGAAATTTTGTGTCTTGTAAACTATACACTCAAGCTAAAGTGAATCAAAAGCTTAAGAACATGTGTAACACCCATGATTGTGACAACAAAATTTCAATCAAATACACCATACGATCATTACAAATAGTCAACAAGCAATTGGAAACCCTAGAAGTTCTTATTTAGATCCACTTTGGACTAGAACTTCCTTATTGGATCCAAATGGACCAATAAGCTTCCAATTGGACTATCATGGGCTTAGAACCCTAATTGGGCTCTAATTGGACCCACATTCATTTATTTCAATATTATGGGCCATATTGGGCCTATAATGAAATAAATTGAAAGTTTTGATCCATGATTAACCCAATCTAGCTTATTAAAACATAAAAATCACAATTTTATTTTATAGGCCAATAAATACCTAAGACTAACTCTAATATTGGGCTTAGGAGCAAAAAGCCCAAACTTTTCCTTTCTCCTTCCATGTTCTCGGCCCAAAGCAAGCCCAAGAGAAGGGTTGACTTTCTAGTGCCACATCATTATTACCTAATGGACATCCATGCAACATCTCATACTTCCATGTATGCACATCACTTCAAAAATCACTCTCTCCTCTCCTCCCTCTCACTCTCGGCCGAACACAACACACACACACACTCACAAAATCCATCCCATTCTCTCTAGATCACTTAAGACCACTCCTTCCTCCCCACTCCAAAAATCTCGAAAATTAGGAGCTTTCAAGAGGGTCTTGCAAGTTAGTCATCATCTTAGGTAAGTTTTTACTTAATTCTATGATCTAGCTTCCTTGATCTATCAAATATCTCTTCTTAATTCATGAGAAATCATGATCTTGTATCCTAGAAACACCTCAAGGCCGAGATCTTCATCAAGGGGTGCTAAGCCCGAAAATCACCAAACTTTCTTCCATCTTTTCTTCCAAAAACCGAAAGCTTCAAACAAGGTGAGTTTCATACCCCCTTATTTTCGGTTTTTATAAGTTTTTGTGGGGGAGAATACAAGCAAAGGTGTAGATCCATCATTATGTGTATGTTGTGGTTGATTTCTATGCTTATATGTATGTTTTGTATGATTTTGATACTAGATCTAGTTATGAAATGCTAAAAACCGAGATATGTATTTTATTATAGCATAAAATATACTACTACATGCAAAGTATACTAAGAAAAATAGCCAAATGGCTTGACAACACTTAATTTGGGCTAAAAACTCATTTTTTTTGACATAAAATGTTGAAAATACAAAGTTGAAGGGCCTAAAATGAAATATTTCGAAATCTTATGGGTGAGATGAGTCAAAACAGTTTACATAATGGATTTTCTGAAAATATACTATTTGGAGGGTTAAAAACATAAATTCCAAGCTTATTGGGCTAAAGATGACATTTTCGGCCCAATGAGGCCCAATATGCGAAATTTGCTGTTTTGGAGGGCCAAAACTACATTTCTCTGTAAAACAGTGGACTATAAGTGTTCCATGTACTTTTCAAAGGTTTAAAATGCTTTTCAAATTTAAAAAGGACCAAAGTTGCAAAAAATTTCCAAATTGGGCCAAAAATGTAAAAATTGCTAAAAAGATGGGTTATAACCGAGAAAACTGCAATATCAAGGACTTAAGCTGTTTTCTATGAAAAATATGCTGGAAAATACTTATTTCAGTAATGTTTGGTATTAAAATGTCAAGAAAATTGATTTAAGGACCAAACCGGAAAGTTTTTAAATAAAGGGGTGAAAAGGGTAAATTTTACAAACAAGGAGGGGCTGAAAACAGAAAATTCTCAAGGCTAGTTCAATACATGCAATTTGACCAAATGATGGTACCACGCCTATCGACGAAATACAATACATTACAATACCAAAAGTCGTTGTCAAACGAATTGGTTCGGTCTCGAACCAATAAAAATCCGAAACTACTAACACGACGACACTATGACATTACGACATTACGATTCATAACTAATAACGATTGGGAAGTCACTATACATGCGAGTGTGCACAGACGTCTACGTACCATCTTTGGGCCCCAAAAGTGTAAAATCTTGTTTGTTGAGCCTAGCTAGCCCAATGACCTGATCTTAAGGCCCGAAGACCTATCTCTTACGAAGTGTTGGGTTTTACCGATCCGACATAACGTAAAAGGACTTTCAATGGCAAACATGATGTTGGTCCCCAAGGGTCCTTCAGTGCTGCTAGTAAAGTCGGGAACTCACGATTGCGGGATTGGGCTTCGGGCCCTTCGCAATTGCAATAGTCTTGAACGACGCGGGGAAATACCGAGGGTTTCGCACCTTCTCTTCTTCCCTCCGGTCGTGGGACTACACAAGTCCGGGAGGATTGAGTTGTGTGAAGAATTACGAGTGACGCCTAAGGGATCGCTTGTAAGGTTGTCGATTGGATGTTTTCATTAACGCACGTCACAACACTTCACCACCCACTGTATTCTCAATGCCTCCGGAGCTCAACGATTTCCTCTAACGCAACGAAACAACGGTACACAAACTAAGTAAAGCAAAGTGATAGGAAAACGTCGGGTTTTCCTAGGGTTTTCAACAAGTACAATTATGAATTACCGGTCGAAATTCACAACTCTTACGCTTACATCTATAGAATTCAAACAAGCATACTCATGGATCATCACATATTTTTACACTAATCTATTTTTAGAAAATATCGGATTTTCTGATGGTTTTCAAACAATACATTGGATTTCAAACACTACTTATGAACTCACCAACATTTCATATGTTGACGTTTTCAAAATACTTGTATTCTCAGGTAACAGATAAGGTGAAGGATGATTTGTACTCTATGACGTTTTGCTGTGGTTTAAGTAGTGTCAAACAGTTATTTTTGAGAATGTAATGTTTTGAACAATGTAATGAATGTAAACGCTACCAGTTGTATCATTCCAAATGTTGGTGATGTATTATGTTATGTTTCATGTATATGCATTGTGATGGTATTCAATGAGTCACGATAGCCCTCGGACGTTTCCGCCGTCTGGTTCGGGGGTGTGACAGGTTGGTATCAGAGCTCTGTTTATAGTGAACTAGCATATCTAGCCACACATGGATATGCAACTATAAACCAAAAAGAGGGACTAACATAACTCTGAACAAAACAAGTAAATAAAACACCCTTGCTTGCATTAGGAATAGGAACATAACGCCGAACCAAACAAAAATAATACTAGTGTCTCGGTTAATTCGGGACTGTTCTTAGTGATACCAAGGAGTGAATGTAGCCTGATCAACTACATTCTCTCCAAAGTAAAACTAACACACGTCCGGATGAGATCGCGATTTATAGGGAATCTAAAACTATACCTCTACCACCGAAAAGAGAACGCCTACTTGATCTATGTGATATGTTTCATGTATATGCATTGTGATGGTATTCAATGAGTCACGATAGCCCTCGGACGTTTCCGCCGTCTGGTTCGGTGGTGTGACACATAATTATGAAGTATTTTATACAAAGTACCTATTATGTGTATAATTTTGTGGTTATGTGTGTGAATGTGTATTCACTTTCTTCTAACTCATAGATATGATTTATTCTCTATGAGATATGTGTTATGTGTGTGTGCCTCATCTGTTATGTGAAATATGTGTTGATTAAAGCATGTTATACAGGTTTTTATATATGTATAAAAATGTATATTTTTATCTACTAATATGTTGGGTAGAACATGGGTAGATAGTTGGTGTGTAATAAACAGATGAGAGGCCTTGTTGTTGTTTGATTAAGTCATCTAGCGGAGTTTAGATGACGACCACAGATTTTTTTAGATAGTCTTGTGGAACATTATAAGTTTCGCCACCTGTAGGTGTTAATGAACTTGGGTGTTCATTCGCTGTACTCCATCCCCCTCATGGTTGCCTTATTTGACTTATATTGCTGAGGTACCCCCGAAGCATGTGTTGTCGCCCCGATGAAATATTCTTAGACTAGGTCCCTTATGTTAGTTGTCTTAGGGACATAAAGTGAGAATAATGGGAATGGGTAATTGGGTTATTGTTGGTTGGTGAAAATTAAATATGATTATTTATTGTGGGTTGAAAACCCTATATGCTCACCAGGCTCCCAAGCCTGACCCACTAAGTTTTATTTGTATTACAGGAAGTGGCGCGAGGGCATAAGATGGATGAACCATCAAGTTGTTTTGTTTACAAGTCTGTATATGTATATATTTGTTGAATGACTTGTAATGTTATCGTTTATGCTTATTGGTCTGTATCGGAACATGACACCCCGAGTTTTCATTATATAATGAAAAATACATTTCTTTTATGAAATGCTTTGGTAAACATTGTTTTACCATGTTTTGTTTTTGGGAACAAATTCCGCAACTCTTTCAAATCAAAGGATTTACTCTGAAATTATTTTAAAAGCATAAATGAAAATCGGTCTTTTCTGGCCGAGATTTTGGGGATGTCACAGTTGGTATCAGAGCATTAGTTTAAGCGAACTAGGAATTTGCAGGATTTCTAGACTTAAACTTAGAATGCTAAGTGGAATTTTGAGATGTGTGTCTGTTGTGTTTTAGACACGAGCACTAGTTTATTTTAGGAAAGTTGCCTAAAATGCTTTATGTGCTAAATGTTATATGTTGCCATATATGATATTATTTGTTCGGATCTATGGTCTGTTGCCGACCGGATCTAGAAACCTTATGTGTGTAGGATTCTAAGCGTACGTCTACGATATTAGAACTAGCATGTAAACGTTTCAGAGTGATAAGGATGATTTGAATATCTATCGTGATTGAGGATCTAATTTCACCTTATTCGGTGTGTAGATCAAAATGGTGAGAACAAGAAGTGGAGTTGGAAATGCTGGTGAAAACAGGAATCAACCACCAGTGATTGAACAAATACCTATCGTAGCAGCAACACCTGAGCCAATAACCATGGCTGGTGTGCAAATGATGATTCAAACAATGTTGGATCGTCAAATGGATGAAACTAGGCGGTTGCTTCAACAGAATCGTGAAGAACTGTCAATTCGTGTGGAAGAGCCCGAATTCAATGAAGGGCACTCGGAAGGTGGAAACTTCAGTGGGTCTGTTGGTCAAGCCAACCCACCGATAGTTAGGCAAGACAACCATGATGGAAGGAATGATGGAATGGGATGCAAGTACAAGGACTTTCTAACTTGCAAACCATCGACCTTCAATGGAAAGGAGGATCTGATTGGGGTTATGGATTGGATCTCTGAAATGGAGTTAGCCTTCATGACTTGTGGCTGCAGAGGCAAGTTGCAAACTATCTATGCAGTGCATCAGTTCCAAGGTGGAGCCGTTCGTTGGTGGAACACTCTAGGGAAGACTTTAAGCCCTAATGAGCCACTGCAATTGACTTGGACAGAATTCTTGGTGCAGTTCAAGCACAAGTTCTGCTCGGCTCAAAATCTGTTGGAGTTGGAGAACAAGTTTCTAACATTGACGAAAGGCAGCATGTCAGTTGATGAATAAACCAATAACTTCACCGATAAGATGGAGTTTGCCTTGCGTATCGTCCCAGACAAGCTGACAAAGGTGGACCGGTATGCGAAGGGACTCCCATGGGAGTACGAGGTGCAAGTACATCAGGCACATACTCTAGAGGCAGCTATCTGGGCTCCCAAGTCTGTTGAGAACATGATTAAGGGGAGAACCACCGACAAGGTTGAGGTTGGTGAGAACAGAAAGTTTGAGGGAACATCTTGTTCCGGTAAGAAAGACAAATTTTCGAAATCTGATTCGAAAAAGTTTGGAGGAAAAGCAGGCAAAGAGAAGTGGTGTGATAAGTGTAAGAAAAAGCACTTTGGGAAATGTAGCGAGGATGTAACCTGCTACAAGTGTGGAAAGGTTGGACATTTTTCCAATGAATGTCCAAACAACAAACGGATGTGTTTTTGTTGCAATGAAGAGGGGCACATTTTGAAAGACTGTCCGAAGAAGAAGGAGGCAGCTAGGCCCAACATTCCACCAAAGCCGAAGGCGAGAGCCTTCCAGGTGACACTTGAGGCCGCGAAAGATGAAGATGATGTCGCTTTAGGTACCTTTCTCGTAAGCAAATTACCTGCTCAAATTTTGTTTGATTCTGGAGTCAACTACTCCTTTATTTCGCATGAGTTTGGTAGAAAGCTAGCTTTGCCTGTAGATAGACTAGATAATGCTTTATTAGTCAAAGTAGCTAGTGGAAAGTTTGTACGTGTTAGCCATCGTATGAAAAACATCTTAATCGACCTTAATGGGAATAAGTTTCACGAGGAATTATTGCATATCGAACTTAATGGTTTCGACATCGTGTTGGGAATGGATTGTCTTAGCGCCAATGATGCCGAAATCTTATGCAAGAAGAAGATAGTTAAAGTAAACCCACCTCGGAAGGATTCGTTTATGGTGTATAGGGACAAACACAGAGTGAAATATTGAATCATTTCCCTAATGAAAGCTAGAAAGTGTTTGACCAAGGGATGTACATCATATTTAGCATTCGTGATCGATGCTAAGAAGGAAAATAAGGTGATGCAGAGTATTCCAGTGGTGTGTGATTATCCGGAAGTATTTCCCAAAGATCTTCCTGGATTACCACCTGATAGACAAGTGGAGTTCAGAATAGACTTGTTACCAGGAACCACGCCAATAGCAAAAGCACCTTATCGATTAGCACCGACGGAGATGAAGGAGCTGATGATGCAACTTCAGGAGTTATTGGACAAAGGTTTCATTAGACCTAGTTCATCGCCCTGGGGAGCTCCGGTGTTATTTGTGAAGAAGAAACATGGAAGTATGAGAATGTGCATCGATTACAGAGAGTTGAACAAGGCAACAATAAAGAATAGGTATCCGTTGCCGAGGATTGATGACCTATTTGATCAATTGCAAGGTTCGAGCTATTTCTCGAAGATCGATCTAAGGTCAGGATATCATCAGCTAAAAGTAAGAGAGCAAGATATCGAGAAGACTGCATTCAGAACTAGATATGGACACTACGAGTTCTTGGTTATATCGTTTGGACTAACCAATGCTCCCGCAGCATTCATGGATTTAATGAATAGGGTTTGTAATCCGTTCCTTGATAAATCCTGTTGGATTAATGTCTAAGTCCATATGTAACGACCCGTTTCCGGTATGTTAATTAATTTGATTTTAGGCTGAGATTTTAAGAGGGACTCGGCGAGTTCTAGCCTGACTCGCCGAGTCGGGTCGCGCATCATGGGCACGCGGGAGCCGGCGACTCGGCGAGTCCATATCATGGACTCGGCGAGTCCGTCTGTCTGGGTGAAACCCTAACTCCCCGGGTTTGCCCCCTATTTAAACCCCATTATAGCCTCCATCTCGTCACTTTCCCCCTGAGAGCACTGTGAGAAACCCTAAACCTTCCATTTGTGAGCTTATATGTGATCTTGTTCCATTTTGTGAAGAGGTGAAGAAGGAGAAGAAGAAGGAAGCAAGGAAACGTGTTCTAGTGCCAAGATCCAAGGTCAAGTGTGAACTTATTGAGGTATTTTCGAAGTTCCCTTCTGGTTTCATGCTTAAACTTCCATTAGAGCTCTTTTAGGGCTATTTGATGCTTGTTCCAAGCTTTATGCTTGCTTGAATGTGTTATTAAGCCGAAATATCTTTAGATCTGAGTGTTGGGGTGTTGTAGAGTCCAGATCCACTACCTTTTTGGAGTTACATTGCATATTAGCCATGGATCTACCCTTATGGTGCACATTTTAGTCTTATTTTCCTCATTCATGTGGTTGTGCACGTAAAGTTGGAAACTTTACGTGGTAAAACAGCTTAATGGACCCAGATCTATCATTTGCATGTGTTGGATTCAAGAGAAATCGAGTAAAAATATGTTGCATGGCGGCGACTCGGCGAGTCGGAAGAACGACTCGACGAGTCCGGTCGCGAGTCCCGAGTTCTCCAGTTTCTTCAGTGTCGAGTGGGCGAGGTGAGTTAGGGAGTGGACTCAGCGAGTTGAGAGTAGACTCAGTGATGGAGGGACTCGGCGAGTCTGTTCATACGACTCGGCGAGTCCAAGGCAATCTTCTTGAGGATTAAGAACAACTCGTCGAGTCTGTTCATCTGACTCGGCGAGTCGGATGAAGATCATCTGAGTTCTTGGATCCAGAGAGTACTCGTCGAGTCGATGCCACACTCGACGAGTAACAGCATGTAAGAGTTGAGCGGAGAGTCTAAGACTCGGCGAGTCGGATATCCCGACTCGGCGAGTCAGCCCTGAGTAAGTCAACTTTGACCAAGGGTAAAAGAGTCATTTTACCCTGAATGTAGTGCTAGTGATTGATTGAGTGTGTTTATGGATTTGTAGCCGAGGAGATTCAGGAGCAGCAGCCGTTAGCCTTCCGAGCCGCACACTCATCTGCTAGCTTACGAGGTGAGTTTCCTTCTAGTAGGGACGGGTCTAAGGCCACAATGCCGGCCCATCCAGTTAGCAGTAGTCCCGGACTTCGGTCCGGTGTAGTAGTTGGTATGTTTGACGCCTTCGTGGTTCAGACGTGTCTTATGTGTTATGTGTATGTGATATGTTTCGGGCTACGGCCCGATGCAGTATGCTATATAATTTGTTATGATATGCTATGCTATATGCAGTCAGTTCCGGACTCCGGTCCGATGCAGTCAGTTCCGGACTTCGGTCCGATGCAGTCAGTTCCGGACTTCGGTCCGATGCAGTTAGTTTCCGGACTTCGGTCCGATGCAGTCAGTTCCGGACTTCGGTCCGATGCAGTTAGTTTCCGGACTTCGGTCCGATGCAGTTAGTTCCGGACTTCGGTCCGATGCAGGGGACAAGGTCCCAGGCAGTTCCGGATTTCGGTCCGATGCAGTTTCCGGGCCTCGGCTCGATGCAGTGGGCAAGGCCCAGTATGTGTTTATATGTTTTGTATGGTATGTGGTAATCTGGGGGAGCTCACTAAGCTTCGTGCTTACAGTTTCAGTTTTGGTTTCAGGTACTCCCGCAAGCAAAGGGAAGAGCTCTGGGTGACGACATCGCACACACCACCGCTTCAGCTTAATCCTGATTGATTTAGTTATTGTTTCGATGTAGTACGATGTAGTTTCCGCACAGTACTTTATTATCTTTTTGGGACATATCACACATGGTTTATTTATATGATACTCTGATTATAGTTTTGATGGTATTGAAAACAAAAATTTTTGGGTCGTATTTTTGGGTCGTTTCAAGTTGGTATCAGAGCCCTGGTTTGAGGGATTCGGATACACTCTCGGGTGTATCTGAACTCAAACTACGGGGAAATAAAAGATTTTTTTTCAATAAAATGTTTTTACAAAAGAATTTTTGAGAAACGTTTAGGAGGAAAAGAATCGTTTTAAGAAAGAGGTGTGTGCATGCGGTCAACCGAGCTCAAGTAAGTACTCCCAAATTACCCATACAAGTTATTTGTTCAATTTCGGTTTAGTAGAACAGCATGCTAGAATAGGACTAAGGGTGTAGGAGAACGCCTTATGTGCCTGCTTATGTGTTACAGCTCTATGAATATTGCATGCTAGAATTGAGTAGACAGCAGTAGGATAGCCTGTTTAGGTTATGCCTGATAGTATGAGCTTAGCATCCTATGCTAGTGCAGTTTCTTGTTATAAGAATAGATTGCGTGAGTCTGTTTCCCTTGTCCGAATGCTGCTTGCTTAGTGCTTAGTGGGATTCCGAGTAATGGGAGTTAGCCATTAGGTGAACACGTCACACCACATGTAATCAGGTTTGAATAATCCCAGAGTGCTGGAACTGGCCCTACTGCGCAGCTCTTGTTTGAGTCCAACCGTTGTAGGGACGGATCTTTTACTCGAAGAATTATCCGATCCCCATCACATGTGATGGTGTTTAGGTGATGGCTAACTGGCAGTGCGAGGAGACCTACAGCAGCTGAGGACCAGTCGTATTGAGCCCGAGTTTCTCTAGGGCAAGCCTAGGACGAGAGTAGCAGAGGATAGCAGCGGTAGAAGTGACTTGGGGAAGTCAAGGCGGTTCTTGAGGAAAGTACGGATAGATGTGGAAGGTAGTAGGGGCCCATACTACTGGAAGCAGAGGATCCGCACTCGAATCAAGGAAGGCCGAGATTAGACCAGGAAGCTAGTAGTCGTATCATGATCCCTTGAAATATTTCGGTGTTCTGATGTTGTTATGTTATGTTTCAGAATGGTAGTTTTGCGTCCGAGGCCAGCAGCCGGCAGTTCAGATGCCGGAGGGGGATCAGGATCGGGATCCGACCCGGAGGTCGGACAGATGGATGAGCAGACCAGAGAGTTCCTTTCTTCTGAGATTACCCGCATCATACTTGAGCAGACTCCTGTGATCTTCGGTTCGATCAAGGAGGGCATTTTGGAGATGATGGATGAGAGACTGAGTACCTTCCGTACTGAGATGGCGGTCGTGATGGGGTCGCGCACACTCACTTTCAGGGAGTTCAGTTCATGCGGGGCTCCTGACTATCACGGGGCACGGGACCCCATAGCGAGTACCAGGTGGTTGGCGGATGTGGCCAACGCATTCCGCACTAGCAGATGTCCCGAGGGGGACAAGGTCAGATTGGCGTCCTGTCTCCTGAAGGACAGGGCACGTGACTGGTGGGAGGAGGTAGGACATGCCATTGGGGATGATGCGGCATTGGATGCCATGACCTGGGCTGATTTCTCTACCAGGTTCAGAGCGGAGTTCGCACCGGTCATTGAGGTGCAACAGTTAGCCAGGGAGTTCCAGGATCTTACCCAGACTACCGAGACAGTGGCGGAGATCACCGCCAAGTTCAGGGAACGGGCCCTTCTTGTTCCACAGTATGCAGCAGATGAGGAGATGAAGAAGGCCCGTTACCACGAGATGTTGCAGAGCGATATTCGGATGTTTGTGAGTCGGTCCAGTTGCAAAACACTGGACGACATGATTGCTAGAGCCAGAGAGAGAGAGATTGACCTCGAGATGGAGAGGAAGAGGAAACCGGAGGCGGTTTCGGGTGCTGGCAGTGTGGGCAAAAAGCCCAAGGTTTCAGATCACAGGTCCAGGAGTCAGCAGAGCCACGGTCGTTGTGGCAAGTGTGGGAGGTTGCACGAGGGGGCGTGCAAGGCAGGGAGTTCCGGCTGCTACAAGTGCGGTCGGACCGGGCACATGAGTAGGGATTGTACGGCCCCTACCTCTACGGTTACAGCATCGGATCTGATTTGCTTTCAGTGCAATCAGAGGGGACACAAAAGGTCCCAGTGTCCCAGTTTAGCTGCAGCGGGGAAGGTGCATGCACCCGCCCCTGCTACTTTGAGGATCACGGATGGCCGTCAAGGCCGAGCTGATGCGCCGGTGGCAAAGAGCAGGGCATTTCAGATGACAGCAGAGGAGGCGCGAGCGACTCCTGATGTGGTGACGGGTATGTATATTTCTTTCATCTTTTAATTATTAATATATCGTTGAATATTATTTGATGGTACGCTTTATTTAGGGTCGTTCTCGGTGAACGGCATCCCTGCTTTGGTATTGTTTGACTCGGGGGCCACCCGATCATTTGTATCGCTTGCGCTTAGAAAGAGATTTAGCAGAGCTCCGGGGGGACTGGATTGTCCATTAGAGGTTGAGATAGCAGATGACAGGACCGTGAGGGTCGACAAAGTATATAGAGGGTGTTCCCTTCAGATATTTGAGGAGCAGTTTTCAGTGGATTTGGTTCCGATTCCCCTGCGCGGGAATAAAGTTATTGTGGGGATGGATTGGTTAAGCCCCAATGGGGCGGTGATTGATTGTGAGCTTCAGCTAGTGAGGGTTCGCACTCCCAGCGGGGGAGAGATAGTGGTTCAGGGCGAGAGGCCCCAGCGAGGATTGACTTTCTGCTCTGCCGCTAGGGCGAGGCGCTACGTTCAGCAGGGTTGCGCCGGTTATGTAGCCTATGTCTTGGATGCCCGGGATAAGGGCAAGACGATGATTGATGATGTTCCTATTGTTCGAGATTACCCGGACGTGTTTCCTGAGGATTTGCCGGGGATACCTCCTGAGAGGCAGGTTGAGTTCAGGATTGACCTGGTTCCTGGTGCGGCTCCGATAGCCAAAGCACCATATCGGCTTGCTCCCCCTGAGATGCAGGAGTTGTCTGCACAGCTTCAGGAGCTGCTAGACAAGGGTTTCATTCGACCGAGCAGTTCGCCTTGGGGAGCGCCGATCCTATTTGTGAGGAAGAAAGACGGGTCGCACCGGATGTGTATTGATTACCGGGAGTTGAACAAGGTAACGGTGAAGAACCGCTACCCACTTCCGAGGATAGATGACTTGTTTGATCAGCTCCAGGGAGCGTCTTGGTTCTCCAAGATCGATCTATGCTCCGGTTACCACCAGATGAGGGTCAGGGATGAGGATGTTCAGAAGACTGCTTTCAGGACTCGGTATGGTCATTATGAGTTTGTGGTGATGCCATTTGGGCTCACCAATGCCCCAGCCGCGTTCATGGATCTCATGAACCGCGTGTGTAGACCGATGCTAGATCGGTCAGTGATAGTGTTCATCGATGACATCTTGGTGTATTCCAAGACGCAGGGTCAGCACGAAGAGCACCTGCGGGAGGTGTTGGAGACTTTGAGGAGGGAGAGACTGTTCGCTAAGTTCTCCAAGTGTGAGTTCTGGTTACGCGAGGTGCAGTTCCTTGGGCACCTCGTTAATCAGAAGGGTATTTTGGTCGACCCGGCCAAGATTGAGGCCGTGATGCAGTGGGAGGTCCCGAGGTCTCCATCGGAGATTCGGAGCTTCCTAGGATTAGCAGGGTATTATCGGAGATTTATTCAGGATTTCTCCAAGATAGCAGTGCCGCTTACCCGACTAACCAAGAAGTCGGTAGTTTTTCGTTGGGGGCCTGAGCAGCAGGCGGCGTTCGAGACTCTCAGGCAGAGATTGTGCGAGGCTCCGATCCTTACCTTGCCGGAGGGTGTTGAGGATTTCGTGGTTTATTGTGATGCTTCGATCACAGGTATGGGAGCAGTGTTGATGCAGCGAGGCCATGTGGTGGCTTATGCCTCGAGACAGTTGAAGCCTCACGAGGCTAATTATCCTACCCACGACTTGGAGCTGGGGGCAGTTGTATTTGCCCTCAAGATTTGGAGACATTATCTGTATGGGGTCCGTTGTACTATCTACACGGACCACAAGAGTTTGCGATACCTTATGGATCAGCCTAGTCTGAATATGAGACAGAGGAGATGGTTGGACGTACTGAAGGACTATAACTGTGAGATCCTGTATCATCCAGGGAAGGCCAACGTGGTGGCCGATGCCCTAAGCCGTAAGGCGTTGGCGGCCCCTATCAGGGATTTGTGTATGAGGATGACGGTGATCACTCCTTTGTTGGAGCGAATCAAGGAGGCCCAGTCGGAGGGTCTCAAGGAGGAGAGGCAGAAGTGCGAGAGGATAGTGGGCCGAGTAGCTTCGTTCGACTACGACAGTCGGGGTTTGATGACGCTTCATGGTAGGGTGTGGGTACCGTACTGG
The DNA here is from genome assembly GCF_052625555.1 of Lactuca saligna. Taxonomy (NCBI): domain Eukaryota; kingdom Viridiplantae; phylum Streptophyta; class Magnoliopsida; order Asterales; family Asteraceae; genus Lactuca; species Lactuca saligna. The sequence goes on along the minus strand of NC_136423.1, from coordinate 168,370,066 downwards.
GGTGGGGTACGGCAAGTATTGATGGACGAGGCTCATAAGTCTCGATTTTCTATCCATCCAGGGGCGACGAAGATGTATCGAGATCTTCGACCTGATTATTGGTGGCCCTGCATGAAGCGGGACGTCGCTTGGTACGTTGAGAGGTGCTTGACCTGCCGGAAGGTCAAGGCGGAGCACCAGAGACCTCACGGCAAGATGCAGCCGTTGGATATCCCCGTGTGGAAATGGGAGGACATCACCATGGATTTCATCACCAAACTTCCCAGGACCGCGCGTGGAGTAGATTCGATATGGGTAGTGGTGGATCTGCTGACGAAGAGCGCCCATTTTATTCCGATCCAGGAGAGTATATCGGCGGAGAGGTTAGCCGATATCTATGTGCGAGAGATTGTGGTACATCATGGAGTGCCGGTATCGGTAGTGTCGGACCGAGACGTTCGCTTCACGTCCAGATTCTGGAAGCGGTTTCACGACGAGATGGGTACTCGTCTCCATTTCAGCACCGCTTTTCATCCTCAGACTGACGGGCAGAGCGAGAGGACGATTCAGACTCTCGAGGACATGCTTAGGGCATGTGTTCTGGATTTTGGGGGCTGTTGGGATACGTACCTTCCCTTAGCAGAATTCTCGTATAACAACAGCTATCATGCGAGCATTGATCGACCTCCTTTTGAGATGTTATATGGCAGGAAGTGCAGGACCCCGATTTGTTGGGGCGAGGTCGGTCAGCGGGTCATGGGGAGCACCGAAGTGGTGCTCAAGACGACGGAACTGATCCAGCAGGTCCGTAATAGACTGCAGACTGTGCAGAGTCGGCAGAAGAGCTACGCCGATAGGAGGCGTTCAGATTTGGAGTTCCAGGTGGGAGACATGGTTCTTCTGAAAGTCTCACCTTGGAAAGGTGTCATCAGGTTCCGGAAGAGGGGCAAGTTGGGCCCCAGGTTTATTGGTCCTTTCAGGGTTTTGGCCCGGGTGGGTCGGGTTGCTTACCGGTTAGATCTTCCTGAGGAGCTCAGTTTGATACACAACACCTTCCACGTGTCGCAGTTGAGGAAGTGTTTAGTGGACGAGACAGCGGTCGTTCCCCTGGAGGATATCCAGGTTGATAGCGGCCTGAATTATATCGAGAAGCCAATAGCAATTCTGGAGCGGAAGACCAAGACCTTGAGGAACAAGGTGATCCAGTTGGTAAAGGTGTAGTGGCAGCACCGGAAGGGGTCTGAATGGACATGGGAAGCTGAAGAAGAAATGAGAACGCACTACCCGGAGTTATTCGCAGATCCGGCTGAAGCAGACTTCGAGGACGAAGTCTGAGACAAGTGGGGGAGAATTGTAACGACCCGTTTCCGGTATGTTAATTAATTTGATTTTAGGCTGAGATTTTAAGAGGGACTCGGCGAGTTCTAGCCTGACTCGCCGAGTCGGGTCGCGCATCATGGGCACGCGGGAGCCGGCGACTCGGCGAGTCCATATCATGGACTCGGCGAGTCCGTCTGTCTGGGTGAAACCCTAACTCCCCGGGTTTGCCCCCTATTTAAACCCTATTATAGCCTCCATCTCGTCACTTTCCCCCTGAGAGCACTGTGAGAAACCCTAAACCTTCCATTTGTGAGCTTATATGTGATCTTGTTCCATTTTGTGAAGAGGTGAAGAAGGAGAAGAAGAAGGAAGCAAGGAAACGTGTTCTAGTGCCAAGATCCAAGGTCAAGTGTGAACTTATTGAGGTATTTTCGAAGTTCCCTTCTGGTTTCATGCTTAAACTTCCATTAGAGCTCTTTTAGGGCTATTTGATGCTTGTTCCAAGCTTTATGCTTGCTTGAATGTGTTATTAAGCCGAAATATCTTTAGATCTGAGTGTTGGGGTGTTGTAGAGTCCAGATCCACTACCTTTTTGGAGTTACATTGCATATTAGCCATGGATCTACCCTTATGGTGCACATTTTAGTCTTATTTTCCTCATTCATGTGGTTGTGCACGTAAAGTTGGAAACTTTACGTGGTAAAACAGCTTAATGGACCCAGATCTATCATTTGCATGTGTTGGATTCAAGAGAAATCGAGTAAAAATATGTTGCATGGCGGCGACTCGGCGAGTCGGAAGAACGACTCGACGAGTCCGGTCGCGAGTCCCGAGTTCTCCAGTTTCTTCAGTGTCGAGTGGGCGAGGTGAGTTAGGGAGTGGACTCAGCGAGTTGAGAGTAGACTCAGTGATGGAGGGACTCGGCGAGTCTGTTCATACGACTCGGCGAGTCCAAGGCAATCTTCTTGAGGATTAAGAACAACTCGTCGAGTCTGTTCATCTGACTCGGCGAGTCGGATGAAGATCATCTGAGTTCTTGGATCCAGAGAGTACTCGTCGAGTCGATGCCACACTCGACGAGTAACAGCATGTAAGAGTTGAGCGGAGAGTCTAAGACTCGGCGAGTCGGATATCCCTACTCGGCGAGTCAGCCCTGAGTAAGTCAACTTTGACCAAGGGTAAAAGAGTCATTTTACCCTGAATGTAGTGCCAGTGATTGATTGAGTGTGTTTATGGATTTGTAGCCGAGGAGATTCAGGAGCAGCAGCCGTTAGCCTTCCGAGCCGCACACTCATCTGCTAGCTTACGAGGTGAGTTTCCTTCTAGTAGGGACGGGTCTAAGGCCACAATGCCGGCCCGTCCAGTTAGCAGTAGTCCCGGACTTCGGTCCGGTGTAGTAGTTGGTATGTTTGACGCCTTCGTGGTTCAGACGTGTCTTATGTGTTATGTGTATGTGATATGTTTCGGGCTACGGCCCGATGCAGTATGCTATATAATTTGTTATGATATGCTATGCTATATGCAGTCAGTTCCGGACTCCGGTCCGATGCAGTCAGTTCCGGACTTCGGTCCGATGCAGTCAGTTCCGGACTTCGGTCCGATGCAGTTAGTTTCCGGACTTCGGTCCGATGCAGTCAGTTCCGGACTTCGGTCCGATGCAGTTAGTTTCCGGACTTCGGTCCGATGCAGTTAGTTCCGGACTTCGGTCCGATGCAGGGGACAAGGTCCCAGGCAGTTCCGGATTTCGGTCCGATGCAGTTTCCGGGCCTCGGCTCGATGCAGTGGGCAAGGCCCAGTATGTGTTTATATGTTTTGTATGGTATGTGGTAATCTGGGGGAGCTCACTAAGCTTCGTGCTTACAGTTTCAGTTTTGGTTTCAGGTACTCCCGCAAGCAAAGGGAAGAGCTCTGGGTGACGGCATCGCACACACCACCGCTTCAGCTTAATCCTGATTGATTTAGTTATTGTTTCGATGTAGTACGATGTAGTTTCCGCACAGTACTTTATTATCTTTTTGGGACATATCACACATGGTTTATTTATATGATACTCTGATTATAGTTTTGATGGTATTGAAAACAAAAATTTTTGGGTCGTATTTTTGGGTCGTTTCACCATAACTATAATTGGTAAGACTTGACCCGACCCGGCATGGTCCATTTGGGTTGCATACCATCATGCACTTGGATAGACTATAATTAGAGAAATAAGACACTTATGGTTATTAATATATTATAAGTTCTAGTATATTAATAATAAGAATAATGAGATTATTTAATTAGTATTGATCAAGAATTAATCTAGGATTAATTAAGTGATCAAAAGAAGACTAATTAAATATATGGGTTGATTGTGTAAATCATCCATACTTGTATAGTGGGCTAATGCTCCATGGATTATCTAGTTGGGCCAAAACCCATATGATGCTCCATGGATGCTCCATGGTGTATTTGAACCCATGGATTCAAGGAAATGGAAAGTCATGACAATTAGGGTTTGCCCTAATTGTAACACTATATAAAGATATTATTCTTGACAAAATCGGCCACTAGAGAGACTAGTATTATTCTTGAAGAGGGCTAGCCGATTTCATGAAGTGTAGAATTCTCTCTAAGTTATTCTAAGTGTTTTGATGATTGTGAACCATTTGAGGTGTCACACTTGGGGCACTAGGCACTCAAGCTTCATGAAGACAAGCACCATCAAAGAGGTATGTATTCTATCTTGTTATATTGATAGTTTTATATGCTAGTTTAGGATAATACCTTGGATATTCATATTTGCATGTATAATAGAGAAAACATAGATCCAAGGTATTTAGGGTTGCATGTACACTTAGGAGTGTTAGAATGCTCATAACCCAACAGTGGTATCAGAGCCTAGGCTTGTTTTCTTGTTATACCTGCAATAGAAGCTGAAAAATCGAAATTGGTGCTGTCAGCCCAGCAGAGTCACCGAGTCCATGAAGGGACTCGACGAGTCCAAGGCAAAATGCATCCAACTCGCCGAGTTATGTTCATGCACTCGACGAGTTGGACCCCAGACAGCATATTTTCGAGGTTTTTGGCTAGAAATGGACTAGGAACATTACCCTAAGTTGTTTTTGAACTTATAAACTTGTTTTTAATGTGGTAGTGTTCATGCTAATCCATTTTCAAAGATAATTGTCAATAGATTCATGTTTTGTATAAGTTTAAAGGTTAGACTAATTACATGAAAAAGTTTGATTTTAATTATCTTGTTCTTATGAGTTGCTTAGATTAATAGAAAAGTTAATTGAAATAGTTGTTTTCAATCCTTTTTAATCTAAGAGTTGAGTATAAAATGTGTTTGTGTAACTTGTCCTCAAGTTACATGAAGAGTCACATTAAAGACTCATAAAACTCATAAAATTGGCAAAGGTTACAAAAAAATGAAGAGTCTAGTTCTAATTAATTGGAGTTATGACTCCATAATTTGTCCTCAAGTTATGGAGGACCAAGAGTCTCTTCATTAAATAAATAAAAAAATTAAATAAAATAATGTAACCTTAATTAATTCCATAAGTTATAAAAATAAAGAAAAGTTAATTCTTTTATTAGTTTAAAGTCTTCCATAAGTTATGGAACTTGAAGAGTTTTTGGATTAAAACTACTTTAAACACATAAGTTATGGAATTAATTAGTTTGGAATAGTTTCAAAACTTGCCCTCAAGTTTTGGAATTTGTAAACTTTTCACGTATGAATACTTTAATTCCATGTTAGCCCTCAGAATTTTAAAAGTTAAAATTCAACCCTTATACTTTATAATATTATATGTTAATAATATATATATATATATATATGTATAAGAGTAAAGTCAGTCTTACCGCTAGTACGCCTCATTCACGAAGCCGGTCTATAAGGTGGGTATAAGGTTGTTGCCTATAAAATGGCAACTTAATGGGTGTCCACTCTCACCCACCGCTTGCTTGACTGGTGGAGGGTCGTTAGCCGAACGGGTTTGACAGGACTATAATTCTCCCTTCATTAAAAGTATTAATGATAAATACTAAGTAACTAAACTCTTAATAATACCCAATCTTAGTTACTTAGGAAAATGTGAATAAGGTGCTAATCCATGAAATTACACTTTGCACTTTGTTTAAGTCGGTTAGTGGAGCGTGTGTGGTTAACCGGCACACTAACTCGTATCTAACAAGGTAGGCAAAGGGTAACTTAATGTTTATCATAGTATCGATGGAGCGTGTGTGGTTAACCGGCACATCGATTAAGGGGTAAACACATAAGGGTACCAAGTAATTTGCATGGTTACTTCACACCTTGTTTTGTGATCCTCGGCATCCCAGTCACAAAACCTGAAGGGCACACTCGAGATTGAAACATGCCATTGAACAGTTCAATGAATCTCAAAAGATCTAGGAGTTTCAAAACCAATTAAAACCTAATAATACATTTCGTTTATCTTGGTGGAAATTGGTGAATCGTCATTCACCTACCTTCAAATTGTTTTATAGCTTGGATTACGTCATACCTCTTCTAAGTTATAAAATAGTTTGATGGGTCCTAGCCTTAATATTTCATATTGGGTGTTATATTAAGGACTTTAAGATCAACTATCTTGAATATCTCCCAAAACATGTCTGGTTTAGACATTTATGATCTTCCCAAATCTCTTGAAACAAGCCTTCCTAAATGAAGATGATGTTCCAATGGAAATCATACTTCTTTCACCTCCTCCAATTAGTCTCCCTACCCCACAAGTTCTTGAAAAGTTTAAGGTCACTCAAGCGCTATTGGCAAGGCAAGGTCTAGGTGTGATCACATCTTGGAGATGTAGTCACATATTGACAAGCCTGGAGAGTTGGGTATCAAAGTCTTGAGAAAGTTGGTGGTTCAACTACTTTCTAAGTCACATTGTGAGTTCTTTTTGGAACACCTATGAAACAGACTATGACAAGACCCTTAATGATCTTATTTATTTGTTAAGATCAACTTCCTCAAAAACTTGATGGACATTGACAATAGTGACACAGGAAATACAGAAAAGCATTCTCTTCCCAATGGAAAGGGATCGGCCATAGTCAACTCGGTTGAACAAATGGTAAAGAGAAAAGCTAAGTCTATGATAGTCCCGTGTACCATTATCAAAGGGTCCATATGTTTATATTGCCAAAGAAATGGTCATTAGTTGCGAAGCTGCCAAATTTACCTAAGGATGTTAAAGTCAATAAGTTTGACTCTACTTCAGGTAAAGTCCACTATCTAACTCTGCTAAGTTTCTATTATGAGATTTTTGATACATGATGTGACTGGGTCACATGGTGATGTTTTAAGAATCAAAGAAAAGTGAAGGAACTTAAAGAAAGAATATGCTGAATCTGATCGCATAGATGGATTTCTATCGCGTGGTTTGAAAAATCGGATTCTTGAGCTACTTCTTAGGAGTTATGAGATATTGCTTAGGAATAGATAAAAACAAGTTTTCATATGGATTGTAAGGATAAGTTTTTCCGCATAGTTTTAAAATAAAAGAAAATTTTTGATTTTAGTTATTTTAAAATATCCTTACAATGGCATTTGAGGAAAAATTGTTGCTTATATGATTCCATTAATAGCAAGAGTGGAAATATGAAATTGATTCCTTCATTTGTGGTAATGTCTAAATTTACAAAATAAGGAAAGATTCTCATCATCCAAAGTCTCAATTGGACCGGGACTTGGAATCATGCAAGTTGTATAGCATGATGAATGAGAACTTTCAAGTATTGGAAAAATTAAGACTAATTACTTGTTCACATGGATGTGTGAGTCAAGTAATGGACTAAGGGATCGAGTACATAGTCATGTGCACTGATTAAGTCCACCACAAAAGATATAAGGCTATTCGTCATAGTTTACTAAAGCTCAGTAAATATGATTATACTTACAAGCTTAAGTGTATCTCTGAGACATTGGAAAAGGTTTCAATGCATGGAAGAGCGGATAAGGAGAATCAAATTAGGCAGAAGGATAAAAGTTTCTCAAATCTGAAAAGATGGGAGAGTACTTTAGTATCAGTTTTGTGATCATCTTAATGATTAAGAAACCATATCAAAATTAGTTCTCTAAGGAAGTCTTAGTGCATTCTTATGACTAAGAAGAAGGGATCTTGAATTGTTGAAATGGTTAAATCAAGAAGATGAGTCATACTTCGTTCCAATACAAGTCTTAGATTCATACTCCAAGATTGTCATTTGAGTGACATGTCTTAAAGAAGATTTAAAAACACAAGTCAAATGTAAGAGTAAAAGTTATCTACTCTTGGACATTTGAAATTGGTAAGCTGTGATGTTTTAGATAAAACAAAGATCAACTAAGGCCAATTGTGTGAAGTGTTTGTCTTGATTAGAATCCGCACTATCTCTTGGATGTTTGACAAGGGAGTCTTATAGGTCAAGAGGACAGTGGGAGTCTTAAAGGTCTTGAAAGTCTCAAGAACTAATCAAGAATAGAACCTGGAGTTCTTCTCTAGCACACGGCTTAAGGTTTATAACCTATCGTGTTGACATATTCTGTGCCCATTCCAATTAAAGTTGGCTTTGCATATGAGGTCTTAAAGTTCTCAATTGGTTGCACAACAACTTGGAAGCAATGGCAGGCCCTTGAGCTGTCAGGTGGCAAGAAATTAAGATTGAGTTCAGTCCATATGAGTTTAGATTTGTCATTATCCTTGTCTTGTGACTATGGTTTTGACAATTCACATGGATAAGAACACATACACCAATAAATCTAAGTGTCATAAGGTTTCTCTCCGATTCATGAAAATGATGGTGAGGAAACACTTTCACTAAGTAGATTTTAGATAGATAGCAATTATGATATTTGCATTCTCAAAGTCGTTAGTGCAGCGTGTGTGGTTTACCGGCACACTAACCTGGACTTGTGAGAAGTGGCAAAAAGGTCTAACCATTATGATTACGACATCCCTCTTCATAATTGTTTAGACATACAAGTGTGCTATCTAAGGGAAGGTGTATGTTTTTTGATAAAGTTTTATCAAAACAATCTAGTATTAGAAATCTGAACTTTGGTAAGAAAGTCAGCTGATTTCTGAGTACATCTCAAAGCTAGTGGGAGCATAAGTGTTATGCTAATAATCATCATGTTAGTGGGAGCATGATAATTATGATAAAGATTGCAAGTTAGCAATGTTAATTATAGAAAAACAAAAGGTTTTAATTAGGGAAAAGTTGTTTTGCTATAATTAAGGGAGAGGAAATTATACTTCATCTCAAATCTATAAGCTTAGATCTTGAGGTTTTAATCATTTAGTCAAGGATATATATGAATTTCATGTTGGAATGGCTCAACATAAGGAAATTATGTATATGGGTCCATTATTTGCGTTCTAAAATTTGATTATGATTACGGCATCCCTTTTCATAATCTGAATTATGAGAACTTGGCAAATAGAAATGGAAATGTTATAGCAAAAGACTGGTTTAGTCTTTATGTGAGACATCATGAATCGTGTCCCATATGCTTCGGATATAGGATCGATTACATGTGCTATAGTTATCCGTTCTAAAAGTTTCCAAATGCCTGGGGCATTAAGAAGGGAGAAGGTTTAGAACTGGATATGACTAAAAGGATTCAACAATTGTCGAGGACAATCTAAGGTTTACCAAAGATTGGCTGCTCAAGGACAGTTGGAAGTATAGTGATAATTCTAGAAGGACCATATTGACATAATCTGTAAGGAGGCAACTCTTGTTCAGAAATGATAGTCAAAATGAATCTGGAAATGTTTCAAAGTCAAAGATTTCAATCTGTGTAAGATTAAGGAAACTTAATGCAAGAAGGATGTTTCCAAGGATTTGATCTCCTTTGGAATACTCTGTAATGATTGTTGCCAAGTCTTTCTGACTTTGTGCATAATCATTACAAGAGGATCAATGCATATAAGTTTAGAATCTAACAGATTTCAGTTAATGACATGAATTTGGAATTCTTGTATTTACAGTAAGGATTTGGGAGTGTGAAAAAAGAATCATTGAAGTTATGTTCAATTGATCTAGTTCACAAAGTAAAGATCATAGACAAACATAGTATGCATACTTGGTGTATGGCATGACTAGTGTTTAGAAAACATAGTGTAGATGCTTGGAGCATGGGACAACTATTGTTTTAAATTCAAGAATAAAATTGATAGCTGAAACAGTATACAATGAATAATGTGTAATCATATGGTGATAAATAAAAGGTGTTTTATTTATGTTCATAGGTTTTGATACCATATTGGATTCAATTATTCTTGTGTTTCAATTTGCATGTTTTGACTTCCAGAATAAACTAGGTTATTCTCCCGGAATGACTAAGTTATTCAAACCATCCACAGTCGGTCATATGTTGGAAGTAGATATCAATCAAGACTATCATGGGTTGGCTTGTAGAGGTCTAAGATGTTGGACAAAGGGCTACAACACTCATGAGTGCTCATAAGCTCTGAGTATTGGATTCAACCCACGCTCATTGGAATCACTTCATGGATTTTATCACGAGTGATCATGAGACGATAATATCTTATATTCTTCAAACCTAGAGATATGAGTTGTTACTATGAGTTGGTTGTACATTGATTGCACGAAACCGCATTTGGTAACTCGGTGCTATAAAATGTGCCTTTGTGTATGATTCAACAAGTAGTAGAACAAACCATATGAGTTGAAGTTTATCCATTCCTTTTACCTTTGGGATAAAAGCGATATCCGTGAGCCCCTCGATGATTTGATGATGACAAATGGAAGTGCTCGGCTGGGCCAGGACTGATTTGATTTGTTCAATTAGTCAGTCGTCATAAATCGGAAATCGGGAAACAACAAATGGACAGAGAGAATGATTATAATCCATGTCTCAGTCCATATGATATCAAGAATGGAGGAATATATGATCCCTTATCTAATGGACAAGTCATTAACAAAGGTCAGAGTTCATCTACAAGATCAGAGTTCGACAGAAGCTTTTGAGAGCTACGATTGCTAGTTGGTTCCTGAAGTCATACGCAATAATAGTTTTAGACTTATCCAAGTGGGAGACTGTTGGATTAATGTCACACCCCGAAAACCAGAGGCGGAAACGTCTCCGGGGTTGACTACCAAGTTGTGTATCAAATCCAATGTACATAGTATTCACAGTAAACAAACATTACATTACATATATATGAAAGTTTACATGTGTTTCAAAAGTAAAGTTATACAAATATACATATGCATCATATTAACAAAAGTTGAGACGAGTCTTCTACGCACTCCGTCTTCGCCAAAAGAGATCATCGGGTACCTGTCTAACTTGGACCTGAGAATACAAGCGGTTTGAAAATCAGTTTCCTTTAGTTTGTGAAAATGTATCGGTTTCCTTTAGTTTCCGAAAAGATTTGTTATCCAAGAAAATCCCATATTTTCTTATGTAAAGTTGGTTAAGATATCATTTGTTACCAATTCGGTTATGCATTGTATTTACCCCAGGAAAATCCCATATTTTCCTAATTGTAAGATCAATGATATATCACAAAGTATAGTTTAGCACACAAAACTATATAATGAAAATCTTGGGATCACTATCCCGAAAGACATATAAATTAGTTTGAGATATTCGAAAGTACGGTTCAAGATCATGGGACTATCATCCCGAACTAACACGAGATAAGTTAATGTATGTATGTGAATATAGATTTGAAACCATGGGATCACTATCCCGAATAAGATGCAAATTTTAGAAACCATGGGATCACTATCCCGTATACGACATAGATTTAGAAACCATGGGATCACTATCCCGTATAGATATAGATTTAGAAAACCTTGGGATCACTATCCCGAATAGATATAGATTTAGAAACCATGGGATCACTATCCCGTATAGATATAGATTTAGAAAACCTTGGGATCACTATCCCGAATAGATATAGATTTAGAAACCATGGGATCACTATCCCGAATAGATATAGATTTAGAAACCATGGGATCACTATCCCGTATATAGATTTAGACAACCATGGGATCACTATCCCGAATAGATATAGATTTAGAAACCATGGGATCACTATCCCGAACGAAATAAAGATCCTGAACCCAATCTGTGAATAAGCTGGTATTAATACATATTGTGAGTCGGGTAACCATACTGATACGACAACGTGACCTCCTTGACGTTTGTCAGACGTCGAACGATATCCTGAAATTTGTCACCCTAGGCGTGCCCGCCTAACTGTAGCTAGCAGTTAAGGTGTGGGATTGTCAGTCCCGAATAGATCTATTCACAAATTCTGCGCTCTCCCTCCAGGAGGCTCTGGTTACACTTCCGGAGAGGATTTACTGATCATCCATAAAGGGTAGTGACTATCTCACAAGCTAGTACTAAACTATTCACAGGGTTCTCGAAAGATATTGACATACAGTAAGTTATGAAACATAGTACAGTAAAGCATAGATACATACATGAAATCATCGGATAACATATTCAAATGATACGGAGATAAACTGAACAGACATAGTTTATCTAATAATTTAGTATAGATATCAGTATACGATAGAAAGAACAGTAAGGACCCCCAAATTATTCCCATAATAATTTGATTAGTTTGATTGTTTCTTAACTAAAATTCATTTAGTTGAAATCGAGTAGTCATTCCTTACGCTCAGCATAATACATAAGGAGTAAAAGAGTTTATAGATTTGTCAATTGTAGTTTGCAACACATCAATGTTGTGATTTGGAAAACAGTTATAGTTTGCTTGTATTCCCCCCTGAAAACATTGAAAACAGTGAAAAAGCCGTAGGGGTATGAACTCACCGAACGAGGTACGAGACGGTTTGGATGCTAAGAGTTGAGCCGGGACTTGTAAACGCACAAGGTTCCTAATTATGAAGTAAAGATACACATTTGTATCTAATTAGGACTTAGATTGATTGTCGGATAGGGACAATTGCTTCAGGTCGCGATAACACTCCGGTACAAGTGTTTGGAGTGACTCGGGTGGCGTTTAGGGACATGAATGGCACAAGGGACTTGGGAAATGAGTTGGGACATCAAAGGAACACTCCCCTTAAGGGAGTTTACGGCCAAAACACCCTTCCCCATGAGTTTACGGTCGTAAACTCATGATGGGTGGTTTATGGTGCCTTTTGGACTTCCAACACTTAGGGAATGATTTCTAGACTTGGTTTAAGGACTTGGAATGATTCAAAACATCAATTTGATCACCTTTTAAGGGAGTTTACGGCCTAGCATAGCTCCATGGCCGTAAACTCTTGTTTGTCCAAGAAAATGGTGTTTAATGGTGCTAGAACAAATCACATGTGATTGGTAAAATTGATTCAAGGCCTAAAATGAGTTTGCATGTGATTTTTGAGTGGTTTGTGGAGTTTACGGCCAATGAAACCCCCTTCATGGCCGTAAACTCTAGTTTATGGTGTTCCAAGGTGTTTCAAGGTCTAGAACATGCATGAATGGACTTCTAAAATTCATCTAAGGGCCTTAGGGGTGTGTAGTTTGCATTCTAACACCAAAAATTTTAGAGTTTACGGCCCAAGAACATGTCTTGGCCGTAAACCCTTAGAAAGCCCATAAATGTTGTGTTTTTGGCCCTCAAAGTATTTTTGGTTGGTCCCTTGATTTATTCCAAGGCTTTTGGTGGTGTTGGATGGCTTTCTAACACCTTAGAATGAGATTTATGCCAACTTTTGTGGAGTTTACGGCCCAAGAACTCTCCTTGGCCGTAAACTCATCTAAGTCCTCCATAATTTATGTTTCAAGTGTCCAAATGCAAGAATCAAAGTCCCATAATTCATATCTAAGCTGTAGGGGTGGTTTGGAAGGGTTTAAGGGCATAAAAACCCTCATTATATGAGTTTACGGCCCAAGAATGATCCTTGGCCGTAAACTCCTCTAAACCTCATAAAATGCAAGTTTTACATGTTTAGATTCCATATTTTAAAGTCTCATAGTCATATCCAAGGTCCAAACTAGTCAAGGAAGGGTTTAAAGGCTCAAAACCCATCATTTTGGGTGTTCACGGCCTAAGCACCTTCTTAGGCCGTAAACTCATGTATTTTGTCCAATTTCATGTTTAAGTGTCCAATTTGGAAGCTAAACATGCTATAGATTAAGGCTAGGAAGGTACCTTAAGGATTTGAAGCCTTAAAATTGAGTTTTGGACACTTAATCTTTGGATTTTTGGAGAGAGGTTAGAGAGAGAGTAGTGAGAGAAGTAAAAGCTTCAAATGAAGGCTGAAACATGTTTATATAGTCCCTAAAATTTGCACGCGGTGGAATTCTACCCGATACCGACGCTAAGCGCGGCTTTTGGTTGCACCCGATTGAGTTTCCGTCACCCGACGGGAACATTTTTAAAACTTATGAAATAATTGTTTTTGGGCAACTAGCATAAGTTCCTGAGTGATTTAGACACTCATTAGGATAAAATAAACATATAATTTATTTCCAAAGAGAAATCGGAACGAATCCGATAACGGCGACTTTTTCCGGGTAGAACGGGTTTTGGCGACGAATAAATTTCGGGTTGTTACATTATCCCCCCGTTAGAGGGAATTTCGTCCCGAAATTCAAAGAATAGGATATAGATCATGAGTTTGAAACGAACTCGAATGGATTCGATATTTTGGATCATCACTTTCTCAAGTGGAATCGGGTCTCTACGAAAACTTCGAAACATACGATATGGAATTAATCTTTAGATGTTCGAATGAAATTCCCGGAAACACTTCGCGACAGACATTTAGTAGAAAGAGCTACTAACTTCTCGTTTCTAAATGACCACAGAAACGAGGAACGTGGTAATCCGTACCAGGAAAACTCTGGAGTTGTAAAGCATGACACAATACAAAAGCTTGATGCCGAAAATCATGAGAGTTAGGTCGAGGAAAAGATATAGACAGGCGACCCTCTCGAAACCAGGATAACAACATGAATGGGACTCCATCATTCCATGTTAAACGTAGCATCAAGGTATTATCGCGAAAGGTTTCTCATTTAACTAAATGGAACAGAATAGTCCTCCGGACCGAGGATTCATTCTATAGGCGCGAAGTTAGTGTTCTCCATCTCATTGGTTAGTCGTCTCGATGACGCACATCTCGATCACACACGAGGAATCGGGCTTAGAAAACATTCGAATAGATGGATAACAGGTTTCCCTTCAATCACGGGAATCGAAAAGAGTTGTAGGTATAAGATTTATCAAAGAGAAGTATACCTGCGGCGACAGAGGGATCAGTGGTGGTAGTTGTCTTAGGGCAATTCCTCTTGAAGTGCCCTTCTTCACCACAATTGTAGCAGGCTGGACTGATTCCTGCTCCCGCTGATTGGTTCGTTGATTTGGCCAGTTTCCTGCAGGTTCGAGACAGATGGCCCTTCTTGCCACAGTTGTCGCAGCTCTTTTCGCGACACGGACCAGGGATGCGGTGATGGTAGTTGCACTTACCACACCAAGGAAGATTGCCAGTGTATCCACTGGTGAGAGTTTGGGCTGTAGAACCAACAGCTGAGGCAGCAATCGGAGTAGTAGCAGCATGGACTGCTACCGTTTGCTGTTTCTTGGAAGACCCCCTCGTACTCTGGGCCTTCCGCTTGTTCTGAGATTTCTTTCTACTTTCACCTCCACTTGTGTCCGATTCAGGAGTGGTAGTTTCTTCATCATAGTTGTCTTCGTGATCGATCAAGATTTTCGCAAGGCATTTAGCACTGTCGTACGTGTCTGGCTTCGCAGCCAAGACATTCCCCTTGGTTGGCTGGGTCAATCCCTAGATGAATCTTTCGATCTTTTTACTCTCCGGGGTAACCATTCTCGGACAGAGTAAAGCTAGGTCATCGAATCTTGAAGTATAAGCAGCTATGTTGGAACCCTTCATCTTCAAGTTCCAGAGTTCGTGTTCCAGTTTCTGGATTTCGCCCCGAGGGCAATACTCTGCGAGAAGAAGCTCATTCATAGCTTCCCAACCCATGGCATACGCTACAGGTAGAGTTAAGGATTTGACTCGGCCGTTCCACCAAGTCAAGGCTTTATCGAGGAAAGTACAGGCAGCAAACTTGACTTTGTCAGACTCCGAACAGGCACATATTTCGAAGATTGACTCGATTTTCTCAAACCATCGAGTCAGGGAAATGACACCTCCAGTGCCATCAAAGGTTGTGGGTTTCGCATTCATGAAGTCTTTGTAGGAACCCCCTCTTCGGTGTTCCTGCCTGCCTTCTGGGTTTTGAGGTTGGGGACCACCTCCGGAGCCACCGGGATTCATTTGAGACATAGCTGCCACCATTGCAGCAGTCAGAACTGTTTGAAGTGATGCTAGATCAAATTGAGGAGAAGGTGGTGGCGGAGGAGGATTATCGTTGTTCTTCGAGCTGGGTCTCTTTCTCGGAGGCATCTTGATCTAAAAAGATCAGGAAAGAGAGGATTATAAGTCCTCTGAATTGAATCAAGAGATATTGAACAGGGGATATCTCATCAAGGCAGATATAGCATCATACTAAGCGATAAAGCAGGAAGGAGTTATCAAGATAGAACATTTTATCGCTAGCGAAAGGATCAAGTAACATCGCGTATACAAAGATTTTCTACGAAGGATCGGCTCGAGAAATACTCCCATAGTATTTCATGGTTGCGCTGCAGCGGCAATTCGTTGTTTGAGGTATTAGGTAAGTTTTAGGCATGCTGCGTACCACAGTCACTCCCAAGCACATGTTGGTCGTGTGTCGAATGAATATAGTTGGCGAGGCTATATTGACCCTAGACACAACTACATAACTGCCCAAGTTTAACCGCAGTGTACAACACCCATTTACTTATGTTTTGTTCTACTTGAAGTTACGGATTTCGACGGTTCGGTATACTTGTATACTTTTGAAAATACTTGTAGTTTTGAAGATACTTTTAATTCAGAGCACTGAGGCCCTTTAGTGTTTATAGTTTTATACCATGTAAGGTTTGGTATACTCTGTTCACTATAAACAAGGGCTCTGATACCAATCTGTCACACCCCGAAAACCAGAGGCGGAAACGTCTCCGGGATTGACTACCAAGTTGTGTATCAAATCCAATGTACATAGTATTCACAGTAAACAAACATTACATTACATATATATGAAAGCTTACATGTGTTTCAAAAGTAAAGTTATACAAATATACATATGCATTATATTAAAAAAAGTTGAGACGAGTCTTCTACGCACTCCGTCTTCGCCAAAAGAGATCACCGGGTACCTGTCTAACTTGGACCTGAGAATACAAGCGGTTTGAAAATCAGCATAAAGCTGGTGAGTTGATAAGCGGTTTTGTTTGTGAAAATGTATCGGTTTCCTTTAGTTTCCGAAAAGATTTGTTATCCAAGAAAATCCCATATTTTCTTATGTAAAGTTGGTTAAGATATCATTTGTTACCAATTCGGTTATGCATTGTATTTACCCCAGGAAAATCCCATATTTTCCTAATTGTAAGATCAATGATATATCACAAAGTATAGTTTAGCACACAAAACTATATAATGAAAATCTTGGGATCACTATCCCGAAAGACATATAAATTAGTTTGAGATATTCGAAAGTACGGTTCAAGATCATGGGACTATCATCCCGAACTAACACAAGATAAGTTAATGTATGTATGTGAATATAGATTTGAAACCATGGGATCACTATCCCGAATAAGATGCAAATTTTAGAAACCATGGGATCACTATCCCGTATACGACATAGATTTAGAAACCATGGGATCACTATCCCGTATAGATATAGATTTAGAAAACCTTGGGATCACTATCCCGAATAGATATAGATTTAGAAACCATGGGATCACTATCCCGTATAGATATAGATTTAGAAAACCTTGGGATCACTATCCCAAATAGATATAGATTTAGAAACCATGGGATCACTATCCCGTATAGATATAGATTTAGAAAACCTTGGGATCACTATCCCGAATAGATATAGATTTAGAAACCATGGGATCACTATCCCGTATATAGATTTAGACAACCATGGGATCACTATCCCGAATAGATATAGATTTAGAAACCATGGGATCACTATCCTGTATATAGATTTAGACAACCATGGGATCACTATCCCGAATAGATATAGATTTAGAAACCATGGGATCACTATCCCGAACGAAATAAAGATCCTGAACCCAATCTGTGAATAAGCTGGTATTAATACATATTGTGAGTCGGGTAACCATACTGATATGACAACGTGACCTCCTTGACGTTTGTCAGACATCAAACGATATCCTGAAATTTCTCACCCTAGGCGTGCCCGCCTAACTGTAGCTAGCAGTTAAGGTGTGGGATTGTCAGTCCCGAATAGATCTATTCACAAATTCCGCGCTCTCCCTCCAGGAGACTCTGGTTACACTTCCGGAGAGGATTTACTGATCATCCATAAAGGGTAGTGACTATCTCACAAGCTAGTACTAAACTATTCACAGGGTTCTCGAAAGATATTGACATACAGTAAGTTATGAAACATAGTACAGTAAAGCATAGATACATACATGAAATCATCGGATAACATATTCAAATGATACGGAGATAAACTGAACAGACATAGTTTATCTAATAATTTAGTATAGATATCAGTATACGATAGAAAGAACAGTAAGGACCCCCAAATTATTCCCATAATAATTTGATTAGTTTGATTGTTTCTTAACTAAAATCCATTTAGTTGAAATCGAGTAGTCATTCCTTACGCTCAGCATAATACATAAGGAGTAAAAGAGTTTATAGATTTGTCAATTGTTGTTTGCAACACATCAATGTTGTGATTTGGAAAACAGTTATAGTTTGCTTGTATTCCCCCCCTGAAAACATTGAAAACAGTGAAAAAGTCGTAGGGGTATGAACTCACCGAACGAGGTACGAGACGGTTTGGATGCTAAGAGTTGAGCCGGGACTTGTAAACGCACAAGGTTCCTAATTATGAAGTAAAGATACACATTTGTATCTAATTAGGACTTAGATTGATTGTCGGATAGGGACAATTGCTTCAGGTCGCGATAACACTCCGGTACAAGTGTTTGGAGTGACCCGGGTGGCGTTTAGGGACATGAATGGCACAAGGGACTTGGGAAATGAGTTGGGACATCAAAGGAACACTCCCCTTAAGGGAGTTTACGGCCAAAAAACCCTTCCCCATGAGTTTACGGGCGTAAACTCATGATGGGTGGTTTATGGTGCCTTTTGGACTTCCAACACTTAGGGAATGATTTCTAGACTTGGTTTAAGGACTTGGAATGATTCAAAACATCAATTTGACCCCCTTTAAGGGAGTTTATGGCCTAGCATAGCTCCATGGCCGTAAACTCTTGTTTGTCCAAGAAAATGGTGTTTAATGGTGCTAGAACAAATCACATGTGATTGGTAAAATTGATTCAAGGCCTAACATGTGTTTGCATGTGATTTTTGAGTGGTTTGTGGAGTTTACGGCCAATGAAACCCCCTTCATGGCCGTAAACTCTAGTTTATGGTGTTCCAAGGTGTTTCAAGGTCTAGAACATGCATGAATGGACTTCTAAAATTCATCTAAGGGCCTTAGGGGTGTGTAGTTTGCATTCTAACACCAAAAATTTTAGAGTTTACAGCCCAAGAACATGTCTTGGCCGTAAACCCTTAGAAATCCCATAAATGTTGTGTTTTTGGCCCTCAAAGTATTTTTGGTTGGTCCCTTGATTTATTCCAAGGCTTTTGGTGGTGTTGGATGGCTTTCTAACACCTTAGAATGAGATTTATGCCAACTTTTGTGGAGTTTACGGCCCAAGAACTCTCCTTGGCCGTAAACTCATCTAAGTCCTCCATAATTTATGTTTCAAGTGTCCAAATGCAAGAATCAAAGTCCCATAATTCATATCTAAGATGTAGGGGTGGTTTGGAAGGGTTTAAGGGCATAAAAACCCTCATTATATGAGTTTACGGCCCAAGAATGATCCTTGGCCGTAAACTCCTCTAAACCTCATAAAATGCAAGTTTTACATGTTTAGATTCCATATTTTAAAGTCTCATAGTCATATCCAAGGTCCAAACTAGTCAAGGAAGGGTTTAAAGGCTCAAAACCCATCATTTTGGGTGTTCACGGCCTAAGCACCTTCTTAGGCCGTAAACTCATGTATTTTGTCCAATTTCATGTTTAAGTGTCCAATTTGGAAGCTAAACATGCTATAGATTAAGGCTAGGAAGGTACCTTAAGGATTTGAAGCCTTAAAATTGAGTTTTGGACACTTAATCTTTGGATTTTTGGAGAGAGGTTAGAGAGAGAGTAGTGAGAGAAGGAAAAGCTTCAAATGAAGGCTGAAACATGTTTATATAGTCCCTAAAATTTGCACGCGGTGGAATTCTACCCGATACCGACGCTAAGCGCGGCTTTTGGTTGCACCCGATTGAGTTTCCGTCACCCGACGGGAACATTTTTAAAACTTATGAAATAATTGTTTTTGGGCAACTAGCATAAGTTCCTGAGTGATTTAGACACTCATTAGGATAAAATAAACATATAATTTATTTCCAAAGAGAAATCGGAACGAATCCGATAACGGCGACTTTTTCCGGGTAGAACGGGTTTTGGCGACGAATAAATTTCGGGTTGTTACATTATCCCCCCGTTAGAGGGAATTTCATCCCGAAATTCAAAGAATAGGATATAGATCATGAGTTTGAAACGAACTCGAATGGATTCGATATTTTGGATCATCACTTTCTCAAGTGGAATCGGGTCTCTACGAAAACTTCGAAACATACGATATGGAATTAATCTTTAGATGTTCGAATGAAATTCCCGGAAACACTTCGCGACAGACATTTAGTAGAAAGAGCTACTAACTTCTCGTTTCTAAATGACCACAGAAACGAGGAACGTGGTAATCCGTACCAGGAAAACTCTGGAGTTGTAAAGCATGACACAATACAAAAGCTTGATGCCGAATATCATGAGAGTTAGGTCGAGGAAAAGATATAGACAGGCGACCCTCTCGAAACCAGGATAACAACATGAATGGGACTCCGTCATTCCATGTTAAACGTAGCATCAAGGTATTATCGCGAAAGGTTTCTCATTTAACCAAATGGAACAGAATAGTCCTCCGGACCGAGGATTCATTCTATAGGCGCGAAGTTAGTGTTCTCCATCTCATTGGTTAGTCGTCTCGATGCCGCACATCTCGATCACACACGAGGAATCAAACATTCAATTGAAACAAAATCAAATTCACTAGGTAGGAATTGGAAGTAAACATCAAATCACATGATTGAAATCACAACTAAAAAGTCAAGACATAAAGTTGGAGAAACTAGGGTTCTAGCCACTCATGACTAGAACAAGATCACAAATCTAGAAAATGAAATTAAAGTTCTTACAAAATGAAATCAAATGTTCCCAAGTGTTAGTCAACTCCAAAATCCTCAAGAAATCACCTTCTCTACTCCAAAAGTCGACCCCCTAAAGTAAAAAGTCGGTTCCCCCCTTTAAAAATGGTGAAAAACTGCTTTAAAACCCGCATTTACGTTTACACGGCCCGTCTAAATTAACATTGTCATTTACACGGCCCGCGTAAACACAAAAATATACTGCACAGAAATCTACGTTTACACGGCCCGCGTAAACGCAAGGCTTGCATTTACACGGCCGTGTAAATCTCTATAAAGCTAAAATCTTCATTTCTTTGATATCTTGCTCCTCGGTGCTCCGCAAGTCCTGAAATTTTGTCCGCAAGTTTTATTTACCTCCTCCAACAATATCCTACCTCCAAAAGTCCCTGAAATATCACAAAAATGTTTGAATGAAATTGCATCATGAAAAATCCCGAAAAACATGCAAAATGCATGAGTTTAAGCCTATATGCAATGTACTTTTATGAAATAAAGCTACAAAATGGGTACATGAAATGCACCTAACATTCGGCCACGTCACCCTCACTCGCAGTGCGCCCCGTTTCCGATGCTGATGACGAGTCCGATGCCACATCGCCTTTGGTTCTGATGCGTGTAGCGTCCGTGGAAGATTCTGAATCCGATGTGTGTTGCTTCCAAGCTTCTGACATCTGGCGCCCCTCGTTGTTTCCGCATGTCCTTTCCTTCGGCTGTAGACCCTCGGTCTCGCATACTATATAAGGGAGGGTGCGAACCCTCCCGGATTTTTGTTGGAATTTTGCATACTTTTTCACTCTAAAGCCTATTTCAAGCCAATTTTAACCCCCTAAGCCCCCCGGATCATATCTAACACCCGAAATACATTCCGAAGTGCCCGAGAAATTTATCTTTTTGGTTTGAAGCCCAACCCTTGCAGAGCCCGGTTTTCAATAAATCTCGCAGTTTTTATAGAAGAAAGATATTTATAGGAACGAAGTGCTGCCCAAATTACTATTTTAACCCCTGGTTATTTCACGGTGAGTTCAATATATAGGAACAATTGTATGTTATGTGTTATATGTGCTATGTGCTTTTCAGTGTTATTATTCTAGGTTATTTTCCTGTGTTATTATTTCGTGCTATTTTGATAGCAAAGTTATACCTTTGACCATGTGATCAGTGAAAGGACTTAAATTCACGTTGGTATTGGTATGTAGCCTCTGCCCATGTAGAGCATGTCTCCGTAAGAGAATGAATTCTATTCTATGGCATTGGCAGAAGGTTAGACATGGCTGAAAGCCTGAAATCTACCAACATGTTTAATTAGAAATTATATGTCTTCTGTGCTATTTGGGCTGAATCTTTATTGATGTATATCAAGTACTGAAATTGTTATGTCTCAATGATTGTATATCTTTGAATGGAGTCATTGATTGATATGGAAAGCTTGTCACATGATTTCACATATTCCATTGTTGTTCCTCTTTGCTTCTGCCATATTGATGTATATATATGACATAACGTTATATTGTATCTATTATTGAACTCACTAAGCGTCACCGCTTACCCCTCTCAGTCTTTAACAATTACAGGTAGTAAATATCCAATATAAACTTATACTGTTGGAAGATTTAGAATAGTTTATACTATTATTTTTGTACTTGAGTTTAAGTATGTATAAAATTATAATATCCTGGGTAGTTTTGTAATATATTAAAACTTAGTCGGTTTGTATCTAGTCTTTTGTAATAAGACCATCAATGTAAAATATAATATGTTTATGAATATGCATGTAGCATGTTTTGGAGTAATAAAATTGTCTAGTATGAAAAGGGTTCTTCAAGAACCTTCGTTAATTCCTTAAATAAAAACTGAGGTGGTTGACCATTTTTGTTCTTAACATATCTTCTTTCAGTAACTTTTTCGTAGCTCATTCTTTTGACTTTTTTGTTTGATTCACATTTAGGTTCAGGGGACTTCTTCTTTGGAACCCAAATTCGCTTAGGTTTTCTTTTCTTCTTCTTGAACTTCTTGTATCTTGGCTTGTAATACAAATTTCCAGTCCATGAAGACACATAAGGCTTTCTGGAGTGTTCCTCACATCTCCTAGGAACCCATGATTTTCGATTTTGATACACTTTGTCTTCGTGAATCATTGGTTTTCTGTAGGGTTTCATCCCTTCAAAACAACTACTTGATGTGGATGAAACATTAGGAGACATTCTCTTTGATGGATCACAAATATGAATAACCTTAACAATATCTTCTTTCTTTTCAGGTATAACATCATAAACTTTGGTGGAGAAATCTTCAACAACATTCAGAGAACATGATTCATCAGCAACATCTTTCTCTTTCTCTATTTCTGAGGATTTATCAACCATTTTTACTTGGGGGTCTTCATCTGATGTTGGAGCATTTTTAACAATTTCTTTATAATTTTCTTCAATATCTTTGATTTCAGTAAGATTAGACATCAACAACTTATCAGTATGTATAGGATGAAAATTCAATGTATTTTTTATCATATGATACCTTTGTATGATAATTAATCCATTCTACCGACATTGCACTATATAAATCTAGAGCACTATAGACTACGCCTTGAGGGAAATGGGCACCTCTTTCAGGATACCATATCTCTTTAAACAGATGTAGATGACTTTCTTGATAAAAATGTGGATAACCACATATTGAAATCATGATAAAACTCAGATCTGAATAAGAATCTTTAGTCAAACGGATTCCAAAGAGAATGAGTGTAGATCTGATGAGAGAAAAACAGATCTTGAAAAAAGTATTCAAAAACTCTTCAAAAACCCTTCAGATCTGGAATGTTTCTTCATATATCTTTCAGATCTAATATAGATAGAACAATTTTTCGAGTGCAAATCAATGGATAACAGAAGAACTTACACCAGATTCGTGAGAAAGATTCAAGTACGAGAATATGTCATCTCTGATCTTTAAAACTTGAAAGAACAAATGATTCTTCAAGATCAAACTCTGATACCAATTGTTGGAACCCGGATTCACACAATATGAGATAACAATGTAGAAATTAAGAACAATAGATGAATTAGTCTCAAATAAACAATGAATTAGTAAAATATTTCTGCATTCATATGATCATCAGATCTGATTACAGTGAAGAAACCACACATGAAAAAGATGAACACTTGTAACTGATTCTTGATGAAAATGAGACACTTTTGATTCATTGATCTTGAACATTAAAAAACGTTTTTATCATTAATTTGGTGATTCTCAACTCTTTATTTTCCGCATTACTCACCACTTGACAATTCTGAAACTCTGTTTCAGTATTTTCAACACTTGGACTATTCTAGTCTAGGTTTATTGAATTTTTCTCATTTCTTCAGTTGGTATTAGAGCTCGAGTGATCGACTTTGAGACTTATAAGATTTTCACAAAAAAATATTTTTCAAGTTTCAAACTAGTATCACCTGTTCTCAATGGCAAGTTTGAATCAAAACCAAAATGTTCTCTATTCAGTTTCAGTTGCAAACAGTCTTGGAGCAAGAAATCGTACACCTATATCCTTGTGCCTAGTGAATACACGTCATGACTCTAACATCTGGACCTTCATCTCCACTGGGAAACATACTCTTGAATTTTTGAAGGACATTAGAGTTCCTGAAGCTGATGTATCTCCTGAAACATTCAAAGTTATCTCTGGATCCGTTTCCTCTGCTGCTCAACTTCGTGACAGGAAAATCAAGAAGTTTAAGGTAAAGGCAATGTAAGAGCTCTTATTTGGAATTCCTCATAACATCTATGAGCAACTTCCTGATGAAGAGAAGAGTTCACCCTTCAATGCCTGGAATGCACTTAAGAAACAATTTGAGGGAACTGAAAAGATCCTTGCAAACAGAAAGAAAGTTACACTAATAGACATGGACAACTTTAAGATGTTACCTCATGAAACTCTTTTTGATGCATATTTTAGGTACAACATTGTTGTCAACAAGGTGAAGAAACTCATAGGAGAAAGATCGCAAGAGGATTTCTATTTGAATTTCTTGAACAGTCTATCTCCAAAATGTGATACAGTGCATATGATCATACTTCAAACTACAACCAATCTAGACACCATGTCTCTGTTTGATCTGTATGCTGAACTGCAGCAACATGAGCCGAAAGTCAACAAGCTAGCTCAAGAAACTCCCTTTGATAATCAAGGACTTACCCTAAGAAATTCAGCACCCATGGCAAATCATTCTCAAAACTTGATTGCACATCACAATCCAATCCCAAACCACTTTGCTGATCAGTTTGACAACCAAGGATATGGAGCATATCCTTATCAAAGTTCGAGTATGGCTCAATAGTACAACCAGAATTCGTACATGCCAACTCAACAATCTCTTTAGGTCGCAAATGGGTACATGGCTAATCATCAATCTTTCATTGGAACTACAATGGAATCTCCTCAAATCAATGAGGAAGAGGAGTATGAAGAATGCTTGGCACTCCTGACCAAGTTCAATCCAAACATCAAGAAGTTTGTGAGCAAGCCAACATGGAACTTTAGAGCACAAAGTTATCAGCAACCCTAATGTTATCAACAGAACTCTGGAAACTTCCTAGGAGGAAGCAACAATCAACAAAGCTTCAACTCTCAGAATTCAAATTCTGAAAGTTAGAATTCTCAAAGGATGAACTCAAGGGTTCAAGATAACAAGTTGAATTCCCATGACGATAATGAAGTAATCAGGTGCCACAATTGTCAAGGTGAAAATCATTTTGCCAAGGATTGCAAAATGAAAACCAAGAAGATCAAAGACAAGGCATACTACCTTGAAAAAGCAGAGCAGATCAAGAAGCAGTCAAAAGACAAAGCCTTCATGGTCATGGAAACTCCAAATGTGGAAGTCTGGGAAACAGATGATGAAGTGGATCAAGTAGAAGAAACAGAAGCCTACAAGAACTACTTATGCTTCATGGCTGATGATGACAAAGAGCCTTCTGCTTTCCATAAACAAGTTGTTGAGAAGGTATGCTTCATGCTTCATGATAATCTTTCTTGATGACATTGACCATATTACTAAAATAATCAAAGAATATGTCACCAATGTTGAATATCGTGTCAGCTACTACAAAGACGAACTGACCGTAACTTAGTTCAGATTTGAGGAATTAAGATGTAGTATGAATAAGTTAGAAAATGACCTTGAAATCAAAACAGAGGCACATCTTACGTCAGTTGAACAATATGAAATTGTATTGAATCAACGTGACATCATTGCAAAAGACAATCGTGATATGTACGCCTAACTCAATAAAAAAATCAATAGTTATAAGGCATCAAAAACCCTTCTTGAACAAAACTCACATGCCATTCTCAAGGGACCAAATCCATCATGGATCAAATATGGTATTGGTTATGATGAAATGAACAAGGAAATCATGGGTCTCAATACTCAACCAGAGTTGTTACCATGTGATCCAAGTCTCTTCACTGGAGACAATGAGGATCAAGAAGAAGTGGTAACTTGCAGTCCTGATATAATTGCCACTTGGTTCTCAAGCATCCCATTGGAAGTCATATCATCCCATGATGTTCCAGACTTGGACACCAAGCCAGACTCTCCAGTATTTTCTCTTGAAAGTCCTACCATGGAAAGTTTCAATTCAGAAGATGCCACTTCTGAAAAATGAAATATCCATGACTCAACATCTAGTGATGAACAACCCAAAACATATGAGCCAATAGGATATTCTAAGACTGAACCCATTGAATTCCTCAGTCAAGAAACATTTCCATCTCTCAATGCTTCTGTCTCTGGAACAAAGGAATTATGATGTAAATATTCTAAGAAACAACAGACTGGGAAGTCTCCAATTCAAGTCAGCAAGGATGAAACCTTGAAGACTTTGGGTAATGAGAAAACTGTTGTTGAGATACTCAAGAGACCTTTTGTTCCAATCAAAATCACTTCACCCAGTCCTAAAAAACAAGATACAATTGTAAAGCCAACTAATGTCTCTAAAGACAAGGGAAAAGAGAAAATTGATGTCTCTAAAGAACAAGGTCCAACTGTAGTCCATCCTTCAAAACCCAAAGTGGTTAAGACTAATAAAAATGATAAGGATAGGAAGACTAAGGGAGTACTTAAGGCTAAGTCAAGCCAAGGGAAGACCAGACATACTAGTCCTTCCAAAACTTCAAGGACTCAAAGAAACTCTCCTTCCAATCATGGTTTCTCAAATTTTGGATTTCCAAACCAAACTGGAATTCACTATCAAAATAATTTCAGACTCAACAATCCTCCTGATTTATCTGAAATGATGAGACCAAGACCTATTCAAACCAACCCTTTCATGTACCAGAATAGTAATTACCCTATGGATTCTATTCTTGGTCCATATTGTGGTTTTTCTCCGTCCATAAGAGGGAATCACATGTTTGGGGGAAACTCTGGATTTCCATTGATCAATCAATTCGGGGGAAATACCTAGTTTCCCATGTTTGATCAATTTGGAATGTCAGTGAACTATGGGTTTTGTGACATCCCCAAAATCTCGGCCAGAAAAGACCGATTTTCATTTATGCTTTTAAAATAATTTTAGAGTAAATCCTTTTGATTTGAAAGAGTTGCGGAATTTGTTCCCAAAAACAAAACATGATAAAAAAATGTTTACCAAAGCATTTCATAAAAGAAATGTATTTTCATTATATAATCAAAAATTGGGGTGTCATGTTCCGATACAGACCAATAAGCATAAACGATAACATTACAAGTCATTCAACAAATATATACATATACAGACTTGTAAACAAAACAACTTGATGGTTCATCCATCTTATGCCCTTGCGCCACTTCCTGTAATACAAATAAAACTGAGTGGGTCACGCTTGGGAGCCTGGTGAGCATATAGGGTTTTCAACTCACAATAAATAATCATATTTAATTTTCACCAACCAACAATAACCCAATTACCCATTCCCGTTATTCTCACTTTATGTCCCTAAGACAACTAACATAAGGGACCTAGTCTAAGAATATTTCATCGGGGCGACAACACATGCTTCGGGGGTACCTTCGCAATATAAGTCAAATAAGGCAACCATGAGGGGGATGGAGCACAGCGAATGAACACCCAAGTTCATTAACACCTACAGGTTGCGAACCTGATAATGTTCCACAAGACTATCTAGAAAAGTCCTTGGTCGTCATCTAAACTCCGCTAGATGACTAAATCAAACAACAACGATGCCTCTCATCTTTTTATTACACACCAACTTGATGGGTTTTAGGTAAAACAAATAAACTAGAAAACAATTCCTAAGTTCACATGAAACCTACTTTGGATCTATGTTTTATCTATTGAACATATAACTTTGAATTGCAAAACAAGAACCCTAGAGGAGAGAGGCTATAATCGAAATTTACAAACTAGGGTTTAGTAATTACATACCTTTCAATTGTTATAGTAAACATTTGATGATTCCCTTGATCTTGATCTTGATCTTCTTGGAAGCTTAGCACCACAAGTGTAATGCCTCTAATGGAATCACACCCAAACTAGCAAGAAGGAAAGTAGAGGAGAGAGGGCAGAGGGAGTATGCAAAATTTCATCCCTTAGGGTTTCTTCAAAAGAAAAGAGTGACCAAAACATGAACCAGGAGGCTCCTTATATAGCTGAGGGATCTAGGGTTTAGGGGAAACCCTAGTTATCCTTTGCTTAGGTCCTAAGCAAACCCAAGGGCCTTATCCAAGCCCCTATGGACGAAATTATTAGGGTTTCCCCTAAATATTTCGTCCACCCTTATCCAAGGGGGTTCTAGAGCCTTCCACTCAACTATTAGATAATTGCAAACTAGTCCCTGCACCTTATAATTAATTCTTTTAACCCCGAAATTAATTCTAATTAATTTCTGGCTAACAATTAATTAAACAAAATAATTTCTTATTAATATATTAATCTTTTAACATATTAATAAATTCATTTATATTAATTTATTAATCTTATAATAAATTAATATCTCTCCTTTCATAATTTCCTTGTCTGGTTGCTAGGTTTGAGGGCAACCCAAAAGGACTGTGCTGCTATCAATTCAAGTACATACCAATTTTAGTTACAGGCTTAGACACCTAATCCAACAGTCTCCCACTTGGATAAGTCTGTAACTATAATTGCTAGTATGCCTTCTAAATTTGACCAGCAAATTGTAGCTTCCAAAAAGTTGCTGCCGAACTCTGACCTAGTCAGTTACGTGTCCTAAGATAAGTGATCATATAATCCTTCGTTCTGCTAGATATCCCTAGACAAAAGACATGGAATGCAATCAACCTCTCTGTCCAGAATCTATGTTTCCTGATTCCTGATTAGTGATGATGTAGGACTTCTAATTAAACACATCAATTTAGTCCTGGCTGGGCCCAGCACATAAGTCAACACCAAATCATCGAGGGGCCCACAGATATCGCTTTTTCCCATTAAGGAAAAAGGAACGAATAAACATGGACTCATATGCTTGTATCTTTTACTCATCAAAGCATACATGATAATACGTTTTATAACACCAAGTTACTGATGCGTTTTCGTATTACCAACGCATAGCCAACTTGCAAATTACAACTCATATATCTCTATTTCAAGATTATAAGATATTATCGTCTCAGTATTACTCGTGATGAATTCCATGAAGTAATACTCTGAGCGAGGGTTTATCCAATACTCAAATCTCAATTTCTGAGTACTCATGAACGTTGCAGCAAAATCTATTGCCATGTGTATCCTTAGACAATCTACAATCCAGTTCATGACAGTCTTGATTCACTACTTACTTCCAAAAGTACGAGCGACTGTGGAGTTTGAATAATCTTATTATTCGGGAAGTAAAACATGCAAAAATGAAACACAATAATTGACAAAAGGTAGAACCCAAACTTATAAATAATACTTTATTATTTAATCACCAAAAGTCAATTACATTTACTTTGTTACAAGTTTCAGAAAAAAACTAATCTAACTACTAAAACTAATATCATCTTTCAGTCCTATGCTCCGAGCATGCTGAATATGCTTAGCCCTACTCAGACCCTTTGTGAGGGGATCTGCTGGGTTATATTCAGATGACACCCTCTTCACTGTAAGATGGCCTTCTTATACTCTATGTCTGCTGAAATGGTACTTTCTGTCGATATGTCTGGTTTTACCATGATCTCTCGGTTCCTTTGTCAAGGCAACCGCTCCTTCATTATCGCAGAACAGTTCCATAGGGTCCTGGATGGTTGGAACAACTCCGAGATCCCCAATGAAGTTACTCAACCAAGTTGCTTCTTTCGACGCTTCACTTGCTGCTATGTACTCTGATTCACAAGTAGAATCAGCCATCGTATCTTGCTTGGAACTCTTCCAAGTAACTGCTCCTCCATTTAATAAGAATACCCAGCCTGACTGAGAACGGAAGTTATCTCTATCCGTCTGAAAGCTGGAATCACTGTAACCATCTACTCTCAAAGTATCATTGCCACCAAGTACAAGGACCCAGTCCTTCGTTCTTCGCAAATACTTGAGTATATTCTTCATGGCTATCCAATGAGCTCTACCTGGGTTTCCCTGATAGCGACTGACCATGCTCAAAGCAAATGCCACATCAGGGCGAGTACATATCATAGCGTACATGATCGATCCGACAGCGGAAGCATAAGGTACACGACTCATGTCATCTATTTCCTCATGTGTACTCGGGCATTGAGTCTTACTCAATTTGGTATTGCTCTGGATAGGTAGCTCTCCCTTCTTGGAATTTTCCATACTAAACCTCTTTAGTACCATATCCAAGTATGTGCTCTGACTAAGTCCAATTAGTCTCTTCTTTCTATCTCTCAATATTCTAATCCTAAGAATATAGGCGGCTTCTCCTAGGTCTTTCATGGCAAAACACTTTCCAAGCCAAGACTTAACTTCATTCAAGGTTGGAACGTCGTTACCAATGAGTAATATGTCATCAACATATAACACCAGAAAAGTTACTATACTCCCACTAGCCTTGATATACACACAAAACTGATCTTCATTTCTAGAGAAACCAAACTCTTTGACTTTCTCATGGAAGCAAAGATTCCAGCTGCGAGATGCTTGTTTCAATCCATAAATGGATTTCTCAAGCTTGCATACTCTATTGGGAAACTTTGCATCAACAAAACCCTCTGGCTGACTCATGTAAACATCCTCAGCCAACTTCCCGTTAAGGAAGGCAATCTTGACATCCATCTGCTAGATTTCATAGTCATGAAAGGCAGCTATGGCGAGTAATATCCTAATAGATTTAATCTGAGCCACCGACGAAAAACTCTCATCATAGTCAACCCCTGGGGTTTGAGTGAAACCTTTTGCAACTAGTCGAGCCTTGAACGTATGGACATTCCCATCCATGTCTGTCTTCTTCTTGAAGATCCATTTTCACCCAACTGTCTTCCGACCTGGTGCACTATCAACCAAATTCCAAACTTGGTTTTCATACATGGACTTAATCTCGCTGTCCATTGCTTCTTTCTACTTGGATGCCTCTGGGCCTGCCATTACTTCCTTATAAGTGACTGGTTCATCTAAGTTTACTAGTGTTCTGTCACTTATGAATGTGTCACCATCTGAAGTAATATGAAAACCATACAACTCAGGTGGCACACTCACCCTAGTGGATCTTCGAAGCAGTAATGATTTATCAACCGGTTCAACAGGAACTGTTTCCTCTGGTTGAGTGCTAGTGTCATCTAAGGTTCCTTCATTGGTTGACTCTTGAATCTCTTCAAGGTCAATGGTACTCTCACTGTCCTCTTTGAATATGAGCTCTCTTTCCAGAAAGACTCCTCTTCGAGCTACAAACACCACGTTTTCACTAGGTCTGTAGAACAAATATCCAAAAGACTGCTTTGGGTAACCAATGAAAACACATTTCTCACTTCTAGCTGCTAGCTTGTCGTGAGTCTCTCGTCTTACGAAAGCTTCACAACCCCAGACTTTAATATGAGCTAACGAGGGAACTTTCCCTGTCCACATTTCGTGAGGTGTTTTGGCAACCTTCTTTGTAGGGACAAGATTGAGGATGTGGGCGGCTATCTCTAAGGCATACCCCCAGAAGTGAATAGGAAGCGAGGCACGACTCATCATAGAACAAACCATGTCTAACAAGGTTCTATTACACCTCTCATCTACACCATTTAACTGTGGTGTCCTAGGAGGAGTCAATTATGAGAGTATCCTACATTCTTTCAGATAGTCGTTGAACTCGGTACTAAGATACTCCCCGCCTCTATCGGATCTAAGTATCTTGATCTTTCTGCCCAATTGATTTTCGACTTCATGCTTAAACTCTTTGAACTTTTCAAAGGTTTCTGACTTATGTTTGATCAAGTAGATGTAACCATATCTGCTATAATGATAAGTGAAAGTCACATAGAATCGATTAGCATCCCTTGTGGTTGATCTGAAGGGCCCACACACATCTGTGTGTATGAGATCCAACAGACCTTCACCTCTTTCACAAGACCCTGTGAATGGTGATTTTGTCATCTTTCCCAAAAGACAAGATTCACACATATCATCTGATTTTAGGTCAAATGATTCCAACACTCCATCCTTTTGGAGTTGGGCTATGCGTTTCTTGTTAATGTGTCCAAGACGACAATGTCACAAGCATGCCTTGTCTACACTATTAGACAAGTCAATATTAAGTACACTATTTCCTAAGCTATCAACACAAGTCACTGTTTCATACACACCATCACAAGGTAAAGCTTCAAACACAAAAACACCATTCTTATAAACAGAAATTGAACCATTCAAATCATTAAAAGAATATTTAAAACCTTATCTAAACAATGCATGAAATGAAATAATGTTTCTCGTCATCTCAGATGAATAGCAACAATTTATTAAGTCTAATCTAACATCATTACTAAGCAATAGTTGATAAACTCCAATCTTGGTCATTGGTGAAGACTTTTTGTTCCCCATGATCAAGTTTATCCTCCCATGCTCTATCTCCTCACTTTCCTTTAGCCCTTGCAAATCAGAACAGATATGAAAACCACATCTTGTATCAAGGACCCATGAACGACAAGATAATGAGTTATTAGCAGAAGTAGTGTAAATACCTGCCGAGGATGACTTCACTTTGCCATCCTTGATATCTTGCAGATATTGTGGGCAAGATCTCTTCCAATGCCCCTTTTGATTGCAGTAAAAGCAAATGGCCTCTTTTGGATCAGAAACATGGGGAGTGGAACCATTGGGCTTAGCCTTCGGGCCATTACTAGATGACACAGCTTAAGCCTTGCTCTTCCAGTTTTGCTTGGGAGGACCTTTCCTCTTCTTCCCCTTTCCCTATCCAATGGCCAAGACAGGGGCACTTGCAGGTGTGGAGGGTATACTTTTACCCTTCATCCCTGCCTCAGCTGTCTGCAACAAGTTGCGCAATTAGGCCAAAGTCTGCTCAGTGTTGTTCAAATGGTAAGTTAAGATAAACTGACCATAACAATCAGGCAACGAGTTCAAGACCATGTCAATGGCCAATTCCTCATTGAAGTGAATGTTGAGCTTGACCAAACGCTCTATGTAGCATTGCATTCTTTGCACATGAGATACAACCGATTCTCCCTCTTTCATCTTGCAAGCCATGAGTGACTTGACTACCTCAAACTTTTATTGATGTGCTCGCTTATGGTACTTTTCCATAAGGTCCTTGTTCATCTCAAAAGGCCAGTAGTCCTCATAGTACCTCTGCAATTCTGGGGACATGGTTGCAACCATGATGCATGCCACTTTGGTAGCATCATCATAGTGTTTCTTGCAGGCAACATACTCTTCGGGAGTGGCTTTTGACTCATCAAGTTCTTTGAGCTCCTTTTCAAGGACAATCGTTATAGTTGGAGCCATCCATAACGACTTTGGAGCAGATGTTTAGTAGAGAGAAGTTGTGGCTGGAGGATGATGAAGCAGAAGTGTTTCCAGGAGTAGACATCTGAAAAGAAAGATAGTTTTAGTTAGATTCCAAGATACCTCAATATAATAACCCAAAGATATCATATCAAGGTTAGGACCCAACTATGACGATTTACAACTTAGAAATGGGATGCCGAGATCCAAGTTCAAATCTCATAAAGGTGGGTGAATGACGATTCACCAATTCCACCATTAGACAAAATAAACGAAGTGAAACTCCTAATTCTTTTGAGATACATTAAAACTATTTAATGGCATGTTTTAATCTTGGATTATGCTCTACTATTTGTGACTGGGATACCGAAGATCACAAACTAGATGTGAATAACCATGCAAATGTGCTTGGTAACCTTATTGTCTTTATCATTAACTATTGATGTGCCGGTAAACCACACATGCTCCATCAAAATGATAATTATAAGATACCCATTACTACTCTTTATTAGTACCTTTTAGTGTGCCGGTTAACCACACACGCTCCACTAATGACCAATAAAGCATAATGTGCAATTTCATGGATTAGCATACTTTTCACATTTTTCCTAAAGTAACTAGAGTTGGGATTTTGAAAAATAGTGTTCTAGTACTCTCTTCAATAGCATTATACTTTTAATGGGAAGTAGTTGTCCTATCAAATCCGTTCTGCTAACGACCCTCCACTAATCAAGGAAGCGGTGGGTGAGAGTGGACACCCATTCACCTACCATTTTATAGGCAGTTTCCTTATACCCCCTTATAGACTAGCTTCGTGAATGAGGCATACTGGCGATTTGACTGACCATATTCTTATACATATATAATATTTAACTTTTAATTATAATATATATATATATATATATATATATATATATATATATATATATATATATATATATATATATATATAAGGTGTGTTTTAAAACAATTTAAAACTCCAAGGGTTTATATAAATTTTTTCGAAATTTAAACTATTAAATTTTAAATTTAAATAAACCAATTAATTAGATTTAATATTTATCTATTAATTAACTTTTAATTAATTTATTAAATCTTGTAAGGATTATCTAATTAAATTAAACAATTAATTTAATCCTAATCCATATCCCTTCTAGATTTCGAAAATATGGGGATAGGATAATTTCCTTATTTTTCTCAACTATCCAATAAGGCAACTATTATCCAAAACAAAGAAACCCTAATCTTTATAGCATATTTCGAAATTTTCAAGGGAGGAGGCTAGGGTTTTCAAAACCCTAACCCTAATTTCGATTAGGGTTCTTTGGAGGCTAGGGTTTTCAAAAACCCTTTGATCCACAACCCTAAAAATCGAAAAAATGGCCTTTAGGGTTTAATAGCTATAAACCCTAATTTGCAATTCAACAATTATAACAATTCAATTTAAAACAAACAAAGACTCTGATACCACTGATGGGTTTTAGGTAAAACAAATAAACTAGAAAACAATTCCTAAGTTCACATGCAACCTACTTTGGATCTATGTTTTATCTATTGAACATACAACTTTGAATTGCAAAACAAGAACCCTAGAGGAGAGAGGCTATAATCGAAATTTACAAACTAGGGTTTAGTAATTACATACCTTTCAATTGTTATAGTAAACAATTGATGATTCCCTTGATCTTGATCTTGATCTTCTTGGAAGCTTAGCACCACAAGTGTAATGCCTCTAATGGAATCACACCCAAACTAGCAAGAAGGAAAGTAGAGGAGAGAGGGAAGAGGGAGTATGCAAAATTTTGGCCCTTAGGGTTTCTTCAAAAGAAAAGAGTGACCAAAACATGAACCAGGAGGCTCCTTATATAGCTGAGGGATCTAGGGTTTAGGGGAAACCCTAGTTATCCTTTGCTTAGGGCCTAAGCAAACCCAAGGGCCTTATCCAAGCCCCTATCGACGAACTTATTAGGGTTTCCCCTAAAGATTTCGTCCACCCTTATCCAATGGGGTTCTAGAGCCTTCCACTCAACTATTAGATAATTGCAAACTAGTCCCTGCACCTTATAATTAATTCTTTTAACCCCGAAAATAATTCTAATTAATTTCTGGCTAACAATTAATTAAACAAAATAATTTCTTATTAATATATTAATCTTTTAACATATTAATAAATTCATTTATATTAATTTATTAATCTTATAATAAATTAATATCTCTCATTTCCTAATTTCCTTGTCCGGTTGCTAGGTTTGAGGGCAACCCAAAAGGACTGTGTTGCTATCAATTCAAATACATACCAATTATAGTTATGGGCTTAGACACTTAATCCAACAGTATCTACCCATGTTCTGCCCAATATATTAGTAGATAAAAATATACATTTTATACATAGTTTAAAAACCTGTATAGCATGCTTTAATCAACACATATTTCACATAACAGATTAGGCACACACACATATAACACGTATCTCATAGAGAATAAATCATATCTATGAGTTAGAAGAAAGTGAATACACATTCACACATATAAACAACAATATACTTAATACACTCAAACCATACTTGTATTATTATCGTGTTTATGAAAGGTAGTATACACTCACTTGATCAGAAGATGATCGGACAGCACTACGACTTGCAAAAGTAGTAATCCTTAGCAGATCTAGAAGATCTCTACAAAAATCGAACTTCTCGTGGGCAGAGCTTCGGCTCGGGAACTGCACTTCTCGGGATCTTCGGGATCTCGGGACTTGCTTCGGGGCTCGAGAATAATACCGGGGCTTCGAGGTATTTCTGGCACGCTAATCGATGCAAAACGGGAGACAGAAGAGACAAAAATAGCAAAGGAGTCGGTTGCCCTCGCATCCTATTTATAGGAGGCTGGAGCCTCGGAGTACGCGGGGCGTACTGCAGTACGTGGGGCGTACTACTCTGAAATCGTCATGGCGTTCGTCATCCGAAGTCCTCGAGTGCGAGTGTCGACATCCTCGGTGTATGCGGGGCGTACACGAGTACGCAGGGCGTACTTCGGATGAGTCCGATGACTCGTCCTCGGATAATACCGGAATTAAAGATTTAATTTAAATACAAATTATTTAATAAACTTAGGAAATTCATATCTTCTTCATACGAACTCCATTTTCGACGTTCTTTATATCCACGCGAAGGTGAGACTACGCTCTACAACTTTCGTTTAGACTCTGTCGGCTAATTTTGAATTTATTTTTATTATTTATTTTTAATAGGCCGGGACAAAAACTTTCGTTATAAATTCATAACTTCTTCGTTTGACGTCCATTCTCGCCTAACTTTTTATCGCTTCGATACCAACAACGACATCTTCGATTCTCGTTTAGATTGCTTCGGCTAAAAACCGCTAGATCTCAAATCGAGTATTTCAGGCTGCATACCGCTAAGCCGAAACTTCGATAAATCATAACTTCCTCATACGAAGTCCGATTTGGGCGTTCTATATATATTCGGAAACCTCGTTTCAACTACTACAACTTTATGCAAAGATATCAAGTTTATTTTACACTTAAATTTCTGACGCTTATTTTTATTCTTAATTAATCAAACCACATAATTAAGCAATTAAGCACAAAACACATAATACTCAAATAATACACTCTTATTATTTTAAAACGGGTTACAAAGGTTAACCTAGACTATTAGATTGCTAAAAATGGCATGCCCGGAAACACAGGTGTTACAATTCTCTCCACCTTAGAATGATTCCGTCCCCGGAATCACACATCAACAAACAAATGCGGATAGCGACTCAACATGTCACTCTCCGTCTCCTAGGTGAGATTCGGCCCATTCGTGTGTTTCCATCGGACAAGCACTAACCCAACCATTTTGCGTCGCAACTTCTTAGTCTTTCGGTCAACAATTGCCTCTGGTTCTTCAATCAACCTTTTGTTCTCATCAATTCTCAATTTAGAAATTGGAATTATGTCGGGAACGTCTCCCGTGAAGTTCCTCAAATAACACACATGAAAAGTGTTGTGAATTCCATTCAGTTCTTCGGGTAATTCGAGCTTGTAAGCTTGGTTTCCAACCCTCTCAAGAACTTTAAACGGTCCAATAGACCTTGGACTCAACTTTCCCCTTTTACCAAATCTTATAAGTCCCTTCCACGGCGAGACTTTAAGCAAAACCGAATCTCCAACCTCAAAAGTGATCGTTCTTCGCTTCTTGTCAGCATAGCTCTTTTGACGATCTTGATCTGCTAACATTCTTTCCCTAATTATTTTCAACTTTTCAGCAGTTTGATGAACTATCTCCGGTCCCATAAACTGCTTTTCCCCAGCCTCAAGCCAACAAGACGGCGTACGACACTTTTGTCCATACAAAGCTTGGTAAGGTGCCATCTTAATGCTCGAGTGAAAACTATTATTATAGGAAAATTCTACCAATGGTAAATGTTCGTCCCAATTACCTAGGAATTCCAAGGTACATGCTCTCAGCATATCTTCAAGTGTTTGTATTGTTCTTTCACTCTGACCATCAGTCTGCGGATGGTAAGCTGTACTTAAACATAACTTGGTACCCAGTTCCTCTTGTAGACTTTTCCAAAACCTTGAGGTGAAATGGCTATCACGATCAGATACAATCGTTAACGGAATACCGTGAAGCCTCACAATTTCCTTCATGTAAGAATTTGCAAGCTTCTCCATAGACCATTTCTCCTTGGCTGCTATGAAATGCGCACTCTTAGTGAATCGATCAACGACCACCCAAATCATGTCGTCACCATTCTTTGTTCTGGGCAGCTTAGTGACAAAATCCATAACAATGTCTTCCCACTTACCCATAGGCACAGGCAATGGTTCTAAACTCCCGTACGGTTTCTGATGTTGTGTCTTTACTCTCGCACAAGTCACACACTCAGCCACAAACTTTGCAACATCAAGCTTCATCGTCGGCCACCAGTAGTAGGGTTTTAGGTCCCTGTACATTTTAGTGCTACAAAGATGAATCGAGTACATGGTTTTGTGAGCTTCTTCCATCAGAAGATCCCTAATTCCTCCTGACTTAGGTACCCAAATATGATCTTGGAACACCTTCAGTCCACGACTGTTTACACCGAACACCAACGTTTTGCCCAAACGTTCCCCTTTTCGGTCATTCTTTTGAGAAGCTTCCTCTTGAGCTTTCTTTATACTTTCCACAATGGTCGAGACAACTTCAATTCTCAACGCTCTTGGCCTTTTCCTTTCAAGATTGACTTTCCGACTGAGAGCATCAGCAACATTAGCTTTACCGGGGTGGTAAAGTATCTCACAATCGTAGTCTTTAAGTAATTCTAGCCAGCGTCGTTGCCTCATATTCAATTCCTTCTGATTAAAAAGATATTGGAGACTCTTATGATCAGTAAAAAGTTTGCACTTCGTGCCATAGAGGTAATGCCTCCATATTTTCAGAGCGAAAACTACCGCTACTAACTCCAAATCATGAGTCGGGTAATTCTTTTCATGCTCCTTCAGCTGTCGAGACGCATATGCTATCACCTTTTCTCTTTGGGTTAAAACACAACCCAATCCAACACCAGATGCATCGCTATAGACAGCGAAGTCTTCAACTCCATTGGGTAGAGAAAGTAGCGGTGCCTCGCATAGCTTCTTCTTTAGCTTCTCGAATGCTTCTTTATGCTTATCACTCTAAGCATAAGTAGCTCCTTTGTGGGTCAAAGCTGTTAATGGAGTAGCAATCGAAGAAAAGCCTTTATCTGGATAATCCTAAAAAGCTTCGAATCTCCGTGGGACTTTTCGGTTGTTCCCACTTCATCACAGCTTCGATCTTCGCTGGATCAACCATTATCCCTTCTTGGTTGACCACGTGACCCAAGAATTGGACTTCACGAATCCAAAAATCACATTCGGAGAACTTTGCATACAGCTTCTCCTGCTTCAAAACTTCTAACACTTATCGCAAGTGTCTGCCATGTTCCTCCTGGCTTTTCGAGTAAATCAGAATGTCGTCTATGAACAGTATCACGAATTTATCAAGGAAAGGATTACAAACCCTATTCATTAAATCCATGAATGCTGCCGGAGCATTGGTTAGTCCAAACGACATAACCAAGAACTTGTAGTGTCCATATCTAGTTCTGAATGTAGTCTTCTCTCTATCTTGCTCTCTTACTTTTAGTTGATGATATCCTGACCTTAGATCGATCTTCGAGAAATAGCTCGAACCTTGCAATTGATCAAATAGGTCATTAATCCTCGGCAACGGATATCTATTCTTTATTGTTGCCTTGTTCAGCTCTCTGTAATCAATGCACATTCTCATACTTCCATCTTTCTTCTTTACGAATAACACCGGAGCTCCCCAGGGCGATGAACTAGGTCTAATGAAACCTTTGTCCAATAACTCCTGAAGTTGCATCATCAGCTCCTTCATCTCCGTCGGTGCTAATCGATACGGTGCTTTTTCTATTGGCGTGGTTCCTGGTAACAAGTCAATTCTGAACTCCACTTGTCTATCAGGTGGTAATCCAGGAAGATCTTCAGGAAATACTTTCAGATAATCACACACCACTGGAATACTCTGCATCACCTTCTTTTCTTTATTAGCATCAATCACGAATGCTAAATATGATGTACATCCCATGGTCAAACACTTTCTGGCT
Organism: Lactuca saligna; assembly: GCF_052625555.1. Lineage (NCBI taxonomy): Eukaryota > Viridiplantae > Streptophyta > Magnoliopsida > Asterales > Asteraceae > Lactuca > Lactuca saligna. The sequence goes on along the minus strand of NC_136423.1, from coordinate 168,329,833 downwards.
TTCATTAGAGAAATGATTCCAGAATTTACTCTGCGTTTGTCCCCATACACCATAAATGAATCTTTCCCAGGCGGTTTTACTTTAACTATCTTCTTCTTGCATAAAATTTCGGCATCATTGGCGCTAAGGCAATCCATTCCCAAAACGATGTCGAAACCATTAAGTTCGATAGGCAATAATTCCTAGAGAAACTTATTCCCATTAAGGTCGATTAAGATTTTTTTCATACGATGGCTAACAGGTACAAACTTGCCACTAGCAACTTCGACTAATAAAGCATTATCTAGTCTATCAATAGGCAAAGCTAGCTTTCTACCAAACTCATGCGAAATAAAGGAGTAGTTGGCTCCAGAATCAAAAAAAATTTTGAGCAGGTAATTCATTTACGAGAAAGGTACCTGAAGCGACATCAACTTCATCTTCTGCGGCCTCAAGTGTCATATGGAAGGCTCTCGCCTTTGGATTTGGTGGAATGTTGGGCCTAGCTGCCTCCTTCTTCTTCGGACACTCTTTCAAAATATGCCCCTCTTCATTACAACCAAAACACATGCTTTTGTTGTTCGGACATTCATTGGAAAAATGTCCAACCTTTCCACACTTGTAGCAGGTTACATCCTCGCTACATTTCCCAAAGTGCTTTTTCTTACACTTATCACACCACTTCGCTTCGCCTCCTTTTCCTCCAAACTTTTTCAAATCAGATTTCGAAAATTTGCCTTTCTTACCGGAACCAGATGTTCCCTCAAACTTTCTTTTCTCACCAACCTCAACCTTGTTGGTGGTTCTCCCCTTAATCATGTTCTCAACAGACTTGGCAGCCCAGATAGCTGCCTCTAGAGTATGTGCCTGATGTACTGGCACCTCGTACTCCTATGGGAGTCCCTTCGCATACCGATCCACCTTTGTCAGCTCGTCTGGGACGATACGCAAGACAAACTCCATCTTATCGGTGAAGTTATTGGTGTATTCATCAACTGACATGCTGCCTTTCGTCAATGTCAGAAACTTGTTCTCTAGTTCCAACAGATTTTAAGCCGAGCAGAACTTGCGCTTGAACTGCACCAAGAACTGTGCCCATGACAATTGAAGTGGCTCATTAGGGCTTAAGGTCCTCCCTAAAGTGTTCCACCAACGAACGGCTCCACCTCGAAACTAACGCACTGCATAGATAGTATGCAACTTACCTCTGCAGCCACAAGTCATGAAGGCTAACTCCATTTCAGAGATCCAATCCATAACCCCAATCGGATCCTCTTTTCCATTGAAGGTCGATTATTTTCAAGTTAGAAAGTCCTTGTACTTGCATCCCATTCCATCATTCCTTCCATCATGGTTATCTTGCCTAACTATCGGTGGGTTGGCTTGACCAATAGACCCACTGAAGTTTCCACCTTCCGAGTGCCCTTCATTTTATTTGGGCTCTTCCACACGAATTGACAGTTCTTCATGATTCTGTTGAAGCAACCGCCTAGTTTCATCCATCTGACAATCCAACATCATCTGAATCATCATTTGCACACCAGCCATGGTTATTGGCTTAGGTGTTGCTGCTACGACAAATATTTACTTAATCACTGGTGGTTGATTCCTATTTTCATCAGCATTTCCAACTCCACTTCTTGTTCTCACAATTTTGATCTACACACCGAATAAGGTGAAATTAGATCCTCAATCACGATAGATATTCAAATCGTCCTTATCACTCCGAAACGTTTACATGCTAGTTCTAATATCGTAGACGTACGCTTAGAATCCTACACACATAAGGTTTCTAGATCCGGTCGGCAACAGACCATAGATCTGAACAAATAATATCATATATGGCAACATATAACATTTCGCACATAAAGCATTTTAAACAACTTTCCTAAAATAAACTAGTGCTCGTGTCTAAAACACAACAGACACACATCTCAAAATTCCACTTAGCATTCTAAGTTTAAGTCTAGAAATCCTACAAATTCCTAGTTCGCTTAAACTAATGCTCTGATACCAATTGTGACATCCCCAAAATCTCGGCCAGAAAAGACCGATTTTCATTTATGCTTTTAAAATAATTTCAGAGTAAATCCTTTTGATTTGAAAGAGTTGCGGAATTTGTTCCCAAAAACAAAACATGATAAAACAATGTTTACCAAAGCATTTCATAAAAGAAATGTATTTTCATTATATTATCAAAACTCGGGGTGTCATGTTCCGATACAGACCAATAAGCATAAACGATAACATTACAAGTCATTCAACAAATATATACATATACAGACTTGTAAACAAAACAACTTGATGGTTCATCCATCTTATGCCCTTGCGCCACTTCCTGTAATACAAATAAAACTGAGTGGGTCAGGCTTGGGAGCCTGGTGAGCATATAGGGTTTTTAACTCACAATACATAATCATATTTAATTTTCACCAACCAACAATAACCCAATTACCCATTCCCGTTATTCGCACTTTATGTCCTTAAGACAACTAAGATAAGGGACCTAGTCTAAGAATATTTCATCGGGGCGACAACACATGCTTCGGGGGTACCTCCGCAATATAAGTCAAATAAGGCAACCATGAGGGGGATGGAGCACATCGAATGAACACCCAAGTTCATTAACACCTATAGGTGGCGAACCTGATAATGTTCCACAAGACTATCTAGAAAAGTCCGTGGTCGTTATCTAAACTCCGCTAGATGACTAAATCAAACAACAACGAGGCCTCTCATCTGTTTATTACACACCAACTATCTACCCATGTTCTACCCAACATATTAGTAGATAAAAATATACATTTTATACATAGTTTAAAAACCTGTATAGCATGCTTTAATCAACACATATTTCACATAACAAATGAGGCACACACACATAACATGTATCTCATAGAGAATAAATCATATCTATGAGTTAGAAGAAAGTGAATACACATTCACACATATAAATTACAATATACTTAATACACTCAAACCATACTTGTATTATTATCGTGTTTATGAAAGGTAGTAGACACTCACTTGATCAGAAGATGATCGGAGAGCACTACGACTTGCAAAAGTAGTAATCCTCAGCAGATCTGGAAGATCTCTACGAAAATCGAACTTCTCGCGGGCAGAGCTTCGGCTCGGGAACCGCACTTCTCAGGATCTTCGGGATCTCGGGACTTGCTTCGGGGCTCAAGAATAATACCGGGGCTTCGGGATGTGAAACGGGAGAGAGAAGAGAGAAAAATAGCAAAGGAGTCGGCTGCCCTCGCATCCTATTTATAGGAGGCTGGAGCCTCGGAGTACGCGGGGCGTACTGCTCCGAAATTGTCATGGCGTTCGTCATCCAAAGTCCTCGAGTGCGAGTGTCGACATCCTCGGTGTACTTGGGGCATACACGAGTACGCGGGGCATACTTCGGATGAGTCCGATGACTCGTCCTCGGATAATACCGTAATTAAAGATTTAATTTAAATACAAATTATTTAATAAACTTCGGAAATTTATATCTTCTTCATACGAACTCCGTTTTCGACGTTCTTTATATCCACGCGAATGTGAGACTACGCTCTTCAACTTTCGTTTAGACTCCGTTGGCTAATTTTGAATTTACTTTTAATAGGCCGGGACAGAAACTTTCGTTATAAATTCATAACTTCTTCGTTTGACGTCCGTTGTCGCCTAACTTTTTATCACTTCGATACCAACAACGAGATCTTTGATTCTCGTTTAGGTTGCTTCGGCTAAAAACCGCTAGATCTCAAATCGAGTATTTCAGGCTGCATACCGCTAAGCCGAAACTTCGATAAATCATAACTTCCTCATACAAAGTCAGATTTGGGCGTTCTATATATATTCGGAAACCTCATTTCAGCTACTACAACTTTATCCAAAGATATCAAGTTTATTTTACACTTAAATTTTGACGCTTATTTTTATTCTTAATTAATCAAACCACATAATTAAGCAATTAAGCACAAAACACATAATACTCAAATAATACACTCTTATTATTTCAAAACGGGTTAAAAAGGTTAACCTAGACTATTACATTGCTAAAAATGGCAAGCCCGGAAACACAGGTGTTACAGGTTTCCTTCTCTAGGAATTCCTACTAAGTTCACAAACTCGCCATTTTCCCAAAAACCAAACCTCAAAAGAAGACCTTTAAGAAATCTAAAACCAAGGTCACTAAAAACCAAGCAAAACTCAAAGAGGTTAATAATAAACAAGAAAAGACTGTCCTAACTCCAAAGTGTCCGAATGAAACTGACACTGAAGGACCCAAACAAACATGGGTACCTAAACCTTCTCTCAAAATGCAGGCTTTTGTGCTGGGGTACCACACGACGATAGATGGTACATTGATAGTGGATGCTCCAGGCACATGACCGGGCACAAAGGATATCTTAGAGATTTCAAAATCACAACGTCGGGTCAGTATGTTACTTTTGGAAACAACACGAAGGGAGAAGTTATGGGACATGGAAACATATCAAACAGGAACTTTATCGTTAAGCATGTAGCGTATGGAGATGGTCTTACACATAACATTATCAGTGTTGCACAACTGTGTGACAATGATCATGAGGTTCTGTTCACCAAAACCAAGAGTTTGATTATAGATACCAACAAGCGCATCCTTGTTGATTCCCTACGAAATGGGAACATGGATCCTCTTGATATTGAACTAATTGAGGAAACCCCTGATATTTTTCTTCTTTCCAAAGCTGCTTCTGACATCATTTGGTTGTGGCATAGAAGACTTTCTCATCTTAACTTTGGTTATATCAACAAACTCATTGGAAAGGATCTTGTGCGAGGACAACCATTCTTAAAACTTGACAATGATATACTTTGTGCTGCCTGTAAACAAGGAAAAATTTCAAAATCGCCGCACAAAAGTATAACAGAACACAGTGTCTCTGTGACATCCCCTATTTCATTTCCAGAAAAGACAGATTTCGTTTATGCTTTTTAAAATAAAATCAGAGAAATCGTTTTTAAAAGATGTTGCGGAATTGGTCCCCAAAACAAAACATGATAAAAGTTTATCAAAAGCTTTCTTTAAGAAATATATATTTTTATTTCAGAACAAAACCTCGGGATGTCATGTTCTGATACAAATCAAAAGCATAAACAAGAGATTATAAGCCTTACATCAGTTATTTACAACTACTAGCCTATAATCCCAAAAATCACTCATTGTCATCATCCGACTATGCTCGGGGTCCACTACCTGTAATATAAAAAGCTGAGTGGGTTAGGCTTGGAAGCCTGGTAAGCACATAGGGTTTTCAACCCACAATAAATAATAAACTCTCTAAGTTTATCAATCAACAAATAATTTATTAATTTCATCAACCAAAAACATCCCTAATTACCCATTCTCGTTATCCTCACCTTACGTCCCTAAAACAACTATGACAAGGGACCTAGCCTAAGGATTTTCATTAGGGGTGACAACATTGTTTTCCTCAAGAATTTATGTCAAACAAGACAACCAATAAGGTGGCAACTTTGCTTTCCTCAGCAAATTATGTCAAACAAGACAAACATCAGGGTGACAACATTGCTGTCACTCAACAATTTATGTCAAACAAAACAACCTTACATAAAACAACCAATAAGGTGACAACATTGCTTTCCTTCAGCAATTTATGTCAAATAAGACAACCAAAATGGTGACAACATTGCTTTCCTCAACAATTTATGTCAAATAAAACAACCAAAATGGTGACAACATTGCTTTCCTCAGCTTTATATCAAACAAACATCGAGGTGACAACATTGATTTTCTCTCAGCAATTTATGTCAAAAGGGTGACAACATTGCTTTTCCTCAACGATTTATGTCAAATAAAACAAACACCAAGGTGACAACATTGCTTTCCCTCAGCAATTTATGTCAAATAGGCACGAAGTCACATCGTCGCCAAGGTTTATACAACAGGCACTACGTCACATAGTCTCCAGGGTTTATATAATAGGCACTATGTCTCATAGTCGCCAGGGTTTATCAAATAGGCACTACGTCTCATAGTCGCCAGGGTTTATCTAATAGGCATGAAGCCACATCGTCGCCAGGGTTTATACAACAGGAACTAAGTTCATAGCTGCCAACATACTAAATTCTTAGCTACCAACGTACATCTATACTGTACTAAATTCATAGCCACCAATGTACATCTATATTGTACTAAATTCATAGCTACCAACGTACATCTATATTGTACTTCTATCCCTCATACTTTATCTACCCATGTTTTACCCAACATATTTCAAGATAAAATATATATACATTTTAAATCATTTTAAACATGTATAAAACATTCATTCAACATCCATCTCAAAAAAACAAACAACATATATACACATATCACGTATTTTCTATAAAATACTTCATATCTATGTGTAAGATGAAAGTGACACTGACCTGATTTAATGAAAATCGGGCAGCAATTCGTTTCCTAAAACGATCGTTTCTAATAAAACTGAGAGTTTTATAGAGAAACCGGGCTCTGCGAAAGGTCGGGTTTCAAAACCGAAAAGATAAATTTTCCAGGTCTTCAGGCGCTTCGGGGCGTGTTTCGGGCGTTGGAAATAATCCCGGGGCTTTGGGGGAAGTCAAAATAGTAAAAATATGGAATAATGGGTGAAAAATGGAAAAATACTCAAAATACCCGGGTAATCTCGCAAGGCCACTATTTATAGGTGAGAGCTGCAAGGGTTCGGATTAGAAGGAGGAGTCAGCGAGGCACGTGGCATCAGCAGCGAAGCCCAGGTGGTGACCGCGGAGCGAAGCAGCTGGCTCGGACATGCAACAACTTCTGCGAGGCCTCGGTTCAGACAGCTGGAGGCTTCTTACCGGACCGAGCTTTGGTCCAATGGGGAAAAAGGGTGATGACTTCGGACCAATCAGAGGGTGACACGCGTACTACGGTCTAATCAGCAGCGAGCACATGTCCGACATATGTAACCCTCGCATGCGAGGGTGACGTGTCCAAAGATGACTCATCCGAAATTTCTCGAAAATTGTGCCAAATATTGTAAAATCCATAACTTTCTCATACGGGCTCCGTTTTTGATGTTCTTTATATGCACACATAGAGAAAATTATGCTCTATAACTTTCATTTAGACTTCGTCGGAAAATTTTTAATTTATTTGTATATTATTATTTTAACAGACCGGGACTGGTAAATCTGTTAAAAATTCATAACTTCTTCATCCGACGTCCGTTTTCGTCTGACTTTTTACCGGTGTACTACTAATGACAAGACCTTCTATTCTCGTTTAGGTTGTGTCGGCTAAAAATCACTCGATCTAAAATTCAAGTTTTTAACTGTCTACTGCTAAGCTGAAACTTAGAAAAATCATAACTTCCTCATACAAAGTCAGATTTGGGCGTTATTTTTATCGAACTTCTCGGTTTAACGAATACTACAAGTTTCGTTTATATTACTAAGGCTAAAAAGTAGTTTATCAAAAACTCACTTTTTATGACATTCGGCACCGTGTCAGTTTTATCGCGAAACTTCGATAGGTCATAACTTCTTCGTTATAACTCGGATTTTGGCGTTCTTTATATTTTCGGAAACCTCGAGACATATACAAGAACTTGGTTACGTTTAATCCTTCTAAATAATCTTCCATCAAAAAGTCATTTTTGATACTTATCGTCTTTAAATTGACTAGCCCGGATCTACGGGCGTTACAGTATCTAAACCTCTTTAGCGTATAAATATCGATATGTGTGGTCCCACTACAGTTCCTAGCTTAAGTGGTAAGAAATACATTCTTGTGATTGTGGATGACCATACCAAATTCACTTGGGTGTACTTTCTGCGAAACAAATCTGAAACCACCAATGAGCTAATTAACTCCATTCGCTACATAGAAGTTAGGGTAGGCAATCCACTTAGAAGACTGAGAAGTGACAATGGTGGCGAATTCAAGAACAACGCCTTAGATAGCTTTCTTGTATTCAAAGGCATCAAGCACAATTTTTCTTCACCTTAGACTCCACAACAGAATGGTGTAGTTGAAAGGAAAAATAGGACACTATATGAAGCTGCTCGATCCATGTTGATCTTCGCAAACCTACCACAATACTTCTGGGCTGAAGCCACTGCAGCCTCTTATTTCACTCAAAACGGATCCCTAATCAACAACATGCTTGACGTCACTCCCTATGAAGAATGAACAAGAGGAAGCCCAATGTCAAATTCTTTCATATCTTTGGCTATCATTGCTACATCAAGAATAATAGGGATCAACTAGGAAAATTTGCACCTAAGGCTGATTAAGGTATCTTTCTTGGATATTGCCTTCATGCTGCAGCCTATAGAGTTCTAAACAAAAGAACCAGGGTAATAGAGGAAAACAGTGATGTCACTTTTGATGAAAGTTATGTAAGGGTTCTGGATCCAAACCAATTTGGTCCTCAAATGGTAGTATTTTTGATAAAATGAACCATCCATCACATGCTAATGCTTCTACTCCTGTCCATGCTATTGAAGTAGATTTTTTTTCCTCTTTCCAACTCAACCTTCTGCCTGAGAATCAGAAAAGCTCACAAAAATAGCTTCTCCTGATGTCTCTCAACCTCATCAATCATCAAAAGTCTCAAGTTCCACCAAGGCTACGGTTGAGGGGGAACCATCTTCAAATGATTCTATTCCTAAAAGTCACTTAGAATCTTCTGAACCTTCTACCCCAACCTCCCATCATCAATCTGGAACAGTCATAACATTAGTCACTGCAACTTTAAAGTGGGAACCACCTTTGAATGGTTCCATTATTTAAGGTACTTTACAATCCTCCCAACCTTCCAGTCCATGGTCTCAGGGGGAACCCCACTCGACTGGTTCCAGTTCTCCAAGTTCCTTCACATCTACCCCATCTGTTGAATTCAAGAATGAAACAGTTGAGGGGGAACCACCTGTTTCAGGTAGTTCTGGACTCTTTCAAGACGATCTTTTTGAAGGAACATTCACTTCTAACTACCCTCCTCGTCCAAGAGAACAATATGAGGTAGCTTGCACTCCTCAAATCCTTAAGGAATCTCGTCTCACAAAATGGACAAAGGATCATTCGGCCGAACAAATCATTGGTGATCTAGATTCTGGAGTAGCGACTCATTTAACAACCAAGAATGAATGTATATATGCAAGCATTTTATCCATGATAAAGCCTAAATGAATCAAAGAGGCTCTACAAGATGTAGATTGGGTAAAAGCAATGCAAGAAGAGTTAGCTGAATTTGAACGCAACAATGTGTGGGACTTAGTGCCAACACCAGAAGGAGTATCAGTTGTTGGTTTAAGATGGGTCTACAGGAACAAAACTGATGAAGATGGAGTGATCATCAGGAACAAAGCCAGAATGGTTTTCAAAGGCTACTCGCAACAAGAAGGCATAGACTATGATGAAACATTTACACCTGTTGCAAGAACAAAAGCCATTAGGATTTTCTTGGCATTTATTGCACACAAGAATTTTAAGGTCTACCAAATGGACGTGCAGTGTACATTATTCAACGGAGAAATTGATAGGGATGTTTATGTTCAACAACCTTGTGACAACCCGGAACTTTTATTTTGTAAAAATTGGTCAACTCTATCAATATTAAACTCGATTCTGTTACCTTTTAACGCCGTTTAAGGGTTCGTTTAAGCGTTCTAAGCTTGAGTACAACCGGGAATGAGATTAGGAATGAGTCAACAAGTCGTATAGGGACAAAATGGGGCCATACACCCTCTTAAGAGGTGTGTACGGGCGTACGCACGGGTGTGCGGCCGCACACCCATCCCCCGGCCGCACAGACCACTTCATTCACTCTTTTCCCTCTTTGGCTGCACTCTACTTTCTCTCTCCAGAATCTTCATTCAAGAACACTCCAAAGTCCTAAAAAACATGACGTATTCCAACATCTAAGTTGATATACTTGTAAGACATCTTGATCTAAGCCTAAATTCATCAAGTTCTTCATTCTTTGAAGGTGTACAGCCGCACCCCTTCATAAGGTGGTCGTACACACCTAAAAGACTCTCCAAAGTGAGAGTTTGGCCCTCATCTAGTAGCTCGGACTTGGTATTAACCTTGAATCACCTGAAAAATCGACATTTTTGGCTTAGATGAAGAGTGTACAGCCGTACACACGCTCTGTACGGCCGCACACTCCTATGTACGGCCGTACACACACTCTTATGGCCTTACACCCACTTTAATGCTCACATTTGGCCTTAAACTTGCAAAAACCACTAAGTATGGGACCTAGAACACTCATTGGATGCTTGTAGAGCACTGGAAACGCCTCAAACCACTTCCCATCATGAGTGTACGGACGTATACTCATGGGCTGTACACCCATGGCCGTACACACCCTTAGGGTGGCCATACACTCCCTCGTTCGATCATTTATGATTCCGACACTTAGTTCAAGCATTTCCAGGTCCTTAGAGTGGTTTCACGTCATTTTTAGTCATGAAATACCCTAATATAATACATATATGTGTTACTATATGTTAATAGGATCTACTTGCATATAAACGTCAAATGACACTTAACACTCATACCAATCGTACATTCGGATCCTACGTTAAACTGTGAGTTCATACCCTTATGCTTTTATAGTTTTGAAAAACGTTTTTAGGGGGGAATACAAGCTAAACATAAAGGTCTTCACAACTTAAAACCTGATGCAATTACAACAAGTTTTACATTAAACATTTAGATTCTTTATCCCTTTTGTAATATGCGGAGCATAAGGGACGTTTTCTAAACCTAATTGCATAGTTTTCAGAATAGTACACGAACATAACTCACCAGTCAAACTATAATAGGTATAGTTTGGGAAATCAACCCCGGTTTTACAGATTCAAACTACGTACAAAGTCAAACATATAAACTAATATAGGCTTAGCTTATCCATTACTACATACAGAAAGCAAGAGTATCTTATCAAATAATTATTTCGTGTATAATTATTTATACTCTACAAACGTATACAACGATTTCGAACTCGAGAACAACCGAACTACATGTAAAGTAGTTAATACAGGATTGTGAGACCTATCATCCTTATGCCCTTCGGGGTACCAATATATCCTCACCGTTAGTATAACCAAAGTCTCCTGGAGGGAGAACGTGAAATTTGTGAATAGATCTTTTTGGGACTGACAATCCCACACTTGAACTGTTAGCTACAGTTAGGTGGACACTCTTGGGGTGACAAATTTTGTAATCGTACGACGCATGAAGAAACGTCAAGGAGGTTCATCGGTCATATTAGCATGGTTTTACGAACTCACAATAGTATAAACTAACACTTGTTTACGGGATTTCTTTCTTCCATAGTTTTATTTTAATTAATAAAACTACCTATTTACTTACTGGAGGGCATTCCAGGGACACAATCATTGGTTTTATTTTTAAGTAATAAAACTACTTTACTTACTGGCGGCAACCAGGGTTTTCTAACGAAACGTACCTCACTTACTGGTGGTAGTCAGGGTTTCAAAACAGAACATACACTACAGACTGGTGGTAGCCAGGGTTTTGAAACGGAATATCTTTTTCATACAATGAAAAACAAACATGTTAGAAAATATTGGATTTTCTTGGAAAGCATGCATTCATATTTAAAAACTTGATATTAATGGTTTCACTACAAACGACATTTTACTTATAATGAAAAGAAATCATTTGTATAAATTCAGTGACTAGTTTTGAATACAAAAACATGCTTATGAACTCACCAGCTTTATGCTGATACGTTTTCAAAACCGCTTGTATTCTCAGGACAACGATAGATAGGTACCTTCGCCGGCTGTTGGAGAAGACGAAGCATTTTGGAGTCTCGTCTTTATCTTTTGTTTACACTGATGTATACAAACTATGTTTTTAAACAAGATGTAAATAATCATATTGTAATGTAATGGTTGTGTTTACTTTGATTGCTATTATACGATTGTTGTGATACTACGCTTGACGTCACCCACCCCAGAACGTTTCTGCCGTTATTTCTGACGGTTCGGGGGTGTGACAGATTGGTATCAGAGCTATTGTTTATAGTGAACTAAGTATACCTAACCTTACATGGTATACAGCTATAAACACTACAGGGGACGAAGCGCTCTGAACTAAAAGTATACTGTTAAAATATATGTATTTTTACAAGAAGTATACAAGTATACCTACGCACCAGAAACAGTAATCACGAGTAGAACAAAACAAACGTATTTGGATGTTGGAGATTGCGGTTAAACCTGGGCTATTATGTAATCATGTCTAGGGTCGATATAGCCTAATGAACTATATTCATTCGAGACATGACCAACATCTGCTTGGGAGTGACTGTGGTGTTGCAGCAGGCCTAAAACTTACCAAGTATCCACACAACAAGATATCGGTACAACAAAACACAAACTACTATAGGAGTATTTTACTAGAGTCAAATTCCTTGTAGATATTCACTTCTAAGTGTTGCTACTCGTTCCTTTAAAGGATAGTTTAAATTGCATTAGTAGCTTTTCCTTTTGTATCGCTTAGTAGAACACTCTAGCCATCATATTGAGATATATCTCGTTTCATATCTCTTGATTCAATTCTATGGGACTTACCATCCTCTCCTTCCTGATTATTTTTAGAACAAGATGCCTCCAAAGAAAAGACCCAGTAAAAAAGCAACAATCCTCCATCAGATCCAGCTCCTCCACCTCCTCAATTCGATCCCACTATGTTTCAGGCTGCTGTTACAGCCGCTGTGGCTGCCGCGTGTCACATATAAACCCTGGTGGCTCTGGTGGACCGGGGGGTGGTATTCATCCCTAGAATCACAAAGGGAGTCAGTGGCACCAGAAAGAGTGCTCCTATAAAGACTTCATGAATTCAAAACCCACATCCTTCGACGACAATGGAGGTGTTATTTCCTTGATTCGATGGTTCGAAAAGATCAAGTCTATCTTCGAAATTTGCTCTTGTTCCGAAGCCAACAAGGTGAAATTTTCTGCTTGCACTTTCACCAATAGAGCATTGACCTGGTGGAATAGTCGGGTCAAATCCCTAACCCTATCGATAGCAAATGCTATGGGTTGGGAGAGCTTGAAAGAGCTCATGCTTGCCTAGTCCTGCCCACGGGGCAAAATGCAGAAACTGGAGTACAAGCTCTGGAACGTAAAGATGAAGGGTTCCGATATTATTGCCTACACTTCTAGGTTTGAAGACCTAGCACTTCTATTTTTGGGAATGGTCACCCCGGAAAGCAAGAAGATTGAGAGATACATTTGGGGATTGACACCCCCAACTCATGGGAATGTCTTGGCTGCCAGGCCAACCACTTTTGATAGCACCAAGTGCCTGGCACAAACTCTCATAGATCATGGCACTGATCTCGATAAAGTGACAGCCACTCCTGAACTAGTTAAGGGAAGTGGTGAGAAAATAAAGTTCTGGAAGCAACGAAAGGGCCAGTCTTCACAGGAGTCCTCCAAGAAACAACATACGGTGACAGTTCACGTTGCTACTACTCCTGCCGCTGCTCCTGCAGCTCAAGTACCTACCAGTAGATATACTGGTACCCTCCCTTGGTGCAACAAGTGAAACTATCATCATCACATTTCCGACCCATGCTGTGAAATACTCTGCAACAATTGTGGTAAGAAGGGTCACACAGCTCGAAGCTGCAGAAAACCAGCCCAACCAACCACCCTCCCTTGGTGCAACAAGTGAAACTATCATCATCACATTTCCGGCCCATGCTGTGAAATACTCTGCAACAATTGTGGTAAGAAGGGTCACACAGCTTGAAGCTGCAGAAAACCAGCCTAACCAACCAATCAAGCACCTGGAGTAGGTGTTGGTCAAGCCTGTTATGGCTGTGGGGAAGTTGGGCGTTATAAAAGAAACTTCCCCAAAGCAACAACAACTGGAAACACAGGGAGAGTGCTAGCGATGGGGCAAGAGGAGGTAGTTTCTGACCCTATCGTTGTTACGGGTACGTTCCTCCTTGACAACTCTTATGCATGCATTCTTTTCGATTCTGGTGCAGAGAGAAGTTTTATTAGCGATGCATTCAAATATCTTCTAAAACCTAAACCCCAACCGCTAACTGAAACATTTACCGTCGAGATGGCTAATGGTGAGAAGGAGAGCGCTAACGACATATTCATGGGCTATACCCTTACTTTAAACGATTGATCATTTCCCATCGACCTTATGCCAGTTTCCATAAAAAACTTCGATGTCATCATCGGCATGGATTGGTTGAGCCTCAATCGTGTTGATATCCTTTGCTATGAAAAAGCTATATGTCTCAATCTTCCTTCTGGTGAAACCCTCATGGTTGATGGCGATAAACTCAGTTCAAACCTCCATATCATTTCGTGCATCAAAGTCCAAAAATTTCTGCGAAAGGAATGTCATGTATTCCTAGCTCATGTCGTTAACGAGAAACAGGAAGTTAAAGACCTCGAGAGCATCCCCACAGTCTGCAACTTTCCTTATGTCTTTCCTGAAGAGGTTCCGAGAATTCCTCCCAAGCGCCAAGTCGAATTTCGTGTCGACTTAATCCCCGGAGCTACCCCTGTAACCAAATCCCCTTACTGCCTAGCACCGACAGAAATGCAGGAGCTATCCAGCCAGCTCAATGAGCTGCTCAACAAAGGATTCATCAGGCCGAGTTCCTCACCCTGGGAGCCCATATATTATTTGGGAAAAAGAAGGATGGATCTTTTTGGATGTGTATCGACTATCGCGAACTGAACAAGCTCACTGTCAAAAACCGTTACCCTCTTCCTCGAATCGACGACCTCTTCGATCAACTTCAAGGAGCCAGCTACTTCTCGAAAATAGACCTTAGATTGGGGTATCATAAGCTGCGAGTCCACAAGAGTGATGTTCCTAAAACAACATTTCGGACTCGATATGGTCACTATGAGTTTGTAGTAATGTCCTTTGGTCTAACCAACGCACCAACAATATTCATGAACCTGATGAATCGGGTGTGTCGTTCTTTCCTAGACAAGTCCGTCATCGTATTCATCGACGATATACTTGTCTATTCTAGAAGCGAAGAAGATCACATACAATACTTGAGATCGGTGCTGGAAACTCTAAGGACGGAGAAGCTATATGCGAAATTCTCCAAGTGAGAATTATGGATTTGAAAAGTAACTTTCCTAGGTCACGTGGTAAGCGAGGAAGGCATACACGTGGATCCCTCCAAAATCAAGGCGATAGAGAACTGGTCAACACTAATGACGCCCACAGAAATCCGTCAATTCTTGGGTCTTGCTGGCTATTATCGCAGATTTATCCAGACTTTTTCCAGAATTGCCAAACCCCTAACCACTCTGACTTAGAAAGGTGTACCTTTTTGTTGGAGTGTAAAGCAATACACTACATTCTAAACATTGAAGCAGGCCCTATGCAGCGCACCTATCCTGTCTCTACCCGAAGGGACGGAGGAATTCGTTGTCTACTGTGATGCATCCAGTCAGGGCTTAGGCTATATGCGCATGCAGCGAGGAAAAGTTATTGCTTATGCCTCAAGACAGCTGAAAGCACACAAAGTCAATTATACAACTCATGACCTAGAGTTGGGAGCAGTGGTCTTCGCTCTAAAGATATTGATACATTACCTCTACGGAACCAAGTGCATGATCTTCACTGACCATAAAAGCCTGCAACACATCTTCGACCAGAAGGAGTTGAATATGAAACAACAGCGATGGGTAGAGCTACTCAACGATTATAAGTGCGAAATACACTACCATCCCGGCAAGGCCAATGTGGTGGCGGATGCCCTTAGCCGGAAAGAATGCTCAGGTCGTAAAGTGAAGGCACTGACAATGACTATCCATTCCTACTTATCCACACAAATCAGAGAGACTCAGCTGGAAGCCCTAAAACCAGAGAACGTGACGGATGAAGCCTTGAGAGGAATGGATAAGAACCTAGAGATCAAGGGAGACAGTGTCTATTATTTCATGGACCGGATCTGGACCCCAAAGTTAGGTGGTTACAAGGAGGTTATCATGAACGAAACTCACAAGACTAGATACTCCGTTTACCCAGGTTCGGATAAGGTGTACCTTGATCTCAAGAAGCTATATTGGTGGCCAAACATGAAAGCATAAATCGCTACCTTTGTTGGCAAGTGTCTGACTTGCGCCAAGGTGAAGGTCGAATATCAGAAGCCCTCAGGTTTACTTCAGCAGCCGAAGATACCTAAGTGGAAGTGGGAGAGGATTTCCATGGATTTCATCAGTAAACTGCCCAGATCTCCGAGTGGGTACGATACCATCTGGGTAATAGTCAACCGATTGACAAAATCCGCTCACTTCCTGCCAATCAAGGAGACTTTCAAAATGGAGAGACTCACACAAATCTACATTCAAGAGATAGTTCGACTGCACGGTGTGCCTGTGTCCATTATCTCCGATCAAGATAGCAGGTTCACTTCGAGGTTTTGGCAGTACCTACAGAAAGCTCTTGGAACTAAACTAGATATGAGTACAGCTTACCATCCTTAGACAGATAGGCAAAGTGAGATAACCATCCAGACCGTGGAAGACATGTTGCAAGCATGTGTTATCAATTTGGGTAAGTCGTGGGACATCCATCTACCCTTGGTTGAATTCTCTTACAACAACAGCTACCATACCAATATCAAGGTTGCGCCATTTGAAGCCCTATATGGTCGTAAATGCATATCCCCTCTGTGCTGGGCAGAGGTAGGCGACACACAGCTAGCCAAGGGACAAGTCCCCGACAGGACTCTTACATTCCCAGAGATCATCTGTGAAACTACAGAAAACATCGTACAACTCCGGGAACGACTGAAAGCCTCACAAGATAGACAAAAGAGCTACACCGATAAACGACGAAAACCTTTGGAGTTCCAGGTTGGAGACTGTGTTCTGCTGAAGGTCTCACCCTGGAAAGGTATGATACACTTTGGAAAGCATGGAAAGCTGAATCCAAGATACATAGGACCATTCGAGATCCTCGCTAGGATCGTTCCAGTAGCATACAAACTCCGTTTACCTCAAGAACTTAGTAACATACATCATGTCTTCCACGTCTCGAATCTTAAAAAGTGTTTATCCGACGAAACCCTTATGATCCTTCTCGATGAGATTGAAATCAACGAGAACCTCAACTTTGTGGAAGAACCAATCGAAATCATGGCCCGAGAGGTCAAGCGAACAAAGAAAAGTCGCATCCCGATAGTGAAGGTTCGCTGGAATGCCAAGCGGGGACCTGGATTCACCTGGGAGCGTGAGGATTCAATGAAACAGAAGTACTCCCATCTTTTTCTAAATCCATGATTTGTGATTTATTTTCGAATTTCGGGACGAAATTCCCTCTAACGGGGGGATGATGTGACAACCCGAAACTTTTATTCTATAAAGATTGGTCAACTCTATCAATATTAAACTCGATTCCGTTACCTTTTAACATCGTTTAAGGGTTCGTTTAAGTGTTCTAAGCTTGAGTACAACCGGGAATGAGATTAGGAATCAGTCAACAACTCGTATAGGGACAAAACCGGGCCATACACCCTCTTGGGAGGTGTGTACGGCCGTACACACAGGTGTGCGGGTGCACACCCACCCCCCAGCCGCACAGACACCTCTATAAATAGGGGAGACCCCTTCATTCACTCTTTTCCCTATTTGGCGACACTCTACTTTCTCTCTCTAGAATCTTCATTCAAGAACACTCCAAAGGCCTCAAAAACATGACGTATTCCAACATCTAACTTGATATACTTGTAAGACATCTTGATCTAAGCCTAAATTCATCATGTTCTTCATTCTTTGAAGGTGTACGGCCGCACACCTTCATAAGGTGGTTGTACACACCTAAAAGACTCTCCAAAGTAAGAGTTTGGCCCTCATCTAGTACCTTGGACTTGGTATTAACCTTGAATCACCTGAAAATCGACATTTTTGGCTTAGATGAAGAGTGTAGGGCCGCACACACGCTCTGTACGGATGCACACCCTATGTACGGCCGCACACACTCTGTACGGCCGCACACACGCTCTGTACAGCCACACACTCCTATGTACGGCCGCACACACACTCTTATGGCCTTACACCCACTCTAATTCCCATATTTGGCGTTAAACTTGCAAAAACCACTAAGTATGGGACCTAAAACACTCCTTGGATGCATGTAGAGCATTGGAAACGCCTCAAACCACTTCCCATTATGAGTGTACGGCCGTATACTCATGGGCCGTACACCCATGGCCGTACACACCCATAGGGTGGCTATACACCTCTCTTGTTCGATCATTTATGGTTCTGGCACTTAGTTCAAGCATTTCCAGGTCCTTAGAGTGGTTTCCCATCATGTTTAGTCATGGAATACCTTAATCTAATACATATATGTGTTACTATATGTTAATAGGACCCACTTGCATACGAAACGTCAATTGACACTCAACACTCATAACAATTGTACATTCGGATCCTACGTTAAACTGTGAGTTCATACCCCTACGCTTTTATATTTTTTAAAACGTGTTTAGGGGGGAATACAAGCAAAACATAAAGGTCTTTACAACTTAAAAAATGATGCAATTACAACAAGTTTTAGATTAAACATTTAGATTCTTTATCCCTTTTGTAATATGCGGAGCATAAGGGATGTTTTCTAAACGTAATTGCATAGTTTTCAGAACAGTACACGAACTTAAGTCACCAGTCAACGTATAATAGGTATAGTTTGGGAAATTCAACCCCGATTTTACAGATTCAAACTACGTACAAAGTCAAACATATAAACTAATACATGCTTAGTTTATCCATTACTACATACAGAAAGCAAGAGTATCTTATCAAATAATTATTTTGTGTATACTTATTTATACTCTAGAACGTATACAACGATTTCAAACTCGAGAACAAACGAACTACACGTAAACTATTTAATACAGGATTGTGAGACGTATCTTTGTTATGCCCTTCGGGGTACCAATAAATCCTCACCGTTAATATAACGAGAGTCTCCTGGAGGGAGAGCATGAAATTTGTGAATAGATCTATTCGGGACTGACAATCCCACACTTGAACTGTTAGCTACAGTTAGGCAGACACGCTTGGGGTGACAAATTTTGTAATCGTACGACACCTGAAGAAACGTCAAGGAGGTTCATCGGTCATATTAGCATGGTTATACGAACTTACAATATATAAACTAACCATTGTTTACGGGATTTCTTTCTTCTATAGTTTTATTTTAATTAATAAAACTACCTATTTACTTACTGGAGGGCATTCCAGGGACACAATCATTGGTTTTATTTTTATGTAATAAAACTACTTTACTTACTGGAGGTAGCCAGAGTTTTATAACGAAACATACCTCACTTAGTGGTGGTAGTCAGGGTCTCAAAATAGAACATACACTATAGACTGGTGGTAGCTAGGATTTGCAAGAGGAATATCTTTTTCATACAGTGACAAACAAACATGTTAGAAAATATTTGATTTTCTTGGAAAGCATGCATTCATATTTCAAAACTTGATACTAATGGTTTCACTAGAAACGACATTTTACTTATAATGAAAAGAAATCATTTGTACAAATTCAGTGACTAGTTTTCAGTACAAAAACATGCTTATGAACTCACCAGCTTTATGCTGATACGTTTTCAAAACCGCTTGTATTCTCAGGACAATGATAGACAGGTACCTTCGCCATCTTTTGGAGAAGACGAAGCATTTTGGAGTCTCGTCTTTATCTTCTGTTTATACTGATTTATACAAACTATGTTTTCAACCAAGATGTAAATACTCATATTGTAATGTAATGGTTGTGTTTACTTTGATTGCTATGATATGATTGTTGTGATACTACGCATGACGTCACCTGCCCTTGATGTTTCTGCCGTTATTTATAATGGTTTGGGGGTGTGACAAACCTCCTGGATTCGAAGATCCAAAGTTCCCCAACCATTTCTATAAGCTTCAAAAGGTTGTCTACGACTTGAAGCAAGCCCCAAGAGCATGGTATGGAACATTGTCCAAGTTCTTAGAAGATTCCAAGTTTCAAAGAGGTTCTATCGATCCCACTCTTAATAAGAAAATCCACAACAACCATCTGATCGTCGTGAAAATCTACGCTAACGACATCATATCCGGTTAAACCAGCAAGGACCTTCGTGATGAGTTTGCTGAGTTGATGAAAAACAAATTTAGAATGAGTATGATGGTTGAGCTCAATTACTTCCTAGTTCTGCAAGTTCATCAATCGCCTAAGGGAATCTTCATTGGTCAAGAGAAGTATAACTAAAACCTGTTGAAGAGATACACCATGGAGAACACATCAACTGCAAAGACACCAATGTTTACTTCCTACAAGCTTGACTCAGACCTTGATGGAAAATCTGTAGATCAAAAACACTATAGAGGAATGATTGGCTCTCTACTCTGCCTTACAGCTAGTCGACCAGACATCATGTTTTCAAAATGCCCGTGTGCACGCTTTCAAGCCAATCCAATGGAATCATATATCATGGTAGTCAAAAGAATTTTCAAATATCTGAAAGGAACTGCATCTCTAGGTCTATTCTATCCTGCTAAAGGCAACTTCTATCTCCAAGTCTTTACTGACTCAGATTATGGAGGATGCAAGCTTGACAGAAAGAGCACTTCTGGTAGCTGTCAATTCTTAGGAGGCAGATTGGTCTGTTGGACTTTAAAGAAGCAAACATGTGTTTCAACCTCTATTGCTGAAGCTGAGTACGTTGTTGCCGCCAACTTTTGTTCTCAAGTGCTCTGGATGCAAACACAACTGAGAGATTATGGATTCAAAATGCAATAGATCCCAATCTATTGTGACTCTAAGAGTGCAATTGCAATCTCTCACAATCCAGTCAACCACTCAATGACCAAGCACATTGATATCATGTATCACTTCCTAAAAGATAATATTCAGAAAGGTCATATTGAGCTTCATTTTGTTCCTATAGATGAAGAGACTGTAGATGTGTTCACGAAAGATCTGGATGAATCCAAGTTCTTACACTTTCTAGAATGACTTGGTATGCTTAATCCAGATTCTCTAGGCATTTGAAAATTCTTTCTTAGTTTTTTTTTTCAAAAAAATAAAAAACTCCAAAAATATTTTGTTTCTACTTTATTGTATTTTTGCTTTATTTCCATAAAAGAAAAACCCCAAAAAAGATTTTTTTAAATTTACATATGAGAAAACTACAAAAAAAAGATTTTTGTTTCTGTATTTTTGTCTTTACTTTAAACCAAAAAAAATACCAAAAAGATTTTATTTTTATTCTTGTTAGGAAAATGCAAGTTGTCATCACAACTATGCAAATGAAGAAGGTTAGTTTCTCCACACTTTAATGATTTTTCACAATACTAAATTCTTTGGTTCTTCAGTTTGCTTCGGTACACAACTAATATTAGTACTCTAGTGACCATTAAAAAACTTCATGGTTATACTCTACTTAGAGTTATAATAATGTTATGTGGGATAATTTGAGGCGAACTCTAAGGTCTAGTTAACCTAATGTGTTATAGTATATTTGTGGCTTCCTTGTCCTAGTGAACTCATTAGACAAAAACGTGAACTTATGTAGTTTGGGGGACATAAAAAGTTTTGCTTTGTGAATATCTGTACCTTATAAAAGTTTCTTAGTTAAAACAAAGCGAGTAAAGTTCCAAGTTTATCTACACTTTGAGTCTAGTTATATATTCAATAAGTTATAGTTCAGGAGTGGAGTCAATCTGTGACATATGAGAACTCGGCCAGTAAACCCCTCGGGATATTGAAAATCTGTCCACCTGCAGTACATTAACGCGGATCGGACCGGGAAGAAGTCCGCTACATGGGTTTTCATAGAAAGTCATGGACTCCATTAGTGACCTAAGAGATTCCGAGCACTCCAATGAATTTCTTAGAAAGTCAAGAACTAAAGTACAAATAAAAGTAAAGCTAAGAATTATTTTCTTGTGTACTTTGTCAAAGTTAGAGTTATAAGAAAAGATTCACAAAAAAAAAATCAAAAAAAATTCTAGTTATTTATATAGTATTTTTCTATTTATATAGTATTTTTCTATTTAAAGTCGTCTCACTTGGAATTTGGCGATACCTTTTGAAACAAAAAGAGTAAATAAAAAGGTATAGTTGGTAGGAATGCCAAAAATGAATGTTCTTCAAAATAAGTGGGGAACGTTTATGAGGACTGTCAGTATTTAGGGCTTGGGAAGTAACTAGGCCTTAGACACAAATATACGCATTGCGGTGAGACATAACTGGTGAGTACAAATCGGGTTATTCTGTGTGATGTTAAGGAATTCAAGACATAATAATCAACAAGTGAATTCTTTACAACGCGAAGTGAAGAATCCTACACATAATTTAGTTGCTTGATTAATCTGTAAGTAACAACAACATAATCCTTAATGCCTCTAAATAAGTGAACTAGTGTTGCCTTAAAGTTCTTGTTTTCACATGCACCCACTTCACTGCATTTTATTATTCCCTTCTAAGATTCTTTATATATATGCACACACATCACTTTCAAAGTTAGATTATTCAGTGTTTGCGCTTTTATACTTTCTGTTTAAATCATGCCTTAGAATCTAGGTAAAGCAGCTAAGTTATATAGAGAATATCACTTACTTGATCATGGAACATCCTTAGCTAAGTGGAACATCTTATGACAATGGATTATCCTCTTCAAGAAAACCATATGTGCTTGTCTTGGTTTATGGAGCATTCTTGTATATTGTGAAGAAGGTCAAGATTAAAAGCTTTAAAGAACCATCTTGAAGCAACTTTGTGCTCTTGGACCAACATGGAACAACTTCAGGTACATGAACCACATTTGGAGCAACAACATCCAACTTGGATCATCTTGACCATCTTGGACCATCTTCTCATATTTGGATCAACTGAACGAATGAAAGAAGCATCCTCATTCATCTTGATCATCTTGAGGCATGTTGAACCACCTTCATCAACTTGATCATCTTGATCATCTTGACCATATTGAGGTATCTTGGATTGTCTTCATCATCTCGATCAACTGGAAGTATCTTGGAGCAATTTCACCAACTTGAAAGATCTTGATCACTTGGACCAGCTTGGAGCTTCTTTAATCATTTGGAGCATAAAAAGAACATTGAAGCATGTTCAAGAGAATTAGAGCATGCTCAAGAGCATTGGAACATTTTCAACAACATTGGAGCATGATCAACAACATTGGCACATGATCAACAGCTTGAAGCATCTTCAACCACTTGATGCATCACACCTATGTGGCTCATTAAGTCCACATAGAGCATAATAAATGAGCCATGCACGTTTTGAAGGCCACACACGTTTTTTTAATGAGCCATGCACTCTTCATGTAGGCTATTCACACTTCAAGTAGGCCATGAACATCTCAAGTAGGCCGTGCACATGTCAAGTATGTCATGCACGTTTCGAGTAGGTCTTTCCATAGGTTCCATGCAAGTCTCAAAGATAACATCCATGCATGCACCACCTTTTCTTTCTTGATTCTCAAGGCATCATTCTTGTGCTTGCGACTCAAGTTGATATTCTCCTATTTATACTTGAGTACTGTCCAAGCCTTATGGGCCCACTAGTTGGCCCATGCAAGCCCTATTTTGGCCCATTGAGAACCCCTAGAAACCTTCTCCTATAAATACCTCACTTCTACTTCTCATTCTTGCTTTTTCATTCTCTCACAAATTCTTACTCTCATCCTGGCTTGGAGCAAGAAGGCTTCGTGAGCAACAGTCGTGTATGCAATAGGCAACTTCAGTTGGTGAGCAACAAGCAGCTTTGTCTCAATTACCTCAATTTCAAAAATCACTCTTGTGCCATAAGTTTTTTGTTGCAAAACCCTAGTTTGGCTCAACAACAACCCTCTCTTGCTCATTAAGTAATTTCGAAATCTCACTTGAGCATTCCTTATTTCGAAATCCTTCTTGACCCTCAACAACCCTCTCTTCCTCATCACCCTAATTTCGAAATCCCTCTTGAGCATTCCTTATTTCGAAACCCTTCTTGACCCTCAATAACCCTCTCTTGCTCATCAAGTTATTTCGAAATCCCTCTTATGCATTTTTTTTCGAAACCCTTCTTGAACATCAACAACCCTCTCTTGCTCATCAAGTAATTTCAAAATCCCTCTTGAGCATTCCTTTTTTCGAAACCCTTCTTGACCCTTAATAACCTCCTCTTGATCATCAAGCAAAACCGAGGATATCTTCTTGAGCCATCCCTTATTTTTCAACTCCTCTTGACCCTCACAACTTTTTTTCATGATCAACAAGGATTTCGAAATCTCTTGCTCAACTTTTTTTTCTTCGTGATCAACAAGTAAAACCAAAACCCTAGTTGTGATCAACCTTCTTGCGCCATCTACATCTTCTCGTGAGCATATTTTTTTGCGTGAGCATCAAAGACTCTTAGTGATCATCACTTGAGCATCCTTGCGTGAGCAACATTCTTGCATCAAGTCCCCTTCTTGAGCCATAGCCTCTTCGTGATCATCACTTAAGCATCCACCATCTTGATCATCAACAAGATTTCGTGATCACCTCTTGATCCACATTCAAGTTTTGATCACCTCTTGATCCACATTCAAGTTTCGATCACATAGTTGATCCACATTGAAGTTTTGAAACCCTACCTGATCCACATTCAAGTTTCGAAACCCTAGTGGCATCAAAGTCTTGGAGCAACAGTGATCTCATCGTGAGCATCAAGTCCAATTTTTTTGGGCATATCTCCTAGCCCGTAATCACTCCTATCTTGAGCATGTATACATCTTACACCATCACTCCTATCATGAAAATATCCTTGGCACATCATTGCCTTTACCTTTGGTGCAACTACACCCACTTGCGCCATCTTGTTTTTTTTTTTTCAGTTGCTCCATCCCTCATCAGCGTTGATTTCTTTTTGGAGCATCAGCAATTCTTTTGCATTTGATCATTCCGTGGTTAATCAGGTATGGCATCCTCTTTTCGCGCATCTTCCTGATCAATCCTTGGCACATCCATAAGTTTGATCAGATCATCGTGAGCATTTATTTTCCTTTCTTAGTTTGAGTTTTTTTTATTGTTGACCTTCGATCCAAATAAATGATCATTTAGTTGTTTGGATCATCACTAACAGGTGTGCCATTACCATAGATGCACAAACCTTAATTTTTTTAAGGGTCATCATCTTAATCTCGACAACATCTGAGCCTATGTGATCATCTATTTCATGCATCCCCATCTCGTTTCTATCTCCTCCTTGAGCACAATCAATATCCAAACCCAACTTTAACTTCATCTTTCTTTTAACCATTGAAGCAGCATCAATGTTCAGATGCATCATCACTTGTTCCTTGAGCAACATCGAAGTCAACAACTTGTCTTCGTGTGCACAATTTCGAGACTCAAGTTTTTTTTTTGGCGCATCTGATCACCAAGTGCACCAAAACCTTACGCCTTGTTCCCGAGTTTTTATGTAAATCCATTAAAGGAAAGGGAAGGAAAATTTTGATAGAAAGAAAGGGAGGTGAAGGAAAATATTAGTTATTCTGTGTTCCCGAGTTCGAAGGAAATGAAAGGAAAGGAATGGAAAATTTTTAGGTTTTGTGTTCCCGAGTTAGGAGGAAAAAGAAAATAAAACTTAAAATTTTCCTTCCCCTCACTTTCTTCCCAAATCCGCCCAATTTGGGAGAAAAATTTGGAAGGAAAATATGACTCTAAAATCCTTCCCCTCCCCTCACTTTCCTTCCATTAATGAAACTCGGGAATACGATTTTCCTTCGACACCCCTCACTTTCCCTCCGTATCCTCCCATTTCTATCCTTAAGTGGAACTCGGGAACAAGGCGTTAGTGAGACTCCATTTTTTTCTTTTTCCCAGGGCATCTGAACATCTTCTTAACCCCAATTGTGATCAACTACTCATATGTCATTCTCTCTTAGTGGATCCTTCATCTTGATCATTAGGCTTTGGTGCATCATCACATCACCCTTGGCATATCGATGTTCACATGCAAAGTTTTTTTTGTGGATCAAATCAAGAACGCCATCTCCCTCAGCACAATCGATCTATTGGCACATCCTGACGTATCATTCCTCTCTGGCTTATCATGGGTATCAGTACCAACGACTTTCAGATTTGAGTGTGCCACACTCGTATTCAATTCAGCGGATTTAGATTGCTTGGTATTTGGTTGAATGTTCACAACACCCTCATCCTCTTGATTCCTTTTAGCTTGCTGCATCTCCTCAACACGTTTTCTTTAGGTCAATTTTTCTAAGGAGAACAATCACAACGGAAGAATCAAACCCTAATGCATAGTGGGCTTGTCGACCCCTTATCAGCGTCTTACTTTCGGTATTAGGTTTTCTATCCCCATAAAACATGTTTTTATGTAACAAACTTTTTGCGACATTTTTTTTGTGACAGTTGACACTCCAGAGCTTTAGACTCTATTGTGACACTTTGGATGTCGTGAAATGTATTCCATATTCATGTCATTCTCTTTATTCACACACTTTCCACGATTTTTTTCTTTTCCATTTATTATTATAATTTTTTTATTTTTTTTATTTCAATTTTTTTATTACTATTTTTTTAAATTTATTTGTATTATCTTTTTTTTGCTATCTCTTGGATAAGACATCAATAAGCACTATCCTAGTTTAAATTTCACATTTTTATCCGTATTTTTAGTTTTTATCTGATATTCAAGGGATATCAATAGACTTTTTTTATCCAAACCCATTTGTGATAAAACTTTTGTTTATATGTTACAGTCTTTTAAGATCAAGACTTAGCAACTTTGTTTTATCATAACACTTGTTGATATGATTTTTGCAAAATATCATTTTTTTTTCAGTTTATATAAAAAGATCAAGTTTTTCACGTTTATTCAACACTTGATTTTTTTTAAACTTCTGACCTAAATAAAACACTAAACGAATTTGCAAGTTATTCCTATCAGTTGATTCATTCTCTTTCTTGACAAATCAACATTAATTTTTGTCAAGATTGTGCAAATTCGAACATATTTTTTCTAATAATCAATTCCAAATTTTAATTTTTTTTTTTACAATTGTCATATTGACAGTTCAAATTTTCTTTAATCAATATTTTCAAGTTCGAGGAACACATTCTCTCGAATAATTTTTAAAGTTTTTTTTGTGTGTCTGCTTCAACAGAATATTCCGTTGTGCTTTGATTCGAAAGGGAAGGGTCCGACGTTATCGCAACGTATCCATCCATGTTTCCGCAACTTTATGATTTTGGGATTGTACTATGATAACTATTTTTACTCTGATATACTTTTGAATGATTGAAAAGGATAAATGGTGTTTATGATTGAATTAAAAATGAATTTTTTTACTTTATAAATTTGGGACGTTACACCATCATATATTCAAAAACGATAGAAAATAATATAAACAAATTCAATTAGAAATATTATTTCATTATTTCCTTTTTTGCTGTCAAAATAATCACGTGTTTGTATCCCGAAAAGGGATCGACACTTTGCAATCAAAATTTCATATCGTGATTCTTTTGCTTATCTTCTCGCGTCTTTTTCTTATCCACTCACGCTTTTTCTTTCTTGGTTAATTTCTGTTTTTCGAATTGCAAATAAGCTTCAAAATTCAAATAATATAATTCAAATCTATTTTCCTTCTCGCCAACTTTGTCGGTTATCTATGCATTAAATTAGATCAAGATAATTACCATAAACTATTTTGACCGATAAAATTCTATTTTTATATTATGATAATGATTATCTTCATCTAATAAAAGGATAATTGTCAAATTTTAAGATAATTATTAGCTTATATGATAATTTAATTATTTGTATTATTTGATTTGAATTATTTTCCCATAAAATTGAATTAGGTCAAATTTAGACAATGATAAATTATTTGATTAATTAAATTATTTTAAATATTATCTACCAAGTTTTGAAAAGTTTCAAAATTTGCCTTCAAGTTTTGAAATTTAAATTTTGATTAAAAGATTTTAATTTTGAGATATTTAAATTCTAAACCCTAGTATTTTAAAAGTTTAAAATTCAACCCTTATATTATTATAATATTAAAATATTAATACTTATATATATATATATATATATATATATATATATATATATATATATATATAAGACGAGTCAGTCTTACCGTTAGTAAGCCTCATTCATGAAACTGATCTATAAGGGGGGTATAAGGAAACTGTCTATAAACTGGCGGTTGAATGGGTGTCCACTCTCACCCACCGCTTCCTTGATTAGTGGAGGGTCGTTAGCCGAACGGGTAGGATAGGACAACTAATTCCTTATTATAATGATTTTATAAAGTAACTAAATATTTTTCATAAATTCTCAATCTTAGTTACTTTAGGAAAAATGTGAAAATAGTGCTATTCTATAAAATTGCACTTTGCACCTTGCCAAGTAGTGGAGCGTGTGTGGTTAACCGGCACACTAATTTGGACTAACAAGGATAGCAAAGGGTGGCTTGATGTTTATCATAGATCAATGGAGCGTGTGTGGCTAACCGGCACATTAATTACGTGGTAAATGACATCGAGAGTGCCAAACATATTTGCATGGTTATTCACACCTTGTTTGTGATCTTCGGTATCCTAGTCACAAACTTATAGGGAATAATCGGGATTTAAACATGCCATTGAAAAGCTAAATGAATCTCAAAGAACTAGGAATTTCTTAAAAACTTAATTTTTTCAAAATTTTGTTTTTAGTGGTGAAATTGGTAAATCGTCATTTACCTCCCTTCAAATAATTTGTAATTAGATTACGGCGTCCCTTTTCTGAATTGTGAATTATTGTGTTGGGTCCTAAACTTGATATTTCATTTGGGTGTTATATTAGGGAATTGCTATCTAATAAAACTTGTTCTTCTTTTTCAGATGTCTACCTCAAATGCTTTAGGCTCCAACTCCTCTAGCTCGTTCTCCCCCATGAACTTGGTTGGGAGAACAATCTTCGATGTGTCCAAATTCAATGATTGGATCTGAAACATTCATATGGCCCTTTGATACGAGGACAAAGAGTATGTCCTTGACAAAGAGCTTAAGGAGATCAACGAAAACACTGCTACTCTCTAGCAAATCTAGGGGTATAGGACTCATGAGAGGGGCGCAAAAAAGGTGTCATGCATCATGTTTGCCACCATGACAGCTGAGCTTTAAAATTCCTATGAGGACTTTTGCCCCTACGAAATGCACCAAGATTTGATGGAAAGGTACCATCAAAGTGCTCGCCAAGAAAGATACGAGATCGTTGCCTCCATCATTACAACAAAGATGAAGGATGGAGAGCCAATCATGACCCACTAGCAGAAGATGTAGAGATATGTGGACCGCTTGCTGAAGTTGAATGTCAACTTTGACGAAGAGTTAGCTATTGATATCATCCTACACTCCTTTCCTCCCTGTTATGAGCAGTTCAAGATGACCTATCATATGAACAAGGAGGAAGTCACTTTGAGCAAGCTTCAAGGTCTGTTGCAAACTGCTGAGAGTGGCTTGAAAGGCAAGTTTGTACCCACTCCTACGGCCGCCGCCCATGTCCTGTCAATTGGACATGGTAAATGGAAAAAGGAGGAAAGCTCCCTCTAAGAGCCACAAGGGAAAGCCCCATGATGATTCTTCTTCAAGTGGAACCAAAGGTGGTTCTGCTACTCCCTTTTCCAATCTAAAAGAAGAAGAGTGCTTCTATTGTCATTAGAAAGGGCACTGGAAACGAAGCTTTCCCCAAATATCTGCAGGACATCAAGGATGGGAAGATAAATCTCACATTCGCAGGTATTTACACTATTTTATCTAATAACTCATCACATGCTAGTTCTTGGGTCCTTGATACAGGATGTGTTTTTTACATTTGTTTTGATTTGTAGGGTCTAAAAAGAAGTAGGGATGTGGAGCATGGGAAGATGAACTTGATCATGGGGAATTGGAAAGCATCGTCTGTCACCAAGATTGGAGTTTATTCTTTAATGCTTAGTAGTGGGTTAAAATTAGAGTTGAATAATTGTTGCTACTCGTCAGAAATGACGAGGAATATTATTTCCTTTCATGGTTTGTACAAACAAGGTTGTAGATTTTCATTTAACAATGAAATTGGTTCTATTAATGCTTTTTTCAATGGTGTTCTTTATTTTGAAGCATTGCCTTGTAATGGAGTATATGAAACTGTGATGGTTGTAGAAAACGTAGGAAATAATGTTTTTCATATCGATTCGTCCAATGGTTTGGACAAAGCATGTTTGTGGCATTGTCATCTTAGACATGTTAACAAGACATGCATAGCCCAACTCCAAAAGGATGTAGTGTTGGAGTCATTCGACCTTAAGTCGGATGACACGTGCGGATCTTGCTTACTTGGAAAGATGACCAAGTCACGCTTCACTAGTACTTGTGAAAGGGGTGAAGGTTTATTGGATCTCATACATACGAATGTATGTGGACCCTTTAGATCCACCATAAGGGATGTGAACCACTTCTATATGAATTTTACCGATGATTATAGTAGATATGGGTATATCTACTTGATCAAGCATAAGTCAGAAAATTTTGAAAAGTTCAAGGAGTTTAAATAAGAAGTGGAGAATCACCTGGGCAGGAAGATAAAGATGCTTCGATCCGATCGACGTGGTGAGCAGTATCGAGTTCTACGAGTATCTTAAGGAATGTGGAATTGCTTCACAATTAACACCACCTAGAACACCGCAACTTAATGGTGTGGCTAAGAGGCGCAATCGAACCTTGTTGGACATGGTTCGCTCCATGATGAGTCGTGTTTTGCTACTTATCGCATTATAGGGGTATGCCTTAGAGACTGCCTCATATATCATCAATCTAGTCCCAACTAAGAAGGTTGCCAAAAAAACCTTACGTGTGTGGACGGGGAAAGTTCCCTCGTTAGCACACATCAAGGTTTGGGGTTGTGTGGCTTTCGTAAGACGAGAGAATCACGAAAAGCTTGAACCACGCAGTGAGCATTGTATTTTCATCGGCTACCCACAGAAATCCTTCGGATATTTGTTCTATGGACCTAGTAAGAATGTGGTCTTCGTAGCACGAAGGGGTGTCTTTCGTGAAAGAGAACTTATATGCCAAAAGGAGAATGGGAGGCAAATAGATCTTGAAGAGCTTCAAGAGATAAGCGATGAAGGAACCTCTAACACTAGCGTTCAACCTAA
This sequence comes from Lactuca saligna, assembly GCF_052625555.1. Lineage (NCBI taxonomy): Eukaryota > Viridiplantae > Streptophyta > Magnoliopsida > Asterales > Asteraceae > Lactuca > Lactuca saligna. The sequence goes on along the minus strand of NC_136423.1, from coordinate 168,298,616 downwards.
GGATGAGACTCCTGTTGAACCGGTTGACAAGTCATTACCTCTAAGACGTTCTAGTAGAGTTAGTATTCCACTTGTGTTGTATGGTTTCCATATAACAAGTGAAGGTGATACATTTATCATTTATAACAAACTGGTAAATATGTATGAACCTAATAACTACAAGGAAGCCATGTCTGGCCCAAAGTTTGCGAAGTGGAAAGAGGCAATGGACAGCAAGACTCAGTCCATGTATGACAACCAAGTTTTGAACTTGGTTGACAATGTACCAGGTCGTAAGACGGTCGGGTGCAAATGGATCTTCAAGAAGAAGACTAACATGGATGGGAAAGTGCACACATTCAAGGCACGATTGGTTGCGAATGGCTTTACTCAAACTTCTAGAGTTGACTATGACGAGACCTTCTCACCAGTTGCCAAGATCAAGTCTATAAGGGTTATGCTAGCCAGAGCTGCATTTCATGATTATGAAATATGGCAAATAGATGTCAAAAACCGCTTTCCTTAACGGAAAGTTGGTTGAAGATGTTTACATGAGTCAACCAGAGGGTTTTGTCGATGCAAACTACCCTAATAGAGTGTGCAAGCTTGAGAAATCCATTAATGGATTGAAACAAGCGTCTCACAGATGGAATCTTTGTTTAGATGAGAAAGTCAAAGAGTTTGGTTTTTCGAGAATCCAGGATGAGTCCTACGTATATGTAAAAGCTAGTGGGAGTACAGTTAGCTTTCTGGTGTTTTATGTGGATGACATTTCTCATTGGAAATGACACTCCAACCTTGCAGGAGGTTAAGTCCTTGCTTGGAAAGTGTCTCACAATGAAGGACCTCGGGGAAGCTGCTTAAATTCTGGGGATAAGGATTTTGAGAAATAGGAGTAAGAGACTAATAGGACTTAGTCAGAGAAACTACTTGGAAAAGGTATTGAAACGTTTTACCATGGAGAATTCCAAGAAAGGAGAATTACCTCTCCATAGCAATACCAAGTTGAGTAAGACTCAGAGTCCGAGTACCGAAGCCGAGATGGCTGAGATGAGCCGAGTACCATATGCTTCCGCAGTTGGCTTGATCATGTATGCTATGACATGTACTCGCCATGTTGTGGCTTTTGCTTTGAGCATGGTCAGCAGATATCAAGGGAATCCTCGTAGATCTCACTGGACTTGCAGTAAAGAACATTCTTAATTACCTACGAAGAACTAAGGACTGGGTCCTTATCCTCGGTGGGAGTGATGACTTCAGAGTGAAAGGGTATAGTGACATCATTATTCAGACCGACCAAGATAATTTCCGTTCACATTTGGGCTGGGTGTTTACTCTAAATGGAGGAGCAGTGACTTGGAAATGTTCCAAGCAGGAGATCGTAGCCGATTCAACGTGCGAATCAGAATACATAGCAGCGAGCGAAGCGTTGAAGGAGGAGATATGGCTAAAGAACTTCATCGGAGATCTTGAAGTTGTACCTACCATAAAGGAGCCTATGTAGATTTTCCAGTGACAACGAGGGTGCAGTTGCCTTAAGCAAGGAACCGAGGGATCATGGTAGATCCAGGCACATTAACAGGAAATATCACTTCATAAGTCATCGGGTAGAAGAATGACTCCTTGTAGTGAAGAGGGTATCTTTAGAAGAGAACCTAGTAGATCCCCTTACGAAGGGACAGAGTAGGGTTAAGCACTTGCAGCATGCTAGGAGTATTAGGGTGAAGGACGATATTAGTTTTAATGATTAGGTAGATATTTAGAAACTTGTAATAGGTAAATTGTAATTGCAAATTGATGATTGAATAAATGAGTTTTATTTATGAGTAAAGTTACTATCTTGTGTCAATTATTTACTATTGTTTCATTTTTTGCATGTTTTGACTTCCAGAATAATAAGATTATTTAAACCATCCATAGTCGATCATAGTTTGGAAGTAGGATATAAGGTTAGATTGTCATGAATTGGCTTGTAAGATTATCTAAGGTGTTTAGACATATCAAAGGTTTGCTACAACGTTCATGAGTGCTCATGTAATAAGATTTGAGTATTGGATTTACCCGCGCTCACATGAATCACTTTATGGAATTTATCACGAGTGATTGTGAGAAGATAATATCCTATAATCTTCAAACCAATATATATGAGTTGTTAATTACGACTTGGTTGTACATTGATAGTACAAAAATGCATCAGTAACATGATGTTGTAAAACGTATTATTGTGTATGATTTGACGAGTAATTAGTACAAGCATATAAGTCGAACTTTATCTGTTACTTTTATCCTACGAGGATTAAAAGTGATATCTTGGGCCCCTCGATGATTTTGTGTTGACTTATGTGTCGGGATCGGTCAGGACTGAATTGATGTGTTTAATTAAGTTCTATGTAAAAAAAATCAGAAATCAGGAAACAAACAGATGGACAATGAGTATGGATCTATTACATGTCTGTGTCCACCAGATATCTTGAAGAACAGAGGATTAAATGATCCCTTATCTATAGGACGTGTCATTTGAATGGGTCAAAGTTGACAACGGTTTTTTGAGAGCTACGATTGCTAATCGGATTTTGAAGTTACATTAGTAGTTATAGTTATTAGACTTATCCAAGTGGGAGACGGTTGGATTAGGTGTCTAAACCCATAACTATAATTGGTATGTACTTGACCCGATAGTAGCATGGTCCTTTTGGGTTGCCTTCACCGAAGCAATTTGATTGGATAAATTATGAGAAAGGATGTTGATTGTGATTTATTAATATATTATAAGAATAATATATTCATTGAGAAATAATATTATTTAATTTGTATTGATTAGAAATTAATTTGGAATTAATTTGGTGATCAAAAGAGGTTAATTAAATTAAGGGGACTGATATTGCAATCATATGATAATTAAAAGTTGTGCTTATGGACACTTAGGAAGAGGTGGACGAATTTCTATGGGGAGCCCACATAGAAATCGTCCAAAGGGATCTTCTGGAAGGATCTACTGGACTACTTAAGGCCTAAGCAATCAGATTAGGGTTTTGACTGAAACCCTAGCAGCTCAGCTATATAAAGACCCTATAGGACTACTAAAATCGACACTTGAACCCTAAGAAGAGTACCAGCCGACTTTTATGATCCCTAGCCTCTCTCACATTACTCCAAACTTGGTCTTCGTGTTTGTGCCTATTAGAGGTATCACATTTGAGATACTAAGTTCTCAATGGTTGAAGAAATTCAAGTTACAATCAAAGGTAATCATCTAACTTGTTTTAGATTGTAAATCTAAAAAAAAATTGTATGCTAGATTAGGGTTATGGCTTTGGATAATTTGATTGCATGTATAACTAGAGAAAACATAGATCCAAAGCTCTAGGGTTGGATGTGTACCATATAATTGATGTAATGCTCAGAACCCATCTGTTATTTGACTGATTTAGTATCATTTATTGATTTTTACAACATTAGTATATTTTCATAAATAATATATATATATATATATATATATATATATATATATATATATATATATATCAAATTTGTTAATATATATGTTTATCCTTATGTGAATAAATGTGTATAAATATATTTGCATATGTTGATGTGCACATGTATATATGTTTATATGCGTATATTGTGAATGTTCTTGCATTAATCATTTTTTTTAATGTCCATGTATTAGATTTGAAGAAAATATGACGATCTAGACAAGAAGAATTGAAGAGACTCTAGAATATTGTAACATTTTTTAACGCTCGATCCAATTTTTTTTTTCCATTTTTGGTCCCTTATATATTTAATTATTGCTTTTGGCCTTGTTTTGCAAATTTGGAATGGGAGGAGGGACCATTTCTGCCAAATTCGGATTTTGGATGCGGAGCTCGAACGCGGGGCACTCCCTTGGGGAACGCATCGCGTTCACGCGTGGAGCTCAAATCCTAATTTTTAGGGATTGAGACCTATTTAAACATGTTAAGTCTAAGGTGTTGGCCTCATTTTCTGCCTCCATAGCTCTCCAACCTTAATCTCAAAACCCTAGAGCCTCCAAGAGTGTTGTGAGTCCATTATGTGTGTTTGAAGATCATTCAACGAGGAGAAGCTTGGTGCAAGGTGGTGGTTCAAGAAGGTGCTCATAGATCTTGGTTCCCTGCTTCATTTTGAACTCGTTTGAGGTATAAAGCTCTAATCTTGCTCATGAAAAAGATTAGATCTAGGTTTTCATGGATGTTAGTCCCTTTTGGTCCCATAATTGAAATCTAGTAGTTTGTGATCACTTCTAAGGCTTTGAGTTGCTCCTCTTGGCGTTTTTGAGGTTGTAGATTCATAAAGTTTGCATCTTTAGAGTTGTATAAGCTCAATTAATGAGATTAAGCCCTTTTATAGAATTTAAATGCTATATTTTGGAGTTGGAACCTTTTTGGGGCATATAAAGTCACCAAGTCAGTGACCGTTTGGTTCTAGATGCTCTTTAGGAATTAGATCCATGATTTGGTCGAGTAGCTTTAAGCATTAAGTGCTTAATAAGCTCTTTTTGGAGTCATCGTGCGAATGCCCTACGCTGGGTCGGGGAACAACCATCCTTCCGACTTTGGTCTTCGATCTGGGTTGGTGCCGAACGCTCAATGCTCCACCAGGGAATGTCGTGCGTTCGGAGCATCAATGGGCTTCTTGGGCTCTTGCCTTGGAATTGATTGATGGGTTTTGGGCTTAGTAGTTCGACCCATATTGTTCTAAGGATTTTGAAGTATTGGACTCCTTGTTGGACTTGTCCTTTTTGGGCTTAGGATTTTATTTTGGGCCTTAATGGACCCAATGGACTTGCGCCATGGACCAATTAGGAAAAAGGGTAAAATGGACATTTACCCTAAGTATGGACCCTTAGTCAAGGATGGTATTCCTATTGTTTATTTAATGTTTGATTACTGTGATAGTTCAGAACTTTCCATGAGTCAATAGTCGCAGATTTCAGTGCAACTTAACATTTGAGAGGTGAGTGTTCCTCACTATACTTGTTAGGTCGAAGGCACCAAGGCCGAACCTTTTGGAATGTGTATCCTGATTATTGCATGATTGAGTATTATAGTGATCTATTAGATCTATATCCTGGTAGATTACATAATGTTATGCTTGTTGATCTATAAGATTTGTGCTTGTCTGTTGATTTATTATATGTTTATGAGTTATGTATATGTCGACATGTGTGTGGTTGGGTTGAGGCGGTCCTGCTTTTTGCTGAAGGCCAACAGTCCTAGGTCGGCCCAGATAGACTGAAGGCCGGTGAAGAGGACCAGTTAGGCCGAAGTCCCGGAGAACGGTCCTGACAGGCAGAAGGCCCGGTGCGGCGGTCCAGACATGCTGAAGGTTCTCTATGCGTGTTGTTGATGTGATATTTATGATTATGTGTTGTGGTGATATTTTGGGGGAAACTCACTAAGCTTTGGACTTTTAGTTTTGGATTATGTTTTAGGTACATCAAAGGATCGTGGGAAGCCGAATGTGTGATCGTGCACTTCCTCATGATTTTGTTTTATAATTCTGGGATTTCTCTAATATGGAACTTATTTTGAAAACAATGATGGTTTTGGGTTGATTTAAAAGTTTAAATTTTCAAGATTTTTTGTATACGTTACACATTTTTTCGTTTTATCTTGTCTCGACTAATGTAATTGTTTTATTGTTTTTAAACACTATTAAATAAAATGTGTTTTTATGATTTACTTACAAATGTTATAGAATCGTAAATATCTAAATATATGTATATGTGCATATGCATATATGCACTTTAAAAATACGCATATATGAATTAGGAACTAAATTGTTTTTTTTTTAATTAACGTTAGTAGATAAACTACTACTTTTGAAAAGAATCGAAAAAATATGAGTTTTTCTATAAAATTTGAAAATTATGATTTTTATAAAAAAAAAATCCAAAATTTTGATTTATTATGTTAATCTTTATGATTTTTATTCAAACATTAAATAAGTTTTTTTAGGTGCAAGGAATTGATTTAAATTTTACTAGGTACATGAGGTTGTAATGTTCCGAAAATAATAGTAAAATTTTCATTTTTAAATCATTAAATCCATATAAACATTTATTCCAAAACCAATCAAAGTAAATTGTATTTTTCAAACATCAGAGTAAAACATTAATAATCAGTGCGAAAAAAAGCTATCTGGAAAATATGTTCAGTCAAGCCGGACTATTCCCTTTAGAATTAGAAGTACCTAAAACAGTTTAAAACCACAAACCGTAAGGACAAAGCTTAGTAAGTTGCCTAAAATACTACATACCATACATATCAATGGGTCCAGCCCGTGCATTGGGCCCAAACTATCATAACATGCCTAATCCCATATATAAATGGGCCCAATCCATCATACAAATAGGCCTAACCCAACATACAAAAGGACCCAACCCAACTTGTATAACAATGGGTGATGTGACTTATGAACATTGGTTTGGCTTGCGGAATTAAGAACACACAATGAGCATGGTGCTTTGGGTGTTTAAAAGATGTATTCGATTATGTATGGTGTTACACAAAAAGGGATCTAGATCTAGTCTACATAAATAACACACACTTACACACTCAATTTTACACCTTTTAAGCACACCTCTACATGTGGAATAAACTCACCTTATATAGAGGTGTTTACATGTCTCTCTCTCATTCTCTATCTCATGTCATAAGGCTAAAGCACCACATGCAAGTGGGTCTACAAAAGTCAAACATTTACAAAGTCATTCATGAATAAATATGTACCCCAACATTCTCCCCCTCAAAGTTAGGAATGGATGACCCGCTTCAAATCTTCCAAAATCAAGCAACTACGCGATCCGAGCCTCAAGCGTAACACTTGTAGAGATGAACTTCAAATCTTCAATTCTTCCATGATTCTTCAATTTGGGTTCTAGGATGTGAGACCATACAAACCGAGCATCAGCGAATGATTAAGAGCGTCTCAAACTCCAAATATCACAATAAAGTTGAGCATAAAAACACAACCCAAAAATCTCAAATAATTCCAAACCCATCATGAACCAAAATCACTTCCGAATTTCCAATCGAATCATTTCATAAACTTCAAAAATTCAAGGTCACTTCGGTCTTCAAGTCCACGTAATATGAAAAATTCAACTTTCGAATTTCCATATAAATTTCTCCCCCTTTTTATAATCGATATTTGATTATAAAACCAACAAGGAAAGAGAACGTGCTCTATTCGTAATTTTTCTTGCCAAAACCCCCTTTAACATGTGGCATAAACTTTGTGCTTCAATCCGGAAAATCCAAAAAAATATTCAATTTTTAGCTTTGTTCGCGGTCGCCTTTGACAAAATTTCTCAAAAATGGGTAGAAATTGTCCAATTTCAAAATAACCAAGGTGGAGG